>NC_133158.1:107642500-108892500 GCF_040802235.1 Manis javanica
TCAAATGCTTTTTCAGCATCTATGGAGATGATCATGTGATTTTTGTCTTTCTTTTTGTTGATGTGGTGGATGATGTTCATGCATTTTCGAATGTTGTACCATCCTTGCATCCTTGGGATGAATCCCACTTGGTCGTGGTGTATGATCCTTTTGATATATTCTTGAATCGGTTTGCAAATCTTTTACTGAGTATTTTGCATCTATGTTCATCAGGGATATTGGTCTGTAATTTTCTTTTTTGGTGGGGTCTTTGCCTGGTTATGGTATGAGGGTGTTGTTGGCTTCATAGAATGAGTTTGGGAGTATTCCCTCCTCTTTTATATTTGGAATACTTAAAGGAGGATGGGTATTATGTCTTCTCTGTATGTTTGATAAAATTCCGAGGTAAATCTGTCTGGTCCAGGGGTTTTTTTCTTGTGTAGTTTTTTGATTACCGCTTCAATTTCTTTGCTGGTAATTGGTTTATTTAGATTTTGTGTTTCTTCCTTGGTCAGTCTTGGAAGGCTGTATTTTTCTAGGAAGTTGTCCATTTCTTCTACGTTTTCCAGCTTCTTGTCATATAGGTTTTCATAGTACTCTCTTATAATTCTTTGTATTTCTGTTGGTTCCATTTGTGATGTTTCCTTTCTCATTTCTGATTCTGTTGATGTGTGTTGATTATTTTTTCTCCTAATAAGTCTGGCTAGAGGCTTATCTATTTTGTTTATTTTCTCAGAGAACTAGCTCTTGGTTTCATTGATTTTTGCTATTGTTTTATACTTCTCAATTTTGTTTATTTCTTCTCTGATCTTTATTATGTCCCTCCTTCTGCTGAATTTAGGCCTCATTTGTTCTTCTTTTTCCAATTTTGATAACTGTGATATTAGACTATTCATTTGGGTTTGTTCTTCCTTCTTTAAATATGCCTGGATTGCTATATACTTTCCTCTTAAGACTGCTTTCGCTGTGTCCCACAGAAGTTGGGGCTTTGTGTTGTTGTTATCATTTGTTTCCATATGTTGCTGTATCTTCATTTTAATTTGGTCATTGATCCATTGACTGTTTAGAAGCATGTTGTTAAGCCTCCATGTGTTTGTGAGCCTTTTTGCTTTCTTGTTACAATTTATTTCTAGTTTTATACCTTTGTGGTCTGAAAAGTTGGTTGGTAGGATTTCAATCTTTTGGAATTTACTGAGGCTCTTTTTGTGGCCTACTATGTGGTCTATTCTGGAGAATGTTCCATGTGCACTTGAGAAGAACATGTATCCTGTTGCTTTTGGGTGTAGAGTTCTATAGATGTCTATTAGGTCCATCTGTTCTACTGTGTTGTTCAGTGCCTCTGTGTCCTTACTTATTTTCTGTCTGGTGGATCTGTCCTTTGGAGTGAATGGTGTGTTGAAGTCTCCTAAAATGAATGCATTGCATTCTATTTCCTCCTTTAGTTCTGTTAGTATTTGTTTCACATATGCTGGTGCTCCTGTGTTGGATGCATATATATTTATAATGGTTATATCCTCTTGTTGGACTGAGCCCTTTATCATTATGTAATGTTCTTCTTATCTCTTGTTACTTACTTTGTTTTGAAGTCTGTTTTGTCTGATACTAGTACTGCCACACCTGCTTTTTTCTCTCTATTGTTTTCATGAAATATCTTTTTCCATCCCTTGACTTTTAGTCTGAGCATGTCTTTGGGTTTGAGGTGAGTCTCTTGTAAGCAGCATATAGATGGGTCTTGTTTTTCTATCCACTCAGTGACTCTATGTCTTTTGATTGGTGCATTCAGTCCATTTACATTTAGGGTGATTATCGATAAGCATGTACTTATTGCCATTTCAGGCTTTAGATTCATGGTTACCAAAGATTCCAGGTTACTTTCCTTAGTATCTAAGAGTTTAACTTAATTCACTTAGTATGCTGTTACAAACACAATCTAAAAGTTCTTTTCTATTCTCCTCCTTTTTCTTCCTCCTTCATTCTTTATATATTAGGTATCAGATTCTATACTTTTTCTCTATCCCTTGATTGGCTTTGGGTATAGTCAATTTAATTTTGAATTTGCCTCACAATCAGCTGCTCCACCCTCCCTACCATGATTTTACTACCTCTGGTGACAGCTATCCATCCCTAGGAACACTTCCATCTATAGCAGTCCCTCCAAAATAGTCTGCAGAGATGGTTTGTGGGAGGTAAACTCTCTCAGCTTTGGCTTATCTGGAAATTGTTTAATCCCCTGTTCAAATTTAAATGATAATCTCAATGGATAAAATAATCTTGGTTCCAGGCCCTTCTGCTTCATGGCATGAAATACATCATTCTACTCCCTTGTGGCATATAAGGTTTCTGCTGAGAAGTCTGTTGTTAGTCTGATGGGCTTTCCTTTGTATGTGATCTGCCTCTGGCTGCTTTTAACAGTCTGTCCATATCCTTGATCTTTCCCATTTTAATTGCTATGTGTCTTGCTGTTGTCTTTCTTGGGTCCCTTGTGTAGGGGGATCTGTGGATCTCCATGGCCTGAGAGACTATCTCCTTCCCCAGATTGGGGAAGTTTTCAGCAACTACCTCCTCAAAGACACTTTCTATCCCTTTCTCTCTCTCTTCTTCTTCTGGTATCCCTATAATGCAAATATTATTCCACTTGGATTGGTCACACAGTTCTCTCAATATTCTTTCATTTTTAGAGATCCTTTTTTCTCTCTGTGCCTCAGCTTCTTTGTATTCCTCTTCTCTAGTTTCTATTTCATTTATTGTCTCATCCACCATATCCAACCTGCTTTTAATACCCTCCATCGTGTTCTTTAATGATTGGATCTCTGACCTGAATTCTTTTCTGAGTTCTTGGATGTCTTTCCGTACCTCCATTAGGATATTGATTATTTTTATTTTGAACTTCCTTTCAGGAAGAGTCATGAGGTCCATATCATTTAAATCTTTCTCGGGAGTTGTATTAACAATTTTACTCTGGACCAGGTTCCTTTGACGTTTCATGTTTGTATATGGTGCCCTCTAGTGTCCAGAACCTCTATTCTGGAGCTGCTGAGCCCCTGAAGCAATGTCAAGGGTCACAGGGGAGCGGTACTGGGGTAGGAAAGAGCTGTTCCCCACCTCCTGGCTCCTGTGCCTGTCTCCACTGCCTGAGCCAGTGGGCAGGGCACACAGGTATAACTTTTTGTCCCAGAGCAGCCAGATATGGATCCCTGCTTTCCACAAGCAGCCGGAATCCCAGTCTCCCCAGGAACTCTGCCTGTATTAACTTTCTAACCCAGTAGTTATGCGAGTCTCATAAAAGCTCCATGAAATGTAAGTCTATGCTCCCAGCACAGATCTCCGAAGCTAGGTATTCAGCAGTCCCAAGCCTTCCACTCCCTCCCTGCTCCGTTTCTCTTCCTCCTGCCAGTGAGCTGGGGTGGGGGAGGGGCTTGGGTCCTCCAGAGCCATAGCTCTGGTATGTTACCGTGTTCTGAGAGGTCTGCTCTTTTCTAGAAGGTGTGTGCAGTCTGATGCATCCTCTTTCCTGTTGCTCTCTCCGGATTAGTTGCGCCAATTAAATTTTCTAATTGCATCCAGTTTTAGGAGGAAGCCTCTGTCTCTCCTCTCACGCCGCCATCATTCTGTTGAATTCTTATATGTATATAATCCTCAGTGCCAGCAGGAAGCAGATCATAACCCTTACTTGCATCAGCAAAGGGGTCAAAAGAGTGGAAGTTCTGGATAGTGGACACTCTATACCTTTTCTCGGTGGAAACGGCCTGCAGACGGCAGCAGGAGAAGTGGGAACAGAGCATAGGGATGCGAGGAGTCTGAAGGGAGAGGCTGCTGAGGATGTGGCAAGGCTCAGTGACCGGGGACTCTGATCCCCTTGTAGAAGAACTGCTTAGCAGACCTAGGGTGGCAAGAATACTGGAGGCTGCTGCTGACTCACAGAATAGCTGTATCTAAGTTTTAGTTTGAGCTGGATTTCCTTCCTCATTTTTGTTAGGCAGAAAAATATATATGAGCAGGGTGGAAAGAGAGTAAGGCCAGGAAAACCCAGAGTTAATCAGTTAAAGCTCAAAAAGACAGGAGCAACTTGGCCTGGAATGTTTGAATATCCCCAGATAAAGGAGGGTACCTCAGCATAGCCCATGTCTTGTATTAATCATGCAGGCCCTTATTTTTTTAACTTTACCTATAGGCTGTTTTTTTCTCCTTGGGCCCTAATCAAGTAGTTTGTAACCGAGGCAACTAATTTAGCATGGAGGCCCAGCCATAGACAACATAGTAAAAGGAAGGAAGGATTCTATCTTAAAGATAAGATTGCATTTTTAACACCCAGCAAGTTAAGAACTAAGATTCTTAAGTTACTCTCTAGCAAACAGGCAATAATAACTCAGCCCACCTTGGGGACGGGGCAGGCAGTCTTGTTTGATATGCTCCAAGACCAAGATGCTGGTTATCTCAGGGAGAAATCAGAGCAGTAAATTCCTTGTGGTAAGTCAATTTTAAATATTCAAAGACCACTTAATGAGTCTGCATTCCCAGTCCTTAGTCACATTCATGAAAAATCCTTAAAAGGGGGAATCCCCAACCTTTGGGGCACTTCTCTCTCTGAGGTCACCTGCACTCTCTAAGTGTGTAATCTTTTGATCTTAAATTTTCTCTTTCCAACCTTTCAGGGCATCTCTCCTCACTGAGGTGGCCTGTACTTTTTCTCTCTTTAAGTAACTAAATAAAACTTTTACTCTTCTTCACTACTGTTTCTCTGCCCTTAAATTCTTTGTTGTGGCAGGGACAAGGACGAAGGAAAATACACAGTGCTCCCCCAACATTTTCACCATAATTTGTTCACTTTCAAAGTCACAGCCACCTGAAAAATTATAATACTTTTATAGCAGGTTTAAATGCATTCCTATATATAACACCCTCAAAGACATTCTCAATTCAGTAGACAGAATCATCCTCTAAAATTGAAAAATTAATCCCTCAATTGCCTACTTAATGTGACAAAGGAGGCACCACCTCTCAGCTAGATCCATAAAACAGGTTGCAAGTATTATTGAAGAAATAAAAATACTCTTAATTTGCTACCAGTGTGAGATTATCCAACCAGATACAGATTAGCTGTCACCATTCAGTTATCGCCATCACATACTAAACAGACTCAATATCTCATCCTTTATTTACTTTGCTACATTTCCATAATTATAAACAAATCCCATTTTCCTTTATAGGGGCAAGTCTACTTTAACAAACAAATGTTGGCTACTTTAATGAACAGCAGTTGTTCAACACTTCTCTAAAAAAGTCCAGACAGGAGTATTTTAAGATTTGCCATATGGTCTCTTCCCATCTACTCAAATCTGCCATTGTAGTGCAAAGCAGCCATGGACAAACTGATAAATGACTAGACATGTCTGTTTGCCAATTAAACTTTATTTCCAACAATAGCTGGAAAACCAGATTTTACCTGCAGTTTTTATTTACATATGGAAGCACTTTAACCTTGCAAAATACGATTTGAGAGGATTCCTTGAAGTCTCTTCTATCTCAGAAATATGCCAGTATTATAGCTCAGACATATGGTTAATTCACAGTTTAAAATTATCCACTTATGTATACAGTCCATATTAAAAAAAATTCCTATTTTTTTGGAGCAGAATGTGGCCTCTACTAGGAACAATTTGGAAAATACTAGAATTTTGTTTTCTCCATATACACGTCAACTCATTTCATGATTTACATTCAGCTGGGATCTTCTTATGTATCCAAAGTTCTAACAGTTGTATGTACCCACATAAGACAAGGGGAAAGAAATGAGTTATAATAGGAAATAACTTCAACTGAACAAACTGAATCTTCTTACAGGCAAATCGGCAAAGGCAACTGACTGCCTTGGGAGCAACTATGACAGAGGTTTTAAAATACGTTCCTGAGCCAGGTCCATTCTTACTACAAATGGTATCAGAATTGTGTTTCACACGAGCAATCCTGAGGTACTTCATCTGAATCAAGAGGAGACAAGTCTAAATGAATATTTAAAAATCTCTGTTTCCTCGTATCAGAGATCTTATCCACTATGGAAACTGCATCTCATTAAAGGACATTTTAAAGCATACAGAGAGAGAGCAGGAAGGAGACAATTAATTCTGTAATGAAGATAATGAGTTTAAGAAAGAAAGCAAGGTGACTAAAGAAAACCACTCTTTGTCTAAATCTAAGGAAATGATGACTATTGAAAATACCAATAATGTCCTTTGGATTTTTCCTTTGAGTTGTCAGACCACTCATGTAATTATGTATACATTTATTTATTGGAATTTTGGTGTAACTTTTATTTGAATATAGTAAACATACCTAAAGTGGACATAGGAAAATAAACAGAGGATGTTATTTTTACACAGAACTGTTGATACTGAGGTACAGGAGTGTGTGTGTAGTGTGTGTGTATGTGTATTATACTTACTTTAAAATTACTTAACTGATAAATAAAATATTATTTTGTATATTATTTCCTATATATGTTTGTAAATGACATAATTCATAATATATATAGTTAACTCTATACACAAGAAAATTCGAGTTACATTAAATGCACTATCCTTAAGAACACTTTAGAAGTTTTTTTCTTTTTAAAGAAAACATTTCTTCTCTTGCTTTAATATGCAGGTGATTGTGAAACTTTTAAAAGAAGGGTAAGGATTATATTATTTTTACTATTTAAAAATATTTATAGGTTCTTCAGCACATCCTACAAGCAAATCTCTAGTATAAAATTAGGTATAAAAGTGTCAAATCAGTGTTTTGAATTTCTTAACATTCAATTCAGAAACATCACTTGTTTAACCCTTAATGATGGTTACTGAGGGAAGAAAAACCCAGTTAAATCATAAATATTTATGTGAAACTATAAGGAGACATAAAAGATATTTTAGGAATATATTGTCAGAATAGAAAATCAATTTAGAACAAGGGAAACTTTGTTATAATCTGGCACATTTCAGTAAAAAATTAATATTAAATTTGAAGTTAACTTCAACATCTTTCCTTAATAATGAAGTCACACTAAATCTTTCTATGACTGCAACTAGGGTGAAGCTGGAAAGACAATGATAAAAACAACAAATCAAAACCCAAAACCCAATAATCACAATAATCAAGATATACAGCATTTTAATAAAATATTTTTTTAATCCATAAGTAATGTAAAAATATCCACATGAAGAAAATTTTAGGCAAAATATGATTTAAGTCTGCATTTACATAATCCCTCTCTCACTTGCTTCATCCAAATCTAGGTTCTGTTTTGATAATATTTTATTTACAAAATCAAGCACTCAGCCATGAGCCTGTAGTTTGATCATTTGTTATTTAATACTGCATCAAAATGTTATTTTGATTCCTGTATTTTTCCATCACCCCATTATATCACAAACCTGAGTGGACAGTGTCATTCAGCTCATCCTAGCCTTGACCCTGAGTACTGCCTTTTTAACATTAGTTATGTAAATTTAATGCAAACAATGCATCTCTTTTAATTTATTTATATGCATTCTAAATTAGTGTCTTATTATTTTAAAAACACTTTAATTTTATTGGATGTGACAATTGTTTCTACCATTCATGATTTTTATTTTAATAATTCATCTATGCAAGAAGAACAATCCTAAATGAACAGTCTAAACTCACAATTAATGAAACTAGAAAAGGAAGAACAAATGAGGCCCAAAACCAGTAGAAGGATGGACATAATAAAGATTAAAGCAGAAATAAATAAAATTGAGAAGAATAAACGTAAGAAAGAATCAATGAAAGCAGGAGCTGGTACTTCAAGAAAATAAACAAAATAGATAAATCCCTAGTCATACTTATCAAGAAAAAAATGGAGGCTACACACATAAACAGAATCAGAAATGAGAATGGAAAAGTCATTATGATACCATAGAAATACAAAGAATTATGAGAGAATACTATGAAAAATTATATGGTAAAAAACTGGATAACCTAGAAGAAATGGACAACTTTCTACAAAAATACAACATATGAAGGTGGACACAGAAAGAAACAGAAAGCCTGAATAGAACAATTATCAGCAGAGAAATTGAATTGGCAATCAAAAAACTACCTAAGAACAAAATTCCTGGACCATATGGTTTCACTGCTGAATTTTATCAAACATTTCATGAAGACCTAATACCCATCCTCCTTAAAGTTTTCTAAAAGGTAGAAGAGGAGGGAATACTCCCAAACACATTCTATGAGGCCAACATCACCCTAATAGCAAAACCAGGCAAAGATACCACAGAAAAATTAAATTACAGACCAATATCCCTGATGAACATAGATGCAAAAATACTCAACAAAATATTAGCAAACTGAATTCAAAAATACATTAAAAAGATCATCCATCATAATCAAGTGAGATTCATACCAGAGATGTAAGGATGGTACAACATTTGAAAATCCATCAACATTATCCACTACATCAACAAAAACACGGACAAAAACTACATGATCATCTCCATAGATGCTGAAAAGCATTCGACAAAATTCAAAATCCATTCATGATAAAAACTCTCAAAAAATGGGTATAGAGGGCAAGCACCTCCACATAATAAAGGCCACCATATATGACAAACCCACAGCCAACATTATACTTAACAGCAAGAAGCTGAAAGGTTTTCCTTTAAGATTGGGAACAAGAGATCTCCCCACTTTTATTCAGCATAGTTCTGGAGATCCTAGCCATGGCAATCAGACAAAACAAAGAAATAAAAAGGCATCCAGATTGGCAAGGAAGAAGTTAAACTGTCCCTTTTTGCAGATGACATGATATTGTACATAAAAAACCTTAAAGAATCCACTCCAAAACTATTAGATCTAATATCTGAATTCAGCAAAGTTGCGGGATACAAAATTAAAACACAGAAATCTGTTGAATTCCTATACACTAATGATGAACTAGCAGAAAATTAGGAAAACAATTCCATTCACAATTGCATCAAAAAGAATAAAATACCTAGGAATAAACCTGACCAAGAGAGGGAAAGACCTATACCATGAAAACTACACGACACTCTTAAGAGAAATTAAAGAGGACACTAATAAATGGAAATTCACCCCATACTCTTGGATAGGAATTAATATTGTCAAAATGTTCATCCTGCCTAAAGCAATCTATAGATTCAATACAGTCCCTATCAAAATACCTACAGCATTCTTCAATGAACTAGAGCAAATAGTTCTAAAATTCATATGGAATGACAAAAGACCCCAAATAGCTAAAACAATCCTGAGAAGGAAGAATAAAGCAGGGGGATTTAAACTCCCTGACTTCAAGCTCTATTACAAAGCCACAGTCAGTAATCAAGACAATTTGGTACTAGAACAAGAACAGACCCAAGACCAGTGGAACAGAATAGAGAGCCCAGATATAAATCCAAGCATATATGGTCAATTAATATATGATAAAAGAGCTATGGATATACAATGGGGAAATGACAGCCTCTTCAGCAGCTGGTGTTGGCAAAATTGGACAGCTACATGCAAGAGAATGAAACTGGATTATTGTCTAAACCCATATGCAAAAATAAACTCAAAATGATTCAAATACCTGAATACAAGTCAGGAAACCATAAAACTCTTAGAAAAAAATATAGACTAAAATATCTTGGACATAAACATGAGCAACTTCTTCATGAATGTATCTCCCTGGGCAAGGGAAGCAAAGCAAAAATGAAAAAGTGGGACTATATCAAACTTAAAAGCTTCTGTACAGCAAAGGACACCATCAGTAGAACAAAAAGACATTCTCTACAGTATGGGAGAATATATTCATAAAGGACATATCCTATAAGGGGTTGACATCCAAATTATATAAAGAGCTCACACATCTCAACACACAAAAAGCAAATAAGCTTAAATGGGCAGAGGATCTGAACAGACACTTCTCCAAAGAAGAAATTCAGATGGCCAACAGACACATGAAAAGATGCTCCACATTGCTAATCATCACAGAATTGCAAGTTAAAATCACAATGAGATATCACCTCACACCAATAAGTATGGCCAACAGCCAGAAGACAAACAACAACAAATGTTGATGAGGTTGTGGAGAAAGGGAAATCCTCCTACACTGCTGGTGGAAATGTAAATTAGTTCAACCATTGTGGAAAGTAGTATGGAGGTTCCTCAAAAACTAAAAATAGAAATACCATTTGACCCAGGAATTCCACTCCTAGGAGTTTACCTGAAGAATGCAGGAGCCCAGTTTGAAAAAGACATATGCACCCCTGTTTATTGCAGCACTATTTACAATAGCCAAGAAATGGAATCAACCTAAGTGTCCATCAGTAGATGAATAGATAAAGAAGATGTGGTACATATACAGAATGGAATATTATTCAGCCATAAGAGCACAAATCCTGCCACTTCCAACAACATGGATGAAGCTAGAGGGTATTATGCTCAGTGAAATAAGTCAAGTAGAGAAAGACAAGTATCAAATGATTTCACTCATATGTGGAGTTTAAGAACAAAACAAAGCTTGAAGGAACAAAACAGCAGCAGACTCACAGAACCCAAGAATGGGCTAACAGTTACCAATGGGAAATGGACTGGGGAGGATGGGTGGGAAGGGAGGCATAAGGGGAAAAATGGTCATTACGATTAGCACACATATTGTAGTGGGGGGGCATGGGGAAGGCAGTGGATACAGAGAAGACAAGTAATGATTCTATAGCATTTTACTAGGCTGATGGACAGTGACTGTATTGGGATATGTGGGGGAGACTTGATAATAGGGAGGGTCTAGTAACCATAATGTTCAAGTAATTGTATATTAATATATCAAAATAAATACATCAATAAATAAATAAATAATTTAAAAAATAATACATCCATGCAATGATATTTTAGATGTTCATATTGAGACAATAAAGTGTCATGTTTTGATAAAAAATGTACTATCTGATCTTCTGCAGAAAATACTTGCCAACCCTTAGAATTATGAGAATCATTTACATAAATATGTAAATTTGCAAATCTGTGACTCTGCTCTGCCACTGAAAACTTTATAAGGCATATTTTTAATCTTTGCTGATGTTTTTTTTAACCATTTTTATTTTTGCTACTGTCTTCTTTAGTACTCTCTTTGTTTTCCTCCCATTAATTCTAATTTAATGAGTACCCAAGTTGGACTTTGTACCCCAAATGAAAGTTGCAACACTACATTACACACTAGATTTATGTGGAAACTGTGATTCAGAAGGCATGCCAGTTACATTGAATCTGTAATGTTTGCATAAAAGACCTCCAAGAACCTTGTATTTTTTTGCAATCAGAATTAAAGAGTGACGTGATATCTGTAGATTTCACCAATATAAAACAGCAGATTTAGTTATTTCTTGTTTTAACGTCTTCATTTTGTTCCCCTCAAAACAAGGTTTGCTTTGCTTTCTTATGACATTTAGTAAGGTAGTATAGATTTTTAAAGGCAGCTTCTTATTAACTGCCCATAAAGTACGCTGGTTAATTAAAACTAATCTGATCTTTAAATACTTTCAGTGGTCCTCACCCGTCCAGTTATACTGCAATTCTCTATTATCTGGTCTCTGCATGAAATAGTAGGCATAAAACAATTGAGATGATCCACATGAACAAGTAACATAAAAGACCAATAATTATGTTACTTCTTTAAATGATATAATGAAAATAAAATGATAGTAAGCTTATGATAATACATGTTTTATTGAAATATTTACTGCCATTTTGTCATTTATTATCCAAATAAGTACTGTAGTTTGACCTCAAATTATTCATCTTATGATGTAGTTGTCCCGTTTCCTTTCTTTTTCCTAACTAGTACAACCATGAAATCCTGTTATTCCTGTCTTCATTGTAGCTTCTCATTTAAGCAGTAAAAAAAAGTAGTCAGCATTGATGGACAGTGACTGTAATGGGGTATGTGGTGGGGACTTGACAGTGTGGGGAAACGAGTAACCACAATGTTGCTTATGTGATTGTATATTAAGGACACCAAAATAAAAACAATAAAGAAAGAAAGAAAATAGTCAGTAAAAAAGAAATCTAATAAGGATAGGCCCACTAATTTCATATTGTTCAAAAGTGCCATTAAGATAAATGTGTTTCAGTGAATATTTGAAAAGTATCAACATTCCTGTGTAAATGAATGGTGTAGTGAAAATTACCATGCACATACATATATTATTGGATAGGCATTAAAATTGTAAGGACTGAAAGTGAACAAAAAAACACATGATACTGTGGTAGTGGGAATTTGAATTAATTTAAAATAGACGTTGGTTTGGTTTCTTCATAACTTCATGGAATAGTCATGCATTTGCACAAGTATTATGTTAAAATTTGCTAAACCTACATTCCAGGAAACTTCTACACAGGTCATTAAATACAAGTAATTTTCCAGTGAAAAATTGTCTTTAAAAATGAAGGATAAAACATAAATTATCATTCTTGCCCAGAAGATCAGATCTCTTTTAAAAACTGCAGAATATCATTAATCCATCTGGCATTTTCTAGTCTTTAAAGTAAGAACCTTCATAAATTTTATTTGTATAATTTAATAGTTGCAATTTTGTTTCAATTTTTTTTCTACTAGTCAAATATTTATTTTAAAGCTACAGACGTAATTGACTCATTCGTTTATTCAAGCATACATTTAGTAAACTATTATATGAATACTAGGTTGCAAACAGTGTGCTAGGCATCAGTGATACAAAGCTGGACAAAAACAGGTATGGAAGCACCCACCTGAATGTTCTACACAGAGACTACTTAGTGGCTGCTGCAGCTGCCTGAAGTACAATAATCAATCCAGCACAATGGTGGAGGCAAGGAGGGAGGGATAAAGTAGAGGCAGCAGTTGCTGAGTCTTTTTGTCTTTTGGCAGAACACGTCAAATTTGAGTTAGATCTGGAAATGCAATCTCAGATTGCCTAGAGGTTCTTTATTTGCTAGAAAATTATTTTGTCACAAGTTTTTTGACCTCCTTCAGCAGGTGTATCTGCAGTATCCATGCATATTGACTATTATGTTTTCATTCCCACCATCAAGTATGTTATATCTGCATTGAGCAAAAGCAGTAGATAATTGAATCATGATTTAAGTCTAAGTAATAGAATAATTGTGAAAAATTTATAATATACATACAAATGGACTAGGATATCAAATGTTGATAACCAAGGACTAGAATGAAAAGATTTATTATCAGTGGAAAGAACTGTACATCTTAACCTGTTTTATTAAACCAAATTTAATTTGGAGTGCTGCATACAAACATGATTTTATCATAGTAGGTAATTGACTTAATATTGATTTTGTTTACATATTTCTGCTACAGGATAGATTCAGAATAAGAATAGTATTCCTTTTCTCATTCCCAAAGAAAAGGTCATGCATTGGTGCTTACCTACTGAAACATCTACTTAAGGGATTTGTGAATGGTTTTTCTAGTGCAGCTGAAAAGCCACCAAAATCCAATGAACTGGGAAGATTTCTGATCACCTAGTTTTTAGTCTGAGTCTGAGCTCAATAGAGAAAATAAGTGTTAGTCACAAAACCTAGACTTTTCAAAGATACCAGTGTCGAATTGTAGAAGCTAAACTATTGTGAGACAGCAACAATGCCAATGAGGTTATTTATCATTAAAAATCAAGAAAACCTTACACTTTCAAGATAACTCTTAAGCTTCTACTTCCAGGGCAGGATAAGAAAATCATGATCACGATTGAATTTTTCACTACATAGTTCCATGGGACTTGAAGCACATATAATTTTGTAATACAACAAATGATCATATAGATTATATGATGTTTATTTGATTTTGTCTCTGGGCCTTTGCCATGTCTGCTGTAGATTAAGGCAGCCACGAAAATCCTTCAACTGTAGGTTTAAAGTTAAACTAATATTTGAACTACTTCTAAATCTAGCAGAATAAAAATTAAAGCTGGCTCATTCATTCAGTTAAAGTATAGAAAGCACAACCATACTTTCAGCATTGAGGTTAAAAGAGTGTACATGACAGAAAAGATCTCATGGACTCAATAATAGAAAACAGACAATAAGCAACTGAGAACTTAAATAAGCAAGAACATATTACGATAAGTGCTGGGAGGAGGAATAAAAATTAGTTGTCTGGAAGCTATTCTATATTTGGTCTGGAGACACTGTTGATAAAATCAAGAACCAGAGAATACACACACACACACACACACACACACACACACACAGTACTGTGGCAGGACGCTAATGAATTAGAAAGAAAGTGATAAGGAAGCCAGAGATGGAAGCCTGGTCCAAACCATATTAGTTCTTTTAGGACAGGGTAAGTAGCTTGGATTTTATTATAAATGCATTGGAAAAACATTGAATGCTTTTAATTTGGTTCAAGTATTTTCTTTATGTTTTTTTATAATTGCAATGTGAAAAATCACATTTTGAGGGACAGAGGGAAGGTAGTCAAAAGGAGTCAGAAGGAATAGTTTTCAGCCTATTGTGGTTTGAGACATTATTTGAAATGGAGGGAAAGAGAAGTGTACTTATTTGGGTTATATTTGTAGGAAGAAGTATAAGGGAGTGCATGACAATTGTTTTTGTATCAGTTTGGATCACATGATGCCCAGATATCTGGTTATACATCCTTCCTGAGTGTGTTTGTAAAGGTGTTTCCTGATGAGATTTATCTTTGAATATGTAGACCGAATAAAGCTGATTGCCCTCCTCCAAGTGATAGGCATCGTCCAATCCCTTGAGGGCCTGAATAGAACAAAAAAGTGGAAGACAGAAGGATTCATTCTCTCTCTCTGCCTGACTGAGCAACAGAGGCAATGATCTTCCATCTTAGCTGGCTTCAGCACTCCAGATTCTCAGGTCTTCAGACTTGGACTGGAATCTACACCAGCAGCTTTCTGGCCCTCAAGGTTTCAAGCTATGCCATTGGCCTCTTGAGTCTGCAGCTTGCCAAGGAGCTAACTGTGGGACTTCTCAGCCTCTGTAACTGCATGAACAAATAATTTATGTCTTTATTTAAAAAATGAGTTCTGTTTCTCTGGAGAACCCTGACAAATACAGATATTACCATATTCAATGGAGAGTTGAAAGAAGAATAAAGGCTAATTTCTTGCTTTAAAATTAAGCAACTGAGAAAATACTCATGCAGTGTCTTAGAGAAGGGAGGATAAATAAGATTTATTGGTAAATATCGTCGTGCTTTAATCTCTTATTATCTCATATTATGATAATGTAAAGTTTGTTACAGACATCAAACCCTCCTGCCATGACGTTCTGTAAGGTATAAAAGTCCCGAGTTCTGGGAAGAAGGGCCAAAGGTACACATGAGTCAACATGCAGAAGAGAGCAGATATCATATCATGTCTGCATGCAGTTACTTAGGACTGAAAGATGAGCCTTTTTGGCCCAGAATGAAAATTGCAAAGAGAAAAAGACCAGTAAAGAGGATTTAGAATATTTGGACAGTGACATGGAAAGAAAGCCAAGAAACTAAAGTGGTCTCATAACCAGGAGAAGAAAGTTAGCAAAGAAGGAGTAT
This sequence comes from Manis javanica, assembly GCF_040802235.1. Taxonomy (NCBI): domain Eukaryota; kingdom Metazoa; phylum Chordata; class Mammalia; order Pholidota; family Manidae; genus Manis; species Manis javanica. The sequence goes on from NC_133158.1 coordinate 107,658,039, forward strand.
TTGATCAAGTTCATCAGACTAAGGCTGTTGTCAGGTTGAGGAATTTGAGCACAATGAAGTATCCATTGCATTTATAAAGCCCACCGGTGACCATGACCAGTGATTTTGTTGGCGTGTTGAGGATAAAGTTCCAACAGACTGTGGTTTAAAGGAAGGATATGAGAATTAGGAAACTGAAGCAATGATTGTGGACATCTCTTTAAAATAACCTGTGATACACTGACAAGGAGGAAATAGAATATTACCTGAAGGAGGTATAGAAGTTTATGTTTCTTTATTTTTCTACTTATGTTTATTTTTATCCCAGTTGAAACAACTTAAGAGAAAGAGGTAATTGGATGTTTAGGACTTTGGTCCTTCATAATAAAATTAGAGTGTGATATGCAAATTGAGAAATTAGAGAGTTTTAAAAATTGGGTATATCTCATTCATAAAAAGAAAGGCAGAGATTGAGGCTCTGACAGAAGTAGATTGGTATATCCACTGGTAAAAATAGATGGAGTACCTGTAACATGGTGTGCTCTTCAGACCAAAACCGGTGCACCAACTGCAATAGCCAGCTCAATTCTCAGGCCCTCTGAGCTGTAAGGAGGTTGTGACTACTTCCTAGACTTAACCATCTCTATCCCAAACCCAAATCCCCACCTCCTTCAATTTTCTCTTTCTCAAATATTAGGTGTGAACATTTTCTAACAAATTTTCTATATTTTTCTTAGCTATTTAATTTAACAAAGGTCAAAAGCTGATGTTTAAGAAGTACCACAATAGACATTTTACTATAAACAGCACACTAAAGAGTTGCAACTTGTGTTTATTGCTAATGGTATTGTTGAAATTAATAGATTTTTAAAACAGATAATGGTAACTCAGATGTGATGGAAGAGAATGATGCTTTTATTTCTTATTTGTATCCCCTGTAGGGCAAAATATATTACTTTGCATATTTCACTACTTCAACAATGCTGAAAAATTAATTAAAGCAGGACTGTTTTAACTCTGTGCTTTCAACATTATCTCTTACCTTCTGCAACATAAAAGCAATTTGTATGTCTTTAAAAATACACAGTTACATAGCATGCATATAAATATATCATTGGCATTTTGTGTAGTAAGAACTCATGATCTGTCTTACAACTTCACCAGTGATATTTTTTTTCCCCTTGAGGTTTTGGGTATCAGAGATCCAGCCTGCTATATTATCTATTCCAGTCCAGGGACTGAAGTAATAGTAATTATAGAGAAGTTATAGTAGACAAGCACTTTAACATAAAGGCATTCTCTCAAATCTTAAAGAGTTTCCACTATAAAAACTAAAGGTGGTTCTTCCTATGTTCATTGCTTCAGAGAACTGTACTAGTTAAGTCAAACTTTCAGGGCTCCTTGTTGTAAAATAAGTACTTATTATACACCATTCTAATGGAACAATGGTCTGAGAGTTATTTGTTACAATGCAATTACTTTTGGGTTAAATTTCAGACTTGAAGCTATTTATCATTCTTGTCAGATTGAAGATTGGCTTATTCCTGTGGTCCACATGTCTCACACAACCCAGGGCAAAATAGTCAGAAAAACTTAATAAATTTTTTTAAAAACATTAAGAATTACATATTTCTCATGCTGTACTTCCCAAAACATTAAATTTTCTTTACTATCAGTTTCTCTGTATATAATTTAAGCAAAAATTACTCTATCATAATCATACACACACAAAAATGTGGCAAATGGTATTTCCCTGACAACATGTCAATACTATAAATATGAACATTGTAGTTGAATCACAAATCTTTTCAACAATAAGAATATATTTTAGAGATAAATTTACACCTTACTAAACTTGCAGGGCTTTTTAAATATTCTGGAGTAATGAGTTTGGGTTTCAACTGTACAACTTTTTCAGTATTAAGAAGGAACTTTAAATGATTAAATCACAATTTGATCTTGCTTAGGGGAGACATAGAAGGTATAATAACTTTTTTTTCTTAGTCCTTCTTTCTCCTGTCATTTTCATTACTTCTTCCCACTTTTATTTTATATCCAAAACACACTCATCCTGACCAGTGAGAAGTACAAGTCAAAATTAAGGAACACCATACTGTTAGGAAGGAAAGAACTCAGCTCAGTGTCACAGGGAAGTCAGATATAGTGAGACAAGAAACCAAGTCAAGAAAGCAAAGTAAGTTTTGATACACTCTTCATAGAGTAACAGAGTGGGCCTGCCTAAGATAAGACAGGCCCTGACGCTCATTCTGAGGCTTCTTTTATGTGGTTTTGGCAGGGCAAAGAGGTCCTTGATTGACAGCTATCTGCTCTCTAGGCTTGTTCTGATTGGTAAAATGAGGACAGGGACTGTGCTGTGCCTGTGCCTCTTATGTTTCTTATCTGGGGGACCCTGGATATTTCCTGAGTCACTCTTAGACCCTGTGGCTTCATCTGATTAACTCTCTGAGTCATTTCTGGCTCTCTGGCTCTATCTGATCAACAGCCTGAGTCATCTTTGGGGGGCCCCTCTCCTTTTCATTCCACTCATTTCTGTCTTTCTGCCTAACAATACCATAGTGGAATGTGTCTTTATCTGGAAGATAACTTCCCTCATCCCCTCTCCCCTGCTGCTCCATTCCTCACAAAACTAACTGGGTTGAAACACGGTCAGTGCAAGGATCAGTTCCAGGGCCAGGTGACACAAGCAGCACATACAACCTTTTTATACTTCTGATTAACTTATGAAATACTGACGTATTATTCACTGACATTCAGAGGCTACCATGAATCTTTTAAAAGTAACCTTGTAAATGGTCAACCTCAAAAAGGTAAGGACTGAAGGTGCTCTATTTTCATCCAAGCCATGACTCCTGCACTCAGATATATATTGTTACAGTTAGGACTATGCAAGGAGGTGACAGAAGATACATATTTGTGTTATTTCTAATACATACTTATGTTACTTCTGAACAAAAGTTTTGGCATAATAATTACCACTTGCAGTTGGAACAGCAACAGAATTCCAGGTCAGCAGCTTCAGTGCCCACAAAAGCAATAGCTGCAGCCTGGTTTATGAAAATGAATCATTTTCTCAGGTGCATCTCTCAAGTAGCTGCACTGATTTCCTTCACCAAAATACTCATAAAGGTAATATTATAGCAAATAATTATGTGTATTACATTTGATAGCATAGTCTAATTTGCTAGAGTAACCATAATTGTGTCCCTAAAAATATTAAATTGTCCAGAAGCACATCATTAAAAGAATTAGAGGGAAAAAGTTTAGAAGCTCGTGAGATTCACACTCACAAAGCAAGGCATTTACCTTATAACAAAAGTAAAAATACTTGTTTCAATAGCTATATTGGGATTTTAGGATAGTAAAATGTTATTTTTTTTAAACAGACCATGGCTCTTCATAACTGACAATTAATTCTAGGGTGTCTCCATTAAATCCCAGTTAACACCTGGACCTCTTCCTTCTCAGCAAGCTACAGTGTTGCTGACAACACAGTGTCTGTACACCTAAAAACGTTTCAAAAGAAAACAAGCTGAAGCTATATTCCTAGGTCTTGGTCCCTAAATCTATTTTTTCTGTTCATTAGGTGCTGCTTGTGACCCAGCTACATCCAGTAATATTGGAGACACTGCAATTTGCAACCCTATTTAACAGATCACTTAAATTCAACTTCAAACCTTCCTGTACTTCTAGTTTATCACATGAAGTTCATTCCATTGCCTTTGGTGGGCCAATACAGTCAGCTTTGATCAAAATCAATGTGACATTGAAAGCAGAATATATTATTTTTTTGGAGAAACTTCTCCTAAAGAACTCTGTTCTCCCCTATGGCCTTTTAAGAAAGCATTGTCAAGCACTTTCTGAATTGTTCTGTACATACCTGCCATCTGGCTTCAAATTATTCTGTTTATGCAAACCTTATGGAACTCTTTTCTAAAGAATGAGTTTTCTATGGTTGCTATAACAAACTACCAGAAATTTAGTGACTAACAAGAATACAAATATATAATCTGACAATTCTGTACAGTCTCACTAGGCTAAAATCAAGATGTTGGGAGGACTGTATTCTTCCCTGGAGCCTCTAAAAGAGAATGCATCGCTTTGCGTCTTCCAGCTTTAAGAGGCCTCCCACATTCTTTGTCTCGTGGCTCCCTTGTTTCACCTTCAAAGCGAAGATGAATTTCTCTGACATTCTTCTGTGGTCACATCTCCATCTGACTCTCCTCTTCTGCTCTTGCTTCCATTTTTAAGGACTTGTGATTACTTTGTACCTGCCTGGATAATCCAGCATGATGTCTCTAAGGTCAGCTTGCAATCTTAATATACCTTTGCCATGTAAACTAACACATTCATGGGTTCTGTTGATAGAACTTGACATTTTGGGAGAACCATTATTATTCCTACCACTCCTTACAAATTGATAAATTCCTTATTCACATCTGTAGTGAACTACAGGAATCAAGGTAATCAAAAACATGCAAACAGGTACTTTTTCTCTTTGGAAAATCCTAGCAGTAAACTGATGAAGGGAAAATAATAGTTAATTCATACAGTATATCACAACTCATGGAAAATAATTGACAAACCAATACTTTGAGTACATTTCTCAATGAATAGATTGAGCCTATTTATTGTCTCTCTCTTATATCTTTTAGAGTTAAATAAAATTTTCTTGCTGTGTTTTATAATATTAATGTGATTAAGATTGTTACATATGTGTTAAAGTAAGTTTTACCACATTTATTTTCAAGTATACGTTATTTCATTCAGTGCAGGTTTTATAAGTTGCTTGAAACAAAGGATATAACTTACCATTTCCATGTTTATTATGGCTCACTTAAGATGTTGCATGTTCTAGACATTTGTTGAATGGATGACTAGATGAATGTAAGAATGATCAATAGTTCTTTCCATGCCATTTTTTTCAGTAAGAAGTCTTTAAGCTTGGCCAGTATTTATCCTGTCACTGGATACAATGTACTTTTTTCCCCCTCATTCTTACAAATAATTGAAATGGCATTGCTTTGGAATAATCTAGGACATGTTAAGTCTGCCATCAGAATTTTGCACTGCAAATTTATATTCTAAATGGAAAAAGAAAACTAAAAAAAAATTTGCTGACTGAGGGCAGTTGCCATATGAATTATTTTATAACTTGTATTTTACCTTCCTAGAAAACCATCTTATGTTACCAGTCATTTAGCATGCAATCTTAAAATCAAAAGGTCAGAGTCACATCTGGGAATGGTAAAGATGAGTTAAGAGCTGCCATGTTCTGATATAAAACTGAGTCACTTCTGGGACCAGCCCAGCTGCATTCTTTATTAGAGCATATCTGAATTGCAAGGGAGACATTTTTGAGTTTCTCAATCTTGTCAGTTATAGAGTCCATAAATTAGTATCTTGGGATGGAGTGTCATTAAGCCTCAATGGCTAGGTATTGTATTCAATAAGAGCCATTATGAGGCCAAAAGCGGCTTTTTCAAAAGGGGTATGTCTAGCAGTTTTGTCAAATTCAAGTGAAAAACTCCAGCAGTGTTTAAGTCCAGCTGCCACTCTTTGCATGCTGCTTTCCTTTTTGTGGTAAAAAGCCAAAGAGAGAGTAGGGTTTTTTTTTCCTTGACTGCCAGACCTCAGGGATTACAGGCACTTGTATTAAATCCTAACTGGTTAGCTTGTTGTAAATAACAGGAGAGTCTGTCCCACTAATGTACTTCTCTAATTGCAGCTTCCCCCTGTTGACATATTGGAATGGTCCCTTCTGGCAATTATGAGATGGGAAATCAGAAGCAAATAGCACATCAATTCAGATGTACATACATTTGGCAAATATATATTAAGATATAGAAGTAATAGAACAGTACAATAAAACATTTTTACTTTTTATCTTTCTTAGCTACAAGTATTGTACAAAGCAGTTAAATTTATTGTTTCAATGGTAAAGTTATAGCTGCGAAGAGATCCAGTTATCTCCTGGCTAGAGGATTTGTTATTATAAAGGTGAAACTTAAGTGGCAAGGGCTAGGTGAAGGATGGGTAAAGCAGCCAGAGAGACTTGTCTCCCTCATCCTCCCCTCCTCTCTTCCCCTCCATTGGTTCCTTGCCACAGAGTGTGTTCGGATCCCCTGTGCTTGTCGCAGCACCTATACCCCCAGGGCTCAAAGGATAATTATACTGCCCCCTCACTTTCCACCTTACATTTATCAGAAAGTTGGCCACCTCGGCACAGAGTCTCCATAAGAGACTGGGCATTTGGGTGCTTGTATTCAATAGAGCTATAAAAATTCAAATCCTTCTCCCCCTAAAGTTTCTAGGCATATTCAGATGGGCTCCATTTACAGTGAGACCTTGGCCCCACCTCTGATCTTTAAAGCAGCTGAGGTCTTGGCTGAGGGGTAGTAAGCACTCAGGGCAACAAGGAGAAAGTTATCTCCGCACATGTAAAGGATGCATATTTCCCTCAGGTTCAAGAAGAATGAAGGCTGCTCTCCCAAAGCCTGGCTCCAGCTTTAATCATCAGTTAAACTTTTCCTTTCCTTATGAAGGTGACAGCAAAAATCAAAAGAAACAATCAAGTTGCTTATGGCAACTCTACTTCCCTGCAACATCTATTCATCTTCTGAGTCTTCCTAAAGGGGAAACAAATAGGGATAATCGATCGTATTTCGCCCATTGCCCGTTTAAGTTTGGCTGGTGTGTTTGCTCCCAACTTCAACTGGCTTCTAGGGCCCTCAGCTTTCTTTTCTAGCAAACTATGTATATTACAGGATTCCACCTTCATCACCAACTAGTAAATTTTTATGTCTATATTAATTTTATTCTGACAATAAAGACAAGATTTATGGATCAGGGACCAAAAGATTATTTACTTGCAGAATTTCTTAACGTGTTTTCTGTGCCCCATTTCTACTTAAGGACAATATGATGAGGACAGAAATCACCCCGCATATATAGAAAGTATCTATAGTATGGGAGAGGGACTCCAAAATTATAAATCTCAAAACTTATAAAGGACAGCTTGTACATATTCCTTTTTTCTATCTTGAGAGAGGGAGACAAACCTTCACTGTCTAGTGTAAACAGATACTCGCTGAGAAGTGAGGGGGAAAGGTCCCCAAGTTGTTCAGCTCTTTGGAATGGAGGGATTTACTACTTTTTTATGTAAATAAATGGCTTTAGGGTGATTAATTTATAAATTTCCTAGGGTATCACAGTATCTTTAACTTCCAAGGTTTATTTGCCACTTACTCTTTTTTAATCCAGATTGCCAGTAATTTTTGGCCAGAGAGCCATGATTTATGCAAAACCAAGAAAAAAGTCATTCTTTCCTAACACAAATAGATTTCTATGCTGATAATGTTATGTGTATTGCAAACAAGGACTTTTTTAGTGCAGTTATCGAACATGTACTATGTGCCAATAGAGGGAATAAAGCAATAAATAGGAAAAGAAAATGTCTGCCCTCATGACATTATAATAGAATAGAGGAAAAAGAGTGTTTGCAAACAAATTAAGTAAAGCAAATGATATATTAATGATAAAAGCTAAGAAGAAAAAATAACTGTGGAAGGATCTGGGAGTTGTGGGAACTTTGGGATTTGTAGAAACCCTATCTAGAGATCACCTTAATAAGAAAATGACAGCAGAACTAAATATCTAAAGTTGAGGGAATAAACCCTGAGGATGGCAGAAGGAAGAGGATGAGATGGCAGTTCCAGGAAGAACAAAAGCCTTATGGCGGGGTCATGCTTGGCCTATTAAAGGAGCAGCAAGGCCAAAATGGCTAGAACAGAGCAAGCAGAGGACAGAATACAAGACAAAGTTACATTGGTTCTAATTAACTGTATCTGTGGTCATGTTGAGGCAGGGAGGCAGCAGGGTGCAACTCCTGCCCAGTTAGAGTAAAGTGTGGCCCTTGGAAAAGCACAGTCTTACTGAGGCTTTAGGTATGCAGAAAAAACAGGTGCTTGAGATTTAAACATGTAACGGTGTATTCCCCACCAGGACCCAGTGACATTGAGCTCATAATCATGTAGGCCCATTAGCTTACAATCGGGTATCCGGGAGACCTTCAGAGATAGGTTAAAATGTAACTAGCATTCTGGCTGAATCTATAGAAAACTCCCACTGCCACAGGCATAAAGCCCTGGACATAGAGACCCCAAGTGACAACCTTGCCCCTCCCTGCACCTATGGGAGTTCCATAGTTTCTCTTAATTTGTTCTGAATAAAACTCTCTCATCCTGAATAAAACTCTCTCTGTAAATCTCCTACCTTGCTTGTTTACCAAGTTGATTCTTCAACTCTGTGAACAAAAACCCTGGCATCAATGTCACTAGGTAAGTTCATTTAATATATCATTAAATGGTAAAATTAGAGAGAGTGTCACTGCAGGATGGAAGACTGAACTCCTTCTATAAACATAAATGAATTCTATATCCTGAGAGTAGAGATTACAAAGCAATCCAAAGGCTTTATGATCAAGACCCTTAAATGATTACCAAAATTCACTCCTCATCTTCAACAAAGATAGTTAACAATTGGGCACATGGCTTTTCTGCTAGAATATATTGACACAATCCTTTTTAATTTAAGTGTAGCCTCATAACTGAATTACCAAAAAGGCAGGCATATGGTAGCTAAATAAGACTTGAGACATAGAGAATGAATCATTTCTCATATCTGCCACCATCTTGAATCTAAAATACACCTTTGCAAGGGTTTCTTCCTTGCTTCTGTCCTTCCTGCTTCCTGTGTGCCTGTTCTTTGCTCCTATCTTTCTTTCCTTCCTCCATTCCTTCCCACTTTTCTTTACAAGTTGTTTATTCACTTCTACACACCAGGCACTTCACTAGCTGCTTGAGATTCAGTTATAAGCCAAACCAGAATCTCCTTTGTATCTCCTGAATCTTATGACCACATATATGAAGAGATCACAATAAAAGAATTACAGATATAAATCTTACTTTACAACTATGATAACTAGTAATGGAGAGGTACAAATAAAAATAACAAGAGAAAGATGTCACTATAGCATACTGTTTAAGAATTCTGTCCCTTTCTGTAACTTCATAGCTGTATCAGCTTAAATAAATTACTTAAACATAGAAAATTTCAGTTTCTTCTTAAAAAGAATATGCACAGAGCAACTCACAGAGTAGCTAGCATATAGGAAGCTCTTAATAATTGCTAGTACTTGTGATTATAAATCATTTTAGACATTGTAAGGGTGGTGATTATGACACACATGAAATTATGTAAAATGCTCACTACATTCTTTGGTACATAACAAGGGCTTAATAAATTTAAGCTGTGGATATTTTATATCATATTATGTTATAATAATTAATTGACCTTGGTAGAGTCAAAATGGAAGTATTTCTGATGAAGCAATGTGTGGGAAGTGCTATTAAAAAAGAAGAAGTAACATGTACAAAGGCCATGTCTAGAGATTACAAAGAACATTAGACAAACTGAAGAAAACCCAGTGTGTCAAAAGTACTGTGCATGAAGGGAACAGGTGACAACTAAAAATGGAAAGCTAGAGTATATACATACCATTAAGGGACTAATGGACATTTTTAAGGATGCATTATTTTAAATTGATGTGTATTTATAAACAAATACCTGCAAAAGATGAGCAAAAACGATGACTGTGTGAAGACCCTAAGCAGAAAACTATAGAAGTGACATTTAGGCAGTGTAGCACCCAAATAATACATAACCAAGGTCTTAAATTGCCAACTTACAAATCCCAATTCAAGAATCAATTATGAGGATAAACCCTTGGCCACCTACTTGATTTGTTCTGGAAAAAAAACCAGAAATAGTATCCAAGGGAATCATTCACTCTGTTGAAAAACGATGACTACTAATCAAAGTTTCCGTGAAAGAGGTATCACTGATTTGCTGTGGTGAAGAGCCTATAGATCTTTCTATATTGTTAATATTGAAGTATCGCCCATGAAGCTAGTGATACAGTTATTATAGCAAATCTATGTTGATTGACGATCAAAATTGAAAAGAATGACATTTAAAGATGACTCCTTATTGTATTCCATGCTTAATATCAAGATTTATCAATGGGAAAGAGCTACTGTGTTACCAGGAACTTTCAGTTCTTGAAGATCTTATCATGATATCTTGACATTTGGATAAAGATGGGCACTTAAATAAATTAATTTAAAAAAACAGGAGGGAAGCATTATACTCTTTCTTCAACTAAAATCAGAAACACTATATACTTCAGTATACTTTAATCAAAATTTAAAGTCTCCTAACAAAGGTCAAATAAAGTTGGTATATTTTAAGCAAGTGTTTAACTTTTAAAATGTCTCTTTAAAATCTAATTGATCATCAGATATAATAATACCTTTTTCTAAATTAAAGTGACACATCCAGTGTTTTAGAACAACCTCAGGGGACAATAACCTGAAAATAATCAAGTGGAACAGTTAGTAAGTAGCAAATGTCATGTTCTTGACCACCAAGAGAAAACCTCACCTACAGGGACACACACTTTATGAACCTCAATAATGTACAGAACTGGTACTACAAACCTAACGATGGTCAGCAGGAAGTATCACAAGAGCCTGAACATCTTGGAAACTCTTAAGCCTTAGAAGTGAACATATTTTGAGCAAGAGTAAATAGCTCCTTAAAAGGTGACAAACCTTTTAAGTCCTACCAAAAAAAAAAAAAAGGTGCCCGCATCTCTGGGAACAAGAGACCAGATAAATGCCTACAGAAAGTTACAGGTACAAGAAGTGACTCTAGGCTGAATCATTTACTAGTTTACAACTATCTTTCCCAGTTTAAAGGGTTGAGGACAAAAATAACCTGAGAAGCACTTTTTAAATAGCACACACTCTGATATTGAAGATCATGGACTGTAAAAGATTTGCAAAGTAATGATGTGAGATTTGTCTATTATTATTATTATTATTATTATTATTACTATTATTATTGTCACTTTGGGCTTTGAGGTTATATATCTTCAATTATTTCAGGATGGAACTAAAATAAACAAAACATAATTTTAAGTTGGCCATTTCCAAGCTGAGAAAAATAATTAAGAATATCCACTTGTGGCTTATAAAACCTCATAAAAATTTAGGGGAGAAATATATGGAAATATCTTTCAAACAATTAAAGAAGCAGGAGAATAGTTTTCCACTGCCAGCAACTGATAGTTTGTAGTCTGACAGTTTAATTGTATCTGGATGTAAAATGGTTTAATTTTATTAAATTTATTGAACTAGATATTGAAACAAGTTTCATGGATTTTATTTATAATGAAATCTGTTTCATGAAATGGGCCATTAAAATGGTAAAAATGGGTTTTGCTTTTTTTAAAATATGAACTTAATCTGGAAATCTGAGTTGTGTGATTTTCTGATTTAAGAGCACTTTTTACTGATGTAGTTCTTATAGTCAAGTTGATTATGCACAGAGCATTTACTTTATTCTGTTAATATAATATTCTGGATGTAATATGCTGAGCACTTCAGGCACAAAACAATGTTATATTTACCACAGTGTGAATGGCCTTGTAAAATTACATATCAGTGTGCCCATTCACACTGTGACAAATGGATTGTTGTTTCAGGCATGAAATGATCAGGGTATCACATGATAGTGTACAAATTGTTATAAATAGTACTTCCTAGTATAGCCAAATTATAGGAAAAAGAGGTGGCTATTACAGTGGTCACACAATGACAGTGTTAGATATCTAACATAAAATATAATTAATTTTAAGTATGCTGATGACTGTTGCTAATGCATTTGGAAATGTACCTGACCAAAACACAATATCACCACAAGATGCAATTTTCAGTTTGTGTGATACTATGTCATTAAAAATACAATCAGTACTATTGTAATAACTTTTTATGGTAACTATTCCTTATCATGAGCATTTTGCAGTGCATGTCATTGTTGAGTCACTATGTTGTGCACCTGAAATGAGTATAATATTGTATCTCAACTAACTATACTTCAATTAAAAATAAACATATATGTATATATGCTTAATATGCCAACTGTGCTGATAAACCCCATCATCAACTGTTTTGCCCCTATGCTATGTGGTTATGGCTTCTATTCAGATCAATAACTTGCAAAGATAATAATTACATGTTTTCTTTGCATCTTTATTGTATATAACTCTCTATTCTCTGCACGATAGACAAGGTGAAAACACAGATGAGAAAACAATGCTAATTTGATGCAAACTTGACATGAGAGGGCCAACCAGAAGCAGGCATCATGGATTCTTTCAATGTTGAGTCTAAGTATGAATATAAGTTTCTCCTGGATCCTACAATCTAATTAGGTATAATATTAAATATATTAGCAAAGGGTATTTTTGTCATTCCATGTATTTTCTGTGATATGTAGAATCAAGGTCAATATTGGTAGAGACCTCAGCAATATCACTAATAGCAAAGTTGGAACAAAAATACAGCTTGTGAAAAATACAGCTGAGAAAAAAGAAGGGACTGAGGTTTGGAGGTGATGCTAAGCCTTGGAGTTAGCCCAAGGCAGATCACTTGAAGTGCTTAAACTGGAGTATGCCAAGGTGAATGTCAGTTTATCAGCCGAGTGCAAGATGAATGTGAGGGAACAGACTGAGGACAGAAACTGACCCCTGACCGGCCAGCAGGCTGGGAGAGGTGTCAGATGTGAGAAATAGGTAAGAAACAGAACATGGTGCCTTATGCAAGTATGGAGTGTTGGAGAAAAGAAGGAAAGGAGGGTCTACAGAAACAAACAATTCCTGTCTTTGGTGATTTGGTGGCTTGTGTAACCATTGTCTTATCAGGGTTGTTTAAGAGGAAAATAATACTTCTTCACTCTTATATTGTTAAGAAACACTTTACCCTGAGTGTTCTCAAAGGTGATTTCATGTTCATAATCTAAATTTCAGTAGAAATAAATGGGAGGTGCTACCATGTATCACCTGGTACAACATCTCATCCTGTTATTGTACTAATTATATGAATAAGCAGCTTAATGTACCATAAAATCCCAGCACATAGAAAGAAACATTACCAGCCTGAAATTTAAAAAGGATTTTTAGAGTGGTGTTACCTATGACTTTTAAATTAAAAACCTAATATGCTTTCATCTTCAATTAAGTGCAATTGCCAAGTATAATTGACCGTAGTAATGTAACTAGTCATTTGAGGACAAACACACATGCTGGACATATTTTTAAATGAGTTTAGCTTATTTCATGGAGCTTTAGGACTAAAAATTTCTTCATGGAAGATCTAGTTCAATCCTTTTCCTGACAGGAGGAGAAAGAAATATGACATACAGATACATGCTCAAGAACTATAAGGTACAACCAAGAAGAAAGACTAAGCCTAACCCTTTACAGGTAGCAAGGTCAGGATTAAGCATTGCCCACTGGACTTTCTTTCCAGAATTTACATTAATTAACTATCATCCCTCTCTGTCCCCTTCAGTCCCCACCAATCAGTTAATACCTCTTTCTTATTCTCTCCTCTGGAGGGGAACCATTAGTGGCTGATCTAGGATATGGCACCACTATATTATTCAAATGAGAAGGTTCAAGCACAAAGGAGTAAAACAATGATATTTATACCTGCTAAATCCAGGAGAGAAGAGAGAGAGGGAGAATCTTGTTACTAATATAATTGCATGGAAGGAAAACCTAAAAACTGAGGTGTCCTCTTGAGGCAGGAGGAAAGTGGAAAGTAAAAACGTGACTAAATTTTATCACACACAAGTATTATCACTTTAAGATTTTTTTCAAAGAACTAACTTTGTTTTGCTCATTCTCTCTATTGCATGATTTTTTAAATATTTCTTTATTCTCTGATCTCATCTTTATAATTTCCTTCTTTCTACATACTGTAGATGTATTTTGTTGTTTTTGCCAATTTGGGGGGGACATATGGTCTTTTCATTAATTTTCACATTTATTCTTTTTAAATATTACTGGTGAAATTTAAGACTACTCTCATCTTTACACTGATATAGCTAATGCCAAGCTGTATTTCTGGCATAATTTAAATTTATTTTCTAATGCCTCTGTGTGTTTCTGATTTGTGAGTTATTATTTTAATTTATTGATTGATTTCCAGACTTATGGAGATATTCTAGTTGTTCTTTTATTAGTTATTTCTCAGTTTATGGACAAAGATTACATATCAACATCTTGAAGTTTGTTATTTTTTTTCTGTTTTATTAGTTACTGAGATGTCTTTAGATATTATTTGTATTTGTCTACTTTCCATGTTATTCTGTAAATTGTTGAATTATATTTTTTGAAATTGTATTATAAAGTTCTTACATACTTATGTTACCTTCTTGGGAACTGATCTTATTATCAATACTAAATATGTCATTTATAATGCATTTTTGTTCTAAAATTAGCTTATTTGATATTAATATAGCTATAAGTTAATGTTTATATGACACCCCTTTTCGTTGTTTTACTTGCAAACTTTATGCTTATGTTTTGATATTTCTCATGTAACTAGTTTATCTTTTTGATTCTGAGAATCATTTTTTATTGGTACATATAGTCATTTCCAATTATTATAATTGCTGATAAGTATAGGTTTAAATTTATCATCATATTATATACTATTTGTTTCTTTGGTGATAAAATTTTCTTTTTTTTTTGTTTGCTTATTTTGCATTGTTTCTTGTTTTTCTGCTTTCTTCCCTTGGTTTGTTTGGATCTTATAATATTTTGTTATTGTTTTTATAATAATAGTTCCATTAGAGGTTATAACATATAAAAGTATCTCAGATTTACAGTCTTATATTGATTACAACCTTTTATTGTCTTCCCAGGCAGTGTGCTGACCTTTCATTTCCTCCTCCACAAGATCATCCTATTACTTCTCTGTGCTTAATTAAGTCTATATTTTAAATTCCACATGGCATTGCTATTGTTTTGTAGAGTCAGTATTTATTTAACTTTAGCATAATTACCTTCCATTTTTCTCCTGCCTAAAGAATATATTCCAGAATTTTCTTCATTGCAGTTAAGAATTCTCTCTCTCTCTCTCTCTCCCTCTTTCCCTCCCTCTCCCTTTCTTTTTCTTTTTCTTCCTTTCACTCCCTTATCTTTCTGTCTCTCTCAACTGTCAAATATATTTATTTTACCTTAATTAAAAAAGGATATTATTACTGGCAGTAATTGTTTCCAGTGAAGAAAGACCCATACCATTTTCTGCTTACTTCCATGTTTTTTCAGCTTTAGAGTTACCTTTTGTTTTTGGCTTTTTGAATATTTCCTCTTTGCCTTTGCTTTCTGCAAAGATAGCAGTGATGGATCGACTTATTACCATTTTTTTGAAATGTTGTTTAGTGTCCTATGGATTTCTTGCATTTTTTGTTTTTATATCTTTCATTAGTATCACTTTTGATCCTTGATGCCTTTTTTGTCATATTTCTCACAAACATGCTGTTTCAACTGTGATATTGTTTATGTTCTGGGACCTTATATTGCTGAGGCCTTAGCCATTATTGACCCTGGTTCTGCTTATCATGGAGATACTCATATTTATACTTAAACTTGAAAGAATCCATGATACCTGCTTCTGTCCAGCCCTCTCCACCTTCTACTGTCTAGAAGGAAGTCAAAATTATGATAAGTCAAAACTTGTTTTTTTTTTGTTTGAGCACCTCAGGATGGGTGGAGTGCCAGATTCCCTGAAGCTGGAATAATTGCACATGTTACTCATTTGATTCTGTCTATATCTATTCTACACATATATGCAGAAGCATGAAAACATCTCAGTGGTTTAAAACAAGAAATTTTATTATTTCCCTCACTCATTGTGCCTTTCAGTGAAGATTGTATGTCTCTTGTGTATAGCACTTCTCCAAGTAACATCCTGATGTTACAAACTCCTTTGTGCTGCAGTCTCCCTACTGTTTCAAATCTTCAACTTTAGATCTTCTGACACATCCCTCTGACTAGCAGAGAAAAATTATCTACCTCTTATGGCATATGTGCTTATGTCAGATAGTTCACAACTAGATAATTCAGGGTGCTCCCCTTATTTAAGAGAATCTTATTAACAATTTTAATGACATCAGTGAAGTCCCTTGATACCAGTGCTTAGATTAGTATTTAATTGAATAACCTTGGGACAGAAATTTTGAATTTTGCCTTCTACAGTTACTAACACCAACTTGAACCCCAGACATATTTCATTCATTTGTAGTACCCTAATCTTTCATAGCAAAAACATACATATTTTTTGGCTTAAAGCAAACAAAGAAGCTTGAAATCTTAAGTGTAAACACATATATTTCAGGAATAGATTGGAAGTGATTGCCATTTGTGATATATTTATAATTGTAAAACATGATGAGGAAATAACTTTAAGACATGAGCAAATATCAGGAAGCACAACATTTTTGTGATATTATGTGACAGAACTGGAGATATGATGGAAAGTCACTTTGCAAACCTGTGTTCTAAAATGTCAGAATCTGAAGGGAAAATAGGTAAAGATGAGAGCTAGAGAGAGAGGAATAGAACTATAAAAATACCCAAGAGCGCATGATTCAGAATACAGGGAGAATTGATGCCACAGTAAAAAGGAACTTTAAAAAACAACAAAAAAGTAAGTAACTGCTGTATTATTACGGCTCACCCTGTAGGTGATTATTAAGGGTAATTATTAAGGTAGTATTTACATGTTGTAATATTTTAAGCTTAAAGGATAAAGCTGGTAACAGAAAGGATTTAGTAAAAAAGCCCTTATTTTAGATTTAGTTAGACCTCTTCACACGGAATGTTAAATGGTAGAATAAATATGTGACCCATGTAAATGGAGTAAACCAATTCCTATACATACCTGGGGAAAAGACAAAAACAAAATCATGATGATATTCTTTGAAGTTTAAATCAGCTATAAATCCTGTCTGCATTTATCAAATTAATGGGGTAATTGTTCAACCAATTTTTTTTAAAGATCTGCATTTGCAGATGCTGATTTATTCTTTTTGGATATATAGTTATATATGTTCATTAATTAGTTCTTTGGGAAGCAGAAGATAAGATGGAGTACCTACTCCAAGAGTGGCACAAATAATTCTTCAGACATCTATGCAGATCTGATACCTGTAAAGAGAAATGGGTATTGAAGAAGGATGGACAAGGAGTGGCTCAGACCACAGTTCAGATACACTAGTTCTTGACTTTTCCTACAGGGAATTCCAGAGCAAGGACTAACTGCTTGATGGAGACCCTATCGTGAATATACATGGCCAGATGTTAGCACAAACTAAACAATGGCTTTAAGCTTGTTTTTTAGAACAGGTCTGTTGATAGTGAATTCTTCCAGCTTTAGATATCTGAAAACATTTTCAATTCACTTCCATTTTGTTTTTGAAAAATATTTTCACTTCACATAGAATTCTAGGTTGAGAGTATCATTCAGGACTTTGAAGATATAGCTTCACTGTCCTTTGGCTTACATTGTTAATTAGAATAAATCATCTGTCATTCTCCCCCTCCATATGCAATGTGTCTTTGTGTCTTTTTCCCTTAGCTGCTTTAAATTTCTTTCTCTAATTCACTAGTTCTAAGCAATTTTGATTATAGGGTTTGGTTATAAGGCCAGAAATTCATGTTCTAACAAAAGAGATAGTGAGTTTGCAAATGATCCTTAAACTACAGGTTTAAGAATGCAATATAGCAGAAATTACTGTTTGGGAGGAGGTCACCAAATTTTAGCATAAGTGAAAGAAAAAGAAGGAAGTAGGAGAATTTATCTCTGTGCTTCAAGTAATCAAAAACTGAGCATGAGAGAGACTAAATGTGATTTTTTTTTAATTTTGAAAATGGAAAGTCTCAAGTTAAGGTGATATTGACACATAATTACATTACTGAACACTTAAATGTCACACAAAAATGTGTGAGACCTTATATTTAAAACCTTAAATATTGTGCCCTAGAAGCCTCAGTTATTGCCTCTTAGTCTTGACTCTGATTCATAAATCAATTTAGGATGTTAATATTTCACCTGATTCCAAATGTGAAGACATGATATTCCTTAAGAAACAGACAGACAGACAGTATAACTCAATAGTAGGCACTCTGGGCAGTTACCTCTTCCACAATGGTACCGCAGAAGTCCATACACTCTCCAATTTAAAATCACCTCTAGGAAGAGAAGCAGGTAAAAAGATGGCATAGTAGGATGCTGAGGTGAAAATATCCACTCATGTACATAGCAAGGAAGCAACTAGAGCAAGTACGACTAACCCTGCAGACTACCCGAAGACTGCAGAACAGATCATCTACATGTGGGGAAGAAGAGAGGATGGCATTGAGGAAAGTAAAGTGGCCGAGCCATGGTTGAGAGGGACCTGATGCCTTGCACCATCCCAAACCACAAGTGGGAGGGAGAGAAACAGTGTAGAGAATGGATAAAAGTTCAGGAATGTGGCACTCCTGGCCCTGGAGATCTGCTCCAGGAACTGAGTCCAAACTGCATTGGGCTTTGGTGATTAATGGGGCTAAAATCTGGGGAGAATTGGTCACACTGAGACCCAACAAAGAAAGATTTACCAGCAACAGGAAGTGCAAGAGAGGTAGGAGCCAAAGCAATTTTGAGAAAGAAGAACAAAACTGAGGGCCAGAAATAAACCCACACATATATGGCCAATTAATATATGACAAAGGAGTCAAGAATATACAATGGGGAAAGACATTCTCTTCATTAACTGGTGTTGGAAAAACTGGACAACTACATGCAAAAAACTGAAATTGGATTACTCCCTAACACCATACACAAAGGTAAACTTGAAATATATTAAAGACCTAACTATTAGACATAAAACCATAAAACTCTTAGAAGAAAACATAGGCAAAAGTCTCTTAAACATAAATATAAGTAATTTTTTTCTGGACACTTCTCCCCAGATAAGGGAAACTAAAGCAAAAATAAACAAGTGGGACTACATCTAACTAAAAAGCTTCTGTATAGCAAGGAACACGATCAACAAAATAAAAAGGCAAACTACATATGGGAGAAGGTTATAGGTTAATTTATTAACTAAAACTGGGACCACCTACCTTAGAAAATATAATAGGATTCAAATTTTCACTTAATGGCTGCTTTCCTGACAGCTATTTACTGTAAAGCCCAACTCTTCACTAGGGGTTGATCAATATTAAGACTGTCATTGTCAGTGAAGAAAGAGTGGTCTCTTGTGCTCTTTAAATCTTAAATGGGTGGATGTCACCATTTTTACAGGGAAGAGTGGGAATCATAGCAATAATTCAGTAGGGCTCAATTATTTTTTACAGCCTTCTCTGACCATTTGCATTGAGCACACCATGGGGAGACCATGCAATGGTCAGGATATGATCACATTACCTCAATGTCTGTGGTCAAAATACTATATAATACCATTTAGTTCTTCACAATTGAATGTTATAAGAGATTTACAAAAAGTCATGAAAAAGAATAGCTGATCGATCTTCATTTTCTTATACTTCCTTTTTTAAAGGTATTGATTAATTTCTGACTTTTAATCTATTTCTGATATTAAGAAACCAAGCATCAAGCATGTGCACCTGGTGCCAATTTTAGTGGTAAAGCTTTGCAAGAAATATTACTTGTTTAAGGAACACTGGATCAAACTGGATTCTGGTCATATGAGACTTCCCTCTGGCTATGATCAGGAACCTGGGGAAAAGAAACAGACAATATCCACATAGATAATAACCATATAGATATCCTTATAGATAATCTTATCTCTCATCTCCAGTGAGGATGAACTGTGGAGCTACATCAAGGGGCAATATTGCAGGGTGGATATGGGAGTGTGTTAAAAGATAAAAGAAGAGGACACTAGATAATGTTACCCCTTACATCTACTGCCCTGTAAACAAATGTGGTATGTCAAAATGTCAAATTAGAATGCAAGGTAAATTGTGGGGAATGGGGGCATTATCATTCCATAATAATAATGCCATTGGGAGCATGCTTTATTTTTTTTAATGTGTATTTAAGTGTAATAATATGATTTGGAATCCCCTGACAATCTGTGAATTTGAGTTCTACTGAAAAAACATTGCTACAAGACAGGCTTAATGACCTCAGAAAAAAGCTAATGTATTAGGATTCAGTTACTGAACTGAGAAAACTTAGATTGCAGGTGGAACAACGGAGAAATTCCCAGATTACCTTTGGCAGTTGTTCCTCAGAAATGTCCAAAATTCCCTGATTCTTCACTGATGTTTGCCTTTCACATCAAGTAAGTAGTGCCCTACCTGGTTGCAGTTATGCTGCAGGCACCTAAGCAGACATTTTCAGGTAAGACCAATTTCTGAGCAAGATATGAAGTTCGAGTCAAGACATGAAGATACAGCATTGTCTGAGAAAAACACTTAAGTAAAGAATGTTGCCCACACTGGTATCATGCCAAGAAATACCTTGGGAATCTTCAGTGAACTAAAAGAAAAAAGTGAAATTAGAGCACTACCTATAAATGACAGATTTTTGAGGGCTAAGGCTACAAAGGGAAGCAGGGGCCAGATAATAAATTGTCTTGGTTGGACATGTTTTAAGAAGTAGAGTAGTGAATAACTTGACTAGATTTATATTGTGGAAGCAGCAAATCAATGAAAAGGTGCTTCTAGTAAATGAAAAAAAAGATGCAATGCTTGTCTGAGCTACAGAACTGGAATTGGGGATGGAAATTGAGTACTCTGAGATTTAAGAGCTATTTAACAGGCAGTCTTATGTACCGGAGAAGAGCAGAGACTCTGAACAAGGGTAGCTCTGGCTTCAAACACCATCCTTAACATGTAGTGATTTTTGTGCTTTGGACATGATGTTTAATCTCTGTATCTGTCAATTTGCATTGATAAATTGAAAATAAAAGCATTACTTCTCAAATTCTTTAAAGAATTCATAGTGATTTTGTATGCAAAGCTCATACCTCAGTGCCTGGTGTAAATCCTCAAAGCGCAAAAGCTATTTTTACTGTAATTCACTGAATATGGCTATTGATCAGATGTTTCCATTAGAAAAAGAAAATAAAAAGCACTCAAATATATAATGAAAACATTAATGGTTTTTTATCACCAATTTTTCTATTTATTTCTGGATTTTGTGTTTTAATTGAGCAGTGTTTATAAAAATGCTATTAGAAAGGTACAGACAGTATTTTCCTAAAGTGGAACAAATATTCATTGACTCTCAGACTTCTCAGGAACATTATATTTCATACAGTCTAAAGCAGCATTTTCTTTTGAGGTTTAAGTACCTATATATGTAACAGATTCAAGGATCATGCTTAGGACAGTAGGTGATTCCAAAGTCTATTCCTTAATCTTGAAATGAAATGTTACTGATAGTTTTGAGAGCAGCAATAATAGGCCACGTGAAGTTTACAGAAAGTATGAAAATTTTTTTTTTTTAATGGAAGAGACATTTATAGAGTCATGTTGTTTTACAATACTCCCTTGAATCTTTGTTTTGAGGATACTGGGTAGAGAAATGAGAGAAATGTGTTATTTTTCTAGAGCTAACACCATGTTTTTGTTTTGTAAAGCTTTCTAGATTTTAATCTGGGGTCAACATTTTAACTATAATATTTAAGATATGTTCCTGACATTCTCCAGTTTACCATTGGTTAAATATGCTCAAGTAAACATAGAAGCACTGATGACTTGGATTTGGGCCATGTGATGCCTTTTGCCATGAAACAAGTTAATTTATGAAACAGTTTATCCTGGTGGCTGACTGTTCCCTTGCTCTGACTAACCCAGAGCTGTTCATTCAGAGGAACAATGTTTGTAATGCTGTGACTTTTATCTACTTGGGGAAGGATTTCTAATTTATCTATTAAAGGAGGGAGTTCCTAGATAGAAGATGATTGTAAATCATCTTGGAGTGGTTCTATTTCCCTTCTGGAACATAAAGATTATACATATATCTCTTGGTGGATCAACCTGATTATTTATTGCTGACTAGCAAAAACACTCATGAATATTATCATCGACTAGAATAAATATAATCCTAAAATGTAAATATTATATTTTGATACCCATTTTACATATGGTATCAGTTTTTAAGATTCAGTAGAAAACCTGACAGTCAAATTTATGTCTGTATTTGGATTTTTGTCTCTTATGGAAGTGAATCATAATATTAATAGTTAACTTTTGCCAAAGCATTATATGTCTAAAGATTATTTTAAGCACATAACATTGATTATGACACAAAACTCTCCATGTAACCTCATATGGAATATTATTTTTTTCACTGTAAGTGACATAACTGGGGCTTAAATGGTAAAGTATATTTCCCTTTGCTGTCTCCTATTACATGGTACAACAGATGTTTCGAGTGTACCACATGTCGCTTCAAATATTTTATCTTAAAATATGTCCTATTGCTGCCTAGTAATTAAGCAATCACCACTATTTCAAAGACTGATATGAACACTCATATAACATGAAAAATATCAAAGCATATTACCAAGTCTATGTTATTTCAATTATATATATGTAAAAATTTCTCAAATGAAATATATGTGAAAACTCAATGTTTCAAAGCAATTTTAATCTGTTTTAATTGAAATTGAGGTGAGTCACTTCCTTATTTTTTTTTTTCTCTAGACAGCAGGCTCAGAAATCATAGATTTTTAGCAACTTTTGAAGATGGCCTCTCAATTATTTCCCCTTCTCAGGGAATCTTAACAGTTATGTTCCAAATAGTTGTCCTGCAAAAGGGGATTTGAGATTATAGGCTAAATATATACCACCCAATTTCCAGTATTATAATGTAACTAAGATGGCTAGTTAAAATTAAACATTCAATGTGTTGTTTATCTACAGCAAAGTTGAACAATATAATTCCAAAATGATATTAATTCATCTATATTAACATATATCCTAAGAATACTAAATAAAATCTCAAAGGAAGTCCTTAATAATGCAAGTATTGTACCTGAAATACTGGATAGTAAGAATTCAGAAGAAAACTATATTTCAATATTCCTTATCATTTACCCATCTAATATGATGTTACAATAATTAAGAGAGTTATAAAATATTGTGGTAAAAACAAAACAAAATAGAAGATCAGTGAAACAGAATAGCCTCTTTCTGTCCTCTGTGTGTGTGTGTGTGTGTGTGTGTGTGTGTGTGTGTGTGTATGTTTACTGATCCATGTGTAACTACTTATTTCTTGCATCTGTTGGAGGAGAGAAAGGCACCTCGTGTTTCCATTGTGTTGACAGCCCTGCCTAGTCTTCAGAATAGGCGAATATGTGTCAGAATTTGTGTATCTTTTTGCAAATATTTTCAGAGTGGTAATTTCAGATGTTATTGCAATTCAAATTTGCCACCAACAACATATTAAGTAATTGCCTTCCTCTACAGTTTCAATTCCATCAATATAGATTAGAATAGATTAGGTGTGCTGCAGTGACAAACTCCAAGATGCATGGGTTTACATCAAACTAGGTATGCTCTTTGCTCCTGATACGTGTCCACCATGTGTCAGCTGTGGCTTCTTTGTACATCTTCACTCCAGTGTTCAAGCAGAAGTTGTAGCAAGTAGCAGGACCATTGTTAGTCTTCACAGGAGAAGGAAAAAAGGAGCATGCTGGGAGTGACAGTTACTGCCTCTGTCATGTCATCAGACTGAACAAATCATATAACTGAGTCTAGTTTTATTGAGGTAGGGAGGTAAAATCTTTCAGGAAGAAGCAGCAGATACTGGTGAGCAATAATGAAGCTTACCACAGACAGCAGCAGTGATATTTCCACTAAATGAATATGGGAAGTACATGATGATTGTTTATTTTTGTTATATAGAAGTATGTTTTTGCATTTTTTTATACATATTTTGCTGGTTGCATTTTTCCTTTTCAAATGTTTTTGAATTTCTTCTGTGACATGTAAGGCTCATAATAGTCCATGGGCAGAGCGTGGCAATGCTAATTCTCTGAAGTGCCATGTGGGGACCCTTGGGAGTCCCAGGATATCTCTAGGAAGAGGCAAAGGGGCAACATTTACTAGCATGGATTTCAGAGGGCTAATTGCTGCAGAGAAATTGATAACAGGTCCTCAGTGCAGCCTCTTCCTATCCCAGGTTGCGGGGATATTCTGAATGGATTCAGGTCACCACAAAAACTACCACCATATGCAGTTTGTGACAACCTGCAAGTGATTATCTAGGCTTTGCCTGTTTTGTGCCTTTTATACCAATACATAAAGAAAACCTAATGCAGAATGAAAACGTGACCCAGATTGTGGCAGATCACAACTCTGAACTTTATTAATCCAAATCCACTTTTTACTGACAAGGAAACTGTTGAAGCGGCCTGAAGTAATTGCATTTTCACCAAAGAAATTGCTTTCTGAGCAGAAAAGTTTTCTGTATTTTAGTTTTTAACACCTGTCATAATTTAAATATTCAAATTAAAACTTTCTTACATTTCAGTGTGTTGCACTATTTCATGCTAAAATATGGATATTTCAGTGTTATAAATTTCCAGGTAATTAAAAAAGGCATATATCACAAAATACCAAATGTTAGTAACTTCAGTATTTTGTATTCAGTTACAATTGGCTTTATTTTCTTAGATGGAAATATAGTAATCTTATATTAGAAATGAAATTTTAAAGCACTAAATGAGAATTTGTAAAGAAACTGGGATATAATGTCTAGGTGCCATTTATGAATACTGATTGTTTCATAATGATGATATAAAATATGCCTTGCCAAAATCAGTGCATTTATTTTTGAAGCATATTACTTGAAATTGTAATCTCATCTTAGTTTTACTTGGACAAATTTTTAGAACTAATCATATTTTTTTCATTTAACATTGTTTTTATCCCACAGATAATTACTATCACCTTCTTGGTGACAGACCCTGAGTATTGAACACATGTGCAAACACATTCTCCAGGAGCATACCTCCTAGAGTGTGAGGACAAATGATAAATAAGTGAACACATAAATATGTAACATATCAGGCAGTGATCAGTTTTGAAAAACAAAGTAAGGCAATATAAAGAAGTAATTTGGGGATTACAATTCTTATAATCAAACATTTTTCTGAGAGGAAGATATTTAACTAGGAAAATAAATGGCATTATATCCTTTCTGCATATCATCAATTGAATTGTACTATAGATGCATCTCGATCAGTGATAAAGGCGCAGGTAGATAGTATCTAGTATACTGTCAGGTAGATACTTGAGGAATCAGAGGCCATGCAGCCTTCCTGGATGTTTATCCACACTGTTGCAAGGCATAACCCAGATTTGTAGATGCATCACTTTCTTCCCATTCTCCTAACATAAACAGAAATTTTCCCTTATAATTCTTATGAATTTTGGCACTTAATAGCATGAGGCAAAAGGTGATTTTTTCATTTGGTTTCCAGTTGAAATGTCTAACTCTTGAAAAAATACGAAGATAGAAACACAAACAAAGCAAAACAAAAATGTTCCCAGATGACGATAAACATGATTAGAATGTCTAAACCAGAGCCTACAGTGCTCAAATGGATACCTAACAAAGGGAAGGAACTGCAGACGAATCCTGTGAAGAATGTGCTTTAAAAGAAAGCATTACTGGGACTTTCAGGTGAAGATCAGACTAGAGGGAAAATATCAAATAAAGTAAAGGTCAGTAGGTGCCAAGTAAAAAAAGTATCTGAAGAATTTCTTCAACAGTATGAGATGATCCTTAAGAGATCATTTTTCTGTAAGCATGTCTATAATTCTTTTCATCTGACTTTCAAAAAAATCATCAGACTTTTGTTTTAGTATGGAAAGAATGTTTCCACAAATTGTGTCTATATGTACGTGTTTCCCTCTAAGATGCTTTTTGAGGTTTTTTTCTAATTAGCCCTCCTTGAAATTTTAACACAGACATACATCATTTTTATCAACTGTATATTTTCACTTTATACAAAAATAGTTTAAGATTTTTTCACCATCTCCAAAACTATACTTTGCCCATTGGAGACGTTGATGATGAATGCTGGAAATAATAAAGAACTTTTTATTTGTATAGTTGCATTTTGTTCATTTTCTTCTTTCAGTGTATTTTGAATGCAGTAATCATTCCCAGAAAAAATTAAAGATATATCATATGTTTGTTTTGTTAAAGATTACCCAAAAATGCACACAGAATTGCAGCTAAACTGAAAAAAGACTTGTGAACCTAGTGTCCCTATTAACTCTATTAACTATTTTCTGAACCTTGTGTCCTTGTTAACTCAATTAACTACCTGTGTAATGTTCTTCAAGTCTCTTAACTATAGGGGATTAACTAAGTTTTTGTCTGAACTTGAATACTCTTTAAAGTGAAAGGGGGTTTTCCTACTATTGTGGATACTATCAGCTCATTGTGGGACTGAGCACACAAATTTGTTTGCATGCTGCAATCTGGCAACTAAATCATACAAATCACTCCCCTTATCCGAGTCACATTTTTATTAGTCTAGTCATTGTAATTTCTATCCTCAGGTATCCTAACCCAAAAGAGAATTCACTGGCCAAAGGGTGCCAGAGTCAACCAAGATAAGTTTATAATTCTCACTTTAAAGGAATAAAATGCATTCCATTTTTATATAGTCTCCACTGTGCTTGGTTGCTAGACATTCATCTCCAGGTATCTGATTCACTTTAAGTGAACGGCTAAGTCATGTGGCTGGGGATCAGAATTTGAAATGAGTAGAATATCTCAAACCAATTCCCCAGTCAGACTGTTAATGACAGCCTCCTATGGTGTTTCTCATCGAGATGCCCGATGCTTGCCTTTCTTTCTAATGTTGTGTCTTCCAGTTCTGACTTTCTATTAATACTGATGTAATCGCAAATACAGTATCAAACTGTAACTCACTGTTATGAACAGCGGCCATTATCCTATTACAAGGAGTGAACTACCTATTCAAGATTCTTATTTCTCAGAGTCCTGTAAAAACTGTGGGTGAAGCCACTGCATCACTCACAGATATAAACATAGGTTTATAACAAACTGTTGCATTGAATAAGAAAAAAAGGAGGAAAGAAATGGAAGGACTGTATTTTGTAAACCTCAGAAATTAGTGTAAACATCATTAGAATCAAAGATTTACTGAATCTGATAGCTTTGTCTCTTTCATAACATAGCCAAGAAATGAAGGAGTATACTTGGAAGCATCACTAGGAAAAACTATTCTGGCTTCCCCTTAGAGAATCCATCTGGCTTGGCGACTACGATTCAAGTGGCTTGTTTGAAATAGGATAAAGGGTACCTCCAGGAAACAGATGTCTCTAACAAGAAACAAAACAAATGTCCATTTCATCTCTGAACAGTTAAAACTTTACCAGGACAAGGTAGATACTCTTTACATTGAACAAAAATTTTTAACTTCAAAATCTAATTGATTCTAATTCTTACTTCTGGAGGTGTGCCATCAAGTTCCCATCATATTCTATATAATACTCCAAATATTATGTGTTCCAACACTGGAAGCAGTTCACATTGTATATTACCAAATACTTTTAAATATGTATTTACATTATTATTTTGGTTTGCATATGTTTATGACAGTTTGATGTCAAGAAATAGACAACATGTTTAAGCTGTAGAAAATACAAACTAAAATGAAATAATGTAATTTTACTTGACTGTTAATATTATCATCCTAATATTGCTCTTGACATTTCATTGACCTTTAGTAAAGAAATAAAATGTTTTTCATAAATGTTTCTTAAATTAACACATTTTTCACTCCAAATGTTTCCTTTTTTCTGTATAGCATTAATTACTCTTAATTTGGTTTACTAATTAGGTCAATTGAGGTGTTTATCATTTATTTTTAATTTGATTCTACTATCTTTGATATTCCTACCATCTCATTTCATTTTTTAAAAAATTTTTGTATTAATATGCAATTACATGAGCAATATTGTGGTTTTTAGATTCCCCCCATTATCAAGTCCCCCCCACATACCCCATTACAATCACTGTTCATCAGCATAGTGAGATGCTATAGAGTCACTACTTGTCTTCTCTGTGCTATACTGTCCTCCCCGTGACCCTGCTTCATTATGTGTGCTGATCGTAATGCCTCTTATTCCCCTCACCCCTCTCTTTCCTCCCTTCCTCCCCAGTCCCTTCCCTTTGGTAACTGTTAGTCCATTCTTGGGTTCTGTGATTCTGCTGCTGTTTTGTTCCTTCAGTTTTTGCTTTGTTCTTATACTCCACAGATAAGTGAAATCATATAGTACTTGTCTTTCTCTGCCTGGCTTATTTCACTGAGCATAATACCCTCTAGCTCCATCCATGTTGTTGCAAATGGTAAGATATGTTTTCTTCTTATGGCTGAATAATATTCCATTGTATAAATGTACCACATCTTCTTTATCCATTCATCTACTTATGGACACTTAGGTTGCTTCCATTTCTTGGCTATTGTAAATAGTGCTGCGATAAACATAGGGGTGCATATGTCTTTTTCAAACTGGTCTCCTGCATTCTTAGGGTAAATTCCTAGGAGTAGAATTCCTGGGTCAAATGGTATTTCTATTTTGAGATTTTTGAGAAACCTCCATACTGCTTTCCACAGTGGTTGAAGTAATTTACATGCCCCCCAGCAGTGTAGGAGGGTTCCCCTTTCTCCACATCCTCACCAACATTTGTTGTTCTTTATCTTTTGGATGTTGGCCATCCTTACTGGTGTGAGATGATATCTCATTGTGGTTTTAATTTGCATTTCTTTGATGACTAGGGATGTGAAACATCTTTTCATGTGCCTGTTGGCAATCTGAATTTCTTCTTTGGAGAAGTGTCTGTTCAGCTCCTCTGCCCATTTTTTAATTGGATTATTTGCTTTTTGTTTCTTGAGGTGTGTGAGTGCTTTATATATTTTGGATATCAACCCCTTATTGGATATGTCATTTATGAATATATTCTTCCATACTGTAGGATACCTTTTTGTTCTGCTGATGGTGTCCTTTGCTGTACAGAAGCTTTTTAGTTTGGTATAGTCCCACTTGTTCATTTTTGCTTTTGTTTCCTTTGCCCAGGGAGATATGTTCATGAAGTAGTTGCTCATGCTTATGTTCAAGAGAGTTTTGCCTATGTTTTCTTCTAAGAATTGTATGTCATTTTTAATTTTTAAAACTAAGACAGTTGTGAATATATATCTCAGATGTGGTTTAACTCAATTGTCTAACTTTATATTTGTTCAGTCATAATATTTAGGTATTACTTACCACATAAAATAGACTAAAAGCTCCCATCTCCTAACCCACTGTTACCTATTTTTAACACAATAAACACATCAAAATGTCTGAGGTAGTTAAGATATAGAGAGGTGTATATGCTATTGATTGATCATTTAATAGATTTGTGACACCAAAAAGACATCTATGTTCAGTGAAAAGTGCTGCATGTTGGCAAGCACTTTTGTTCCCTTTTATTTTTTTAATTCTCTATTCAGTATCTAGCTAAATAAGATATTATATAAGGAAATTTCTTTGTTCTACTCTTTGGTATCATTACCCTCTCTCTATTTTTGACCAGATTTCCCAAATTCCAGAAATTTCAATCACACATTATTTTAAAACCTGAGCGTATAACCTAATTTAGCTAGAGAAAACAATATACTGATAGTGTTGAATAACCTCATATTATGTAACTTCTGGACAAAATCTTGAATTATTTTGCAATGATGCTCAAAGTACTTGTTAGGGATTAAATTGCATCCCCTCAAAGGATTTTGAAGTCCTAACCACCAGGGACCTGTGAATGTGATCTTCTTTGGAAAGAAGATATTTGCAGCTGATCAAGCTGAGATAAAGTTACTAGAATTTGCCTTGATCCAATATGATTGGCATCCTTATGGAAAGGGGAGATTTTGGACACAGAGATGAACAAGAGGGAAGACTATGTGGAGACATAAAGAGAATACCATCTGCAAGCCAAGGAACTCTTGAAGCTTCCAAAAGCTAGGAAAAGCATGGAACAGAGTCTCCTTCACAGTCCTCAGGAGGAACCCACCCTGCCACAATTTGATTCCAGTCTTCTATTTTCTAGCCTTCAGAATTATGAAACTATATATTTCTATTATATAAATTGTGCAGTTTGTGCTTTGTTAGGGCAACCATAAGAAACTATTATTCTTCTAATATCCCAGATTTTTTTGTCCCTTTAGAACATGTGGACTTTTTTAGTTGAGCATATTCATCATAGCATATGCCCTCTTTGAATATAGCATATCTTCCAAAACATTAAAAATTTTACAACAAAATTGATACTGTCCTCAACCCTCTGCCTTCTGTTTTCCTGTAACCATTCCTTTTTAATGAAGTTGTTATTGTTGATGATAATTTCAAAATGGGCAGATTTTCTGAAAAACTTTTCTTATTAAAGCATTATAATGTATTTGGATTTTAGAGTTCAAAGATTATTAGTCACTTTCCTTTTGAATCCAGATTTACTTTGTTCTTTACCTTGTTATTATCATCAGTTTAATTGGTTGAAAACATTGTGTCAATAGTGTTAGAAATTTTAATCCCATTTAAAATTCAGAGCATCCTCCGTTTAACTTCAATTTCTTAGTAACATGTTTCTTCTTTCTTTTACCATGATGCCAACTAATTTATTGTTGGCTAGTTAGTAAATCTACAGAAGAAACTTTAGGGATGACAAAAGCATAAAAAGAAGATAGGAAAAGAAAACATAATCACTGCATAAAAATTTTATCAAATAAAATAGCAAATAATAGACATCAAAAGCAATGAATGTACTTTGTTGTAAAAACATGTCAATGTCTTTATGTAAGACTTCAGCAATTTTTCTCATTTTTTTCATAAAACTTCTGAGTTCTTCGAAAAACTAAGAAATAGACAATTCCAGTGGATTCCTTTCCCCTTTAAGTGTATGGTATTGCTTCTTTGTAGTCAGTTTTCCAAGGAACTCTTTTCAATCTATATTCATCTTCTTTTATTCTTTAATGATGTGTTTAAAAAGTACTATAGTACATGTATATTTGCTAAGCCAAAAAATTCAGCACTTAGGCAATCTTTGGAATTTAAATAAAACTTACAATTTTGCTGATTCTTCCTGAGTACTGTTATACCTCCAAGTAGATCAATCAAATGCATTTATGAGTCATGTTGAAATAATACTAGGATTGTTGACAATGGCCAGAAGCTCCACTATTAGTTCAGTTTGCCTTACTTATCACAGTGAGAAGATTTCTAGGTATAATTTTTACTTATTTCTCATTGATTTTATAGGTATCATTTATGTACAATAAAGTTTATCCATTTCAACTGTATAACTTTATGCCTTGTGACAATGTTATAAACCTCTGTGTTCACCTTATGATAATGATTGAGTACCCACCTTCCATCATCCGCCCCCCCCATACACACACAAACAAATTTCTTGAGTCTTTTTTGCAATATATCCCACTCCCCTCCCTTGGATTCAGGAATGACTGACCTGCTTCTTGTCACTATAGATTAATTTGCATTTTATGTTCATGGCTTTGTTTCTGGCTTCTTTCACTCAGTATGATTTTGAGATTCATCCATATTGTAGTGGTTATCTGTAATTTGTTACTTTTTGTTGCTAAGAAGTGTTCTTTTGGAAGACATAATACATTTTATTCATCCATTTATATGTTGATGGGCATCCAGGTTGTTTTCAGTTTTTGACTATTGTGAATTTTGCTGCTATGAATATCCATGTACATGTCTTTATGTGGACATATGTTTTCATTTATTCTAGACAAGTATCTGGGAATAGAAAGGTTGGGTCATACGGGAGGACCTTAAATTATTAAAGTAAATGTTAAATTATTTAAGTAACTGACAAAATGTTTTCCAAAGTGGTTGTATAATTTTATATTTTTAGCTATATGTGAGTGTCAGTTGCTGCACAGCCTCATCAAGTGTTTGATCATTTTAACATTATTCATTCTAGAAGATACCTAGCAGATATATTTTTGGTGTTAATTTTCATTTACCTTATTTCTATTTTTGCTGAGCATCATTGCTTAATGACCAGTTTTACATTTATTTGTCTAGTGCCTGTTCAAATATTTTCCCATTTTTAGTCAGTTGTCCATTTTATGATTCAGTTGTAAATGTCCCTTATGTATTCTGCCTGTAGATCTTTTCTCAAATATGCATATTGCAAATATTTCTTCATTCTCTGACTTAAATTTTTATTTCCTTTAAGTTGTTTTTTTTCTTACAAAATCCAGTTTATCATTTTTATTTCCTTTTGGATGCCTAAATATTTTTTGTCTTATCTCAGATATATTTTCCTACTTTAATATTGTAAATATTTTTCTTAAATTTGTGTAGAAGCCTACATTGTTTAGCTTTTCTATTGAGGTTTCTGATGTGCTTTGAGTTAATTGTGTGCCTGGTGTAAAGGAAGGTCAATATTTCTCATATTGCACGTAGGTATCATTCACATCAGTATTGATTTGTTCCAGCATCACTGATCAAAAAAGAATTTCTTTCCCTTTAACTGATTTGGTATCTTTGATGAAAATCAATTGTCCATTTATGTGTGAGTTTATTTCTATATTCTTTATTGTGTTGTATATATTTATCATGTGCTAATTATTGGAACACTATTTTAAGTAGTTTAATTCGTTCAATATTTTTCTTCACTTTACAAATTTCTCAAAGAAAATGGTAACTATGTGAGGTAGTTATTACTTTAAAAAATAATTCTGTGATACATTATAGATGTTATGTACAGCCACTCATATAATTCACTGAAATTTATGGTCTGTTTTGTATAGGAAAGAGCATAGGCTCTGTAGTCTGACAGACTTAAATTCAATTCTGGTAATTATTAGGTACACATTTTATTCAACTCAAATGATTATGGTGATGATATCTGCTCATTTAATTGTGAGAATTAAAGGATATTTCATAATAAGTAGGGAATATCCTCTATTTAAAATCCTTACTTGCAAATGCAGAGAAAAATTACCTTCCTTTATAAGTTTTGCAGAGGATTGATATACACTTTCTCATTCTGCTTAATGAAATAATTCCCATCTCTTGCAACATAACACTCTCTCTTCTGCACATTGTATAAAAAACTCTCTCACACTGCTGGAAAAAATTAGATAACTGTCCAAATACAGAGATACTCCCTTTGGTCTTTAATTCATGTAAGACATTTTTCCAGCTTCAATAATTTCTACTGCACACATTTTAAACTATTTTATTTAAAATATGCTATCACACATTTTAAGTAATTTTAAATTGTCTTAAAAATTCGATTTTAATACTAGTAGGAAACCAAAAAGTAGGCAAGATAATTCATAATATATATTATATAGAAATGACACCCAAGCCTTTACATCAATTATTGATAGAAAAAAATAACAAAACATTCTCACTTATTTTGTAAATTCTGTCCTTTAAGCAGCAATGATTTCAGCCATTAAAACATAAACACTCCATTGAACTAAGAGGCAAATAGTGAATGTGAAAGCCAATAGCTAAGGAAAAAACATGTTTTCTAATTTCTACTTTTATGCCTCCTTTTGCCTTTGATAGATGATAAAAGACTGAACTTTAAATAAAAATGCCACTGGGAGTGCAATACTAATATTTCAACCTGTTTTGCATAGTAGCAGAGGTTACATACAAAATAAAAAATAAAATGTATGAGATGCTACCCACATGGTAAGTAGGACAGTGAGACAAACAATCCTATCAAATGTGTCATTAAATAACTCCCTTTCTAATGACACAAATAATATTTATTTTATAGTTATTCAATTTATGTGGTAAAGACACACTAAATATATTTGGAAACTGGCCACATTTTATCATTAATTTCTCTCTTTAAATACTGAGTCCCTCTTCACCCTCTCCAAAACCTGGGCTATATGAGTGTGTTGTGTGTGTGTTGACTCCACAATGAAGGGCCTTGGTTTCTTTGGGGCCCTTATTCTACTAAGGTCAGAGACAAGATTTGACAAGCATTTCAGTCCATGGCTGTGGGCTGTAACTTAGGCTCAGAGGTTCCAGTTTATCTTTGCTCTTGGCAGCCACTTGTCTATCGGCCTATCCCAACTTGCCCTTGGTATTTGAGTTTTAGCATCAATGAGCCAGGAAAACAACTATTTATCTTTACAGGATTGTTTAACTGGCTCCCAAAATTGCCTCAGGTCAAATCCCTCTAAAAAATCTCTCACTGAACCTTGACTGATCCACCACACTTAGCCATATTCCTAAAATAAAGCAGTTAGATTTTGTGGAAAGTGTTTTAAGGATAAGCTTTTAAAATCTGACCATGTACCTAGTAATTTTAAAATGTGTATGTTTTCTTCTTGACACTTTCTCAGACTGCCTACTTAATGAAGATGAATCCTTTCACTCTGCACCCTGCATTTTCATGCTCTCAGCTGCTTACAAGGCTGCTGCCATTCACTTCTACTCTCACACTAATGAATTCCTTCCTTACTACACTCTTTCGACCTGCTTGAAAATTCTATCTCATTCGGAGTCAAGAGCTCTCCCCAGTCCAGGCTGAGGTTTCACCTGGTGCACAGGGAGAGACCTCCTAGACTCAGCCGCCCGGCAACATTTACACACCTACAACTCAATTCTGACACTAACTATCCAGAGTTAATGACAGACTCCACAGTTTTAAGGAATCAGTCCCACAAGACTGTTGCCACTTTAGACACCAGTAGCAAGTCCCAGATTGCCATCTGTACTTCTGACCAATTAGCTATAAATTAGGGATTCTCAGGATCCCATTCTTAGGTTCTGTAATTTGGTAGAACAACTCACACACCTCAGGAAAGAGCTTCTATTATTATTACTGGTTTATTATAAAGTTTACAGCTCAGGAACAACCAAATAGGAGAGGGATAGGTATGGGGGTGGGACAAGACATTGCATGGAGCTTCATGCCTTCTGGGGTGTATCACCCTCCCAGCACCTCAATGTGTTCATCATCAACCCAGAAGCTCTCAGAATCTTGTAGTTTAGAGTTTTTATGGAGGTTGCATTACTTAGGCATGGCTTACTGTATAACTGGTGTTGGTGATTAGCTCAATTTCCAGTCCCTCTTCCCTTCCCCACTGGAGGATAGAAGTTGGGGCTGAAAGCTCTAACCCTCTAATCACATAGCTCCTAACTCTGGCAAACAGCCCATCCTGAAGCTATTAAGAAGCCTACTGAGATTTACTTCATCATCATAAACTCAGAAAGAGGCTTATTATGAATAACAAAAGGCACTCTTGTCATCCCCATCATTCAGGAAATTCCAAGGGTTTTAAAGTTCATGTACCAGGAAACAGGGGTGAAAACCAAATACATATTTCTTATTATGTGATAATATCACATATGAATAATAGTGGTTTGACTTAGCAATATTGATTTAGCTCTATAATTGAATAAAGGGATATGAGGAGAGATCCTATATCCAGTCAAACTTAATTATTTATAATATGTTTTCCCTCTATTGGTGTCTTATTGAAGGGACTTGGAAGATGCTTTCATGTTATTTTAAACTAAAAATGATAAGTAAAATACAAAGTGAACATTTAACAGAATTGAAAATACTCTACTTCAGTTGTTTAGACAATGGAAAGAATAAATGAAATTTGATGACAATATAATAGCAGTCAAGGGTTGCTGAGTCTGGGAAATGGCAAACATGAAAGATGACAAAGGATTTGATGAGCATATATAAAAATACATAACTTTCAAGATAGAGCCAGTGGCTTCCTAATAAAAGTTGGAAAGCTGGCCAGTGGGTAGAGGCTATTTTCAGTTGCCAGAGGAGCAGACTAATAGGTGATTTTCCTTATTGTTCTGACTATGAAGTAGAACATAAAAAGCGCACATTTTCCAAGGAGACTCAGTTACATGAGTTACGATATATATGAAAAAAAAAAGTATTCTATGACTCAGTCCCTAAGATAGAATAGCATTACTTATCTCATAGTCAGTGATATACCAGTTAAAGTATTTAACTATTTGCTTTTTGGAGGTGAAGAGAATGCTGATTTTTACTATTTTCCAATTTATAAGTTCAAAATATTACTACCATGACTAATATCAAGCTCCCAATGTGATATCAACTGGTTCACAAAGTTTCTGAAAATTGAACAATTGGCTCCCAGAAATAGGGAACAGAGCAGCCAGTCCTCAACACATCACCTTATAAAGTTGTGAACATTAAAATATTAAACAGTGTAAAGCTAAGTGTTTTCCACACATAAATGGTACATATTAGCTCTCAGTGAGTTTCTATTTCAGAGTAATATAAGATATTTCTCCCATTCATATTACATGTGGGTGAACATATATAACAATAATTTTATTAATAGCAATATGTGTATACATAATGACATTGAAAGAGAAAGTTAATCTTAAAGGGCTAGAGAACATCCCAGCAGTCCTATGCTTGTGCAACACTCACCTGGTGAGTGTTGTGGGGAAAGGAAAATGGGTAGAAAAATCTTATTCAGCAGGTCTGGGTTGTCCAAACCTTGCACATTCTACCTAATGGTCTGGCTCTTGACCAGCTTTTTGGAGATAACCTCTAAGATCTTGAAGTACCCTATCTGAGGAGAAGTCTTTGTTCACCTGGGAACTTTGGGGCATGCCAGATAGTCTATGATAACAACATGGTTTATGGTGAGGGATTTGGCAGATAATACATGTATTAGTATTGATTGGTTTAGAGAGGACTGGAGTTTGAGCAACTAAAGTCAGCCATGTAGGCACTTATTTTATACATAGCCAATCCCTAATAAAATCTGAACACAAAGACTCTGATGAACATTTCTGGTTAGGCTATACTTTGTGTGTGTTGCTACACATCATTGCTGGCAGAATTAAGTGCTTTTCTTAAGACTATACTGAGAAAGGACAATTGGAAGATTGCTCTTGGTTTCCCCATAGGACTCTGTTCTATGTATGTTTTACCTTTACTTATTTTAATCTGAATCTTTTTGCCATAATAAATTGTTTCCAGAAAGGTATAACAGAAAACTCTCAGAGAGTGAGAGTAGTTAAATTTAAGTTTGATGGCTTCTTATTTCATTTTTCCCAACACTTCCTCACAATTTTAGTTTTCTGACTCCCTTGGTCATATATTATGCTCTGTTCCTTGTATTGTATCCTGTTATTTTATTAAAAAGCTTGATAACCTACTAATAATCTTCATTTATGGGTTAACAGACAACAGCATAGTTTTACCTTTCCCAATCATACTTACATTTTAGGAGATTCTTTAAAGTTCAAAAAGTCCTTTGAACTAAGTGAATACTTACTAAAAATGGGAGTTCCTGCCACTGAGATAAATGATGAAGGCAATGTTGAAAATGAATTCCTTTAGGGAAGTACAGCATTTTATAATATCTGGAGAAGCCATGATTATTAAAACTGGGGTGGGGATAGTCTCTGTAGAGTGTGGGTAGAGGCCGGGGATTCTACTAAGCATCCTGCAATGCACAGGGAAGGCCCTCACACCAGGGAGCATCCAGCCCAAAAGTCAACTGTGCAAAGTTGAGAGGAAACCTGGTCTATAGATATCTTTAATCAATCATTCAATCTGAAAGGGAAGAGAATAGCATTGAAGCACCTATTAGAGAATACAAAGCTCATTCGGTGAAGTTTACAATTTCTAATGAATAAACACAAACCTACAATACAGAGAGCCAAAAATATTGAAACTACATGAAGCTCAATTCCAGGTATATTCGGCTGATAAGACTTGAAGTATTAGTTTAAATGTATCCTGGTATTTTATTTGGCCAATGTAATTTCAATGGACATATTCTGGTAGTTCATTTTTGATAATTTAATTGAAAAAATGTGTTTGCTTATGTACCTATGGATTTATGGTATTAATAAAACAGTGCTATGTATAGAAAGAAACATCTCATTTAAAAAATATTCAAAACACATTAAATGCCTTCACTACTTCTGATACCTCAGTTAATTCAACTGTAACCTTCAAATCACAAATAAAAAATTCCTTTTAAGGTTTTAAATTTTGAAATTAAACTAGTTTTAATTGCGTACTATGTTTAGAAAGCTGGTAAGCTTTTGAAACTAAGTGTCCTTGCAGAGCATAAAGTCAGCACAGCAAATTTCAGATGATTTTTTTAGTCATCAAACATAGTGTCAATCATATAAATGGTTATCCTTTGCCCTCAGTCCATGCACATAAAATTCTGATTGATGTCAGTGGGAGCCATGTGCTGCTTTTGAGGGCAGTGAAGTTTGAAACTTTATGGTGTGTTCAGAATATCTTTGAAGTCCAGTTTTTGAGCAGAAATACAACATTTAAAAAGTGGTTCTTCAGGGCTTATTCTTATCCACTGGGAACAAGTTTAGATTGCCTATTTTAAATGCAGTGTTCGTCTGGACTAGCAAAACAATAAGGAAGTGAGTATGTGATTTCTAATGAATTGTTTCAGATGATTTCAATTCTAGATTCATAGCCTTGGGGGCCCATCATGGCAAAGCGTCCACCTCTCTTTCTTAAACATTAATATTCATGAGTTTCTTTCATTCAGTTGCAATAGTCGTGGATATTTATTTTATTCATGGTATTGCTATAAATTAAGTGCATTACTTTCATTAGCTTGGTCTACAAAATTCATCAACAGAACAGGTGAGATTACCTTTGCATCAAAAAATTAATTAGTGAATTTCATTTTTAAGTTATGACTAAGTATGCTTTTATGAGTTCCTCATTTATTATTGGTCCTTATCTTGATAAATACATTTAACTCAACAAATAAAACTCCTTAAATCTATTCTGACAGCAAGAGATGGGGTCTCAGAGAGGAACCACCAAAATGCCAGTCGTGGTTTGTCTCAAGAGATCCCAAATATGTAAATCTACGCAGCATATGATATAACATTCATCAGTTGTAAATGTAAAATTAAATAAAATCAATTTGTTTTCATATGAAAGAGAATTTTGAATAATCCAGACTTTTTATATAACAGGACTAAAAATTTTGAAGCACTCAATTACCAAATGAAACATAAGAAGATAGGGAAGCCTTGCTTAATCCTGTTCATCAAAATATTTAGTCGGGTTTATAGATTTTTAAATACAATGCATATCTTATATTAGGAATAATCGTACATTGTTTCACCACAAGCAAATTATCTAAAACCTTCACATTTCCCCACTTGAAGATCTAAATGCAGTAACCTAAGTTAAATACCGTAACTGTCTTCCTTAGCTAACTGGCTTTTTTTGTAGCACAATTAAGTTGTGCTTAGAGCTCCTGGCTCTGTGAAGTTTCTCAAAGAAGTCCTTGCCTTTTTTCTACTTTAGTTTCATTCTCCCCGTGCAGGCTCCGTAGCTTGGCAGCTCATCCAGCATAAGACATCACAGCCGTAACTGGAGGCAAGTCCTGAAGCAGTAATCAAGAATTGGGGTATTTGATGGAAAGAAAAGAAATAGACATTTCTACTGGGAACTGACCTTCACATTCAGGAAGATTAGGGTAAGTATGTAGAAGTCAGGATTAAAACAACTGAAGGTCAGAAGACAGGTAGTGGAATGTGGAAATGGAACTAAGAGAGGGAAGGAAAAAGGGAGCAGAGAAGACACAATTAGGTTACTTTTTAATTTTATTTTCTTGGAGAAAGAAAGTTATGGAGAGGCTTCAAGTAAGTGAATTAATTTTCACTTTCAAGAAAGTGATTAAATTTGCAGTTTACTATTTTGGTTCTGGTTTACTTGAGAGAATGCATTAAAATGAAGACAAAGGCTCTGAAACAAGTTAGTTTCATCAACTGAGAGTTGATGGTGCCCTGAGGTCATACAGCTAAAGGCAATATCTCTAAGAGAGAGAGAGAGTAGTGAATATCTAGGTGGTAAAATTATATTTAATCATTCATTTGATGGGGAAAAAGAGGGGAAAAAAGAGTCAAGGAAAACCTTAGGTCTGTGGTTTGGGCCACACTGTAGACAGACATGTCATTCAGTAGAAATACAATGTGAGATGGAAAAAAAAGTATTTTGGAGTGTAAGATAAACTTAGTTTTAATCTTCTGGGGCTTGAGGGTTCTACACGCATTCATGCATGAAAGTTTAGTAGTTACTTTTCAATTTCGTGTGTCACATAAAACCACCCCTTCTGCTATATTAACTATGTCTTCAATAGATTCCTCGTAACTGGGCAGCATAACCAGACAACACAACTGCAAAGCTCAGTTTCCTTCAGTCATGACTTGTCTCTGAGATTCTGCTAGTTAGCTCTCATTGCTCCACCAGGCTTACCCCATTCTCAGCTGTCCTTCTCTGTGCTCTTTCACTGTATCAATGGATCCTTTGCACTCTGGCTGCTGATCAGTTTCAGCTAATAGGAACAGATCAAAATGAATGAGAAGAGTGGGGAGCCTACCTCTCTGTGGAAGTGATGCTAGCTAGATGCAGTGGACTGAATGTTTGTGTCATTTGCAAAATTTGTGTGTTCAAACCTTAGTACCCAATGTAATGGCATTTAGAGGTGGATCCTTTGAGATGTAATTAGGTCATCGAGGGGACTCCTAATGATAATATTAGTGCCATTATAAAAAAGAAGAGGAAATAGACGTCATTCTTTTTTATCCTTTCTCTGTGAATGCACTAAGGCTGTGTGAGGACATAACCAGGAAGAGAGTCCTCACTAAGAACATGACCAAGCTGGCACTCTGATCTCAGAATTCCAACTTCCACAACCATAAGAAACAAATGTGTGTTGTTTATGCCCCCAGTCTATGGCATCTTTGTTAGGGCAGTCCAAACTGACCATGACACCCGCTACTGAAACATCAGCCGTTCCATAAAAACAGTTTTTCTCCAGTTTTTTAATAGCTAACCCTTCTTCATTTTATCCAGTCAAGTCTAAGTGTTGTAAGCTGCAACCCCGCAAGTCTCTATTGTCTATACACCCACTCTTTAGTTGTATCAGGTTTCCCAGTATTCTTTGTACATCTTTGTAAATAGTCTCTTTATTAAACAATTCTTAAATTATCCAACTTGAAAGAACCATCTAATTTCTGCCAGAACATAACAAATCAAAGACTGAAGTTTTTGTTGTTCTGATCTTTCTAATATCTTCCTTAACAAAACAT
The DNA here is from genome assembly GCF_040802235.1 of Manis javanica. Taxonomy (NCBI): domain Eukaryota; kingdom Metazoa; phylum Chordata; class Mammalia; order Pholidota; family Manidae; genus Manis; species Manis javanica. The sequence goes on from NC_133158.1 coordinate 107,699,161, forward strand.
AATAGTTTTACATTCAGAAGGGAATATATTAGTAATAGAAAGAAAATTACATGATGCAGAGAAATAACAATGTGGTGACAAAATATTTTTCCCTGTGTTTCACAAATGACTGTGTAATTTTAAAATTTCATTATTTCTCAAAGGGAAATTAATTATGAAAACAGGATTAGTCCTACTCTAGTTGAAATGAAGTACAACTTGTCCTTTCACCTGTGCAAAACCACTGGCCATGTGAGGTGTGTACTATCCAAAAACAGTTTCTGTATTTACAAAATAGGAATTTAGTTACCTGGGGAAGATATTTATTTCATTACAGAATCATAAATGAATACCCCTCCAATGTACAAGTTCAGAGAAAAATCAAAAACAATGTTTTTTAAATCCTGGAAATGAATGGAACATCTTCTCACTCTCCACTCCAAAACTTAATGTTTGATTAAAAATGTATTTTTTTAACATCACATCATAATCAATTATGTAAGATGACAGTGGAAAATCTCAGTACTTCCAAAATCAAGATCAGATCAGCATACATGGGACATCTTTTCAGGTCATTTAAATATACTGAGGATAATATTTACAAGTAGCAAAATTTTCAAATGCCCATCAAATTGTAAAGGTTTGTAAATTCCTCTCTTCAACTTTTCCTTCTTACTTGTAATCCTAAAGAGATAAGTTTGCATTTGTCAACTTCCCAGCTCTGTTTCAGTGTCCTTGTCATCATTCTATCTGGGCCCTCATTGCCTGTTACACTACCCACAACAGGTTTCCATGTATATTTCAAGTTCAGAATCATTTGCTTAGATGGTTAATCAAAGTCTTAAGACCACACTTCTTAAAAATTGAAGTATAGTTGATACACATTATTTCTTTTTTTAATTATTTTTTATTGAAGGGTAGTTGACACACAGTATTGCATTAGTTTCAGGTGTACAACACAGTGATTCAACATTTATATACATGATAATTATAGCTACCAGCTATCACCATACAAAGTTGTTACAATAGTTTGACTATATTCCTTATGCTATACATTACATCCTGGTTACTTATTTATTTTACAATTGGAAGTCTGTACTTTTTTTTTTTGAGAGGGTATCTCTCATATTTATTGATCAAATGGTTGTTAACAACAATAAAATTCTGTATAGGGGAGTCAATGCTCAATGCACAATCATTAATCCATCTCAAGCCTAATTCTCGTCAGTCTCCAATCTTCTGAAGCATAACAAACAAGTTCTTACATGCTGAACAAATTCTTACATAGTGAATAAGTTCTTCCATGGTGAACAGTACAAGGGCAGTCATCACAGAAACTTTCATTTTGATCACACATTACAAACTATAAACAATCAGTTCAAATATGAATATTCGTTTGATTTTTATACTTCATTTATATGTGGATCCCACATTTATCCCTTTATTATTATTATTATTATTATTATTATTATTATTATTATTATTATTAATAAAATGCTGAAGTGGTAGGTTGATGCAAGATAAAGGTAGAAAACATAGTTTAGTGTTGTAAGAGAGCAATTGTAGATGATCAGGTGTGTGCCTGTAGACTATGTGTTAATCCAAGCTAGACAAGGGCATTAAAACATCCACGGATGCAGAAGATTTCTCTCAAAACAGGGGAGGTGAGGTTCTAAGCCTCACAACTGTTGATCCCCAATTTCTCACCTGATGGCCCCCCTGCGACTGTGCCTGTCTTAGGTTGTTCCTCCCTTGAGGAATCTTACCCGTCTCTGGCTAACCAGTCATCTTCCAGGCCCATACAGGGAGATGTAAAGTTGGTAAGTGAGAGAGAAGCCATATTGTTTGAAAAGGTTAGCTTTTTACTTCTTTGCAGATTTATGCCCTGTGGCTTCTATGCCCAGCATTTGTCTTGAGGTATCTTTACCACTTAGAGGAATTATGATACTCGGTAAATTCGATATGAGGCATGAATTCTATTTAAGGGTTGTAATTAGGAAAGAAGAAGAAAATCTATAGAGGTAGCAGACGGAAGAAAACATGGGAGGATTGATTATTTCTTTGACATATCTTCTTGTAGAGTAACTTAAGCATGTATAGGTTTTAACTACTAATTAAATTGCACACACACATTAACATAATAGGAATACAGTTACATAACCAAAGCAGATCTATAATTACCAGCCTTCTCCAGTGAAGCAAAGAAAACCATTAAGGCATCCTAAGCATTTGTGAAAATTTGTCTATGATATGATGGATATTGTCCAACTGTACTTGAACAGTCTGATAGAAATCAGACAAATTAAAACAACCCATTCCTGGGAACTGTTCACATCCCATATGTTCTTTTAACAGTAGATAGTCTGTAGTCGTAAGCTTTTGGAGCGCTACAACTTGCATTTCTCCTAATTCTTGGTTGAGTTTCAACGGTATAGATCCAGTCAAATTTGTTGCATTAATGAAAGCACAGGCCAGCTTAGATATCTCCATCTTCATTCCAATGGCAAGTCCAGGAACCGGTGGGATGGATGCAGGCAGCTACAACTGCAGCATCGCCTGGAGCATAGTTGAGGTTTTTTGATGATCATCTTCTGGTATGACGCTTCTAGAGAGTGCTGATGTTGGAAGTTCTTCTTCATATCATATCTTAGTTCATTTTCTGAGTAGCCAAATTAGGCTTTGACCCTCTGTATAAACACAAACAGACCCTTTGCCCTCACTTTGATATGCCCTTTATACCTTTGTGTAGAACTCATTGGAGGTCACCACACAGGAACTACCTTTTTTTTTTTTTTGGTTATCATTAATCTACACTTACATGACGAATATTATGTTTACTAGGCTCTCCCCTTTACAGTCACTGTCAATCAGCATAGCAAAATGTTGTAGAATCACTACTTGTCTTCTCTGTGTTGTACAGCCCTCCCCTTTCTCCCACGCCCCCATGCATGCTAATCTTAATACCCCCTTTCTTCTTCCCCGGCTTATCCTTCCCTACCCACCTGTCCTCCCCAGTCCCTTTCCCTTTGGTACCTGTTAGTCCATTCTTGAGTTCTGTGATTCTGCTGCTGTTTTGTTCCTTCAGTTTTTCCTTTGTTCTTATACTCCACAGATGAGTGAAATTATTTGGTATTTCTCTTTCTCCGGTTGGCTTATTTCACTGAGCATAATACCCTCCAGCTCCATCCATGTTGCTGCAACTGGTAGGATTGCCCCTTTTCTTATGGCTGAGTAGTATTCCATTGTGCATATGTACCACATCTTCTTTAATCATTCATCTATCGATGGACATTTAGGTTGCTTCCAATTCTTGGCTATTGTAAATAGTGCTGCAATAAACATAGGGGTGCATCTGTCTTTCTCAAACTTGATCGCTCCGTTCTTAGGGTAAATTCCTAGGAGTGAAATTCCTGGGTCAAATGCTAAGTCTGTTTTGAGCATTTTGATGTACCTCCATACTGCTTTCCACAATGGTTGAACTAATTTACATTCCCACCAGCAGCGTAGGAGGGTTCCCTTTTCTCCACAGCCTCACCAACATTTGTTGTTTGTCTTTGGGATGGCAGCCATCCTTACTGGTGTGAGGTGATACCTCATTGTAGTTTTAATTTGCATTTCTCTGATAATTAGTGATGTGTAGCATCTTTTCATGTGTCTGTTGGCCATTTGTATTTCTTTTTTGGAGAACTGTCTGTTCAGTTTCTCTGCCCATTTTTTAATTGGGTTATTTGTTTTTTGTTTGTTGAGGCGTGTGAACTGTTTATATATTCTGGACGTCAAGCCTTTATTGGATCTGTCATTTTCAAATATATTCTCCCATTCTGTAGTGTTTCTTTTTGTTCTATTGATGGTGTCTTTCGCTGTACAGAAGCTTTTCAGCTTAATGTAGTCCCACTTGCTCATTTTTGCTGTTGTTTTCCTTGCCCAGGGAGATACGTTCAAGAAGAGGCCACTCATGTTTATGTCTAAAAGGTTTTTGCCTATGTTTTTTTCCAAGAGTTTAATGGTTTCATGACTTACATTCAGGTCTTTGATCCATTTTGAGTTTACCTTTGTATATGGGGTTAGACAATGGTCCAGTTTCATTCTCCTACATGTAGCTGTCCAGTTTTGCCAGCACCATCTGTTGAAGAGACTGTCATTTCACCATTGTATGTGCATGGCTCCTTTATCAAATATTAATTGACCATATATGTTTGGGTTCATGTCTGGAGTCTCTAATCTGTTCCACTGGTCTGTGGCTCTGTTCTTGTGCCAGTACCAAATTGTCTTGATTACTCTAGCTTTGTAGTAGAGCTTGAAGTTGGGGAGTGAGATCCCCCCCACTTTATTCTTCTTTTTCAGGATTGCTTTGGCTATTTGGGGTCTTTGCTGTTTCCATATGAATTTTTGAATTATTTGCTCCAGTTCATTGAAGAATGTTGCTGGTAATTTGATAGGGATTGCATCAAATCTGTATATTGCTTTAGGCAGTATGGCCATTTTGATGATATTAATTCTTCCTAGCCAGGAGCATGGGATGAGTTTCCATTTGTTAGTGACCTCTTTAATTTCTCTTAGGTTCACATCCCAAATGTTCTTTTAAGAGTGTCTTATAGTTTTCAGGATATAGGTCTTTCACTTCCTTGGTTAGGTATATTCCTAGGTATTTTATTCTTTTTGATGCTATTGTGAATGGAGTTGTCTTCCTGATTTCTCTTTCTATTAAATTGTTAGTGTATAGGAAAGCCACAGATATCTGTGTGTTAATTTTGTATCCTGCAACTTTGCTGAATTCCGATATTAGCTCTATAGTTTTGGAGTGGAGTCTTTAGGGTTTTTTATGAACAATATCATGTCATCTGCAAATAGTGACAGTTTAACTTCTTTACCAATCTGGATTCCTTGTATTTCTTTGTTTTGTCTGATTGCCATGATTAGGACCTCCAGTACTATGTTGAATAACAGTGGGGAGAGTGGGCATCCCTGTCTTGTTCCCGATCGCAGAGGAAAAGCTTTCAGCTTCTCGCTGTTCAGTATGATGTTGGCTGTGGGTTTATCATATATGGCCTTTATTATGTTCAGGTACTTGCCCTTTATTTCCATTTTGCTGAGAGTTTTTATCATGAATGGATGTTGAATTTTTGTCAAATGCTTTTTCAACATCTATGGAGATGATCATGTAGTTTTTGTCTTTCTTTTTGTTGATGTGGTAGATGATGTTGTTGGATTTTCGAATGTTGTACCATCCTTGCATCCCTTGGATGAATCCCACTTGGTCATGGTGTATGATCCTTTTGATATGCTGTTGAATTCTGTTTGCTAATATTTTATTGAGTATTTTTGTATCTACATTCATCAGGGATACTGGTCTATAATTTTCTTTTTTGGTGGGGTGTTTGCCTTGTTTTGGTATTAGGATGATGTTGGCTTCATAGAATGATTTTGGGAGTATTCCCTCTTCTTCTAATTTTTGGAAAACTTTAAGGAGAATGGGTATTATGTCTTCCCTGTATGTCTGATAAAATTCTGAGGTAAATCCGTCCGGTCCCAGGGTTTTGTTCTTGGGTAGTTTTTGATTACCATTTCAATTTCTTTGCTCATAATTGGTTTGTTTAACTTTTGTGTTTCTTCCTTGGTCAGTCTTGGGAGGTTGCATTTTTCTGGGAAGTTGTCCATTTCTTCTAGGTTTTCCAGCTTGTTGGCATAAACGTTTTCATAGTAGTCTTTAATAATTCTTTGTATTTCTGTAGAGTCTGTCATGATTTTTGCCTTCTCATTTCTGATTCTGTTGATTTGTGTTGATTCTCTTTTTCTCTTAATAAGTTTGTCTAGAGGCTTATCTATTTTGTTTATTTTCTCAAAGAACCAGCTCTTGGTTTCATTGATTTTTGCTATTGTTTTATTCTTCTCAATTTTGTTTATTTCTTCTCTGATCTTTATTATGTCCCTCCTTCTGCTGACTTCAGGCCTCATTTGTTCTTCTTTTTCCAGTTTCGATAATTGTGATGTTAGACTATTCATTTGGGATTGTTCTTCTTTCTTCAACTGTCCCTGGATCGCTATATGCTTTCCTCTTAAGACTGCTTTCACTGTGTCCCACAGAAGTTGGAGCTTTGTGTTATTGTAGTCATTTGTTTCTATATATTCTTTGATCTCTATTTTGATTTGTTCATTGATCCATTGATTATTTAGAAGCATGTTGTTAAGCCTCCATGTGTTTGTGAGCCCTTTTTTTTCTTTGTAGAATTTATTTCTAGTTTTATACCTTTGTGGTCTGAAAAGTTGGTTGGTATAATTTCAATATTTTGGAATTTAGTGAGGCTCTTTTTGTGAGCTACTATGTGGTCTATTCTGGAGAATGTTCCATGTGCACTTGAGAAGATTGTATATCCTGTTGCTTTTGGATGTAGAGTTCTGTAGATTTCTATTAGGTCCATCTGCTCTAGTGTGTTGTTCAGTGCCTCCATGTCCTTACTTATTTTCTGTCAAGTGGATCTATCCTTTGTGGTGAGTGGTGTGTTGATGTCTCCTAAAATGAATGCATTGCAGTCTATTTCCCTTTTTATTTCTGTTAGTATTTGTTTCACATATGCTGGTGCTCCTGTGTTCAGTGTATATATATTTAGAATGGTTATATCCTCTTATTGGACTGAGCCCTTTATCATTATGTAATGTTCTTCTTTGTCTCTTGTTACTTTCTTTGTTTTGAAGTCTATTTTGTCTGATATTAGTACTGCAACCCCTGCTTTCTTCTCACTGTTGTTAGCTTGAAATATGTTTTTCCATTCCTTGACTTTTAGTCTGTGCATGTATTTGGGTTTGAGGTGAGGTTCTTATAAGCAGCATATAGATGGGTCATGCTTTTTTATCCATTCTATTACTCTGTGTCTTTTGATTGGTGCATTAAGTCCATTTACATTTAGGGTGACTATTGAGAGGTATGTGCTTATTGCCATTGCAGGCTTTAAATTCGTGGTTTCCAAATGTTCAGGGTTAGCCTCTTTAGTATCTTACTGCCTAACTTAGCTCACTTATTGAGCTGTTATATACACTGTCTGGAGATTGTTTTCTTCTCTCCCTTCTTATTCCTCCTCCTCCATTCTTCATATGTTGTGTGTTTTGTTCTGTGCTCTTTTTAGGAGTGCTCCCATCTAGAGAGCACTCCTTGTAAGATGCCCTGTAGAGGTGGTTTGTGGGAAGCAAATTCCCTCAGCTTTTGCTTGTCTGGGAATTGTTTAATCCCGCCATCATATTTAAATGATAGTCGTGCTGGATACAGTATCCTTGGTTCAAGGCCCTTCTGTTTCATTGCATTAAATATATCATGCCATTCTCTTCTGGCCTGTGGGGATTCTGTCGAGAAGTCTGATGTTAGCCTGATGGGTTTTCCTTTATAGGTGACCTTTTTCTCTCTAGCTGCCTTTAAAACTCTTTCCTTGTCCTTGATCCTTGCCATTTTAATTATTATGTTTCTTGGTGTTGTCCTCCTTGCTTCCTTTCTGTTGGGGTTTCTGTGTATTTCCGTGGTGTGTTCAATTATTTCCTCCCCCAGTTTGGGGAAGTTTTCAGCAATTATTTCTTTAAAGACACTTTCTATCCCATTTCCTCTCTCTTTTTCTTCTGGTACCCCTATAATATGGATATTGTTCCTTTTGGATTGGTCACATAGTTCTCTTAGTATTGTTTCCTTCCTGCAGATCCTTTTATCTCTCTCTATGTCAGCTTCCTGTTCTCTGTTTTTTATTCCTTCAATGGCCTCTTGCATCTTATCCATTGTGCTTATAAATCCTTCCAGGGTTTGTTTCTCTTCTGTGATCTCCTTTCTGGCATCTGTGATCTCCCTCCAGACATCATCCCTTAGCTCTTGCGTATTTCTCTCCATCTCCATCATCATGTTCATGATTTTTATTTTGAATTCTTTTTCAGGAAGACTGTTAGGTCTGTCTCCTTCTCAGGTGTTGACTCTGTGATCTTTGTCTGCCTGTAGTTTTGCCTTTTCATGGTGATAGAGGTAGTTTGCAGAGCTGTTACCAGTGACAGCTTGAAGAACTTTCCTTCTTGTTGGTTTGTGACCTTCCACTCCTGGGAGAATAGCGACCTCTAGTGGCTTGTGCTGGGCAGCTGTGCACAGACAGGGCTTCTGCTTCCTGCCTGGATGCTATGGAGTTTATCTCTGCTGTTGCTGTGTGCGTGGCCTGGCTCAGGCTGCTGGTCCAAATGGTGGAGCCCCTTTGGAGGGGGAGTGGTTGGGTGGCTATTTATCTCCATAAGGGGCCTCTGTGCTCCCTACTGCCTTGGGGGTTAGAGTGCCCAGAGAACCCGAGATTCCTTGCCTCTGGACTAAGTGTCCTTCCCTGCCCCTTTAAGACTTCCAAAAAGCACTCTCCAAACCAAAACAACAACAGCAACAACAACAAAAAAACTTCAATAAATAATTTTAAAAAAAGATAAAAAGCATGATTTTCTTTGTCTTCAGGTGCCAGTCTCAGGCACCCACTCACCTGTCTTGCTTCCCTGTTTCTCTAGTATTGGGGTCACTGTCCCTTTAAGACTTCCAAAAAGCACTCACCAAGAAAAAAAACAAAAACAAAAACAAAAAACAGAAAGGAGAGGAAAAAAAAAAAAACTATGGCCACTCCTGTTTCTTTGTTCTCTGGCGTCGGCCTCAGGCACCCGCTCACCGGTCCTGCCACCCTGTTTCCCTAGTATCCAGGACCCCACCCATGCACTGTGTCTGCGCTCTGGTCCGGAATCCTGGGGGTTGGGTGTTCAGCAGTCCTGGGCTCCTTCTCCCTCCCTGCTGACTCCTCTCCTCCCACCGGGAGCTGGGGGGAGGGGCACTTGGGTCCCGCCGTGCCAGGGCTTGTATCTTACCCCCTTCATGAGGCGCTGGGTTCTCTCAGATGTGGATGTTGTCTGGATGTTGTCCTGTGTCCTCTGGTCTTTATTTTAGGAAGAGTTGTCTTTGTCATATTTTCATAGATATATGTGGTTTTGGGAGGAGATTTCTGCTGCTCTACTCACGCTGCCATCTTGGCTCTAAAAGCCGATACACATTATTATACTTGTTTCAAGTATACAACACAGTGATTTTACAGTTATCTACATTAAATGCTCACCCCAACTAGCATATTTATTATCTGTCAACATAGAAAGATCTTACAGCAGAGCCCAGAAGGAGTGCCTTGTGTGCTCTAAGACAGACATACTGAGTCCCACAGCAACATGAAACAATAGTAAAGGGCTGATACCCCCTGGCTGCAGCTGTTGCATGGTGATTGCTCTGAACTTCCTACCCATTCAGCTGCTAACCATCTGTGAAATGGGCAAGCTATGGACTAAATATGCATAATACTTTCAACTTAGTTGAATCCTCCTAGCTTGAGGATTATCATGATTTTATTGCTGTTTTTACTCTATATTATTAGTTTGGTTACAGTGCTCCAGTTTTCTCACACAGGAACCACTGTGGAAGATGGGGAACAAGTAGATTGTGATGTGAGATTTTTGAAGGGGTGGGCTGTGGATAAAACTACAATATTTCCAGAATCTTTCACCTGGCCTTAGTGCATCTCCATATCCATAGGTGTTTCCATGAGGTCAAGAGAAGTAGTGCATCTCCATATTAATAGGTGATTATGTGGTGGACCAGGAGCAAGGGCATATCTTGACTGGAGAGGTTGGGTGGGGTCCCTTTCTGCAGCTGAGTTGTGAGAGACATGAACAAGCAGAAGTGGACAACCGAGTTTAAGCAATAAATGTGTTTCTCCCACTTTATTTCTCCCTTTGCCTGATTTCGGCTTCAAAGGTATTTTTCCCTGGGTGGGGAACTTATTTTCCCACCAGATTTACACCACTCCCAGTCCTCCCCCATGCTAACCACCAGCCATTTCTCAACCTCTATGTGTCTATTTCTGTTTTGTTTATACCTTTTTGTTTGTTTGTTTTAGATTCCACATGTAAGTGAAATAATGTGAAGACCACAATTTTAAACTTATGAGTGTGTATAAATCGGTATGAATTCCTACAAAACCCTCCATATTGTCAGTGTTTTCCAAATAGTAACAAATATTACCCAACCAAGTTGGGCTCATTTGTCCATGAGACCAGAAAACAAATCACCAAAGCATCAGTTTTTTGTGGACAGTTTTATCATAAGTCAACCAAACAAGGAGACAGGAGGCTGGTTCAAATCTTTCTCTCCAAGATCAGATGGAGTAGAAAATTTACACAGAAAGGTATGCATGTTTAGCAGGCGCTTATGTGTATTTAGCAAGGAATGATGAAATTAAGAGTTGGAGCAGGACTTTTCTCCTGGGCTTGTGCAACTTGTTAAAATGTTATTACATACACTGTATATTCAAAAATGATATGTAAACACTGCCCATAGGTGGAGCCTTTAGCAGAGTAATGAATAAAGGTAACTTGAGGTCAACTGGAAGTGTTTCAGCTCAGGCTATGGTGAGGGTCTGTGGACTCAACCAGCTTAGATAGGTCTGCTCTCAGTGAAGTGGCTCCAAGAGTCCTCCAAAATACCTTAGTCAAACAACTCATGACTTTTGTGTCACAGAGGTATCTTAGGACAAAAATGCAGCACTTTTCATCCTCACTTTGGAGTTCTGTTGAAGGTAGTCTTAGTTAATTAAATGCTGTATATTAAAAAATGAATTTAATCACAATCTCTGTTGTTCAGATTAATCTGAGTAGCCAATGCTGTGGCATATTTGTGGCCATAATATAAGAGAATGTAGAAGTGAGGAGATATTAGAGCATTTCTGTATGGATTTCTTGTTTTGGTACATCTTGCAAGAAGAGGTACTGCTTTTTCATTCCAGACTGTTTACCTAAAGGTATTTTTGCAGTGAACGGTCTTCATGGACTAACATAGTGTCTCTTGTCAGAGCCATAATATAAGAGAATGTAGAAGTGAGGAGATATTAGAGCATTTCTGTATGGATTTCTTGTTTTGGTACATCTTGCAAGAAGAGGTACTGCTTTTTCATTCCAGACTGTTTACCTAAAGGTATTTTTGCAGTGAACGGTCTTCATGGACTAACATAGTGTCTCTTGTCAGAGCAAAGCATATTTTTTTAAATTGTGCAGTGTAATGCTTTCCTTGGTGCCCAAATCAGGTACTGAGCAGAAACCAAGGGCAATCAGAGCTGAGGAAAAGGAAAAACAGAACAAGAATTGGGGGAACTGAATTGATGAATGGCTGGAGGCTCAGTGCAGACAGCTCTCCAAGTTAAAAACAACAGGGGACCCCATTGATAGGAGGCCCCACAATATTGTGGCAACTCGACTAGGTTCACTGTAAATAGCAGAGGAAAATCCTCTTGGGCTTCCAGTAAGGGAGGGGAAAAGGAACCCTTTTGAAATACCTTAGAGCACTGTGTTCTTAATAAAGCCTGCCCTCATGAAAAGCTAATTAACCAGGGCTTAATTAGCTGGGGTTTCAGCAGAACTTTGCTGACCTGAGAGAAAGGAAATGACCCACTCCAATTTGCTCTGGCCTCTACATGGGAGAAGGAAATGCCCATCTCCAGCCCTCTCTGGCTATCTAGTCCTGCCTAAGGTGGGGGGTCAGGGAGTTAATCAGAAATCCTTGTGAAGCTCACAGTCCAGAGTCATAGTCATACTAAAAAATGAGGCCTAATCACAGGACTGTAGAATACTTCCTCTATGCCAGCACCTCACCACCACATTACTAAAATCCTATTTACAGCAGTTCTTTTTACCCATTGTATCATGTCCCGCCACCATGAAAAAATTACAAGCATACCCAAAAAGACAAAGGACACAGTTTGAAGAGACAAAATATCCAAACCAGATATGGCAGAGGTATTGGAATGATCAGACCAGAGATTTAAAACAACTATGATTAATATGCTAAGGACTATATGGATAAAGTAGAAAGAAAGCGAGAACAGATAGGCAATGTAAGCAGAGAGATGGAAATCCCAAGAAAGGCCAAAAAGAAATGCTAGAGGTAAAAAACACTGTCATGGAAATGGGCTCATTAGCAGACTGCAGACAGCTAAGGAAAGAATCTCTAAACTTGAGGATATCTCAATGGAAACCTCCAAAACTGAAAAGGAAAGAATATATGTCTAGAATTGCTATCATGGGAGGGGTATTAGAAAGCAGAAAACAAGATTAGACTAACATGGAATTGAATGGGACACTGTTTCCTATTAATGTTCCCTTGAACCTGTGACTTTAAAAGGAAATATAGATTCTAACAAGAGAATAATTTCCAGAAGTACTGGAGAGACAGCTTCACTATGCACAGAATAAAAGTAGTTTTTTATCTTATTCTAGGTTTTAGTAGCTCCACTTAACACTTAACCTTTTATAATTTCTAATTTTGCTTATCTATTTAATTTTTTATTATATGAATGATATGTCTTCTCATCTTCTGACCCTTTGAGAGCTGAGATTAGCTCTGTCTTGAACCCTGCTGTACCCTGTGCCTTGCCTTTGATCAATCAACCTAGCAGACACTCTCCTCTGTATATCCAATTTATAAAGATGCTTCTCAGTCTTTATTACAAAATTTCCATGCATCTCACATATGTGCAGACTTTATATGCACAGTCTGATTAGAAAATGTTTCTTATAGTAATCTAACAAAGGAAGCTTTTAAAAGTTTATCATAATGAAAATAGTTTAAAAGTGTTTATAAGGACAAATGCACAATCATTAATCCATCTCAAGCCTAATTCTCGTCAGTCTCCAATCTTCTAAAAGCATAACGAACAAGTTCTTACATGGTGAACAAATTCTTACATAGTGAATAAGTTACCACTTCAGCATTTTATTAAAAATAAAAATAATAATAATAATAATAAAGGACAAAATATTTTTGATAGCTTGGTGTCTCAAAAATTCTTACAGTTCTTTGCTCATTTTTATATGAATTGGCAGTCAAGATTTGTTCTCAAAATATGAAAATAAAGATGAGGATTGTGTGGTGAGTGTTTAAAAAAGTTATGATATTACCAGTGTCCACTGATAATCTAAATATTTTAGGTATATTGTAAAATTAGTGTAACCATGAAGATTCTTGATGAAAATTACTTGATGGAAGTACATAGCATACACTAAATTCTGTGGTTGACTTGACAAAATTCCTTGATCATTCAGGGAGTCCTTTGCAAGTCCTCTTCAGGTTCTTAGAGGGCTAATAAAATGATTCCAGGCATACTTCATTTAATTTTGCTTCAAGGATACTGCATTTTTTATGAATTGAAGGTTTGCAACAAACCTGCATTGAGCAAGTCTGTCAGTGCCATTTTTCCAACGGCGTTTGCTCACCTTATACGTGTCATATTTTGGTAGTTCTTGCAGTTTTTCAAACTTTTTCATTAGTATTATATTTGCTGTGTTGCTCTGTGACCAGTGGTTATACCTTTCTTAAAGCTTAGATGATTGTATTTTTAGCAACAAAGTTCTTTTTAATGAAGGTTAGTATATTTTTTCAGACATAATGCTATTGCACATAGACTACAGAACCATGCAAGCATAACTTTTATATTCAGTAGAAAACTAAAAAATTCATTTAACTCACTTTATCATGATATACTTTATTGAGGTACTCTGCAACTGAATCTGGTATCTTCCAGGCATGCCTGTACTTGTATCTATGTAATTAATGAATACCATAAATAATTTCTGATAGTGTATCTATCTAACTCATGATGCCAGAAAGTTGTATATTCAAAGGCTCTTTAATCACACAGTTACATTACAGATTATGATATAATAGCTGGAATAGTCTAATGCAGTTTCTGATGTTTGGTTGCTGATAGCTTTCAAGCCCACCATGTAACTCAGGAACAGTCAGACAGGAGAGGCACATGTGGCAAGGTGTGGGGAAAGGACTTGGGTCTTCCATTCCCTTTCCACACCTGCCACTCTTCCCCGTATCTCCTAGTGTTTACCAACCGCAAAGCTCTCCAAACCCCATACTTTTGGGCTTCTATGGAGCTTCATTATAGAGACATGATTGATCAAACTATTGGCTATTGGTGATTGAACTCAGTCTCCCGCCCCTCTCCCCTCCTTGAAGTTTGGTAGTACGGGTGAGGGTGGTACTCTAATCACATGCTTGGCTCTCCTGGCAACCAGCCGTCACCCTTATGTGAATTCCAGAAGTCACCTTATTAGCACAACAAAGGACACCTTTGTTTCTCTCAATACTTAGGAAATTCTAAGTGTTTTAGGAGCTCTGTGCAAGGGAAGGGGACACAGACCAAGTATATATTTCTTCATATAAATCCAAATTATCACAGATGTTCTGTTCCTGTTTACTCATTTTATCCTCTCATTTTTTAGATTGAAATTTTATGGTCAAAGAAGTAGAGTGATGTTAACATTTTGTAATAGCAAGAATTATTGCCATGTATTAGGATTATTCTAAGTAGTTGTTTTAAATAAATAATTCAATATTTAAAACAAGTCTATGAAGACAGTGATATTATTAACTCTTTTTTATAGATGTAGAAAAATACTGACAGAGAAGCTCAAGGTCTCAGACATAATAAATTGCAGAGCTACAATTAGAATCAATCAGTTTGATTCCCAAACCTGTTTGCCCATCTGGCATATTTTACACTCTTAATCTAGATCCCCTGACTCCTAGTTACTTTCCTTTTCTTCTTCCACATAGACATTTTTATGACCAAAACATTTTATTTGTGTACAACTTAGATGCATTCTTGATTGTATCCTTAATTCATCATGTAGCTATTCTCTAGAATGGCCAATATAACTAAAAGGGTATTAAGACATTGGAGTAAATGACTGCAACTATTTGTGATCTTTTTATTCATTTATATTTATAATTAAGAACAAACACACAGAGTTCTGATCAGATTCACATTTATCAATATGCAAACATTCAGCACAGTTGTCATAAAAAACTGGTAAGTCAAAAAATTCCAATTAATTTAAGGCTGTGAACATTAGCCCTAGCTGTTAGCCAGACTGCCTATAAAATATTCATTGAATTTGTATGCATTGTAAAAGTTCTAAATTTCATATTTCATTATCCAGACTTAATCTAGATGATAAATGCAAAAGCCATATGAAAAGCCTATAAACTGTAAAAAGTGAAATTAAACAGGATTTGATGCAAATACTTGAATTTTTATATTTGTTTTTGCTTTTCTTCTTTAATTTTGACTATTGTTGTGTTGACCCATAATTTCAACAGTGGCTCAAATCATAAGGTAAATTAATTTCCAGGTTTTAAAAAAAGTTATAAGCTATAATTTGCTTTCTGAGAACAGCCAAAGCATCTCTACATGCAATGCAAAATAATTAAAAAAATTCCTATTACTCTTGAAACTAGGATATGGAAGCATAAAAAATTAATTGAGTAATAAATATCACAATATGGAAACAACATTATTTGGGTAACCTCTTGGCTTGAATCCCAGAACCCAGAAAACTGATGGGTTTTCACAATTATAGAGAACAATCCACAGGTTTGATTTCATTAATCTTGTATTCAATTCTGTACATGAAGCACTGCTTTTTTTCTGAAATATTAGTAATCATTTTGCTATAATCTTAAATTCTGTAGGAAATGCTAAGAATGCCAAAGTGGCACACTATATGTACTTTAAACTTCTCTGATATATTTGAGCTCCATCTGCAAAATATCATTAAAATATTTTGGCATTGGTTCCAATTCTTTGTCAACCTCTACTCATAATTATTTGCACAAGTGTGTTGTCCCATGTTCATAGGGAAAAAAAGTAAGGCAGAATAAGTGGTATGTTATAAATCCTGTGCATGTAATTTTTTTTCTACTTTCACCAAAAAAAAAATGTAGGTTGAAGTGGCTAGCTCATTTACTTTCCAGGTACCATCTCATTTGGAAGAGTTCCCTGGGATATCTTTTGGATATTACTATTACAAGAGATTTAGCCTGGAAAGGCAAATGTAAGACCTAAAATGCAACTGTGATGCTACTATTGATCAATATGTAGAGCATATTAACAGGACGCAGGAAATAGTTACATTGGATGACTTCTCTATTTAGGAGTTTTATGGAAAGGGGCATTGCAGGTTTAGCTTCGTTCCACTACTGCAGAGTTTGTAAATTCATGCTCCTGCACAGTTGGGGGAAGTGATCCAGCGTCACTTCTGCAATCTTGCACTACCCTGAACAGAATTCTATTATTTGGCAACAAGAAATATTTATTCTCTTCAAAATGGGCATATCAGCTTTTTATTCTTTTTGCTCTGTGGTGTTCTTTCAGTATCAGTCAGTTGTGTAGCGTCCCCAATGCCAGGACCTTTTGTTAAAGTGTATCCATCATATTTCAGTTGCATATCGTATTTTTTTCCAGGATACATTTATTGACCAGTACTCAATCCCACACATCTTGATTAATGGGTTAAATGCCACTTGTAACTCCGGGGAGAGGAAATCACAGGGCAAAATAACTAGCTGAAACCAAAATCAGTCAAAGGGAGAAATAAAGTTTAAAACCCATTTATTGCTTACAAACTTCAGTCCGGGGGCTGTTTCTCTCTCCTGCTTTAGCAGAGGCAAGTGAGACTCCCCCTAACCTCTCAGGTTCAGATAAACCCTCCATTGCCCAGGTAATTACCCACTGATATGGAGATGAACTACTTCTCTCCACACCTTAGGAACGTCTGTTCATACGTACATGTATTAAAGCCAGGTGAGCTTTTCTGGAATATTACAATTTTACCCACATCAATACTCAGCATTTTATAGCCATCAACAGTTGTCATAATGCAAGATTTCCTCAAACGTTATTAAACTTTTTTTTTTGTTGTTTCTTAAATCCTAAACATTTAAGTTGGTGGAACTTTAGTTTTAGGCATCTTTATGTCCTTAGTTTCTAATGCATTGCCTGAATAAGTTCTCAACAAATATGAATGTGTATTTGTTATTTACAAAATTCTTCTGCTTTTTCCCTTGAAAAGGATTATTTCTCTCATTATTCATATATAATAAAGTGTCTCACATGTAGAACTTCTGTTAAGTATTTTCTAAAATTGTCTTAGTTTCATATATATAACAAGATAGTAAGATATAGCTATGCTTATACTCTCTTAGATAGAAAATTGACACGTACCAGCAATGCAAAAAGAGTTTATCTATATTTTTAACTATACATTTCATTTTCGCGTTTCATGTGACTGCTGCAAGTTTGTAAGCATGATAATAGTTTTAAAGCAATACACAAAAGTTTTGAAAATGAGGGAAACTTTTACCAATTCATATATATAAATTGAAAATATCAATTTTAGCAATGCTGAGTTCCTCAGGGATCTGTGAATGGACTCAACCATTCACTAAAAAAGAGCAGCTTGCGGATGATCAAAAGGTGCTAGAGTTATTCTGAAACTTAGCATGAGTCAACTCCAAAAGCAAACCCCTCTCAAAACTCAGGACCTACCAGAAGAGTTTTTAACTTATTACACCACAAGGTTTCAGGCTACAGTGATTACTCAACATGTTACCAAGGTATATTTATATAAAGCTTTCTGAGAGTTAAAAGGATAAAATACAGCAGAAGAAAGGAAACACAGGCAAACATCCAAGATATTTGAGACATTCAATCACAGTTTCTGGGGTTGGTTCTTTGTCACGTTGGATGTAATTTGTCTACATATCATGAATTACAAATATCAATGTACATCTCTTTTTGCTCACTGAGCATTGGTTTCAACTATATAACACAGACTTACCCACATTTTTAAATCCTCACCCCCACTAGTACAGTTATTATCTGTCAACATAGGAGGATATTGGAGAATCACTGGCTATATCTCCATGCAATACTACCATCCGTATGATCAACTTATATAACAATTGAGAATTTTTGTGCTCCTCTGTAAGGGAAAATTGTTTCCTTGACTTTCCAAGCTCTTAGAGTTTATCTGCATTCCTTGACTTGTATTCCTATATCCCTTCAATCTTTGCTTTCATCAGCACATGTTTCTCTCTGACTCTGACCCTCCGCCCCCCATTTTAAACAGACCTTTGTCATTACATTGGAGATATGCAGATAATACAGGATGATCTCTCCATCTAAAGGTCCTAGGACAGGCAAAACTATGATAATTAAAATCAAATTAGTGGGTCTTTCTTTGGGAGTTAGGAGTTGAGAGAGATTGTTTTTAAAAACAAAAAGGGTCTTTTAAAAGTGATGGAATGGTCTATATCTTGAATGAATTGGTGATTACATGGATATACACATTTGTCAAGCTCATTGAGCTGTACACAAAAGATCACATATTTTCTTGTATGTAAATATATCAAAATAAAAATGATTAAACTTCCTAGTGAGGTACGAAGAGAATGTTGTATTCATACATATATATGCTCCCACTAATCGAACAATACAGAATAACAGGTAAAATTAATTATACATTCCCAGATGATAAATAGATGATAGAGATTATTCAGGACAATATTATATCAAAAATAAAACCAATTACTCCTTCTATATCCTTAAAAGGAGATTAGGTCACCAGTCCTCTAATTCAGCATTCCCCATTGTGTGAAATAATTTTGTCACAGGATGGCAGTAATTCCCATTACTGCAAGGATATTGATATGGTCAATGAATATATCTCCACACTATCCTTCCTTTAGTCTTGGCTCTGATCTTTACATTGTGTGAAGTAGTATGTTTCCTTCTTCATGAGACATCCTTTAAATATGACAAGATGATTTATTAATTACATTTTTCAGTTTTCTACACTGAAAGATGTTTAATTCCAGTATACCAAGCATGAATCTTCAAATGTCCATGCCTCTTTGATTTTCTCCATCTTGTCAATATTCCTCTTTAAAAATTCATTTTTATTTTTAAGATTGATCTGTAGATCTGGTTTAATTAAAACCCTGCATATCCAGTATTGTACTGTTGATTTGTTTTGAACTAAATATGAGACTTAACTTCTACCATTTTACATTCTATTTGATTTTTGTGAACTTGTCTTCTGCATATGATTTCAATATTTTGATAAGCTAAATTGTAAGAAATATAATTCAAATGTCTAAATTCTGATATTAACAAAAACATCAAAAACATGTTGAATCAGAGAACTCTCCTACCCAGAACATCTACATGCAATGATAGACAACAATTTGATAGGTGCCTGTCAGAAACTCTGTAGTTCTATTTTTATTCAGAGGAAATAAAATGCACTATTGAGTCTCCTCACAGTTTCACTGTTATTTTCATAGAATACATTTTAAATAAACTCTCATTTAAACTTTCCCATTAAAAAAAATTGTTACAGATTTTTTATAACCTTAATAAATTCTTAAAAACTTTTAGTTCTATTCAATACTTGATGGAAGTCTTGCAAACAATTAAATATGCATCTCTGGAAAGTCTATGGCAGTTTGTCTATGATAGATACCCACTAAACACATTTTATTGATTGTTTCTATTTTTTAAAAAGATGGATATAAGAATTCTAGAAAATATAACTCTGCTTGGTATATCAGTTGCATACCTAAAGTCCTTAGTTACATTGCATATGAACCTACAACCTTCCACAATTAATTAAATTATTCAAATTCATTCTTCCCAAATTAGACTCTGAGAAAGTCAGCAGAAGACTTATTCTGTATTTGGAAAGGGGTTTAGAAGAATTACTTGTTTCATTATAATGGTGACCTAACATTAGTGTGGTATTAAAAAACCTGATACAAATAAAAATCAAACTTGATACAAAAATCTATAGCATTGCATTGACTGAATGTTTGTATACCCCCAAGATTCATATGTTGAAGTCCTGCTTCTCAATGTGATATTATTAGGCAATGCCTTTTAGGGGTAATTAGGTTTACATGAGGTCATGATAGTGGAGTCCAGTGTGATGTGATCAGTGTCCTTATAAGAAGAGCAAGAGACCCCAGAGCTTTCTCTCTGTTCTTTGTGAAGAATACAGCAAAAAAGGTAAACAACTGTAAGCCAGGATGAGGGCCTTTACCAATAATTGAATCTGTCACCTTGATCTTAGGAATTCCCAGCTTCCATTAACTGTGGGAAATAAATATCTCTTGTTTAAACCACCCAATCTCTGGTATTTTGTTACAGTGGTCTGGTCTGACAAAGACAGCGATTTGTATTGTGAAAGGGGATGCTGATGAAACAAAACCCTAAAATTGTGGAAGTGGCTTTGGAACTGGGTAATGTGTCGACTTTGGAAGTGTTTGGAGTGCATGTTAGAAAACGCTCTGGGCGTGTTAGAGAATGCTCTGGGCATGTTAGAGAATACTTTGGGCGTGTTAGAGAATGCTTTGGGTGTGTTAGAGAATGCTCTGACCGCATGTTAAAGATGATCCTCAAGAAAGCTTAGAAAGAGTGATGGAGAGAAAGTGTCTATCTTCTAACAGAATGCATGAACAATCATGACCAGGGTGTTGTTAGAGATATTAATAGTAAGGCCATTCTGCTGAGCTCTCAGGTGGAAATGAGGAACATGTTAGTGTAGAACTGGACTCAGATTGGAATACAACAAGAAATGGGATGTTACTTCTACTTCTGACTGACCAGCTACAGATTAGAGGTTCCAAGGACTTCCACCTTAAGTTTGATTAATTTGCTAGAGTGACTCACAGAACTCAGGGAAATACTTATGTTTACCAGTTTACAAAAGGATACTATAAAGGAGACAAGTCAACAGCCAGATGGAGATGCATAGAGCAAGGTCATAAAGGAGATTTTGTCTTTGGGGAGCTTAGGGCCTGTCTTAATGGCACATAGAAGTGTTCTGGTTCTCCAGGGTGAAAGCTCTCCTGACAGGGAAACAGGATACAAAGGGCCAAAAGGCTGTTCTCTTAGGTTTTTATGAAGGCTTCATTGCACGGTCATGACTAAGTCATTGGCCATTGGCTGACCTAATCTTGAGCCCTTCTCCCTTCTTGGAGGTTGGGGAGGTGAGGGCTGAAAGTTCCAACCCTCTAGTCACATGGTCGGTTCTCCTGGCAACCAATCCCCACCCTTGGGTGGGGTCTAAAGTCACCTCAGTCAGCAACAAGTCACCCATTTCACCTTTATGCATCTGAAATGTTTTCAGGAACTGTAGATGAAGACCTAGTATATCTAAGAAATATTTGTTGGCTATCTAAATGAACAAATATTTATGTCTTATAAATCATTATGACCCATGCATATTTTCTACTTTTCCATTAAATCCTTTAGCATATTATTCATAATTTTGTTCTGTGTGTGTGTTTTTTTTTTTCAGATTCCTGGTATAATAATTCCAACATTCCTTTCATATCTGATTTGGGTTCTGATACTTATTTAATCTCTTCAAACTGTGTTTTAGGTTTTTGGTGTGCTTTGTAATATTTTCATTGAAAGGTGGACAGTGTACTGGGGAAAACAGACAAAACAATTAGGAATCTGTAAAATATATTATTAGTGCTCAAAAGTTTAAAAATATTTACACTGTTAAATTTTATTTCACTCAATATGTTAATTTTGTTTAAAATTATATTTTATAATATTGATATATTTAAGCCTGCTAATTAAAATTATGTTTTTAACAGTAATTGAAACTTTGAATTAAGATGTAATATATGCCTTTAGAAAGTCTGGTCAACTCTTAGGGTGTTACAGCACCATGAAAAATTAATTTCAGTTTTCAAAAAAAGTGAGTACAAATAGCTGTCCCTATCATTGGAAACTCTTTATCTCTTTTAGTTAACTTAATTCTGGCTTTATTACTAACATCACAATAGAGCCTTAACCATTCTCAGTAAAAAAAGATCTGTGAGTGATATAATGGGACATTTTTTTTTAAACTCAGTAATTAAATAAGATTATTACTTGGCAGTATGAATTGCAGTTATCTTTTTATGTTCTAGTAAGATAATAATTCAGTAAAGAACTAAAAGGAAATTATTTGATGTTTAATGTTTGAAAATGTGGATGTCAATGAAAACAATTTTTTTGGCATTTTAGTGTAATTTTCCCATTAGATCTTCTAATCAGTATAGTGCAAGGAGCATGTTACCTGAAATAAAATAGATGATTTGATTTTATGAAAAGTCACAGAAAGCTTTGCTTATTAACTCATTAAGATAAAAGACATATGAAGTAAAGAGCTGCTAAGGATAATTTAATGTTGCTAAATATTGTTCAATATGACCATATTCATCATGCTAATCCCTGATACAAATATAAAACACTGACAGAGAATTTATTGTTAAATATGTTAGCTATACGTTCAAATTAGTCTGGTGACATATGATTATTAACCTGCTCTGAAACATGCTTTTAGGAAACTAAAAAAAAATATGATCTGGGACAAAGAACTGGTCTAACAAATACAGTTTACATAAGTGAATTTAAGACTACCTTCTGCAATGACAGCTTAGGGAATTCCATTCACTTTCACTTCAGAGAAATCATTTATAAAGTGAAAAGAATTATTTAAAAAATAAAAAATAACAAAGTAAAATTAGAAAAATAACAATCTCAACAAATTTGAAAACTCCCAAAGGCAATCAATAACTTGAAAGTGATGGATGAAAAATAGCTATTTCATGAAGTAAGAGTGGCAAGTTTGAAGACTTTATTCAAATGGTTTGGGGGAGAGAGGAACTTAGAACTAACCAGGAAATTTTTAAAGTGAGTGATCTTTAGAAGAACTAAGATTATGAATTCTCTACACATTCTGGGATGGAAAAGTCAGAATGCCAGTGAAATTAAAGCCTGGGAGATTGGAAAACTTGCTGTGACTGTGAATGTATTCTTTAGCCCACATACATCTGAAATGTCAGGAAGCCTAACTGGCTTGAAGAATCTGAGCACAACCTCTGAAAATCACTGTCTAATCCCTGAATTGCATGAGTGCAAGAGATTTCCCTAGGGACACATATTAGAAATAGAGACATCAACCAATAATGGCCCACAAAAGGGATGTAAATTTAAAAATTTGAGTACGTACGTGTCAACTGGATAGGCAAATAAGAATTTGATTACCTTCAAAGAGCAAAGCAGAAATCAATTAAAAGTCATTACAGAAAGAAAAGTCACTATAATTCATCATACAAAAAGTCCAAAATTCAACAACAAAAGTTAATAGATGTACAAAGCAGTAAGACAGTGTGACTCTTACTCTGAAAAAAAAAAAAAGCTGTCATATCAACATAAACTAACTTTAGTTAGTCCCAGATGCTGGAGTGAGCAAACACTTCATAGTTTCTATAACTATATTGGAAAAAATTAATGTAGTAAATGATGGAAATTAATATACAAGTTGGGAATCTCAACAAAAAAGGCAATTTTATAGAAAATTTAAAGTTGGAAAATAAAATAACTGATATATTTATTAGATGGGTCTAATAAAAATTTAAGGTGGTAGTATAAAGAATACATTCTCCCCAGAGGTATAAGATCACCTGAAACATAATAAAGACTCAAATAATTTGAGTCTTTGTATGAATATAACCTTTATTTCTCTTGGTTTTATATATATATAAGAGTAGAAATGCTTAGTAATTGTGTGTTTAAATAAATAAAGAATACCTGACAAACTCTTTTCTAAAGAACTGTACCGTTTTTGCATCTAAATCAGCAGAGCTGAAAAGACCAATGAAGATGCATAAAAAGAAAGTTACCTGACTCTTTAAGGTAGTTCCTGATGGTTAATGGAATTTGTTCAGCTGGGAAACTAGAAGTGCTGTGGCCGGGGTATCAATGAGTTGGCACCAATGGTTTGCATAATTCTGGAGATTTGTGTACTTTGATAGTGGCCTGAATTACATGCTGTATCAGCAAATTCAACAGATACGGTCCCACTCCATGTCAGTTAAATTAGCTGATGGAGTGCATATTGACAAGAAAATTATCCAGAAGCCAAGACAGTGTAAATGAGGGAGTGAATACTGGGAGGAGAAAGGGCAATTTTCTATTTGTCTTTCACATTAATGAATGTCTTCTAAACCATGGGCATTGACAGTTTTATTCCAGACTATTTTCTAAGCATTATTGATATACCAAACAGCTTGGGAAGATGGAGATAAAGCTTCCCTCAGAGACAGAGGCAGATGTGTTTCATGACCAAGAAAATAAAGATAATGTCTCCATCTGGGGCAAAGTTTCAGCAGGTTGGCCAGCAGCACATTGATAAGATTAGAGATTTCCTAAACTTGGGGATCCTCAGGTGTGACACAAAACCATTGTGTGTTTAGCATCAACCTATGCCACTTCACATCACCCCACAACACTTGAGGGCCTGTAGAACAGATGCAAACATGAAACTTAGGCAGCCTACTGTGCTGTCAGTAAAAATGCCTTGGTATCTGACCCAGGATCTTCTGCCAGCATCTATACACCTGCAGCACACTCACTCACCATCCCACAAGTAAAGTGAATTCTCAGACACTTCGTAGTTCTTGAAATCTTGATATCATGGAACTTACCTCCCAATGTGGGGAGACAGACACTAATATGGTAATATAGACAGTAGTACTTCAGGAGTACTATGGAAAAGAATAATGTACATGAAGAAGAAAAACTGATGGTGGTGGGTGCTATGTTATATGAGATGATGAGAATGTAAGATTAGAATATTACAAGTGGCCATTTTTTTATGTAAATCCTCAAATTGCTTTAGTTGGAAGTATTTTGTGCCATTTGAATTTGTTTAAATTCAAACCATATACATATATTAGGCTTTATTTAAAAAGTTTAAAATTAAACATAGTGAAAAATGTATAACAGACTAAAAAAGGCTTAATGAAGGTATAGCTGAGATAATGCCATTCTAGATGACCACATAGAGAAATCTAAGCAAATAAGTTGATTTTGCCATTGTTAAAAATAAAATACTTTTCTTAGAATTGTTACACATCCTGATTTTGCATCTGTAGACTTCAATTTATATTTAGTTGATAGATTTACAGCTTCAAAATTATGTTAAGATGTATATTTTCATTTTGAGCATATAAGATTGCTACTTCCACACAGACACATTTCCTCTGCCTAGTTATCATCAGGTGAAGCTGCACATTCTGAAATGAAATGCAGTGAGATTATTTTTCCTCTGTTTTGTGGGGAAAAAAAAGAGTAAATAGTTGTACAAAATCTCTGATTCAAGGGGCAGGGAAGCAACTGGATTCCAAGTGTAAATTACTTGTAAGTGTACGTTACTTAGAATCAGTAACTAATGGAGAATAGATACCTGACTCTGAGTCATAGATAGATGGTTAGTAATCTCCTAAGAGATAGTCTGGTTCCAGAGTTGTCTATAACTGGCTCCTCACTGGGGTCATTAACTGAGAGAAAATAGTAAATAGAATTCCACAGAACAGAAATAAGGCAAAATGCATGAACTATAGATGAAAGGAGAATAACTTTAGTTTGTGGGACCCAATAAATAAAAATTATAAAATGGAAGTTTTGCATTTCTAGAAAAGAGATTTTAAATTCCCTGGAGGATAGAAAATTGAATTGTATCTTCTGTGAAGAGCAAGTTTGTGTTATATCCTGAAGTTTATTCCAGTTTTTGTATGATGACATTCTATATGATACAAGGATGCAGTATTTTACGAATGCTCTTTGAACTTTTTTTTTTGCTATGTGTTTAAATTGCTGAGTTAAACTGAGCATTTGTTTTAAATTTCTGACGTGAAAAAATCTTAACTATAAAGTTGTATGAATTTGGGGAAGCAGGGGAATTTTAGATGGTATAAAAGGGATAAACATTTATTTGTGAACATGCAATGAGGCATACTGGAACAAATACTAACTCAAAATTCCAAAGCTGGAGTTGATAGAATGACAAATGTTCAATTACCTAAACTATGTTCTGTTCTATCTTCCATTTCCTCCTACTGTTCTCTCTGTACGCCACAGTTCCGGCCAGTCAGGGCCGCTCAAATTTCTCTCACTTTCCAAATTCAAGAAATAGCCTCTTGCTTTTGTGTTCTTAACTTTCTGGAATTATGTTGGTACAAGCCCCAGCAAACTGCAATAATCATTTTGGTTTAATAATTCCTACACTTTGATTTATTAAACTACCCTCATATAACCCAACTGATTCATCTCTTTCTTGCCAGGACAGATGTTGAGTAATGTACTATGATATGATACATCTGTGGAGAAACAAGTAATATAGTCACTTAAAAAATAAATACATATGAATCAAAGTGAGATACATATATATTTTTTGAAACTATTCTGAGGGAGAATGTAAAAGTAACAGTAGAATGCAATATGAGAAAATGTATACTTTCAGTGAAAAATATTTTGGGTTATTATTTGTATTATAAAGTGCTAAGACAAATATGAAACCTTCTTTCAAAAGTAATCAACACATCAATTTATTCAAGTTTTGGGTAAATAAAGTTACTTAAAGTTTCCCCAAAGGAGAATATGAGCAGAGTTCATGAAATATAGGAACTGTATAGAATGAGAGGGCCTGTTTCCCCTTGGACTTGATTATTTTTACGCTCCTTGTATCAGGGACAGATATAGCTCTACAATTTGAAGGAATTCCAGGTCTTTACTAGCATGACTGAGGAATGGGCTACTCTGTTCGTGTTTCCTTCAATATATACCCAGCATCAAATTGCTTCAGACCCTGTGCATTGCTATTAGCTGAATCTGAGCCACATCCAGCCTCTCACTGGCATTACTGTAAAATGACTCTTAGATGTTCCACTCTCTTCCCTTGCTTACCTGTATGCTATTCTCAGCACAATAAACAGAAATATTATTTTTAAATGGTAAGCTGATTATGTCAATACTCTGTTCAGAATCCAAAATTAGCTCTTCATTTAATCAAAGAGTAGACAACTCTTGCACAGTCCCACCCTCTGGGACTGTGCACCACTCACTCCCTCAAAGACCTCCTCTCCTTACTGCTTTTTCTCCCAAACTATAGTACAGGCCCCCTGGCCCCTTCCCTGTCCTTCGGTGGAACAAGCACCATCCGGCATTCTCATGGCTCTTCTGGGGTTAACTTACATTTTCCTGAAATCTGTTCAAAAGTTACCTTCAAAATGAGGTCCTACTTATTTACGGGGCAGTTATGTGATTTTTGTTTTTTCAACCACAAGTTTTCTCCATCATCCTGATTATCCTAATTTGACATGTTGATAATCCAGCTTTTCAGATTTGTGTTACTGAAATTCTGATTTCCAGTGAAAAAATGTAATTTATTGACAATGAGATAAGAAGAGAAATTTAAAGACATCAGAGACCTTATACCCACAGCATTGATGCATATGATAATTTTTCTTATACTTTTTTTTTGAAAGCAAAAAAATTTGGTATTAAAGAAATAGTTGCTCTTCCTCTTTCATGGGCTTTGAGGAACACTTCTTTAGATCAGTTCTTTATCTCAGTTCTTTACCTTTTAATTTCAACTCTTTCAAACTTTGAAGTCAGTACACACCTAAGGATTTACCAGAAATTTTAAAGGTTCATTTTCCGTAATAGTATATTGAGATATCACATTAATTGAGTATAATCTACATTTTCTCTCATTATGTTCTATCACTGTACCTGTACTTTATATAAAGTTATCTAGTGCCTGGACACACTTATTTAAACTGAGTGGCTTTCCTTACTTCCTCATCTATGTAGCTAAGATTTCCCTTCTTAATTTCAACTATTCTCAGAAAATTTACTCAACTTCTTTTCCTACTTGGCAAATATTTCCCTACAAGAATCTACAAATGAAAGCTTATGCACTATCAAGAAAATAAAGTTTGTTAAATTATACTGCTTATAATATCCTGGTTTCTTTCCTGACTAGGTATTGAATTATCCAGAGAAATGCTTTCTTCCCTTTTTATATAGACCCTCTCTACACTCTTCCCAGCTCTAGTATCTTTCTAGTTCAGTTTATAGCTTTACTCTCTACTTGGAAATACAGAGAAATCATCTTTGAAAAATGAACTGACAGCATTACTGGTTTAGCATTTATTCTTTTATCTCATTTACAATGGATATATTTTTACTAATTGCTTCTAAAGCCAATATTTCTATCATTGTCCCTAATCTATTTATTTGTGAAAATTGATTTGGTAAATAGTCCTTCATTCTTGAAATGTGCCTCCTCTGGACTCAAAAACAAAACAAAACCAAAAAAGAACAAAGTCCTGATATTCCTGCTGCTCTTGTTAACTATAAATTTACCATTTTCCATTAACTTTATAAATTAACATAGGAGGACATTTTTGGTGATGAATAGTCCTACCTTATTGTTTTTTTCTAACTTCTGTATTGTTTATGTATATTTAAAATAAAAATATGAATCTATAGTATTACATACTCATGTACTCTCACACCTGTATACCATGTACACCTGTGTATATATGTATGCATAAGTATAATATTATAAATAGTTTATAAAATTTGACATTGTCAATGGAAAATTCATTAAAGTCACTTGAAATAAAAACAGAGTTTTATTTGAACATAGCTGAGGACTTATGGCCTGGGAACATTAACTCTCCAGAAGAGGAGAAATGTCTCAAAAAGC
The DNA here is from genome assembly GCF_040802235.1 of Manis javanica. Classification (NCBI taxonomy): domain Eukaryota; kingdom Metazoa; phylum Chordata; class Mammalia; order Pholidota; family Manidae; genus Manis; species Manis javanica. The sequence goes on from NC_133158.1 coordinate 107,727,637, forward strand.
ACAATTCTTACAAAGGTTTTAATATCCTGGAGAGACAGGCAAGAAAGACAGAATTTCAGAGGTACATTCCATTTATGCACAATATGTTTTGTTAAAATAAGGGGTAGGGGTCTATATACATCTTGGCACCAAAGAACATTAAGGGGAATGGAAAACATTCTTGCTTATTGATTGTCCTTGGGCAGGAATCAGGACAACAAGGAGAACAAATATGGTGATTCCACTTTGTTTAGCTTTTAACTTGCCTTTAATTAACAGATAGTATTATAGAGTTACAAAGTTTAAGTTTTCAAGGGTGGCTATTTGAGTCTCCCATAGTTAATGAAACTTTAAATACTTTGGCCTTAGAAGTCTTTTTGGTGGATTCTAGTATGGTGGTCAGCTTTCCTTTATCTTACAGCATTAATGTATTTAATAGTTACACTACACCATACGTTCAGTTATTTATTCATTTAGCAAATATTTATTGGGCATCTGCTATCCAGGGCACAATGGGAAAATCAGGCATAGCTTCAATGTGATTTGAAGATGTGATTTACAATCTATTATTAAAAAGAAAAAGACATTTAAAAAATAATAACCGAACAAATACTCAAAATACGTATTTGTTTCCTGTCCTCACTGAGTTTACAGTCTAGATGCCCAGTGCTATTTTCTTCCTTCCAAGGTATAGGGTTTTCCTTGTTTTTGATGACCTTGGCAGTTTTAAAGAATACCAATCACATAAATTTTAGAATGTCCCTCCATTAGTATTAGTCATATAAACATTTTTTGTAATTTCATCTTTTCTGTCTGTACCTTGAATTATGTATGAACTATATTTATCTATAGATTTGTGCATTTTCTATTTAGAGTAGAATAACAGTTCATTATGAAATATTTGTATCTTCTTTTCAAATTCTTGCATATTATATTTCTTTTCTTTCAGTTTTATTGAGATACATTGTGAAGGGGAGTAGAATTTATCACCCTAAAATATTCATCTTTGGCATAAGGATTATATCGGACTGGTTATTTTTAAGAAATAACAGACAGTGGAAAATTACTGAAAATCAAGAGTTACCCTTTTGTTAAAGAGATTTTTGTTTATAAGGGAAATCTCAATTTGAAAGCCAGGAAGCTAGCTAACTCTCTAGAAACTCTTATCAATGTAGAGGTGAGACTAAATCTTCCACATGAACATTATCCTTGTTTACTGGGCTATTCTTGATATCTTCCCATAACTGACCTTCTCCCCACCCCTAATAACTTGATTTTTGTCTTTAGGTGGAGGGGGTACTCACAGTGGTGGCATGGGCCATTTTGGAGAGTTAGTTTCCTGGATATGTCCCATGTATACAAGAGATGTATACATTATTAGACCTCTCTTTGCTTTCTCCTGTTTGTCTTTTATTATGCAGGAGCCTTAGCAAAGAACCTAGAAGAGTAAAGAGAAAATTATTTCTCCTCCCTTCCTGATGACATACAGCTGTATATATAAGTTTAAGGTATGCAGCATAATGACTTAACTTACACATACTGTGAAATGATTACCACAATGTTTATTTAACATCCATCATTTCATATAGATACATATATATATATAAGTACATATATATATATATATATAATTTTTTTAACTTGTAATGAGAACTTTTAAGATCTATTTTCTGAGCAACTTCCCTATCTACTATACAGCAGTTAACTATGGTCATTCATGCTGTATATATTACATCCTTAGTACTTGTGTGTAACTGGAAGTTTATACCTTTTGACCACCTTCATTGAATCCCCCCAATCACCCCCCACTTCCACCTCTTGTAACCACAAATCTGATCTCTTTTTCCATGAGTTTTGTTTGGTTTTGGTTTTGGTTTGTTTTTAGATTACAAATATAAATGAGATTATATGGTATTTGTCTTTTTTGTATATGATTTATTTTACATAGCATACTGTCCTCAAAGTCCATCCATGTTGTGTCAAAAGAAATGATTTCCTTCTTTTGGTGGTTGAATAGTATTCTATTGTGTATATATGTATCCCATTTTCTTTATTCATTCATCTGTTGATGGACACTCAGATTTTTACCATGTCTTGGCTATTATAAATAATGCTGTAGTGAATATAGGGGTGCAGGTATCTCTTTCGCACAGTGGTTTAGTTTCCTCTGGATACATACGCAGAATTGCTCGATTGTATGGTAGTTTTATTTATTTGTTTATTTTTTTGAGGAACCTTCATATTTTTTCCAGTGGCTGTACCAATTTACAATTGCACTGACAGTGCACAACGGTTCCTTTTCTCCATGTCCTAGTCAGCATTTGTTATCCCGTGTATTTTTGAGGATGGACATTGTAGCAGGTGTGAGTTGATATCTCATTGTGGTCTTGATTTGCATTCTCTTTATGATTACTGATGTTGAGCACCTTTTCATGTACCTGTTGTCCATTAGAATTAAAACTTTAACAGTCAGTAAATCTAAAACAAACTAAAATTGGGTGCTTTATTGTTCCGATGACATCAATAATTGTTCATGTATTAAATTCCTGTTTATTATCAGCTGTACCATGGTCTTAATTGTGACTGGTCTCAGTCTATTCTTATCTAGTCATGTATTTAACTGTTTTGTAATAGTATTTTTGAAAAAATCCTTATAAGCCTTCAATTATTTTCTTAATTAAAAATTTTTTTTGGTTAAATAATTTTATAAACTAATGAATGAATTACAAAGTTAGAATTTTGATTGTTACTCTTTTCATTTATGTACTGATTTGCCAAGACCGAGCTCCGCTGGGTATCTTAATATATTCTATCCCCCCTCCCACTTCAGGCAATGAGGCAGTGCTACCAACAGAAAAATTTCTCTCATGTTTGGTAGAATAGGAAAATGAAGATCTGCTTGTTGGATATGTTAAGAACTAATAAAACAACACTTTGGGTATTTTATATATTTTAGAACCACAAGTAAATAACAGAAAAGTTAATTTTATCCCTGATATAAGTCCACATAATTATCACCAGTGCTGGAAATACAACTTATAAAATTGCGGCTCTTGTTGCTCTGCCATGTTCAGCAGAGGGTCCAGGTAGTTATTTTTGTTTGCACCATCACATCCAGCAGTCAGCTGGAAGGAGAAAGAGAAAGGTGATGGTGTGTTCCTTTCCTTGAATGGCAGAACCCACCTCTTCTACGCGTCATTTCTACCCTCTTCTGATGAGTCAGAACATAGATCTAAGTCCTTACATAGCTGGAAGAGAATTTTACAAATGAATTCTTCAGCTACTGACCAGGGATCTATTTAAAACTTCCATTAATAGATTAGAACCCATGTTGGGAAATCAATGTCTTTGTATGTCATAGTAATAATTGTCATATTCTGAATTTTTAAGAAAAGGAGCTAGAGGGTATTATGCTCAGTGAAATAAGCCAGGCAGAGAAAGACAAGTACCAAATGATTTCACTCATATGTGGAGTATAAGGACAAAGGAAAACTGAAGGAACAAAACAGCAGCAGAAGCACAGAACCCAAGAATGGACTAATAGTTACCAAAGGGAAAGGGACTGGGGAGGATGGGTGGGAAGGGAGGGATAAGGGTGGGAAAAAAAGAAAGGAGGCATTACATTTAGCATGTATAGTGTTGGGGGGGGGGCACAGGGAGGCCTGTGCAACACAGAGAAGACAAGTAGTGATTTTACAGCATCTTAATACACTGATGGACAGTGACTGTGAAGGGGTATGTGGGGGGCACTTGGTGAAGGGGGGAGCCTAGTAAACATAATGTTCTTCATTTAATTGTAGATTAATGATTCCAAAAAAATACAATAATTTGTAATCATCACTTAAATACTACATAGGGAGGTTTGTTTTCCCTAAGACTCTATTTTTTCTAGTTTTGTCAGTATATGTTGTCAGTATACTTTTTCCATTTTGCAAATTTATTCAAAATTTCCATATGGCCTAATATATGATAAACATATGGGTCCTATGTGCCTGATTAGGGCTTTCAAAGAAAATGTCTTTTTATATCTTCTATAAAACACTTTTTACATATAGCTTTTATATATGATACTCAGAACCTCTATACATTTTCTCTGGAGTTAATTTTGCATGAGATTATCTTTTGAAATAATCCGTTGTTTCTTCCACTAAGATAATAATCATTGAACTGATAGAAAAATTAATTACTAATACCTGGAATTGTACATACATTTATTAAATAAATTTTAGTAATTATTGATATTTTGGTAGATAAACTCATTGTGCTTCAAGAGCATTATGTTTAAGCCTACACATGCTTGCTTATACTCTTTGAAATGTACTTTCTTATTATACAACAAAATATTTCTTCTTTTAACTACATTTTTATCATAAAAGAGAAATTAAATATTGAATGTAATACACACACATAAGTATGAAATAAAACAATAGGAAGTAAAAAAGCTTTAGTTCAAGGCATTTACAAAAACATCATTTATTCAAACATACCAGTGAGTTCTTAAAAGAAAATCCTTTATGGTCTAATTAAAGTAGCAAACTCCACAACTTGAGTTACTCAGCTCATTTATTTCCTGACTTCTTTATTTCAAGTTAAATACTTCTAAGGTAGGTCACATAATTCAGTGACCTTTAAAGTAAAATAGAAATATTTGATTTTACTGCTTTTCTTTATCTCTTTCTCTAACCACATGCAGCCTATAAATGCCAGTAGAATTAATTGCCTAATTACAGAGAATAAAAACATTGCCTTTTGAAAGGTTTCAAATTTGTATATCCTGCTGTGGAGATTTTGCTTGACTGCTTGACCTGTATAGTCTGTACTTCTTTAAAAAAGGAAATAAGGGGTCTACTTTGGAACACATTTTCAGCTTGATAATGAGTACAATAAGACAGCTCTATAATTTTATATTATTTTATATTTTAAAGACAATCTGAAACTGTTTTACTGTTTAATCTTTAATCATAACTATTATATACACTCTTTAATAAACTCCATTATTTATTTTTTCTTGATCCAATTTATGTAATATGACAGAAACTGGGAATAAGGAAAATACTAGTCATTTTTATATTATGACATGATAGCACACATTTTCCAATAATAGAATTGGAAGAGTTTGATATACAGGTTGCACAGAAAAGCTATATACGTAAGCAACATACATAATCTCTTTTACCATATCCTTTGAAGAAATATATATAGTGAAATGGGTTTCATATTTCCTTTTACCTTTTAGGCAATCTTTTCTCTGAGTTTTATGGGTTCAAAATATATATGTAGTATAGTCATGTCAATTTTATAAGGTCTACCTCAAACATTAGATGCAAAGGCATGGGTATAAAAGCAAGATTGCTAGAATAGAATGAAGTATTATGTAACATTACAAGAAGACAGAAGCAAGAGACTTTGTGATCAGTCTATGAAGAAAGAACGGACCTGTGACCTGGCACTGTTCAGATATCAAAACTGATGGTGCCACACATGCACACTGGGGATATGAAGTTTTATTTCTCACATAATTATAGTTCATATACTTACTATATTTTCTATATTAAAAATATATTTACAATTATAATTACATTTTATATATTAAATTATATATTATATATTTTATGTGAAGTGAGAATTTATGGGAAGAGTGTAGAAGACTCCCAAACAAGTCTGAAAATGACTTGAGAAAATATGGAAGGATTACTAGCTTGTCTTTTATTGTGGTCAGGTTTGGGGTCAGGTTGAAGGTTCTTCTGCATTTGTGATAGGGTTTACGCTGTTTGAATTTCCCAGTGGCACAAAGGAAGGGAGCTAGCTTGTATTATTCACCTTACTAAGATGTGTAACAGAAAAAGAAGCAGGAATGGTGGGGCAGGAAAATTGTCAACAATAAAAAAAAAAAACAGATTCAGGCTCAATCACAGCTCACCCTAATGTCTGACTGAAGTAAAATGTGTCATGATTCACTTAATTGTATTTGAACTTGTTAAAGTAAGCCATTATGATGCTCTATGACACTTGTAATATGAAGCTGGTAAGAAAGTAAAAGTTTGAATATGTTGGTCATGAGCTGTGATGGTCAATTTTATGTGTCTACTTGACTGGGTCATGGGGTACTCAAATATTTGGTCAAAGATTATTCTGGGTGTTTCTAAGAGGGTGTTTGTAGATCAGATTAACATTTAAATTGGTAGACTGAGTAAAGCAGGTTGTCCTCCCTAATGTAGGTGGGCCTCATCCAATCAGCTGAAGGTCTGAATAGAACAAAAAGGCTAACATTTCCCCAAATAAGGTGAATCTTTCCTCCCAGATGGTTTTCCAACTGGAACGCTGGCTTTTTTGAAAATTTTTATTCTTGCTTCTAATTCAAAGTTAAAAGCTCTTCTATTTCTTAAACCTTCCAAATTTTAGACTTGAACTATACCATCAGCTCTTCTGGTTCTCAGGAATTTGGACCTAGATTGGAACTAAACCATTGTATCTATTTGGTCTCTCCAGCTGGCTGACTCACACTTTAGATCTTGGGATTTGCTAATCTCCGTAATTTCCAATTATTTATAATAAATCTCTATTATGTATATATGCATCCTACTGATTCTATTTCTCTGGATAACCCTGATTAGTATGTGAGCCCAGTGTCATATATTCTGTGATATGAAGCGAGCATCTTATCAACTGATGTCTAGAATAAGGAATAAGAGTGTCTAGGTAAGAGCTCAGAGAGTGGTTTTATTATGTAAAAAGACATGTGTGACCTTGATTTATATTATGGGCATTTCTGATGCACGTAACTATCAGGGTTGTTTTTCCAAAGGAGGAAACCTTAGATATGGACATTTTATTGCTGCAATCAGCCTGTCCAGATGGCTAGAAAATTGTTAATGGACCAAGATTCTGTAAAAATATATAGATGGAGCAAATTGAGGGCCCAAATTTTCAGTGTTAAGATGACTGACTGCATGAAGTTTGGCCAGTTGTGCTGAACCCTGGGTCTCATCCTTATTCAAGGATTCCCAATTACAGATGCAAAATAGCAGCTATCCAGTGGGTTTCATCATGTGTAATTGTGGTACTTCCATCCATAGATTATAACAACTCTGTTATTCACTCTGTTATTCCTGAAAGACTCTCCAGAAGCCAAGAGGCTCAGGAGAGGTTGACCATTTCCAGCACTGTGACATCAGGAACTGAGGACAGCAAAGACTGGCTCATCCTAAAGGTTGTAATGGGTCAGAGGGCCCAGGTTTGGCTCCTACCTGTAGGTAGCATTTTCATTTTAATAAGAGGCTAAGATCCACGCCACACTTGTAATGTGGTACTTCCATGACCCAAAAGGGTATGTAGGTATAGTGAGTTAGGGCCTGTGAAAGCTTCTTTTTCATGGAAAGCCCAATATGCAACCAGAATTTGGCATTCTTATGGAACAGACCAAAGAAAGGTAACTTCCTGCAACAGATAATCTGCGGTCATCATGGGGGCTCTAAAAACTCTATAAGACATAGAAGGAGGTTTCTAACGCCTGCACAGCAAAGAAGTATCTGGGGAACACTAATGGGAGTACTGTAACATTGCAGTTTTGATGCATTTTAGAGCCTTTTGTTGTAGAGGACCCCATTCAATACAGGCCAGTTTATGAATTTCAATATAAATGTGCTTTAAGTAAAATCTGTAAATAAGATTCTAGAAACCAAAAAGGCCTAAAAGGTGTTGCGTTTGCATTTTAACATTGTGGGTGACTAGAAAGTCAGTAACAATTTCTTGCCAGTGTCAAGGGTGGAACATTCCTTATCTAATCAAATAATACTCAAAACTGTTACTGAGCTGCAGGGACTTTTATTTTGTGTAAGTCAATGGTCCATCACTTTCTGTGAGTTCCTCTGTGAATGTTTGTATGCCCTGAATGAGTGTGTAGAATGAATCTCCTCAGAGGAGGATGCCAGTGTGATGTCATGCATATGCTCTTGGAGAAAGGTGTTGGATTATTATTATTAGATATTTTCCTCAAAGAAATGTGTATAATTAAAAGGCTTTGATATGCCCTATGAATTGCTGTGTATAGATCCTTTGTGTCCATTTGAAGGTGAAGGCAAACTGTGGCTGAGAAGCTGCTGATAGGCACTGAAGAGAATAAATTAAATTTATGACTGCAGGGTACTTACCAGTTGTTGATTGAATTGGATGGAGTCAGAAATCTAAATAACATTGGAGATGAGGGTGGGATTATGGCATTGTTTGCAGTAATCCAATGTTAAGTGCCACTGATAATTTCCAGGTTTAAGTACAGACCAAATATAGTTGTTGAATGCAAGAAAAAGTGAGGATAATCACCCCTCTTTTAGCTTTTGCCTATATTTTTCAATCCTTGAAACTCTGTTTTACTTTGTATTGGGCTGTATTAACTATTTTGACAGAGGAGAACACCTAAGAGGTCTGATATTGTGAAGCTGATTGTAATAGTGAAACATTCAAACATTTCATTTTAATATATTACTCTGGATCACCCATCCATGCCCTGTATGGAATATTTTAGGTCAATGTGTAAGCCCATAAGTCACTCCATCTCCCTTCCTTGATGGTGGTGGGAAATTTAAATCATGCAAATTCGACTTTCTTGTAAAAAAAGGTCCTCCTTCTAGCCCCACTCCCTGACTACAAGAAAAGTCAAGCTTCTCATCCATATCTGCTCTCTAAAATCATTTTCAGACCTGCTTTGGAATTTTCCGTGCCATCCCTAGAAAGCTTCATTATGTGAATAACATTTTTTCATAAATACTTGATATATGTGTATGGCAACATCAGTCTTGACATCTGAACTAAATATTGGTTGAGGTATATATATCCTACGTTAAGAGATCAACCACAAGAAACCATTCTCGTCTGAAGTTGCTGTGAAAAACTTCACAGAGTAATTGAAATTTGAAAGAAACTGACAGGGAAAGAGATTTTCATGAGCACAAGTAAGGAAACAGGAAAATTGGATGCAGGTTTTATAGATTGTGACATTTGCTGGTTTGGTAAGTTAGCAAATATTTGATGTGAAATAAATTCATATAAAGTAAGTGATATGCAGTATGAATACATTTTGAATTATTTATGTTTTGTCAAATTGTTACAAATCTCCAAAATATTTTCAAGTATATTTATTAAGAAAAATCTGCACATAAGTGGACCCACACAGTTCAAACTCATGTTGTTCAAAGAATAGAGTTGTAGTTAGAAAAAAATAGAGAAGGTAATTATGTTTTACTTTATCGTATCAACTCAGAGTTAAACACTACATTTAGATAGAATAAGGTTAAAGATAATGTAGAAGCCTAATTAGGGAAAGATGCCCATGTCAGATTACAGAAATTAGGTTTTATTTTCTATAGGGGATTTTTGAGTTTGGTGTTCTGTTATGAAATCGGTGTTTAAGAAAAATTAATCTAGTAGTTGTTTGCAGGTTGAGAGAAGGAAGCATTTGAAAAATACAGATTATAGATTATTTTTCTAGTAAAGTTATGAGATAAAATTACTTCTGGTACTTCTAGTCTATGGTAGCTGTAATACTATATGGTAGACAGGAATATATAAACAAATGAAAAATTTAAGAAAATTGACTGTAGATTCACTAGAAAAAACAAAGAGTAAGAAAGATTGTATATTGGAACATTTCAGTTCTTATGATTAGAAATGAAAGAGCCAATGGATTAAAATCAAATCAAGAGAGTTTTGTTGAAAAAAAATAATGCCATTTTAAGTCATGAAAATTTATAGTTATCTATAAGACAATCTGGAAAATAGCTGAAAATATAACAATAGTGTGCAAGTTATCTTGAGAGAGCTTAAAGGATTTCTAATTAGAGATTTAAAAAGCCTGAGAACTGAATTAAAATGCCTCAAGTATAAAAGTACGCTTTTTAGAAAGGTTTTACCTGCTTATAGGCAGAAGATTAATGGCAACATAAAGGGGAGAAAAGGAGAAATAAAGCAGGAGAAAGAGTCACAAGACTGAGAAGAGATGTTTGAAAGAAAAGGGATTAAATTCAGGTAAGGCCTTCAGAAAGCTTAGTAGGAATCTACATAGAAGGAAGCTATCATGTTCATTAATATTAGTATTTCATGAGTTTTAAAATGTTGAATTTGTAGTTTTTATTTTGTAATACTTAAGTTTCCAGTGGAACTGAATAACAGAACACCTTAGTGTTCTAAGGAGTTAGAACAGGAACAAATATTGGTGTGTATTGATAATTTTTTCTTATTCCCTACCTGTCCTATTTTTCCTTTTTGGGGGGCCTTAATTCTACTCTCTAATCCTCTACTCTTTTTTTTTTAGTTGTGACAAAAAAACATAAAATTTATGCTCTATAATTTTTAAATGCACAGTATAGTATTGTTAAACATAGAAACCTTGTTGTGCAACAGATCTCTACAACTTTTTCATCCTGCCAAACTGAGTCTTTATATGCACTGAACAACTCCCGTTTTATTCCTATCTCCCAGCCCCTGGCAATCACATTCTACTTTCTAAGAGTTTGTCTACTTTAAAGATCTCATATTGTGGAATCATATAGTACTTTTCTTTTTGTACTGGGCTTATTTCACTCTGTATAATGTCCTCAAGATTCATCCATGTGGTAGCATATGACAGTTTTCCTTATTTTATACAGCTGAATATTCCTATGCATGTATATAGCACATTTTCTTTATCCATTCAGCCATCAGTGGACATTTAGTTTGCTTTTACCTTTTTATTATTGTGAATAATGCTGTAATGAGCATAGGTGTATAAAGATCTCTTTGAAATCTTTTTAATTCTGTGGGCTAGAAATATGCCAAAGTCATATTAGTGGGTCATATAGTATTTCTATTTTAAATTTTTTGAAGAACCTCTTACTGTTTTCCATAGTAGCCTCACCATTTTACATTTCTACCAATAGTGCACAAGAGTTCCAGTTTCTTCATGTATTCACCAACACTTATTATTTTCTGACTTTTTTTATAATGACCATCCTAAGGAATATGAAGTGATTCTTATTTGATATCCCTGATAAGTGATAATGAGCATCTTTTCATATGCTTGTTGATCATTTGTGTATCTTCTTTGGAGAAATGTGCATTCAAACTCCTTTGTACATTTTTAAGCCAGGTTATTTATTTTTATGTTGTTGAGTTGAAGGTTTTCTTTATGTATTCTGGATATTAAGTCCTTTTAGGTACATAGTTTAAAAATTTTTCATTGTTTTAGGTTGTCTTTTTACTCTGTTAGCTGTATCCTTTGCCGCAAAAAAGTCTTAAGTTTGATGTATTCCAATATGACTATTTTTGCTTTTGTGACCTGTACTTTTGGTGTCATATCAAAGAAATCATTGCCAAATCCATGCCAAATGTAATAAAGCTTTTCTGTTTTCTTTTAGACTTTGATAGCTGTAGGTCTCATGGTAGGGATCTTAATCCATTTTGAGTTATTTTTTTCTCTACAGTGTAAGGTGATAGTCCAATTTTATTCTTTACATATGCCTGTCTTTTTACAATTACCATACATTTTCAATTATTATAGCTTTGTAGTATGTTTTGAAATCAGGAAGTGTGAGGCCTGTAGCTTTGTTTTTCTTTCTCAAGACTATTTTAGCTATTCAGAGTCCTTTGAGACAGTGCAAAGATTTTAATAATATTAAGTCTTCCAATCTATGAGCACAGTGTGTTTTTTCATTTGTACCTTTTTTAAGGTACTTCAGCAAAGTTTTATAGGTGCCAGCGTACAAGTCTTTTACTTTCTAAAGTTTATTTCTGAGTATTTTATTCTTCATACTACTGTAAATGAAATAATTTTTAAAAATTTTCTCCTCATATTGTTAATTGTCTGTATAGAAGCACATCTAGTTTGTATGTGTCAATTTTGTATCCTATAAAGTTGCTGAATTTATTAGATACAACAATATTTTTGTGTTTGGAATCTAGGGCTTCTTACATATAAGATCATACCATCTGTGAATAAAGATAATGTTATGTCTTCCTTCCAAGTTTGTATGATTTTTATTGATTTTTATTGAATTGCTCTTGCTAGGTCTTCCAGGACTACTATGATAGAAGTGGTGACCGTAAGTATCCCTTGACTAGTCCCTGTTCTTAGAGAAAAACCTTTTAGTTTTTCACCATTGAGTTTGATATTAGTTGTGAGCTTTACATATTGAGGTCACTATGTTGAGGTCAGTCTTCTGTTACTAGTACAGTGAGTGCTTTTTTATCATGAAAATTTGTTCAGTTTAATCAAATGGCCTTCTTCTGTATCAGTTGAGATGATTATTTTATTTTTTATTTTTTTTATTTTGTTATCATTAATCTACAATTACATGAAGAACATTATGTTTACTAGGCTCCCCCCTTCACCAAGTCCCCCCCACAAACCCCATTACAGTTACTGTCCATCAGCATAGTAAGATGCTGTAGAATCACTACTTGTCTTCACTGTGTTGCACAGCCCTCCCTGTGCCTCCCCACCCTACATTATACATGCTAATCATAATGCCCCCTTTCTTTTTCCCTACCCTTTTCCCTCCCTTCCCACCCATCCTCCCCAGTCCCTTTCCCTTTGGTAACTGTTAGTCCATTCTTGGGTTCTGTGATTCTGCTGCTGTTTTGTTCCTTCAGTTTTTCTTTGTTCTTATACTCCACATATGAGTGAAATCATTTGGTACTTGTCTTTCTCTGCCTGGCTTATTTCACTGAGCATATTACCCTCTAGCTCCATCCATGTTGCTGCAAATGGTAGGATTTGTTTTCTTCTTATAGCTGAATAATATTCCATTGTGTATATGTACCACATCTGATTGTTTTGTTTTTGTCCTTCATTCTATGAAGGTGATGTATTACATTTACTGATTTCTATATGCCTAACCATCCTTACATTCCAGGAATAAATCCCACTTGTTTATGGTGTAAAATTATTTTAATGTGTTATTCAATTAAGTTTGTTCATATTTTATTGAGGATTTTTGCATTAATATTTATCAGGGATGTTGGTCTGTAGTTTTCTAGAAGTATTTCTGTTTTGCTTTGTTGTTAGGGTAATACTGACCTTATAAAATGAATTTGGAAGTGTTTTACCCTCTTCAATATTTTGGAAGAGTTTGAGAGCGATTGACATTAGTTGTTTTTTAAATATTGGGTAGAATTTACCAGTGAAGCTATCAGGTTTTTACTTGTGAGTTGTTTTTTTTTTGAGAGGGCATCTCTCATATTTATTGATCAAATGGTTGTTAACAACAATAAATTTCTGTACAGGGCACTCAATGCACAATCATTAATCCACCCCCAAGCCTAATTCTCATCAGTCTCCAATCTTCTGAAGCATAACGAACAAGTTCTTACATGGTGAACAAATTCTTACATAGTGAATAAGTTCTTACATGGTGAACAGTACAAGGGCAGTCATCACAGAAACTTTTGGTTTTGATCACGCATTATGAACTATAAACAATCAGGTCAAATATGAATACTCATTTGATTTTTATACTTGATTTATATGTGAATCCCACATTTCTCCCTTATTATTATTATTATTATTATTATTATTATTTTTTTTTTAATAAAATGCTGAAGTGGTAGGTAGATGCAAGATAAAGGTAGAAAACATAGTTTAGTGTTGTAAGAGAGCAAATGTAGATGATCAGGTGTGTGCCTATAGACTAAGTATTAATCCGAGCGAGACAAGGGCAACAAAACATCCACGGATGCAGAAGATTTCTCTCAAAACAGGGCGGTGAGGTTCTAAGCCTCACCTCTGTTGATCCCCAATTTCTCACCTGATGGCCACCCTGCGACTGTGCCTGTCTTAGGTTGTTCTTCCCTTGAGGAATCTTACCCGTCTCTGGCTAACCAGTCATCTTCCGGGGCCATACAGGGAAATGTTAAATTGGTAAGTGAGAGAGAAGCCAGCCATATTGTTTGAAAAGGTTAGCTTTTTACTTCTTTGCAGATTTATGCCCTGTGGCTTCTATGCCCAGCATTTGTCTTGAGGTATCTTTACCACTTGGAAGAATTATGATACTCAGTAATTTTCGGTATGAGGCACTAATTCTACTAAAGGGTTGTAATTAGGAAGGAAGAAGAAAAGCTATAGAAGTAGCAGATGGTAGAAAACACAGGAAGATTGATTATTTCTTTGACATATCTTCTTGTAGAGTAACATAAGCATGTATAGGTTTTAACAAACTACTAATTAAATTGTGTACACACATTAACAGAATAGGAATACAGATACATAACTAAAGCAAACCTATAATTACCAGTCATATCCAATGAAACCAAGAAAACCAGTTAGGCACCCTAGGCATTTGTGAAAACTTATCAATGATATGATGGATATTATCTAACTGAATTTGAATATTTTGAGAAAAATCAGACAAATTAAAACAACACATTCCTGGGAACTGTTCACATCCCATATGTTCTTTTAACAGTAGATAGTCTATAGTCGCAAGATTTTGGAGCACTGCAACTGGCACTTCTCCTAATTCTTGGTTGAGTTCCAACAGTATAGATCCAGTCAAATTTGTTGTTTTGCTGTGTGCATACTTGTGAGTTTTTGAATACTGATTTAATATCCTTACTAGCCATAGATTTTGGGATTTTCTATTTCTTCATGATTCAGCTTTAGTAGGTTGTATGTTTCTAGGAGTTTATCTATTTTTTGTTAGTTTTCCTATGTGTTGATATCTAATTGTTTATAGTATTCTCTTACAAATCTTTCATTTTTAATTCTCTGTACTTAAAATCCTTTTAATTTTAATCTATTTAATATTTGTAATATTTCCTCCTTTAACTCTGTGGGATGTGTAATTTACATTTACATTTAATGTAATTATAAATTCTTATAATGTATAATGACATTTACAAATGTAATATATAATATATATTGCACTTATATAATCCATTTACATTTAAAATAACTAAAAGTGATTTACACACCATCATCATGATATTATGGTATTTCATAATTGTCTATATATTTACCATTGTCAGTGAACTCTATCCTTTCATATGCTTTTACATAGCTCTTTAGCATCTTTTTCCTTTAGCTTGAGGATTCCTTTTAGCATTTCTCGTAAGGCAAGTTTAGCAGTGATGAAATTTCTCAGCTTTTGTTTATCAGGAAAAGTCTTTATTTCTTCTTCATGTTTAAAGGATAGTTTTGCCAAATAGAGTATTCTTAGTTGGCAGTTCCCTTTCAGTACTTGAATATGTCATCCCATCCCTTCTGGGCCACAAGGTTTCTCCTGAGAATTCTGCTAATAGTCTTATGAGGGTTTCCTTGTACATGATGAGTCAATTTTCTTTTGCTGCCTTTAGAATTCTTATTGTCTTTGACTTTTTTAAACTTTAAGAAAATAGACTTTATTTTTTTAGAGCTGTTTTATCTTTATAGCAAAATTTAACAGGAGAGATTTTCCATATATCCCCTGCCTTCACACCTACATAACCTCCCCAGTTATCAATAGTCCCACCAGGAAGTACATTTTTTACAATTGCTGAATCTATACTGACACCTCATTATCACACAAAGTCCATAATTTACTTTAGGGTTTCCTCTTGGTATTGAACATTCTGTGGATTGAACAAATTTATAATGACATGAATCCACCATTATGGTATCATAAATAATTGTTGCTTCATGACTTAAAAACTGACTATTTCACATGTTCATCTTTCTCTCTAACTCCTGACAACCACTGATCTTTTACTGTCTCCATAGTTTTATCTTTTCCACGGTTCCATATTATAGGTGGAATCATACAGTTTATATCCTTCTCAGATTGGCTTTTTTTACTTAGTAAAATGCATTTAAATTTCCTCTATGTCTTTTCATGTCTTAATAGCTCATTTCTTAATATTATTGACTAATATTCCATTTTCTCAATATACTACAGTTTATTGATCTGTTCACTTACCAAAGGGCATATTTGTTGTGTCCAAGTTTTGGCAATTGTAAATAAAGTTGCCATACTCAAAAGCTCCCCTGATTTTTATGCATATAAAATTGAGGGTAGGGGGAGAATTCAGTATAATTCAACTAAAATAAATAGGTTATGAAACCTAGTTTGCTTTAACTGACTTATCAAGTAGATGAGATGATGATTTATTTAGTGGTTGTTATTTTGAGTAGAAGGGAAAAACAAGCACTTAAAATAGTTTTGCCTGAGTTGTCTCAAAATATATAGAAGGTTTGCCCATGGGGGAAACTACTCCCATTCTGGTGGGAATATTGATAATGGGGGAGGCTGTGTATGTGTGGATGCAATAGATATATAGAAAATCCCTGTACCTTCTGGTAAATTTTGCTATGACTCTAAAACTGCTCTAACAAAATAAAGTCTATTTTTAAAAAGTGAGAAAATCAAATATAATATAAATACAATACAAATAAACAATTTAAGTGCTCTAATTTTACATATAGAAATCATGAGAGTGCTAAAATTCAGTATTATTCAATAAAATCTTATAAATTCATTACACAGACTCTAACTATATTTCTAACTCTAAACTTCCATTTTAGAAGTATATAATTATTTGGATTTCAGTGCAGTACAAATCTGAAGTGTCTGAACACAGAAGGTACTTGGTATTAAAACAACACACATTATCATCTTGTTTCCCTGCATTGTGATGGTGAATTACTAAGGGATCTTAGCGATTTTAGAAATGTAACCATCTGGATGAGAAGTAGTGCATTCCTGAAGGGACAATCCAGTGCCTTTGAAAAATATAACCTAAGCAGCTCGAGAAAGACTTAAAGGAATGAAGGTGATAAGAAGACTGTCAGTGATGGAAGGCTGACTATTAGACAATAAGAAATGAGGATTTTGTGAGAGAGAGAACTGGTAAGGCTACAGGTGACATTAATTTCTGAAAGTAAGTGATGTCCTTGATGTCATATTGTGACTGTGCCAGTAAATCCTAATTGAAGTGTGGATATCACTGTGCCCTGCCAAGGCCAGACATGGTAATTTATCATTATCGGAAGCCATTGTTCTTAATGTAGGAGTATCTTCAGGCATCAATGTGTTGGCAAAAGAAGAATTTTTGGTATGGTCTTTAGTGAAACCTCAGAGTGTGCTCTCACTGAATACGAAATTGAACTTCAGATCTGTATTGTGTATCTATTACATGCTAGACACCTAGGAGAGGCTGTATGGTGGCATCCCAGGCAGTTTTCCCCATAATTGAACATTTAGTGCTAACACTGGGCCATTGAAACTACAGATTAAATATTCATGAACTTGATATATCACTTTAAATTTAAATTGAATATTTGACATGAGTATTTCATAAAGCACGCACAACTTAATAATAAAGTAATTAAGCACTCCTCATGCTTCTGTGTTTCTTTATAGCAGTGGTTTTCAAATTACAGACTGCATCAGAATCACTGGGAGGGATTGTTAAAATTCGTGTATCTCCAGAGCTTCTCATTAAGTCAGTGATTGTTGGGTCTGGTAATTTTTATTTTTAGCAGTTTCCCAGGTTATTTGGGCACTTCTGGTTGGTACTTTGAGAACCACTGTTTCATATGAAAGGATTTGTACTGGGAGATACCAGAAGTTCTGATTTCTAGGAACTTGTGGGTATAAAAATAGTGGAGAATACAACTTGCATTATATTTATATAAAATGGTATTTTATTATCCAAATAACTTTAAAATTATATTGGTGTCAGGATGTAATATCAACAATGAGCTAAGTTTTAATAAGTAAGAAACAACTATTGGCAAGTCCATTAAAATGCTGAAAAAAACTGTCATCTGGAAAATAGTCTATGAAATATTCTTTAGTAATGGGTACACAGGTATGTAAATATATGAGGTTTATATATAACATAGCTGCTTGTGATATGCAAAGTAAATTTTATTTAAACAGGAATTCCTGTTTCAAAAATATAAATCTCACATAATTTGAACCAGAATTGTGTTCAAAATGTGA
This sequence comes from Manis javanica, assembly GCF_040802235.1. Lineage (NCBI taxonomy): Eukaryota > Metazoa > Chordata > Mammalia > Pholidota > Manidae > Manis > Manis javanica. The sequence continues at coordinate 107,745,564 of NC_133158.1, forward strand.
CACAGATATTATTTAGTCATCTCTATGTAAAGTTTCAGTAATCCATTCAAGCAGAAAAGTTTAATTGGAATATAATGTTAAAACGGAGTTAACACTCTTACTAATTGTTATTTTCTATCATTTATAGCCTGATCTCTCTAGAGCAGTTTGTCAACTAAACCATAGTTTAAATGGTGATACAATTTTACAAAGAAAAATGTCATACTACATGTTGAAGTTAGGCAGTAACATCCCAATTACCATAGTTATATTTGGTTCACTTTAATAAAATATAGAAATAGAAATTGTAAAGTATGTATTATAGTTGTAAGAAAACACGGAGTTCAATGTGAAATCTTTGACGTAATGACTGACTTGTAAATGTTCAAGTCCTTTTTTTATTAAAGTGGATGGTTGTGTAGTTAATATTATTAATATTAATAAGTAGTAAAATATTTTGAGAACTGAAACTAAGAGGTACAGTTGTAAGAACCATAGAAATCAACAATCTTTTTATGAAAAGAAAATTATTATAAACAATGAGCTGTGAGATATTTTGTCAAACTAGCACTATTATAAGGTTAATTAAAAAAGTTAAAGGAATGACAAAAGGAAAAAAACATGAACGTGGCTTTATACGTAAAGGTTATCTCGTTAAACATTAGCTTGTATATATACTTCACAGGTAATTAGAATTGATATGAAGTAGGAGATAATCTTCTGGAAATGTCAGTGGAAATCATCATTTTTCTTTTGCTTTCCTCTTTCATTTCCTTCTGTCTCTGAAAATAGTCAAAGTTCCATCTCTCCCTTAAGCCCCTTCTATGTCTTCTGGAGGTGCTAAGGTACATCAAAAAATTTGAGATTCTTTTGTTACAAGAAACACAGTAGACGGGCATCATGTTCAGTGTTCTCCACACAAGAGGAACTTAATAGTGTTGGCTAGTGTTATTAAATGAAGGCAGTATGTATCTAAAAAGCAGTTACTAGAGACATGAAGATTGATTAGGTAAATGTCAGATTTTTATTTCATATTTTGCTATACTGATAATCCACAGTTTAAATTTTTGATATTTATCCTACCGATAAATATAAGGTACAATATATGCTTCCTTATTCTATGTTCAAACTATATCCTTTGATTAAAGTATTCTGGATATGTAGTTTATTTCCTAAAAATAAATTCTCTGAATGACTGAGTTTAGGTAAAGCATCTTATCATAACAGATAATTTGAAGGAAAGGCTGTTTGAAAATGCCAGCCCAGATATGACATTTGTATTATAAATCATGCTCTACAAGAATTGTTGGATTAAAAAAAAAGATGAATGTGAAAGAGCTTAGCATGTAGCTCTATAATTATATTTTGATGAATTTTTAAGAATTTACATTACTAAATATATCTATAATGTAGTCATAAAGATGTAAGGTCACATCTTTCTTAAGTTTTTATGTATTTACATAACAAATTATGTAATTATATGTATAAACAATATTGTATTTCAAATGTCATTCATCATTTTTCCTGATCGTATATTGTGTATTTTAATTGTATTTTCTAATTCAGATGTATACCATACATTTTTTTCTATGTTTTAACTATCTAGAAATATTTACCATTGAGCTTAGGTCCTAATCTCTCATACCTTTTAGTGTATACAGATATGTGTGGAGATGTACTTTTATAGATATGGTTATAGATACATATATATGTAAAAATAACCAATATATTTTTTATAAATGTAATGTTCTTAGCATTTCATAATCTCTACTTTGATTTTAAACATAGTATTTTTCTTGTCAATAAATATTCTTATCTGAGTTTAATAATTATTTATCCTTGTGAAACTCTGTTATTCCGAACTGAAAAATAAATTCTATAACATTGTGCTTTTTTCCCTCTTGAGAGTATTCAAATACTGATACCTTCTCACCAAGAAGACCACCTCTAGAAGAACAATTATTTTTGGAGTGGAGAAGTAGAGAGTTTATCAGGTATAAATTTAATGTCAAAAGAATCCACGGGCACAATTTGGTGTTTTTTCAATCTGTAGCAATAAAAATTGTCTATACCTTTCTCAAGAAATTAAGAAACTTTGTGACATCTATATTTTTTAACTACAATGACATTGAACAATAATAACTGTTGTAAATGTATTTAGTTTATACATCTTCAATAGTGTCTAGTAAACATTAAAGAAAAAAACATGTCTTACAGAATATTGAGTGTCAAGACATTATTTTTAAAAATCCACTACAAATCATGTGATTTCTTTGTCATCACAATTAAGTGGATAAATTGAAATTGTAGTCTAAAATGCTAGAAGCTATTTAAATGAAGATTAAAGGATATACTACCACCTAGTGGTAAAATGTGTTTCTCAAGGGAAAATATTTTCGTATTTGTTCAAGTAAATACAGGGCTGATGTTTGATTATGTTATAGTTAAAGGAGGGGTGTAGTTATTTACAAATTTGTGCATGTATTAGGTTCTTAACTGCTGCATACTTTATTTTATTTACTTTAATGATTTAAGACTTTCACAGGGGGAAGATACGTAAAGTAGATATGACTCTAGGGACAAAATGAATAAGCTGGTTTCTTATGGAATGACAGAAGATAAATTTTTATGGATAAAGTAGTAATATTCCAGACTACTTAAAAAGCTTTTAAAGATAATATTTCATTTTAAATATTTATTTCAATAAATACACATTTAGGTTTAATCCATGTAACACCGAGTATGGTGGAAATTTATAGATTTGAAAATACAGTTTAAATTAACAGGCATTGAGAGAAAAATTGAAAATTAACTGTTAGAAATAAGATGTATATGTTACTAAGAAGTATATAGAGTTGGAATAAGAATAAATAGGAAAATATTTTTATTTTAAAAACATGTATTCTTTAAATGGTATACTTTCTGAGAAATAGTATGAATCTTTGTGTGTGTTTGTGATTATGCATGTGCATATGTAGTGTGTAAGACACAGCATCTTTTTCTTCTAGATTGTATAGTTATAATGTGATAGCCATGACAGGCAAACACAAGCCAAACATTATTCAAAAATAATATACCTGAATGCTTTTGTTGCCTGCTTGTTAAATTATTAAGTTTGGATAGGTGGTTCTAAACACAGTGTTCATTCTTTGCAAAATTGTCATAAATAGAATAGCTTTCATTTTGTTCTCGTTCTCTCTGCATTTGCATTACACATTTGCATTGTACCAGGCAATAAAATATAAAATTTAAGACACTATTTATTTATTTATTTAAAAAGCCACTGAGGGTTTATTTTATCACAAAATGATATTGTGCGACAACCACATACCTGCAAGACAAAATATTTTCTTTTTAGTTTTTTTATTGATTTTATTTATTTTTCTTAACTGTGAGTTCTATTTTCCCTGTTTCTTTGAATGCCTGGTAATTTTGGTTGTATCCTAGACAATGTGAATTTACCTTGTGGGTGCTGAATATCTGCATTCATAAAAAATATTCTTGAGGGTTTGCTTTTCTTTTTGATGAAGTTAAATTACTTAAAACCAATTTGGTCCTCTCAAGTCTTGAAAGCTCTTAAGCTTTGTTAGTGCAATGTTTAATCTTTGCGTAATTTTTCATGGCTACCAAGTCCTTCTTACTACTAGTAACTTAAGGGGAAAATGTGTTCCCAGTCTGGGGCAAATAAACCTTTGAAGCTGAAATCAGTAAAAGGGAAAAATAAAGTGGGAGAAATGTGTTTATTGCTTACAAGAAATTGTCTACTCCTGCTCACCCATATCTCTCATGACTCCACCAGATCTCTCCAGTCCAGGTGCACGCTCACTATCCAACCTCCCTTGTAATCACCTATTGATATCTAGATGGACTTCTTCCCTACACCCCTTGGAAACACCTATTGATATGGAGATGTACTAAGGCCAGGTGAGAGATTCTGGAAATATTGCAATTTTACCCACAAAACTCTCTTTAATGTCCATGAATTGTGAGGTTTTCCACTTGCCCTATATGTGTTTTGCTACTGTTTCATCTAATATTTAAACTTTAGGTAGTTCTTTCCTCGTCATCAGACAGATTCCTCATACATGACCAATCTGTACTAGTATCTGTACTGTATGATGAAGAATTTGCAGAGCTTCAGAGCTCCCCTCTAGGCAGCTCCTTCTTCTCTGGCACTCTCTGCCACCAAACTCTAGTGTCTTGGTTTCCTGGATTGTTATTTGTCTCCTCCACTCAGGGAGACTGTGGGTACTTCCTGGGTTCCTCCTCTTTTTGCTGCAGCTTGGAGTCTTCCTGTGTAGTAAGCTGGGACCATTTTAGGGCTCATGATTTTTTTTCCTCCAACACTTAGAATCACATGATTTCTTTGCCTGTTATCCAGTGTGCTTTGAGAACCATTAGTTCATATATTTAATTAATTATTTTGGTTGTTTCAGAAGAGGATTTGTTTTCCCTACTCCGTAAGAACTGGCTTTCACTTATTTTTCCAAATTTTAATTTTGAACAATTTAAGAATTTAGCAAATTTTTAAGACTATAATCTACCTAGATTCTTTAATTTCTAATATTTTGCCATTATTTTCTCCCTGTCTATATATACTTTAAAAATCATTTTTTTCTCAATCATTTGAAAGAAGTGGTAGACATCCCCCTTAATACTTCAGTCCATAAGTCTTGGAAGAATGAAAATTACTTAGATCAATAACAAAAGTCTTCTGTTGTCCCAGTGATGTATAAGGAAACATCTTCTGATACATTTGGTTAATTGAAATAGAGGAAATAAATTCATCAAATCAATACCTGACAATCATAAATTAGGCATCGAATTAGTTTGTTCCAAGTTGGATTTCTACATCTAGGAGATTCTCTTCAGCTGGAGCACCACCTGACTGAGCTCATGAAGGTGGGGTGATCGAAGATCATGGGGACGCAGGGCCTAAAACATGCAGGCCTTTATAAGTTATGAGATAAAGACTGTGTTTTCAAGGACTTAAGGAGTTAAGTATTAATAGGGCTTAAATAAGGTATTTTTGTACTCATAAATACTTCTATTTGCTGAGAAACAGTTCATAAGCTGTGACTCTAATCTAGGTGACTTGATATAGGATACTTGCCATGGGGGTGAAGAAACATAGAAATACTTGATTTTAAAAATTATAAAAAATAAAGATCAATTGATGTCTAATCAGATGCAGAATAGAAAGGAAAGGAAAGAAGTCTCAGATATATCTGAAGAATTTTTGTTAGTGACTCCACTCACTGAGATGGAGAATATAAATTAGGTTTTCTTTTTTAGGGTTTATGGATAATGAATGTTGGCCCTTAAGATGGACAATTAATAGCACACCTGTATCAGGTTATCTATTGCTATGTAAGAAATTACCCTAAAAAATTAGTGTCTAAAAAAACAAAACATTTAGCTTACACAATTTATTAGAGTCAAGAATTTAAGAGGATTTAACTGGATGCTTCTGGCTCTCAGTCTTTTATGACATTGCAGTCAAGATATTGACTGAGACTGCAGTGATCTGACACCCTGAGCAGGGCTGGAGGATCCACTTGTAGGTAACTCAAATGTTTGCCTGTTAGTGCTGGTTGACGGTAGACACTCAGTTCCTTTCCGTGATTACTCCATAATATGATTACACCATGAATATACAGAGGATGTGGTAGCTGGAATCCCCAGAAGGACTCATCCAAGAAAGAGCAAGGTGGGGGGCACAGTGACATTATTACCAAGTCCCAAGTGTTACACAACATAATTTCCACAATAATATCCTGCTAGTTACACAGATCAGCTCTAGTTAAGTGCAAGAAGACCACCCAAGGCTGTGAATGCCAGGACACAACAATTACTGGAGAATAATTGTTGTGTCCTCTTGGAGAATGACTGTCATAAATCCTCTTTTACTCTCTTATTTATAACCGACTGAAAATTAGACCTAAGAGTGTACTGGCTATTGAAACTAACTGAAAAATATTTCTGTTCATTTTTATTTAGTAGGATAGTTAATATATCCTACTATATATTAGTTGGGGAAGTAGTTCTTTAATTATCCACTGACACATCTGGATAACAGCCAGCACCTCCCATCAGTGCAACCCCTGACCACAGAGGGACTGACCAAAGCACACAAATCCCGTGGAGAGGTTGGCTGGCTTTTGAGAAGAGAGCTCAGTGTTTTCTCTAAGAAACCAAAGAGACGTATGAAAATCCTCTCCTTTCTTCTGGAGTAGAAGGAATAATGAGAGAACAAAGAGTAAGAATTTATTCTAATAATCCTAAAACAATTATCTCTAAACAAAGAATAAGGTTAGGAAAATGAAAGTTTTCCCCTAACGGCGATTTTGGGCATAGTAAAGATTATCTTCACTCTTCATGCCCTAGTCTTATTCTGGGAACCAAACTGGAGACAAAAAAATGGATTTGAAAAACATTTATTCTACATACTATTGAGATTTACCTGGGAGTATAAAATAAAAGAAGAAATGGTCCATTAAACATTTTGTTATGGATAAACATTTACACTCTCTGATTTTTAATATGGTATAAACACAGTGTTACAATCATCAAAACATTTGACATGACATTAATGTACTTTTTCAGTCAATTTTGCTGTCTCTTGGATAGTAGCTCAGAAGTGAAACTGAATTTAATTTACATAAAATAATAAAGATGGTATGTTGTACATATTTTTGTGTATTCATGCATACCCGTGAATTGGTAATAAGAAACCTCTATGAAGAGATGGCTGGAAATTGATGTCTGTAAACAGCAGATATAGAAAAGTAAATAAGATATTCTGGGAACAAAACTGGCAGTTTTTTACTATAAAATTATTTTTAAACAGATCTTTAAGAAGGTGTTTTAAATGTTTCTGTATTTATCCAGAACATTTTGGCTAAGCATTTTGTTTCATAGAAACCATTTACTAACCAAATTTTATATTAACATAGTTTGTATATTTGATGATCACTAGTCTATATTATCATTATCTTCTAATTTTAGGTAAATAATGTAAGTTGAAAATTTTTCTACCATGCATTGTGGAAGGCAGACTGTGTGTTAAAACAAAAAGCAGAGTCTTGCATTCTTTACATTTTGTCTTAATCATAAGGTATCACAATAAGTGCTGTAAAATACTGGACTAACCCATACTTTCTGCAAAGTGTCCTGGGAAATGAGTTTGAAAAGATAAATAGTGTCCAACAACAGGTGGCCCTCATGTCCCAGAATCAGTGGAAGATTTTAAGCAGAGGAGGTTGTGTGACTAGATTTTGCTTGGAATGATAAGTTGACTAGCACTATGAGGAGTCAAATATAGAAGGACCGTTTCTATCTATGGTACCCAGCATTGTTATGCATTTTACATAATATCAAATCAAATCCATTAAATAAAAGGACTTCCATATTTATATAGACTGTGATCCAATTTTTTTCTGTACAAGTTTAAAATCCATTAAAGTCATATGACCAATTTGATAAAATACTTGTACATTAGAACCTATTTTTGTCAATTTAAAATAGTTTCCTACCCCATGTTTCTTTTTGGCCATCTGATTATAGATGTTACCAATTTTTTGAACCTGTGTACTTCCATATACTTTTGCATGTTTTAAAAATTTCTTGAATTATTTTTTTACTCAGATTTTAAATTAATAGTTATTTTTGCAGTAGCAGCACAGAAACAAAATGCCTTCTAATAATGTTTAGTTTGCAGAAAAGATGTATTGTTTTGCCTAAAGAACAGTGAGAAATGTTCAACATGCTCACGGATGTTATTTTACATTCTGATGCCTCCTGACCAGCACATTTAAAACCTAACAGCAATGTACAGCAATGAACTGAAATAAGTGTTCCATGACATTCCTCTGAGACATATCATTTCCAACAAAGTGATATGAAACCATCATTAAATTCAAGGATTGTTACTTATAATAGGATTTTCAAGGCTTCTTCAGAAATCTTAGTTTTTAAAGTAAATGAAAATATACTCAAATTCTAAAAGTGAATTTGTCCTTAAAATTTAACCAATCTTATTTACTGCAGATATAAATACTTTGAAGTCTTACAAATATCTGGAAAACTTAGTATTAAACCCCAAGAAATTATTTATTAATACCAATTATTACTCAAACTGTGATTACACTTGCAATTTTTTTCTGTAGAATTCTTTTTTTTCATTATTTAATCTTCATTGAAATGTTGTACTTTAGTAAGTCTGAAAGATTGCTTTTGTGATTCATTCCTAGCCATTGTGCAATATTACTAAATTGTATTGAAATAGTTGTTTACATGTTTAAATTTATATATATTTAAAATATTGGAAAATTATAAACATATGTACTTTTAGAGAAACATCACATTCTCGTTTAGAAAAAAAACAAAACTACCAGCTTTAATAAGTGATAAAACATACAGCTGATAGAATTTTCCAAACTATAATCAATAGTATAATCAAGCTTTAGTATCTTATGAATAAACATCTTGTATTTTATGAAACCACATCTTTATGTAAGTGTGGTGTTATCTACTTCATTATCATTATGAAGGTTGACTTGTTAAGTTGTCAAGGATGCAATATGGTAATGAACAGATAATTTCAGATCAATTGTAATCAATCAACATTTACCATAATTTCCCAAGCATTTCCTCATCGAATTATTAAGGTAGATGTTATAATATTGTCACTTAATGAATTCAGATATGCTGGGCCATTTTTCTAGCATAATTTTATATCATCATGGGAATTTAAAGTGGAATTAATCATTGTTATTTCAAAGGAGACTATGCATTGTGTTCAGCACAAAAACATAAAACTTTGTTAAAATTATTCAATATTATATACTAGCTTAAGAGATTCTATTAATGATAATATGTAAAGAGAAAATTTGTTCACCTGTATATACTGTATCAATGTACTGAAAAAATACCCATTAACATAGAGAATATATAATATATAAAAAATCATACATAAAAAAAATCATATGTATGATGATTTGTAAGATTTTTATATACATAAGATTCCTCTATGAACTACTTGATAGTACTTACTTTTTTAGGTTATTTTGAGATAATACACATAAAATTATTTACCCACATAATTAATCATCCACAAAATTAATTACCTATCAGGTATATGCTGATGGACAAACTTTAAGAAATCTAGTGGCTGGGAAGGGGTTTGACTCTGACCATAAGGCAAAGCATGACAGCTAGCTACTGACTATAAAGGCAGCACGAAATGTCAGTGTTGGAAGGCAGTGATAAAGAGCAGCCACAGCCTCACAGATATTTTCAGAAATAAAGACTTGTTCTCCAGCTATGTTAAGATTTTGTTTTTGATTCCCTTGCTTTGGATATTCTGAGTTTAATGAATTATTCATCCTATCACTCTTTGTTTTTCCTACTCCTATTTAATAACATACACTTTTCACTAGATTATCTGTGCCTTTTTTCTTTTAGAAATATTTGTTTTGAACTAAACATTTATTAAATAATTGTAAACTTTAAGGACATGGTCGTGCTTTGCTATCTTGTTTATGCATTTTTTTTCCTTTAGAAGTTGTATTTGTATTAAACTGAATGTTTATTAAATAATTTACAAAATTTAAGGAATTATACCTGCTGGTAGCTTATATGAAAACTTTGTTCAAGTGGTGATTATAGCTAATAAATAGGTCAAACTATTTAATAACCTGTAATAAATAGGTCAACCAAATGATTTCCCATGAGACTGGAACTAAAGTATGGTGGAAAGGTTGATTGCATAGTGAAAAAAACAGAAGCACCTGGAGCTGAACTATGTTAATGGAGGATGAATATGATGACACTGTTTTATCCCTAACTACCTTTCTGGTTCAAAATCCATAAGGCTCACCCATTTTCCTTTCTATCTGTCTCTTACTCGGGCATCACCCCTCATCCCCTCCACCTCCTGGTTTCTTTTTCCCTATGAATTTAGTTATGTGACTGTAGGAAAAATGTAAATTTTATGAACAGGATTCTCACCTCGCCTGATCCAATATCACCCATTTTGTACATAACTAGCTTACTTGCATGCCTGTGGGTGGTGGATGTTTACCAACAGAGCTGAGAGAACTGTTAGGGAAGCACTGGCCCAGGGTAGGAGAGGAGGGGAGACATACAAGCACATGGACACAATTGTTCTGCCCACAGGTTTCCTCAGGGCGCTGGGGTGGGGAAGGAGAGAGCGGAGAGAGTAGTGGGGGCTCAGAAGCAGAGAGCTGAGCGGGTGGGAGGAGGAAGCAGGCGAGAGAAACCGCAGAGCTCCAGTGCTTGGAAGGGGGAAGAGAGGAGAAGGCGGGCTGGGAAGCAGGCGGAGCAGTGCCGGGGCCAGCGGGAACTGTCTTTGCTGCTCCTATGTAGCCAGTGACCTCCCTGAGAATAAAACACGCTGAGCCCTGTTCAATTCCCTACTTTCTGTTGTTTTTATCCACTCTCATCAAATTCATAGTGAATTTGCTCAGAGCAGGGAACCCCCTTTCCTCCCAGAGCAAAGTAACCAAGTTTACATTTTACTGATATGATTTTGTGTATAAATATATACACATACATCTGTGTTTTTTGTGCATGTGTATAATCACATACTCAGATACTTGAAAATAGAAAGCAAAGAACACAACTTTAAGGTCAAATTCTTGTTTGTTTTTTGAGATGAAACAATTGAAGGGATAGATGTTAAATTTAATTATTATTTGGTGGCAGTATATCTCCCCTCATTGGCACTTGTTTTTTGCTCATAAATGTTTTTATATATAAAAGTTATCAGAAATAAAATTTTGTATTTGTTTTCATCATCTATCTATAGTATAATCTATATTCAATTCAGAAACCACAGAAAATTTTTTGACAAAAAATTTTAAATGATATTTAGAAAATAAGCAGCTGTATTGTCCAAATGTAATTCCCCTTAGCAAGTGGATCAGTAGAATAAGGGACAGAAATCCCCCAGAGTGAATATTTGACATTATGGAAGACACTTGATTGGGATGAGACAAATGGGGTTTGAGTAAATTGTGTATAGATTATGCAAATGTAAGATGATTTTCTTGCATATTACTAACACTGCTTGCAATTTAGCAGCCTCTCTTTCTGTCACTGCTGAAGACGAATTGGAAGAACGCTTTAATCATTTCCACATTTGAAAGCCCTTATTTTCCTTATGCTGGCTGGCAACTCTACCTTAGATCAGTAAGGTTTATGCCTGCCCATATACACAATATAATCAGCACAGCAATCTACCATTTGATCAAACAACAAAAAGTAATTATCATGTCCATGGGCTTTGTTTTCTTCTGGCCTTCAACTGCTGTATTTGTTAATTTTCTGGTTGTTCTTTGGTATTTGACACCAAAGCCAAAAAGTGGTGATTTGCTTTTAAGTAAATAGGATAATGGTGTACAAATGCTGAAAAAATAGACATTAAAATGGGCAGCTGAATATCAAAAAAACTCTAATTCACATATAACTCTCATACTTTCCAGCTAAACAGTGGCTAGACTAGCAGAATCATTTAAAAAAAAAGTCAGTTTTCAGAGCGTAAAGCTTGTCAGTAAGCATCAACCAGGTTAGAAGGTCTTTGTTAGAAAATGGTGTCTGTGGATGTTCTAGTAACCTTCTTCCCTTTACTCACTTAGATATCACCTGGAGATAGTTTCTGACTAGAAGATTCTTAAATGGAGGCTTTCTTTCTCTCACAAGCTCTTACCCTAAACACCTAGCCCCAGGTAACTCTGTCCCTGAGTTCCAGGGAAGGTCACGATTTCCTCACAGACAACCACTCCCGTTTCTAAATCATGCCTTTCTCCTTTTCCTGAAACTTCGGAATTCTTGCCTTGAGACTTTACCATCAGGTCCCATTCTTTTTGCTACCATCTGCTGTCTACTCCACCTCTGATACGGTTCTTAGAACACTTGGGAATCTGGCTCACTCTCTTTCTTCCCTCATCTACTTCTGTTCTTGTCCCTGGAAATTTCAACTAATGTAAGAACTATTATTTTGGGGCAACATTTCATATTAAGTTAGATATTTCTGTTGCTTTAGCTAAATGAATATCGTGGGGGAAATAGGATAAGAATGGGATGGTGAAGATATTCTGGTTTCCTATTAGACCAGAGATAATTCAGAAGACATAAGAATCTCTCCTAAATGCATGGATTTTAGAATAATTTCAAATAGATAAACATGCCAGAATCCTTCTTAAGAATACATTGGCTAATCTGTTCAAATCACTATGAGTTTGTCTCTTTATTTTGTATGAGAAATGGGTATTTTATAGCTTGAGGATTTATAATTATATTATTTTTTCTTTTCCCCTTAAGCTTGTATACAACCTTTTGTAGGAAAATTATTCCTGAAGAGATCAATTGATAAGTGAACTTCTTGCAGGTGAAACCAGTTTGAAAATATACTCCATATATCAATATGAAATGATCATTTCAGAACTTGAGTTAGAACATACTAATTTTCTTTAAAATATATAATATGTTTTAAAGTAAAGAATAAGGATGAGGAAGCATAATATTAAGATGCATTATCAGTAGATTTTCATACAAATCTGTAAATCATGCTTCAACTTTATCTATTTAACACATTTCAGTGCTCCCATTACGTTTGAATGATGAAGCAAAATTGCATATTTCTACTGATGCATTGTGCTTTTGAAAGGAATAAATTTGAAAGATGACTTTGACTTGTAATACATATAATTTTATGCAAATATATAATTTAATCCCATCATATAGAATATTTGTCAGCTGGAACAAAAATTGTTCAATATGAAGCATCAAAAAAATGCTACCTTGGAAAATCAGCCGAATAAAAATGATATATGAGAAATTTCATGCATTGGTAATTTATCAGAACAACTGATATATATTTAAATGTACACAAATATGCTTTTCATATACATTTAACCTAACTTGCTAAGCTTTAGCGCTCAAACCAATTAAATTGAATCATTTTCAAAGTGATCTTATATTGCTAGTATTAATAATAATAAATCACCTTTTTCCTAGCATAACTATTTTTTAAGCTATAATCACACAGTGGAGGAAACTCAAGGTGAATAACTAGAGAGTTAAATATAAAACATATCTAAAATATAAAAATAAAATCCAAAGATTACTAGCTCTATTTTAAATGGTTATTCACATACATTGTAGTTCTTTTTGTTGATGATATTGTGACATTATTCAGTAACAAATGCCTTCATATAATAGAGCATTTGGAGCAATGACCCACGCATCCACCACCTGGGACCCTCTGGCTGTTTCTGGGTGAACACAGCTCAAGTAGGTGAACAGGAAATGGCTGCTTGGGCATTTGTGTTCATACACACAATGGCCGCTACTTTATTTTGTGAACTTCATCTCTTGCCATCCTCCTCCTTCCGTCACTGGGTTCCAGTCTCACTGCCTCCTTTTCAGTTTCCATGCCGGATACACAGGATCCCTTCTGAGGAACTTTGCACTGACTACACCTTCTGCCTGGAGTGCTCCTTCTCCAGTGAGTGAGACCTAATTTCCTTGCTTCTTTAAGAATTCTAAACAAAATACATTTCTCAGTGAGGCCAACCTTCCTTCAATGTGTTTGTCCTGACTCCTTTTCACTAATCTCCTTTTAATATCAGAATGGTGTGCTTTTGCTTCTAAAAGCCAGCATTTTGGCTGTTTTTTGGCGAATTCACTGCACTGAATGCCAAGGACAAGGGAAACAGTCCAGTTCACAGATGAATGGGAAGTCATGTCTTCTTGATGATCTTCCCTAACACTCCACCCTCATGACCAGCTGTTCCATTCTCACACACCCTCTCTTACACCATATTTCCTGAGCAGTCAACAACGGATTTCACTAGCTTGGAAGTGGCTAATTTGACAGCTACCTGGCTGCAGTAGAAGATGCCACAGCAGCATCCTTTCGTGGTGGGCAGGCTGATTCCCAGTTGGCATTTTCCCTCAGCACTGGTTTGATTACTCTAATCTGGAGGTGAAATTCGCTAGAAGAGGTTTGCCGAGTTTCACCTTATAGGATCAAGGCCCAATATGTTCTCTGGTATTGGAGAGAAAAAAAAGTCAAATTCTCATGGGGGGCAGATGCCCAATGTACACTGTTAAAGGGAACTTCCTGACCTTAAAAATTTGCCTCTGTAACTATTAATGGCACTGAAGCGGCCATAAAACTTTGGTGGGTTACCGTGTATTGGAGTACATCTGGCTCCAGTATCCACCAGAGCTGTCACCTTTTGTTTATTTGTGGGGCACCAGTGAATAGTGAGCTCAATGTGGGGCCTCTGATTGCCCCCAGTGGTCCTCACCTGGAAGCAATGCTAACCTAAATTCTAAACCCGAAGTATGGAGGCACACACCTGCAATAGGACTCTATCCCTGAGGTATTTGATGGAGCAGTCAGGGTATTAGGGATGGTAGGGGTAGGTGGAGCACATCTGAATTGTTCAGGTTCCCAAGCTTTCCATAGGCTGAAGAACACAGCATAGTGTTGTCAGGCTATTTGTTTAGGTGGGGTCCCCACCGCTGTGGTTGGGTCAATAACATTTGCTTCCAGGTTATTATCAGATCCTTTCAGCTGGTTGAGATAGCTTTTAGCTTCTTGGGCATTCTCTCTTGGTTCTTTCTCACAGCCTACACCCATTCCTGGGATTTGTCCGTGTCTCCGAGATTGTCAGGAGATTGCCCATCATAAATATGTTGCCACACAACTGGGCTCAACTTGGGTATCAGTGTCCCATACCAAGTGCTAGATGTACACAGGAGAATCTTAACTTTCATTCCTGAAGTAAAATGTGGCCAGATCAGGGCCCTGAAAGATAAGGCCCTCTGTCATTCAGAATTCAAATTTCATAAGAATTTGTTGTATCTCTCATGTAGATTTCCAGGGTCCAATGTGTGCAAGAAGGTCCTTATCATTGGACCAAATCCCTGTAGGCTAGAACAATCCAGTCTGTAAGAGAATGAGTTCTTTGATCACCCCCCACCCCCCACCCAGTGCCATGCAGGTGCTCCCAGAAGTCAGGATATGTCGCTCAGTTTCTCAGCCTCCTGATCATCAGAAAAACGCCATCACCCCTGTATTTCATAGCCATGCTAATCATGCCTGGATACTTTCTCTGGCCCTTTTCTGGAACTTGGCAGCTGTATCAATAAGCTCAATGGGAATATATTCTCACATCATGAGCATTTCCTGAACTGGGGCTGCCCTCCTGGCTGGGGTGTTGTTCCTGTGCTCTTGCTTTCCTTTGTCCTAGGGGTTGGGCCACATGCAGCATTTCATCTGTTTCATTGTCAGTCCCCACAACTTCATCCTTTTCCCTCTCAGAACATTCCCAGGGGTTCTCTTTGCCACAGTGTGCTTTTCACAGTTTCTCAAACAAGTAGTTTAGAACAGTGCTTTAAGGCGTCCCCATACTCATGCAGTGGCCCACAAGCATCTGACATATGGGCCACCCCTCTCCACATAGAGGTGGATGGCCAACTCAGGACTTTCCCTGTGGATACTTCTTTCCCAAGGCCCATTTGTCTGGTCTGCTGGCTGGCTTGCCAATCACTGGATTGCAAGCTCCTTGAGAACTCCCTATGTGAAACCTGAAATGGGCCTTCAGACTCAGAGGACAGGGAGAGACTGCAAAAAGGGGCAAACCACTCCAGATTGGTAGCTGGCAGGCTTAATAAGCAAAGAAATTTACCTATGAGGCTTGTCTTGGGTGGACATAAGATTAGCAGATCTCTGCACTTGTCCACCAAATATTAAAAGTTTATATAGAGGCCTTAACTGGGTTCAATCACATATGCCATCTAGGTGGGCTGAACAACACACCAGTGTCTTGGGGCAGCCTTTGGGAGTGGGGAAGGCAACTTGCACCAACATTCCAAGGATCGGAGAGAGAAAGGGTGCTTCTGATCGCCAGGTTCCCAGCTCATGGGTCAACTGGGAGTTGACCTAGAAGACCTTCCCCAACAATGGAGGAAATGGTAACTACAAGGACTATGGAATTGATAGTTTGTTATTGTCATCACTGATGTATTACATGAAGAAAATGATAAGCTCATGTAAGCCAGTAAGTAGTTGAATGAATGTTTGGAAAGTTATAAATTATCCATGCAATCACTTAAAGAGACCATACTTTCCTGCTTCTTGAGAGAAATTTATGCTGAGGATATGGACCAAGAACTGACTATAAGAGTAACATAATTTATAACTTAATTGTTTTCTTAACAAGTTAGGAGTCAGAAATGCAAGGAATAGAACCTTGAGACTTGAAATGGGGACATCTGAGTGAATAAGTTCAAGACTACTAAGAACCAAAATTCTAAACCTTCAGAAGTAACTTATTTTCCTTGTTAGAATACAGGAATCCCTGAATACTCTAAAGTGGATTTAAGTTCTCCTTTTTTTTTCAGATTCCTTGAGAAACAGAACTGACCTCCACAAGATCTTCTCCTACATTCCCTCTTGGCCACTTAATCAAAAGTTCTTATTAAGTTTCACTATGGCCTGCAGAAGAAATTCTTGAATGCATAAGTGAGTAAAGAGATCATTCATGGTTGGAATTGCTGAACCTCGTTAATATGTACCAACAGAAAACAGAAAATGAATCCTGTGGCTACAACTTTCAGGTAATAGAGAAAAATATAAGAATTAGAAAGAGTTTAGTGATATGGAGTTTTGTAGTATGGAAGGAATTCAGAACTCAGTAGATTTCAAGAACACCTGGGGTGAGTCCTAGTATGTTCTAGGGATGGCTGCTGGAAATACTATGGGTCATATTATATGGAGTAGTTTCCAGGTATGTCATGCTAGAGTATGTAGAACCAATAAAAAGACTGAGGGATTGATCATGCTAAAATGACTGTGCACTTCAGGATGGTCCAAAGTACATTAGCTTTACCAATGTCATAAGGAATATGCTGGTTATTAGCTTGAGAGTGGCTGTTGTCTATAAGGCAAGAACAATGAGCTGGGCATGATATTGTGGATTAGTGTCAGTGGTGACATAGACTTCTTGAATGGCAAAGGCATGGTGATAACACTTATCCACTCCTGAGAGGTAAGGAGCGGTGAGTTCCTGTGACAGTTTACAGCATCGACACTACAGCTAAGGGATATTGTTATGCAGAGATCTATGGTGGTGACTAAGAGACCATCATGGTTCCTAGGGAAAGAGAAAAAGGCTGCCAACAGGAGCTTCTGTATAAGTACATATATTCAAAAAGTAACCAGAACGGATGAACAGAAAGTTGATGTCAGTCACTCCAAAGGAAAGTCTTAATCTCTCACCTAGTTTCCAAACCTGAGCCAATTCTCAGAGTGAGCATCCTATGATTAAAGCAGGAGCTTTGTTCTCCTGTGAAATAGCATGGATGCCAGAGCTAGGATATACAGTAGATGTATTATTCCTTCACCCAAGGGATCTATGATTATGGGAACATGTGAAAAAGGGAACACCCACATTTTTTTCTTACGGTGTGTGAACTGACACGTGTGAGGGGAAATCAACTGTGATCATAGACCTCTAGAATAGGGGCATATGCAAATTAGGTAATAAAGTTGGTCCAATCATGTGTTCATCTCACTTTGGGTCCAACGAGTCTATATATTCACAGTCAGTCAGTCCTTATTTCCGGAATGCATAGTCCAGATGGATGTATATACTTAGTAGGTGACAGACACTCACATTAGTACCTTGTAATGTTGGCAGTGATGGTGTTAAAAAGGCCAGGAAACCCTGAAAAGTTTTCATTAACACCACAGATAAAGGGAGTAAATAAAAGTAATATTGCTTCCCAGGCATAATAGCAAAAATAAATGTCATTCTGAAAGACAAGAAAGTTTCAGGGGTATTTTATTACCATTTAATTCACTCATCTATCTACTACAAAAACCAAATACAACATCACACGTTGAGGTGAACTACAGCAAAGTTAACCAAATGATAACCCCACATACACCTGCTGCAAAAAGTATGGTGTTCTTACCAAAACAGACTCAGGTTTGTTATAAATGACAATTCTTATTTTTAGTTCTAGAATCTTTAGCTTTTTAAAAATTTTCTTCATTCAAGTATAGTTGACCTGCAGTATCGTACTAGTTTCAGGTGTAAAACGTAGTGATTTGACAATCAATCATATAAGCAACTATAACAAACCTTTAACTTTTCAAAAATGTGCAAACATAAACTTAGATGTACTTAGAACATTTATATTTCAATATTCCCAGAAACTCCCTTACTGTTTATGCCCCCCACCCCAAGTCTTGATCAACCCCTTTCTCCTAGTCTCTTTTATATATAATTTATATATAAATGTAGTACATTTATACACATTTATATAAATATAATTTACATGTATTTATGTTTGTTTTATTCTCAAATATATGACAGATTGATCAGGTATATTTATATTGAATTGATCCATATTAACTAAACTACATTCAATTTCCACTCCCTAGATTTCTTAGCTGGAGGAGTGGTGACTGAGGGAGAATATTTTATTTTTTTGGCAGTTGTTAAACATTAGTTTCTTACAGTACTAGCAATGTATCAGTCCTAGAGCTATTGTTCTGCCTGGAAATTGGCTTCATACACATTCGTAATGGCAGCAGGAAGCCTGAGTGTGGCTGCTGTTATACATGCCATTTCACAGCAAAAACAGAATATAATCATAAGATGAGCCCTCTCAACAAGTGCTTCATATTGAAGTTATTAAGATGTAGATTTAATTTCCATGGGAAAGACTCTATTCACCTAAAGAGTAGAATTCCAACCTGAAATAATGCAAAAAATCACTACTAGCCAAAATTTGAAAGAAGAAACATATAGGTCCCCAGTGAGCTATATTTTGTTTTTAGTCAGAGATAAAAAGAACACATGCATAGTCCCATAACTGTGGACATTTTAATTCACATTAATGCCACACTTTGAAACACCTGGCTATACCCACAAATGCATCAAAATGTTCTATTTTTATTCCTTTGGAAAATATTTGGTTTCATGGCTGAATTTTATCAAACATTTAAAGAAGCCCTAATACCCATCCTCCTTAAAGTTTTCCAAAAAGTAGAAGAGGGGGGAATACTTCCAAGCTCATTCTACAAGGCCAGCATCACTCTAATACCAAAACCAGGCAAAGACACTACAAAAAAGGAAATTACAGACCAATATCCCAGATGAATATAGATGCAAAAAAACTCAGCAAAATTTTAGTAAACCAAATTCAAAAATTCATCAAAAAGATCATCCATCATGATCAAGTAGGATTTATTCCAGGGATGCAAGGATGGTACAATATTTGAGAATCCATCAACATCACACACCACATCAACAAAAAGGACAAAAATCACGTGATCATCTTAATAGATGTTGAAAAAGCATTTGACAAAACTTAGCATCCATTCATGATAAAAACTCTCAAAAAAATGGGTATAGAGGGAACATACCTCAACATAATAAAGGCCATTTATGACAAACCCACAGCCACCATCATACTTAATAGCAAAAAGCTTAAAGCTTTTCCTCTAAGATTGGGAACAAGACAAGGATTCCCACTCTCCCCACTTTTATTCAACACAGTTCTGGAGGTCCTAGCCACATCAATCAGACAACACAAAGAAATAAAAGGCATCCAGATTGGTAAGGAAGAAGTTAAACTATCACTGTTTGCAGACAACATGATATTATACACAGAAAACCCTAAAGACTCCACCAAAAAAATAGAACTATTAATTGAATTCAGCAAAGTTGTAGGATACAAAGTTAATACACAAGAATTTGTTGCATTCCTATATACTAACAATGAATTAGCAGAAAAATAAATCAGGAAAACAACTCCATTTACAATTCCATCAAAAAGAATAAAATACCTAGGAATAAATCTAACCAAAAATGAAAGACCTATACCCTGAAAAATACAAGACACTCATGAGAGAAATTAAAGAAGACACCAATAAATGGAAATTCATCCTTTGCTCATGGATAAGAATAATTAATGTCAAAATGACCATTCTGCCTAAAGCTATCTACAGATTCAATGGAATCCTTATCAAAATACTAACAGCATTCCTGAACAAACTAGAACAAATATCATAAAGTTCATATGGAATCACAAAAGATCCCAAATAGCCAAACCATTCCTGAGAAGGAAGAATAAAGCTGGGGGAATTATGCTCCCCAACTTCAAGTTCTACTATAAAGCCACAGTAGTCAAGACAATTTGGTACTGGCACAAGAACAGACCTGTAGATCAATGGAACAGAACAGAGAGTCCAGATACAAACCCACACATACATGGCCAATTAAATATATGATATAGGAGCCATGGATATACAATAGGGAAATAACAGCCTCTTCAAGAAATGCTGTTGTCAAAACTGGACAACTACATGTAAGAGAATGAAACTGGATTACCGTCTAACTCCATACACAAAAGTATACTAGAAATGGATCAAAGATCTGAATGTAAGTCATGAAACCATAAAACTCATAAAAGATAATGTAGGCAAAACTTCCCTGGAAGGGATGAGGGCTTGATAATATGGGTGAATGTTGAAACCACAAAGCTGTTCATGTGAAACCTTCGTAAGATTGTATATCAATGATAGTTAAATAAAAAAAGATCTTTAAATATTTCAAAATCTGAATTGTTTCTTATGTCACCCAAACCTTGTATAGTAGTTTCATATAAGTTCTGTTTAGAGGTAGCTGTCTAATTTCCAAATGACTTTTCTTGAATTTTCTATTCTTTCTTATCATATACATAGTTTTCTACTGATAAATAAATTTTATATGTTATCACAATGTTAAACTTCATTAAGACCCTGAAAAATAGAGGAAAAGTGAAATGAAATCTTTTGAGAAATATTTTAAGGAAGCAATTATTGTATCTATGTAGGGAAACATATTATTGATATATTATTGATTTGAAAATCACTACATATCTATGTATGAATGTATCAGATCTAACTATACATCTGTCTATACCTTCATCAACTATCTATTAAAACATAAAGGACATAGCTCATAAATTATAAAAATTAGTGAAAAACAGTATAATGTTAATCCCAATTAAAGTCTATAAGTTAATATTTCATATATTTGAGAATAAAACATTTCTTGAAGAGCATATTGAAATACTCTTTGTATGAAGGCTTCTAAGTTTTAGAGTATATATATTCTGTGAAAGAAAAAAAAGTTATGTAGACATAGTGTTAGTTTCCTAGCTCTTAGAGGTGAACTTGATGAAATAAAAAAATTTATTATTAAGGCAAAGATTTATTTTGAGTTAACATATTAAAGAATGGACTGTAAGAGGCAGTCAAATTACAGAATAAAAGAGTGTTGATGTGAAATGACTTTTGCAATATTGATGTACTACAATTTAACAAAGAAGATAATTACATCACCGTTATCATCTTTGATATGCTATGAGAACAGAAAATGAGAAAAAAATAAAAGATAAATGAAGAGTCTTGTCTAGTGACCTTGTACATTAAGTAAAAACTTCACTCTATGGTTTGTATACTATCAAAATTTAATACATGGTTCAGAGTCATGACCTTAACAAAAGTGTGAATTACCAAAAAGGCAACAATATGAACAGTGAAATGGAAAAAGATATAAAAACACATTAGTAAATCCAAAGGAAATTAACACAGAGGTTGAAACAAAGCAAAACAAAACATCACAAATAAAACAAAAATGAAGATATCTAGTTATAAAGATGACTAGTGCAAATATAGTAGGTTTTTCAACTGAGTGAAGCACAGAAGACAAAGACAGTGGATCAAGGACCATAAAAAAAAAGATAAATTTAGGGTCTACTCTGTTCTAAAGTTTTTTGATGTTGTGAGTAACCTACAGCTAAACCTATAAACAAAGAAAGGTGATGGCCACATTCTCATGCATAAGCCCCAGATATTCAGATGATTGTCACGTATTTATTCATCAATTCACTCAATATTTATTAATATTTTATCATTCCTTTATTATTATAGGCAGTAAGTTCCTAAAATCAAATATAAAATTACAGTAAAGAAGATTAACTTTCAGTGGAGGAGACAAATATTCCGTGTCAAGAGCTCACAGTGGAAGATATAATTTAATATTGCCTAAAGTGTAAGCAACTTTAGATACACATTTATATCATCTAGGCAGATACCTTGTTCATCTCAAGGCATGGGTGCCAACAAATAGTTAAATTAAAAATTGTATAACAAAGTCATTTCTATTTTTGAATATGGAGTTACATACTAAGCACACACAAACACACACAAATACACATACATTGGAAAAGCTGGTTATGCCCATAAAAGTCTAATCTAGATATCACTATTTTGTTATTATCCTATTCTTATAATATTTTTAGATATAAGCATAAAATATAAGATTATTTAAAATTAGCATAATAATTTGAAGTCATAAGAATCATAGTAGACAAAAAAGTAATGTTGAGAAAGGAGTCAAAAACAGAAAATATGTAAAAAGTTATTTGGAAACAATGATTTTTGAAACTGAAAGCCAGAAAATATAAACATATATAATTAGAAATACCAGGTTTGTATGTGATTTTCTTTTTTAATTTGTGAGTGTGGAAGAAGGATTAGAAAAATTATTGAAAAATATTATCTGGGCTTTACAAAAAAATGGTAAATAACATATTTGGGAAAAAGAAAACTATTCTATCATAAACATTAAAAGCCTCGAAAAAGTAAAGGCAATGAATAAAAGAACTAAAGAATTATGAAAAAAATTTAACAGTATTGTCATGCAAAAGTGTTTCAAGATCAAATTAAACAATTTATTTATCCAATGTACTTAAGTTAGTGGGATTATAAAGTATAGATTGCAATGCCTGGGTATTCAAATTTTATAGGTTAATCTGGCATCAAGAATGCCTCTTTAAGATGAGCAACCAGTCATTGTTGGGCACTCTAATTGGCTATCCACCCTTCCAAAATCCATATGGCCAATCATTGTAAGAGTCTGATAGATATTAGAAACATCCACTCTCATTGATCTTGGTTATGAAACAAGGTCACAGTTAGAGTGACCCACATTTTCCTTACCAAGGTTTTGATTTTGGACAGAAGTCCTCAGCATAACAGTAATTTGTTGTCAGCCACCCTTTTGGTCTCCTCAATTCGTCTTCTTAATGATGAACCCTCTGGTATACAGAAATATCCAAGGGTATGCTGGTGATTTTCTGACCTTGGGAGACAATGAAAGGCAACATATGCTCATGATGCTCATGTACTGTAAATATTAGGAGTATGTAATTAATGAGAGAAGACTAAAATGACTTACCAATAGTTCTTAAGATGCTAATTCCCTGATATTATATTTTACTGAAAATATAAAAAGTAAAAAAAGACTGCTAATCATATGGGAAATGTTAAGTTCTTACCTCTATTCTTGCTATCCAGGAAGATCTAACCATGGAGAAGATGGAGCGGTCTGAGCAAGCTTCCTTTATTCATGTTAAGACTGAACTCTAGCCAGAGCTCAGAATTGAGTCTACTAGAGGCACTTCCTTTTATAACCCTAGATATAATTATTTCTTCTTAATTGTTCATATAAAATCTTTGAAAACAAATATAATTGAATTAAATAAATATATTTATGAGATTTTTAAACAGCATATATGACCCTATTCATACATAATTCACACCCTCCTCTCTTAAAAAAAGAAAAAATCAAAAACAAAAAAAAAGTCTAATAGTTCCAATACCATCATTCATCTCCAAGCTGATCAGTATTGTCAGCCAGTATAATCAATAAGCATTTTACAGGAAGGTTGGCATTGAGTTACAAGACAGTTTAAAAACTACTTTTCAAATATACTGCTTAAGTTTTAGCTTACATTGTTAGGAGAACATTGCTAGTCTCATCAGTTGCATATGTCTACTCCAACAGAATCTCATACATCCCCATAGGAGCTCATTACTGGATACACTCTACCTTTGAAGATCTCAACCCCTAACTTTGATTTTGCTCTTTTGTAGGGTGACATGGCCAAGTAATGCATAATTTTAATGATTCATGACCAAACTTCTCATCAACAGGTTCAGTGGCCTTCCCTAGCATAACAATTGTGAACCCCTCACGACCATCAGCCTGGACATTCGGTTTATTGGAATTAACAACAGTGTGAGAATACTCTTGAGCCTCATTGAAGGGATATTAAATGTTAACCAAACACTTCAGTAAAATACCAGTGAATTTACATCTCCCAGTTAAAAAAAATTAATACTTACCTCCCAGATTTCTATGCTGAAGGTAGCTCTAAATCAAATTTCTTTATAAGTTTCCAGAAGCTGAAGTTGTCATGAAAGAGAGAGCTTCCCCAAGAAATCTAGATATTATAAGATATATTATAAGATTATTAGACACGGACATATGCCCAAATCCATAGAAGGACTCCAGGTGCTGGCACCCACTGACTGCCACTCTCTCGTTTGTTTTTCTTCTTTTCATCCTTATTTTTCCATTTTTCTGTGGGTTTCAAGTTTTTTATTGTTAGATTGCTATTCTTAAAGTTTTCTCATAACCTTGTCACTTTATATATTAGAAGGATGATTGCCTTGTACACAAGCCTGCTGATATCAGACTTCATTTCCTACAGACTTGGGCCTGGAATGGGGTATGTTCAGTGATTTCAGGCTGGGAAGAATCTTGGTTTAAAGGCATTGTTCAAGGCTTTCTAATGATGCTAATTTTTATCCTCATTGTATTCACATGTTTCTCTTTTTCCTTCACTTCTCCAGAGCCTTAAAATATTCTAAATAGAAAACCATTTGATAAATAATTGGAATTCAAATACAAAATGTAAAGGTCATGAAAAGCCCTAATGGCAGCCATTGTCAATTAGTCCAGGAGTTCAGTTGATACTACATATATAGATTTGGAAGAATTTCCAAACCTCTTCTTTGACTAAAAGGAGAAACTAAAAGAGACATTGAAAGATGGAAAATGTCCACTTAACCACTCAGTGCCTCATCATTACTTCAGCCCCTGCCACTTTTCTTCCTCACCTTTAGGTTTTCATGACCTTCACCCCTCAGTTAAGTTCCTCTTCAACCCTCTTAGTAAGACTATGTTACCCATCAAAATCCAAAATAATTCCTT
Source organism: Manis javanica (assembly GCF_040802235.1). NCBI lineage: Eukaryota > Metazoa > Chordata > Mammalia > Pholidota > Manidae > Manis > Manis javanica. The sequence continues at coordinate 107,770,700 of NC_133158.1, forward strand.
CCTCATCTGAGCCCCTTATTTAGCCAACTGTTTCCCAAAACCAACTCAACCCTTTGATAAAGCCCTACAGAACATTTTACCCATCTCTCACAAGCTAGAATACATTTTGAGGTAATTTTTTAAGCTGTCACATTCTGAATGAAGGATCATAGCTACTAGTACCTCAGTTTCTTTTCTTCCACCAATCTTACAACTTTTATAGCTCTAACCAAATGTGAACATTACCAATGGGGACACGGACTTCCATTGTGTGTTCCAGCACTACCACCCCATCGGCACAAGGTAACAAGCGAAAATGCAGACACAGTATTTTCTTTACACTTGATTTTGTTCTTTCCATATTATGAATGAAGTAGTTTTTCATAGTTTTCCATGAAGCACAAGCAGGCTTGTTCTAAACAACTGTGACATTCTTGAGCCACACAGAAGTTGACTGCTCCCTAATTTTTGTGTGTGTGTGACTGAGTTATAACAACAGAACACTCCACCCCCATCGAAATGGCCTTAGCAGAGGGTCTGTCCCTTGCTCCTTGTAGCTCCCCTTGGGCATGAACATGAATGGGGAGGGTCCAAAGTAGACCAGCTGCAAACCCCACCAGGGGGTTAGTGCTACACAGCATTACCCTTGCTGGGGGATTCAGGGCTCCACACTGCCCTATCATTCTTTACAGTCATTCCCTTGACCCACAGAGAGCAGTTTAGAGCAGGAGTTGTTTTCAGAAGTTGGAAACCCCCCAAAAATAATGAGGAGCCAGTGTAAAGCTGACAGAAGGGAAGAAGGGGCAGTGGCTCCTCCAACATTAGTGCAGGGATTGGCTGTGTTTGCCTTTTATCCAACTCCCTTGTACCTGTGGAGCTATGCCCTGTTTTGTTTTTTTTTTTTTTGCTAATAGGAAGATAATACTCTTAATGGTAATACAAATGCACAAAAACCCAAAAAATCTTTTCCTATCTTATTGGCATAATGTTCTGTCTCATTGAGATAGTCTTTTCATTAGAAGACAAATAGTACATGGAAGACACAGAGACTCTCTTCTTCATAATTTGTAATTTTACTTCATGCTTGAAATATATTTGTTTGGATAAACATCTTCTGTTTGTTTATTGCTCTTTTACAACAAATCTGGCAGTCCAGGCTCAGAACATAAAAGCTATTTGACTATTCCCTCCCACATTATTTTGGTGGCTCAAAGTGCTTCACTTTTTCATTTTACTAACCTTTTTTTCAAATTCAACAGCTAAATTACTTTTACTTAATCAGAATAGTCAGGGCCCTTGGGACTCCTAAATCATAGCATAGCAGAAATATTCAGGGACACAGTCCTTAGCCATTTGATCATAATCTCAGTCTGTTTTGAATCATGGTAGAAGAGTTGAAAAAATAGATGTTTTAAAGATTTGTCTTTTGTGTTAATCAATGTATTCACTAACTTAAATGTGGAGGTAATACTTCCTTTGCTCATTCAGCTTATGATGGTGTTTGTGAGATCTTAGAAAGGAAAAGAGTAGCTGTTTTCTTTTCCTAAAGTATTATTATTCATTCTTGAGTCTTAAGAAAGAATCCCACTGTGTTTCTTCAAAGCAGTAGATTAGAAAAGGGAAGTACATTCTACTTAATTTTAAATCATGTATAACTACAAGTAACAGCAAAACAAATTAATATTATGCTGTTAGTTACTGCTGCTTTGGCTAAATGTAGGCATTTATATTTGATAAATAGGTGGGCATTAATGGATATCAGAAGGAAGAAATAGTTCTCACAATTCTGCAAAATGTCCTAAGAATGAGAAAATAACTAATTTTTAGAAATATGAGAAAATAACTAATTTTTAGAAATAACTAATGTCTGTTGCAAACTTTTCACCACTTATTATTTTGATTGATTGCATCTACTATTATTGACAAAAAAGGGAATAAAATCCAAATATGAAATATGATTAGTTACAAATATTGGCCTTGGAAAAACAGGATTGTAATTCTGCTTATAGTTAGATTCATATTAGAATATCTCAATAGCAATTAAGTAGTCTTTTAAAATCTAAGAAAATGTGATGTGATTGGCATGTAATTGTATAATGTGTGTATATATTTTACACATATACTTGAATTAAAAAGTTTATTGGTTTGCATATATTTCATACTTCAAATTGAGATCATATGGAATAAGAATAGAGATCCACTAATCAATGGCAAATAGTTGAATTGTGGTAATGGATTACTGTCAAAAGCAGCCTCTTCATGTGATGTAAACTTAGACTTTGCACAATACAAAACTCTAAAATACACAGCACTATAATTATATTTTTCCAACATGCTATTTTCTAGTCTCTGAATACTTTTCAATGAAACTGTTCCACATGTTTAAAGATGAGAAATTGAATATTTCTTTTTCTTCAGTTTTATTGAGATAATTAATAATTGACATATAACATCATGTTAAAGGACTACAACGCAATGATTTGATTTATGTGTATACTGTGAAATGATTACCACAATAAGTTAGCATCCATCCCCTTACATAGTTACAATTTTTCATTGTGATGAGAAATTTTAAGATTTACCTTCTTTGTAACTGTCAAATACACAATACAACATTACTAACTATAGTCACTGTGCTGTACATTACATCCCAGAATTTATCTTGTAACTAGACGTTTGTAGCTTTTGACCATCTTCACCCATCCCTACCCCACTTCTGCCTCTGGCAACTACTAATCTGTTCTCTGTATCTGAGTTTGGCTGTTTTAGATTCCACCTATAAATGAGAATATACAATATTTGTCTTTGACTTATTTCAGTTAACATAATGCATTAAGTTTTCACAAATGGACATTCATGTTGTCATAAATGGCAGGATTTCCTTATTGATATGGCTGAATAATATCTCATTGCACATGTACACTGCATTTTCTTTATTCATACATGTATCAATGGACACTTAAATTGTTTCCATGATTGGCTACTGTAAATGATGCTGTATGAACATGGGAGTGCAGATAACTCTTCAAAAGGGATTTCTTTTTGAATATGCACCTAGAAGTGAAGTTGCTGGATCATATGGTAGTCCTATTTATAATGTTCTGAGGAACCTCCATACTGTTTTCCATAGTGGCTGCATCAATTTACATTCCCACCAACAGCGCAGAAGGGTTCCTTTCTTTCCACATCTTCACCAGCATTTGTTCTCTTGCCATTTTGATTATAACCATGTTATCAGGTATTAGGTGATATTTCATTGTGGTTCTGATTCTCATTTTCCTGATGATTAATCATTCTGAGCATCTTTTCTGTTGTACTTGTTGGTGATTTACATGTCTTCTTTGAAAAAAAAAGTACATTCTGTTCTGCCATTTTTTAACTTTTCATTTAAAATTTTAATAACTAAAAATATCTAATGAATTTGCATTTTCCATTAATATAAATATGAAACAATTTAGAATAAGCACAAAACTATTCATGATACTAGAGACAATAACTGGCCACATTTTTACTGAGCATATCCTGTGAGCTGGGCACTGCATTCAATGTCTGAACATGCAATGATTCATTTAGTTATTTTGACGGGAGTGTCACAGGCTCACTGATTTTTCACAACTAATAATGATGTGACAATGACAACTTGCATTGAGCATGTGTTTCCGAGCCTAGTGCCTGGCAGTTCAGCCAGCACAACACATTTGTATGGTGTCACTGTATTGGTCCTGTATTGGTCTATACCAATATATACCAAATACTCATCAACAAAATGTTAATGGAAAGCACAAACTGAAAAAAACCCTTCATGTATATATTGTGTAATAAAGGTCATAATAGTCAACTTTTAGTCAAATATTATGTTCTTAAATTTTATGTTTCTCAATTATTATTATATCATAATTCCTTCAGAAATGGCCATATACCTACATAGAGACATCCTGCAGCATTTAAGTTGCAAAGAGATGCTGTGTGTAGAAGTGTATATTTTTAAAATAGTTGAGCAGTATTGCTAAACAGTATTACTAGACAAGTTCAGTAATCTGATTCATAGTGTCAGCATTATAAATTATATAAAGTTACTTTTGACTTTTAAAAAGCAGTAAAGTTTTCACTATTATCTTTTTGTGAAATATTTTTAAAAACATCCTGTTAAATGGAAACTTTTGTAATGTTGTAATGACATCTCATAGGATGTACATATCACACCCTGTTTATAGCTACCAGGAGCACGAGAACATTTGCACAATAGGCTACAGAGGGATGGAGTGGTAAATTGCAGCATCACTGAACAACAAAGACAGCCTAATTAACAAAACTGAAGCTGCTACATTCATGCTCTCATCCCATTTATCTTATTTCACTTGCATTATATATGCTGCTGTGTTCAGTAAAATGTTGTTTCTTACTGGCACACTGCAGTGCTTCTTGTCCACCTGCTGCATCTTGACTTTTATCCCAGGACACTGTAACTGCAATTATCTTTTTGCTCAGTAGTACTCTAATTAAAGTCTGCTGCATAATGGAGCTTCTTATATTAAAAGCAATCAGAAACATCCAATCTCTGGGAACATATATGAAAACATTTCTTAATTTCTTGTACATCATGCATGTCAATTTTATTTAACACAATCCCAACTAAATTCTCTATCATTTTTAGTATACATACATACTAGTTTATTTTGATAGAACTAAGTAAACACAAAAACAAATGAGGCTTACATCTCTTGATCACAACAAAGCTATTCCTTTCTGAATATTTTTGTCAGTCTCTCAGTTGGCTGTCTTCAAAATACCCAGCAATCCTTTGTTATCCCTCCATTCAATGGGATAACCAACTGTTTTGTTTCTTATAGCTGCAATACTGTAAATCATACAAATAATATCATTTGTTTTAGGTAGTCAAGGATCACTAGACAGAACATCTTAAATCCTGTGTTTTAGTTCTAGATGTGATAAAATTTGTAATTATGGCATGACATTTAATCTTACTATGGCATAGTTTCCTGACCGAATCATTATGAAAGTGATTTGATGACCTTTAGAATTGTATTAATTTCTAAATCTATTTGATCCATTTATCTTTACTCCATATCTAATACAATTTTAGAAGCAGAGATAAATCAGAAGCAGAATATACTTATTTGCATCAATATCATAAAGTCCAAATAAGACATCATTAACCAGTTCTCTCAGCGGCCTTGTCAATTGTTTTGTATTCATGAGCTTCAGTCAAGTTAGAGAATTAGGGATCCTAAATGAAGTCCAAGCTTCCAGATAGTCAATGTGTCATAACAATAATAGCAAAGAAGTTCTTCTCACTATACAGCATCTTACCTAAAAATGTTGACTATTATCAGATACTATGTGTGTTGTGTGTGTCTGTGTATATATACACACACACACAACACACACACACATATATATATATGTGGCACACATATGTATATATGAATGTTTAGTATACAATTACATTATATATATATATTCATTTTTAACATTTTTAACTTGCTTTCTGGACCTATGTACCATAAATTCTAGGTCTTTGAGTCTTTGTGCCACACTTTTCCATTGGCTCAATGACTGTGACAGACTCTGGAAAGCAGTAACCTAAATTTGCTTAGTATTGTCCCCAAGCTGGATCTTATTCTGGGTTTGGATGGTCCATTGCAACAGTCTAACAATCCAAATGCTTATAAGGGGTGTGCTCTTTGCTAGTACTAGTGGATCTTGTGATCATTGATACATGTTGTACCTCCTCTTTCAGTAAGTGGGTCCCCTGGTCTAACACAAAGTAATGTGATATTTTATGTAATTAAATCAGGAGTTATTATAGTGGTGATGGCAGAGACATAGATGGCAATAAACTCAAACCCACTTCAGACATAGGTATTAATTCCAATGTAACAAATTTCTAATTTCTTAAAAATATAAAGATTCAGCTGTAATTGGCTTGGCAACAAGCAGCCAGCTGGCCGCCTCTGGAGAGTTTCTATGCAGAGTTCAGCATAGGTTTCTGTGGTCGAGAAATCGGAATTCAGCAGTGGCAGTAGCCTTGGTGAGAGGGAGGCCATGCTTCTGTGCCCATACATCACAGTCATCCTGGACACCATGGAAACTCTGTTCATGGATCCATCACACAGACTCCACATAGTCAAGATGAAGGGGTAGCTGACATCCACCAGTCAGTTATGAAATAATGCATCTCAAATGATATCTTCCCTCTTCAGGGGCATTGAATTAAGATTCAAAGATGTACATACTTTGTTCCCATTAGTGAAATGCTATCCTTTTTCTCTAGAAAGCTTTGTCTCCAAAATTCTAGTCTTGTTCTTTGCGTGCAACTTACTTATGGGCTAAGCCATTCACCAGTGTCCAGAAGTGTATATATATATATATATATACACACACACACACACAGACATGTGTATATATATATACTATATATACAGACATATATATATAGTATATATATATATGCAGACACACACATACATGTACACACATTATACATATATATATTATATAAATATTTATCAGGTGACATACATACTATACAAAAATTTATTAATAAGAATATGGCTTACAGTGCAAATTTTCTATCCCTGGTGTCTTTTAAGGATTATCATTAAGTAAAGCAATAATGCGGAAGTGGTTTGCTTTCTATTCTAACATACTGAGACAAAATTCTAATGACATAGTCACAATTTTCAACTCCTTCCATCAAGTAGACATAAGAAACCACACATATAAGCATAAGTACATTCTGAGAAGTGACAGATCCAAAGATGTAGGTGAGATGCGAGTCTGACCCACCTCTTGCGTAGTTTACTTTGCCCTCAAGAACTATTTAAACTATCCAATCTATATCATGTCTCTCTTATGTTTGATTACTAGCATCTCTGCTGGCCTAATTATTTTGTGGACCGACAATTCCCTGATCATAATGACCAGCCCCAGTCACTTAGGGACTTGATATTCCACTGCCAGTCTCCTGACTCTGATAAATTTCAGTAACCCATTGTAATTCCTGGAGGAGGAGAATATGTTCCCAGTCTGGGGCAAACAGCTTTTGAAGCCAAAATCAGTCAAAGGTAGAAATAAAGTGGGAGAAACCCATTTATTGCCTACAAGCAGTCGCCCACTTTGGCTCGCCCATGTCTCTTGTGACCGGGCTACAAAAAGGGATCCCACCAAACCTCTCCAGTCCAGATTTGCCCTCGCTCCCCCAACCCTTCTAATCACCTGTTGGTGTGGAGATGGACTACTTCTCTCCACCTGTACTGTCTGCAGGAAACTGTAAACTGACCATAAATTTCTGTTGATACTCTTCTTTTAAATAAATAAAGTCCATTTTTCCAGCCCTTTTTCAAACAGATTCTAGATGATAATTTTCCAGCCCAAGACTTGTTTGGTTAAAAAAAGAAAACTGTATCTTTCCCAACTTCTCCAGCTGGAAAACCCTTGCTAAATTAATAAATGGCCTCAGCAAGAATTTAATTTCATCTGGCTGGTTTTGGTAGTCTACAGCAAAAGTAAAGGCAGGCCTGGGACAAAAGGTGATTTGAAGATCCTAGATGTAGAATTGCCCGAATATACTGCTGTTTTTTCCTTTGACTCATTGTAGACCTGGTTCATAAATGCAATAGATTAAGAGAACATAATTTTAATTTTAAAAAGTGAAGTGGGACATAATTCATGGAGAAAAAAATAGAATTCTACCTTATATCCTTAGAGAAATCCTAAGAGTAAATTTCTGCTTTACCACTTCTTGTATCTCCTTAAGGTGAGGGGTTCATAATCTGACTGGGGGAAAGCCTGACTCAGGCACACAGAACATAGTCACACACCAGCAGTGGTTTTACCTTTTCTTTCTTTCTTTTTTTTCTTTTTTTTCTTTTTTTTTTTTTATGTCTGTCTTGTGTATCTGTAAGAAACGCCAAAGTTTTCTTTTCCTGAAAGAGTTTCCTCATGGTAACGGGCCTGGAAAGCAGAAGCACATTCCATCTTCTCTGCCTGTAACTGGTGTAAGGCTGCACTGAGAGCCAGGTTCCATTCCATTCCATCTAGGTGGCAGGAGATCCCCTCATATTTTCATCCCAGCTGATACAGAGTTTATACCTATCTGTTTTACACATTTGTCTTTAGCTACAAACATCCTTATACACTGTGGGCCTGAAGTATGAATAAATGAGGGCCAGAATTTAGACATGAACATCACACTGAATTGTTCACAAAAGTTTGTTTGATGCTGATATAACCATAATTACTGTGTATGTATTTGTACTATTTCATAGCAATTTATTGAATGAGTCATTTTTATCCTCCTTTCGCATTCTATTTGCACTTAGGCTTTAATTTGTTCTACTGTAGTAAGTAATCACTTTTGTTCAGGGATCTGGATGTATTAATAACCCAAGTCTCATAGGTTGTTATCTGTGAGCAGAGTGCTTCTTCATTGAACTTTTGTCTTGATTGATAGCTTAAAAATAACATTCTCCATCAGAATGTGCTCTCCTGTGATCTATTAGTCCAGGCAAGTAAAAAACAAAAAAAAGATGGATGGGAGAAGGGAACAGAGAAGGGCGATGTAGGGGAAGAGCATATACTGTGAAGATGCAGAAACGCCAAAGTTCCACAGGGAGTCACTGAATTCCCCCTCATGGCCCTGCAGATGTGCTCAGGGGCAGATGGCTACCAGTACTGGTTCCCTGCTCACCCCACAATCTTCCAGGTATTACTTCTGGACTAAGGGGCTGTGAGCAAAATCCTTTATAATTTTGCCCTTCTTTCTGTCAAAAACAGTAGGTCATCCATTTATGTTTTCTTTGAACTGAATCAGAGTGTAACTGCTAGATATGTTTTTAGTGTTAATAGCATGAGTTTGAAATATTTAATTTCAACATAGATGATGCTTCCCATTCTGTTTCTATTATTTTTTTGTTAATGTAAGAATAAGGACTAAGTCTTTAAAAAAGATCTAATTCTAATTAACTCAAGCTAACCTTCAGAGTACACACACATGTGTTAAGAAGGCTAGCCCATGAATGAATAAAAAAGTGAATGGTTGAATGACAGGGAAGATAATTGTTACCAATAAGATCTTCAATAACAAATTTTTGTGCCAAAGGAATATTCATAAGCTATTTAAGTCTCAAAAGAGTTGCATATAGGCAATCAAATATCAGTTTACATTAAAAAAAACTGGGGCAATCAAATTTTCTGTTTTCTAATAAGATACATTAAAATATTTTTAATTTAGGGGACAAATATACAAATTCATTAATTAAATGCAGAATTGAAACACTGAATATTTAATAATATACTCCTGGAAGAATTCCCATGTTTCTTGGGAAATTATAGCAACTCAAACTAAAAAGTTGGATTGAAATCTTATAAGGATGATACCTAAATCAAGGTTTCATGTAGTCACTTCTACGCAGTATAATTTCTTTCTTACTAGTAAGTAGAAATGCTTTTCCCTTCAATTTTCCCAGAACACTAATTCAGTTTATTTTTATTGGAGTTTCTTGTTTCCTTTGTGAGCAACACACACACACACACACACACACACACACACACACACACACACACACAAGGGTGTATTTGCCTCAAATAGAACATTTTAAAGATGTAAGTGCTGAGTAAAAACAGAAACTCATTTAAAGAAGATGTTTATAGCAAATTCCGATGACCCCAAAGCATTTCAGATTTAGAACAGAGTTCAATTATGGTCTTGAGTATATTATCAGGGAAGAAATTATGCTTTGTTGTCCTAATTTATTGTATCACATTGCTTCAAAATGCAGAACATTAAATGGTAAATATTAAGATACCATTTATAAGTAATTTAAAGTAATTTATATTTAATTAAATGAGACTTTCAATGAACACAATTATTCTGTTCATGGTGACATTTAAATGATAATGCTTATTATAAAAGTAATGTTAGATGATTGTTTTTTAGCTAAATTATTTGTTTTAATTTTAAATAGTTCATAAACATTTAAATGAGGGTAATATTTGTAAGTCCCCATTTCAAACTTTCTGTTATTTTTTCCTCATTTTTGAAAGTAAGAGAAACTTTCCCATATCCATTACAATAATCTCAATATGAATATTTTAAATTATTTTCATAGATAGAAATTTCATCTCAGTGCTTTTTGAATACACTGCATTATTCAATTTAACTCTCTAAATCTTCTAAAGAAGATATTTGAAGTGAGGGCACACAGGATGGGCAAAAGAGGTGAAGAGGATCAACAGGTACAAATTTCCAGTTATAAAATTAGTAAGTCAAGGGGATGAAAGGTACAGCATAATAATATAATCAATGATATTGTAATAACTTTGTAAGGGGACAGATGGTAACTATTTAATGTGGTAAGCATTTTGTAATGCATATGAATGTGTATACCTGCAACTAATATAGTGTCACTATATAGCAATAATAAAAGAAATTCAAAAAGGAATAGATAAAAATAGAAATTGTAAATGTTGACTACATATTAATGGATATAAATTTAAAATATCCAGAGACTATAAATGTTATCCGACAAAAAATGTTATTTCATCCTATTAAAAAAAATCTGTTAACTTGTGTCAACTCATTGTTTTACTCCTATACCACTTCTGGGTGAGGCCAACCTAAATATAGTAAGAGGCACAGAGAGAAATGTAAAAATCAGTTAGCTTCAAATTGCTGTAATTCACAGTGAAAATGGATCACCATGATAATAGTTTCTAGATATTTCTAGTACAGTATTCTTTACAAACTATAAACCAAATATTGTGCTTAACCCCCTAAATTCCTATGCTGAAGTCCTAAATCCCAGTACCTCAAAATGTGACTGTTTGGAGAAATGGATTTTAAAAAGATAATTAAGGTAAAATAAGGTCATTAGGGTGGGCCCTAATTCAGTCTGATTGGTGTCTTCTAAGAAAAGGATATTTGGACACTGACATGTACTGAGGAAAATTTGTTTTAATTTTAAATATGAGGATACAGAGGGAAGGCAGCCATCTACAAGTCAGAAGGAGCGACCTAAGGAGAAACCCATCCCACCGACGACATTGATCTTGGCCGCTGGTTTCCTTAATTGTGAGAAAGTAAATTTCTACTGTTTAAGGCACCTCTGTGTACTTTGTTAAGGCAGCCCTGGAAAACTAGTATATCAATGCATAGAAGACACTAGATAACATATACATACAACTACTGTGTTACCTATATGGATCTCAGCCAAAGTCACAAGGGGGAAATACCAGGAACATGCCATATCCAGGAGCTAGTAGGCAGACAGGGCACACAGAACCCAGCTCTACATAACTCAAATTCTTTCACTAACAAAATATGCATACACTCATACACACAAATAATGTTCCAATATGTAATGAAATATTTATGTAAATATAAAATATATAATCTACAGATTGAAATACATAGATTTCATACAGGTTCCCTTATATTATTTTACATACATATTGAAATAAATACATATACTGTATTTCTCTTCTTCACATTCTGTTTATTTTCTCACAGAATCCTAATGTCTACTACACATTTTCCCTAAATTCACTGGCTTCATGTGTTCTAATACTACTGACTAATGGTAATACATTTTTTCTCCTCAATCACACTAGACACCTAAGCAATTCTGCCCTCCAATATTTTGCTTTTCTGTTTTATCTAATAAAAAGGTTTTGTTGTTTTTAGACATTGCTTGTTTTGCACAAAATGTTATTTGTGCTTTTTCTTTTTCCTCTTTCTTAATTACTTTACAATAGGCTTTTTTCCCCAAAACTATTAATAATTTCCCCTCAGGTCTTTATTTTAACCAAATGATGCCAAATAGCATTTACAAGAATGAGCACTACATTTTTTTGAAACAGAAATATAAAAAAATATATTTAAAATATCTTTTTTATTCTAACTTTTAAGCTCACATATCCCTTCCTAATTAGAATATTTTTAGTGAATCTGTGAAATAACCCAGAGGACATGCTTAGAACAAAGCAACATGATACAGCAGAAATGTGGTGGCATATCAAGGGGGAAAATGATGAGTCACTGAAGCAGAGCAATGATAACAGTAGGATACAGTGCTAAAATGTCCTTCGATCAACAGGTATATGGGAACATTTATATCTAATTGTTTAATATTTTGGTGCATACATATCACTCAATTTCCAGGTAAGTAAATAAATAAACAGTCAAATAAGTAAGCAGTCATCAAATATACCCAGATCTCTACAATAGCACTCCTTACGCAGAAGACATTTAAAATTTTCAGGGATGCTCAACTAAATTGTTCACAAAAAAGATTTCTAACTGTTCTTGTGTTCTGAATTAATTTCAGTCTCAAGTATTGTGTGGGAACTTTTTGCATAAAAGTGTCAGTTACATCTGTAAGCAATAAGTAAAAATACAAGATCCATTATTTTTAAACTACACAGTAAGTTCACCTGTGTGGTCCCTTAATGAATGTATTTATATGATTTCAAAGTGATATTTTAAAATAGAAAAGAATGTATAATAAATATGTAATACACAGAGTATGTAATAATATATAATAAACAGAAAAACAATTCTCTTCTCCTAAAGAATATCAAATTGATAACTAGCACCAATCACACTTGGCTTGATATATGTTCTGTTTCTAATTGTAGTCAAATAATTTGTTATCTAAATATTTGATCTTTATTTGTTTGCAAATTTCTATGGTATAAAATGTAATTTGGCCTGAGAAAGTTCGCAGTAGATAGTTACACTTCTAGAAGAGCTAAAATGCTTTAAAAATTAAACAGGCCCTCTGATAACACTAATTAATAAAATAATTCTTTTGAGAGAAATGGCAATTTGAAGTTACATTTGAAAAAGCTGTCATTGTTAATGGAAGGGAATTTTCTAGAAGTTCCTTCTTGAGAAGGAACATAACAGCTTTTAAAGCAGAACAATTAATTTGGGCCTTTTAAAATAAAAATAATGATTTGCTGTTTTTTATTTTAAAATGATGCTGTCAGTATGCCAAATTACTGTTCTGTACTCCAGATATGTAAAAATAGTTTTTAAATTAGTGTCATGTACTGTTAGAACATTTTTACTCTACTCCATTTAACTCCTCTCTGTCTGTCAGAGCTTTATTAAGGCATAGAAATTTATAACTCATGTTTAGAATAAACTTTTATGTTCATGTTCTCATATTCTATTAGGAGACATAGATGTTATATTACTTAATACACAAACCACATGTCATGGTCAGTTTTCTTTCTTGAACCCCTTGTGAAGACTGATACCAATCAAACCCCAAATCCATACTTTGGCTAAACTAAATGCTTTCCATTAACATCAATTGTGTACAACACAAATAAGGATGTTACAATTCTATGTTCTTTTGTCTAATTTCCTGTCTACATTATTCTACCACAAGTATAGTCTATTAGCCCAGCCAATCAAGATTTTCCATACAGAAACAGTTTAATTATTTATTATCACCACCCATTAAGATCCCTCCTCCTTTGATACATATGACTTGTTTTTGAATATATTTACCCTAAAGATTCACTATCTGGACAATAAATATATGATAATTAAACATTTTCCTTTCATATTTTTATAGAATCTGAGTGAGGACAAACATCTTGAGAAAAACTACTGGTCATAGTATCAGTTCTATGCCTATTGCATGACATGTTGGTCTGTCATGAAAGTATTTCAATTGAAACCAACTGCTTAAATGATCTTACCTCCATAACAGCTCTTCCATTTATATGAACTCATGTATATCTAAAAATTCCAATGTGGATGGAAAATAACAATTTAACTGGATTATCTCCCTTTTATTCTTTGAAATAGTCTAGTGTTGTCATGAAAATTACAATTATGCTTAAGCCATTTTTACTATCACTATATTTTTTAGTAAGTAGTGACAAATGGAAAGCGCTCACAGGAAATTGAAATGCTGAAATGATTTGAAAAGAAAGCCAAGGCATTTTAAGAAAACACTAAAACAGAAATGAATTCCTTTTCTAAAAGAAGGATATTACACCGGCTTCAAATTGGCTTTCATATTGGTTTTAGTCTTCAGTGTATCCTTTTAGAGAATACAAATATGAAATCCACAGCATTTCTTTTCATCATTTTAATTTTAGCAATAATAATTGCTAGGCATTATTATTTTAATTTTAGTAAAATAAACCATTAAGGTCCCTCAAGATAAGGGTAGTTGTAAATTATTAAAATATCTAGTCCTTCTTTCAGTAGAATTTCCCTGATTGTTTACACTTACAAACTCCTCTCATTTACCAAACAGTATCTAGTATAAAAAATTAAAGCAAACCTTAATTACTAGTGAATCTATTCTGTGATTATAAAAAATACCCTATTCATATTTAAATTCTAGTTATTTTTCTTAATGGAAACATTAAGATTTTAATTCTAATTCTCTTTAGTTTGGAGTCTATGGGTTCGGTGGAAGGTGACTGCTTTTGAGTTGTACTGGTGGAATCGTATCTCATCATTCCCAAGATAAAAATAATCATGTTGTTAATTTCTTATGAAATATCCAAATAACTCATATTGATAAACACATGTAAAATAAATATTAACTCAAAATTTCATACTTTTTTGTATTAATTTCCTATTTTGTCATCAAAACTTCCTTCAAAGCTCATCTCCTCTATCATATATGCTTCAAATATTAACTTCTTCCAGCCCTTCTGCAGGACCAATGACCTATGTGTCAGCACAATGATAAAACTGAAACAGTCGGAATCCTCACTATGAGTTATCTACTCATACAGGTGGCATACACTAGCTTTCTCTCAGGATATCATCCCAAAACTTTTGTCAGTAGATGAATATAAGACATACAAGTAAAGAGAGACAGGTAAGTAGATGTAGAAAAAAATGTGGAGAAAAACCATGATTATATTTCCAGAGCTCTGTATCTAACTGTATCTGAGAATAATTCATTAATTTTTTAACTTAAAGTTTTATGAAAATTATTTATTACTCTTTTATTTTCAATTTGTGAAACTTTCAATAGCCTGCTATCATGAATCACAATCTGCATTAAATTTTCACTGTTCATTTTGCAGATGACGTAAACCCAACCATGATAGTTCACCATTTGCCATCCAAACAGTGAAATTGTTTGCTGATGGTGATACTTACATAAGTCATAGCAAGTGATAGAGCCTTTAATGTAGAGATAGTTGAATCAACATAAGAGCTAAGATGGGAAGTCTTCTGCTAGAAGGAATGGTTGAGAATTCTTTTTATGCTAAAGAAATGCCACTAATTAATAGTTACAGTTGGCTCAACTAAGACTTTAGGAAGCATACTAGAAAATTGTCAGGATGCTGGTGAGGGTTGGCTACTTCCTGTGGTCTTGAGTATGCTGAAAAGAATCTCATAGTCCAAAGACAAAAACCATCTGTAAACATTTAAATTTAATTTTAATAAATGTCATGAGTGCATTCCAGAGCAGTAATGTTGAAAATTCTGCTTTTCCCCATTTTATACCTAATCTTTTTCCCAATATTTGGCCTTCCTAACAATAGGAAGGCTAAAATGTAATTATCATTTTGGTGCCTTTAACAATTAGGAAAGAAAACAGCTCTGCTTATGAGTTTAAAGAATAGCATCGCTGCTCGGCTTTGTGTCTGGGGAAGTTTCTCCCTGCATCCTAGGTAAAACCTCAACCCAGATGGGGGAGGATTCCTGACTCTGATCAGGTAATAATTTTCCATCAGGTCAAACAAGTGACAGCAAGAAAGGAATTCATTAAAGCAAGAGTAGATGTGAATGTCAGCAGCTCAATAGGCAGTAGAGAGCAAGGAAGAACAGAGGAAGAAAAGGAAAATTTGTTGAACCTGTTTGGTGTAGAGAAAATACCTTGCCAACTCCTAAAGCCAGGGGTCACCTAGTATCCAGTGTATGCTGGATCTGCACAGCATGGGAATTATATCCCAACCACTCCAGAATTTTGGGAAGCTGTGGACCACAGGATGGAGTAGGTTATGTTTTCAGAATTTCCTCTTCCCTGTTGGTCTGAAATAAAACAGGGAAAGAGAAAAGGATTATGTTAAAACTAGAAAGCTGAATGAAATAGCAAAGTGACACAGACATTTACCACCAGAGGCAGAGTCTGGAGAGTTCTTGTCTTTGTTATGGAAAAGAGTTCAGAGACAAGTGATTGGCTTATGCAACAAGAAAGTTTATTTGATATAATACAGTACACATTTAGACTGGGTAGTAACAATAATACAACCTCAGAGAGGAAATGCACTTAAGGATTTAGGATATGAGTAGGATAGGCATAAGCCATAATTCCTCTGAAGTTTTGTTTTAAGAATAGGATTATTTAGGTGACTGTGTTGATCTAAACCTCAGTGTTTTTTATCCACATGGATTCATTTACACTTTGGAGGTACATTTTTTGTCCTGGTTACAAAGTTACTTAATTGATTAAAGGGCTGAAAGAAGAGGAAGAAAAGCATATAGATTAAGTTAAAGAATAAATTGGGCCTTTTTCACAGATGAAGTAGATTTTGCAATGGCATGACCCCTGTCCCATTTCCCTGCTCCATCTCAACAACATTAAGGTTTTTCAACTTACTAAATGAATGCAGTTCAAAGACTCTATAACCAGAAATCAGGAAACATAAAAGTTTAAGTAAAAGTTCTTCAGTAAAAAATAAAAATAGCATTACACTAGGTTCTTTCAGAATTCAGGAACTGCCTTCTGTATGGGCATATTTGTGACTCAATACGTCTTAAAATTTATTTTCAGTAACATCCGTTTATTGAATCCTGGCAGAATATAACATTATGAAGGGACATTAAGATCATAGGTCCTTTTTTGTAATGAAGTGATGAATTGTCTTATTTCTTTTTACTTCCTTCTTCAGTATATCACTTTGAGTAAATGTTGAAAACTGTAATAAATTGACATCATATTTACAACCCTATCCTTTATTCTGAAGGTCACTTGGATATGAGCTTGCCAGTACTTTTCAATATGATCCTATTGTCTAGAAATACTTAGAGCAAAATTTGTCAAGGAGCTATTTTTAAAAGAAGAATTAATGCTAATCATGCACAGAAATACACAGCTATTTTGAAGCACACTTTTGAAAAATTAAGTGGTGCATTATTTAAGGTATACATTCATGTTAATTAAGTGCGTGTTTTAGTTTAATGTCTTATATTCTTAACTATCTAAGCAGTGAAAAATCAGCTAGATCCCACTTGGAATTTTAAAAAAGCTTTAATCAAAACAGAATTATTTATAGAACATGAGAATACCTACCTAAAATATATAATCGGAAGTTAGTAAAATTAATTAAATTATAGATTTGCAGGTTTAGTAAATTCACTTATTCAGGGAATGGTTGTTCTCTCTCTCTCTCAATCAAATCAGTAAGGCCTTAACAGAAGAATGGACCTCTGGAGACAAACAAGGATTTGAATCTTAACTCTGTCACTAAGTAGCTGTGTGAACGTATGCAAGTTGCTTCTCAGTTTCCTTTACTGAACAATAAGAATATAAGTAGGAGAAACCAATAACATGAATGATATAAAGCCATTTTAACTGCTTAGTGTTTAATAAGCACCCACAATATATATGCTGTTGTTATTTCTAGTATTATTGTTACTATTATTATGTACCTATTTCTATATAATACTAAACTAAAGATATTCAGGTGAAGTACCATTTTTAGCTTGGGTAGAAGTAGTATTAATCACATAAATGGTTTCATTGTCATAAATATAGATCATGCATTCATATTATTATGTTAAGGTTTAATGCCCTCCTAAACTGACATGTTCAAAGAGTCAAGGTTTTATAAATGGATAGTGAATAGTATTTAAGAGAAAGGGCATAGAATGTATTTGAGGTCCTGACTGTCATCCTAGGTGTGTGACCTTAAGCAATAACATGAACTCTCTGTGCTCAGGGAACCCTTCGAGTCTGTCGGGCATAGGCAAATAATTTTTGCAGAAGTCCTGGCTATATAAATAACTAAATTGCTCCCAAACTAGCATGTCTACTTGTGGGTAAAATTGCAATATTTCCAGAATCTCTCACTTGGCTATAGTGCATCTCCATATCAATAGGTGATTACAAGGGGGAGAGAGGCCATGTCTGGACTGGAGAGGTTGGGTGGGGTCCATTTTTGCAGCTGAGTCATGACAAATATGGGCAAGCAGAAATGGATGACTGCTAGTAAGCAATAATCATTATTTCTCACTTCGACTGATTTCAGTTTCAAAGGTGATTTGCCCCAGATGGGGAAAATATTTTCCCCCTAGAGTTATATCTGGTGGTAGACAGCAGGATCTCTGAACCTGAAATCTTTCTTCATGGGTGTGACCCTTGGGTGGGCTAACCATAGAGATGGTGGGAAGAGACCTGGAAACCCCCTGTGGATGGTGGGGAAGCCCCAGTGGCTGCAGCAGTTGGGGGTGCATTTTCACCTGAGAGCCTCCTATCCTTGTAGCTTTCAACTGGAGACTCCCTACTGGGAAATTGGTCTAGGGTAAAGCACCCCCTAGATGAGTGGGGCCTTCCCCAGAATTGGGGAAGCGGAGACACAAGAAGCTGTGGAATTAGCCCTCCATGAGATGGAAGACTGCTTAGAGGCCCTGAGTGGCCATGTAGCAGCCGGGATTGTGGGATGTTTGTTTCTCGAGATACTGAAATGTTTATTGAGGAGACAGAGAGACTTCAGTAAGAGAGAAACACTTCAGCATCTCTTGGAGGAGCTAGGCAATGACCTATGGGATGCACTTAAGAAGGACAGACAGTTATTGAGAAGACAGGTTGTTCTCCAGGAAGATACATTAGCAGCCAGGGAAAAGGCAGCAGGAAAATCTGTGTTGCAGGAGGCTGTGGGAGAGGGGAGGAAAGAGCTGTGTCTTCAGCCCCCCAGAGATGGTAGAGGAGATGTCCGGAGAGGATAAGGGGGTGGGGCCTAGGGCACATCTGTTGCTGAGGCCACTGCCCCAGGCACCTACCTCTCCTGTAATAAATGCCCACCTGGCTGTAATTAAGAAAATAAAAACACAACAACCACGGGCTCCTAAGGGGGAGGAGCCACCTCCTCCCCAGATTGTGGAGCACTCCGTACTCCGCCCATACGTACATCTGTGAATGAAATTGGTCCTTCTCTGAGCAACAGCCTCTTCAGGCGTAAATTGATACCACTTCCTCACTTAAAATAATGTTACTGTATGCTTTAGAGAAGCTTCTGCTTATATGGCTGCATAACAGTTCTTGACACAGTTAAATCATTGTAAATACAAAATAGTTTCAAAACACGAAGATATTTTAAAAATCAGAAGTACAAAAAGGCCTAGAGAAAGGGAGAAATTCAGGCTCACAATTCTTATAAAATGTCATTTCTGAATTATAACCACATGCTGTTTTATTTATGAACACCAGAATTCATTGAAAAGTCCCCATCAACTCTACGAATGCACAAATACATTTCAAAAATAAACTTTAAATATTCTATTAAAAAATACCTTGATAATTTAGAAATTGTATTGTTAGTAGTTCTCAAGTGTAGTGTACATCAGAATAATGTAAGAGCTTGTTCAAAACAGATTGCTATATCTCAACTACATAGTTTTTTTTCCTATAGGTGAACTTAAGAATTTGCATTTCTAACAAGTCCCAAGTTGATTCAGATACTAATGGGCCAAGAACCACACTATTGTTTGTTATTCCAACAGTAGCATTTATTCCTTTCTATTTGTTAGTCTCGCCTAGATTTTCTACAGGCTTGTATTGGAAAGAGTCTCTTATATCCACATAACAAATCTCCAAAATGTTTTGAATTTTGTTGGTTAAATGCCCTCCATTACTTTGATTTTATCATTTACATATATATATGATATATATTACACATCTATTAGATACATATATTTCACACATAATAAAAATTTGAGATCAACAGTCTTCACTTTTGATAAATTCTACTCAATATGAAAAGGGCATGATAGTTGAAGGAGGTCAGTTCACCATGGCCTCTTAATTTATCAGTGCACTCACTGTATTTTGCAGTTCTGAATCATTTGATGACCTTTCTCCCATGACTTCATTCCTGCCTTTATTTATATTCCCTTTTATTGATTTGGTATTAATGAGAAAGTAGATATAAGTTAGGGTATTATGGAATATTCAGAAGTAAAAAAAACTTTGTTCAGTAACACTGTGATAAATCCCTGAGATCATAGATGTCTTTAAGCTTTAATGTTGCATTACTCTACTTGTTATGTGGAAAGTACATCTTACATAGGTGCTAAAAATATCGGACTTTTTTTTTAGCACTTAATGTGAAGTCTTTGGGAATGCTGAAATAATAGGTTAAAACACCGTAACTATTTTCTTGCCATATTTTATAAAACTTTTCTTTGATATCATTGTTAACTGTATTATTCTTTTTTAATTTGACATTTTTAATAACAAATGGAATTTTGGAATGATATTGTATTTAATAATTTTATTACAGAATTAAATTTTTCAGTGGATCTGGGGCTGCCTATCTAACATTGTCTTCTTCTTTTCCCTTCCCTCAAATTCCCAGCTTTTTTTTTTTAGGGGTTCATGTGAGTATGGAATTCTGACAACCATCTCACTATCAAGACACATTAGCTTAAATAGTAGTTTGTTAAACCTGAATACTGTATTCCCTCCCCATGGATTTTATACTTACACATGGCATAAGCTAATCCAATCAGAGTTCTTCTCCAAGCTTTTGTTAGCAATGCTAGAAATGATACTTTTTCTTTCTTTCATGATATAAAGGTAAAGACATATAACCTGGGATCTGTTAGTAGTAAATTGTCCACCAAAAGGGAAGTCAGTCTGAAGATGAAGCCAGTTGTCAGAGTAGCAATCATAAATTAGGTCTCATGTAGCATTGGTGAACCACTGATTGAAGACTTACTTGAAACAAATCTATGTATGTACCAGTGTTTGAGCCAACATATTCTTTAGCTGTTTAATGAATTTGTTTAATATTTCTTGAAACATAAAGGGGTTTTTTATATAGCATATATAGCAGTATAGAAAATAATATAGTTTTTTGCAGTTCAAGTGTATTCTATGTAAACTATAAATACATAAATAAGTATAAATAACATGCAAAAAAGTGTGAAAATTTTCTGCCTTTAAGAGATGTATTTGAAATTTAAGTGTTATTACATCAATCCTAAATTTGGGCTGTTTTGAGTTTTCAAAGTCAATTGTAATAAAACAATTAATGTAAAAGTTTCAATGTAAATTCAGACCTAGTGTTATCAGAGACCTAAATATGAGATTGTATGTTTACTTATAATTTTGAAGATTTTTTAAAAAGCTGTGTTGCATTGATTGTCTGAAAAAAACCTATGAAAATAAATTTGGAGTACTTCTTTCTCCTGCTATTAACTAGGTGGAGACTTTTCATCAAGACACTGAAATATCATTAGACCAGATATATGTTTTTAAATAAGTTACTTACCTTAGATTTCTTAAGTAAGTATTCCAGTGACATAGCTGTTTGGACTCAGCATGCAAAAGAATCATATATAGAGCTTTTGCTAAAAATTCGAATTTTTGTCCCACATTCTTAGATGTTCTAAATAAGAATGTCTGGAGTTCTGTCATGGTTTCTGTATTTTAATAGGTGGTCCAAATGTCCTGAATATAGTTTTCTCAGGGGACCATTCTCTGAGAAACATAAACTAAGATCGACACTATGATTATTTTAGCATATCTTTATGTGATGGTTCATTAACATTCAACTTACAACTTAATTCACTTTATTTAAAAATATGATGCATGTACATGTAAAAAGAGGTATACAATAAAAAGTCACAGCAATCATCCCAATCCTTCTCCACAGAGTCATTAGATGGACACTTGTGTATCATTTCAGAAATCCTCTAGCCATATAAACTCAGTTCTCTTTCTTGTGCAATTGATTATGGAGCTACATCGTGGTGAAGCATTCTGTTTCTTAAAATGAAGGCAAAAGTAGACTAGCTGCACTGCTTTTCTCTCTAGGATTACGCTCATCAATCTTACATCTTTACAATGATGGCATCCCATAAATTATAATCAGGAATACTCCTATTCTTCACTGGACAGAGTTCCCTATTAGTTCTGTTTAATTTTTTTTTTACCTCTTTTGAGTAAATATTTTTGTATATAGTATACGGAAAGGATTCAACTTCATTTTTCTAAATATGGATAAGTTTTCCAAGCATCATTTATTGAAAAGATGACTCTTTCCCCATGGATTTATTTTGACACTCTTATCTGAAATCAATTTAATCTAAATTGAGGTTTTATTTCAGAAATCTCACTTCTATTTCACTGGTTTCAGTCTACGTCATGCCAGTAAGATATCTTGATTAATGTAGTTTTGTGGTACATTTCAAAAATTGGGAATTGTGAGTCCTTTGATATTCTTTTTCAAAATTGTTTGGCTATTTCGGTAGCATAAGTTTCTGTATCACCTTTGGGATCATCTTTTCATTTTATGCAAAAAGTTTCTGCAGCTGGAGTTTTGATGCAAATTGTCTTGAATTGTTTAGATCAAATGTGGAGATAATTGCCATTTTAACAATATTAAATCTTCTAACCCATGAACATGGGATGTCTTTCAAATTATTTAGGTGATTTTTAATAATTTTCTACCATATTCTGTAGTGTTCATAGTATAAACTTTGCACTTCTTTTGTTAAATTTATTCCTAAATGCAAACTCTTTTTTATTCTATTGTAATACAATTATTATATGATTATATTATTGTAATGAAATTATTTTTATTTCTTAATTTAATTTTCTGAATTGCTATTATAAAGAAATACAATTGATATTTGTACATTGACCTTGTATTCTGTAATATTGTGGAACTTGTCCTTCTAGTAGTTTTATTCTTTTTTTTTATTGGACTAATTAGGATTTTTTGTATATGAGATTATGTCATACACAAATAGGGATGATTTTACCTCTTCGTTTCCAATGTGGATGCTTTTCTCCATAGAAGCCTTTTAACAGCTTGAAAAAGTTCATTTCTATTTCTGCTTTACTGAGTTTTGTTTTTTTTCATGAAAGATGATAAATATTTATCAAATGCTTTTTCTGCATCTATTGAGATGTGCATGTATATTTTGTCCTTCATTCTATTCGTATGATGAATTATAGTAATTGACTTTTTGGATGTTAAATGTCCTTACTTTCTTGGGAAAAGACCTACTTGGTCATGATATAAATTTTTTATATGTATATTGCTCAACTGCTAATATTTTGTTGAGGATTTTTTTGGTTATATTTATATACAATATTGCTCTGTAGTTTTCTTGTGATGTCTTTGGTTTTAATACCAAAACCTCCTGTAGACTTAATCTACATATTATTGAAAATGAAATATTGAAAAGTCGAACAATTATGTTAAATTGTCTATATTTCCCTTCAATTCTGTAATTTTGAATTGTAAATATTCTGGGACTCTGTTAAGTTCATATATGTTTATATTGCTTTATATGTAGTTGTAACAACCTTTTTATTTTTATAAAATAGTCCTTTTTATTTATATTAACATACTTTAAGTATTCTGTTGAATACTTGTAAAGACATCCCAGATTTTTTATAGTTTCTGTTTATATGATACATATTTTTTCATCTTGTTACTTTCAGTCTCTTTATCTGAATATAAATTGTATCTCCTATAAATGGCATATAGGTGGATCTTATTTTTTCTCTATTCTGACAATGTCTTCATTTTATTGAACTTTTTAATTGATTCCCATTTAATATCATTGACATTATATTTATATTTAGAATTTTTCATTTGGTTTTCTATAAGTCCTATATCTTTTTTGTTCTATTCTTTCTTTGCTATTTCCTTTTTCCATTAAGTGAATGTTTGCTAGTATACAATTTTAATTCCTTAAATGATATTTCACTATATTTTTGAGTTAATTTTTATAGCTTACCATATATATCTTAATTTAAGAGAAACAACTACAGATTAAAACTAACTTTATTTCATTAAGATAGAAAATGCTGCTATTGTATAGCTGTATTCCCTCTTTCCCCTTTTTGTGCTATTATTGTTATACATATTACATATATATGTTATAGACCCAATACTGCAGTATTATAATTATTACTTTGTGTCATTTTATGTCTATGAAAGAAACTGAGAAAGAAAAAGGGGCAAAGATATGTTCATCAAGTATGATATATTAACCTAATTGTTAGTCCTGATTCTTTTCATTTGTTTCTGTGCTTTTGAATATACATCTGGAAATGAGTTAAATAAACAAATTTCCTGACTCCAGTGCAACTTTTCTCCCACCCACCTCATTTGTGATGTCATTGTCTAGTATATTGCATTTCTATATGTTATATATTCAACAATATAATTATTTACATACAGTTTTATATGATTGGTCTTAAAATCAGTTAAAAGAAGAAAGGAACATAAGTATGAATTTATATTGTTTTTATAGTTACATAATTACTGTTACTGGTGCTCTTGAGTTTAGATTCTCGTCTGGATTGGATGAGCCTGAAGAACTTCCTTTACTATTTATTTAAGGGTGAATCATCCAGTAACAGATTTTCTCAGACCAGTAGAGATCCTGTAACAATTTGGAGTGATATTCCTATTTTGGGGTGGGTCAGCTTGGATTTGAATAGCAGCATGCATAGGAAAGGTCTGATATAACTCAGTTGTCAAAGAGAAATGGCATATTCAATAATATGGAAAGTTTGGACTCAATGGCATTTCAGATTTAAGTGGGAAATTGACAGTTTTTCCTATCTTTGGGAGGGACTTTATTCTCCACTCTGCAGCTTCAAACTAGAGCCTGGGCAAAGCACAATTATTCTACTCAGTGGACAGAACTCAAAGCCTTTCTCTTATCCTTGATGAATAATTTTTGTGATGAATTTTGTTTAATTTTTACTGATGGCTGTTTGGCCTGTCTCTTGGAAAAGTACAGACTGGCAGATTTAAAGACACCCTTCTTTGGGGCTGTTAATAGTTGAAATAAACTACAGCTGCTTATCAAATCCATGGGTCACTCATACAGATGATCACAGCAGGCCCTGTTCTCCAGTATGACCAACTAGAATCAAGCTGCTAGCTGCTAATGGAGTTACACTTCCCAGATTTGTACCACTGTTGCTGGAATGCGTTATTGTTCCATACATACCAGAAAATCTACTCTCAAAGACTAAATACACAGAAAAAAGACTGTTTCCAACACAGAGGCTACCACTACATGCCAGCCTTGAGTCTCCTGTCAAAAGTTGACCTGTTTGTCTTCTGGAAGATTGATATTTGAATAGAATGGAGAATGTATGGAGCACTTACAGAAAATAATTTTTTTCTCTACTGCTTTTGTACTACTCTTCTGAAATTGGAGACCTTAACATTTTGCATTCAAGGTGTCAGCATAGTGGGAGGGAAAAAATTCCAGGACATTAATAACTTTTGCCTGGGATACTGTGTGTGAACAGAGAGGAGGAAATGGAAGAAAATATTGGGGTAATTTTAAGCTCATGTCATCCATGATGAACCCAGTTAACAGAATCTCTGAATAACAATCCAATACTTTTCTACCCTTTCTCAACCCCCCTCCAGCTCTTACTGTGGGTTCTGAAGCAAAGGTTCATTAGCATAGGCACTGCCTCCAGCCCAAGTCCTGGGAATGCATTGCTGATTCTATATGCACTTAAAAATCCACACTCTCCAAAAAGCACAATATATCAACAATGTTGCTTTCAAATCTTTAAAATAATGTGACTTTTCATAAGTACAGTGGTAAGTTATATATATATATATATATATATATATATACATACATATACACATATGCACACATATATTTATTTTATATAAATAAAAATACATTATATATATAAATTCATTTTTAAAAAGTAGATCAAAACCTAACAAGATGTAATTCTTTTATAACTTACCCTCACTGATATTTTTTAAGTACTCACAACTGCCCCTTCCATGAATATTTTTGGCCTAAAAAGAATGAACAGGTGGTAAAAACCATGTGGGTTTTAATATGGTGTCACTTTCTGCAGAAAAAGAGAAAGTGTTCTCAGAATGTCAGGCTGCCAATCTACTTAGCTGGCACCTGCAGTCCAAACTACCACAGTGTTTTGAGAAGAGTCTTGCTGCTTTCCTAACAGATGGTTACAAATATTGACAGCCAAGTGATCATGTATGCACATTGGTTGTTGAGTGTTGAAGACAAGTTGCTTGGTTATGAAGGTCACACTGTCTGCCCAGAGCTTCTTCAATTAGTATCAGGAGGAACAGCTGTTTATTCTTCCTATCTTCATTCCTATTTCCATGCTTACCTCTTGAACAATTACAAAGATACTCCAATGAGATCCTTATATTGTAATCAATAGATTACAATCCATGGACAGAGCAGGTGCCCTGAACACCAAATAACAACAAAAAATAATTTCAGTAGCTGAAAAAAATAATTTTCATATAAAATGAATGGATGTTTTGAAAAATTATATTTAAATGTTAATATATATTCTCTTTAAAGAAGGGGGGCTTGAGTTGGAACATTTATCTTGTCTTCTGAATTTCAAACAAGCATGTCTGGCAATCTCTTACATAAGTAGTATTCATTCACTAACTTTGTGAAATCAATGCCATATTGGCAACTCAACTCAAAGTAAGAAATATTAGATTCCTACCAATTGTTTATTGATGTAAGTAAGCTCACTCGAATTATAACAATTTATATTGCCACTTTTCAATCTATCAAATGTAGATCATTCACTGATACATTATTGTGTATATATTTTGGTCCAAATAAAACCAAAATAGGCTAAAGGAAACAAAATATATCTTACAATTTTTCTTTTGTTCTTCAGTAACTTACAATAGCTATGTACCTACAGAAGGTACAAAAAGCTGACACTTCTAGGAATGGAAAAATGAATGTGCAGCAATGTTTTAGTGATACATCTGATAGAAATTCAGAAAAGAAAGTGGGTGTGTGGACTTGCTGTAGGAAAATTGCCTAGAGAAGATATATTTCCAGGACGAAAACCTGTGTACTCTTTATAAGTAGAAGAGCAAAGGGGGAGGTTCAGTTAGGTTCTTAAGTGACCTTTTTTGTTGTTGATCTTTGTGACCTTTTTTTATTGCTGTTGTTTGGACCCCTGAAATCTCATCAGCTTGTTGAGTATTTGCCAGATACACAGCAAAACAGAAACAATAGTTATGTACCTACAGAAGTAACTCTTACTGGTAGGCATCTGATCTGTTGAATCAGATACCATATGAAAATAATATTGGTTAAATGAGCTTGATTACAATATGATCATGACAATTACAGAACAGCTAATATTTATTTGGAAAAGGCAGTATGCTAGTTGCTTCACATGCATTATTACATTTAATACCCACAGTAAAGGTATGGTAGTCAGCATTTCATCCCCAGCTGAACAACAACATGGCATAGCTCGAGAAGTTAAACTACTGGTACAAGGTCACATTTAAATGAGAGGATGAGCTGTGACTCTACCCCAAGCTTGCGAAATTTCAAAGGCCATTTTCTTCACCACCATGTGAGGCTGTGAAAATAATGAAACAATTCAAAGCTACATAAAAATGTTTTAAACTAATATTTTTGTGAAAGGAGAAAAATATAAAGGAACAACATACCTATTTTTTAACATAATTGAGTTTTAATCATGCCACTTCCTCAATTTGCATTTTTTCCTGGCATTAATTTTGACATTTATAAAATGAGAGTTGTTTATTTCAGGATTTCTTTCCCCTGTAAAAGTCTGCAATTCTCAGAGTGCATCTGAGGTTGATTTTCTAAAAGCTGTGTGCTAAGACTTTATCTGTATTAGTTTTATTTTGTTTATTTAGATTTAATCAAAAGTTATACTGAAGTATATACCATATTAGCTTACAATTAAGTATTTCTTTCCATAATCAGAATATTTAAAATATTCTGTGAGCACAGTAGAGAAAAAGATTTTGAAGTATCTGAAAGGAGGACAGTCATAGAGCATTTCCTAAACAGGGGAGTGGCCCGAAGGGACCCTTGCCCCACTATTACAGAAGAGGAGGGAAAATAAAGAGGAGTCTTGCCCCAGGTGACCCAGAACTGGAATTTCTGATCAAATCATTGTTATGAAAAGTGTGGCAATTCTATATGCTTATATAGTATCACTGCATTTTGGCTACTGTGAATGAAGTCAGCCGTATATAATAAACTGAAGACTTTTATGATCATGGATAAAAGCAGCAGCCTAGAAGGTGGCTCTTCAGTTTTAAGTGCATGCAGATGGCCTGCATATCCTTTTCACATGTACGTTTGACTCAGGAAATCTGCACTGGGGGCCTGAGAGTCTTTTTTTTTTTTTTTTTTTTGAGAGGACATCTCTCATATTTATTGATCTAATGGTTGTTAACAACAATAAAATTCTGTATAGGGGAGTCAATGCTCAATGCACAATCATTAATCCACACCAAGCCTAATTCTCGTCAGTCTCCAATCTTCTGAAGCATAACGAACAAGTTCTTACGTGGTGAACGAATTCTTACATAGTGAATAAGTTCTTACGTGGTGAACAGTACAAGGGCATTCATCACAGAAACTTTCGGTTTTGATCACGCATTATGAACTATAAACAATCAGGTCAAATATGAATATTCGTTTGAGTTTTATACTTGATTTATATGTGAATCCCATATTTCTCCCTTTATTATTATTATTATTATTATTATTATTATTATTATTATTTTTAATAAAATGCTGAAGTGGTAGATGCAAGATAAAGGTAGAAAACATAGTTTAGTGCTGTAAGAGAGCAAATGTAGATGACCAGGTGTGTGCCTGTAGACTATGTGTTAATCCAAGCTAGACAAGGGCAATAAAACATCCACAGATGCAGAAGATGTCTCTCAAAACAGGGGGGGTGAGGTTCTAAGCCTCACTTCTGTTAATCAACAATTTCTCACCTGATGGCCCCCCCTGCGACTGTGTCTGTCTTAGGTTGTTCCTCCCTTGAGGAATCTTACCCATCTCTGGCTAACCAGTCATCTTCCGGGGCCATACAGGGAAATGTAAAGTTAGTAAGTGGGAGAGAAGCCATACTGTTTGAAAAGGTTAGCTTTTTACTTCTTTGCAGATTTATGCCCTGTGGCTTCTATGCCCAGCATTTGTCTTGAGGTATCTTTACCACTTGGAGGAATTATGATACTTGGTGAATTCGATATGAGGCATGAATTCTATTTAAGGGTTGTAATTAGGAAGGAAGAAGAAAAGCTATAGAGGTAGCAGACGGAATAAAACATGGGAAGATTGATTATTTCTTTGACGTATCTTCTTATAGAGTAACTTAAGCATGTATAGGTTTTAAACTACTAATTAAATTGCACACACACATTAACATAATAGGAATACAGTTACATAACCAAAGCAGATCTATAATTACCAGCCATCTCCAGTGAAGCCAAGAAAACCAGTTAGGCACCCTAGGCATTTGTGAAAATTTGTCTATGATATAATGGATATTGTCCAACTGTACTTGAACAGTCTGAGAGAAATCAGACAAATTAAAACAACCCATTCCTGGGAACTGTTCACATCCCATATGTTCTTTTAACAGTAGATAGTCTGTAATTGTAAGATTTTGGAGCACTACAACTTACACTTGTCCTAATTCTTGGTTGAGTTCCAACAGTATAGATCCAGTCAAATTTGTTGTTTTACTGTATGCACAGGCCAGCTTAGATATCTCCTTCTTCATTCCAATGGCAAGTCTAGCAACTGGTGGGATGAATGCAGCTACAGCTGTAGCAGCTGCTGGATCCTTGTTGAGGTCTTTTGAAGATCATCTTCTGGTATGAGTCTTCCAGAGAGTGCTGATGTTGGAAGTTCTTCTTCATATCGTATCTTAGTTCATTTTCTGGGTAGCCAAATTAGGTTTTGATCCTCTGTATAAACACAAACAGACCCTTTGCCCACAATTTGATATGCTCTTTATACCATTGTGTAGAACTCATTGGAGATCACCACACAGGAATTGCTTTTTTTTTTTAAGAGAAAGAAATATTATCAGAAAAGTGTACTGCATAGCCGATAATCTGACACCCTTTAAGTGATCAAAATTAAGGATATTTAAAGCATGCATTAATCGTTGATTTACAGTTAGTTTTATCTTATCAGGGAGTAATCACCCTTTTCTTTCTTTTTTTTTTGTTATCTTCAATCTACACTTACATGAAGAATATTATGTTTACTAGGCTCTCCCCTATACCAGGTCCCCCCTATAAACTCCTTTACAGTCACTGTCCATCAGCATAGCAAAATGTTGTAGAATCACTACTTGTCTTCTCTGTGTTGCACAGCCCTCCCCTTTCTCCCACCCCACTATGCATGCTAATCTTAATACCCCCCTTCTTCTCCACCCCCTTATATCTCCCTACACACCCATCCTCCCCAGTGCCTTTCCCTTTGGTACCTGTTAGTCCATTCTTGGGTTCTGTGATTCCACTGCTGTTTTGTTCTTTCAGTTTTTCCTTTGTTCTTATACTCCACAGATGAGTGAAACATTTGGTATTTCTCTTTCTCCACTTGGCTTATTTCACTGAGCATAATACCCTCCAGCTTCATCCATGTTGCTGCAAATGGTAGGATTTGCCCTCTTCTTATGGCTGAGTAGTATTCCATTGTGTATATGTACCACATCTTCTTTATCCATTCATCTACCAATGGACATTTAGGTTGCTTCCAATTCTTGGCTATTGTAAATAGTGCTGCAATAAACATAGGGGAGCATCTGTCTTTCTCAAACTTGATTGCTGCGTTCTTAGGGTGAATTCCTAGGAGTGGGATTCCTGGGTGAAATGGTAAGTCTATTTTGAGCGTTTTGAGGAACCTCCATACTGCTTTCCACATTGGCTGAACTAATTTACATTCCCACCAGCAGTGTAGGAGGGTTCCCCTTTCTCCAAAGCCTCGCCAACATTTGTTGTTGTTTGTCTTTTGGATGGTAGCCATTCTTACTGGTGTGAGGTGATACCTCATTGTAGTTTTAATTTGCATTTCTCTGATACTTAGTGATGTGGAGCATCTTTTCATGTGTCTGTTGGCCATCTGTATCTCTTTTTTGGAGAACTGTCTGTCCAGTTCCTCTGCCCATTTTTTAATTGGATTATTTGATTTTTGTTTGTTGAGGCATGTGAGCTCTTTATATATTTTGGACGTCAAGCCTTTATCGGATCTGTCATTTATAAATATATTCTCCCATACTGTAGTGTTCCTTTTTGTTCTATTGATAGTGTCTTTTGCTGTACAGAAGCTTTTCAGCTTAAAATTGTCCCACTTGTTCATTTTTGCTGTTGTTTTCCTTGCCTGGGGAGATATGTTCAAGAAGAGGTCACCTATGTTTATGTCTAAGAGGTTTTTGCCTATGTTTTTTTCCACGAGTTTAATGGTTTCATGACTTACATTCAGGTCGTTGATCCATTTTGAATTTACTTTTGTATATGGGGTTAGACAATGGTCCAGTTTCATTCTCTTACATGTAGCTGTCCAGTTTTGCCAGCACCATCTGTTGAAGAGACTGTCATTTTGCCATTGTATGTCCATGGCTCCTTTATCAAATATTAATTGACCATATATGTCTGTGTTAATGTTTGGAGTCTCTAGTCTGTTCCACTGGTCTGTGGCTCTGTTCTTGTGCCAGTACCAAATTGTCTGATCACTATGGCTTTGTAGTAGAGCTTGAATTTGGGGAGTGAGATCCCCCCTACTTTATTATTCTTTCTTAGGATTGCCTTGGCTATTCGGGGTCTTTGGTGTTTCCATATGAATTTTTGAATTATTTGTTCCAGTTCATTGAAGAGTGTTGCTGGTAATTTGGGGGATTGCATCAAATCTGTATATTGCTTTGGGCAGGGTGGCTATTTTGATTATATTTATTCTTCCTAGCCACGAGCATGGGATGAGTTTCCATTTGTTAGTGTCCCCTTTAATTTCTCTTAAGAGTGACTTGTAGTTTTCAGAGTATAGGTCATTCACTTCTTTGGTGAGATTTATTCCTAGGTATTTTATTCTTTTTGATGCAATTGTGAATGGAATTATTTTCCAGATTTCTCTTTCTATTGGTTCATTGTTAGTGTATAGGTAAGCTACAGATTTCTGAGTGTTAATTTTGTATCCTGCAACTTTGCTGTTTTCTGATATCAGTTCTAGTAGTTTTGGGGTGGAGTCTTTAGGGATTTTTATGTACAATATCATGTCATCTGCAAATAGTGACACTTTAACTTCTTCTTTACCAATCTGGATTCCATGTATTTCTTTGTTTTGTCTGATTGCCATGGCTAGGACCTCCAGTACTATGTTAAATAACAGTGGGGAGAGTGGACATCCCTGTCTGGTTCCCGATCTC
Source organism: Manis javanica (assembly GCF_040802235.1). Lineage (NCBI taxonomy): Eukaryota > Metazoa > Chordata > Mammalia > Pholidota > Manidae > Manis > Manis javanica. The sequence continues at coordinate 107,803,138 of NC_133158.1, forward strand.
AGAGGAAAAGCTTTTAGCTTCTCGCTGTTCAGTATAATGTTGGCTGTGGGTTTATCATATATGGCCTTTATTATGTTGAGGTACTTGTCCTCTATTCCCATTTTGCTGAGAGTTTTTATCATGAATGGATGTTTATTTTGTCAAATGCTTTTTCAGCATCTATGGGGATGATCATGTTATTTTTGTCTCTCTTTTTGTTGATGTGGTGGATGATGTTGATGGATTTTCAAATGTTGTACCATCCTTGCATCCCTGGGATGAATCCCACTTCGTCCTGGTGTATGATCCTTTTGATATACTTTTGAATTCGGTTTGCTAATATTTCATTGAGTATTTTTGCATCTACATTCATCATGGATATTGGTCTGTAATTTTCTTTTTTTGTGGGGTCTTTACCTGGTTTTGGTATTAGGGTGATGATGGCTTCATAGAATGAGCTTTGGGAGTATTCCCTCCTCTTCTATTTTTTTGGAAAACTTTAAGGAGAATGGGTATTATGTCTTCTCTGTGTGTCTGATAAAATTCCAAAGTAAATCCGTCCGGCCAGGGGGTTTTGTTCATGGGTAGTTTTTTGATTACAGTTTCAATTTCTTTGCTTGTAATTGGTTTGTTTAACTTTTGTGTTTCTTCCTTGGTCAGTCTTGGAAGGTTGTATTTTTCTAGGAAGTTGTCCATTTCTTCTAGGTTTTCCAGCTTGTTGGCATATAGGTTTTCATAGTAGTCTTTAATAATTCTTTGTATTTCTGTGGAGTCTGTCGTGATTTTTGCTTTCTCATTTCTGATTCTGTTGATTTGTGTTGATTCTCTATTCCTCTTAATAAGTTTGTCTAGAGGCTTATCTATTTTGTTTATTTTCTCAAAGAACCAGCTCTTGGTTTCATTGATTTTTACTATTGTTTTATTCTTCTCAATTTTGTTTATTTCTTCTGTGATCTTCATTATGTCCCTCCTTCTGCTGACTTCAGGCCTCATTTGTTCTTCTTTTTCCAGTTTCGATAATTGTGATGTTAGACTATTCATTTGGGATTGTTCTTCCTTCTTCAAGTGTGCCTGAATCGCTATATACTTTTTTCCTCTTAAGACTGCTTTCACTGTGTCCCACAGAAGTTGGGGCTTTGTGTTGTTGTTATCATTTTTTTCTATATATTCCTTGATGTCTATTTTAATTTGTTCGTTGATCCATTGATTGTTTAGGAGCATGTTGTTAAGCCTCCATGTGTTTGTGAGCCTTTTTGTTTTCTTTGTAGAATTTATTTCTACTTTTTACCTTTGTGGTCTGAAAAATTGGTTGGTAGAATTTCAATATTTTGGATTTTTCTGAGGCTCTTTTTGTGGTCTATTCTGGAGAATGTTCCATGTGCACTTGAGAAGAATGTATATCCTGTTGCTTTTGGATGTAGAGTTCTATAGATCTGTATTAGGTCCATCTGCTCTACTGTGTTGTTCAGTGCTTCCATGTCCTTACTTATTTTCTGCCCGGTGGATCTATCCTTTGGGGCGAGTGGTGTGTTGAAGTCTCCTAAAATGAATGCATTGCAGTCTATTTCCCCCTTTAGTTCTGTTAGTATTTGTTTCAGGTATGTTGGTGCTCGTGTGTTGGGTGCATATATATTTAGAATGGTTATATTCTCTTGTTGGACTGAGCCCTTTATCATTATGTAGTGTCCTTCTTTATCTCTTGTTACTTTCTTTGTTTTGAAGTCTATTTTGTCTTATATTAGTACTGCAACCCCTGCTTTCTTCTCGCTGTTGTTTGCCTGAAATATGTTATTCCATGCCTTGACTTTTAGTCTGTACATGTCTTTGGGTTTGAGGTGAGTTTCTTGTAAGCAGCACATAGATGGGTCTTGCTTTTTTATCCATTCTATTACTCTGTGTCTTTTGATTGGTGCATTAAGTCCATTTACATTTAGGGTGACTATTGAAAGATATGTACTTACTGCCATTGCAGGCTTTAAATTCATAGTTAACAAAGGTTCAAGGTTAGCCTCTTTAGTATCTTACCACCTAACTTAGCTCGCTTATTGAGCTGTTATATACACTGTGTGGAGATTCTTTTCTTCTCTCCCTTCTTATTCCTCCTCCTCCATTCTTCATATGTTGTGTGTTTTGTTCTGTGCTCTTTTTAGGAGTGCTCCCATCTAGAGCAGTCCCTGTAAGATGCCCTGTAGAAGTGGTTTGTGGGAAGCAAATTCCCTCAGCTTTTACTTGTCTGGGAATTGTTTCATCCTGCCATCATATTTAATTGATAGTCGTGCTGGATACAGTATCCTTGGTTCAAGGCCCTTCTGTTTCATTGCATTAAATATATCATGCCATTCTCTTCTGGCCTGTAGGGTTTCTGTCGAGAAGTCTGATGTTAGCCTGATGGGTTTTCCTTTAAAGGTGACCTTTTTCTCTCTAGCTGCCTTTAAAACTCTTTCCTTGTCCTTGATCTTTGCCATTTTAATTATTATGTATCTTGGTGTTTTCCTCCTTGGATCCTTTCTGTTGGGGTTCTGTGTATTTCCATGGTCTGTTCGATTATTTCCTCCCCCAGTTTGGGGAAGTTTTCAGCTATTATTTCTTCCAAGATACTTTCTGCCCCTTTTCCTCTCTCTTCTTCTTCTGGTACCCCTATAATATGGATATTGTTCCTTTTGGATTGGTCACACACTTCTCTTAATATTGTTTCATTCCTGGAGATCCTCTTATCTCTCTCTATGTCAGCTTCTATGCGTTCCTGTTCTCTGGTTTCAATTCCATTAATGGCCTCTTGCATCTGATCCATTCTGGTTATGAATCCTTCCAGAGTTTGTTTCATTTCTGTACTCTCCTTTCTGGCATCTGTGATCTCCCTCCGGGCTTCATCCCATTTCTCTTGCGTATTTCTCTGCATCTCTGTCAGCATGTTTATGATTTTTATTTTAAATTCTTTGTCAGGAAGACTGATTAGGTCTGTCTCCTTCTCTGGTGTCTCTGTGATCTTGGTTTTCCTGTAATCTTGTCTTTTCATGGTGATAGGAATAGTTTGCAGAGCTGGGATGGGTGACGGCTGGGAGAACCTTCCTTCTTTTTGGTTTGTGGCCTTCCTCTCCTGGGAGAATAGCGACCTCTAGTGGCTTGCTGAGTAACTGCATGCAGACAGGGCTTCTGCTTCCTGCCCAGCTGCTATGGAGTTTATCTCCACTGTTGCTGTGGGCATGGCCTGGCTAGGGCTGCTGCTCCAAAGTGGTGGAGTTGCATTGGAGGGGGAGCGGCCAGGAGGCTATTTATCTCCATAAGGGGCTTCCGTGCTCCCTGCAGCCCAGGGGATTACAGTGCCCAGAGATCCCGGGATTCCCTACCTTTGGACTAAGTGTCCCACCCTGCCTCTTTAAGAATTCCAAAAAGCACCTGCCAAAACAAAACAACGACCTTCATTTTTCTTTATTCTCCGGTGCCAGCCTCAGGCACCCGCTCACTGGTCTTGCTGCCCTGCTCCCTAGTATTGGGTTCCCTATCCCTTTAAGACTTCCAAAAAGCGCTCACCAAAACAAAACAACAACAAAAAAAAAGAAAAAAGGAAAAGATGGCAGCTCGCTTTTCTTTTGTCCTCCAGTGCTGGCCTCCAGTACCCACTCACTGTTCTTGCTGCCCTTTTTCCCTAGTATCCAGGGCCCCGCCCATGCACTGCGTCTGTGCTCTGGTCCAGATGGCTGGTGCTGGGTGTCCAGCAGTCCTGGGCTCCTTCTCCCTCCCTCTCAGACCTCTCTCCTCCCACCAGGTGCTGTTGGGAGGGGCATTTGGGACCCGCCAGGCCGGGGCTTGTATCTTACCCCCTTTGCGAGGTGCTGGGTTCTTGCAGGTGTGGATGTGGTCTGGATGTTGTCCTGTGTCCTCTGGTCTTTATTCTAGGAAGAGTTGTCTTTGTTATATTTTCATAGATATATGTGGTTTGGGGAGGAGATTTCTGCTGCTCTACTCACGCCACCATCTTGGCTTTGCCCCGAGAGTCTCTTTTTTTTTTTAACGAGCTTCCAGGAGGAATTCCCTACTTGAACCACACTTGGGGCAGCAAGGAGCTGGGAGTCTATTGAAGTCACACAATGTCGAGATGAGGGGCATCTAAACAAGGATGATGGCATTGGAGTAGACGGTAGATGGAAAGACTGGTAGAAAGAAGGATGGTGTAAAAAGGTGTGTCCTGGTGGTGTCAGAAATGCTTGTTTATGCAACATATGTAAAACAAACCATCATGCTGTGTGCCTTAAACTTGCCCTGTGGTGTGTTGATTATTCCTTAAAAAAACTGGAAAAAAGATAAATATGCTTGTTTAGGAGAATCTGTGCATGAAATTATAACTCTAAATTTTAACACCTATGTGTGCCTGCTGTTATTAAGAATGACATTCCTGTGTATATTTGCATGTGCCCGTCAGAATAACTTTTCAGTGAGTCTGAAATATCTTCAGGTATCTTGCCGACAAACCAGTGACCTTTTCCTAGAGCATTTGCTTCACAAAATTAATAACTTTGAATTCTTTCTTTGTGCCTTTGAGATGTAAGTCTTTTTTAAAGCTTCTTGCCAGTTTTACAGTCCAGGACTGTCTTTCTCAAGGACCTGGAGCCATCATTTGAAATAAAGTCATCAGGTAAGATAGAGCCCTTATTCTCAGTCTCTGTGGGAGATTAGGACTCTAACTTGAGCCTGACTTGGAGCCTTGTTCTCTGCTGTAAAACTACTGGTGATGAAGATAGAATGTTTCTTTTCCTCTGGGTAATGCCAATCAGCAAACACAGATGGCCTAGTCACAGAGAAAGACAGTTGCCAGCTCTGGATTAGCTTGCTGTGGTTGACGCGTTCCTCTGATCAGCCTTCCCCCTAAGGTCCTCAAGTAATTTTCAGTTAGCTCCCCCGGCATTACAAAACCCTCTTGCATTCTGTCTCCCTGAAACTGGGGCTGTACATGTGGTCTGCACTTCCTCCCCTATTGCTGGAGAGACAGTATCCAAATAAAACCCACTTAGGCTTATTCATCTTGTTTTGTGTCATTTTTTCTCTCAACATACCATATAATAAGACATTAATAAAGTATATTCATATGAGATTCTTCTAAGTATAAGCTCTAAAGAAATATTATAAATTATTAGTAGTACTGATATTTTCTGCTGTGACATATTTCCTCTTCTATATCCAGGATTATGAATATATCCTGATAACACAAATGAGACTATTTTTTCTTGCAGTTATGTATATCTGAGCTATTTCTAGACTTCTTGATCTCATAGATCATCTGGGTTTTTTTCTACATAAAATTTCCCAATTTACAAATACATACATTCATGTACTACAGTCCCGTGTTACTCTAAGTAAAACTGTACCAATATGTTTATAGAGAGCTTGTCAGAAATGCACAGTTTCAGACCCCAACCAAGAGCTAATGATTAAAAATACACATTTTAACAAAATACCCTGGTGATTCACATGCACACTGAAACTTGAAAACGTCCCTTCTATTTGATTGAAGTAGGTCTACTGATGCCACTCAATACTTAAGAGATGAAGAGCTTTTCCCTATGATTAATAGCAATAAAGTATATAGTGGCAGGAAAATTTAAAGAAAATAGATGTTCTGTTCTCATTATGGGTTGAAAGTAAAGTAAACCACAAATATGATGGTTAATTTTGGGGATCTTAATTCTATTTATCGTATTTATCCACAGTGCTGTCTATATGCCAGTATCACACTTTCCTAATTATTATAATGTGGTTGTAAGTTTTGCATTTGGAAATTGTGAGTCCTCTGGCTTTTTCCTGAAGTGTTTCAGTACTTTGCAGTTCCATATGAATTTCAGGATTAAGTTCTACAAAGACAACTGGGATTCTGATAGAGCTTGAATTGAATATGTAGGACAAATTGGAGAATATTGCCAACTTAATACATGGGATGTCTCTTGATTTATTTATGCCTCTAATATTTTTTTAAATGTTTTATAGTTTCCAAAATACAGGTTATACAGTATCATTAAATGCATCCTAATATTTAGTAGATTTTCCTGATCAAATATTTCTTCATTTGCTGCATGCTTGGGCACATTTTTATAGAAATTAAATGTTTTTATTTTTCAATAATTTTCACCAGTTATAGTTCTTTTACTGGGGATAAGGTCGACAGAGCTCTTACAATTTCAGTCTGTAAACAGAATATGGGCTGTTACTTTTTTTTTATTTACTGAAGTTTCATCCTATATATGGGCAATTTCAAATTAAGCAAATGCCTAAGAGGTAAATTTTATATGCAATTTGGAGCTTACAACACTTAGATTTTTCTTCTGTCAGAAGTTCTAGTATTTGTCAACTGTACTTCAAACTCATCTCTCTAGAACAGTAAAACACACCTTTTTCTGTTTGACATCTATGCACTGACAAATTTCAGGAAGTCACTGTCAAAGTATTTTTTCTTTTCTCAAAGACTTAGCTTTTCAACTTCAGGTTTCCTTGATTGTTCTCCTGTGTAGCCTTACTTGTCTTCCACTCCATGTCCTCCTCTTCTTCTTGAATTTCAAAACATTCCAAAATTTACACAGTAGTTTCAAATGTTATCCAAATAAGTAGTTTTCTTGAAATGTTTAGGTATACTTTGGTAACATGATGCCCCATTACGCCCTATAAGAGGCAAGATCATTCTCCTACGTAACCACAACCTCTCTGTACTATTCCATTATGTGTGTTTTAGACTTAAAATGACTCTGAGCCTTCAAAATTATGTGAGTAAGATGTATACTGAGCTACTGCGTAATCTTCATTGGATAATATTTTCAAACACTCCAGATATGGTTAAGCAAAATAATGAAAGATGAAATTAAAAATGTAAAGGTAACTGTTAGTGGAGAGCAAGGAAAATGATAGCTCTTTGTAGAGATAAAAATTAGTCTCACCAAACAATGGTCCAAGTGAGAATGTTCCCTGAGTTTGTCCTTTCCCTGGCCCACCATTGTATATTAGATGTGGGTAGGGCTTTTTTTTTAATGACCAATCCCTACTTACAGACCTTATATGCTACCACATACAACTCAGAATCTCTGGACTTCGATTTTAAGACCATGGCCCGTTTAGATTGTGTGTCATCTGTCTCAGTGCAAGTTAGTGTGCTCTACATGTGGGAATAAGGAGGAAAAAAATTGTATTCTAAAGAAAGGCAAATTATGGCTCAGAAAATGGTACTTTGCAAACACCTGTTCTCTGATATTTCCCAGCCCTGTGTCATTTAGACAGCCAGGTTGTGGTTTAAAGTGACATACAATATTTCCAGCAGAAGCATAGAGGAGTCAGTGCCTATTTATCAGTTTCTTCCCCACCTTCGCAATTAAAAAGGTGTTAAGTTTCAGGAGGTGCTACTACAAAATTTTGTAATGTTTACCAGCCTGGGTACATTAGGTTTTTGTTGCTATGCAGCAACTTTTTGCAAATTCAGTGGCTTATAAGAATACACATTTTAAAAAATCTCACATCTATGAGCCAGAAATACCTGGGTCCTCTGCTCAGGGTATCAAAAGGCTACAGGCAAGATGTTGACTGGTTTACTTTCTTATTTGGAGGATTTGTGGAAGAATCTACTTCTAAATTCTCTGGCTGGCAGAATGAATTCTCTTGTCCCCTTCTTATTGACTGTGATATGGAAGTCATGCTCAGATCCTAGAGCCCAGCAGCAGTTCTCTGCCCATGCAGTCCTCTCCCTCAGCACCTCACACATGGCAGTTTGCTTTTTCAGGGTCCAAAGAAGAGTTTCCCTCCAGTTGGCAAAAATGGAGTCTTATCAGTATAATGTAATCACAAGAGTGACAGCCCCCCACTTTTGCTGTATCCCATTGGTTAAAAGAAAGCCCCAGGCTTCTCTACACCCAAAGGGAAAGGGACATTTGGAAGAGGAAATCACTGGGGGCATACAGTAAGTATATCTGCCACACTGGCTCCTCATGTGACATGTGGAACTGGGCTCTACACTCATTTAAGTTTATAGCACAGTAGAGAAGAACATTTCTTACATTAAAATTGCATTAAATCACAGACATTGGGAAGTGGTTGCTACCAGATTAGCATCATTTATTACTAAAGTATCTGCCTTTGTTCTATAATAATTTTTCACTTAATAGTATTACCAGAAAAAAAAATCCTATTGCTGTTTTGCATAAACACTTAAATTACAACATGAGGCAGTATATTTAGTATAAATAAATAAATACAGGTTTAATCACCTCAGTATGGAAGAAAGAACTAGGATAATAGGAAGAAAATTAAGGGGATGTAGTGGTATTTTATTAACTCATGTCATTTATGGATTTTTTTCTATAAAGATCATCTAAGATTTTTAATCTCTCATAGATGAATAGAATTAAGGGAATATAATGTTATTTTTAGTATCTCTCTTGGAGCACACATGCATAAGTTTCTGTTATGATTATTTATGGAAGAGCTCATATGTCATAGCTGACTATAAACTAGGTAGAGAAAGTGACTGTCTTTCAAATACAACTATAAGATGCCTTTTCTGAAAGTAAATGTTGAATTAAATAGAAATAGTGATGTTGAAACTACACAATTGCTTTTAGTTCTAGTCTGGAAGCAAATGCATGGATAGTACCCTCAGTTTCTGACAAACCTGAGAATACATTCTAACAGACTCAGTGAATTTCATGCTGAACTCTAAAATGCCTCGAATTTGTTGAAGGCTTCCAGGCAAAACCACTTAGTCCAGCCCTGTAGACAAATACTTATTAAGTTGTGGGAGTAGAAGAGCATGCATGTCAAAGGAACCACAGAACCTTTCAGTAAGGGGAACTAAAGGCAGTTTATTAGGAGACACTACTGTGTTGGGTGAGCTGAAGAGGAATTAGGAAAGCACTAGTCTGGTTTGAATTGGGTGCTGTCAAGAGGAAGGGAAAATTTCTTAACTGCATACATCATTTTTTTTTTTTAGCTAAGGTTAGAGTTGGGTTAGAGTTAGGCTAGGGTTGCCATTGGTAAAGGAGATCATATTAGGCAGAGGAACATTTTTCATTTGGGACTATAATCAGTAAAGAACCACTATAAAATAATTTATATTTGCACTACATTGATAAATATGGTTGGCTGACATTATTCTTTCATTTTTATTATTGATAAAAACTATTTCTTATTATATTTTTAGATGTGCAATTTATTGTATCTCAGAAAATGAATACATATTAAAAGATTATTGTTAAAATGAAAAGAAAAAGGAAGAAGTAATGAAAATAACAACTCTGTGCTCAAATTAATTAGAAGAGTTATTTCAAGTAAAATATAAAATAAACATTTTCTAAAATCCAACATTGCTCTTTTTATTGTTTTAGCTTTCTAAAAAGCTAGGCCTTGACATAAATAGTAAATTTGGAAGAATATTTCCATCACTTGCTTTTTTTCCCCCCTACAACTAAAACAAAATCATACAAACCAAATCCTCCTCTGAGGTTAAATTAGGTGAATGAGTAATTGGCAGAAAGCCACAGAGTTGAATAAAGTAGGGGATCTATACTCTGTCCTTCAACTCTGTTTACATATGAAGAGCAGAGCTCATGTGTATGTCCAGGTGCTGGAGGACAATCACAACGTCCAAATAGCTGAGAGAGAGGTCACTTATCCTAATGGTCAGGTATTCGTATGTGGTGTGAATATCAGTGGTTGTTCAATCTGGGCCTTGGAGGTCTTGGCCCTTTACCTAGTCACTGTGGATGTGAAAGTCAGTGTAGAGATGGCTTCATGCAGTGACTTGGTATAAGCCTGGAGTCACCCCATATGAACAGTTCTCAATATTACAGCTCAACTGGAGAAGGAACTTGATCTTTGAAACAGTCTACTTACACCTGGATATATAAGAAGACAGAGAAGCATACTTTTTTCTCACAAAACACAATGCTCAGAAATTAGTTGGCTGCCATTGAGAATCAGTTTTTGTTTGGGTTAAGTAAAGTCTTTTAGATTTTTTTTTTTGGAGATTCTATTTTTTGTTTTTCATTGTTTAAATTACACGTGAAAACAGTTTTAATATTATTACTATTCCATTATTTCTCTATTTGTTCTAATAGGTATCTTCTTTGATAATTGATAATCATATTATTGAAATTATGTTATTAAGGAACAAAGTTCAATCATTTATTTTGAAGGCAACCAATTCTCAATAGGGCTGTGGCCATTAAAACCCAATTAATGATGCTGATTTTTTTCTATTGACAATATTGTTTTTGGTACCCAAACAATTATAAAAGTCATGTTGAATAATTTTTCATCATCTATAAATGCCAAAAATGTTCTAGACTAATTTGTGGTATAGATTTCTAAACAAGATGTTGACCAATAAGTAATCATGCTTTGTAGAAGGTGACTTCTAGCAAAATGATTCTTTATGGAAGTGACGTAATATCTGGAGCTAAGGAAATTCTCCAAGAGGGAAATAATCTTTCTTATGCATAACTACTCTCATAATAGAATTGCTGCATACAGAGGTACTTCTTGATTTATTTGGATATCAAGTTCTCAGTATTCAGGATAATGCCTACTGAGCCAAACCTTTTGTGTGTGTAGATTACTGAAAAACCTACTATAAAACATGAAAAAGAGTAGGGACTTTCAAACATGTATCAAATATTAAAACAGTATTTCCTTTTCTCAATCCTTTCAATATTTTAATTACTCCAAGCATTAAATAAAAATCTCATATTATACTGACAGTCCTAAATAACCTCATATATGTCCATTGTCCCCCCATATTTGCTAAGCCACAGCCTCACTGATCCCTAGCACTTGTGATTTGGGGTGTTTCTTACTGCCTCAGGATTCTAGACTAGAAATATCCCTTCAGCTACCTTGCCCATTTAAATGATTCCTCTTTATTCTGGTTTTATTATAAATAATTGGTTTATAAATAAATATTATAAATAACTGTCACATCCTTATTGAAAAGTTGTCTGAGGTGGTTAGGTGGGTCTCCCTAATATGCATGCACTTTGCATTTTATTGTTTTTGAGGCATTTCACAATTACTTCGTGAATAGAGTAAGGCAAGAGAAAGGATAAAGGAACAATAAATGATATAATATGGAAAATGCAGAATAACCACCTGATACATGATTTGGGAATTACTGAGTTTACATTTTCTATCCCTACGAGTCTATCAGCTCTGAGAACACAACTACAACATTTTCCTTGTTCTCGTGTAGCTCTCACTTTCACACCCATCCCTTATAAGTAGTAGTAGGTTTTAAATTGCTACTTACTGAATAAAGGAATGAAAGAAATACATATGGATAATAAACGTTGGGTTTCTAATCTGCTCAGTAAAAATAAGACATTGACAATCAAGAGAAGCCTATCCTACTTAGGGGACATACATAGAAGTTCTTGCATATTCAATACTCCATTTTACATACAATCATAGTTTATTTCTCACTTGTGTTCAAGTCTGTAGGTAGCTCTTTTATTTTAATATTTATTTATGTCTAAATTAAAATTATATAATTTCACAGTTAAGAGCCAATAAAATAACCTACTATTTTCAATGTTGAACCAAATGTGAATCAGTGATCTAAGAACACTTAGTCATTAGTAACATATATATGTATGTTAGTAACACCTAAACCAAAAAATTAAAAAATAGAACTTATAATAAAGCATATTTAAATTCAAAAGTCAGAATTCTTCTGTACATATATGCTTTTAAAAGGGGTTCTTACAATAATTCAACATTGGCATTTATATAGATAGCTGAATTTATACTGTCAGACAAAATTATTTCTCTGATTTGTTAAATCTCTTAAATCCAAAGATAAATATAAGCATAGAATCTCTTGATTAATTTCTATGACTAATGCAATAAATGTTTACGGCCTTTGATGCAGTTAAATTATATGTTCAGAAACAATTGACCTATGACACAATCAATATAATTTATACTATGCAATTCACATACATGATTAAACACCGTAATTTAAGCACCTAAAAGTTTATTCACCCACTATTTTATAGCCCAGTCTTTGACTAGGGAGCACTTCATTTCAACAGCTAAAATATAGCAGTGATCATGAATCAGATGGTTATCGGACAAACTTCTGCTTGGTCGTTCCCAGAGGAGAGTTCGTTTCTCTCTCACTGTGCTCTAGTTCACACACAGAGGAATTAGGCAATCTGCTAAACACTTTAGTTATAGGCTCTGCAAAACCCTGGAGAGAGATAGAACTAGATACAGAACCAGGGACAGACGTGTCTTCATTATCATTCATGACCAAAGCTTCTATATTACTTTAGTATCAGAGAAGACTAATGGCCATCCATTCTTTCCTGAGTGTTTACAAATGCCATAATAAATGTATGTGTTTTTACAATATTAGGAAAATATACTTTTAAAGTAAATTTAATTTATTCTTATATCAGCTTTTCTGTTTGCATTTTTTAAAATTTAAGTATAAGTAGAGTCTATATAATAGCCTCTGAACCTATTTTAAATACACAAACTTTTAAATAAACAAAGGAAAATTAACGTTATCAGTGCATTTTATCCATTTATGATATAAGCTTTAAGGCTGAACTTAGATAAACACCTGTTCTGATTGTCATGCCAAGTTTAATTCATCTTAGAGATTTATATCTCTGAACTGAAAATTGTACTATAATTTTGACATTTAATTTTGTTTCTCTTTTATGAATGTTTCTAAAAGAGAGAATCATTTAGTTGTTATTCAGCATCTGTTCTATTTAGACCATGAGAAAAGTACAGGAATTGATTTAATTTTTCCTATGGAGTTCTCATTAACACAAATTTTCAATGAAACTCTAATGACAATTTTTCTACAATGTTTTTCATACATAATGTAAAATCAATTTATGTACTAGTTCTACATTTACACAGAGAAATTGAGTTGGAAATGTCTACAAAGCAATCAAGAAATTCCCTGTTAAAAAGAAAAAGATGTATTTGCCTTTCCATTATATTTTAAGTATTCATCTCAATCAATTCACGACACAGATTCTCAGATACACAATTGATCCCACCTAAAATGACACATAGACACAAATTACATATGTATGCTTTAGAAATACATGGTCTTGCCTTTGCATCTGAATTAATTTTTATGTATGACTCAGTTCCATTTTAAGTTCTGAGCACTTGAAATTACCTAATTAGCAGTGACAATGCCAATATGCTTTATGATATAATTATAGCCATTTTAAAATCATAAGTTCCATGCTTTTTCATGCAGAACTTGGGGTGTGCCAGAAAAATTACTGATTAAATATTAATCCAAAATCAAAACAGAGAACGTAATAGGAGAATGTGATTATGTCACAGTGACAGGACTATTCCAAGGAAACAATAGGAAGAAAAATCTGAGTATATGAAAAAATAATTCAACTTCTCTCTTGACCCCATGTTTACGAATGAAAAAGGGAATATGTTTTTTAACAAAAGGCAAGTGTAGATAGTATGTTGTCATTATAACTTGATATTTGTTGAGAGAAAATTATTTATTTTCATGGCTGCTGTAACTATCACAGAGTTGGTGGCTTAAAACAACAGAAATTTACTTTTTGATAGTTGTGGAATCTAGAAGCTAGAAACTAGTATCATGGGGAGGAAGCTAAGGCATCAAGAGGGCTGCACTCCTGTGGGCTCATTCCTTGACTCCTCCGGCTTCTGTTGGCTGGTGGCTTTCTCTGGCTTACAACCACATCCCTCCAGTATCTGCGTCAGCCACCGCATCGTCTTCTCTTCCATCGTGTCAGGTTTCCTTTTGCCTCCCTCTTATGAGGACACCTGTGACTGCATTGATGACCTACCCTGATAATCCAATTATCTCCCCATCTCAATATTGTTCATTTAGATTATGAGAAAAGTACAGGAATTGATCTAAGTTTTCCTATGAAGTTCTCTTTAACACACATTTTTAATGAAACTAATGAAAATTTATATACAATATTTTTCATATGTAATATAAAATCACTTTATGTACTAGTTCTACATTTACACAGAGAAATTGAGCTGGAAACATTTACGAATGAATCAAGAAATTCCCCGTTAAAAACAAAAAGATGTACTTTTTGTAGAGGGAATGCCACCAGCCAACATCTACAAAATCCTTTTTTGCCCTATAAAGTAATATTTCTGGGTCCTAGGGATTAGGAAGTGGATATCTTTTGGGAAACTGGTATTAACTAACCACAAACAGGTGAAGTGAATATTTTCCTTTTCTTTTGTGTACAACTCAAAGTGAATAATATTGACAAGTATCATTTCTGCTAAAAGGCAGAAAAAAAGGCCATTAATTATTTTTTCATTTTATATAAATTGATCAGTAATTGAAAATATTTATATTAATTAAAGATGGAATTTGAAGAACTATATCTTGGTATGCTGAGGAATTAAGGGGCTTACTTGACACATTGTACCAGATTATCATTGAATTCAAGTTTTCATCTTCTCACTCTTGCTGCATGGACAAGGATGGTAATATATATTTTGCTAGTTTTAAAACTATTTAATGTAGACTAATGAGTAGAGTATTAAGCACTGTAATTTGAAAAGCTTAAAATATCATTGGTTAATTCACGAATGGTAGCCAATTTCTATCTCATAAACACCCAACTTTGAAAAAAAAACACACCATATGATAAATGTACTGCATAATTTCTATTATTAAAACATGTTAATATATATAGAAATAAAAAAAATAAAAATGTAGAGCTGATCAGAAGTCATGCTCTTATCATTTATCTTCAATTTGATTAAAAATTGTACCTCATTTTAAATATTATTGTAATATGAATTGGCTGAGAATTCTTCCAGAGGATGAAATCTATATATAATATTTGTTTAGTTTTTGGCAAGCTCTGTTTCCAAAATCTGAGATCAGGAATAAAGAAAAATCTCAGGTAAGAATGTTTTGATCTGTAATGCTCACTGGAGTTGAACACTAAGTCAATCTTATTTCCCAACATAAAAAGATTAATGGGATGTGCCTCTTTATTATTGTAACATAGCTCTGTTACTTTCTTGAAAAACGTCTGATTTTTCTTAACTTGTATCTACAAAATTACACTTAAAAGGCAAATTTAATAATTTATAATAAACTGATGTGAGAATATCCAGATTACAAACCTTACTCCTAATGTATAGTATTGGGTCTTTGTTTCATATTATAAACACACAGTTTTTATTTTTCTGTTACATACTCATGGTGTTAATCTAAAAGTGTTGAATGAGAGAGCACAATGTCTTTTTTCACCAGCAGTTCTTAGTCTATTTCATTATTTCCATGAATAGAGGCAAGAATTCTAAATCCAAGTTCTTCCTAATTTGAGTTGTGGAAGTGATTGCAGAGCATGTCAATGTCCATTTTTGACATGAATGTAAGTAAGTTTAAAAATAAGCTGGCCAGAAAATGGAGCACCTATATTTGAAAAATGAACCTTTGTAGGCATTCTATACAGAACTCACTCTACTGCCTAATGTAGAACAAAAAAGAATAATTATTCCTTACATTTGATGGAATGCCAGAATACAAACATTTTTAGGTAGTTTATTAAGAACTAATGTACTATATTCTGACTTCAGCAAACATTTTAAAGATGTTTACAATTTTCTGATTTGTAAAAATAGTATGATCTTACTATTTATTTTTTAATTTGACAATATTTATTATTCATCTTCTGCTGCTCAGATATTGTCATAGGTCCTGAAGTTTCATTAACAGGAACAACAACAAAAAATTACCATCTTTATGGAAGATATATCATACTGAGTCAAATAGAAAAGAAACAAGATAAGTAAAATACCTAACATGTTAGACTGTGGTAATTTATTGATTTTTAATGAGTTTACTTATTTCCATATAATTCTTATCAGAGGGTACATTCACAGCTTTAAATATGCACAGAAAAATGTTATAATTCTCAATTTTATATGTTTTTCATTTACTTTCTGGCACAAAAAGCGTTGCAATTCTAAGATTTTAAATTTCCCTCTAAAATACAAGTGTCTTCCTGGAAAACTTAAAATAATGTTCAAAATATGTAAAATTTAACTCAATTACTCTGCTAGATTTAATCTCCTATTTCAGAAAATGTAGCATGTACAACGTAGGAATAAGGTTACTATGGCAACCTTAGGTGTTATGAAGTCCAAGTATTATTTCTGTTGTAATAGTCCATGAAACCTAGACCTTAATTAGAAGTGTCCCAATAAGTCATAATTTGTGCAACTTATTTTTTTATTCATCTCACATTCTAGTGACCATGTATATTAAAATAGGGCCATATCTTCTGAGCTTGTATCATGTATTGTAATATTTATACTTTAAGAAAAAACACAGTTATCTATAAGTAAACAGTCTAAAAACAATGTCAAAGAAAAATTATAGGTTATTTGGAAGAAACGCTTTTGTTGTAAAATCTTTCTATATCTCCATTGAATATTTTCCTAGCACAGCCATATACAATCGTTTTTAAAAACCTGTTGGTCTCTTATGAAATGACACATATTGACGCTAGCAATAATGTAATTCACATTTTAAAAGTTTAATAAACAATACAGCTCGGAAGTCGGTAACATAAATTTATTTTATAAAATTTCGTAATCTCAATTATGGAGGTAGCTGAAGCTTATTAACCATTTTTGAAAACAAATTAAGGTTCTTATTATAGTGTATATATGTCTATAGTGTCTTTCCTCTTTAAATTACAAATCCACAGGACTGTTCGTTTTATTTAATGCAATAGTCTGGAAATATTCATAAATCTCCTTAAGATGCTTCATTTAAAATCCCTATCGTATTTCTTACATTTGGATAACTACTTTTTTGAAATATAAAGTTGGGTTTAGTCCTTTACATTATTCTAATTAGTGTAGTGGAATAGTTTTCAGAAATTCCTTTGCACTATTAAAAAATTCTATGTATATAACTTTACATAAAGAATCAGTACCTCTCACTATTTTGACCACAGCAGTGACTAGAATAAAATCTGACAGACTGTAAACCTCTATAATTCTAATATGGCAAGAATTATGCTTAAGATATTCTATAAATAATTTCATGTGTGCTTTACTAGTAAATTTATTTAATAATATTTTTAATAAAATTATATATATATTTAAGGTATACAGCATAATGATGTGATATACATCTATACAGTGAAATGATTACTATAATCAAGCAAATTACCATATATCACCTCCTCACACACTCTTTTTTGTGATGAGAGAATCTGAAATTTACACTCAGCAGATTTCCAGCATTTGATAGAGTATTATTAATTATAGCCATCATGTTATATGTTAAATCTCTAGACTTTGCACCTTACATAACTGCAACTTAGCACCCTTTGACCTACATCTTCCCATTTCTTCCATCTCCCTGCCCCCCCCACCTCTGATGACCACTGTTCTATTCTTTGCCTCCATGTATTATACTTTGTTAGATTCCATGCATAAGTGAGATGATGCAGATCCTTTCCTTCTATGCCTGGCTTATTTTGCTTATGTCCTCCAGGTCATTCATATTGTTGTAAATGGAAGGACCTTCTTTTTTAAGGTGGGATAATATTCCATTCTATGTATGTGTGTATGTATCTATGTATCTGTCAGTCTGTCTGTCCATCTACCTACCTATCTATCCAATAGATAGATAACTCTGTCAATAGTTTTTAATATTTTGGGCAGTATAATCAAAGTAATAGAGGGCTAATTATCACTGTATACTTTTGCATGCTTGGACACATTCAAAACCAATTTATACCCCAAAATCTTGAATTTGTAGTCGTTAAGATATCAGTCTCATAGTTTACTGATGCAGTTCCCTGGTGAATTTTTGATGCTCTTATTGAAAGGAAAGGAGCGACACATAGCAGCAATTCACCGGAGAATTCCGCTTTATTAGGGAAAGGTGCTGGGTTATATAGGAAGGGGCATGAATTGATTGAGGTGTCACTTCTACGGGGCTGGTGACTGTTGGCTAGGTGCTGGGATTGGGATGGGGGCGAGAGGTGATTGGGCTTCAGGTGGCGCCGGCGGGAACTGAGGACCCTGAAGAGAAGCCGGAAGTTTACCATCTTACTGGTGGGGGCCCTTCATTCCCCCCTTTCTCCTCTATGGGGTTGTGGACATTGCTTTCTCTCTGGCTGCTTCCTGCTGAACAGGGGCGGAGAAGGGAGTGAGGGCTTGAGGATTGGGAGGAAAGGGTTATAGGACTCCCCACAGTAAGGATGAGTAGATGTGGACTTCTTCAGGTTTGGAAATCAATGAAGGTTCCCTGTAACCATAGGTTGGCCAAGAGGATATGGGTGTCAGGAGCCAGGCGTCTGTAGCCATTGTTTCTAGGAACAGTTTCCAGTGGAGAGAGGGGTCCATCTCAGTGTGTAGTGAGGAGGTCACATGAAGGTGAGGGATCTTCTGTGGCCAGAAGCTGGTAGTTCCTGAGTAAAAGCTGGTTGAAAGCTTGATTAGAGATTTTTCTGACTTGGGATTTGATGAACTTTATTATACAGGGTAAGAAGAGACAGGCGAGAAGAATGATTATTATGGGGCCTGCAATGGGCCAGAGCCAGGTGAGGAGGGGGTTTGTTAGTATTGAAGAGAATGGGTTGGAATTGGAAGCAGAGTGGAGGCTGGAGGCAAGGTCAATGAGTTTGGTAATGTCAGTTTCTACAATGCCAGATTCGTTGATGTAATAGCAGTACTCTTCCCAGAGGAAGACGCAGGTGCCACCCTTCTTGGCTGTAAGCAGATCTAGGGCCCGCCGGTTTTGAAGGGTGACCTTAGCTAGCGAAGTGAACTGTCTTTGGAGAGAGGCTAGGGAATCGGCAGTGGATGTCAGGGCTCCCTCAAGTTTGGCATCGAGATCTCTAACTGCCCATAGAGAGTGACCCAAGGCTCCTCCCAAAAACCCTGCCCCAATGGCTGAGGTGATCAAAGAGATACCGACCATGATGGGAAGGAAAGCAGCCCTTATTGTGCATGAGGGCAAGGGAGGTTGGAGCTCAAGGAATTCTGCCGTGCCGTAAAGTGTAAGCTGTGGGATTAGGGTGATGAGGTATATCGGAGCTGAGAGACAGTGAGTTGAAAAGACTGCCATTACACCAAAAGAAGTGTCCCTGTTGCGTAAAAGTCTGAGCTGGAGGTAGGGGTGTAGATAGAGAGGCAGTGAAGTGTGCTGGAGGGGGGTGGAGGTGGGCTTACACAGTGGTGGATGGTGAGATTATCTGCGTATTCTGGTTCCCATAGGGGTATGTCTGCCAGGGGGCAGAGGGGTTGTCTTTCTGCATGGAAGGAGTAGTTGGAAATATTAAGGGGCAAGGCGGCCAGCAGTGGGCGCTGTAGTGATGCACACAAGAAACAATTGGCGGTGTTAAGGGTGTGGTTGAGAAAGATGGTGGTGTCTTGAATGAGCTGTAGCCGTCAAGAGTTTGGATAATGACTTTTTCGGAATGTCTGATATCTGATGCAACTTGAGAGATCTGGGAATGAGAGGGAACATACTTTCAAGAGATATGAAGGGTACCGTGGGGGGTCGAGGACCCCCCGTAGTAAACTGAGGCTGTGACTCCAGCGGCCCATCGAGAGTCCCAGGGATCTGGGATTGATAAGGAGAATAAGCCGTTGGGATATTTCATGAAACGGTTGGAGGAGTAATACTGTGGGTACTGGAAGTTACCCATGTAGTGAATGGCGCAAGACCAGTAGGGACATCTCCTGTAGGTGTCTGGCCATTGCCTGCAATAGGCTTGTTTTTGGTCATAGAGGAAGCAGAGGTATGGAGAATAAGGGTAGCTGCTAGTGAACACTTCGGTGGAGGGAGGAAAGTGGAGGTATAAAGGCTCAGAGCAGTTTTTCAGAGGGCAGTCTGGTGTGGCAATGAGGGCAGTAACTTTTGTTTGATGCTGTGTGTAAGTCTGTCTGACTTTGAATCACTATACAAAGGAGGCTGGGGTGGTGGGGAAGACAATAGGAATGAGGAAAAAAAGCGAAAGAGCAGTAAAGGAGGAAAAAGTCATGATTCGGGAATGGATGGCAAAGGGGGTGAACGGGATTTTGGAGGAAAGAGGACAGTAAGGTCAGGAGTCTGGAGGGAAAGAGAGTCTGTAAACTTTTGTAGGTTAGGAGGTCTTTTAGGTAATGTGAGGACAGAATGGTAAGGGGCACCCTGAATGTCAGTTTATGAGCTGCCTTCTGCAAGAGCTGTCTAGTGGCTAATGCTCGTAGGCAGGGGGCCCATCTCCGAACTGTGGGGTCTAATTGCTTGGAGAGATAAGCTACTGGGGCAAAGGATGGGCCATAATATTGGCCTAGGACTCCTAGAGCTTGACTGGACCTCTCATGAATGTATAATGAGAAGGGCTTTGACAAATCAGGAAGATGGAGATCTGGGGCTTCTACAAGGGCTTGACGGAGCTTAATGAAGGAGTGTCAGGGTGAGGAGGATAATGGTTCTTTAGGGGGGCTCTTGCTGAGGTCATATAGGCGTCTTGCCAACAGGGAGAAGTTAGGGATCTACGCTCTAAAATATCTAGACAGGCCTAGAAAGGAAAGGATTTCTGTCTTGGTTTTGGGAACGGGCAGGTCAGAGAGGAACTATTTTCTGTCTAAGGTAATGGACTTTCTTTGTTGAGATAGAAGGAATCTGAGGTAAGTGACAGGAGGGGAAGAGATTTGAGCTTTGATGGGGATACTCAGTAACCTCTGGAAGCTAGAAGGTTAAGTAGGGAGGCAGTGTCAAGTTGAGACTGTTCTCACAAGGGACTGCAGAGTAGAAGATTGTCCATGTATTGTAATAAGGTGGACTTGGAGTGATCATGATGAAACTGTTTGAGGTCCTGAGCTAGGACTTGTCTAAAAATGTGGGGACTATCTCAGAAGCTTTGTGGCAAAACTGTCCAAGTGAGTTGTTCAGAATGTCTTGTGTATGGGTCTGTCCAGGTGAAGATGAAAAAATCTTGGGAGGAGGGGTCTAGAGGGATAGAAAAATGGGTCCTTGAGATCTAGGACTGAGAAGTGGGATGCTGAGGCAGGGATCTGCGATTAAAGGCTGTATGGATTTGGAACTAAGGGATGGATAAGGACAATGGCCATGTTGATAAGGCGAAGGTCTTGGACGAGGCAGAAAGATCCGTTGGTTTTTTAACAGCTAATATGGGGGTATTAAATGGGGAGTGAGTGGGTCTGAGGTAATTTTTGTTTAAGAGATCTTGAATGTTGGGTTGGAGGCCTATGAAGGCTGAAGTGGTTAGGGGTTATTGGGCCTGACAGATATACTGAGAGGGGTCACATAATTTGATAGAGGCAGGGGGACATAGGGCCACGGAGGGGCTTGTAATGTCCCAAACTTTGGGATTTACAGGGTGTATGAGGGCGGAACTGGAGCTTTCATTGGGTAGAGGGGTGTTGTCGGCTATGAGGACCATCAGAAAGGGAGTACTGGGGGCTGTGGGAGTGGACATAGTTATGGAAACGTGGAGGAGGGAAAGGATGTCTCATCCTAGTAAAGGGATGGGACACTGGGGCATAACCAGGAAGGAGTGGGAGAAAGGTATGGGATTGTCTAGGATTGTGCATAAAAGGGGGGGAGGTTTAATGGGAAAATCTGTTTACCTCCTACCCCAACTATAGGAGTAATGGTTGGCGTCATAGGGCCCTGGTATTCTCGCAAGACTGAGAAGGTGGCTCCTGTATCTAGGAGGAAGGAGATGGGGCGACCGTCTACTGTTAAAGTAACCCTGGGCTCCTGTTTGGTGATGGAAATGGTCGGGCGAGAAGCCCCCAGTCCCCGTCAATCTTATTCTGCCAGCCCCACTATGGCAGGCTTAGGATGGGTGTTGTTCGTCCAGCCTCCCCTTTGGATGGTTGGGCAATCAGATTCCCAGTGGCCCTTTTTGTGGCATCTGGGGCATGGGGTGGTAGGAGATCTGGGGGAGGGGCACACCCTTGACCAATGTCCCTCTTTTCTGCACTTGAAACAAGCTCCTGGTGGGGGGGCTTGTTTGTAGAGGGGTGCCCAGGTTGTGGTTTTATCAGCTGGGCCAACATCTGGAAATTGGCCTGATCAGCCTTTTGTTTACAGCGTTCTTTCTCCTCCTCCCGGTTATGGAAGACTTTAAAGGCCACTGTTAGGATCTCAGTCTGTGGGGTAGTGGGGCCCTGTTCTAACTTTTTGAGTTTAGCTTTAATGTCGGGGTAATTTTGAGCTAGGAAGTATGTCATAAGGACATGTCTTCCTTCAGGTGTTTCTGGGTCCAGGCTGCTATACTGTAATAGGGCTTGAGTGAGTCTGTCTAAGAACTTGGAGGGGGTTTCGTCTCGCTTTTGAATTATGTCTTGGAGTTTTTGAAAATTGACTACTTTATGAGTTGCCTTTTTCAGACCTGCTATTAAGCAGGAGGCAAAAATATATCAGGAGCAGAGACCCATGGCGGTATTATAATCTCAGTGTGGGTCTTGTTCTGGGACAGCAGTGGGGCTAGGGGGATAGGTGGGGTCAGTCCTGTGGGTTTCGGTAGCGTGCGTTTGGGCGAAGTCCCAAACTCGTCTACGTTCTTAAGGGAGGAGAGTATTGGCCAGGAGCATGGAAATGTCATGATGTGTGAGGCTGTAAGACTGGAGGGTCCATTGAAACTCCCTGATGTATGTTGTGGGATCAGTGGAAAAGGAACTTAGGCATTTCTCTAGTTGGGCTAAATCTCCTAAGGAGAAAGGGACGTGAATGCGCACGATGCCTTCGGATCTTGCTACCTTCCAGAGGGGGGGGGGGTGATAATTTTGGGAGGCCCTCGGGACCAAGTCTGAGGGGGACTGAAGGGTTCTGGCTCAGTCTGTGGGGGAGTGACGTGGTCTAGCTGTGCCGTCGAGCAGGTCCTGAAGTGCGGAAGGGGGTCAAAGAAAATAAAGAAAGATAGAATCAGACCCACGTGTCACCAGCTAGCAGCCCTGCTGCTTGCTTCTGCTGCTCTAGTTGGGCTTGAACTCATGACTCTGAGGTTAAGAGTCCCATGCTCTACTAACTGAGCTACAGCAGGGCTCCAGTTAATTGCTTATGGAATGCATAAACAGAATGTTCTTTGTTCTCCATTCCTGCCACATTGGCAAGTGGGAGAAGGGCATATTTAGAAGCAGGGGCGGTGTTTCTACACATCTTCAAGGTCTCCTTATTTTCAGAGTGAGGATTCTTGGCAAGATATGTTTTTGTGGACAGATAACTTCTAAGGACTGCACCGGTTGTTCTCTAGCTTGTGCTTTCCCATGCTGCGTTCAGACATGGGGGAAGGTGCTTTCTCATTCTCCCTGCAAACATGTGAGAAGACAAAGGCGGTCCCTAACAGGGGAGAAACAGGTGATGGGGGCAAAGACGGAGGAGGCCCTTGGGACCTAGTTAAAGGGGGTGCTGAAAGGCTCAGGCTTAATCTGCGGGGGAGGCCCTTGGGACCTAGTTAAAGGGGGGGCTGAAAGGCTCAGGCTTAATCTGCGGGGGACGAAGGTGGAGGAGGTGAGATGGGGGAGGAGATGGTGGGGGAGGAAGGGAGAAGGGCTGTTGTAGGAGAAGAAGGGGAAGGGAGTGAATGGGAGGCTTCTGCGGGCGCAGCGGCTTGCAGGCTAGGAGAACTTGGGAGGGGTCGGAGGGAGGAGGAGGCGGAAAGCTTCGATATAGGGAATCTCCTTCCATTTTTTCAGGCGCTGGCAGTAGTTAAAAAGATCACAAGTGATGTTAGGATCAAGAGTTCCCCCTGCGGGCCATTGGTTGTTATTGTCTGGGGAGTATGTCGGCCAATCTTGGGAGGAATATTTACGGAGAAGTTTTGGTTTTATATCAGGCGTCAGGGAGAGGGTAGCCAGATGCTTAAGCAGGCATTCAGGAGGTGAACTTTCAGGGAGGGATGAGGAGGCTCCCATGGCTAAAGGACAGAGGAGACAAACAGAGGAAGATGAACGGAGATCCTCGGACTGGAAGCAGACCGCAAGGAGACAAAGGGCGTCCGCGATGATCCTTGGTGGTCTGCGGAAACTCATATACGAGTTGGAATTCCTTAGGAAGTGTGAGTCATCACCCAGACTTCCCTAAGAAGGCAGTTTGCCAGAGTCACAAGGTACCTAGTGCTAGGAGTTTTCAGCAGACAGAACAGATTTCGACAGACGGAGCAGAAGGAGAAGGGGGGGGGGAAGGGAGCGTTCTCATCCGCAAAGGAGTCACCTCACTTATGGCTGTTGGAGGGGTGGGCCTGAGAGTCTGCCGCAGCCGTGAAGGCCTGAGGTGGGGAGAGTTCCCTCCTCATCCCCGAGCATTAGGGCCTTGCTGGATGATCATGGTCAATGGCACTGCAATAGCTCGGGGAAGAGTGGCCCACTCCAGGGGGAAAACTTACCTAAAGGTCAGAGAGGAGTGGTGAGTGTGATGAGCCAGCGCCGGAAAAAGAGGACGAGGGCAAGCTGCTGCTGGTTTCGGGGGGGAAGACGGGGCCCAGTTGTGGTGTCCTGTCTCCCAGGTTTCGGCACCAATGAAAAGAAAGGAGCGACACATAGCAGCAATTCACCGGAGAATTCCGCTTTATTAGGGAAAGGTGCTGGGTTATATAGGAAGGGGCATGAATTGATTGAGGTGTCACTTCTTCGGGGCCGGTGGCTGTTGGCTAGGTGCTGAGATTGGGAGGGGGGTGAGAGGTGATTGGGCTCCAGTTGGCGCCGGTGGGAACTGAGGACCCTGAAGAGAAGCCGGAAGTTTGCCATCTTACTGGTGGGGGCCCTTCACTTATTATTACTTTTTCCTATCTACATAAATAGCTAATAAATGCAATAAGAATATTCTTCAAATTTATCAGGCACACATTTACAATTCTGGAGTGAAATTAAGGGGGAAAAAGTGCCCTACAAATGCAATATATATCCTCCTTTTAGTTTGTTTTGGTGAAATTATTTATATAAACAGGGAAACATCTTCAGAAATATGTGAAGTACTGTCAGTCTCACTTCATCAAAGATTACAAAGAAAATTAAACTCTAAAAAATGCATGGCTACATAAATACAAAAAATAAAACATTTTTAAATAATCTAATGCCATAAAATAACTTACATTTTTATAATTCATCCATTATAAAAATTCAACAAAATTATGATTTTACTTAAAGCAAGATATATTTTATTTAAATGCTCTACATTGGGCATCTCCTACTGTTCTATCTGTTCCTCATTTTCTTATCACAGCCATGCCTGCCCCATACAGTAGTGAGCAGGTAAAGAAGGCTATTTACTTACAGAAATTCAGCTTCCTAGACACAGAGATTTCTTTTGATTTGGGTGTATGACACAAGAAGATCTACTCAGAGTCCTTTACTGGACCTGTTTTGCAGAGAAAGGATCTTTCTCTTCACATCTCTAGCACAAAGGATCTTGTGGCAGTTACTGCTAACCCATCTGTGTGTTACGTGAAGAAAGAGGCTGTCTGAGAATGAAGTCAGCAAGGGGGAGAGCAGGACCAAGTCCAGATCCAACCATTCCTGAAGCTTGATTTGCATCTAGACCACTGCAGTCTTGTAGGCCAATAATTCTCTTTTCTTTAAAACTCTTGAGAAGTATATTTAGAAGAAAATCTTATATGCATATTTATATTTTTTACTAAAATATGTAGAATATATTAAATTAACAGTATTTTCACATAGGAAATGAGAGTTAATTCTTGAATAATATGAATTAATTATTTAATAATATATAATATATAAGTTAATTTGTAGACACATTTGATACAGGAAAACTTCACTGCATCAGTTTTAGAAAGAAGTAATTATTAGAATATAATTAGATTTTAACTTGAAACTGCTTATTGTTTGGGTGATTCATGCAGCATAGAAAATTTTTCAATAAGTAAAAGAAGGGTTATAAAAGGTTTTTATCATCTCCCTAATTTTCTACTTAAACTTTTACGACTCTAGGATTGAATGAGTCACTATTTTCTAAACAAGATTTTTCATATATATATATATATGTATATATATATACACATATACACACATACATATATACAGATATATATGTATTCATACACACACACATATATATACACATACACACATATAAAAGGTTCTTCCAAATGAAATTTACTTAGATGAAGACCTTTATTCTGAAAATGTTTTCTTAAAGCAAAACTGATGTCATACCACCTATTTTTTCATCAGTGTCTATATGTTAATGGAACAGAAAAGCAGCTCAATATATGGATGAGAAGTGGGACATGCAATTTTCCTAGAGGAGACATGAAAAGCAATCTGACAAATACATTGCCAGTTCTTCAGTTTGAAACATTTTATTGTTACAGAGTTATATATTTTCTCTAAACCACTTAGGATTTACAAATATTAGAGAAGAAAATTGGGATCACAGAATTTGGGGTTCATAAGAACTCTTAGCGTTCAGTATCTTCTCAATTTAAAAAACTGAGTCCTGAAAGGGTCAGTGAGTTAATCCTCATTAGAGGCACAGATGATATTAAATAAGAGCTGCAACTCTGACATCTGATGCTTTTGTTCATAGTTATGTTAAATTTTATACATTGTCTTCCAAAGATGATGAATTCATATACACATTTAACACTGTTATGATACATGCATAGTGCTATAACTAGAAACATAAAAGACATTTTATCACAAACAATTTAAGGTAAATCTAGCTAGGCAAGTACTTTCTTAATATTTATAAATATTTTTAGGCCTTTAATTTCTGGATAATCATGGTTAATAATAATTAAAATGAAAATTCTCAAGGGATCAGAAATTTATACTATACAGAATTGTGTGAAAATTTATACTATACTGTCAAATTGTGTGAAAAATATTTTTAGTAGTTTTATAGTTACAAAGAAAAAGTACCCAGACTCAAATATTTTGAAAAGAGACAGTTTATAGTAAAATAATATATAATGTAATATAATATAATGTAATAATATAATATAATATAATATAATATAATATAATATAATATAATATAATATAATATAATATAATGTAATATAATGTAATATAATATATAATATAATATGTTTTAAAGTGAATTTTATGAATTTTTCAGCCCAAGAAACTGTGTTATATAAGAAAAGGTAATATAAATCACAGACATAGAAAAACAGATACATACACATACACACAGACTGGCTGAAATGGAAAAAAGCAAAGCTGGCATAGTAGAAACAGGGTTTATGGTCTGCATAATTCACAAATAATGTACTTACCAACTTTTTAAATTTGTTTCCTGACTTGCACTATTTACAATTTAGTAAACTCTGCAAACATAAATTCTTATTTTGATGGCTACCTTCTTTGAAATATCTTGAATGCTCAGATAAGTTTTGAACTGCTTTTTATTATCCATACAATTTTAGACAGTAGTAATTATATTTTATGGTAATAATTATTACACGCAAAATGGAGAATTTTTAAAAAATTACAGTAAAATTTTTAAAACTTTATCTTTTTAAAATTCATTTTTCTGTGTTTTGATATGACTTCTTAATTGATTTAGTCAGTTGTATAATTACTTTATTCTATGCACTAACTATTTTTTCCATCTGATAAATATGAATTCACCAGGATGCAAATTGAAAGAAAATTATAATATTTGACCAAGTTTAACCAAATGATACACTTTCATTTATTGAATATACTTAATGTCCTTATTGGCTTAAACTGTCATCTCTACCATGAAGTTCTGTTTCTGGGTTCCTTCTTTTATTTTAATCTCATGCTTTAAAAAGTACATGTGATATAACAAGATAACATCAAATATAATAACAATAATAATAACACTGAAATAAAGAAATGCACACACATTGTACTAACATGCTTCAGCTGCTAGTTCATGGTTCCAGTTTTCCATAAAAAATAATTTCTACATATACAGTTCACCAATATTTAGTTTTTCTACTATCTTTCAACAGCTAAACTAGGATTAGAATGAAACCAAGTGGCTCACTTGGGCAGTTTTAACTTTATGTGTCTTAGAGAATGGTTGTCAGGATATAATGTCATTTTCCCAGGACTACCGTCCCATTATTTTCATTATCGTCTATAACACAGTAGCTTGAAAATTCTGAAATTTCTCACAGTATTTTATTGCTTATAGATCATATGACAGCATGATTTGTTCTGGTTATGTATAGGGCGTTCGTACTCAATATTTAGGGCAACAACACCCCTTTTAAAAATCCTTCCTAAAATATTCATTACAATGGGACAAAATAGACCACTTTTAACATCAAAAGAAGAAAAAAAAATTTCATAATCTGAGAATTCTTATTTGAAGAGTGGAAAACTCCAAATTGAAACCAAATCTTTTACAATTCTTGGTATTTTCTATGAGTCTAGAACTATTTAAAAGTAAAACATTTTAAAATTTGAATATTTCAGTATCTTAAATATACTAATGTGCAACTTTAAGAAACCTTTTAAAGAAAGTTTCTTTCATATTAAAAGAAAATATCTGTGTTATCCAAAGGTATTAGAAACAGTTTGATTTATATTGCTTTCATTTTTGTCTTTATGTTTTGATTTTAAATTAATATTATGTTACTCTAACATACAAGTTATTAGAGAATTTGAAAATAATATCTATATTTACTAGAAATTTTTTAAATATATAGCTCAAGAGGAGGCTGTTCAAGTCATGTTATTTTATGGATAATGCATTTAAAGTAGCACTTGGGAAGAGTTACTATTCTGAAATGATAGATATAATAATCTTCAAGAATGATCATAAATGCAATCATGAATTTATTTACTTGAGAAGCCTCTGACCTTTCTTTTACCTCTCTGGAAACTGATGTTCATCTTCTGCACTTGGGCTGCTGTGCTGGGAGCTGAGCATGATCTCTGACCTCAAGGTTTAGTTGTGTGAGGAGTTTGAGGAATGAATCTTCACTACTTCTGTTTGTAACCCTCTTTATCCCTGACACACACACATACCAAATTAGTCTTACTCAGCAAAGACACCAGCATGTAGAGGTGCTTAATAAATCATTGAATAATGAATTATTGATTAAGAATAGACTTTTAGATTGACTCTATTTGTGCAGGATGTCAAGCAAAGTGGGGAAGACAAAAAATAAGTATGTTGCGAAACTTTTCTTTGGGCTCACAGTCTGGTGGAGAAAGGGGGTAGATTTTTTCCCTTTTTAATGGAAGGTAAACTTGTGTTTTAGCTACTTATTTCTGTGTAATAAGTTATAACAAGCCATTATATGTATATAAAATTTATTATTTCTCACGGTTATGCAGTCTGGACTACTGGGCTCAGCTGGGTGGTTCTTACATTCTACCAGGAATCTGCTAGGACTGAAATAGCTAAGAGGGATTCTTCACTCACATTTCTGGCACTTCAGCTGGTATGGCTACAACAAAGGGGTCTGGCTGGGTTTACCTGTCTCTCCATCTGATCTCTTCATCAGGGTGGCTGGACCCCTTTACAAGGTAACTCAGGACTTCAAGAGACAGTGTCCATAGAGGACAAGCCCCAGGGTTAAAGTTTTTTATCAAGTCCTTGTTCATGGCATGCTTGCTAACATGCCACTGCCCAAGGCCAGTCACATGGCCAAGCCTAGAGTTAGTAGGTGAAGGACTAGAAAAGAGCAAGCATACTGGGTGCTGCATTTCACTGGAGACCACCAGCATATCAATCCACCACAACTAAGATAGGCACTGCTGCAGGAATAAACCACCACGTATCACCCAGGAGGAAACTGTTTCATTCTGCTATAAAGGTATCATTAAGGATTTCACTCATTCACTCATTGAACAAGTATTTCTTGAACAGTTGCTAGTGATTCTGTAAGGACATAGTAGATAAACTCTTGCTTTGGTGGGACATCTAATAAATACACAAATAAGACAACTCGAGCTGATAATAAGTGCTATAAAGAGAATAAAATAGCATGGTAGGATACAGAATGACTGATGGTTGAGGAATGGGTAATTTAGCTAAGGAGGTCTGGAGAGCCCTTCCTCAGAGGGGGTTGCTTCGCTAAAAGATGAGAGGGAGCCAGCATGTGGAGACCTGGGAAGATTGTTCTAGAAAAAGGGAACAATGGAAAAGGAAGAAGGGAGGAGTGCACTCTGGTTTAAGACTCAGCTTGATGGGTTTTAGGGACAGAAAGACCAGTGTGACTGAAGTAAAATAAATGATAAGAGAGAGTGGGAAGAAAGGTCAGAAGGAGCAAGCAGAGAGTCTTATTGGGTCTTGGGATGTAGTCCTGAAGTAGTAATTGTCAACAACTGTGACCCATGCTTTCTTGCCCATAAGCTTACGCCTTTCATGATCTCCTCTGCATTTCCAGGACCATGCTGAGAAGCTGGAAGATCTGGGGATTTTCAAAGAAGAAGGGCCTTAGAAAGAAATTCTGAAATATTCTGGCATTTGAGAACTTCCAGTCCTGGAAGTCGGGAGCTGACACAATCAAAGACCTTGCATCACTACTATATACTATATGCACAAACACCCAGGGCCCCTGTTACCCATTTCTATTTTGTATATAAATTAACCTAGTTTAAGGTGGGAATTTTTTTGTTTGTTATCATTCATCTACAATTACATGAAGAACATTATGTTTACTAGGCTCTCCCCTACCCCAAGTCCCCCACAAACCCCATTACAGTCACTGTCCATCAGCATAGTAAGATGTTGTAGAATCACTACTTGCCTTCTCTGTTGCACAGCCCTACCCTTTCCCCCACCCCCAACATTATACATGCTAATCATAATACCCCCTTTCTTCTACCCCACCCTTATCCGTCCCTACCCTCCCATTCTCCCCAGTCTCTTTCCCTTTGGTAAATGTTAGTCCATTCTGGGGTTCTATGATTCTGCTGCTGTTTTGTTTCTTCAGTTTTTCCATTGTTCGTATACTCCACAGATAAGTGAAATCATTTCGGTTTGTCTTTCTCTGCTTGGCTTATTTCACTGAGCATAATACCCTCTAGCTCTATCCATGTTGTTGCAAATGGTAGGATTTGTTTTCTTTTTATGGCTGAATAATATTCCATTGTGTATATGTACCACTTCTTCTTTATCCATTCATCTACTGATGGACACTTAGGTTGCTTCCATTTCTTGGCTATTGTAAATAGTGCTGCAATAAACATAGGTGTGCATCTGTCTTTTTCAAACTGGAGTACTGCATTTTTAGGGTAAATTCCTTGAAGTAGAATTCCTGGGTCAAATGGTAAGTCTATTTAGAGCATTTTGAGGAACCTCCATACTGCTTTCCACAATGGTTGAACTAATTTACATACCCACCAGCAGTGTAGGAGGGTACCCCTTTCTCCACAACCTTGCCAACATTTGTTGTTGTTTGTCTTTTGAATGGTAGCCATCCTTACTGGTGTGAGGTGATATCTCATTGTGGTTTTAATTTGTATTTCTCTGATAACTAGCGATGTGGAGCATCTCTTCATGTGTCTGTTGGCCATCTGAATTTCTTCTTTGGAGAACTGTCTGTTCAGCTCCTCTGCCCATTTTTTAATTGGATTATTTGCTTTTTGTTTGTTAAGGTGCATGAGCTCTTTATATATATTTTGGATGTCAAGCCTTTATTGGATCTGTCATTTATAAATACATTCTCCCATACTGTAGGGTACCTTTTTTGTTCCATTGATGGTGTCTTTTGCTGTACAGAAGTTTTCAGCTTGATGTAGTCCCACTTGTTCATTTTTGCTTTTGTTTTCCTTGCCCAGGGAGATATGTTCATGAAGAAGTCACTAATGTTTATGTCTAAGAGATTTTTGCCTATGTTTTTTCCTAAGAGTTTAATGGTTTCCTGACTTACATTCAGGTCTTTGATCCATTTTGAATTTACTTTGTGTATGGGGTTAGACAGTGATCCAGTTTCATTCTCTTACATGTAGCTGTCCAGTTTTGCCAGCTGTCTGTTGAAGAGACTGTCATTTCCCCATTGTATGTCCATGGCTCCTTTATCAAATATTAATTGACCATATATGTTTTTGGTTAATGTCTGGAGTCTCTAGTCTGTTCCACTGGTCTGTGGCTCTCTTCCTGTGCCAATACCACATTGTCTTGATTACTATGGCTTTGTAGTAGAGCTTGAAGTTGGGGAGTGAGATCTCCCCCACTTTATTCTTCTTTCTCAGGATTGCTCTGGCTATTCAGGGTCTTTGCTGTTTCCATATGAATTTTTGAACTAGTTGTTCCAGTTCGTTGAAGAATGTTGTTGGTAATTTGGTAGGGATTGCATCAAATCTGTATATTGCTTTGGGCAGGATGGCCATTTTGACGATATTAATTCTTCCTAGCCAAGAGCATGGGATGAGTTTCCATTTGTTAGTGTCCTCCTTAATTTCTCATAAGAGTGTCTTGTAGTTTTCGGAGTATAGGTCTTTCGCTTCTTCGTTAGGTTTATTCCTAGGAATTTTATTCTTTTTGATGCAATTGTGAATGGAATTGTTTTCCTGATTTCTCTTTCTATTAGTTCATTGTTAGTGTATAGAAAAGCCACAGATTTCTGTGTGTTAATTTTTTTTTTATTGAGAGGGCGTCTCTCACAGTTATTGATCAAATGGTTGTTAACAACAATAAAATTCTGTATAGGGGACTCAATGCACAATCATTAGTCAACCCCAAGCCTAATTCTCAACAATCTCCCATCTTCTGAAGTATAACGAACAAGTTCTTACATGGTGAACAAATTCTTACATAGTGAATAAGTTCTTACATGGTGAACAGTGCAAGGGCAGTCATCACAGAAACTTTTGGTTTTGATCATGCATTATGAAATATAAACAATCAGGTCAAATATGAATACTCATTTGATTTTTATACTTGATTTATATGTGAATACCACATTTCTCCCTTATTATTATTATTATTATTATTATTATTATTATTATTATTATTATTTTAATAAAATGCTGAAGTGGTAGGTAGATGCAAGATAAAAGTAGAAAACACAGTTTAGTGCTGTAAGAGGGCAAATGTAGATGATCAGGTGTGTGCCTATAGACTAAGTATTAATCCAAGCTAGACAAGGGCAATAAAACATCCACGGATACAGAAGATTTCTCTCAAAACAGGGGGGTGAGGTTCTAAGCCTCACCTCTGTTGATCCCCAATTTCTCACCTGATGGCCCCCCTGAGACTGTGCCTGTCTTAGGTTGTTCCTCCCTTGAGGAATCTTACCCATCTCTGATAAACCAGTCATCTTCCGGGGCCATACAGGGAAATGTAAAGTTGGTAAGTGGGAGAGAAGCCATATTGTTTGAAGAGGTTAGCTTTTTACTTCTTTGCAGATTTATGCCCTGTGGCTTCTATGCCCAGCATTTGTCTTTAGGTATCTTTACCACTTGGAAGAATTATGATACTCGGTAATTTTGATATGAGGCACGAATTCTACTTAAGGGTTGTAATTAGGAAAGAAGAAGAAAAGCTATAGAAGTAGCAGGTGGAAGAAAACATGGGAAGATTATTTCTTTGACATATTCTTGTAGAGTAACATAAGCATGTATAGGTTTTAAACTACTAATTAAATTATATAAACACATTAACATAATAGGAATACATCTACATAACCAAAGCAGACCTACAATTACCAGCCAACTCCAGTGAAACCAAGAAAACCAGTTAGGCACCCTAGGCATTTGTGAAAACTTATCAATGATATGATGGATATTGTCTGATGGAATTTGAATAGTTTGAGAAAAATCAGACAAATTAAAACACATTCCTGGGAACTTTTCACATCCCATATGTTATTTTAATGGTAGATAGTCTATAGTAGCACGATTTTGGAGCACTGCAACTTGCACTTCTCCTAATTCTTGGTTGAGTTCTGACAGTATAAATCCAGTCATATTTGTTGTTTTACTGTATGCACAGGCCAGCTTAGATATCTCCTTCTTCATTCCCACGGCAAGTCCATTGTGAAGAACTTATTGGAGATCACCACATAGGAACTGCTTTTTTTTTTTAAGAGAAAGGAATATCATGAGAAAAATGTACTCCCATAGCTAATCATCTGACACCTTTTAAAAGGTCAAAATTAAGGATATGTAAAGCATGCATTAATCATTGATTTGCAGTTAGTTTTATCCTATCAGGGAGTAATACCCCTTTTCTTTCACCTTTTTTTTTTGTTATCATTAATCTACAATTACATGAAGAATATTATGTTTACTAGGCTCTCCCCTACACCAGGTCCCCCCTATAAACCCCTTTACAGTCACTGTCCATCAGCATAGCAAAATGTTGTAGAATCACTACTTGTCTTCTCTGTGTTGTACAGCCCTACCCTTTTCCCCCTTTATGCATGCTATTCATAATACCCCCTTTCTTCTTCCCCACCTTATCCCTCCCTACCCACCCATCCTCCCCAGTTCCTTTCCCTTTGGTACTTGTTAGTCCATTCTTGGATTCTGTGATTCTGCTGCTCTTTTGTTCCTTCAGTTTTTCCTTTATTCTTATACTTCACAGATGAGTGAAATAATTTGGTATTTCTCTTTCTCCACTTGGCTTATTTCACAGAGCATAATACCCTCTAGCTCCATCCATGTTGTTGCGAATGGTAAGATTTGTTTTCTTCTTATGGCTGAGTAATATTCCATTGTGTATATGTACCACATCTTCTTTATCTATTCATCTACTGATGGACACTTAGGTTGCTTCCAATTCTTGGCTATTGTAAATAGTGCTGCGATAAACATAGGGGTGCATCTGTCTTTTCCAAACTTGAGTGTTGCATTCTTAGGGTAATTTCCTAGGAGTGGAATTTCTGGGTCAAATGGTAAGTCTATTTTGAGTGTTTTGAGGAACCTCCATACTGCTTTCCACAATGGCTGAACTAATTTACATTCCCACCAGCAGTGTAGGAGGGTTCCCCTTTCTCCACAGCCTTGCCAAAATTTGTTGTTGTTTGTCTTTTGGATGGTAGCCATCCTTACTGGTGTGAGGTGGTATCTCACTGTGGTTTTAATTTGCATTTCTCTGATAATTAGCAATGTGGAGCATCTTTTCATGTGTCTGTTGGCCATCTGTATTTCTTTTTTGGAGAACTGTCTGTTCAGTTCCTCTGCCCATTTCTTAATTGGATTATTTGTTTTTTGTTTGTTGAGGTGAGGGAGTTCTTTATATATTTTGGACATCAAGCCTTTATCAGATCTGTCATTTACAAAGATATTCTCCCATGCTGTAGGGTACCTTTTTGTTCTATTGATAGTGTCTTTTGCTGTACAGAAGCTTTTCAGCTTAATATAGTCCCACTTGTTCATTTTCTGTGTGTTAATTTTGTATCCTGCAACTTTGCTGTATTCCGATAACAGTTCTAGTAGATCTGGCTGCTCTGGGACAAAAACTTATAGCTGTGTGACCTGCCCACTGGCTCAGGTAGTGGACACAGGCACAGCAGTCAGGAGGTGGGGAACAGCTCTTTCCTCCCCCAAGGCACCAGTACTACTCCCCTGCAACCCCGACATTGCTTCAGGGACTTAGCAGTTCCAGAATAGAGCTTCTGGACAATAGAGAGCGCCATGTACAGACATGAAACGCCAAAGAAACCTTATCCAGAGTAAAATTACTAATAGAACTCCCAAGGAAGATTTAAATGATATGGAACTCGTGACTCTTCATGAAAGGGAGTTTAAAATAAAAATCATCAACATTCTATTAGAGGTACAGAAAGACATCCAAGAACTCAGGAATGAATTCAGGTCAGAGATCCAATGGTTGAAGAGCATGATGGAGGGTGTTAAAAGCAGCTTGGATATGGTGGAGGAGACAATAAGTGAAATAGAAACTAGAGAAGAGGAATACAAAGAAGCTGAGGCACAGAGAGAAAAAAGTATCTCTAAAAATGAAAGAATATTGAGAGAACTGTGTGACCAATCCAAGCAGAATAATATTTGCAT
The DNA here is from genome assembly GCF_040802235.1 of Manis javanica. NCBI lineage: Eukaryota > Metazoa > Chordata > Mammalia > Pholidota > Manidae > Manis > Manis javanica. Next base: position 107,839,033 of record NC_133158.1, read on the forward strand.
TATAGGGATACCAGAAGAAGAAGAGAGAGAGAAAGGGATAGAAAGTGTCTTTGAGGAGGTAGTTGTGGAAACGTTCCCCAATCTGGGGAAGGAGATAGTCTCTCAGGCCATGGAGATCCACAGATCTCCCAACACAAGGGACCCAAGGGAGACAACACCAAGACACATAGTAATTAATATGGGAAGCTCAAGGATAAGGACAGACTGTTAAAAGCAGCCAGAGGCAGAAATAAGATCACATACAAAGGAAAACCCATCAGACTCACAACAGACTTCTCAGCAGAAACCTTACAGACCGGAAGGGAGGGGCATGATGTATTTAATGCCATGAAGCAGAAGTGCCTGGTACCAAGATTACTTTATCCAGCAAGATTATCATTTAAATTTAAAGGAGGGATTAAACAATTTCCAGATAAGCAAAAGCTGAGAGAGTTTACCTCCCACAAACCATCTCTGCAGTCTATTTTGGAGGGACTTCTATAGATGGAAGTGTTCCTAGGGTTGGATAGCTGTCACCAGAGGTAGTAAAACCACGGTAGGGAGGGTGGAGCAACTGATTGTGAAGCAAATGCAAAACTAATTTGACTATTCCCAAAGTCAATCAAGGGATTGACAAAAAGTACAGAATTTGATACTTAATATATAAAGAATGAAGGAGGAAGAAAAAGGAGGAGAAATAGGAAAGAACCTTTAGATTGTGTTTTTAACAGCATGCTAGGTGAGTTAAGTTAGACTCTTAGATAGTAAGGAAAGTAACCTGGAACCTTTGGTAACCATGAATCTAAAGCCTGAAATGGCAATAAGTATACACTTATTGATAATCACCCTAAATGTAAATGGACTGAAGGCACCAATAAAAAGACACAGAGTCACTGAATGGATAAAAAACAAGACCCATCTATATGCTGCTTACAAAAGACTCACCTCAAACCCAAAGACATGCACAGACTAAAAGTCAAGGGATGGAAAACATATTTCATGTAAACAATAAGGAGAAGAAAGAAGCTGTTGCAGTACTTTTATCAGAAAAATAGACTTCAAAACAAAGAAAGTAATAAGAGATAAAGAAGGACATTACATAATGATAAAGGGCTCAGTCCAACAAGAGGATATAACCATTATAAATATATATGCATCCAACACAGGAGCACCAGCATATGTGAAACAAATACTAACAGAACTCAAGGAGTAAATAGAATGCAATTCATTCATTTTAGGAGACTTCAACACAACACTCACTCCAAAGGACAGGTCCACCCGACAGAAAATAAGTAAGGACACAGAGGCACTGAACAACACACTAGAACTGATGGACCTCATAGACATCTATAGAACTCTACACCCAAAAGCAACAGGATACACATTCTTCTCAAGTGCACATGGAACATTTTCCAGAATAGACCACATACTAGGCCACAAAAAGAGTCTCAGTAAATTCAAAAACATCGAAATTCTACCAACCAACTTTTCAGACCACAGAGGTATAAAACTACCAATAAATTGTACGAAGAAAGCAAAAAGGCTCACAAACACATGGAGGCTTAACAACATACTCCCAAAGAGTCAATGGATCAACAACCAAATTAAAATGGAAATCCAGCAATATGTGGAAATAAATGACAACAACAACAAAAAGCCCCAACTTCTGTGGGATGCAGCAAAAGCAGTCTTAAGAGGAAAGTATATAGCAATCCAGGCATATTTAAAGAAGGAAGAACAAACCCAAATGAATAGCCTAACATCACATTTAGCAAAATTGGAAAAAGAAGAACAAATTGGAAAAAGTCAGCAGAAGGAGGGACATAATAAAGATCAGAGAAGAAATAAACAAAATTGAGAAGAATAAAACAATAGCAAAAATCAATGAAAGCAAGAGCTGCTTCTTTGTGAAGATAAACAGAATAGATAAGCCTCTAGCCAGACTTAATAAGAAAAATAGAGAATCAACACACATCAACAGAATCAGAAATGAGAAAGGAAACATCACAATGGACCCAACAGAAATACAAAGAATTATTAGAGACTAGTATGAAAACCTATATGCTAACAAGCTAGAAAACCTAGAAGAAATGGATAACTTCCTAGAAAAATACAACCTTCCAAGACTGACCAAGGAAGAAACACAAAATCTAAAAAAAAACAATTATCAGCAAAGAAATTGAAGCAGTAATCAAAGAACTACCCAAGAACAAAACCCACCAGCCAGAAGGATTTACCTCAAAACTTTATCAGACATACAGAGAAGATATAATACCCATTCTCCTTAAAGTTTTCTAAAAAATAGAGGAGGAGGAAATACTCCCACACTCATTCTGTGAAGCCACCATCACCCTAATACCAAAACCAGGCAAAGACTCCACCAAAAAAGAAAATTACAGACCAATTTCCCTGATGAACATAGATTTGTATATAAGCAAAGTATTCAAGGAATTTATGTGAACTTGATTTTTTCAGATATTTTGTAGAATATATTTCAATTTTATGATATTTACATTTAACATAATGGCAAGCTTCCTGATAGAGCCTCAAACCGAGGTTAAGCACTATGCTGATTAGAAATATATTTGATATAATTTTAATAAAGTTTTCAAGCTGTGATAAAAATAAAATTCATGAGAATATTCCATCAATGTGCTCTTTTGAAGTAATTTATGTTTGCTGTTTAGAGAGTAGACATTGTCTTACTTTAAATTGGAAAGCATTGTAGTACCACCTGGAAATTTGCCTTTAATGAGTCTGAAAGAGAGTCTAGTTTTAAAATTAAGGTTTTTTCTGTATGAAAAAAAAAATGCCAAATGAATCCTTAACCTTCAGCTGGTTTACTAGCCTATTATTTTAAGTCTATATACTGGAGCCTTTGTTTAATGTTAATCTCATGCTCTGCAATGAGCTCCTTAATTTACAGTAGTGAAATTAGAAATTACATCATTATTAATCATAAGTGAAAATGAGGTAATATCCTTGTTGCCAATTTGGTATTAAACACTTTACATTTTAAATTACATCAATATATTTAAATATCAAAATATTAATTAATCATTGGTGAAATAAGAACAATAATACCTACACATAAGTTTTTGATGATCTCTAAATGTGTTAATATATGTGAAGTGCTTGGAATACTTGATAGAGGGCTCTAGAAGTGCTTGTAATTATCATCATTGTCTTAGTGAGATGCATAGAAAAGGGATGAATAATTACTAATCATGTACAGCTGGCTCTGTGCTATATATTTCTAATATTTGACATTCAATCTCAGTGAACCTGTATTGAGATATTATTCTCAGGTATTTTTCAAAAATCACAGAATAGGAAATATCAGAATTTTCTCTGTGGTAAACAAATAACAATGGCAAGTGCAGTTCCGCTTATATTGCCTACCCTGCAGTGCAGAACCCCCATAGTAATGATCAGTTACTCTTTCTCCAGCCCAGCTAGTTATGTATAATAAAACTAGGAGATGATAGCCTACTGGTGAGAGTTTAACAACCACCTCCACCCATGAAAAAGGATGGATATATGTAGGTAGATCGCAAATTTTTATACAAATGATTTAAATAATTAAATTAGTGCATACTTTACAAATGATAATAAAATAAATAATATTATTTATTATAAATTCTATACACCTAATTAAATTTCACCAAATGCTTTCTCTGATTTTTCTTTTCTTGTGAACTCTTGTATGTATCTATTCATTCACGGGTTGCATTGGTTGATATTTGTGTTTATGTTAAATAGTACGACAAAAGCAAATTAACAAAAACATATGTCAGAACTTTCTTCATTTTTTTAGTGACATGAAGGACTTTCTTTGACTGAATTCCTGAATAGTTTGAGTATTAACAGTATATTCAAATTTTTGTACTATTCACAGTGTAATGGTTATATTTTCCAATTTAATGTGTAATATTATTTTCTTCATTGACTAAACCAAGCAATTAATTAAGCTCTGAAATATGAAGTCATTTGCCATGGTGTACACAATCTCATCATAGTTGATTTTAAGCTACCAGCATGTCATTGCCAAACATGGAATCAGGAAGCGAATCTCATTGGCATACCATCAAACATTATCTCCACCACACAGGTTTAAGCCTGTAACAAAGTGAGATCACAGACATGCTGTTCATACTGTTCACGCTAGCCCAGGAACATATTTGCCTGACCTAAATGGTCTTTGGCTTCTGCCTATGGGATCAAAGACACCAATTTTAGAATAACCTGTGGTATACTTTGATTACTAAGTACTTAAAAAATGAGTCCTGCGTAGGCACTGAATTCAATTGTTACGAAAAACATTTAGAAAGATTCAGATATTCAGCCAGAGTCATGAAAGCCTTGCTGGTTTGAGCACCCACTTGAGTGCTTGTTTGGCAGACTAAGCTTTGGGTGCAGCACCCTAACGGTGATCAACTAAAGAGACATGTGGCTCTAACGAAAAGCCACATGCATCTGCTACTAGGGAAAGAATTTCAGCTCCAAGAACATTTGTTATTTATAACAGTTCACCGGGCAGTTGGAACTGTCTTCCACAGCCCACTTCCGGCCTGCAAACTGGCACCCAAAGCGGCATATCCAGACTTGGTCCATACAGACATTCTTCTTCATCTTTTTGTTAAATAACAAGCTTTGTAATTTTATAAATTAACTTAGTTAAATTAAATAAATCTCTTCAACCTCAGTCACTATTGGAGTTACCTTTGTCTTTTTCAGACATATCAAAAAATCTTATTCACTTTTATTTCCTTAAACTGACAGTCACTCTAATACATGATGGACTTTCACATTAAAATAAACTTACTACAAAATGATAACAATCCAAATATAGAACATTTCTAAGCACTGACCTTTTCAATCCTTATTTTTGTGCCTTTGTTCCAGGTGAAAAAAGACTTTGTATATAAACAGAACACTGCATTCTTTGTGTTCCAGCTTGTGAGTTTTGTTTAAGTTATTGGTTTTAGATGCCATCAGTTATTTTTATTTTATGTTTACAGTAAAATAAGCTTTTAGCTATATTTAGCAATACTCTCTAACACATTCTTGTGAAGACAGTATCTTCTTGTACTCCCTATAAGGGTCAAATGAACTGAAAAACCTAACAAAGTTAGCAAGCAACACAGAACTTGTGCTTGTCTATATCGACCTTATATATTTTCTTCCCCTTTTAGGTCTTTTTAGACTTCTATATTGCTTCTCTTTTTTGTAACAATATCTAATTTTATGGTTTCGCTAAGAAAATTAAAAATCACAGAGTTTATAGGTATTTTTTAAATAAAACTCACTCTCTTTTTTCTCTTTGCTAATTCCAAGTGATTAAGTTTTTTAATAAAGTACGAGTGTACATATTTTCTCCCTCAGGATCAGTTTACAGGGGAATGAAGAAAATACAGTTTTAGTGGTTAATTTCCAAATTTTCTAAATAGCAATGAAAGAGAGCTCAGGATTCCTCAGCTAGAAAACAGATCCTTCCTGTGTAGTATTAACACTAGAAATTAATAAACATGCTATCCCCATCTTCAAAACTATAGTACCTCAATTCCACCCCACCCAAAGTTTCCCAGCATCTCTGGGTTCAAAGAGGAGAATCTTATACATATTCAGTTTTCTGACTATTATATTCTTTAGCACCTATGTGGAATTCCATACTGCATCTCATCACTGCTTAGGCTGACAGTGTTGTGTTTTCTAACAGGTTTGGTCTGCTACCCTGTCAAGATTCCTGGGTCTGAGTTGTGCAGACATTGCTTCATTACTGATTGACTCACATTCTGTTGCCACATTTGATATTGCTGCTACATCCCATGTGTATGTGGGGATAGAGACCCACACCAAAAGCAACATTTTCTGTGACTTAAATCTCGTAACATTTTATGTAACTGAAATTACATTTCAAAACATGGCATCTTACAGTTCTGCCTCTACACATCATTTTAGAGATCTGGATCAGTTAGGATTTGGTTCACCTGAGAAAGATGAAAAGAAATATCAGTTTAAAAATACAGAATTCATCTTTAGCTTCTGTAAAAGAGGTCTGGAGAACATGACCCAAGGCAAGCAGGGCCTTCTGTCTTGGTGTTCTGCCATCCTCATCCTCTGCATTTCATCTTATAGTCTACATAGTCCAAGAGGGCTCCATGAATTCAGTGAATATCATACCCACATGCAAGCCAAAAGGAGAGAGCCTGAGGAAGGCTGTGATAGTTTGGAGACTTGTTCAGTAATGTTCATTTTGGACGGCTTCTGCTGCCTGCTCCATTGATTCTGGGGTTGGTCTGGTCAATGGGATGTGAGTAGATGTGAAGGGCAGGCTTCAGCTGACTTCTCTTCTGGGCCTGGGTTCTAGAATATGTAGATATAAAGCAGACGAGCCCAATACCCAGTCTAGATTCAAGCTCAACTCCAGAAGAGAGGCCCAGACTAGTTGAACTGGAGACCTCTGTGTATGAAAGTTAATTCTTGTTTTTAAATGTCACTAAGATTTTGAAGTTGTTTAGTACAGAGAGCACCAGTTGACTAAGTATTCTAACAAATCCAGAGTATTCTGCCTCCCACATCCTGCATCAGTGTCATCATCTTACACATTACCAATGCCTTCTAGGAGTGTGTGTCCACAACCACACACCCAAAGTCTCCCTATGAGCTCTCATATAGGCCAAACTCGGGTGACATTCAACTCTTATAGAATCACCATCCACCAGGAATTTTAATTTTTTGCCCATTGAAACTGCAGAAGAAACTTGAGAGAACAGAAAATACACTGTAAGTTCCTGTTTCCTTTTCTGTGCTTTTGTTCTCATTCTGCTGTTTTTGTTCCTAACGCCTTTTGTCCAACCATTCCAAACTTCTCTCTAGAGACTCTCAGGTTTTAAAAACCAAATGACCGTACAACTTGAGCTGTTCACTCACAGCCTTCTGTTATTGTTGTGGTGTTGGGGTCCTGATCAAAAGGCATCACCTTCCTTAAAGCCTTCTTTTTCTATGTCACTGTGTCTATTTTTTATATGTTATTGGATATTTTCTAGATAGTGAGATTAGGGATGGTCATACTATTTCCTTTATATATTTTTTTGTAATTATCACACTTCCTGTAATGCAAATGCATTGCAAGTTATTGAAAAAAAGTTATTAAATGACCTGGAAAAAACATACAAACACAGTTTAACATTCTGGATTTGTTGAGATCATAAAGCAATTATTGAAATTGCTTTGCTAGTATTAACAGCCAAATTGATTGAGGCTTTAAAATGGATTTTCCTAAATCTGTCTTTGTATTTTGACATTTTTAGATAAGCTATAAAGCTGAATAGGATCAGTAAAAATCATAGGGATTTTAAATTTTCATATCATCAAATTTGCTGAAGGCAAATTGGAAAACCCATGTTAAATGCTTGCCTTTTAAGTATTAGTAAAAGATATATTAATTAGCAATTTTTCAGTTCTTGACCCATTAATGCTATTCTTTATAAATACATTGGGAAATATTCATTTAATACTTCAGTGGTTTTATTGTCCTTTCTATCTCATTTCTCATTTCATGCTGAAGAGCTCTAATTTCTTCCTTGATTAAACTTTTCCTGTGTTAATAATGAAAAAGTATTTTAATTATGAGAAATCTTTATCCATAAGGATTTGATATCTTTCATATTTTGATTTTTATCATCCTACTAGTTTACACCATCACATTATTTCCATCTTAGTTAAATGTCACTTTCTCTTTCTGAGATGAGAATTATCATCTTTTAGCTTATTTTTAATTTATTTAGTGAAGTTCATTTATTAATTTTCCTTTTCATTGAAATCATATATACAGTAATTCACTGATTTAGATGCCAATTCCTAGGTCTATATGGTGATATACAGAACCAGAGATCCAAATAGTGTGGTTGCACAGAAGGATGTTTGAACTTTTCTCACTCTATTATTCAATACCTTAAAATTATATCTGTGTACCTAGTCATACCTTTTTTTTACAATACACTGTATTTTGTGTCAATTGTTATAAAAGCAGATATACAACTATGAGTCTGTATGAACACAGAACATTCTCACATTATTTATCAGTATCCATCAAAAAACAAAATGTGAAAGAAAAAAGGAAATTAGGTTAATTTAGTTCTACTATTTCCCAGCTCTTTCACATGACCTTTATGCCCTCCAACTTCCCTCTCCACTGCCAGTCACAGTTCCTCACTTTTTTAATATGGGTATAAAACAAAATGATAGTCACTTTAATATATATTTTTCCTTTTACTTTTTCTGCTTCTTTTCATTTTTTTTCCAGATCATCTATTCAGCTTTGTTGAACATTGATTCATTCTCTTCTTATTCTATATCTTCTTAGATGGTCTCATTCACAACTACGGCCTCCAATACTATATATTAATGATTCTACATATGTATGTCTAATGTGGACCTCTTCTTTATATAAATGTTGAATTGTATGTATGTGTGTGTATGTGTGCATGTGTATATATATATATATATATATATATATATATATATATATATATTGAACTGCTTCTTTTAAGTTTCTCTCCAGTGTATGTGCCACACAGTAACCTTAACTTTAATGCATCTTTACTCTCCTTCTTTTCCCTACCCTCAATATCAGTAAATGGCATCACTATCCAAATCTTGGGAAGCCTTACAAGTTTCTCTCTCTGACATGTATTTGAAATCTATAGTCACTTCAAAGGTGGCTCCTAAAACTGTTTCAACCCATCTGTTTTTCAAAATCTACATTTAATTTAAACTCCTGTCATCTTAAACTTATACTGCATGAATTCACCTTCAGTCCTCTATTCTTACTTCAGAAAGAGTTTTCAAGTAAAGTAAAACCTGATTATGATTCACCCCAGCTTCTAATCACTTTAACTTCTCTGACATCATATGCAACATTCCTGCCTTGGCCCCAAAGAGGTTCCCTATACCATGCTATACAACTACTCTTCTCTCTCTCTTTATGTTACAGACCTAGCAAGCTTTTTATCCATATCAATATTCCACATACCCGCTAGCCTCAAGTACTCCCATGATTAAGCCTCATCTAGTTAATTTCCATTCATTCATAAACTCTCAGCTCAAAAGTCCCTCCATTAGAGAACATGAGGGTGAGTAGGTATGCAAGGACATTGCATTATAAATGAGTACTTAAATATTAAAGTTGTAATGTAAGTTAATCATACTATTATTAATAGCATGATGGTAATAATGACAATAACAACAGCTAACATTTATAGAACTGTGTCTCTACATGAGGAATTGTTTTATGTACCTTGCATGGATAATCTCACTGATCTTCATGAAAACCATGAGGTAATTATAAGTAATTTCATATTTTACAAATAAAGAAAATGAGGCTTGGAGATAATAAACAACTTGCCCAAGGTCATGCAATTAACAAGTGATAAAGCACAGAAGCAAATTCAAAAAGCTGGACAATAGGGACCCTGTGTTTCTCTACCTACCATGTAAGCCTCAAAATCTGGATTCTACTGCTACATAATGACAAGAAAGCATGATCTCTATCACGACATACTTTAAACTAATTCAGAACTGTTGACACTGCCAGAGCTAAAATGGTTCTAAATATTTTTTTATATCACTTCGTACTTCTAAATGTAATCTGACTTTGATTACCTAACCTTTTATAGTGCAGATTTATCATCATCTGTGTGTCGCGAGGTAGTGAAAATCATGCCGACTCACATCTGATGAAAATCATTCAGTTAGAATAACAGCATGCTCAATTTTTCTTTCAATATTCTTTGTTTAATGATGGAACAAATTGCATTTTTTCTATAGCTTCTGTTTCTTTTGCTGTTTTATATCTAAATTAAAAGTTAATTAAAAACAGTTTAAAAAGTTTAACTTTGAGAATAATTCACAATGCAGATTTGGTTCTTACTAATATTCAAAATACATAATGCTAAATATAATGTTGTGGAAGACAATGATGTTCATTAGTCATCAAGCTGTTATTGATGACCTCCTATGCCACAGATGTTATGCAATGAAAGCAGGTCAGTGTGGTTGGAAATTTATTATCAAGTAAGAGAACAGGCAAAGGTGTAGAAATAGAGGAAAAATAGGTATGCAGAGTTAAGCATGCCACATGGTTTGATTTTAAATTCAATGTGTAAAAAATAGTACATAGATTCAAAGGTAAAGATAGATAGAATACATAAGTAGAAAGAGATAGCTATAGATATATATTTTTAAAAACCTATAGTATATAATTTGTTATTATATATACATATATTTGCAAGCTTTTATTTGTAATAGAATATTATTTATACCTTCACTTACTCTGTATTTTTTTGTTAAGTTTTTCCATTACATTATAGTTCAGTGGGAAATTTTACATATACCAATGCATGTTTTCAAGCTGTTTTTATATGTAATAGATATAACCAGTTATCTGATCATGCCTCTCTATAACCTCTCTATAACCTCACCCTTAAATAAAAACAACACATTCCTCCCACATTGGAGTACAGATTATTGAAAATGTGGCATATCCATTCAGAATAACCAAGATAATTATTGTTTCCCAGGTCATCGTTCTTAAGAACACAGTTGTATGTACAATTAAATTCTGACAAAACTTGATAAGAACCTACAAAGATACAGAAGTTACTGATTCAGAATAACCTGTATAAAAGTATCAGTGGTGTCCAATGTTCTAATAATGCCAGCAACACTAAGGTGAATATCCATGAAATTGCCTATCAGAGAGAAAGAATGTTGACTCTATCTGTACATGGAAAAAAAAGCCTTCCTCAGGAGTGTACTGTGGGAATGTGTAAAGGTAAGATAGCTTTCTACAATCCAGCCCAGGAAAAGCAAGGGTTTATAACCTCCAGCTGGGCTAAGATCATTAAATAGTCCATACCATGGAAAACATCATTTATTTTGGTGGCCTGATATTTGGAAAAGAATATGAAAGCAATGGGAAAACTATTTTAGGAAAAGTAAGACAAATCGACAGAAGAAACAAGAATCTTGTGAACAAGTAGGGGATTTTACATTGACTTTGTCAATGTCAGATGTATGTCTGCCCATGTTCCCTTCTGCTCGTCAGTCTTCTCATACTTTTCTGACTATGAAAACTCTCTAGAGGAGAATCCAAGACTTACCTTTCTCTGTTTGCTAATAGTCTATTCATGTCTATTTTCTTTCCTCCTGCTCCCATTCCATAAATGTAAGCAAATGTTCAGAAAATGTAAGCAAGATAGATTATATAAGCCACAGAGAAAATATTAATAGTACATATATTGTATGACAAGGTGGGAATTCAGCATATATAAAGAATTCTTAAACTGAAAAAAGTAAAAAAGAATTGGCAAATGATTGAAGAGACATTTCATAAAAGAAGATATATAATGGCTAATAGACACATGTTGAATTGCTCAACATCCTTGGTCATTAGAAAACTAATTACAAGTAAGGTACCATTTTATGCTCATGGAAATGGCTAAAATTTAAAAAGATGAACAACATGAAATATCTGCAATATTATAGGACAACCAGAACTCTCACACATATAAAAATGGTACAACTGCTTCAAAAGTCATTCTGGAGTTTTTTTGGTATACTTACCTATGATCCAGCAATTCCACTGTCACGTATTTATCCAAGAGAAATAAAAACACAAATAAAAACAAAATAAGAACATATGTTCAGAAAATAACTTGTGCAAACAAGGACATTGCAGCTTTATCCATAGCCACATACTGGGAAGACCAGATGTCAATGGATAAACAGACTATAACATATGCATACACAGAATTTTATTTTACAATTAGAAGTAATGAGTTATAGATACATATAAAAACATGTATGAATTTTGAAAACCATCATCATGAATGAGGGAACTTCCATAAGGAATGCATTCTGTGTGAGTCTAAAAATGAAATTCTGTAATATGAAATACCAATCAATGGTGAGAAAATCAGAACAATGGTTGCACCCTCTAGGATGGCCTTGGGTATGAAGGAACTTAATGGCCACTGCTAATGCCCTCCATGTTCTTGTGGGTTTGGGTTATATAGTTATACTGAATATTATGACACAGCAAAAATATTTTTACGATTAGTATTTCAAGTGTTTGTTGAAAAATAAACATTGAACTCTAATGTGAAATCTTTAGGGAGAACAGTACTGATCTTATTAATTTACTTTAAAATATATATTTAAAAAAGACATCCTAGTTGATGGATAAAAGTTTAGAAAGATGGATAGGTAGGTAATCAAATAGGTAAACTAAAATGTTAATGGTGAATCTGTAAGGTAAGTCTGTCAGCAATTATTATAAAATTATTTTGTCTTTGTTGGATACCTTAAAATATTCATATAATCAAATGGTGAATAAATGAATTATTAGAAAAATGACATGAAAGACACACAGTATAGTTAATTAAACAGGCATAAAATTTACATTTTAGTAGATATAAACAAAATAACAAAAGCATGGAGAAATAATAAATATTACTGATGTTTTATCTGCTGAAGATTGTGGACAAATAAGTGAATTGGGCTGGACATTTCACTTTCTTAAGGATTGGGATAAAATTGCTTCACACCTTATAGAAAAACAAAGTATATTTACAGGTCAAGTATTTTCTAAAACATTTTCCTCTCGGTAGCATTGAATCTCAGCATGCAATTTTAGTTGCTTGTAATCAGGACCCACACCCATGATTACATAACAAAGAGAATGATTGCAAATTTAACAGAGCAACCGTCACACACTTCACAATTTTTACGTTACTAAGCTTACTCTTTAGTTCAGCTAACATTTTTTTCATAGTAAGACTTTCTTGATGAAAAAGCCATGTGTTACTTTAAATTCTGACACAAACTTCTTATGATGGGTGATTAATCCTGAAGTCTCCCCTATTGTTGCAGCTAAGCTACTTAATAAAAAAACTACAACTCCGCACCACATTTGTTGATGATGCCATCCTTCATAATGTGAAACAGAATTGTGTTTGCTAGAAACAAAGCCGCAGTGCACACACACACACACACACACACACACACACACACACACATCTGCACAGCCACGCTAATTTTTAATGCAAATTGGAATTCTTTTTTATAAGAGACCCAAAAGCACAAATATTTATACATAGAATTTTGAACATATGCTTCTATCAACTTTTAATCTGACTTTCTTAAAGAATTACTTTAGTTCTGAAATTTATTTTTTTAAGCAAATCACTACTTGAGTTTTGGTGGTCTAATTATTTCATTAACTAGTATATCTCTGAAAATCACAGTCTTAGCATTTTTTTTACCACTCCCTATGGTAATAAAACTGTACTCAATATGCATGGGAATCATAATTCTAAGTTAAACTGGTGCAGCTTGTTTTATTTTTATTTTTTGGTAATATCATGGTCATCATCTAGCTTACTATTACCATTGACTTCAGAAAATGTGTGTGTTCTTTACAGAAAAGATCAATGACAGTAGTTTTACATTTATAAAGATTAAAAATAAATAAGGCAAATATTTAATGCCTATTTTAATTACTAATGTTAAAGAATGAATAAAAATTCACGAATTTAAATTGAATGATGCTGGAAATTATTAAAAAGTCTGTATTTTCTCATATTTTAATACATATGAACAGTTGACAAACTAAACTAAAGAAGATCCTGAACATGCATTTTTAGTATATCTCATGAAACTTACCATGTGAGTTTTCCTATGCCCCACATGATCTATACTCTGTTGAATGGAATACACTTTGGGTATTGCTGCAATAACATGTTGCAATAAGGGTTTCCAAATGTATAATGCTGGATTTTCACTTAACACATTACATCTTCATAGTAAAGCATATTTAGAGTAGCCCTGATCAAGATTGTCGTGGAGGTAAATCTGCCTGTGGCACAACACTGAAGAAGGCTAGAAGTACCTCTTTAGCTTTCAAACCCAAGAAAACTAAGCCATTTTGGGAAAGTGTGCAAGCATCAGAATGTATGATAAATCCTGGAAAAAGAAAACCTGCTATTTTACATATTAGAAACACTTCACTGAGCAGTAGACTCACATCCACTGAACACCAGTTCAGCTCACTTAGGGACTGGAGCAAGCAGAGTAAGTAGAACAGGTGGTCTCTTGATAGTAGTAAATAAATGTAATAAAGCCATGCGGTCCTCATTTCCCACAGAGCCGTAGTGTGCAGTGGACAAAGCAGGGAGAACTGGAATTTATGGTTGTCAAGTAGATGTGTAATATACTTAATTTTTCTCTTTTTGTATATTTGGCCATAACTGTAACCCTTTGGTATTGAGTGAATGTATACGGTTCATGTACAATTAAAGGGTGGGAGCCTGAGAGAGAGGAGAGGAGTAGAGAAAGGAAGAGGAGGGGAGAAGAATGCTGCTTCAAGTTCTGTTAATGTGAACATAGTGGCACATTAGGCAAAAAAACATATTCATAGTAAGACTTTCTTGATGAAAAAGCCATGTGTTACTTTAAATTCTGACACAAACTTCTTATGATGGGTGATTAATCCTGAAGTCTCCCCTATTGTTGCAGCAAAAAACATATTCTGGCAAAAAAACATATTCATATTTTGATCTTAATTAGATTTGATATTCTATTGTACCTTATATGTTATTGGGAGACTTCTACATTACTACTATACACTATGAGTAATGCATAAAACATAGGATTCAAATACATAGGCAGTTCAGTGGAACTGGTTTCCATATGCAGCTAAGATAAACACTTGACCTTATGAAAGTAAACAGGGCACAGATAGGAGCTGATGCTTTTGAAGAAAAAACAGCCCCATTAGAAAAGCAAAAGTCATACCCAGAGTGTCAGTCTGATAGGTAAGTGAATGTCCTTGGATTCCCCACTGCAAGCTGTGCAAACATTATCCTTTAAGATATACTACAAACAGTGCTTGAGTACTGTCACTATATTAAAACATATTATTTCAATTTATCTGAATCACTAATAATACATAAGATTTCAGTTATACATAATTTCATATCTTAAGTCTTTTTGCTATAATGTGTCAAATTGAATACCAATATGTCAAAATACTCATAATCTTACAAGAGGTGCTTAAAAAATAAACCCTTTAAATGAATATTTTAATGTTACTCAAAATTCCAGACACTTTTAAATCATATTTTGACATTTTTAATATAAAAAGTTGTTAATGCTTTAATGAGTTCAATGGGGCTTTTTTATAACTATATCATGTCACACATTGCTATATTGTTAGAAATAATGAGAACTGAAAAATAATGTACAATTTAGGTGAGTAATGCTTTCCTTTTAGATTGATTTGTGTAATTCTATAGAGTGAATAAATATTCCTATAATGTAACAGCCTAGGCATACAAAAGAGGTAACATTAAATAGTAAGAGAAGCATTTTGCTTAATTCACAGTCACAATATAAGTTGGTCACGGGGACAGTATTACAGCATGGAGAATATAGTCAATGATTTTGCAACATCTTACCACATTAAGAGATAGTAACTGCACTAGAGAGGGTGAGAATTTAATAATACAGGTAACTGTTGAACCACTGTGTTGTATATTTGAAACCAACATAAGATTGTACATCAAGGATACTTTAATTAAAAAAAGAGAGAGAGAGAGAGAGGTAGGAGTTTTTGAAAGCTTGTTCCAAATCTAAATTGGTTCTCTATATGTCGTATTCCTCTGTAGCCCTCAAAACCTGGCCATGCACAAAAAGAGTAAGTCCTAAGAGGCAAAGGTATGGGTGATAAAGAAACACTTTATGAAGAAATTTAAACACTAAAGGCATAAAGTAATTATTTTTCCTAAAGAAAGCTCAGGGAAAAAAAGAGAAGCACCTTGGCTTTTCTTGCTCCATTTATTCTTTTTGGACTTTCCACCTACTTCTAAACTCCTTTCTACTCTATTCAAATAACCCCTGTGAGAAGTTCTGGATATACGGACACTGTTGCCTGCTTATTGCTCCCAAAATTGCTGTACTTCCAGTTTGACATGGCCATCACTGCTTTGCCATGCTGCTGAAACTTGTGGCATTTAGTGATAATGTTCTTGGAGCGGTAGATGACCACTGTTCCAATCTTTGCAAGCACTAGCTCTAGATATGTCAGGTCTGTATTATTCTTAAACTAACACTGATGAAACCTATCAGGTACCTACCAACTGGAGTGTGCAAAGCCCATCTTGGTTTTGGTGACTTTACCATTCTCCCTTATGTATGTTTCTCTGTGACTTTGTTCTCTAAGCAATCCTACATTACAGTCTTAAATTTTTTAAGCAATTTTTTCAATTCTTGGTGCTTTATCATGGAGCTCCTAATCATTGATTCCATCGTCATGCCAGATAAAAGTCAACGAAAGCTGGTGTTAGGAATAATCTTTGTTACATATTGCAGTATTTAATATGTCCCTTCCCTCTAATGATCAAGCTAATGTTACTGAAAAAGTTGATATGCTGTATTCTCTTTTCTCTTATGATGAGTTATTACCCAGGAAACTTTCTCTTAAAGGCTTAGACATCTAATAAATTCCCCCATGAATTCTCCAGATATTCTTTTTAAAAAGGTATAAATATCAGTGGTTATAAATAAGATAAAAATTCTATGACATATTGAGAATCAGCTGAAATTGTTAACCATCAGATAACAAAAGAATGACTATCCCCATTTTATTCCGTTTTTCTTTATCACCCATCACTCACTGTTTTTAAGCAAACAAAATGTTTACCTTGGTTAATTCAGTCCTGGGATTTTTGCCAGGTAGTTTTGACAAAGGAAACAGGAAAGGTAGTTAAATATTGCCAAAATATTGCTTGAGATGTGCATCATGAAATCTAAAGCATCAAATGTATAAAACATAAGAAAGTAAATTCAGAATTGTGTTGATAGATAAGGAGGAAACATTTCATTACTTAATAAATCCAACAAAAGAAGAGGTTTCAAAAGGAAAGAAGGAAAGACAAGAGGATGTGGCTGGGTTTTTATATTGAAAATTCAGCAATTTCAAGTTACATCAAGGTTCAAGATGTGTATACCCAGGAGTTGGCTGACATGGACTAGACATCAGTAGGGGAAGAAACCAAGTACTCCAAAACCTGCCATATTTAATGACTGCAGGATCACACATGATTAAATAAATAGGAAGGCTCACAGACTCATCACAGCACAGTCATGTAAGACCTGTAACAAAGGCAAAAAACCGAAAGAGCAAGGAAAGACAGCACAGGTCTGAAAGACATCTGGGACCAAACCACCCCAGAGTCTTTTTCATCCAAGGACACACTCTGACTCTCTAGCTGCCAAGATCAGTGTAATGAATGTTAATTTCAGAAGGCTTATGACAAAAGCTTCTGTCTGAGTCTTACATACCTCTCTGGCCTAAGTGCTCAGGGAGAACCATTCATAAAATTACATGTTATAAAGGGAATTTTGGCTCTCAGACCATCATGAATCATTAACTAGTTGGTTAGTTAACCCACTTATCCTTATCTTGGTCAAGAAACAAAGCCAGACTCCCAGGACCTCAGAAATAAGGGTAAATCCAGCTGTAAACTAACTCAGGCCATGTGACCTTGTTAAAGCCATTTGCATTCTGACAAAAAGTTGGTAAAGTTTTATCAGGTCCTAAATTCTCTTGAGGGAGCATCTAGTATTTGGTGATACAAACAATGGGAATACTTTAGGATGAACAGAGCAGACTCATAAGTGCCAGGATTTTTATATAAGTGATTAATCATATAAAGATTCATAAAAGGTCAGGGAGAGTAAGAAGAAAGCTCATTCCACGTCCATCCTAAAAGCTTATTATCAAACCTACACAACCATGTGTCTTAACTCATTCAGGCTGCCCTAACAGAAACACCACAGACTGTATAGCTTACCAACAGCAGAAATCTACTTCTTACAGATCTGAAGGATGACACTAGGCATATTCGGCTTTTGGTGAGAGCCTGCTTTCTGTTCATTGATGGTGATTTCTTGCTGTGTCCTCACATCCTGGAACTGGTGAGGGAATCCCTGTGGATTTTTTACAAAAAGACTCCCTCATGACCCAATTATCTCCCAAAGGAGCAGCAGCCCGAGGCAGGCTATGCCCACAGCAACAGTGGAGATAAACTTCATAGTGGCCAAGTAACAATCAGATGCCCCATCTGCATGCAGCTGCCCAGCACAAACCACTAGAGGCCGCTGTTCTCCCAGGAGAGGAAGGCCACAAACCAACAAGAAGGGAAGTTCTTCCAGCCGTCACTCATCCCAGCTCGGCAAACTATTTCTATCACCATGAAAAGGCAAAATTACAGGCAAACAAAGATCACAGAGACAACACCAGAGAAGGAGACAGACCTAAACAGTCTTCCTGAAAAAGAATTCAAAATAAAAATCATAAACATGCTGACAGAGATGCAGAGAAATATACAAGAGCTAAGGAATGAAGTCCGGAGGGAGATTACAGATGCCAGGAAGGAGATTACAGAAATAAAACAAACTCTGGAAGGATTTATAATCAGAATGGATAAGATGCAAGAGGCCATTGATGGAATAGAAACCAGAGAACAGGAATGCATAGAAGCTGACACAGAGAGAGACAAAAGGATCTCCAGGAATGAAACAATATTAAGAGCACTGTGTGACCAATCCAAAAGGAACAATATCTGCATTATAGGGGTACCAGAAGAAGATAGGGAAAAAAGGATAGAAAGCATCTTTGAAGAAATAATTGCTGAAAAATTCCCCAAACTAGGGGAGGAAATAATCGAACAGATCATAGAAATACACAGAACTCCAACAGAAAGGACCCAAGGAGGACAACACCAAGACACACAATAATTAAAATGGCAAAGATTAAGGACAAGGGCAGAGTTTTAAAGGCAGCTAGAAAGAAAAAGGTCACCTATAAAGGAAAACCCATCAGGCTATCATCAGACTTCTCAACAGAAACCTTACAGGACAGAAGAGAATTGGCATGATATATTTAATGCAATGAAACAGAAGGGCCTTGAACCAAGGATACTGTGTCCAGCAGAATTATCATTTAAATATGAAGGAGGGATTAAACAATTCCCAGACAAGCAAAAGTTGAGGGAATTTGCCTCCCACAAACCACCTCTACATGGTATTCTAAAGGGACTATTCTAGACGGGAGCACTCCTAAGACTAAACAGATGTCACCAGAGAAAATAAAATCACAGCAAAGAAAGAAGACCAACCAAATACCAACTAAAGGCAAACAATAAAATCAGCTTCCCACTAAAAGCAGTTAAAGGAAACATGAAAGAGCACAGAATAAAACAACCAACATGTAAAGAATGGAGGAGGAGGAATAAGAAGGGAGAGAAGAAAAGAATCTCCATACAGTGTACATAACAGCTCAATAAGCGAGCTAAGTTAGGCAGTAAGATTCTAAAGAAGCTAACATTGAACCTTTGGTAACCATGAATCTAAAGCCTGCAATGGCAATAAGTACATATCTTTCAATAGTGATCCTAAATGTAAATGTACTGAATGCACCAATCAAAAGACACAGAGTAATAAAATGGATAAAAGAGCAAGACCCATCTATATGCTGCTTACAAGAAACTCAACTCAAACCCAAAGACATGCATGGACTAAAAGTCAAGAGATGGAAAAACATATTTCATGCAAACAACAGAGAGAAGAAAGCAGGGGTTGTAGTACTAGTATCAGACAAAATAGACTTCAAAACAAAGAAAGTAACAAGAGTTATAAAGAAGGAGATTACATAATGATAAAGGGATCAGTCCAACAAGAGGATATAAAAATTCTAAATATATATGCACCCAACACAGGAGCATTAGCATATTTGAAACAAATACTAACAGAACTAAAGGGGGAAATAGAATGCAATGCATTCATTTTAGGAGACTTCAACATGCCACTCACCCCAAAGGATAGATCCACTGGACAGAAAATAAGTAAGGACACAGAGGCACTGAACAACACACTAGAGAAGATGGACCTAATAGATATCCATACAGCTCTACATCCAAAAGCAACAGGATACACATTCTTCTCAAGTGCACATGGAACATTCTCCAGAATAGAACACATACTAGCCCACAAAAAGAGCCTCAGTAAATTCAAAAACATTGAAATTCTACCAACCAACTTTTCAGACAACAAAGGTGTAAGACTAGAAATAAATTCTACAAAGAAAACAAAAAGGCTCAAAAACACATGCTTAACAACATGCTCCTAAATAATCAATGGAACAACGAACATATTAAAATAGAGATCAAGGAATATATGGAAACAAATGACAACAAGAACACAAAGCCCCAACTTCTGTGGAATGCAGCAAAAGCAGTCTTAAGAGGAAAGTATATAGCAACCCAGGCACACTTTAAGAAGGAAGAACAATCCCAAATGAATAGTCTAACATCACAATTATCGAAACTGGAAAAAGAAGAACAAATGAGGCCTCAGTTCAGCAGAAGGAGGGACATAATAAAGATCAGAGAAGAAATAAACAAAATTGAGAAGAATAAAACAATAGCAAAAATGAATGAAACCAAGAGCTGGTTCTTTGAGAAAATAAACAAAGTAGATAAGCCTCTAGCCAGACTTATTAAGAGGAAAAGAGAGTCAACACAATCAACAGAATCAGAAACGAGAAAGGAAAAATCACAACGGACCCCACAGAAATACAAATAATTTTTAAAGACTACTATGAAAAACCTATATGCTAACAAGCTGGAAAACATAGAAGAAATGGACAACTTCCTAGAAAAATACAACCTTCCAAAACTGACCAAGGAAGAAACATAGAAGTTAAACAAACCAATTACGAGAAAGGAAATTGAAGTGGTAATCAAAAACTACCCAAGAACAAAATCCCCGGGCCAGATGGATTTACCTCGGAATTTTTTCAGACACACAGAGAAGACATAATAACCATTCTCCTCAAAGTTTTCCAAAAAATAGAAGAGGAGGGAATACTCCCAAACTCATTCTATGAAGCAAACATCACCCTAATACCAAAACCAGACAAAGACCCCACCAATAAAGAAAATTACAGACCAATATCCCTGATGAATGTAGATGCAAAAATACTCAATAAAATATTAGCAAACCAAATTCAAAAATATATCAAAAGGATCATACACCATGACCAAGTGGGATTCTTCCCAGGGATGAAAGGTTGCTACAACATTCGAAAATCCATCAATATCATCCACCACATCAACAAAAAGAAAGACAAAAACCACATGATCATCTCCATAGATGCTGAAAAAGCATTTGACAAAATTCAACATCCATTCATGATAAAAACCCTCAGCAAAATGGATATAGAGGGCAAGCACCTCAACATAATAAAGGCCATATATGATTAACCTAGAGCCAACATCATACTGAACAGTGAGAAGCTGAAAGCTTTTCCTCTGAGTTTGGGAACAAGACAGGGATGCCCACTCTCCCCACTGTTATTTAACATAGTGCTGGAGGTCCTAGCCATGACAATTAGACAAAACAAAGGAAAACAAGAAATCCAGATTGGTAAAGAAGAAGTTAAACTGTCACTATTTGCAGATGACATGATATTGTACATAAAAAACCCTTAAGACTTCACTTCAAAACTACTAGAACAGATATCGGAATACAGCAAAGTTGCAGGATACAAAATTAACACAGAAGAACAGACCCAAGACCAGTGGAACAGAATAGAGAGCCCAGACATAAACACAGCATATATGGTCCATTAATATTTGATAAAGGAGCCATGGACATACAATGGGGAAATGACAGTCTCTTCAACAGTTGGTGCTGGCAAAACTGGACAGCTACATTTAAGAGAATGAAATTGGACCATTGTCTAACCCCATACACAAGAGTAAATTCAAAATGGATCAAAGACCTGAATGTAAGTCATGAAACCATAAAACTCTTAGAAAAAAACATAGGCAAAAATCTCTTATACATAAACATGAGTGACCTCCTCTTGAACATATCTCCCCAGGCAAGGAAAACAAAAGCAAAAATGAACAAGTGGGTCTATATCAAGCTGAAAAGCTTCTGTACAGCAAAAAACACCATCAAAAGAACAAAAAGATACCCTACAGTATGGGAGAATATATTTGTAAATGACAGGTCCGATAAAGGCTTGACATCCAAAATATATAAAGAGCTCACCCACATCAACAAACAAAAACCAAATAATCCAATTAACAAATGGGCAGAGGAGCTGAACAGACAGTTCTCCAAAAAGGAAATTGAGATGGCCAACAGACACATGAAACGATGCTCCACATCACTAGTTATCAGAGAAATGCAAATTAAAACCACAATGAGATATCACCTCACACCAGTAAGGATGGCTACCATCCAAAAGACAAACAACAACAAATGTTGGAGAGGCTGTGGAGAAAGGGGGACCCTCCTACACTGCTGGTGGGAATGTAAATTAGTACAACCATTGTGGAAAGCAGTATGGAGGTCCTCAAAATGCTCTAAATAGACTTACCATTTGACCCAGGAATTCCACTCCTAGAAATTTACCCTAAGAATGCAGCACTCCAGTTTGAAAAAGACAGATGCACCCCTATGTTTATCACAGCACTATTTACAATAGCCAAGAATTGGAAGCAACTTAAGTGTCCATCAGTAGATGAATGGATAAAGAAGATGTGGTACATATACACAATGGAATACTAGTCAGCCATAAGAACAAAACAAATCCTATGAATTTCAACAACATGGATGGAGCTAGAGGCTATTATGCTCTGTGAAATAAGCCAAGCAGAGAAAGAGAAATACCAAATGATTTCACTCATCTGTGGAGTATAATAACAAAGGAAAAACTGAAGGAACATGACAGCAGCAGAATCACAGAACCCACGAATGGACTAACAGGTACCAAAGGGAAAGGGACTGGGGAGGATGTATGTGTAGGGAGGGATAAGGGAGGGGGAGAAGAAAGGGGGTATTATGATTAGCATGCATAATGTGAGGGGTGGGAGAAAGGGGAGGGCTGTGCAACAGAGAGAAGACAAGTAGTGATTCTACAACATTTTGCTATGCTGATGGACAGTGACTGTAATGGGGTTGGCTGGGGGGACTTGTAGTAGGGGAGAGCCTAGTAAACATAATATTCTTCATGTAATTGTAGATTAATGATAACAAAAGAAAGAGAAAGAAAAGGGGATTACTCCCTGATAGGATAAAACTAACTGCAAATCAATGATTAATGCATGCTTTACATATCCTTAATTTTGATCTTTTAAAGGGTGTTGGATGATCAGCTATGGAAGTACATTTTTCTGATAATATTCCTTTCTCTTAAAAAAAAGCAGTTCCTGTGTGGTGATCTCCAAAAGGTTCTTCACAATGGTATAAAGGTCATATCAAAGTGTGGGCAAAGGGTTTGTTTGTGTTTTTACAGAGGATCAAAGCCTAATTTGGCCACCCAGAAAACGAATTAAGATACAGTATGAAGAAGAACTTCCAACATCAACATCCTCTGGAAGAGTCATTCTAGAAGATGATCATCAAAAATCTTCAACAAAATCCTGGCAGTGTTGCAGCTGTAGCTGTATTCATCCCACCGGTTCCTGGACTTTCCATTGAAATGAAGAAGGAGATATCTAAGCTGGCCTGTGCATACAGTAAAACAACAAATTTGACTGTATCTATACTGTCAGAACTCAACCAAGAATTAGGAGAAGTGCAAGTTGCAGTGCTCCAAAATCGTGCTACTATAGACTATCTACTGTTAAAATAACATATGGGATGTGAACTGTTCCCAGGAATGTTTTGTTTTAATTTGTCTGATTTTTTTCTCAAACTACTCAAATTCAGTTAGACAATATCCATCATATCATTGATAAGTTTTCACAAATGCCTGGAGTACCTAACTGGTTTTCTTGGTTTCACTGGATATGGCTGGTAATTGTAGGTCTGCTTTTGTTATGTCTCTGTATTCCTATTCTGTTAATGTGTAATTTTATTACATTTGTTTTAAAACCTATACATGCTTATGTCACTCTACAAGAAGATATGTCAAAGAAACAATCAATCTTCCCATGTTTCCTACCATCTGCTACTTCCATACCTTTTCTTCTTCCTTCATAATTACAACCCTTTAGTAGAATTCGTGCCTCATATGGAAAATTACCAAGTATCATAATTCTTCCAAGTGGTAAAGATACCTCAAGACAAATGCTGGGCATAGAAGCCACAGGGCATAAATCTGCAAAGAAGTAAAAAGCTAACCTTTACAAAGAATATTGCTTCTCTCTCACTTACCAACTTTACATTTCCCTGTATCACCCCGGAAGACGGCTGGTTAGCCAGAGACGGGTAAGATTCCTCAAGGGAGGAACAACCTAAGAGAGGCACAGTCACAGGGGGGCCATCAGGTAAGAAATTGGGGATCAACAGAGGTGAGGCTTAGAACCTCAACCCCCTGTTTTGAGAGAAATCTTCTGTATCGTGGATGTTTTGTTGCCCTTGTCTAGCTTGGATTAACACATAGTCTACAGGCACACACCTGATCATCTACAATTGCTCTCTTTCAGCACTAAACTATGTTTTCTACCTTTATCTTGCATCTACCTATTCCTTCAGCATTTTATTAAAAAAAATAATAAGGGAAAAATGTGGGGTTTACATATAAATCAAGTATAAAAATCAAATGAATTATCATATCTGACTTGATTGTTTATAGTTCATGATGTGTGATCAAAACTGAAAGTTTCTGTGATATGACTGCCCTTGCACTGTTCACCATGTAAGAACTTATTCACTATGTAAGACCTTGTTCACCATGTAAGAACTTGTTCATTATGCTTCAGAAGATTGGAGTCTGTTGGGACTTAGGCTTGGGGTTGATTAATGATTGTGCATTGAGTCCCCTGTACAGAATTTTATTGTTGTTAACAACCATTTGATCAATAAATATGAGAGTTGACTTAAATCACAAGACATTTGGTAATAATGATTCCATGTGACTTTCCAGATGAAAAGCTTCCTGTACTTATGCATCAGTGTTAACTGATAGCTGTGAACTCATTCAAAATCCAGGGAAACGCTGAGTAACGTAAAGCAGTTGGTAACTGCAGATCATTAAAGTAACACCTCATTGCTCCGGAGACAGTGAAAGGAACTCATGTTGAATCTGACAGGTTCACTGACATTAGCTCTGGCAAGACCACATTGCAGTGCCTTTGCATTAGGCGACAAACTGAACTGCTTCCTGCTCATAGTCCTTGAGGAGGAGACGTGATTTGTGCCATCAGATGCAGCACAGATAGTCAATGTGTGTTACAGCTTCAATAAGATGGAGTAGACATGCTTTATACTCTCCATAACCTTCTTCAATTGCGGTTGTTCAAAATATCCCACTATTTTAAACAAATAAAAACAGCCCAAATATGTGCTCTGCAGAATGCTGAACACTTTAGAGGAATCATTAGGTATAAAATATGCCTCCTATCTAATGGATCTTGGGAGCTGTTTGTGTCCTGACTGCCTCTCACTGAATCTAGGGCTTTGGACTTTGGATCCGTAATAACATTGGTTATACATAATTAGCTATATAACCTCATAAAGTTTATGTGCTCAAATGTGTGATGTTGAAAGAAAATGTTATTCAGAATTCAGAAAGTAAATATCTCTTTGTAAATACTGTATAATGAAGTTTAACATTGAGTTCAGCTTTAATTGATATGTTTGGAAAGGGGTTTAATGAAAGGAGCAAGATATTTTCAGGAAGCAGAATATTAAACAAAGCCATAAAAATATGAAAGATCAGGATGACTTATGCACTCTAAGAGACACCTGCTCCAGGAGTTACTTGTCATTTAGGGCTACAAATCAGAGTTCGGGAGGAATAGAGTTAAATGAATTGATAGATGAAAGATTGTTAAGGACCTTGAAAAATAGGAGGGAAATCCCAATCTCAGCTATGCATAGATTTTTTTTTATAACTGAGAATATTTTTTAATGTTGGTAGGAAATGAGAGAAAAGTCTTAAATTTTGTTATGTTGATCATTTAGTATTGTGAAAAGCTGATTGGAGATTAAAAAGCCAATAACTAAGATACTTTCACAAAGCCAGTTTTGCCTCTAGGTAAATTTTAGTCCAAGAAATTATCCGTAGAAATGGGAAATATGAAATAGATATAAATGACACTTCAACAGATGAGTAATGTCTTATGATTTAGTAAAACAATGAGAAAATAATGAGTAGACTTTGTTATTATTTTCTAAAGTGTTTTTTAATCATGAAAAAAATATTAGCAAAACTAGAAACATACTTCGACAACTTTTGGGAAATACAACTTTTCTTGTGTTATGGAAAGACTTAAAGGGTCTTAAAGAGCCTATCCAGTTTCTTTTTCAAATTTTTAATCTATATAATGTCCACCTCAGATCAAACTGTTAATCCTACTCTTTTCCTAAATCATTTTCTGGCAAATTTAACCATATATTGTAAAATTTTAAAGTGAAGAGAATAGTATCATGAATCTCAAATTCCCTATCATTAGAGTCAATAATAGGGACTATACCCGCACTCAGTCTTCTCTGTTTCAATTATTATTATTTCTGAAAGTTTTTCTAATGAAATTTAAATACTTGTCTCTTTTATTAGTGTTTAGCATCCTACTATGATTTGATTTATCTCATTTATTTTTATACATTACTGATACTGAAAGAGAAAACAAAGTGTTAAATTTTGGCGAGAAGAAAAAATGTGGAACACTAGACACTAACTGAGGAGAAAGTCTATTGGTAAATTTGGATGTAATTACGGGGCAAATGAAATCAAAGGCTACTCCAAAGTGTCCAAAATATTATTAAATTATACTGATGTTCATGCTTTGAGAAGCTAGCCAGTCTACTTACAGACATTGTGGAGTACTAAGACAAATTGGGGTATTTCTAAGTACTTAACTAGGACTCTCCTTTTTCCTTCTGGAGTTTCAGTCTTTATTGAATTTGTGTGATCGTTCTAAGTACTGATTGTTCTTCATAAGACCAAATCCTAGCCTCTTCCTCATTGCCTGGAACCTTCCTGGTCACATGCTCACATTTGATGGGGGTTAATAAAACGTAAAATGCTGCATCCCTGAGCGTCCCCACAACACCCACTGGTTTAGACTTACTGGAGGCAACTAAACAGGTGGCATTACATTCAATCCCCTTATTTGTTATGTGTCTATTTAGACTTTCTAATTCTTCATATATAGTCTTGATAGTTTCTGTGTTTTTAGGAAGTTATCCATTTCGTCTAGGTTATCCAATTTGTTGGAATGTACTTGTCATAGCAGTCTCTTATAATCTTATTTCTGTAGTATCAGTGGTAATGCCTCTTCTTTCATTATAATTTTATTTGAGTCTCCATTTTTTTCTTAATTGATCAAGCTGAAAGTTTGTCAACTTTATCTTTTCAAAAAAATCACCTCAGATTTATTTTTTCTATTGTTTTTATTGTCTATATTTCATTTATTCCTGCTCTGATCTTAAATTCTTCCTAATGCCAACTTTGCATTTAGTTTGCTTTTCTTCTAGTTCCTTGAGGTATGCAGTTATGTTGTTTGAGGTCTTGTTTTCTTCAGGTAGTCATTTATCACTATACTTCCTTCTCATAACTGCTTTTGCTGCATATTAAAACATTTGGTGCATAGCTTTTCTTTTTTCTGCTGTCTCAAGATATTTTTTGATTTTCCTTTTGATTTTTTTGATTCATTGTATGTTCAAGAGTGTGCTGTTTAACTGCCACATTTTTGTAAATTTTCTAATTTCCCCCCTGTTATTGAGGTCTACTATCATAACATTGGGGTTGGAAAAGATAACTTGGTATGATTCCAATCTTCTTAAATTTGTTAAGACTTGTTTTGTGGCCTAACATATGATCAATATTTGATAATGGTTAATGTTTGCCTGAAAAGAATATGTATTATGTTACTGTTAGATAGTATGTTTTGTATATATCTGTTAGGGCCATTTAGCAGTGTTGTTCAAGTCCTCTATTTATTAATTGATTTTCTTCCTGGATGATGTATCTATTCTTGAATACAGGATATTGAAGTCAAGTGTTATTATTGTATTGCAACTTTTCTTCCTTAAATTTTGTTAATAATTGCTTTATACATTTAACTGCTTCGATGCATACATATTTCATATTTTATATCCTCCAAATGAATTGACCCTTTTATCATTGTACAATGACCTTTTTGTCTTGAGTGCCCATTTTCGACTTAAGGTCTATTTTGTCTGATATATCTATACTGCTCCTATTCTCTTGGTTATTGTTTACTTGGAACATCTTTTTCCCTCTTTCACTTTCAGCCTATATATGTCTTTATAGCTAAAGTGAGTTTTCTTTTGTAGGCAGCATATATGGATCTTGTAGGTTTCTTTTTTTAATTTATTTAGCCAATCTTTTCTTTTAATTGGATAATTCATTTACATTTAAAGTTATTGATAGGTGAGGGCTTACTATTGATGTTTTTTTAATTGTTTTCTCACTGTTTTACGATTCTTTGCTCCTTTCTTCCTCTCTTGTCTTCCATTCTGATTTGATGATTTTTATAGTTGTATGCTTTGACCTTTTTCTTTTGTAGTTACCATGAGGATTACATAAACCTCTTGTAGTCATAATGGTCTATTTTAAGCTGATAGGCACTTAACTTGGCATGCAAAAACTTTGTTCTTTTTTCTACTGCTCACATATTTTATGTTACTGATATCACAATTTATATATTTTCATATTATATACCCATTAACAAATACATGTAACTATAGTTATTTATGATTTGTTTTTGACTTTGAAATTTGCCTGGAGTTAAAAGTGACTTACATACCATAATTATGGTATTAGTGTATTCTGAATATGACTACATACTTCCTTTACCAGTTAGTATTGTATTTTCACTTTTTTTTTGGTTGTTAATTAATATCTTTTACTTTGACATTTCTTCTAAGGCAGATCTAATGCTGATGAACTCCCTCAATTTTGTTTGTCTAAGAAAGTCTTTATCCCACCTTCATTTCTGAAGGACAGCTTTGTTTGGTATAATATTGTTGGGTATAACATTTTTGGTTGGCAGTTTTAGTTTTTCTTTCAACATTTGAGTAAATAGTTCTGCTATCTCCTGGTTTGCAAGTTTTCTGATAAGAAATCTGCTGATAGTCTTACAGAATCCTTTGAATATAATGAGTTTCTTTTCTGTTTAGCTTTCAAAATGATCTCTTTATTATTGACATTTGACAATTTGATTATAATATGTCTTGATGACAGCCTTTTTATGTTCAAATTTGGAGTTATTGGGTTTTATGCATCTGGATATTTATTTTCCAGTTAAGGAAAGTTTTCTGTCTACATTATTTCTTTTTCTTTTTTTTCTTTTGGTATCGTTAATAAGACAATTACATGAGCAACATTGTGGTTACCAGATTACCCCATTATTAAATTCCTACCACATACCCCATTACAGTCACTGTTCATCAGCATAGTAAGATGCTAGAGTCACTACTTGTCTTCTCTGTGCTATACTTCCTTTCCCATCCCCCCCATGTTGTGTGTGCTAATCGTAATGTCCCTTATTCCCCTTCTCCCTCCCTTTCCACCCACCTTCCTCAGTCCCTTTCCCTTTAGTAACTGTTAGTCCACTGTTGGGTTCCATGAGTCTGCTGCTGTTTTGTTCCTTCAGTTTTTGCTTTGTTCTTATGTTGTACAGATAAGTGCAATCATTTGGTACTTGTCTTTCACTGCCTTGCTTATTTCACTAAGCATAATACCCTTGTGCTCCATTCATGTTATTGCAAATGATAGGAATTGTTTTCTTCTTATTGCTGAATACTATTCTATTGTGTATATGTACCACATCTTCTTTATCCATTCAGCTACTGATGGACACTTAGGTTGCTTCCATTTCTTGGCTATTGTAAATAGTGCTGCAATAAACATAGGGGTACATATGTCTTTTTGAAACTGGACTCCTGCATTCTTAGGATAAATTTCTAGGAGTGGAATTCCTGGGTCAAATAGTATTTCTATTTTTAGTTTTTTGAGGAATCTCCATACTGTTTTCCACAATGGTTGAACTAATTTACATTCTCACCAGCAGTGGAGGAGGGTTCCCCTTTCTCCACAACCTCACCAACATTTGTTGTTATTTGTCTTTTGGATGTTGACCATCTTAAGTGGTGTGAGGTGATATCTCATTGTGGTTTTAATTTGCATTTCTCTGATGATAAGCAATGTGGAGCATCTTTTCATGTACCTGTTGCGCATCTGAATTTCTTCTTTGGACAAGTGTGTGTTCAGATCCTCTGTCCATTTTTCAATTGGATTGTTTGCTTTTTGTTTGCTAAAGCATGTGAGCTCTGTATGTATTTTGGATGTCAACCCTTTATTGGATCTGTCATTTATGAATATATTCTCCCATACTGTAGGATGCCTTTTGGTTCTATTGATGGTATCCTTTGTTGTACAGAAGCTTTTTAGTTTGATGTAGCCCCACTTGTTAATTTTTGCTTTTGTTTCCGTTGTCTGGGGAGATATGTTCATAAAGAAGTTGCTTATGTTTATATTCAAGAGATTTTTGCCTATGTTTTCTTTTTAAGAGTTTTATGGTTTCATGACATACATTCAGGTCTTTGATCCATTTTGAGTTTACTTTTATATATAGAGTTAGACTGTAATCCAGTTTCATTCTCTTACATGTAGCTGTCCAGTTTTACCAACACCAGCTGTTGAAGAGGCTGTCATTTCCCAATTGTATGTCCATGGCCCTTTATCAAATATTAATTGATTATATATGCTTGGGTTTATATCTGGGCTCTCTATTCTGTTCCACTGGTCTATGGGTCTGTTCTTGTGCCAGTACCAAATTGTCCTGAGTACTGTGGCTTTGTAGTAGAGCTTGGAGTTGGGAAACAAGATCCCACCTGCTTTATTCTTCCTTCTCAGAATTGCTTTGGCTATTCGGGGTCTTTTGTGGTTCCATATGAATGTTAGAACTATTTGTTCCAGTTCATTGGAGAATGCTGTTGGTATTTTGATAGGGATTGCATTGAATTTGTAAATTGCTTCAGGCAGGATAGCCATTCTGACAATATTAATTCTTCCTAACTGAGAGCATGGAGTGAATTTACATTTATTAGTGTCCTCTTTGATTTCTCTTAAGAGTGCCTGTAGTTTTCAGGGTATAGATCTTTCACTTCCTTGGTTAGGTTTCTTCCTAGGTATTTTATTCTTTTTGATGCAACTGTGAATGGAATTGTTTTCCTGATTTCTCTTTCTGCTAGTTCATAATTAGTGTATAGGATTTTGTATCCTGCAACTTTGCTGAATTCAGATATTAGTTCTAGTAGTTTTGGAGTTTTTTATGTACAATATCATGTCATCTGTCTTCAGGGATTTTATGTACAATATCATATCATCTTTCCTCATTATTTCTTTAAGTAAGCTTTCTTCCCCTTTCTCTTTCTTTTGTCTTTCTGGAACTTCCATAATTACTATGCTATTTTAGAAACCTAACTTTGAGAAATATTGTTTTAGACTAAAGATGAATAAATTTCCAGGGCCTCAGGAGAGATTCCAATTGCCTAAATAATTGGAATCAGGATACATAGTGATTAGCCACTCAAGTCTAGGATTTTACTTATATGGATAAATGTAAATGGACTTCGGTGTGCATCCAATAGTATGTGTCTGTTTGTGTGTGCATACATGTGTTATAGTGAGTTTAATTATGATGATTTACAAATAAGGAAACTGAAACTTACAAATGTTCATTTTTATCTGAAATATCTCAGTTTATGCCTGTTAAAGCTGGAATTGAGGATGACAGAAATAAAAGTCAATTTTAACCTAAATTTGTCCTTGACAATCTCTTTATAATATATAAATTCATCAAACACAGGTTTATTTAAAAGCTACCAGTTCAGCTGTGTCAGCTTCTGGGGTTTTGAAAATAAGTAAGATAATGTAGTATAGGCCATCAAGGATATCACAGTTCAAAGATGCCAAGCATAAAACTACACAGTAAACTATTATAAAATTAGCTGAACAATAAGTTTGCATTGTAGAGACCTTTCCAAATATAATAAGTCAGGAATAATAATATTTTCACATGTTCTGAATTAACTGGTAGAGTTAACTCACCTGTTCAGAATCCTGTTCATTCATATATCTTATTTAGAAGTAAACAGTATTAATGTCAAAAGAGAATTTTAAAGAAAATTTCAAAAAATATAAGGAAAGAAAGAAGACTTTCCTCCCAAGATATGTGACTCAATTATTTATAAAATCATCACCTCAAAGTCTCTAGGACTCTTGGGAAACCTTTTTTTGCTCTCTTTGATTGAAATGAAGGGCTTGAAATAAAATCAATAAGATTGCTCTTTCTTACATCTTTCTTGGAAGTGAAAAGCAAGTTCTGCCCACTTTTCAGACTTAACGAAAACTCTAGTGCTGGCATAGAATAGATGAGCTAAAAGTGTCACAAGATAGTCAAAGTCTAAGGCATGACCCTCTAAAGGAATGTTCTGACTTTTGTAGTCCCTACACACAAGTTGTAACATATAGTTTTATTTTAAAATTATGGAAATTATGGACCTTAAAGATTAAAAAGTCCTCTGGCATGAGGAGTTTATACAATTTATGTAACTTTTATATCTATTCCTTAGATATTTAGGAGTGGGTGGGATACCAAGAACTATTCTAGGTGTTTTAATGCATCACATTCTAAGAAATGCACAAACTTCTGAAAATTAATAAATCAAGTGCTAGAAATATACCTGCCCCTTAAATACAATTTAACAGAATGGAGACTAATAATTAGTATAGAGTATCTAAATATGAAATAAAATTACAGGACTGAGATCTTAGAGAAAAAATATATCATTTCCCAATTAGCAAATACAAGGGAATGTACAGCCTCATCATTTTGTTTTAATATGAAGCCTGCTACAGAGACATATATTCTCACTTTAGAGATAGAGGCATTCAGGACTTCTCACAGCCAGATGTCATTAAATGTTATATTCCTTTAACCTGATGTTATCTTTCTCAAACAAACTTCTGATTAAAATGTATCTTGAAATATTTGTTCCCTTTAATGAAGTAATGTGCTGGTTATCCTCATGGATTTTATAGTGCTCATCACAATTTAGTAAATTTATATATCATTTAATATCGATTTGTAAGTTTTACTAATATAAGCCACTTTTAAGAGGTTGAATCCGTTCTTATTATTGCCATAACAGTAAGCTGAGAATCAGACTATAAACAATGATAACATCTTTATGTCAAGCTGGGCTGTTCAACAAACTTCCACCAGGCAAAAACACTTGAATGTACAGTCTCCTTCAAATCACATTCTTTATATAATGGACAAATTGAAAGAAAGCATTAGGCAGAGTATAACATTATAGCAGTCAAAAATACTCATTTCAAATGCTTTAGTCCTCTAGAAAGTTAATACATGAAATCATACACGCAAATGCACACACTCATTTATCAACCCTGCATGATTGACAGAGCTGTTCATTACAGAAGTAATTTGTTTTCTAAATTTAAAATGCAAGTAAGGGATTATCTGACCTTTATTGTAGAAAACTTTCTAGAATAGAAGAAGGGAAGGAATTCCAGTTTGATTGTGAAAGCAGATCCAACTGAATGATACATGTATAAAGCGGATTGGAAACAGTAAGTCCAACCTTCTTGGATGTCACTGTTTGCCTCAGTTCTGACATAAATTCCATCATACATGGACTAATAGAGTCACGGTTTCAAGAATTGAAAAGGGGCAGATTATATCCCTCTTGCAAGTTATCAAGTTAGCTTATCATGGTCCCATACATGCTGGCAGAAGATGCAAAACTCCTCAGTTACAGACAAAGGACTTACTTATGGCACAGCAGGCAGCATGAGTTTTATGCTCACAGACTTCCGTTGTCCCCAAATAAACTAGGCAATAAGGAGCAGCTCAGATAGATGCTGCACACACAACTGGCTTGCATGACTGATTGCATTAAGAGACTTCATGGATTATGATATTTTTGCCTTGGTTATATTTTTATTTTCTGTCTTCTAAGTTTTAAAAAATCTTCATATACATTGACAAGGATATCTGTTTTCCTTCAAGCAAAATTTTTAGAAATAGAATTTTCAAGTGTGTATATTTTTTATTGGCTCTTGAAATGATTGCTGTCAATCGTTAATTTCATTCTCCCCAACACTTATTCAAAAAAGAAAGTAAATGTGGTACACAAAGAAAACTGATAACTAGCAAAGATAAATAACTCCGTATGTGTCAGAAGGGTTTCCTTAAATTCATTCCTGCATCCAAACTGTTATTTAATTTGTTTTGAGGATTCCCTACATCTGAACATGCCTGCATCTTCCAGGGTTCTTTAACCTCAATCCATCCACTTCCTTCACAAATATATAAAAACATCTTTAAAAGGTGGGATCCTTTTGGATTGCAATTATTTTGAGTCAGATAAAATGTGGTAGTATTTTCAAAAATCTGTCATTGAACCTTTTTTGTTTTTCTTTCCAATCTATTTTCTCTATTCAAATACCATCATTCTATAGTCAAACTTATCAGTGTAGCTTCTTGAAAACCCAACTCTTAAATGTGAAACCTGTGCAGTTTGACTTCAGGGACCTCTCTCAATAAAAGTATGTTAGTGTTGATTAAATCCAACTTGATGATGATAAAATTTATAAGTGTAGTTTTCCATAATAATCTAAGCACTTGACTACCATGAAGGTTAAGATATTGTATTTGACTTTTGATGATGGCTCAAATTTGGCCACTATTTTGTTCTATAATAAGAACCATATATATTTAGCTATTGTCCTTTCAATTTAGTAGGAACAGGGGAGACATCTTACCAGTATTAAAAAGTATCCTGCTATACAGGGAAAGATCTGTGTTTCCCTCTAAACTTTAGGAGGTCGGCTGGCTAAAAGCTCAGAACCAAGTGAGATGTTTGCTAACCCTGATTACTGCCTCTCAGCAGATGATTTCAAGAGGAATGATAGCAATTTAAAACAAAAAGTGTGTATGACACAACTGTTATAATAGGAATTTCAATTAAAAATATATTTTATGGTGAATTCAGTGCTTCTTATAAATTAATTAAATTTTCAGTATTTGGAGGAATGTTTATGGAGAGAAGATAGTCTCCCAAATGGTTTAGAAAGCTGAGACCCTAATGCATTGAGACCATCAAATGCAAGCATCTTTTACCATTCTTTGTACTTGAGGAATTTACTCAAAGTAGCATACAGTTTAAAATGACAATAGGCCATTGACTTTTTTATTCTTTTTTGAAGTATCATTGATAGACAGTCTCATATTTGCTTCAAATATATAACACAGTGGTTAAACAGATACCCATATTGTCTTTATCATTTTGTCATTGAAATGTAAATTCTAACAATAAATCTTGAAACTAACCCGTCTGTGACCAGAAGCTTCCATTAATCCGTGTTTCTAATGCACCAGCCAATCGTCCGGCAGCCTTTCTTTCTAGCAGTATGGGGTGGACCTCTCAAAGAAAGTCATATTTGAAAACTTCATCTTTTCTTTGTTTTTAACTTTCTATAAACTGACTTCAGTATCTAATCTAATTGACCACCTCTCAAGTGTTGATTTTTTTCTTTTTTTATATCTTGGCTTACACATTTCTGTAAAATTTTCTCTGTTCTCTGATATCCCACTTGGCTTACTTATCTAAAGAGGCTTTTTCCCTTTCCCCATTTAAAAATTACAGATGTATCCTAATATCCTGTCTTTAAAATTCTATTTTTCCCTTCCTATAGTTCTTCCCTTAATGATTTAATCAGCTTCCATTGTCTTTTAGTGGCAAAAAGGAGATGGTGTCCAAACTGCATATTTTCTACCCTTGATCTGTTTCTTTTTCTATTCCTAATGGGGAATCACCATCAAGTGTGTCCTAGGAGACTGAATCTGATGTTAAGCAGGTTTCTTCATGGATCTGTAGGTGTGTTGTAAGTGAAGAGAATGGACAACATTTCTTGTTGCTCCCCTCTAGGTGAGCTCTGAGTAAGCCAAAACTATAATTCTCCAGGGAGGGTATATATTACAAAACAGAAGGCCAAACTCTTTAATGAATATATTGCATGTTTCATTCAAAAAAATAATGTTTTGTAATTGGATTATCTACTGTAGTTAGCTCATTTTACAGCTCTGCATTGGAAAAAAATTGATAAAATGATTATTACACTTAAATTTTGAAAAATACATACCAAGCTAAACTATTTACTTTTACACAAAAATTATTTTTCTGAATATACATCCATTAACTGTTATCTGATATCTTTGAGAAGATAATTTATCTGTATACTTTAAAAGAATTAAAAAGTTAAAGAGAAAAATACCTAATTTGAATCCATGCTTTTCACACCAGTATAACAGTAACTCACTTTCTTAGTTTTGTTGTTCTGTCCAGTTTCTATGTAGATAAATAACACGTGTTTTATTTATCTACTCTTCTATGTAAAAGTAGCATTTTTACTGAAAGTAAAATGCTCTACAAAATTCTAGATGCTTTACAAAATATGTTTTTGTACAAAATATGGAAATAGTTTTTTTGTTTATATATGTGCATGTGATATATATTTGTATTACATATACATGTTATGTATGTATAAATGTATATATGTATTACATATAAAATCATCAGCATACCATTTATTTGTATGGATATCTATATTTTATATAATCATTCTATAAGTAATATATATATTAAATAGGATGTTATAATATACTATATATCTATAGATTGTTTTAATTCTTTTGCTATTGCAAGCAATGCTGTTGTGAGCATACCTATATGTATATCAATTTGCTTGTGTAGGTATTGCCTGTAAATGAATTACCACAAATAAGGTGCCAAATAAGTTGTAATGTATTTCTGATTTTGTTTTATACCGCTAAATTGCCCTCTCTTTGGTTGGTTTTGCAACACAATTCTGCATGTGATGCATGCATGCATGTCTGTATGTAGATATATATTTCCCTTTGGAACTTCTGTAAATCTGAGTTTAGAATGTTTTGTGACCATTATATAACATTGTGAAATTCCCCACAATACTATATTAAGTTCCTATCTTAGCTGTCTGTAGTGAAAAAAGTGTTTAGGATAGAATTCTCCTTTGCTTGGTGTCAACATATAAACTGTTATTTCATCTGTGTTTTCCAGGTATAACTCTGCCAATGTTTTTTTCCCAAGCTCTGAGTCAATTTTTTAAAGTGTCATTATATGCAACATATTGTTGAGTTAGTCTTTTTGATTCATTTTAAAATTATTTTTAATTTAGTGGCTGTTAAAACACATTATATTAATGGATATGAAAGTTACAGTTAGTTTGAGTTGTGCCATATTGTTATATGCTTTGCTTTTTGTTTATAAATATTTCATCACATGTGTTTAGGCTCTGTTTTTCATTTGATTGTAGTACATACATAGTTTTCAGATATTTAGGAAAGTTTTCAATTAGTTCTGGTAGTTACACTGATAGTTATAACCTTAAAGACACCATTAGTCAATTCTAATTAGAAGATATTCAGTATGCTCTATTATAATGAGTTAAAAATAATTTCTTTCATTGCTTCATCCTCACTGTTCTCCACTATCTGATTTCAAATATTATCTTTATATACTGAAGAAATGTAACAAATATAACATTACTTGACTTTTCAGCTTTAAATATATCCTTCTACTTCCTCTTCTATCAGTTCAAGCAAGAAATTATTTATATAACTGCCATTTTCTTTCCCCTTCCCCAGCAGCATTTACAGGCATGTTATATGTATATTTTAATAGCACATACTTGCAGTGGACTGAATGTTTGACCCACTAAATTCATATGTTGAAATCTTAACGTTTAATGTGGTAGTACCAGAAATGGAGACTTTAAGGGA
Organism: Manis javanica; assembly: GCF_040802235.1. Classification (NCBI taxonomy): domain Eukaryota; kingdom Metazoa; phylum Chordata; class Mammalia; order Pholidota; family Manidae; genus Manis; species Manis javanica. The sequence goes on from NC_133158.1 coordinate 107,876,976, forward strand.
TGATTAGGCCATGAGAGTGGAGCCCTCATGATGAGATGAGGTTCCTTACGAAAGAGACCTCCAGAGAGATCTCTTGCTTCTGTGAGGAAAAGACAGCCCTCTAGGAAGTCAACTGTCACAGAATCTGCTAAGGCTTTGATATTAAGTTTCTCAGCCTCCAGAACTCCAGGATTATGAGAAATAATGTGTGCTTTTATAAGTCACCCAGCTTGGGACATTTTACCTATACATTGTACCCTTGGTTCCCTGGTGTGTGTGTGTGTGTGTGTGTGCGCACACACATGTGCGTAGCCACACAGGTGCATTTCATGCTTACTGCTAGTAGATTTTCCTTTGTTTTCTCAGACATTTTTTGTCTTATTTATAAATGTAGAACTTCCTAAGAAATCAAAGGAAAAAATATCTTCTGAGTTCTTGCATTCTCAAATCAGTATTTCTCTAGGATTTATGCTTGAAGGTCAGTTTAGTTTGTTGCAAAATATTTGACTTATATTCTCTCTCCTTGAGTATATTTTAGGTGCTGTTTCTCTTGGTAAATGTGACTGGAGAAAGATGTGACTTATTTACTTTATTTCAGGAGAGTTGTCATAAATAATAATGTCAAATACTTGTTTCCTCCCATTTTTGTGTGTGTAAACTATTTTCTGCAAGCATTTCACTCAACGTTACTCTGTCAATACTAATGTACATTCTGCTTATTGTATATGTTCACTGAAATGGAGTTTGCAAGGTTTTTGTTTTTCATTCTATGTTGCTGCATGAATTTTTATAGAAAAAAAGGAAATAAGACTACTCTGAAGCAATATTATTCATTCGTTAAAAATTATAAAATTCGTTGAAGCAATATTTTTCTCTCATTTGAATCACCTAATTACTAACAAATTCTGACAATTATGTAAATACATATATATACAAATGTGGTTACTTATATTTATATATTTCATTTTTTTATCTGTTCATCTCTCTCCATTTCACATGACACTGTACTAGTTAAGATCTCATTTATGTTTTCTTCTCCATTCATTCAACAGTTACTTCTGTTTCAATCTTTGATAACACTAATAAAGTCTACTTTTGTTTGCAGGAATTCCAGATTTTGTTTTAAATAGTTCCAAAAGCCTGTCTTGTGTTTTTCCTGCTTAAAATATAACTTTGTATAATTGATTTTGGTAAGCATTTTATTCTTCCATAAATTTGGATTTACCAAAATGTTGCAAAGATAATACACTAAGTATATACCCCTCACCCAGTTATCTTCTAATGTAATATTTTACAGTACTGTGGGAAACTTGCAACAACCAAGAAACAAATATTGGGAAATTGCTATTAGCTGAAATTCAGACTTTATTAGAGTTTCCCAGTTTTAAGTGGTTATGTTTTTCTCTCTAGTATGCATTCCAGCATAAGACATCTTGTCTACTTACTTGTCTCTATGACAGTTGCTCAGTCTCCTTATTTTCAAGACCGAGAAATTTGAGGAGTACTAATCATCATTTTGAAGAAAGACTCTCTATTTGAGTTTGAATGATATTTTTCTCATAATTAGGCTGTAATTAGATAATCTGGGGAAGAATATCACTAAAAGAAAATACCTTTTCATCACATTTATCATGCATATTATATCAAAATGCTTTATCACTGATCATGTTAATCCAAATACTTGGTTAAGGTAGTGCTAGTTTTTTTCTCCCAGTAAGTAACAATATTTTTTTCTCTATCTTATAAAAATAAATCACCCAGTCCAGTCCAGTCCACACTCAAAAGGAGGAAGGGTTTTTATTTTCAACCTCATGGATGAAAGAATATCTGTATATACTGTTTGGAATTTTCTGTAATATATGTCTTCTTCCATTTATTTACTTAGTCAATCATTTGTTATAAGACTATCAACTCAAGTATCTTAATTTTATAAACTGGATTTTAATTCCATTCACCTAATTTATTTTGTTGCTCAAATCTCTCCAGCTCTTAAAATTGGGAGCTCTTTCAAGTTGGTTCCTGTGTCCCTTTCACTTGTCCCCATTCTTCTGTCTTTTGATGACTTCCTTGCTTTCTGCCACTACAAGATACTACACACGGGTTCATCTTGTATTTTGCCTTCCCCAACTCTAGATTTGGCCATTTCTCACTGGAATCCTATTTCCTTTTATTGGAAATCATGATCTCTTCTCTGGGTTTGCCTGATGAACACACTTTATGAAGTGTGGGCAGATGCTCTGATTCAGACCACCACAACTTTTGCTAGAAATCCCAGTTTTTATAGATAAGGATTAAAAAAGTTCTACTTTGGAGATTATATTAATTGCATTAGTCTGCTTGGGCTGCCATAATAAAATATCAGAGACTGGGTAGCTTAACACAGAAATTTTCTCATAATTCTTGAGGCTAAAGTCCAAGATCAAGGTGCCAGCAGATTGGTACCTGGTGAGACCTCTTTTCCTGGCAAATGGCCACTTTCTCCCCATCCTCATGTGGATTTTCCTCTGTGTATGCACAGAAAGAGAGATTTCTTTGCACACAGTCTTCCTTTTGTAAGACTATCAGTCTTTTTAGAATAATGTTCTAGCCTTATGACCTTATTTAACCTTAATTATTTCCTGAAAGGCCTATCTCCAAATCACACTGGAGGTTAAGGCTTCAACATACTCATTTCAAGAGAAGAAGTCCATAACATTAGGCAAAAGTTTAAGAGTTGAAATACAATACGTTTTTCTGTTCCTTGAAAAACACTATCTATAGAGAAATTAATAACTTGGGAATTTGGCTGCTTCAACCATGGAAAATATGGAAAAAATAACAAATGACCTGATTTTGAAACAGGGCTTTAACTTCTTTCTATTCATGTGAGGTTCTTTAAAAATTAAGTGTTACCTGGCATACAGTAACAATCTCAGCTTTTACAGTTTTGTATTTTTTGATGGAACTTCCCTTTGATATGTCAGTGCTACTCTAGAAATCTGAATATGTGAATAGAAAATCAAACATTATCTACCACTGGAGTCCATGATATAATTTTTAAGTAAATTATCAGCCTGATCATTTCCAAAGACTATGAAAGAATCATGTCACCCCTGTTTTCTTTGGCAATTGTAGTGTGTTCTGTGTGCTCCTCAAAGTATCATAGAGTGCTTTCTTTTTCCTAGCTACAGTGTGTGTGAAAGGCACCAGATCCAGTATAAACTGTGATCAATTTTCCTTTTACTCTACTTTTTTCCACTAGATATTTTGGGCAAGTCAAAGCAAACAAATAGGTGATTTATGAATAATTTTATGAATGCTTTTGTAAAATCTGATAAAAAATTGACAACAAATTAAAGGAAATGAACAGATAATGAGACAAGCAGATGCAAACAACAATAAAGGCAATCAACACTGATTCTGTTTTTGCATGATGGTCCTTGGTGGCTTGTCTGCAGTTGCTGATGATTAGTGCCTCAGGAAAACAATTTAGAGAAATCAGTGTTCCATTTATTTTCTGTATCTCTTCAGCAGCTGGAGAAATTGCTAAAACTGTAAGTGACAATGAGAAAAATCTGTATATATTATAACCTATCAATTCTTATATTTTATTTAACTATTTCCAAATTTAGTGCTTTGTAAGAGCTACTGAAATAAACTTATACTGGAAAAAGATAAATACTTAAAATCTGTGACATTTTAAGAAATAATTTAGTGAATCATCTAAGGCAAATTAGTATTTACTGTTACAAAAGTACACATAATATAATATGGGTACATAACAGTAAGTAGTCTTATCTTTATTATTTTTTTGGTGTTGATCTATTCTGTTTCACTTAATTGCTAGAGACATTTATATATCCTATCTACCTGCATTTTCAGTTGACTGTAAAGGCTTATCACTTAGACATAACTAAAATATCTTGTATTTTTAAGTTACTAATTTCTCTTTCTGTTTTTTGATTTCCATATCATTTTCTGTTTTCATTTCCATTCTTAAAGCCCTTGATGTATTGTGATTCTTAGACACCTGCAAGAAGAAACATATAAGCGAATATTATTAAGTATTGATGTTCACAGTTGGATAGCATAATATTTAATGGACTTATATCAAATAATAATACTAAGTACCTCTTTTCTAAAACATTCTCTGGTGATGAAAATTGTTTATTTTCTCACCGTATTAGGAAAACAGACAAATAACTTTAGTCCTGATTCTCTAATATTGCACAAATTACTCATTTTTTTCCACAAGCAAATGGTGAAGACTGAAGAAAGAGTGTTGGTGGAGCAAGGCACTCTTTAGACAAATCAATTTTATCTGATTTAAACAAAACTTGATGCCACTTAGGAATATGGCAATATTCATTCTAAAATGATTGCAATATCTTATGAGTGAGAGGGAAATAAATGAACATTTTTATTCAGCAACTAATTTTCTCTCCTAGTATAATAGAAAATTTGAAAATTGCATTAAAGAACACAGAAAGGTTTTATTAAAGTCTTGGAATTGACAATGTCTTACTTCATTTGGGTATTATTAAAGTCTTGGAATTGACAATGTCTTACCATACACTGGGTAGCTCACAAGCAACAGACATTTATTTCTCACAGTTCTGGAGGCTGAGAAATCCAAGATTAAGGCACAAGCAGATCCGACATTCAGTGAGGGTCTCCTTTCTGGTTCAAAGATGGCCATCTTTTTGGCTGTGTCCTTATGGAAGAAAACGAAGGGAGCTCTCTGAGGTCTCTTTTGTAAGGAGACGGATCCTATCAAGAGGGTTCCATTTTCATAACCTAATCACCTCCCAAGCTGCCATCTCCGTACACCACACATTAGAGTTTCCGCATATGTATTTTGGGAGGACATAAACATTCAGTTTACAGCAGATAATAAACAGGTGGCTGTAAATAAAGTGTTGTGTAATTCCATAACCCATTATCTTTAATTTGGTAGTTTGGATTTTACTTTAAAAAGAATCTGTTACCCATTTTTTATATTTCTCAAAAGTACATTTTGTAAAATTCTCCATCAGTAATTAGTTCAATTTGTTAGGGTAACAGAATTGAATACTTGAAAACAAACTATTAACTACTTCACTGTCCTGTACATTTAGTTCTGTATTAAAAGTCCTTAAAGTCATTATGACAGTTGACAATGAATTTATTCACAGTTGCCATCATTTACGTATTTTTCTAATTGATGTGATAAATATCAGAAGACTCCATGGGGATCATGGAGAGAGAAATGAATTAAAAGGCCAAAAAGATAAAAGGGATGACACATGTTTCAGGGCAAATGCCATTGGAATATCTCCAAGGTCTAGAGATTGATGAATAAATTAAAGTACATATACTTATGACCACTTGTAATATCTTGTCTACATGTATCCCTTTATGTGGAAGTTGAATTATTTTTAAACACCAGCCCAGATCAAATCATTTCAAATTCTTTTCTTTATACTATTTGCTAAGTTTACTTTATGATGTCTCTGTTACAGACGTTGTACAAACACTGTGGAGTTTGAATAAATATAGGTCGCATAGCTATCCTCCAATTTTGGAAGCTTCCAAACTAGTATGGTTTATTATATATTATATATTACACAAGACATTACAAGTTGAGTATAGGCTAAATAAATGTATTGTTTATAATGTGTCATTTTATCTTAAAAATTTTACATTTATGAATGTCTTGAAAATGTCCTCCATTTAGTCCATAATTTACACATTTCTCATAAACAGATTTGGTACTGATTGCCTATCATATGTGAGGCATTAAGTTGGGATATAAAATAAAATGAAACTAATAAAGCAAGGCTCACCAGAGTTTATGGAATACAAAATATAAATATTTCTGGGAAACATTTGGACTACTGGCAGAAGGAATAGAAAACTGGTATGTTCACATATATATTCATACTCTGACACAAAATGTGGAATACCTAGATCAAAGAAGAGATGTTTTATTACTCATAACAAGTGAGCACCAGAGTAGCATCCTGCACTGGCACCTCATGCCCAAACTGCTCATAAGGTTAAACAATGAGAGTAAAGTATTTATCTGCACATGTGGTGGAGTTTGCATCACAGGGAGGAAATTTTAAGACCCAGGATGTATCTAAGGCAGCTGGCATACTGGTCTCTCCTCACCTCTAAAGAGGAAGATAGAAAAAGACCTTTAGGAAAATCCTCTCTGTTAGGGAAGTGGAAGGTCCCTTGGTTTTATTAATCTTAGACTACAAACAGATGTCACCAGGAGAGAGTTTAAAGGCCCCTAAAAGTTTATTACCCTTGGAATACACCTCCAGTAGCTGAATAAGTGTCTGGAGAATAACTTCAAATCCCAGAGGAAGGACTCAAAAGATCAAAAGGAGCCGGAACAGGTGTTCAGGTGTTCAGTTAATTTCACAACAGGAGACAGACAGCTTGTGTGATTATATTCAACAACACTGTGAAGAAAGAAGCTGGAAACCCTTTCTGATTCTACCATCTTCCTTATTGCTGACATTAGCTACATCAACAACCTGACAAGAGGCCAGTATGTGACAGAAGAAAATAGTTCCTTATATGTGGAATCTTAGTATACACACATACATCCTTCCAAGAATGAGAACCTACATTTGCCAACACAGAATATCCATGACTCATGAAACATAAAAGAATTGCTAAAGAGGAGAGGCAATCCCTATGTCCAGGAGGCCAAATGAAAATTTTAACCAAATTTTCAGTGAGTGAATTAAAGAAAAGGTAATCAATGTAACACATTATTTTAAGCTTGGGAAAAAAATGTGAGACATACTAGAAAGCATAGTACAAAAAAAAAAAGAAATATTCAAGAAAATTTCTTGAGCTGAGGAATGGTCTTTGCAGACCAGAGAGAATTATCCAAGAACCAGTCTGGACTGCCAAACAGAGATGTACAATTGTGCAATCCTGATATTTTAATTAAAAATATAAGAAATAATAAGTTACCACTACTAGGTAGAGAAGAACACTGAGGGCTCAAGACAAACCACCATCCTGAAATCTAAAGAGACAAGTAAAAACTGGAATCTGATTACCTCAGACAGAAGCCTCTGGAGCCATAGATTGGTAGGAACACTTAACAGGAACTGCAGTGACTTACTTGAGCCTGTATATGGACTGAGTTAAGCATTGAAAACTCTTGTGGGCCATAGTCTTTGAAAGACCACCCCCCTCAGATTCTTGAATATTACCTCCAGGAATTCAAGATCCCACTAGGTTTTCACAGTAAAAAGTCAAGAATTGTGTTTGTCTAGCAGGGGGAAGTAAGAGTAATTATTGTGTATTGTGGAAACACCTAGAGCTTTCCCCATAACATAGGCTTATTTTACAAAGTAAAATGCCTCAACCAGCCTAATTGCAAGAGCATTTACCCAAATCCAGCCCCCTTTAAACTTATCGTCTTAGCCTAAAGTGAGATGGACAAACCAGAGAACCCACTTATAAAGATCACTGCCTAGGGACTCAAACTGGCTAAAAGATTGAGATTTAATCATAAGATAATAATAGAATGCTTCCTCTCTCTCACACCTCATTACCAAAATAGTGATGCAAACTCTATTTAAGGGAGAGAATAAAACAGACATTAGAAGAATTTAAAATCTTGTATTCCTACAGCTGCAACCATCATTCAGTCCAGCCTAATTCCTATAAATGTTAATATAATACCTCATACCTCATACATGTTACACCAGGCATCATATCCAAAATTCAACAAACAATTATAAGGCATGTTAAAAGTCAAGACATAACACAGTCAGTCTGAAAAGAAAAAAACAGAACCAAACTCAGATATGACATAAATGTTGGAAAAATCAGAGAATAATTTAAAATAACTGTGATTAGTATGGTAAGGGTGCTAATGAAAAAAGTAGACAATAGCAAGAAAATAAAGATGATAAAAGCAAAGAGATGCAAACTCTTGGAAATAACAAAAGGAAATGCTAAAAAAGAAAACCACTGTTACAGAAATGAATTTTGATGGAACGTTTGTAGATGGGCATAACCAACAAAAGGATTGGTAAGCTGGAAAATGCATAATAGAACTTCCAAACCTTAAATGTAAGGGAAAAAAGTATTTATTAAAAAGGAAAACACAGATTTTCTAACTGTAAGATAATTTCTAAATGTGTAACATAATTGTAATTGGGATACCAATAGAAGAAAAAATGAGATAGGATAAAAGGTTGAAGCAATAATAGTTAACAATTTTACAAATTGAGAGTCATGAAAGCACAAATGCCAGAATCTCATAGAACATTTAGCAGGACAGATACCAAAACATCTACACATAGGTATATCTGCCAAAGCCAAAAACAGATACAAAAGCCAAAGGCAAATACAGAGTATTTCAAGAATCCAGGACCTAGAGGAGGGGGAGGGAAGCAATGTATTTATAGAGGAATATGTGTACAAATAACAGCATCCTTTTCATCAGAGAGCATGCAAACAAGAAGAGTGAAATATTTGAAATGATAAAAAACAAAGCAATACAATCCTTAGAGTTCTATATCCAGTGAAATTTTTCTTCAAAAAATAAGGACAAATAAAGGCTTTTCATACAAAACAGAAGTGCATCATCATATCTATACTGCAATAAATACTAAAAGAAACTCTTGAGGTAGAAGGAAAAGTAAATATATCAGGAACTCAGTTCTACATAAAGAAAGAACTTCAGAGAAGGAATAAAGATTACACAAAACTTCTTTTACTCAGAATGAATATAAAAAGATGTTTGTTTAAAATTATATAGTACTTATTGGCTGATATCAGCATGAGAGTGAGTGAAAGGAATGACAGCAATGCCATAAAGATGAGAAAGAGGAGCTGGGAATGCGCTTTTTATAAGAGTATCACAACATGAGAACCAGCATATGTCTGTTTGAAGGTGGAATTAGATTAAAGATGCAAATACATATTGGAAACTCTAGGGCAATCATTAAAAAAATTAAAAAATGAGGTATAGTTAATATGTCTACAAAAGGTATAAAGTGAAATCAATTAAAATCAGAGAAGGCAAATAAAAAAGAGGTAAAAATGAACAAAACAGATACAAAAAATAGAAATTATTAGTTGAATTCTTATAAATTATGGCCAATACTAGTTTAACTATATAAATAATCACTATAATAATCAATGATCTAAATATACAATTTAGAGCACAGGAACTGTCAGAAAAGATTAGACAGAGAAAGAGAACAAAATATGTATCCTCTGCAAGAAGCCCACTTTTAAGAGAGATAATGTAAAATTTTCTGTGAATAAATTTTAAAATTAGGCCAAATCTCTAGAATCATTCAAATTATTAAAATGCAGCCATGAAGGAGAAAATCTGGATAGTCCTAAAGCTTTCAATATTTTTAATCTATTAAAAATGTTCACAAAGAAAAGATAAGACACATTGTTTTTGTAACTCCAGGGGGATAATATTTTCCCAGCCCAGAGCAAATTACCTTTGAGGACCGAAATCAGTCAAAGGGAGAAATAAAGTGGGAGAAACCTGTTTCTTGCTTATACGCACTTGTCCACTTCTGCTCACCCGTGTCTCTTACAACAGGGCTGCAAAAAGGAGTCCCACCCAACCTCTACGGTCTAGATAAGCCCTCCCTCCCCCTTGTAAACACCTATTGATATGGAGATGCACTAAGGCCAGGTGAGAGATTCTGGAAATATTGCAATTTTACCCACAGTTTTACATATGAATTTACCAAATATTTAAAGTCAAGAAATATTAAAATTATGCAAAGTGATGTAAAGAATAAAACTAGAAGGGAAAGTCTCAACTAATTTTGTAAAACCACTTTAACATTGTTTTCTAAAACAGTCAAGGACTGTACAAGTTAATAAAACTACAGGTCGTTATCATTTAAGACCATCGCTGCAAAAACTTCATCTCAAATGGATAAAAATGAGACTAGGTTATGACCATTTAGGAACTTTAGGAATAAAACGTTACTATAATATCACAAAATTATTTAACAATTAAAATGGTAAATACAAAGGATAAAAGCCATATGGTTATCTTAATAAATGCAAAAAAAGAATTCTATAAAATCTAACATCCATTTATGATTTAAAATCATAAAACAAATCCTTTTAAATTCAGTAATAGACGATAACTCTCTAAATCTTTTATATAAGTTATCTAGAAACCAACCGTGAACATAATTCTGCATAATGAAATATCAAATTCATTGCTGTTTTAATCAGGTACAAGACAAGGGTGCATACGGTCTTGTCAATTCTTCCTGTCAATATTCTTCCTCAATAAGTTTGTACTGTCTCAGAAATATTAGAAAAAGAAATATCTAATTATCTAATTTAGATGATTAAATAAAATGTAATTATTGAACACAATACGAGCTCGAATAAAATAAAATAGTGTGGTTAGCACAGTTAAGTATAGCAGCTGTCCTGGGAGAAGGAAAAGGAGGGAGGGATTAGGTTACAATCAGGAACCCAAGGTAGGGCATTTCATAGACGTGCATCCTTGTGTCTCTTAAACTGGATGGTGAATGCACTAATATTCATTGTATTCTTGTTGTTTAAATTGCACATAGATATTATTTATACATTCATATGAATAATATATTCCATGAGAAAATTCTACACTTGACCAAGAGGCAAAAATATTTAAGTTTAAGGTCCCTCAGTGTCCAATTCAGGGATTCTTCCCTCTGAGCCATATTGCATATAAATTATGTTGGTTCCAGAAACTTTTCTGTCACACACTACAATATTTCATTCAAGGTAAAGCCTTTTAAAATAACCCACCTTTCAGTACAGCGTAGCACATTCCCTTATCTATTATTTAACACCTGGATATGGTAGGCCCAGTAGGAAGATCTGAGCAGCTCATTGCAGGTCAGAATTAGGGAATGTTGTCTAAATCACTGTAAATTCAGATTTTACCATCTCATTATGGATAAGTCTTTTAGAAGATGCTAATAATACTTTCTGAAACAATAATCTTAGTTTAAATTCCAGTATGTGGCATAATCTTATTAAATTCTAGTACAATAATATCAAGCAATGTATAAATTGCCCCAACACTGTATTTTAAAATCAAACAAATGGCTACAAAACACATTAAAATATGAAAACACTTTAATTCTATTTTACCATATTTTTTATTTGATTTTACACTGAGAATCCTGTTGATTAACTAAAGATTAATCTCTGACCATTGTCTAAAACCAATCATCTATGTTACATGTTTAAGTATGGAAATTAATATGTTTAAACAAATTATGTAAAAATAGGATTCATTTCGAAAAGTTACTTTTACAACATTTTGTTATAATATTCATTATATTCAAACTCATTTCCACTCAATATTCTCTAGAGAGAGAAATTCAAAAACATATGTGGATTCATTTTTATAATTTTCTGTACATTTATGAAAACACACTGCCCTCTTTTGAACAAAAGCAGTTAAATTTCAGGGGAAAAGGAGAAGCAAAATCAGGACTCACTGAATGAAATAGGGAGGGAATGCTAAACAAATCAGGTTAACTTTCTCTTTTTACAAAAGGTTAAAGAATGATTGTTGTATTGGATTTTTATTTCTCAAGGTCAGACTTTCTTTTGTATATGTGCTCTCCTTTGTTTACTTACATGGGTGCATTTGAAAACAGCTTGCTATTTAAAGAATTTTTATTCATTTCCAAATCTTTGCCTTAAAAATATCTAATATTTACAGTAATTAATAAAAAAATCCTGATACTCTCTGCAGAATCTCTGTAGTTTATCTGAAGTTGTCCATGGCTGTTTTACTGCTTGCTATTACTCACCCCTATGAATGTTTTGTCCTTCACAAATGTGTATCCATCGTTAAGCCACAAGGCCACTGCAATAAGCCTGTTAGTGTAGGTACACTGTATGCATACAGGCTCAAGAGATGCTCTATGGGGTAGATGGCTACTTAAAATTTATTTCTTAAATGCTGCAACTACATTAACTTTCCCTCTTATTTTGTAATATTTGGAGATCTAAGTTAAAATATTAAATATAAAGTACAAAATGAATCTGGAAATTTCATAGTAATTGTCAGTAATTGTTTTTTTAATAGAAATACTGAAACTCAGCATGATAAAGGAGGCTGAAACCTCATTTTCCGTACATTAATGTTATATATCTAATCATTGATTCTTGAGTGAAAGACAAGTGTAGAAGGGGTAACAAAAATAAGCAGATTTTTTGCAATTACTGTCTTTAATAGATATACTACTCACTGAGGTTAATTTTAAGATGAATCTACTATTCAAATTCATTAATCCCTATTCTCCTATGCTCCAAAATTATATCCCTTTGGGCAGAGTGGGCAAAAGATTTTTTCTGTTCTCTGCATTTTTTCCTCCCCCACGATGGAAAGTTAGATAAGTATATCTTTTGTTATGGTCAAATGTGAATGATTTAATAAACTAGCTAATAATTAGGAAGTTTCATTGGTGATAAGAATGGAAATAAGATTGAATGTCCAATTATCATCACTTCTATCGAAAAGCAAACGGTACCTTTAGTTACTGTACAGGATGGTAGAGAGACTCCCCAATGAGTTGATGATTTCAATGAGTACCTGCATGATAGAAAGTGGATGGAGTAGTGGATGAAGTGAGCCAGGAAAGTATAATTTTACTTCTGGAGGAATATAAAAGCCCACAGCTTATTATAAATTCATCCTTGACCAGGTTGCAAAGCTTATCTCCTTTTTTTTTAGACCAACAGTTGTAATGATTACTGACGCTTTGACTGAACTAGTTCTAGGCTCATCACTTGATCTCATGATTTTCCATGCAGTACATTTATTACTACTGAGGAAACATGACATTTCTAAGCCAGCAGATTAACATTTTATGAGAATCTATTGTCCCTCTCTCACATTATTATTCCCCCATAACACCCTGAATCCTGCCACACTCTGGGCCTTGTCAGAAGAATAGAGCTCTCATGGGTGTCTTGCTCACTTGGAAAGACTTACCTTGCTCAGATTTATTAAAGATTCCCATTGAGAACATTGACCTAATATTATGTATTAATAGATCATGCCTCCATACTGAAACTAGAGGTTAATAAAAAGCAAGTAATATCACTAACAAAAATCTCCTTCAACATGCAGTCCTATATCTGAGATAAAATCAGTCCAGATGGCAGAAATTATTACACAAACTAGGGCTTAGAAACTAATCAACAGCCACAGAGTACACATATATACAAATAGCAGGCATGAGTTTGAATATCACATGGCCTTATTATGTTCTTGGAAAAAAAAAGAAATTTCGTACTTCTGCTGTAACCCTCATCAGAAATAGACAAGTTAAGGAAATTTAAATATACTCTTACTTCCAAAAGAGGTAGCTATTATAAAAATTGAGGCCAATGGGGGTAAAAAAAAGATATGGAAGACAAAAAATAGCAGGTTATTATACCAAACAAGTAGCCTTAACCAAGATAGTAATAAATCAATACTTGCAGGATAAATGCTTGCAATGATTCAAAGAGGACATTATGAAAGAGCAGTGTTTAGCTACTGATTTTGAAAGGAGGAGTGAAGAAAATCTGGTGGCATCCTCCACTCAGATCATCTCTGATACTCCCTACTTTGCTGCTTGTTGGCACCAAGTGGTTCCAAATGGATTTGCTAAATTTCTCCAGGAGACTACATGTCATGTTACAGTCAAATTAGTACAGAAAGCACATTCTAATATCGAACATTTTACATTCAACTTTGTGTTCTTATTCATTTTCAATCTCTGCAACCACCAGTTACTACCTAAAGAACATTAAAACTACGCCTACCAAAACCTTTTCAAAAGCCCAAGTTAATGTTCACACAGGTAACAATAGCCATAGCCATACTGAGTGTTTCTCTTTAACACAATCTTTCTTTTTTAGAAGTACAACAAAATTATTAATGATAAATTTGTAGAATTCATCATAACCTTGAAGGATATTTATACATAATATATAAGTCACCAAACATGACAGTCTCTAGAAAATTATCAAGTAGAAATATAAGAGGTAAAGGAGTATTACTATATGCATAAATTTGATTGTTAAACTAGTAACTCTGTGTAAAGAAGAGCAATCAATGTTTTCCTATATTTATTGCCTCCCTCCCTTTTTGTTGGTAAAACTTACTTTGCTTTGCTAAATAGTGAAAAACAAAAACATTGCATTAAAGACAGAAAAGCATACATTGAATGCTTAGTGCATTACCAAAATCTTTGATAACTGAGAACAGCAAACTCAGAGGGACTCTATCTACATAATAAAAATAGGCACTTGCTTTATATCACCATCCCGGAAGAGTTCTTCTGGTGTGAAGGGATATAACACCTTGCTTCTCTAAGTCATCTGAGATTAATGATCTCTTCCAGCCACCATCATTAGTCCCATGACCAGAGTTGTATATCACAGTGCTTTCTAAAAAAGAAGGCTGTGAATTTGCATATGAATACAAATTGTACATCTTTAATAAGATGATATAAAGACACAGGTAGAACTCAGAAACTTTGATATGTAGAATTTTTTCTCTCTAAAATAAAAAACAAATGATATGAAGTTTTAAATCATTTTTCCGTTTAAATTTCCACCCAGCTTAAAGTGGGAGGATCAAAACTGAAACACAGGAACATGATGAGGAACAGTCAGGGAGAATGCAGTTATCTTTGACAGTTTAACTACAAGTTTTAATTACCAAATTTTGAAGAGACTAGGTATTTTCTATGATATTAACATGATTTATTGATCACAATTTATAGGCTCTTAGGAATTTGACATGGAGAAATGTACTAAAACTATTTTGAAGTTGCTGAAACCAAAAATGTGCATTTTACATTTTCACTTTTGCAGTAAGTTAACAGTTTCCTGTGGTAATGAAAAAAAAAAGTTGTGTGTTATATCTTACAATGGCAAAATGTGCTGGCTATGGATTTAAGTAGGAAAGTATAATAGCATCTCCTCAGTACTACTGCTATCCTACAATTTCTCAAAAGTTATTTCTCAGTTACCTGAATGTTATTTTTCCCCAAACAAAAACAAAAACAAATACAAAGCCCTAAAAGTTTTATGGTGTTGGTTTTGTTCTTACACAAATTTTGGCAAATATGGTTCTATAAAAATTGGGAAAATGGCATGCTCAGTCTGAATGGGGGCATGTTGCAATGTAGCCTCTCTTTCTAATAACCCATAAGAATATTTGTAACTATAACTCCCTGGGCCAAACTTGAAAACATTATACTAATTTTACTTAAGTTCTGTTAAGTAAAACATAATAAATAAAGTTCTGTCCTAATGGTGAGTAGAATGTTCAAGTACCAACAAAATAAATCCTCAAACCAGGTATGTCGCATTCATTCCATCAAATATAATTATTATTATATTTATTCTACTTAGTTGAAAACTGAAGTTTCTTATTATTTTAATTCTTATAATGCTTTTCTAAATAATACAGATTTGTCACTTTATAAATTGCCCTCTATTTTGAGTTGTACTCACTATTTTTTCTTTAAAAAAGGTAGATTCACTTGAAAATGTCATTTATGTCATAACACTATGCAATGCTGTTGGTGAAGTATTTTAAGTTCTGTTCATGAGCTGCCCAGAAAGAGATTTTATAAAGGATTGTAGGTTATACATTACCTATTTATTTTGGAGGAACTGTAGAGTGTTATTTCCAAGGTATAAGTAAGGAAGTTATTGTAGCTGACTTTTTAATGAGTTTTTAGCACTTTTTTATGATAAGAGAAGTATTGTTTATTATAAAATGAAAACTCTTAGAATTCTATCAAAAGCTCAGTCCTCACTTCAAAAAAAATTGGATTTTTTACATCAATAAAAATTGATTATTGAATTACCTTAAGATTCTAAATAATAAAGCATGTTTAATTTTTGCTGACATAAACCTTTAAACCAATAGACTTAGTTTAATGTTTAATTATAATGAAATTGTATAAACTTGCATTAAAATTGGATTCATTAATATAATTTCTTAAATAATCTAGAAAAAACTTTCTCTTCCTAATTTCTAATTTATATCTATTTTTTCTAGTTTCTAATTTTTAATGTCATGGTAACTCTAGATATTATCATCTAAGAAATCCTACACATAAACTCTATGGTTATTATGTAGAATCACACATGACAACAAATTAAAATGTAGTTTTCTACGTTATTTATCAAAATAAGATCTTAGAGAATATGAATTTCTCAACTCCTTAACATGTATCTTCCATTTGGAGTTAGCAACAATGACTGTAATGAGCCATACTGAAAGAAAACATTGTATGCTATGTAAAAGTGAATTTTTTTGCTTGAACACAGTAGCTAATATTGACACAAAGTATCATTTCATATCATAACAATAGTGACAGAAAACCTGAAATTTTTTTGGATTTTAGCAGTATTGGTGAACTCGTAACATAGGACGTGTGTGTTGATGGGATGGCATTAATTTACCTATTTCACTTTGCCTTTGTTCTTTGGAAGCTACTATACTTTGGAGTCATTCCTATTAATTATTTTCCTTGAAAAGGAAACTAAGAAATATGTGAGGATGTTATAGAAGAGAACATTATATAATCTTATCATAAAAACATAGTAGTATGTACTGTAGTTTCTCTTGTACTTATTTTAATATATCATCCATCTTGAATTTTATATATGAATAATTATTAGGTTTGCAGTATGGTGATAGGTTTTAGTTTTTTAAACCATGCTGCAACAGCCAGTATTTTACTTTAAAGTTTAAAAATATACCTGGACAAATTCTAAAATGTAAATTAGAAAATTAGTATGAAAATATTCAAATCCTTGAAATTTAGTTTGTGGATAGCTTTTCTGGAAAAATTATTTCAGAAAATATTATATACTAACTGAAATACTAACTGAAATTATTTTCTCTAGAACAAACATCATTTTTTTAAAGTTAATACTTATCATTTATATTTTAGGAAAGCTATTTATCTATGGAAATTGACTTGCTCATTTGCAAGTTTCTAGGGGGCATTAAATAAACTTGCACGTGTATACGTCTTAGTATAAAGACTGACCCACAAAGACCACTCAGTATATATTAACAATTATTAAAATTTCTTTCTTTATTTGTGTTTCAAAATACAATGACACCTGACTATTATGAAGCCAATATTGCCTTCATTTTCTTTCCACAATCTGCATTTACTTCTATTGTAGCATTCTCAAAATGACATCATATTCAGAGATTATTTTTAACTCTGTGATATTCATCATTTCTCTTGTAAAATTGTCGGGTCTTTTATTTCTCCACTGGGCTAACAGTTAATGTAGACTACCAGCAGAGTGTTAAGGCAGCAATTACAGCAAATTTTTGAGCTGTGGAGCCGAGTTGAAAAGCAAATTCTATCTTAAAGTCCTATCAAGGAAGTGAAAGCAAAGGACGATGCAGTAGCTACATTGCCTAGGTATCCATGGTAGGATGGCTGCTGCCCTTACAGCCCTGACAACACCTGTTCTCAAATAATCAGATTGAGGGGAAAATATCCATTCATGCAGCTGTTGTGTTCTTAGGATATGCTACTTCACATTTTGGATGAGGAGATCGATAAGATTATTTTGGGGGGTTTTCAATTTTTTAAGCACTGAAGTAAATATATATGGTCATTGTATGTAATTTGGAAATCACTGAAGGATGCAATGAAGCAGGAAAAGAGATTAATGTGACACACTATTTAATGATATTCCTAAAATCATCTCAAAATGTGTGTTCAGTTTTTGCTTATATCTAAATATTTTATATAATACTCATTGGAAGCTTGCAGATAAACAAGACAATTTCCATCAATTAAACAGCTTTCCAAAGATCTGGATGACAAAATATTAAAGCAGGAAATTGATCCTAAGTCTGATTATAAGACTTTGATTTATACAATGTGTAAACTATTTTTAATTAAAATTAGTATTAATAATACTAATTAATAATAAAATTAATAATAAAATTAATAATAAAATTAATAAAATAGTATTAATAATACTATTATTAATGATCTCAAAAGTAGAATTTACATTCATCAGATGTCTCATTTTCAGTGTAAGTATTGGATAAGCTTTAGCATTTTGACTTCTCATTGTCTTAATAACATTTTTAATTACAGTTCAGTTTGAAGTAATTAGCATTTTGACTTCTCATTGTCTTAGTAACATTTTTAATTACAGTTCAATTTGAAGTAATTTAATTTATAACAGGCTTGTGACATCCAAGTAATCTTTTTCCTTAAAGGCTGAAGGTCACAAAGACTCTGGCATAAACTACTTGATTATTTCTAGAGTTGCAACCAGTGCCTGAAACAATGTGTATAATGCAGTTTTACTGAAACTCATATAGATATTAATTTGACAGAATACTTCTGTGTGTGTAAATGCAAAAACAATTTCATGATAGTGAAAGAATTTTCAAGTTCCAAATGTTAAAATATCAAATCTATATCTGAGTGAAGACTGTGTAGCAGTTCTGAAAAGTTGTCATAGAAGTTTTAAAGTAATAAAACAAAGATGGAGGGCATCTGATGCAATGTGGACAGGTAAAGTTTTATTATTAAACATTTTAAAATAAATAATTAACTAAAGTATTTGCAGCTTTATTATTTACTTACTTATTTACTTATTTAATTTATTTATTTACTATAGTTATTAACTATGAAGATTAAATAGATTCAGCAAGTTCTCTAAAATGATAAAGATGGTAAGGGCAGAACTTGGATTAGAACTCATCTCTCCTGTTTCATTTTTTCCAGCTGCTTCTTCAAAACAATCATATCATTTGTGTTTTCAGTTGACCATTGAAAATTGGTATATCATACTGCATTTAGGCCCCATTTAGTATTCATCTATAAATTTCACATGCAAAAGACCCTTCAGGATTATATTATATTTTCTGAAAATTGAGTGATAAAGTTGGGGTGTTGAATTATCCTCACTTATTTCTTACATTGTGTTCATTCCAAGTATTTATTTAAATTTATACAAGTATGACCAATAACAATAAAACAAACAATACAATTTGTGGAAATAGGCAAAGGGCTTAAATGGACATTTCTCCAATTAAGATATACAAATAGCCATTAATGGAATAACAAGGTGCCCATCACCATTCACCATTACGAAAACGCAAAACCAAACCATAATGAGATATCACTTTATACCCATTTGGATGGTTATTATTTAAAACAAATGCAAACCAATAAAAACCCCAGAAAATAGCAAGTGTTGACAAAAACATGAAGAAACTGAAACACTTGTATATTGCTGAAGGCAAAAGAGCAGTTGCCGTTGAAAACAATATGACGATTCCTCAAAAAAATTAAACATAGTATTACCACATGATCCAGCATTTCCACTTGTGGGTGGATTTGCAGTACTCAAGGGAACTGAAGCAGGAACTCAAAAATATATTCAAACATGAATGTTGATAGCAGCATTATTCACAATAGCAAACAGGTGGAAACAATCTAAGTGTCCATCAATGAATAAATTTTAGCATATATACATATAACAGATATTGTTCAACCTTAAAGAAGAGTACAAATTTTGACACATGCTACAAGGATGACTCCTGAAGACATTATGCCAAGTGAAATAAGCCAGCCACAAAAAGACAAATCCTGCAGAAGCTTCATATAGTAGTCAAATTCCCAGAGACAAAAAGTAGAATGGTGGTTGCCAGGGGCTGGAAGGAAGGGAAAATGGGGATTTAGGGTTAATAGATTCAATTTTGCCTGGGGAAGATGAAAAAATTCTGGAGATGGATGGGAGTAATAGCTGTCCAACAATGGGAGTGTAAATGCCACAGAACTGTATACTTTAAAATGATTAAATGGTAAATTTCATTTCATGCATTTTTTGTACCATGATTAAGAACATATATATATATATATATATATATATATATATATATATATATTTATATATACATACACACACACATAGTTGACCTTTGAACAGTGTGGTGAGTTGTTTGGACACATCACTGTCAAAAATATGCATATAGCTTTTAACTCCCCCCAAAACTTAATTATTAATAGCCTGCTGTTGACCAGAAGCCTTACCTAAAACTGTTTTGTACAGTAAACAAAGCCGAAGAGAAGCAAATGTTTTCAAGAAAATCATAAGGAAGAAAAAATACATTCACATTATTGTATTGTATTTATTGAAAAGAGTCCATGTGTAAGTGGACGCGCATAGTTCAAACCCATTTTCTTCAAGGGTCAACTGGACTTCACATGACTTTAATTTATGGTAAAATTTTACATAAAAACTATAAATTTATTTACCAACTAAAAACTATAAACCCCTTCACAAAGAAATGATATTTTAGCTTTATCCTAATAATTAAAATGAGCTAGTTAGTAGAAAAATGTTTTTTACATGAAGAAAAACTTTGTAAATGTATATATGAGAATGATTTTCCTATAAAGTTCCCAAAAGGGTCTTTGTGAAGTGTCTTGATTGTCATTTTCAGAAAGGGATTTAAATGAACATCAGCATTTTTGTGAACCAAAGCAATTAAGATCTGTGCCGCTTTGTCTCTGCCTCAATGTATGATTAAATCTAGATCATTTTCTTTCAGCTGGTCACATTTCTGAATCAAATGAAACTTTTTATATGAAAGATTCTTCGACTTAAATTGGTCTCACTCAAAAATGTTTCTTCTCAGAAATGCAAACTGCATCACCTTAAACAGAATCATTATCTTAGAAAACTCAGAATACATATTGAATTTTTTGCATGTACTTTTCTTTATCTGTGAAGAAGACATTTGTTCTCACTGGTTAACACTGGTGTTTGCATAATATTTTTGCTTTGTTGATATTTCCTTAAATGAAATATTACAATGATGATTGTAATGTTTAGTTTATATCAACTGTAGTGATTATGAGCATAATATCTAATGTCCAATAAATATATTTTAATTTTCCAGTTTTAGTTTCCATAAGTAACAGCATGACTTATGCTTAAATATTTGCTTCAAAACAAGAGAACCTTGGTCAAGGAATGATTTTTTTAAAAATCATTAATATTAATGTGACCTGATGGTAAAAGCAGTGGCCTAGAACTTGAGAACCCTAGGTTCTTTGCCATAAGTTAACTTTGTGGTTTTGAGTGAGTCTGCTAATATAATGTGGCAAAATATCAATTAAATTTATAAATAAGCAGAATGGATTTGAATGAGAAGGCGTGAATTTGATAGCACTTCATTTTTAAATATAAGAAATTGTAGAGTTTTAGTCTTTCCGTCATTTATATAACTAGCAAAGTTATGTGGTTGAAATGACAAATCTGACCCATTGTCTCATAGCTCAAGGGCTTATATACTTTTGTACATCAAATTTTCTAGACAGAATGCTGTGTCAGAACATTCAGGGAAAATCATTTCTGGGCATTTGAAAGGCTTTGGTTCAATCTGTGGTATAAGATAAAGGTCCTGCTGGCAGAGTCAAGGAGATGGTCCCAACCTCATCAGGGAAACTGCAGGCCAGCACTGATATTCCCTGGGTTTTAATCAAAGATGAGACTCAGAAAATTGTCCTGTTGCCCTACTCAGGTTAAATATTATCTGAGACCCAAGGTTGGAATTACTGTTATAATAAATAAACAAATAAATAAAGCCAGAGTGAACAAGCATAAGGTTAAAGGAATATGTTTTGTTTTATTTTTTCCTCAAAGGGGTTTTCCTTTGAAGCCTACATTTCCACATATTACAAAGTGAACTGTACAGTGCAGGAAAAAAAAAGAGGTCCTTCTCTAAAGCTTTAAGCAAAGCTATGGAACATTTTCTACAACTAAACCTGATGAGAAAGAGATGTAAGTCAAGGTGAACTCTTTTACTCTGCCTTCTCTGAGAATCTGTATGAGATGGTGAACCTGTTGGTTGTAAACACCTACTATCAGCAAAAGAGGAAAAAGAGTTTATAAGAAAACTCAGTTCATTAACAAAATCAGATGCACTTTTGCTGTGATTTTCTATCTGTTCTACCATTGGGCAATTTTCCTTTCCTCAAGAATAGAAATTAGAAGGCATTAAATTTTCCTGCTGCAAGCATGCTCAGCTTTAGATTGTCTTTTGTCTGACATTTTGTCCATCAGGGGAAAAGTACGTTTTAGTCTCCCAAATATCAACTTTCCTCATGGTGATGTTATAATTTCTCAAATCTTATATCAAGAGGGTAAAAATGAACAAGTATGACTGTATTTTTTTTAACTCTAACACAAACCTCTACCAATATTAGACTCCAGGTTCATGATGTTTAGTTTAGATTATATGACCTGAATATTTAGAACTGCCAATTTGCATAGTCTCATTAGAAATCTGAATTTTTGTCTTATTTTCCATGTACTCTATTCTGAGAAGCACTGAAATAAATACTGATCAAACAAATAACCATGAGACACCTATATAGATAGTTCCCTTATGAAAGAGTGGCTATTGGGTTCCTGAAAATTACTGGGTCAGAGCTTTTCTGAAATAGTCTTGCTGTGCTGGTCCCCTATTCCACATTTCTAATTTTTTCTACCCTTTCTGAGGGGAACTTCCTGGACAATGTGATTCCTTGTATTTGAAGAATCTCTCAGTACTCTGTAAAATTCGAATCAGACACATGTAACTTTAAAATGTATTTTTTCCATTCTATTTTATTGAAAACAAATATGCAATAAATTGGGGAAGCTGCATTTAAACTATTTAATTTTAAAATACAGTAACCAGCTGTAAATTTTCAGAATCCTAAAAGAATATTTAATCTTTTTAAACTATAAATGTCACTTAGAAATAACATTTTATCTCTAAAGCAATAAAAGAATGGATATTCTTGGCTTTATAGTTTTGTCAGAGTATTGATAATGAGGCATTGAAATATCTGATGGAGCAGGGAGGTTAATACCAAATCTATCCCCTAGCAAACATCTAGGACGAAACATCCAGGTCCTCAAACTTCTCTTGGCTAACTTGGTCTCATTGTGGAACCAGAGTTTACCGGCATTCTCTGGGAAAACGAGTGTCATATATTATTTTTCCACTCTTGGTCCAACTTAACAAATCATTTAGGTGGCTGAACTGTCTGATGCTCTTAGGCTTCATTAATTTATACTCCTCATTCTCATTTTAAATTTCAGCTAGCAGTCAGGTTACTGGAAATGACATAATTATTCATTCACTCTAAGATGCTTATGATTAATATGTGACTACTGGGTCATCTCTTAACTGAAAAATTACAACCATTAAGGGTCAAAATTCATCCTAAACAAATTCTAATTATATTATTTCAGGTATCACTAATAAGCTTAGAAATTAAGAGATTTGGCCCATTTACATCTAGTAATTGTGTGTGTGCATGTGTGTGTGTGTGTGTGTGTCTGTGTAGGGAGCTTCACCTAATATAATGTATTTCTATTCTAATTACATAATTAAATATAATTTTGACTGTATTCACTGTGAAAACATACTTTCAGCAAAGCATTTTTAACTAAATATTTCTATGAATACTGTTACGGCTAAAATACATCACAGGAATAAATTACAAATTCTACAGCACACCTTAAGGAAGGTGACTACTCCCTGGATCCTTCAAACTGTCTGTGTATATATATATATACATATTTGTATATATACATTATCTATGATAAATTATGAATAATAAAATATGCATTGTTATAAATACAATATACATTATATTAATATTTACATATATACTATACAATGCATAATAAAACAACATATATCTATATGTCATTATACATGCATGTGTTCATATGTGTTATACATATATATGTGCTCTTGGTACCACAATGAATCTTTAGAAGCTATATTAATAATTTTAGTATGTAAGCTATTAAAGCACTCTATGAATAATAACACAATATACATTCCAGATGCCTTGAAATTGTTTAATTTTTATGGAATTGTATCATGTAGAGTGAAGCAGTCAGATTCTTAGAAACTGAAGTGATAAATACCTGCCCAGATATATCATAAAGGCTAAAGAAAATTTAAAGACTACTGTAAGATCTTTAACAGAGATATGTCATAATCTTCTAATGTCAGAAGTAGTATTAAATGTGAAACAGTGACTAATTTTTTCAAACTTCTGCCATTTTAATGTGTTTCTCAAGAAAATTAGAATATCACTATTTCATATTTTAAAAAATTTATAAGAAGACACCTTTGAAACTTCACTTTGATGTAAACAAAATTAATCTTTGGAACAATAATCAGAAAGAACTTAATCTTCCTATTATGATTTAATAGTGCCAGTGAAAGAGAAAAGATGCATATGGAGAAATAGTGGTATATATCTATAATAAATTATGAATAATATAATATGCATTATATTATAAATACAATACACATTATAATAATATTTATATATACTATGCAATGCATAATTAAACAGTATATATCTGTATGATACATGGATTTGTTTGTTTAGTTACATATGTTTATATATCAGGAAGTAACATTTATCTTTTTACTTACAAATTGTGCTGATAGCAAATAGGACTTTTAAAAATTATGCTAAATATTGGCCTCATCATTGAAAATAGTAGTGAAGCTAGAAAAGGAATAAATGTATGCATGTAGTGACGCAGAATACTTTGAGTTGGCTACTGTTATATTAAATGCAAGGTTACATAAATTTCTGAGAAGTTTATTTCTAGTGATCTGTGTAAAGTGATAAAACTTTTTCTTATTTAATAAGGCTCCAAAAGTTTTAATGTACTATAGCATTTTTAGATAAGTTACTTATCATTTCATGAATATCTAATTTTCCCTATATATTTCAAAAAAGTGCAGTGCATTATCTTAAATATCTGTTTTACTAATTGACCTAGGTTATAAGAAACATAATTTAAAATGTTACTGTGTGAACTTTTTATCTGTCACATTCCAGAAGACAAAGATAGACAAAATTAACTTTAAGGACTTAATAAAAGAAAAGAATTAAGACAATAATTCTTATAATACTTAACAGCCTATAAAAAAA
Organism: Manis javanica; assembly: GCF_040802235.1. Taxonomy (NCBI): domain Eukaryota; kingdom Metazoa; phylum Chordata; class Mammalia; order Pholidota; family Manidae; genus Manis; species Manis javanica. The sequence continues at coordinate 107,901,974 of NC_133158.1, forward strand.
ATTCTCAAAATACTGTTTTGCTCAGTTTTTTCAAATGACAGAAAAAGATTATGAAATAACTGCTGAGAAATTAAGTAGTATAAATTTAAGGGGGACAATATTTGTGAACATAGATTAACTATGATTCAGAATATTTAGGTCATGTTTCTACATAAAGAGCCTGTTATATGACAGAATTGATAAGCTGTTAGATCAAATTCAAACAAGCCCACAGTTTGAGTTTTCTCCCAATGAATCAAATTATAATTGATTAAATGATCATATTTTGTTGGATGGTTATCCAATGAGTGTCAGTATATTTGAGAAGGATTAATATTCTCAGATCCCAAAATAAATGTTTTTCTATGCTAACTCCCAGATTAATTTATCTCTAAATTAAAAACAGGATAAATAACACTAACTTCTATTTTATCAAAATATATAAAGAAGAAAAATCATGAAAATAAATTATCTAATTTCTTCATTTTTCAAATTGAAACATGTTTATATGTTAAAACAGTACAATCACAGGAAAGGCATATCAAACGTCTTTTACTTTGGACACATTCTACATTTCCTACAACATCACTAGATGAAAATAATATATACTGCATTTTTGAAGTCATGTATCTTGAATTTGAATGAAAACTTAATATTGAACATGTGTTCCTTCTTAATGTATAGTTATGCTTTCAATATTTTGAAGATAACATACATTTAATCAATATTTGCATTTGTCAATGAGCTTGAAACTTGAAATCTGAAAGATGAAAGGACTCAAAGAATAAGTGTAAAGCATGTGTACCAACAACAAGCAAAATTATTTATTTATGTTTATGTTGCTGGGCAGCTGCATCTGGGGAGGTCTCTCCCTGCACACCAGGTGGAAACTCAACCTAGTTGGGGGAGGGTCTTGACTCAGAACAATAAAGAATTCTCGAACATTTTGGACGAGTGCAGGTAAGGAAGGAATTCATTATAGCAAGAGCAGCAGGGAATGGCAGCTGCCTTACAGGCAGCAGAGAACAGGAAAGTGCAAAGGGAAAGTTCTTGGCCTAGGGCAGATTCCCTTGCTGACTCTCAAAGACAGGGTCACTTGGAGTCATGTTTCCTCTTGCATCTGCACAGCATGGGGACTAGCCCCTACCACCCCAGGATTTGGGGGAGCCATGGAGCATAGGATGGAGTGAGATTATGTTCTGAGAACTTCCCAAAGAAAGGAGATTTTCAGGCAGGCTGCTAAGAGTAGATCACACAGCTGCAGTTCTGTCCAGGTCACCCAGGTGACAGGAACTTGCAGGTCTAAATCTAAGCTTTAAGCAGCCCCTCCCTACTATCAGGAGTAAAGCAGAGACAGAGTGAAAACTTGGAAATAGAATGAAATAGCAAAGAGACAAAATGCAATAATTTGAGCAGTGAAAAAGCCTTATTTAAAAGCATGCTCTTCAAGAAAGGAAAGTGCTGGTGTTCTTAGGAGGCACGCTGAAAGGCTGGGGATTCTGTCTTTTTAAGGCTTTCCAGAATGGCGCAGAGGTAGGACGGGGCTTGCTGCCTGTGGACTTGACTTGTGGTCTCGTGATGTCTCTCTCCAGTGAAGGACACTGTGCCCTCATCCACAGTCAGTCCTCTAGGTAATTCTGTAAGATAAACTTAACACAAGGCATTTATTGATCCCATTCTCCTCCAATATAGTGGTTACCCTCAAGAGGTGGGGAAATATCAGTTAAGACTGCTTGCCCTACCTTAAGATAGGAGGCTGTTGGATTATTGTCTGATTACAAAGAGTAAGTTAGGAATCTTACTTCTCAACTCTCTGCTTTTTAAAATGGAATCTTAAAAAGATGGGGTGCCTCCTGCTCTAACTATACTGTTTATATCTCAGCATTTTTCATCATAGGTAGGAAAAGTTCATCAGGATGCTTGTCCCACATCCCTGCCCTACATCATCTATGTATGTGCTACTTTACTAGGTACTTTACATATAGTGTTTTTGTCCACCCAACATTTTATGGTATATTGTAACACCTACCATGTTCAACTAGTACTAACAAACCCGGATTCAGAATAACTAATAAACTAAATTCATAAACACAATAGTTTTCACCCTCCTTGTTTATTTAGACTTAACAAAAGAACAGAGATCTGGCAATTGCACAGATGAGTGAGATCTCAGGATGTAAAGGCCTAGCTCCACGTGCCCTAGTAACTGGCATTACTGCCATGTTTGGGATCTATGTGGTCACAAGAAAGAAAACTGAGTGTGGGCATGAGTCACACAGACAAAGCAGGCATCCCTCCTAAGCTTTTCTATATTGCTGGTAACTTAACTTTCTCACTGGTATTTGACCAACTTTTATTTCTTGATCATCACCTACCAACAATGGAATATTGCAATGAAGTACTAGTGCTTAATTCTATTCTCCAAATTCACATTAAGCATCCATTCAACAAATCCCCTTGAGACAGGTAGTCCTTCCCTTATCACTCCTGTTTTCATTAACAGATATTTAAATGTCCATTCAATTTCCCTATCAAACCAGCTCCTCATGGGGAGCGAAGTATATGCATGATAAACCCACATGATGTTATACTTTTATGTTTGTGTACTCTGTCAGCTTTGAAATACATTCACCTTGGTCTGATGAAATGTAGCATAGAGGATAAAATTAAGACACTATGTGTTATTATATTTAATGGAATTCTCAGCAGTGTCTTCAGTCACGAGATAATGGAAACCCAAAGTAGAATGTGCCTCTTCAAATCAGGATCCATTTAAAGCCAACTGGAAATACTTTAACAGTTCCTACCTAATTCACTGCTTTTTGGGGGACTCTTATTGTTGAGTGCTCTTCTACAAAGCCATCTTTAGCTTTATATATTTTCTATTATAATTCTGTAAATTTTTAAAAGTCAAATTAGCAGCTTCAGTGAGCAACAAGGAAATATGTCACTTTTCAATGAGTGTAACACTTCATAACTCAGAGTCTTAAGAACCAGTCACAGCACCTTTCTGTGTAACAAATCCTAGAATTACATTTTAGAAATATTTGAATGGCTCTCCTCCTTTGTCTCTGATTTTTCTTTCTTTTCCATATCACTAAAAAATATATGTATATATATATAAAAGTGAAACTACTATTTGGTTTCAGCAGATTCTTAAAGCTCAACTCTCTGCTTCATACAAAGAAGTGATTAAGTAATATGCCCTTTAAAGAGTCATGTTTTTTTTTTTACAGATTATGAGAAGAGTGACTAATGGATAAAGTTTTCTGTGTATTTGTTTACATGCTTGGCCCCTTTATTGTGTCTCCCTAGTTACTATGTATGTGAAGTAAAAACAAGCCCCAGACAGTATTGATAGGCAATATTTCATTAAGGAATACAAAAATAATCACCCAAATCCAGGTCACTATCAATCTAATGGATACAATTATCTTATGAAACTCACTTGAACAATGATTGAACCATATCATTAACTTCTGCAGATAGATAAAGTATGGCACTTTTAATAATCAGAAAGGATACACATAATTTGGTTTCTTAATTTAGGGCAAAACTTTGATTTGAGTCTAAAGATCATTGAAAAAAATGAAATGTGAAATTAAGTTAGCACAAAATATAAATTAATGATCAAATACAGTGACAAGAAAAACATTAACAACTGAATTAAAGAAAAACTGTAAGAATTTCAGCTAAAGGAAATATATGATTTCTGATAGTCAGAAGTATCCCCAAACTTCTAACTTTCACCCATTATAGGAATATCTTTCTCATGAAGGAATATAATGCCTTTTTCTGACAAATTACAAAATAGCATTTCATATATATATATATATATATATATATATAATTCCCACAGAATTAAATTATATATACATATAATCATACATATAATGTGTGTGTATTCTGTGGGGATGTATATCCCCACAGAATTAAAACAAAGAATGCAGCTGCACTGACTCAAGGAAGGCTCTGTTCATGGCCAAAAAGTTCATGCAATTTGCATCTTCCAGAGTATATTGGAAGAGAGTAATTCCAATGTGTAGGGGTTTCATAGATTTAAGCCTTTTGCTATAATATGTTTAGATTTTGCATTCTGTATATCCATTTTCTAACATATATTTGGAACATTACATTAATTCTGAATCTTAAAATCAGAAAATACAACAATGGATGAATCCTAAAACAGTGATTAGTATTTATATTATCAACATATATTTCCACTTTTATAACTATTGGTAACATATTATATATTTGAAACACATAAATATGGACTTTTTAAGTTAGTAAAAATGTTTCATTCATTTAACTTGGAGAAAGAGAAAAAAAAGGGAGCAAGAAAGAAGTCTTATGTGGGTGTATCATTTACTGTTGAAATGCATTAGCCAGTTTTCTCATAATTTCTACCAGTTTTCATATAATTTCACTTGACTAGTGATGTCAGACCACTGCAGAGTAATAGTATCCATTCTCAAACAATCATAGGCCACACCAGAAATTTCAGTTACAGCTGTTTTACTTTAAGCCAGTTCTCATTCTTCCATTCTGGCCATCTTTAGATGAATTTTTAAGAAAGAAATACACTAATATACAAGATAACTTACTTTTTACAATTCTATTTTATTAAATATGTTGTACCTTGTTCTGCAGCACAATTACAAATAATATCTCATCCTTATTTTCTCTGAATTCTCCATTCTGATGCTATCCCAAAAGGCCTATGAAAACGTACAAGATTTTTCCTTTCCTCTTTGGAGAAGCTGTGAAACACTATACTTAAATTGATTTAGGTAGAAAAAAATGCAAATAACAACAAACATGTAAAATCCTTTCTTTTGAAATTAGAAATTTTGTTTTGCAAATTTATTGGTCACAACTCTTATTTTCTGTTTAGACACAAGAAGAGACTTTAAGATTAGAGTACTTATTTTCCTCAAAAATGAGTATTAACCATACTTTATACCATATCTTGGCAGTTGGTAGTTTACGGATGGTTTGCTTCTGCGTGTGAGAGGTAACAGGACTCCTGCCGAGACCATTGTACCACTGGCCAAGGTCATTGGCTCACATCCAAAGGACAGGCAAAGACATGCAATGAGGTCCAATTGTCAAAAAGTCACACAGCAAAATCCATCACATTCATGATTTTATGCTTTTCTGAAGGCATTTTTTTGTTAAAAATATAATAATTATTTACTATAAGTGTATTAATGTATGCATGTGATATATATGATACATGTACATGTATTTTAACAAATGAAAGCCTCTTTTCTCACTTTATCCCATTCTCCCCATCACAGAACCTCAAGACATAATCATTCTTAAAGGTTTAATGAACATTTGCATACTAGTCACTAAAAGAAGTAGAGCTAGACAACAAGGTTGCTGGATATTTTTAAGACAGAGATTCAGTACCTTCCCCCAAGGATTTTGGTATCTGATGAATAAGGTTATAAAAACTGAGGAGTTCACACACATAGTGAACATTATGTAGATGTTTGATTTTTTTTCAAAGATACTATTCAATTAATAGTACATAAGGTATTTAATGTACAAGACTAAAAGAGTGCAAATGCACAGTCTGGAGTGTGGAGGCCTGAACTTAAATTTCAGATCTCCCACTTACTGGGCATGTGACCTTGGGTTTTGTACTTATCCTCTGTGGCTCACTTTTATTCCTTTACCTGTGAAATAAGAATGGATGACACTCCCTGTGTCATGAAGTTATCATAATGATAAAATAAGTTACATTTGTATAGCATCTGAGAATAATATGTAAGTTATTACAACATATAGTGCTAACAAAATATAGATTCATGAGAAATTCTTAGAACTAAAACATCTCATAAAAATATATCTAATGATACATATTATATCAGACATAAGAGGATAATTAGTTTTATGTTGTGTTACCATTTATCACAAGATATTGATTCTTCATATACATGTGCATATATTGTGCATATAAACAATTCCATTGAGATATCTCTTGGCTTTGTTTATTCTTCTTGCAGATGTAACAGTGACTTTACAATTAATTTTAAAGAATAAAAATACAATAAATCCTTATTTAAAGAAAAATACAAAAGTGGTTGTTTAAAAAAACACACATTACCTATCTGATTTTGGATGTATTGTTATTGTGCTATTACATTAATTTAATAAAAAATAAAACTTGCCATTATTAGGAAAATAGATTCATGTAACTGAATACACATTAACAAAATGAGTGTGTGTATGTGTATAACAAATATACAAATATATATATACACATATGCATATGTGTACTATATATGTATACCAAATATATATATATATATAGACACATATGCATATATAGATACAGATATATACAAAAAACAAATGATAAAATGCCCTATAAAATTTAAATGCAGTATATATACATATACATATATATCTCCTGGTGATATGATTGGGGCTGGACTGGTTTTCTCTAAAACTTAAAATTCAACAAAGGTTACTGCTCTGGAGGAGAGTTTATATATACTAAGATTATAGATGATTCAAATGTAATATGCCTATTACCAACATTCACGCAAGAAATTGCTGCTTCGTCAGGAGTGCCTGGCTGTCCCTGCTGCAGTGCTGAGTGTTCCACCTCCGGATGCACTCACAGGGTCTCCTTTGAAGTAAAGCCAGCCTTCTAGCCTCTGCTGCTCCCCCTCGTCCACTGACTTCAGCTGCTGCTCCTTGCCTTAGGGACAGTCCCTGATGTGGACAGCCCAGGTGACAGTGTGCAAGGAAGTGCTGTTGTCAGCAGTTTGCCTGATGAAGTGCAAGTGGTGAACTGCACTAAAAAAAAATGAAGGAGAATGAAGATTCAAACGAGACAGGGCCTGTCTTTGCACATGTAATATGGCTGGGTTTCCTTACAGGATGAAAGGAAACTGATAGTCTAAGTCAAAAGAAAAATTAGGGTATGGTTAGATGATGGATAAAATTGGGTTTTAAATTAATGTTAAACTAGTCTCATTACTGAGAGTCCCTAAGTACCTAGAACAGTAGAATTTTTTGAGAACATTAAATACAGTAACTTGAATTGTATTTAAAAAATGTTAAGAAAGCACATTTTTCCTGTTTGGTTTTCTGTGAAGTTTATCATCATTGCAAATGCCTAGTGAGAGCCTGTTAAATGCATGTTTGATTAAGCTGCACTAAAATTAAAATCAAGAAAAATCTTCTCCACTAGCTAATATTTTGTTGGCTAAGCAAAGTCAGTTATTGTCTATCATTCTAATTTAGTTTTCACCAAGTTTATTTTTGTTTCTTTTGGTTTTAATTATGCTTCCAATCTTTCCACTTTTATTTACATTTATATTTTAAATCAATGTTGTATATCATTTTAAATTATATGTTGTAAAACATCTGGTTTAATTACGCTTTCGCTCTTTCTACCATCTTCACTGCAGCTGTTTCTCTGACTGCTACCAGAAGTTTATTTTGCCTTATTTTTCAATTTTGTTTTCTTTTACACAAGAAGATTCTTACAACATTAGAGCAACTATTTTCCTCATTATTTTCTTTGTCTAGTGGTTGATCATGTGTTCTACAAAGAAGAAACAGTGTTGACGCAAGATATAGGGACAAACCAACAGAGAGAGCCAACAGCGCGGAGAGAGCGGCTTCCCTTGTGCACGTGGAGAGCTGCGGCTCTCGGCTGTGGCTTCTGCCCTGCCGACCCCACTATAGACAGAACTTGAAGAACAGAGGGCCTGAAACTGTGGGCATAAGAGACTGAGGTGCTTTTTTTCCCATCTGACACCACCCAATAATCCTCACTGAGACCGGTAGTAATACTAGGAAATACTTTTAAACAGATACACATAGAGGTTCCCATCTTTAGAGGTATCATTTTCTAATTTGTGAGCTGGCAATCTAGTGCTTCAGGAGGAACAAAAAGATAATAGATACTATCTCTTTCTAGCTTAAATAGGATATGTTGCTTAAATCCTCTGAATATAAATTTGAGGGGTTTTTTTTCATTTGTTTTTATTGAGGTAAGATTCACGTAAAATTAACTGTTTTAAAGTGAACCATCCAGAGGCATTTAGTACATGCACAGTATTATATAATCACCACCTCTGACATTTTCATCACTCCAAAATGAAGTTCTATACCCTTGAAAAAGTTCCGGTAAACCATCAATATTCCTTTTGTTTCTATGGATTTACCTATTCTAGGTAATTCATATAAATAGAGTTATACCTTTTGTGTCTGGCTCACCCAGCATAAATGTTTTCAAGGTTCATTCACTTTATAGTATACATCAGTACTTAATTTCTTTTTATTGTATGGATATACCACAGTTTGTTTATCCATATATTGGTTGATACATATACATATACATATCAGTTGGTGGACATTTGGGTTGTTTCTTGCTTTTAGCTATCGTGAATAATGTTGCTGTAAAGATGTGCATACATGTATTTGCTCAAAGACCTCTTTGCAATTCTGGGTATACACCAAGGAGTGGAATTGTGGGACCATATGGGTCATCTGCTTCCAAACCATAGCTGACTGCAGGTAACTGAAACTGAAGTGAAACCAGGGATGAGAGGGAACTATTACACATGGGTTCCAATTTCTCCACATCCTTGTTAACATTTTTTATTGTCCATTACAAACATTTATAGACATCCTAGTGGATGAGAAGTGGTATCTCATTATGATTTGATTTGCATTTCTCTAATGACCAGTGACATTGAGCATCTTTTCATGCACTCACTAGTGTTTGCACAACTTCTTTGGAAAAGTATCTTTTCAAATCCTGTGCCCATTTTTTTAAATTTCTTTATTTTTAATTTTTTAATTTTTAGTTTTTTTATTTTGGTATCATTAATGTACAATCACATGAGCAACATTGTGGTTACTAGAATCCCCCCATTATCAAGTCCCCACCACATACCCCATTACAGTCACTGTCCATCAGCATAGTAAGATGCTATGGTGTCACTACTTGTCTTCTCTGTGCCATACTGCCTTCCCCATGTCCCCCCCACATTATGTGTGCTAATCGTAATGCCCTTTATATCCCTTCTCCCTCCCTTTCCACCTATCCTCCCCAGTCCCTTTCCCTTTGGCAATTGTTAGTCTATTCATGGATTCTGTGAGTCTCCTGCTGTTTTGTTCCTTCAGTTTTTGCTTTGTTCTTATGCTCCACAGATGAATGAAATCGTTTAGTACTTGTCTTTCTCATGGGCACAGTATTTGTTATTCATAGAAAAGACTAGGAACAACAAATCTTGTGCCCATTTTTAATTTAATTTTTATTTTTTTAATTTCATTTTTATTGAATATCATTGATATACAATCTTATATTGCTTTGAAATGTACAACACAGTAGTTCAACAGTTACCCATATAATTAAATCTTCATCCCCATCAGTGAGATAAATATCAGTCAACACTGAAAGATGTTACAGAATTATTGATTACGTTCTCCATGCTGTACTACTATACTCAAGACCAACTTGAGTTTTAAGTCCATCATGGCCAATACGAGTTTGAGATTAAACATAGATCACATGTTGTACCATTAAATTGATACTTGTAAAATAAAAATATTATTACTTGAATGGTATGCGTAGTAGTACTTCCATATTTGTATCTTTATATTAGAAACAACTGCAATGAAAAAATGTGCATGAGAGTGAAATAACTGATGCTTAATAGTGCTACAACACTTTAAAAACAATTTCACATTCATTGTACCACTAGATATCCATGATGGGGCTAAATTATTTTAGTCTCCACAAGTAGATGAGGAAGATGAAATTCGGAAAATGCAATGGACTGCTCAAAGTCACAAATATATTAACAAATGGAAGTGTTACTGGAATCTAAGCCTATTGACATCAGTTTAAGGTTTCTTTCCTCCTGCATGAAAGAAATGAAATGTCACCAGTCTAAGGGTCAGAGCTCAAGGTTCTGTCTCCAACTTCAACATTCAGGAGATACTGACCTTTACAAAGTTATTTTGCATCTCTGAGACCACATCCAGGAATTTAGATGTAAAGAATTGGAGTCTAAATTTTTCTGTTTTTGTTCAGTGGAGCTTAGATGAGTAGTAACATGTTTGCCTCAGATTAGTACATTTTTCCCCACCATACTGCATCTATTTCAGAAATATAAACATGAGTATTATCAATCAACCAATGTTAATGTCCTAGGATCTATATAGAGACCTGTACTTTGCTAATACTGAATATTCTGTATTTATGTGTATAAATAAATGTAAATAAATATATACATTTACATACATACATGTAAATACACACATTTACAGTTTCCTGATACACACATTGATATAAATAAGTTCAGGTGTTTTCTGTTTTAAAAATAATGGCAAGTAATCTAACAATACTAAAATGCTGTAAAAAGTACACAGGACCAAGGGGACTGTATTCTTTTAATAATTGTAGCAAAATAACAAATATTATAGTTACATAGTAATAAAAATTCCAGATGTATTAATTTCATTTACCCGCCATATAAATGAATGGACCAAGCCATTTATTTTATTTTAAAATATTGGTGACTTTAAGAAGAGTGAATGAAATATTTAACTTGAGATTCCAAAATTTCTAAATTTCAGTGATATTATTTTATTCAATCCTTTCAAACCAAGTTAACAAATGTGAAACCTTTAATAATAGGTGTTTTAGGAACAGAGTTCCCAAATGCATCTTCATTTGGGATTATTTTGGTTGAAGTATTTTTTCCTTAATACTCAAAACTTGGTTTTCCATTGCCAAGCTTTTGCTCTTCTAGAGTTTTATCATGTATCACAATATGAAGAGAAGAGAGCCTAGTGAAATAACTTTTAATTGTCAGTTTATAAGTAACAGGCATTATAAAGAAAACTACTCTCCTACATTTTAAAATATATTGGACAGTTTGCATTAAATTAGGAAACATGTTTGAAATAAATGTACCCGTTCATTTAAATTTACAAGTATAGAATGGCAAATCACTTCATTTTAGTTTACAATTCCTATAGAAACATATTTTGAGGCTTATATTCATGAATTCTGAATATAGCTAATTCCCCTTATAATAGCAAGAAGGGGGATAAAAGAAATTTATCATAATACAGTATCCAAATGGAACTAGAAAAATCTTAGATGAATAGCCGTACTAATTGCTGGGGCAATTCCTTGCTAAGAGAGCTATTTATCAAAGACACAATGACAAAATAAACTATTACTTTAAAAATTCTTTGGAAAACATTAAAATGAATACCATATTTTATGACCAGATGGCTAAGTATAAGAGGTAATCAGAGGAGTTTTTTTTTAATTGGGCAGAATTTCAGTGAACTAAATATACATAATACTTTTAAATGAATTATAGAAGTGATAAATGTTTTAATCTTTCTCAGGTATGAAAGTACTGAGAAACCATCATAATAAATTACAATAAAATTCTAGTGCAAGTTTAAAACTGTTATTTATTAAAGCATGAAGTTTGATATTATGTTTGTGACCCTAGAGTAGAAAAGTGCTGAATATTGGTAGATCAAGACCAGATAATTTTATAATATTTTCATGTGAGCTGCAAAGTTGTTCATGCTTTTGATATGAGGTAATTAGTGGTTCTATTCTTTTTAGTTCTTTTGTTGCAAGTAGTAACCGATGGGGCTTGCTTGAATAACAATTTTTTAATAGAAATGAAAGATTATCATACTAATGGTCGGCTTTTCAGTGTATTTCATTTTATTTACACCCAACAAAACATCCAGTATTAGCCAACCATGTTTCTCATATAGTCTCCTAGCAATTGACAGTGGTTGGATGATAATGTTTCTGCCACAGATGCAATGTAGTGGGAGAAAATGTACCAATCAGAGACAAATGTGTTAATACTCATAAGCTCCAACTGCCCTAAAATATGTTTTGAAGAACATCATTTGCAATACCACCTTTTTTTTTCATTTCTCTAATTTATTGTTTTAAAACTCTCCTCCTTTACTCAACACAATGGTTATCAATTATGTTCCAAACACAGGAGTAATGGAGTGCTTATTTTCTCCAGTAGTAAATCCAATGAATGCATGAAAGACTTAAAGCCAAACTCTGCACTTAAAAAGGGCATATCATATCTGAGAGACTGACTTGGGAGACTTACCTTCAGTTCAGTAATTTTCATACAGAGTTAAGACCACAAATCTCAGGTCTACCAGGATTATTGGTCGCACACACACCTTCACAGTGGAAAAGTTTGCTCCATTAGTTAGGACAATGCTGATGAATTCCTGACCTATGTAACCAATGGTGTAGGAAGAAGTATCCATTAGTATATTTTTCTTTTAATTAATAAAAGTGCCCAAATAAGCAACTAATTCTTAACTAATTACACATTCTTTTTATATTCAAGCCTTCACATGGCTTCATCACTTAAGTGTTATATGTATCTACACTGAAGATCTTTTCTGCATCCTTTACTTTTGTGGTGAATCCTAAACAGAGCCTCATTTGAGAAAATGGCTCACTTAACCTTTGGAAATAAATCTAGCAAATTTTATCCTAATTCTAATATTCATCTCTCCAACAGTAAATTATCAATTGGTGGAAAATAAAAAAAATAAAATCAGTAATTTCATACTATGCAATGATAGAATTGTATTTTTTTTGTTTCATTTAATTATTATTACATGGACATTATGAGGGGGTCAGAGAAGAGTTGGTATGTGTGCCTGAAAGCACTACTTGAGATGTCTCCATAGTCTCTGTTACCATTTGACTCGTGGTTCTGGAGTTCGCTTGGTCTGCTCAGCCCACACCTGTATAATGTCATCTGTGTTGGGAAATGGAATAATAATCAATTCTTGTGTTTCATATTATGGGGTAAATAATATTGAGTCAGGGTTTTTTTCAGGTAGAAATATAATGCTTTCCCAGAAAATCAGGCATATTATCAGTGTTTGCAACATTTATTGACACCTAAGATTTATTTCTTTCATTATGAAAAAAAATTACAAAATTCTGATCATTTATTAATGATATGCATAAATATATGCCATCATTATGTTTATAATTATAATATGGTATAGTGAAACATTTCCAAGTGTATTATTCAAATTAGGGATTCAATCGTAACAGAAAGAAAGAAAAAAAAACAGCAGAGAGTACACCAAATTAAGAGAAAGGAAAAAAGTAAAGAGCAGATATGAGCCAAATAGGTAAGTCATTTCAGTAGCAAAATTTGCCTTGCCAAAAATTGATTCCTTTAAAAAAACTAACAAATTAAACAAACCTGTGACTAATTACTAACGAGAAAACAGAATAATAACATACATAATTGGGATCAAAACGAGACATAAAATAAGTTGCTGCAAAGATAAACTATTAATATATGAATTCAGTGAATACCTTTATGTCCATAGCTTCAAAAATTCAGATTAATTGACAAATCCTAGAATACAGTATATCAAAGTGGAATATATTTTCCATTCAAAACGATGTTGAATACCTAAATAGTACTAACACTTTTAGAAAAATGAGTCAGTAATTAGTTTTCCTTGAAATCATGCCATGTCTAGATGGCTCTAGTTTCAGCAAATATCAATTAATAGGTCATTGTAAGCTTATATAAACTATTTTAGACAATAGAAAAAAACATTTTTTCATACAAGTATAAAATAACCTTGATACAAAAAACAAAGTGGAAGAAAGAATAATTGTACATTTATCTCAGTCACAGCTATTAATTTAAGCATCCTAATCTAAATATTAGTAAAGTGAGCGAAGTAGTTCATGAAAAAATGTTGAAAGAGAAGATACATTTGGGTGAATATTATGAATGCAAGATTAGTTTAGTATCAACCAGCTAATAATATGATTTCTTATAATAAAGTAGATTAACAGAGAAGAGTATTGTCTTTTAAAACAATATACAAAGTTTGATAATATTTAATAGCACCTGTTGATCTCTGATCTGGTAAGAGAAATTTGCATAAGTTTAAAGCAAAACCATACTAAGTGGTAAGAATTATAATATTTGTTGAAAGATTGAAAATACCTAAAAGGCACTGAAAGAGAGAAAGGTACAATGTGTTTTGTAGAGGAAAGATTTAATAAAAAGGAGATGACGTTTCTTTCCTAAATGACCATTAGTTTCACAATTAAAAGAAAAATCACAACTGAATGTTTATAGTATGCAACAAATGCAGGAGAAAATAGTCAAAATTACTGAGACTACTAAAAAGGAATAATGTAGTCATACCTTCTCTATTAGATATTAGGAAACATGATAAACATTTAGTAACTTTTATTATTATTTATTAATTTTAGTAATTTCTATGGCATTTGTGTAGCAATAGACAAACAGATTTTGGTTTCAAAGAGTGATCCCAGGATCAGATTAAAGAACATGTGGGAAACAGCTTCTTCCAGAACAGATATTTCAAATAATTTGGAAATGTTTATTATCTATGAAGTTATACAAGTTTTGACACTAACAGTTAATTAATTATGTAATTTGGAAATGATGTTGTTTAGCATACAAAATATATATATATAAACAATAAATGCTCTTGGGGCAATTTGTTCTCCATATGGAATAAACAGAAACCAGATGTCTATCTCACAGTATGTATAAAACTCAATTTCATTTGCATAAAAGAAAGAAAAAGATAAAACTATAAAACTTTAGAATATAATGTAGAAGACCTTTATATTCTTCATAGAGAAGAATTGCTAACAAGAAGAGAAATGCAAACTGTAGTGTAAATGTTTAGCAACATGGAATGTATTAAATTTTAAAGAGAAAAACTCCATATGTCAGAATATTACTGTGTCCAACAAAGAATTGTATTCCAAATATAAAGAAATCTTATTAGTCATTTGATTGAACAATCAAGATGTAAAAAGAATAAAAAATATGGAAAGACATTTCACAGACTAGAAACACAAATTGTCCATAAACATGTGAAAATATACCCAAATTATTAAAATCATGGAAGTAATATTTAAGGCCCAAAGAAATGTAACTGTATATTTAAAAGAGTCAGTAAACTTAAATTAGAATCTATTAATAGCAAATGTTGCTTAGGATGTGTAGAAACAAGATTGGTGTCCACCACTGGAAAGAGTGTAGTGGGTACCACCACTTTAGATTGTTTAGCAACATCTAGGGTGTTGAACATGCATTTCAAACTTTGCACATGGGAAATTAGGAAGCCCTCATGAGGGTTGACAAAGGAAATATTTCCTAATCTAAATAGTAGGGACATGGACTTTCATTTTTCTTGTATTATATAAATTGAACAGACCATAAAAAGGAAATACATAAATAATTGCATTTCTTAAAATAGAAAAGTTGTAAATGAAAATGTGCAAAGATATTGTTAAATTAATGACGTGCTACCATTGCTAACATGTAGCACATTTTAAGTGATGTGTGTATGTATGTACTGCTGTTATTTTAACTCACTGGATTATAAGAAGAGAACTTGAAAAAAAGTTAAATATCATTTAAGCCTTCAGCTTATTCCAAGTCATTCTCATGACTTGACTCTCCTCACAGAGATCACTGAATGTAATTTACTGCATATATATCATAAGCTAATTGTCTCTTGTCATACTTTATAAAAACTGATATGACAAGGCCACACATCCACAGTAATTTAATGTGGTGATATGGAATATAAATGAACCAAAAATAAGGCATTAGAAGCCTCACAATATCTAACTTATCACAGAGATGATGATCTTTTCATTTTTTGTAACTGTCAGAATTTTTAAATAGATCATTAAATGCATGACTATCCACATTAACAAGGAGATAACTTTAAAATTAAAAGAGAAAAAATAAATTAATGAAGTATAAATACAACTAAAAATATACCCAGCATTTAATCCACAAAACATGATAGTGTAGATGCTATCATTATTTACATTTTATGGATAAAAAAATTAAGGTATACAGAGAAGTCTCACATCTTCTCCGTGGTCATAACCACTAAGTGCTGAAACCGGGATACAGACGGGGCAGTGTTTTTCTAGTATCCACGGCCTATCACTCTGCTGTAACACACTAGCAAGCACAGAGACGAGATTCAAGCCCAAGTCTACGCTGAGCACCCTCCACAACAACACAGGGAATCCTAGCTCTGAAGTGCTAATGACTAGATAAAAACCCAGCTCTGTCTGATCACAAAGTTTAAGTTCTATTCTACCCTCAAATGAAAGTCAAAATAGGGATCTGAAGGTGCCTGTGATCTGAACAAGTTTGGTTTCCATATCTATGCCAAAAATATTTTCTCAGGCTCCATTCAAGTTGTCTGTCATTTCTGATTTTCTATATTAAATCCAGTTTTTGTTTTCTCCCTGTCTATGTGGATATGGTGTTTGAAACTCCTCTTTTCCTCTCAAGTCCATGCTTTCTGGGATTTTACACTTTATCTTTAACTTCTTCCATTCTGCAGTCACAGGGCAGCCCAGCCCACTCTCATATGGGAGCTTGTCTCTGAAAACACAACTCCAGGCAGAAACTATGTCATTTGAAAGAAGGGGCAGTGGAAAAGCAGTAATATATAAACTTTCCTTTTTTTTCTTTACTCTTGTGTTTGAGCAACTTTTCTTCATTTACTGGAAAAAAAAATTGGGAGCTTTCTGAAAGTTCTTATATGTAGCTTTCCTTACCATGTATACACATATACCATAATCAATTTTGCCACATTTTTGCAAAAGTTATCCTTTTAATGAAAACATGGTCATCTTATGTCTGCTCAGACATACTCGACGGTTCCCTACTTTCTGTGGTAATTCAAAGTCTTTAGAATGAGAAAGAAAGACAGCTTGAAATTCCTTGCATGTATGTGGTGAGGAATAATATTGTTTTAAGATTGTTGCAGGCATTATTGTTTGCCCCCCTAGTAAACCATGTAAATTTGTGTCATTTTTCTTCCTTAAGGCTCTTAATTTATTGCAGATAAAGACTTGTTCCTTCAGTTATGCCCCAGAGGAAGCTGAATCCAGGGCATAATTGATCTTGGATTAATCTCCAATATTTTGTCAGAGATTGGTACAGGAGTAGACTACAATCCTACTACCAGGACTAGTAGCAGTGGACTCAAAAACTTCCAGAAAGGTTTTCTTACTGTTAAGAGATAGGATTCTCATTTTCCTCAGGATGTGTTTGTGCCTGGGAAATGTGACAATTGTCATGAATGCAGCTTTCTTACTGCCAGGCTGAGAATGAACTAACAGAAGAGAAGCAGGCTAGGAAGAGCCCTGGTCCTTAAAGATGCTGTTGAACTGCTGAAAGAACCACCCAAAGACTATCCCATGTAGACTGTCTTAGCATAGGAGCATTAATCTTACTACCAATTAAACTAATGTGAGACAAAATTCCTGGTATCTACAGGCAAAAATATCCTAAAATGTACACAATATGTGAGAATGGTATATCCTGGAACTCTCATATTTTCTGATGTCCTTCAAACAAATCAGCAGCATTCATTACAAGCAGAGCAGCAGATTTCTAAGTGGACATTTTTTCCAGGTTAGCAGAGATATTAGTCTTAAAGAAGGTACAATTTTATTATGAAAGCTAGGCTGTTTGGGAGATTTATTGTAATCAGCAATGCCAGGAGCCTGAAAGGCTCACAGCCCAGAGTTTATACTGTAAACCATAGGTTCCTCCTCCTGGGAAAAGTGGTACACATGTGAACACCTAGAGAAGAGAAGAGATTTGGCAGAAAGGAAGGAGTGATTTATAAAACCGAAGTTTCTGAGAAGGATGATCAAGACCCAACTCTAGGTTAGACTAAAATCCTGGAATAAATTAGGCATAATCAGGTATGTTAAAGACCAGGACACAGTGTGTTTACATCCAAGGAGTTACTTGGGATGAGGACTGTACAACTAACAAAATGCTCAGTCCCAATGTGAAGTAACAATAATTGGTAAATAATAATCAAATCAGAAGTATCAAAAAAAAAAAAGGTTTTGTAGAAACCTCACTGAGACCTGTGCACATTGGTGGGCTTTAGCTGAAGAGTGCAAAGCTCAGGAATAGAGAGAAGCCTGAGGATCGATCCCACAGTGAGGTGGAAAAGGCTGCAGGGTTGCATGGTTGTGGGGAGTGGAGGCCACGGAACGAATGTGGATTTCAGAATCTGACTCCACATATGATCATCCACAATGAAGAGGACAGAGCAATATAAGGTTCAGTTCAGCAGATGGAGCAGAGGGTCAGTGATGGTGGAGGAGCACCCTTCACTGGCTGGATGATACACTCCCTCATCTCCCCCAGTCACATGCGGAACCACCCTATTAATCTGGAAATGACTATGTCCAGAAGGTCAGCTGTGGAAGAATGGAAGAAAAGGCAGTAAACCCGCTGCTTCACTGAGGAATGTTTCTGACACAGTAGCATCTGGAATGAGCAGCTGCCTTGCTATTGGATTCTGATCTCTGAGTAGAGCCTCAACTACATTTGAGTGCTCACCACTGGAAGATATCTTTGGTCCCTGGGCGTGTTGTAGCCAAGAAAGCTCAGGAATTCACTGTTAATCAATCACCGTAGGAGGGGGCCATCAATAGGTCTTAAAAGATTAGAGCTGACAGCTCTAGTCCCTTTGCCTTGAGCTGAGTGGGCGATAAGCCACCACTTTAAACAGTCAAGTGCAGTTGAATACAGGACAGGGTGTCAGGATGGCCACAATGGTCCTTCAGAGAACAGGCTCAGAACTTCATTCACAAAATGTATCCTTAAAAACAGATGCTGAGTTATTTTTCCAGACTAACTGTGTGTGCAGGCTGGGGAAGGAGGGATGGTCTCCTTAAACTGGAATTTGTAGAGCTGAGATTGTATAGGAGTTGCCAATGGGTTGACGCATGATTTACGATGTTGAGGAAAGAGCCCTCAAATTCTTCATTCTCTTGAGGGTCACTTCAGGAAACAATAGCAATCAGAGCAAAAACTCAATGTATTAAGAGCAGATGATAAAAAATAGAAAACTGGGGAGCTGTTAAGGATTTCATGTAGATTTTGAAAGTGATATTCAGCCCCTGAAAGTGAGGAAAAGAACAAAATGGAACATGTTGCTAAGGCCCTCACTAAACTGAATGAAAGGAGATGCCTTGAATAAAAATGACATTCAAAGAAATGTTCTTTAAGGGATTTTATGAAGATGAATTTAGTTTTGAGCCTATGTAATTGAACATTTCCTTCTAAATCTTTCAGATCCCATAGTTCAGTGTTATAATTTTATAGAAAATATTGAATAATTTAATGAACAAGCTACTTACAATGGTTGGCAAGTTTTTGGAGAAGCTACAGAGTATAAAGCACTCAGGGGACTGGATGATGGGGTTCAGGAAGCAAGAGTCAGAAAACAAACAATGATTCTCTTTCCTTTTGCCTGGCCATGAAATTGGTCATCACTGCTAAGTAGTCAGAGAATTGGTGGCACAAGAGGACTCAAAACAGATGGTGTGTGTTCACACGCACATGTATGTGTGTGTGAGCCTGTGTGTGTGTGTGTGTTCCCTATGGGCTGGAACAGAATTTAAAATATTACATCTTATTCCTAAAAACAAGGAATCTAAAGTCACCTGTTTCAGACCATTTTATAAAGCATCCTTATATACATCCTACTTAAAGCTCTTATCCTTAATATTGTCTAAGTGTCTATCCTCAACAGCTGATTTTTTTTTCACTCTTGACTCATTTGTAAATTCTAACTTCTACAGGAAGTATACAACATATGTTTTTGTATATGTAGGTGTGTGCGTGTGTGTGTGTGTTTTAGGGAAAAAGAGCACTTAAAATTTTGGCTCCTTGACTTTATTTCTCAGAATAGGTGCTACATTTTTAGATTAATTAACTTATATTTTGTCACCTAAGTTATCAACGTAGATGAAATTCAACTTAACCCAATTTTTTCAAATTAACTCAGAGTTTATAAATATTCATTCCTTTGGCATTAATTCATCTAAATTACCCAAAGATTCCTCTCTAACACCTAAGCATTGATTCAATCACCAATAATGACAATATGAATGTTTTAAGTGTCTATTTCTTTAAACACTCTGTAATAAAATCTAAATTTATCCTTTAAAAATTACTGACTTGGCTCTTCAACAGATGGTGCTGGCAAAACTGGACAGCTACATGCAAGAGAATGAAATTGGACCATTGTCTAACCCCATACACAAAAGTAAATTCAAAATGGATCAAAGACCTGAATGTAAGTCATGAAACCATAAAACTCTTAGAAAAAAACATAGGCAAAAATCTCATAGACATAAACATGAGTGACCTCTTCTTGAACATATCTCCCCGGGCAAGGAAAACAAAAGCAAAAATGAACAAGTGGGACTATGTTAAGCTGAAAAGCTTCTGTACAGCAAAAGACACCATCAAAAGAACAAAAAGGTACCCTACAGTATGGGAGAATATATTTGTAAATGACAGATCTGATAAAGGCTTGACATCCAAAATATATAAAGAGCTCACCCACCTCAACAAACAAAAAACAAATAATCCAATTAAGAAATGGGCAGAGGAACTGAACAGACAGTTCTCCAAAAAAGAAATTCAGATGGCCAACAGACACATGAAAAGATGCTCCACATCGCTAATTATCAGTGAAATGCAAATTAAAACCACAATGAGATATCACCTCACACCAGTAAGGATGGCTACCATCCAAAAGACAAACAACAACAAATTTTGGCAAGGTTGTGGAGAAAGGGGAACCCTCCTACGCTGCTGGTGGGAATGTAAATTAGTTCAACCATTGTGGAAAGCAGTATGGAGGTTCCTCAAAATGCTCAAAATAGACTTACCATCTGACCCAGAAATTCCACTCCTAGGAATTTACCCTAAGAATGCAGCAGCCCAGTTTGAAAAAGACAGATGCACCCTTATGTTTATCACAGCACTATTTACAATAGCCAAGAATTGGAAGCAACCTAAGTGTCCATCAGTAGATGAATGGATAAAGAAGAAGTGGTACATATACACAATGGAATATTATTCAGCCATAAGAAGAAAACAAATCCTACCATTTGCAACAACATGGATGGAGCTAGAGGGTATTATGCTCTGTGAAATAAGCCAAGTGGAGAAAAAGAAATACCAAATGATTTCACTCATCTGTGGAGTATAAGAACAAAGGAAAAACTGAAGGAACAAAACAGCAGCAGAATTACAGAACCCAAGAATGGACTAACAGGTACCAAAGGGAAAGGATCTGGGGAAGATGGGTGGGCAGGGAGGGATAAAGGGTGGGGGGAGAAGAAAGGGGGTATTAAGATTAGCATTCATCAGGGGGAGGGTGAAAGGGGAGGGAGGTCTGTACAACACAGAGAGGACAAGTAGTGATTCTACAACATTTTGCTATGCTGATGGACAGTGACTGTAATGGGGTTTGTGGGGGGGATGTGATATAGGGGAGAGCCTAGTAAACATAATATTCTTCATGTAATTGTAGATTAATGATAACAAGAAAAGGTAAAGAAAAGGGGGATTTCTCCCTGATAGGATAAAACTAACTGCAAATCAATGATTAATGCATGCTTTACATATCCTTAATTTTGATCTTTTAAAGGGTGTCGGATGATCAGCTATGGAAGTACATTTTTCTGATAATATTCCTTTCTCTTAAAAAAAAAGCAGTTCCTGTGTGGTGATCTCCAAAAGGTTCTTCACAATGGTATAAAGGTCATATCAAAGTGTGGGCAAAGGGTTTGTTTGTGTTTATTCAGAGGATCAAAGCCTAATTTGGCTACCCAGAAAACGAATTAAGATACAGTATGAAGAAGAACTTCCAACATCAACATCCTCTGGAAGAGTCATTCTAGAAGATGATCATCAAAAATCTCCAACAAAGATCCTGGCGCTGTTGCAGCTGTAGCTGTATTCATCCCACCGGTTCCTGAACTTGCCATTGAAATGAAGAAGGAGATATCTAAGCTGGCCTGTGCATACAGTAAAACAACAAATTTGACTGGATCTATACTGTTGGAACTCAACCAAGAATTAGGAGAAGTGCAAGTTGCAGTGCTCCAAAATCATGCTACTATAGACTATCTACTGTTAAAATAACATATGGGATGTGAACAGTTCCCAGGAATGTTTTGTTTTAATTTGTCTGATTTTTTTCTCAAACTATTCAAATTCAGTTAGACAATATCCATCATATCATTGATAAGTTTTCACAAATGCCTAGGGTACATAACTGGTTTTCTTGGTTTCACTGGATATGGCTGGTAATTGTAGGTCTGCTTTTGTTATGTAGCTGTATTCCTATTCTGTTAATGTGTGTACGCAATTTAATTAGTAGTTTAAAACCTATACATGCTTATGTCACTGTACAAGAAGATATGTCAAAGAAATAATCAATCTTCCCATGTTTTCTTCCATCTGCTACTTCTATAGCTTTTCTTCTTCCTTCCTAATTACAACCCTTTAGTAGAATTTGGGCCTCATATAGAAAATTACCGAGTATCATAATTCTTCCAAGTGGTAAAGATACCTCAAGATAAATGCTGGGCATAGAAGCCACAGGGCATAAATCTGCAAAGAAGTGGTAACCTTTACAAAGAATACTGCTTCTCTCTCACTTACCAACTTTACATTTCCCTGTATGGCCCCAGAAGATGACTGGTTAACCAGAGACGGGTAAGATTCCTCAAGGGAGGAACAACCTAAGACAGGCACAGTCGCAGGGGGGCCATCAGGTGAGAAATTGGGGATCAACAGAGGTGAGGCTTAGAACCTCACCCCCCCTGTTTTGAGAGAAATCTTCTGCATCCGTGGATGTTTTGTTTCCCTTGTCTAGCTTGGATTAATACTTAGTCTATAGGCACACACCTGATCATCTACATTTGCTTTCTTACAGCGCTAAAGTATGTTTTCTACCTTTATCTTGCATCTACCTACCACTTCAGAATTTTATTAAAAATAATAATAATAATAATAATAATAAGGGAGCAATAATAATAATAATAATTCACATATAAATATCAGGAAATGGACTCAAGAACGCTTTAGGATGACCTCTTATCGACCAGTTCTTTCACATTCTATAATTGAACTCACTTAAAGAGAGCTATTATGGACTGTGATTGGAGGTGTTTTCTTCTAGAATATAAATAAATTGATTGTTCCTCTGCTGGAATTGAATGTTGTTTTTCCCTTATCACAGAGTGACTGTGCATACATAATGGTCAAACTAGTCTGAAGGAAGCATTTTAAAATTTCAGTACAGGCATTTCTTGATGGCCTGCCAACCCTTTGCTGTATGTGGTAGTAGAGCCTGTTCACCATGAAGATTCGAAATGGGGATCAGTTCTATGAGAAAGAATTCAGATCACAGGAAGTTATACTACCCAGAGATGCTGAGGGTCAAGGCCAGAAGAAACTTATCTGATGGCAGGGAAATACTTAAAAGAAAGAAAAAACCCACAACCTTAGTCAGTCTTCACTGTGCACATTCAGACAGCAAGGGTAAATTTCTAGAAAATATGTTTTATAAAAATTGTTTCCCTTCACAATCCTGAAGAATTTAAGAAATTATGTATGTAATATGTATTTAAGTAATTACGTATGTAGTTACTTAAAAATTATATCTTATGAGGTTACACATATGATTATTAGTATGATAACTTTATTGTCCTTACTTTGATTATAATAATAAAAAATGAACTAATTTAGTATAAATTAAGAAACAGATTTTACAGATATTTTCTCTAGGCTTTAAAAAAACCTTGAAAGCTAACTCTTTATTGTACCTATTTACCAAAGACAATCTAGATCCAAACAATTTGCTCAGCAACAAAAAGCGATCATCAACAGAACGTAATTCAAACTTGAAAAAGAACTGTTTCCAAAAGTTTAAGTTGTAACACAACACATCATCCTACCTTCATTTTCCTAAAGTCAGGCATAGATATAATCATGTAGGATTCTGTCTGAATTATGGTGTATCATTTTATCTCACAAAATCTTGTTGTCACCTGGGTCATTTGCATAACAGAAAAAAATGAGACAGTTGCACAAGGAAATTACAATAGCTCTGAATTAATTTGCAGATTCAGTGTGATCCTTTGGAAGACCACTTCAAATAAGTCTGATGTCACTAATCAGCAAAAGGGAAATGGAACACTAAGATGTAATTTTTACAGGAAATTATGATCTTAAAATAATCCCTTAGTGATTTTCCCTGTCTCATGAAAATATATTTAACTCTAAAAGAAGCAAACCAAATAAAGAATGCTGTCTCTTCTGAGATAGGAGTAAATTTTGTGGTACATATTTGTTATTGAATTCCCACTTAAATCAAGTGAATATAAATATAGATATTAATGAAAGTACTAAAGCCCTAAGAATCAGACCTCCTGCAGTCTGGCTTTTTTGGTGCCACTTTATAATCACCATTACCATCTGCACAAAGTCTATGACTTTAAGACAGCATCAGTCACAAGGCCAATGTCCCATACTCATCACACACAGCTGATACTCAATTTGTAAGATACACTCCAGCATTTTATTAGGAGGTGGAGTTAAATGGGAAGGCTAAAGGCAGAGTAGTCATCAAAGACATTCTAAGATGCTTTGGAATACTATTTAAAACAATATAGCACATCTTCAGGCTGCCAGAAAACTACAGGTAAAATGCATCTGAGTTGTCAGATTAAGGTAACTTCTTTAGCAAAAGCTCTAAAAGTAATCCTGTGACATCCTGTCTCCAGGTACAGAACACAGTGCTGGGAATAGGTTAGTCTTTCTGGCTACAGAGGCACATATAGTCGGGAATCAATGCCAATGGAGAGCTGCTGTTTCATTCTCACCATAGCCACAGGAGAAAAGAGAATGCACAGCGTGAGTTTAGCATCTTACTCTATCAGAACAGGAGGAAGCACCAAAGTCAGTGATCAAAGTTGTTCCCACCCTGACTGACAATTCTAACCACCTGGAATGATTTTTTTTAATTTTTTTATTTTGGTATCATTAATCTAGAATTACATGAAGAACATTATGTTTACTAGGCTCCCCCCTTCACCAAGTCCCCCCCACATACCACTTCACAGTCACTGTAATAAGATGCTGTAAAATCACTACTTGTCTGCTCTGTGTTGCACAGCCCTCCCCGTGCCCCCCACACACTATACACTGGAATGATTTTTAACGTATTGACTTAGACAATTGAAACTTCCCCATTCTGAGTTTGTAGTTATGGTATTAGGGTGTAGGAATCTACACTTCAAGTCCCCAAAAGGAATGTACTGAAGATCCAGGTTCCAGGACAACAGGTTTGTTCTGACTCTACTTCTCTCTAAAACTCACCACTTTAGATACCTGATATATATATATATATATATATATATATATATATATATATATATATATATATATACACACACACACTCATATAAATATATTTCAAATTTAAATCATATTCCAAATGAATAAGTATGTGATTTTTGTCTGAGGAAACATTAGTGGGGAAAGGTAGAGGGAAAGGAACAAATGCATTACATATCTAGCCACAAATATAACAGTGAAGCTCTGTTCCTTTGGGATATCCGACAACCTGGTGTCCTGTTTTTTTTAATCGTCCCATATGAAGCATTCATCTTCAGTTTTCTGTTTTCCCATCTCCAAAATCTCCCTTTTATTTCCAGCATCCTTCTTTTTAAATAGAGCAATTAGATCCCAAATTCTAGAAAGTTGAACACACGTGTGCACATGCACACATGCACACACACAGACACACACACACACACAAACACTCTGTATTCAACCCCAGTTACAAGGACCAAATCTTTTTGGAAATCTACAGGGAAACATCAATAATAGAATGTCCAGGCTATACATTAAGCTCTCACAAAAATGAACCTAATGGCATATATGAAATTGGTTTGGATTGAGATAAATTTGATAATATATATTCCTGCTCTAGATTATTCTTGGTCCATTATCATGCTTGATAAAATAAAACTTGATCTATGGGTCAGGCTAGAAATGCTAGGGAACTCATATCCTTAACCAGTGATAGATGGAAGATAGAAAAACAACTCACCTTTCTTTACCTCTCTGTCAATGACTGGGTCTTCTGATTCCCAAAGTTCCTCAGCAGACCTATTCCAGCTGTATCTTGCTTGGTAAGTCAACTTTTATTGGTTTCCATCTCTTATTTGCTTAAATTCCTCATTCTACTACCAGTGTTTCCTGGGCTTTCCGGCTGACTACACTGTTCATGCTTAATTCCTTATCTTAGGGTTGGTTTTTAGGAGAAACCCAATATAAGACAATGACATTTAATATAAAATGCTTGTAAGATTGTAAAATCTGTATAGACACTCTTTGGCAGAGACAGTATATCCATGCATTGCCTGGCATTTTATATTCTCTCTTGCAGTTGGATAGAGACCATGCACATACTTTGGGCCAAAGGAATGTGAGTGAGTGGAGGTAATGTGCATTTTTGTTCCAGGCCAAGGCAGAGAAGAGAATCAGCTTCTTCCATCTTTCTTTTTTTTTTTTTTATCACATCAGTGTTGGAGGTCACAGTGTTCCCCATTGTATTAAGGGGAGCCACTTACCTATTTTAATTTTTCATTACTGAAAAATCATTTTTTTGTGTTAGACCACAGAGAAATTAAAATTTATTTGCATATTACCATAACCTAAGATTTTAATAACTACAAAATTTTGTAGCACTAAGTTGAGATCTGATGGAAGAATCACAAATACCGGACAATATCTGTTAGTGATAAAAATCAAGAAAAATGGTATGTTAGTCATCACACTGATTAGTACATATTGTAAACTGTAATTTTTTTTTATTATTCCCAATCACAACTTCACCACAGCTCTTTATAGTTGTGTTTTGTTAGGCAATTCAGCTGACTTCTCTAAGTCTTTGTTTTTAAAGACTATTTTGATAATTCAATGAGACAATTCATGTCAAGCTCCCAGTATAATTTTGAGTGCATAGGGCATTTCAATAAATGTTTACCATTATTATAATATTCTTTCTTTATCTCTGTGGGTACATGTAATAGGTTCACATAACTTATATGTACAATAATGTTCATTCTTTGCATTATTTTGCATCCCAGTCATGTTACATTCCTCTTATCAACAAATAAAAGATATAGCATTTCCTCCAAAATAAAACCTTTGTCCCACACAAAATGGTTCCCTTAATGTAATAAGCATGTCCATTTCTGTTCATCATTATTAAATTTATCCCTCTTCAAAAATGTGTCTAGTATACTGTCAATTCAGTATTTATCTTCCACTCAGATGTCCTGCTAAGAACTTTAGCCACGTAGAAAAACAAAGGTTTCTAATGCAGAGTCTCTAATAGAAATAGAACAGGCCCTGTAGCAATAACAGTTTTAGATCGCTAAATGTAAACTTGTTACTCCAAATATCGTTGTAGAGGTGAGGTATGGCCATTGTTATACTAAGTAGTTTCTTGTGTGAAATTTGCATTTCATGATACCATGTATGTGTGCCACTTCAAACTGACTTTAATAATGGATTAAGGCTTCTTACATATATTAATTTTTTCCCAAAAATTCCAATTAATTGATTAAATAACTAGATATTAAGATTTTGTATTAAGCATCCTGACCCAAATGTTGCTTTGTATATAATGTAGTAAATGTGTTGTCTACCTGCTCTACTAGCGGGTAAAATACATAGATTACCAGCTCCATTATATAGAGAGAGTATGTGTGTACCAGCAGCATTGTCCTTACCTGGAAGCCCATTAAATATGCAGAATTTCATTCAACATCCAGACCTCTTGAATCAGAATCTATAATTTAAACAAGATCTTCAAGTGACCATACACACATTGTAGTTTGAGAGGCACTGGTCCATACTACATAGTAATGTGTATATTTATCCTTTGATGAACTTATTTTTCTAACCTGTATTTCCTAGATGACCTTGTAAATAGAAAAATATTTGTGGAATTTTAACAATTAAAAAGGGGGGGATTCCTGCCTGATCATCTCCAAATTTCATAAAGAATGACAAATCTATGATCCACTTCTAAAAATACCCTTTTTGGAAATATAATATGTATCAAAATTTATAGATGATTTATTACTAATTTCTGATTAGTGGTTTCCAACCCTGAGAAAGCATGTATTCATCAAACTGAGCTTGAAAGGAAAATGGATATGGTAGAGAATGACAAGACTATACAATTTTTACTAGGGCAGAGGGAACAACTAGACTAATGTGTGTGACATGTGAACATTCTGTGTAAACATTTTCTGAATAAATACATGGTGTTTATTCAAGTATGGTATTTATCAGTCAGTAAATCAAAGTGTTATTTACTGTTAAGAGGATGATTTGTGTAGGAATATTTTCTCTAAGAAAGCTAAAGAAGCTGATTACACAAAACAAGTAGGATTTTGCCTGCATATGTCACTGGACTAAATAATGTGTTGTATTTGTTATCCTAACTTTGAAACAACAAAATATCAGATTGAAGAACCGGAAAAGGCCTCAGAGAGCAATGTAATAGAAGACAATGAAGATTTTCTGCACTAAATAAATTTGCTCTGATCTGCCCTTACTTTCTGATATTTGTTCATATCCTAAATGTAGTCTTCAAACTGGTTTTTGGATGTTCATAAATACTACTGGTAAAACCTCTGAAAATGGGAAATGTTCTTTTAATAGTGCATATCACCATATAAATTGTACTCCATTACTAGGAATGCATTTCTTTTAAAATTAGTTTAAAACAATCAAGAGTATAATTGCAACCATTGTGTTCTACCCTATAATGTATGAAGTTCATAACTAATTTACCATATTTTTCCACTGTGTGAACTATGCCAGGGAGACTAAGAAGCACTTTTGGAACTTGTGCTCTTTCATGCCAGTTGCATATTATTTAGGCAATTAGCACTCATTATACTGAATGATACACTTGGGGCTTAGAAAGGTCAATATAACTTTCAAAAATTCCAAATTGTGAGATCATGGCTCTAAAGTGGGCATGTTATTTCAGCTACATACTATTAGTTATTTGCAAATAAGAACTTTATTTAGTGGAAAGAATATGAGTACATGCTTGGATTCAGCTTCCTCAATTTCTGGAAAGAAAATGGAATATATATTTATGTAAATAAATAAATAAAGGAAAATATAATATTTTTTACAAAGAGTTATTTTTGCCTATTTTAGAAGTACATTGGAGAGCTCATTACTGTTTGGATGGCTGTATATGTTTAATGGAGAGAAATAATCCATCGCCCTTAGCATGAGCCCCATTAGGATCCCAATTCTGCATCCATTCCATAGATCCGTATTACTCAATATGCACATTCCTAGGAAATTATATGTATTTTCTACTACTCTGTGTAAATGTGCTAATGCGTATCTAGTTTATTATGATTTTAATCTTTATGAAAAACTTTAATGCAGATTTTATCATCTCTATTTGATAATATAAGAAAATTCGCTTAGAATGTTTAATATAATAGACTGCTTAAGTGTTAGAAACTCTTTCTTCATATCTATGCATAATGTGCCTTCATTGCTTCAC
This sequence comes from Manis javanica, assembly GCF_040802235.1. NCBI lineage: Eukaryota > Metazoa > Chordata > Mammalia > Pholidota > Manidae > Manis > Manis javanica. The sequence continues at coordinate 107,931,512 of NC_133158.1, forward strand.
CCATTCTAATGATTAATTGTATGCATCAACTTGACTGGGCCACAGGGTGCTCAGACATTTGGTGAAACATTATTTTGGGTGGGTCTGTGAAAGTATTTCTGGATGAGATTAGTACTTGAATCAGTCAGTACCCTGAGAAAAACATATGGCTCTCCCTAATGTGATCGGGCCTCATCCAAAAAATGGAGACATGAATAGAAAAAAAAGAGTGAGTAAGAGGGCCTTACTCCTTGGTTGCCTGACATGAGCTGGCATATTGGTCTTTCCTGTCTTTAGAGTTGAACTTTTCAGTTTGATTCCACTGTTGGCTCTTGAACTTTCAGCTTTCAGAATGGAACTTTCAGCTTTCCTGGTCCTCAGCCTTCAGACTCGGATTGAAACTATTCTATTGGCTCCTCTAGGCCTCCTGCTTGTCAGTGTCAGACTGGGACTTCTTAACCTCCACAAATCATGTGAATTATGTTCCTATTTGAGAGGAGGGAGAGTCAAGATGAAGTAGGAAATAATGCTGTTTTGAGTCAAGTGTGCAGCTAGCACTCTTAGAAACATCAGCTAATTACGTACTTTTTTTCAGAATGTATTACATGCAGCACAGAGTGGTGAACTCATTCACACACTGAAATAACCCCGTATAGGATCAGGTGACTGAACCATGACTCTTATAAAGAAATTTCTACTTATGCATGTGTCTTAAGAGAGATTATTCCATGCAGCACAGAGTGGTGACTGAATTCAGTCCTCACATCCCAGAAACACACTTGTCAGGAGTCATAGGAGCATAAAGGTGCTAAGTAGGCTATGAATTGATGTTCTTCCTTAGGCTTGTAATAAAACATGTGTTCACCATAAATCACATGGAAAATATTCTAAGAACATTGTTCTATAGAGATTTTATGTCCATGCTTGGGATTTTCATGCCTACTTCATTTTAAATTATACTTAAAGGATTATTAAAGGGTTAATACAGTGAATTTCAGCAATGGAACAAGGCAAATTCACTCACAATAGGCTTCTGAGATTAAGGTTAAGACATAAGTAACTGAAACAATGTATTTATCCTCTTTGTTTTGCTATTACAAATTTTCTTATACCTTACTTTAAGGCACACTGAGTAACAAAGTTCAATAGCTAAAGAAGAATTATTTGTGGCATTTATTACCTGTAGAAAGCACAGAAATTTCATCTGTGTAAGTTTTTGTGATCACATAAAATTAAAAAGCAAACTATGGTCTTTTCAACAAATGGTGCTGAATGCATAGACATTTTCTGAGTGTCAGGGTCAGAGATAACGCAGAAAGCTGATTTTGCAAAACACAAGACATCCTGTCCCAGGGTACTAAAGAGACTTGACAGTTTCTTACAAAACTAAGGATACTTTTACCACATGATTCATGAATCACACTATTGTATGTACACACTATTGTATGTATGATTTGGAACATGTCCAAACAAAATCCTGCATGTGGATGTTTATAGCTGATTTATTCACCATAACCAAAACTTAGAACCAATCAAGATGTCTTTCAGTAGGTGAATGGATAAACAAACTGTGATACATTCATAAAATGGAACTTTAATCAGTAATAAAAAGAAATTAGCTATCAAGCCATCAAAAGACATGGTGGAACCTTAAAAGCTTATTGTTAAGTGAAAGAATCTACCTGAAAAGGCTGCACAAAGTCAAATTCCATTTATATGACAGACTGGAAAGGCACACCTATGGAGAACATAATGTCAGTAGTTACCAGGGATTGGTGGGGTGGAAAGCAGAGACAAGTAGACAAGTAGGTGGAACACAGGAGATTTTTAGGGCAGTGAGACTAGTCTGAAACTGTAATGGTGGATACCTGTTACATTTGTCAAAACCAGTAGGATGTGCAACACAGAATGAACCCTAAAGAAACTAGAGATTTCAATTAATAATTAATATTGATTCATCAGTTATAAGAAATGTATTACACTAATATGAGATGGAATAATAGACAGAACTGGGGAGGGATGAGGAGGTAAATGGGATCTCTTTTACTCTCCAGTTAATTTTTCTTAATCTAAAACTGCTCTAAAAATATGGTTATAAACTAACAAAATAACAAAATTATATAATCTACATGTTTATAGATTTTCTCAGTAGACATCGGATTTTAAAAATTAAAATGCTACAAGACAGTAGACATTATTAACCCTACATAGAAAATTCATGTTTGTTTTTAATAGGGATAACATTTATTGAGCTGTGAGATAGTTCTTACGACCTAATTAAAAAATTAGTGATCCTTGTTACTTTCATGTTTTTTAATTGGAAGCTTCATATATATAATGCTTTGTAGGTTTATCTGTGAAGTCTAAATGCAGAAAATAGAAATGCAATACTAATCACTTAATTCTGAGTCTTTATGTCGTCACTATTTAATTCAATAATCATTTATACCATTTATTCTTTCTGTATAAAAATATATTCTTTCCCTGATTATATTACTGACTTATTATAGGAAAAAGAATAATATGTGTGTTATTAAACTGATGGCCCCAAACTAAGCTTCTGTATACTATTTTTAAATATTTAGTTTCACAATCCAGCATGGCTAGGAAAGTGAGAATCAGTGTCACTTCCTGAGAGTCATTTTAAATGAACTTATTTCTGTGGACAGCTTATTTAAACTTTGCATCTCCAGTAGCACTTTTATTTAAATTTCTAATTTATATTGTTTATTGAAATTACTTATTTTTACATTTCTTAATTAAAGTACCTCAATTGCATTGCATTCTACAACTAATTACAAACTAGTTTAAATTAATTTAGTTTGTTTAAATAATAGTTTAAACATATGTATATTATATATATATATCACATATATATAGTAACATTCTATGTAATGTTCTTCTATAGACATAGCTCTTATTTTAAATATGTATATATTTACTATTTACATATTATATGTATATATTTAAATATAATATACCAAATATGAATATTCAACTGTTATTTACATGCATGTTTAAATGTTATATATAAAAAATAATGGGTTAGATTCCAATCTAGGTTTTTAATATATTAACATTACTACTTTTAAGAAGTTTGCTAATACTCATAACTTAAAATGATCCAGTTAAGGTTTACATGCACACAAAAATAAATATACACACAGAATTGGACACTGGACACTAATTGCAAGAAAGAAGGTAGTATTGAGATTAGTTTTGAAGTGAGTGCTCAAGAGATCAGAGCAAAAACAAAGCAAAGCAGAAAAAGAAAAAAAGACTTTAATTTAACTCTTTTATAAGGTAATCTATTACATTTTTCCAAATAAGTAACAAGGTCCAAATAAGATTGTAACTGGGATAATTGGAAAGCAAAAAGAGCCAACCCTCTCTATGCATTTGCTTTGCAAAGTGACTTTGAAAATCATCCTCTTAAGAGGTAGCCTATTTCCTAACCAGTAGAAATTCGGCTGGCCTTATTACTTGCTTGACCATTATCATGTCTGACATAAAGTGACAGTGTACCAATTTTGACCATAGGCCTCAAACAGTCTTATTTGTTTCTATTTTTTTCTTTTTAAACTTTGTTGTTGCTGTGTGGACAAGCTTGGTCATCATTATATGAACACGTGAGATTGTCCAGCAGACAGCCAGAATAAGATCAGAAGCAGGAACAACTAGAGGGCTTTTTCAGCTTAATGCAAACATGTGAAGTAGTTCTGCTGAGATCAGAAGAACTAGCCATCAGAGTTCAGTCTAAGTTGAGACCCTCAAGAATGTGAACGAAAAGAATATTGTTTCATGCATTAATTGTTAGAGCTGCTTGGTATACTTCAATAACAGACACAATGAAAATACAAACAAAAAAATACTACAATTGACGTATGTTGAAATAAAACAAATTTTCTAAAAGTCATCTAAACAAAAGGTGCTTGCATTACATTGGTAGATAGATGGATGGACAGATGCACAAACAAATGCATGTACAGATGGACAAATGGATGAGTGGATGGTGGGTGGATGGATGAGATAACTAGGCAGACATGTCTAGTTATATGCATGTCTAATATATATACATGTCTACATAGTGGTAAAATTAATCTAAAATATGAGGTGCTAAAACATATACAGTTTATTTTAGAATCTCTAAACTGTTATCTAATGAAAATATCAAAGTAAAATTAATTACATTTTTTATTTCTGAGAACTTCCTGTACAAAAAGTCACTCTGTCCTTTATCTTATGTTTTCTTTATTTTTATATTTTGTTCAGGATTCAAAATAGGTTTTTCAGTTATCTTTAAGCTTTTCTTCTGTTTTGATACTATATTTTAATGTTCACAAGATTCTTCTTGTTTTCTGCTGCCTTTTCAGGGATAAAATGTCTTTTAAAATGTCTTTGATGATATCTATGTATTCCTTTTTCCTCGCTTATCTTATCTACTTCCTCTGAAGTCATCTTTTGTTTTTGTTTATTTTGTTCCTTCAAATTTCCTATGGTCAGGTGAGTGATGATTATACATGATTAAGATTTATTGAATGATATAATGCTTCATATATATATATACAATTATATGTATGTATACTATGTGTAAAAGATAGGTAGTATATTTATTTATTTAAACTGTAATATAAATGTGTGAGTTAAACTGATGTAAGAGCAGGTTTTAAAATTTGAATTACTATGATCAGAAATTCACACATACATATTCATTAGTTAATTTTGTCTAAAAGGCTTCACATTTGGAATCCATACTCAGAAATGGCTAACAAGACATAAGTAAGTCCTTATCTCAAATATGCATCAGAAATTTTATTAATTAGATTAAGATATTTAAAAAATAATTACCATTTCTGAAATTAGTGGTGTTTATTAAATGTTCATTAGAAAAACTTTTATGCTCCATAATCATTGCATGAACAGGGAACACCTTATATGAGCACTTGCATGAAGAGGCAAATAAGTATCCAATAAACTTTTCATATTAAAACTTACAAAAGAACATTCTAGGTTGAGGGGCCCATTTAATTCAATTAATGGAGTCTTAGGCTGCTCATTCTTAATAAAAGGTTGACTTACTCTGTAAATATGAACTGTGTGGCATTGACTTCATAGAGAAATAAAGAAAATTAATACTTAATTTACCATAGTGCAAAAGTATATGAATTAGGTTTATAAAAAAAGAGACAGTTTTTAATATAATTTTGGTAGGGGAAAAAATTCTGAGTGAATTTGCATTAAACATTTTTTGAAAACCAGGGACTGAATGCTTGTTAATCACTAACTACTCTAGAACCCTACCTTTTAGCATATAAAAGATAAGTCAATGAGACCCTGCCCCCTTACACCCCAAAAATATATATATATACACATATACAAACATACTCCATTGGGGCCTGAGACAAATCACTTTTCGGGGCAGCTGTGATGTTCTCCATGAAATCATGCATGCGTAGCTTCTGTTAGGAGCTTGGCAGGAGTGACACTACACATTTATTATGGAATGTTTTATTTTTTTTCTTATTTTACAATACAAAACATCCTAGGGAAAAGTATCTCTGAACCCTTACCAGAATTGTTTTTCTTATATGTTTATATCAAATTTGTGTTTGTTAGGCAGGAATTATATATAATAGATGGATCCCTGTTTATGTCAGAATGAAAACTGCAGAGAAAGGAAGAGTGTAGGACATAGGAATGGATACCAGCAGAGAGAAACAGGATTCTGATAGAAGAGGCTGGGATCATTAGATTCTAAGAATCTTAGATACAAATCATAATCATAACGCAACCCAATGTTGAACATTTACTATGTACCCTGAAATAGATGTGAAGCACCTATTTCAGGCTTTATTTTTAAAATAATCCTTTAAGGTAAGTATTAGTCTCAGTGTTTCATTTTACAGGTAAGGAAACAAGATTTTAAGGAAGTTAAATAACTTGCCCAAGTAAATAAAAAGTAAATGGTGGGACTGAGATCAGAATATATGAGCTGGAGTCTGTTAACCCCTACATTTTGGTGCCAATGAAAGAGAGTTCAGAATTCTACAAAGAGCACTTACCTGCCTTTACCTCCAAGTAACTGTATCTTTACATCAAAGCAAATACAGGAGAAGAGTAGAGATACTTTATTATTCTTTAAACAATAATTCTTTTGTGTTGTCAATGTATCCTATCCCATATGCAAATTTAAGGAAAAAGAACTCCCCACTGCAGAGTAATTTGGTGACCCATGGTTAGGTTTTTAATAAAAAATATAGTGTATTTAATTTAAAATGTTAGAAACTCTAATTTTGTTTCCAGTGAATGTAAATTTTATTTGTAAATTAAAAATTCACATAAGCTACAGAAATTTATCTTTTAAGAACAATAATTATTGAAGTCCCAATTATACAAATATTATAATTAGTAAATCTTTCTTAACATACTCATTAGTAGTTTTGCTCAACAAACATTAGAGTCCTTGACAAAATAAAAGCTGAGATTTCTTTTCTTTTAATGTTTTTAGAAAGCTGACTTTAAATAAGAGATTTTATTCATGCAAAATAAATTATTTTTGCATCCATTTCTCTTTAAACCTTTCATTATATTCAATCAATGTGATAATTAGGGACAATTTTATTTTATACATTCTAGTCATTTATTTATTCATTTACTTGAGAAGATTCATTAAATGCCTATGATGGAAACAGTTTACTTGATTTTATTCTATATTTAAGATTTCCAAAATTATTATTTTACAAAATAGACTCTGATATGGTTTATACCAGGCCTGTGTTCACAGTTGTAAATCAAATTCCTTAGCCTTATATACATTTCTTTCCATCTGTTTTACTTGCATAGATCATTTATGAAATGGTAGTAGGACTAATAGTAATCATGATAATGCTTTTATTTCACTGCCTGAAAAGCTTTTGATTTATGAATCATATGAATAAAGTAATTAGAATAATTCATGGGGTGGAGAGCAGTTAACATGAGAAAATTAAACTACCTGGAGTTTATTTTCTTCTTGGTAGATAAACATTCTTTTTGGGCCCAGATCTGGTGAACTCAGACTTACAAGCTACAGAACTCATCCAGATACAAATTTCCCATCTTTAGACCAAGCTAAAAACAACTGACAATTGATTTTATGAATGGCAAGATGTCCACAAAGACAGGTATTTTAGGCAGAAATTTTATGTTTCCATGTATAATACAATTTGGATTTGAAGATTTATCTGATTTTTCCCCTCCATTATCACTACTGATTATTAGTAAATATACTATTTATCTCCATTTTTTTCCTTCATTACCATTACTGATAATGACTTTTCATTTTGCCTAATTAATTCCTAGAGTGTACTAAATATACTAAATCTATGACTTTTTAAAGTAAGTTATGAAAATCCTAGGTTTAACATTTGCTTTCAAAATTATCAAAATTACAAAAATAGGTATATATTTAACATGATTTTCCATGAAAGCATAGTAATCTTCCACAAACTGTCAAGTGTACAAATCCAGAGAAGAAAAATTTCATGATGTCAATATGGTAGATGACATTGTTGCTATAAATGTGTAGCATCAAGTAATGACTAAAACCTGCAAAAACATATTAAAATATTAGGGTCATAAAGAAAAGAGCATATTTCCAAAAGTCAGAGATCTAGACACAGTGTCCAGAGATGTGAAAGTTGTTTTAAATAAACTCCAAGTTGCTGCGGTCTCCCCTAGACCTTCTCCTTCAAGATATTTTCTGATCTTTGTAGCTCAGTAGGCACCTTGCCCCAACAGGAAATACCTTAACCTTCTGACATTTCTTCATTATTTTACCTTTCCCTTCTTTCAAGATTGCATTGGATATTTTAATAGATTAAGTTTTAGTTTTAGACAATACTCCAATAAAAAATGTTGGTTGTTATTTCTGAAAAAGCAGCTACATAGTGGGCGTTGGATGGGAGAGAAGGGAATTTAACAGGCAGATCACAGCTAAACCCTACAGTGGATTTCCATTGCTCTTAGCATAAAAATCAGAAGCTTTAATATTCTCTTCCATGTCCCACTTAGTCTGGTAAAATGAAGTTTTCTAGCCTCATTTGAGAACCATCGAGAAGGACATGATGAGAATTCTCTACACAAGACCATCTGCTGTAGATTGGCCACAGCAGTGAGGAGAGGCTGATGACACTGAAAAATAGATCTAACATTCTGTGAGAAGCTCACATGGAGAACGAGATGGTTGAAACTTACTATGTGCTTGGAGCAGTAGCTTAGTCTAGAAGAGATTTCCATTTCCAAATTTAGGTTGGGGAAAGATTGTTAGGTGTATTATTTTTCTCTCCAACCCATATCTTCTTGAGTTAATCATTGTTTTTAGTGTTGAAACTGCAAACACACCATATTCTACGAATGGATAAAATCTTGCTCATACTCACCATCTAATTGTAAATCCTAACTGTGGCAAAGTATGATCTTAAAAACATATTTATTTTGCAGAGTTAATAGTGTGAATCCACTTCTACTACTTGCACAATTATATTGGGGTGTAATTCTAGTAGAAATTAACAAATGAATCAGTCTAATACTTGGATTACTCTTTCTGGTTAATCCTAAAATCAAGACTCAGGAACAAAGATGCTGCATGAACTAGACTGAACAGAAAAGTATGTACATACCTTAAGTGACAGTGTGACACAGTGAGAGGTCATCCAGTTTTCTGTTCAGAAGACTCAAAGGGTTTCAGTCAGCATACACTATGTAACCTGCTGCCACTACCTGGGGCTTTCTGCTGAATTCAAAACAATCTCTATAATCAAACCAAAAGCAAGCCTGCTGTGAAAAAAATGGTAGAAGTTTATCTACTCGGTAGAAAAATTGGAAACAAAATAATCCTAAAACCATACTTATTATTTAGTTTGATCTTGTATCATGCTTGAAGTTTACACAGCAACTAGAAACTTGATATATGGCAAGAAATCAGGAGCCTGCCACACACACAATTCTGTTTCTGGCAATCAGAGAGTGCTTGGTTGTAAAAGGTCACTTACATCCAGAGAACTCAGTGGCTTGAGAATATTTATAGACTCTGCAGCTGCAACTTGGCTTATAATCCAAATACTGTAGAAAATCTCCACATCTTTGTAAGGATTCTAGGATTCACATAGAAAAAGGGAATTTTTTTCTATAACAATAGGGTTTTGTTTTATTGAAACAATTTTAAAGTTACATCCTAAAATTAAAGCAAATGTATTTAGGCAAAATAACTAGAAAGATTTTATAAAAAGGGTAACTTCCTGCCCATTAAAAACATGTTTTTCCCAAAATTTCATCTTTAATATGCCTTTTGGCAAATGTGAGTAAATAATTACACACTTTATTGTAAATCTTAAATGATGCCATTCAAATGTGTGTTTATATTTTTAGAAAACAAGAACAGCCTCTTTAAACAGATCATTTATTTTATTTTTATGAATTTCATTTTTGAATGTAATTAGATGGAAATGAAGACACAGAAATATATCCCACAGGATGAAGATTAAGAAGAGTTACTCAGTTTAAAAAGCCACCAAAGGATTTTCTGGGTAGACAGAAGCAGTTTGAAGGATGGAAACAACATATAAGATAGAGTAAAAAGACAACTGAGAAGTGTTCATGGCTCAGAGAAATGGAATACATTGCAATGGAATGACACGGAAAAGATTGTTTTCCTGGTCAGATTAAAGAACAGTGTCTGCCCAGTAATATATTGTAAAGAACCAATATCAAGATGTAAGCTGCTAGAGGGCAGAGGGGTTTATAAGTTTCAGTCACTGCTGTAACTTAGCACCTATCCTAGTGCTTGTCCAATAATGATGGTCCATATCTGCTCACGATATGAATGCCCAAATGAAACTGGAACAGATAAAAGATTAAAGAACAGAAGATAAAATTTCTTAGTTGTAGCAGGAATTCACACTGCATCTGAAGAGACCTCAGAGGTGGCAAACATTTATATACACTATTAGCAACAGAATAGGATGAGCCAACTGATATGCTATTGTTTTCTCATTATCCAACAGAGTGCCTCAGACAGGGTATAAGCACCCATTTAGTATTTGCTTAAAGACCAAATAAAAATTTTAAAGGACTGAATCTAAGATATTATTTTGTATTACCTGTCACTACACAATACAGCAGTTACTAATCATTAACTACTGGAGGGTTTCATAAGGGCATTATTTATGGAGATGTAGGCAAGGTCTAGGAAAGCCACAGGGACAAACACTGCAGCACAGAAGCAGAGTGATCAGTGCTACCACTTGTATTCCCTGAGCAAAATGAGAGGAACAAGCGCTTACCTAGTTCCAGAAGAGTCTCCTAGAGGTCACCGGAAGGGAAGCAGAAATCTTCCACTGAAGGACACTGTGGACCAGGTGAGGAAATCAAAAAAATATGTAATGATGTCATTCTCCTTCCCCATCGTTGGCCAAATTCAACTGGAAATAAAGGAGCAAGGAAATATTTGAATTTTCCTGTAGTTAGTCTCCTTATAAGAGGAAAGTAGAAAAAAAGTGTATAAGGATCAAGTAGCTAGTTAAGGAAGCATAGTATCAAACTCCTGAAGATGGATGAGTGACTGCTTTAGGCAAATTATTTGTTTTTCTCTAAGGTATTTGATTACACATTCACCCAAAGTAATTGTTTATCAGAAGTATTGTATAATATATTCATTAGTGTTCAGATTGTTTCAAAATATTTTGTTTTCTCATTGATCTGGTATCACTAGAGTGGATGATTAGGTCAGCATATTCATAATGAACAGAATTTACATCATGCACTTTAAAAGTTAAAAACTAAGTTGACATACAAGAACAAAAGTGGAAAAAGTATTGTATTTTGTTCTTAGAAATCCGTTTGAGGTTTTTTAATCCCTCATACAATGAATCTAGGAAAAAGAAAGCACTAGATGCTTAAAATGGATTGTCATGGTTTAGATCTTACAAAGACTGAAATAACTTTTCCTGCAATAGGCTGTTATGAACTTATATTTGTAAAGTTCTTAGGAAATAATTAAATTAATATGTATTATAGCCACTGGCTATTCATCTGTTTTATTCTAGTCATTCGTTTTCATGATCACAGAAAGTCATAGGGGTTCTATACGCAATTCAAAATTACTCTAAAATACAAAGGAAGACGATTGCTTGCTATTTCAAACTGTCTGAACAATAATTTATGGCTACATTTCTTCTGGGGATCTTATCATTTTGGATTTCAGAAATCCATTGATTGTAAACTCCTAAGCTCTTCTATTTTTGTAAGCAATTAAATGTAGATCAAATATTGCAAAGATTTTGACTAGGATGGAATTTAAAAGTAATCTGCTTCCTTCTTATCCTCACTAATTTATCTGAAGTTGAAAAAGCTGAAAGTCAGAGACCAATGTTATATAGTCAGCTACATAGAAGCTATATGAAGATAATGCTGGCTTTCTAAACTTAGACCTGGACTTTATCCATCATCTTAGTGGTTTTCAAAATTGACTGGACATTTACTGGGGATTCCTAGAAAGGGGAATTATTGAGAAAGGGACAAAAGTATAGAGACTCTGGAGCCTCCTGTCCTGATTCAACCAGTGTCTGGCAATGATATTCTACTTTATATGTCAGCTTTACAGCTTTATTCACTTTTTGGTAGAGTTATATATGGTGGTATGGTTTGTTTCTTCATATATACATACAACAACAATAGTGTATTACATCAATATAACAAACAGTATTATAACTTCATTTGGATTCCTAGACCCAATTACAATGTGTGTGGGGGAGAGGGATGTCTTCCCACACACACACAGCACCAAGCAATTCTGGAATACCACCAGGGTGTCCAAGAACTCAATTCAGTTCTGACCCTATCTGCCTGGAGACAGCATCAGATTCCCCAGGTGAAGGGTTCCATCCCACAAGGCTGCCCTCCACTCCCAACTCCAGATGCTTGTCAGATGCAAGTACCAGGCTGTTACCTGTGCTTGGTGACCTATGGGCTACAAATTGAAGGTTCCCACGACCTCCCCCTTAGGTAGGATCAATTTATTAGAGCAGCTCACAGAACTTAGGAAAACACTTAATGCTTATCAATTTAATAAAGCATACCATAAAGGATACAACTTAACAGCCAGATGAAGATGTGCATAGGGTAAGGTCACAAATAAAGGGGCTGCTATCTTCACAGAGCTTCCCTGGCTGGGTGGCACATGGAATACTTCTGGTTTCCCAAGAGTGGAAGCTCCCTCCCACAGAGAAGCAGGATCCAAGAGAGCAAAAAACTCTTCTCAGGGGTTTTGTGAGAGCTTCATTGCACAGACATGACTGACAAAATTATTGGCCATTGGCTAATTCAGCCTCCAGCCCCTGCCCTTGGGTGGGGTCAAAAGTCCCTCATTAACATGACAAAACACCTGCTTCACCTTTAAGACTGCAGGTTTTTCAGGAACTGCAGGTAAAGACCAAATATACCTGGGAAATAGATATTTGGTCAAATGAATTACCAAATACGTATTTCTTATAACTCATTATATTGCAGGTGTCAAGTATGTACAATATTTTAAGTTAGAATATAATTCCCAGTATAACCAATATTATGTGGCATCTATTCCTCCTGTGAAGACTTCGTAGCCATCATGAATATAAGTAATATTCCTTAATTTGGAGACATTAAATAAAATTGTAACTGACATAAAGCTGCTTCATTATGATCTCTTGTCTACCTTGAGTTTGGAAGAAATCACTGGAAAGGATCTGCACTGCAGATAGGCAGGGGGTTTTAGGAAGTGGTCAAAACCCAAAATAGATTTCCCCAACTCAGAGATGAAAGCAGGAGCTTGAAAGCAGATTCTAGGCATATGAAGATAGAAGAGAACTTTATTGAGTGGTATTATGTTAATATTGTAATAATGTGTAGATAGAGTTGGCAAAAAAGGACAGTGGACAGAATTTTCAAGAAACAAATTATGGAATACATGAGAATGAGTAATTTGGGATCTAAATGATATTGTGAAAGTTAAACTTTAGTTATGAAAGTAAATGGATTTTGATTTAATTGTGAAAGTAAATGGATTCAGATTACTGAAATTTGGGAAGTCCCAGAATGAGAAAAGCCCTCTGCTTTTCTAGATGCAATATAGACAATATATAATTAAGAAAGACTTTGATTTTTAAAGACCCAAAATGACTCAAGACAATATTTAACTACTTAGTTTACAGTAAAATAGTGAATTGGATAACATATGCAATGCAAAGGTCAGGTATGTCCATACACCATACTTTTCCAAACCACTTCAAGGTTTCCATCTAATCTTTAGTTTTGACTTTCACTTGTTTTTGTTGGTCCCTACAACCAAATAACCTATAACAAGCCTAACCTCCCTAATTTGGAGGAAAAACTGATGTCTCAAACAGCCCTTGGGAATGGGTGTCCATTTATAAAAGTAAACTTTGTGCAATCTTTATATTCTAAAAAACATAATGATGTGAAAGGCTAAGCAGGCAAAAAAATTAAAAAATTATTAAAAAAATTTTTTTTAATTGGAATTATTAGAGTATTAAGATGAATATATCAAACCAAAACAAGGCATAAAACAAACTATAAGGCAGAAAATTAACATCTTTTAAAATTTTAAATTGTTTATAAACCAAAAAGGACATAATTTTGAAAATCTGAATTATGTGGTTGGCATGGATCATATCCACGGAATGTTCATCGTTCCCCCATGGCACATGCACTTCCTTTCTTAGTCACTAAATCTTCCCTGCAGCTCATTAGAATTATTCCATGGGGTCCGATGGAACTGTTCTGTTCAAAATGCTCTCAACTTGTTCTCTCCAGATTCCCTTTACCTTCAACTTTTTCTACATAATTGAGTTTTATAGGAAGTTTAGTGGGATTTTTTCTTTTTAATTTTCACTTTTGTTGTTGTTTTGTTTTTAATGTCTTTGTCCCTTTCACAGATAAATTAATTCAGAATCTCTGCCAATGGAGCCTCATTGTGCTAGCTGGCCCTGTGGATAGATGGGCCCCATACTAGGCTGCGTTTCAAGGCCCGCCACGAGGTGGACTCCCACCACCCCAGGGCAGTGCTATTAGCTGAGTTCTGTGAACAGATAGAACCTCTGCTGGGCTCTGCAATCACCTTTGATCCTGCAGGGCCTCAGGCTGTGTTTCCTGGCCAGACAGTGTCACTGGTTGGATTCCACATCTGGGCAGGACTGCTGACTGTGCTCTGCAATTGCTCCTGGTTAGAGGGGCCTCAGGCTATGCTCCCCAATAGAATGATGTTGTTGGCAGCACCCAGCATTGCACAGGTCCTTGGGTTGGGCTTGGTGATCAAGTAGGCCCTTGGCTGTGCTCCACAGTTAGGTGAGGCCGTTGGCAAAGCTCCCACACAGAAGAGGCCTCCAGCTGTGAACTGTGGGCGGGGGAGGCTGGAGACAGGACTCCACTGTCGGTGGGCTCGCTCTCCAGGCTCCCTGGTCCAGTGGGGCTGCAGGCCATGTACTGTAGAAGTAAGACTACGTGAGGACACAGAAAGAAGGCAGCGATCAGCAAGCCAAGGGCAGAGGCCTCAAGAGAACTTAAACCTGCCTACACCTTGATCTTGGACTTCCAGACTCAATAACTGTGAGAAAATCAATTTCTGTTAAAGCCACTAAGTCTCCAGAGTTTTGTTATGGCAGCCCTCACGACCTCACACAATGGTACTGATCACTCATGCATTAAGACCAAAAGCAAAAGATGTCTCTTACTGCACCATGTGCTATGTTCCATTGTGCAATACACTTAATATTATTCTTGTGGGGTTTTTAAGTCAGTAGATCAACGGCATGATTAAATATTTTACGTATTTGCCAGAAGCTCATCATACGAAAAACATTGCCAGTGCTTAAAATGTCACTGATTGTTCAAAAAAAAAAAAAGAAAACTTGAGACTTTATTGTGTGCACCATATAATCCTAGGACTTAAACATTTAAGGATGACTCAGAGCCAGTATGAATGGACTTATGTCTGTTTCCAAAACTTCTGCAATGTTCACAAATATTAAAAGTTAGGTACATGGTAATGATCATTAGTGGCAAAAATAATTGTTAATTTTTATCATTCAAGGACAGTGAATTAGATTCTGTTCCTCCTATTTTCCTTTATCCAAAGCAACCTTGTTTTTACAGTTTTTACTTTATCCAAGTGTTCTTTTGAAAAAAGGATTTGAGAATAAGAATAACAATTTAAAACTACTACTGAAGTAATTTATTTTTGTTTCTTATAAATTAATAATTATTTGTTACTAATAATATATTATATGTCAGTAATATATTAATTGTAATGTTATGTTGATAACATTAATGTTGATAACATTAACATTAATATTTATGATATTAAAGCATACATTACAAGTATACAATAAATATGTATGATTAAATTAAATAATATATTAATAATATATTGATTCATTTATTTGATATATTAAATTAATAATATTTATAAATTAATTATACTGAAGATATCTAAAAGCATAAACAGATAAAAATATTGAATAAGATGTCACAACCTTCCAAAAGTATCAGACACAAAGAATCTTACTAGCAATTGTTTTTAAAAATGTAAGGAACTCTGTTAATTTGCACTACTTACCATGTTTGATTGCAGAAAGACTCAAAGGTTACAAACTGTACATACTCCTGGAACAACTATAAACAGTATTCCAACAGCAGGAAAGGGGTATGCTGCTTTGTCCTTCCACTGCTGGGTCGCTCCAGGTGTGCTCTGCCCAGATCTGAAAGAACCAGTGGCGTGTGTGTAAAGTACCTCAGGACCAGGTGTCAGGCAGGAAGCCCAAGTCTCTTCTAGTGGGAATCTTCTGTAGTGAACTGGTTCCATAGGAACCTTCCAGCGACCTGAACAGTCTTAAATATCAAAACCCTCAAAAGCTCCAGTGAAACCAAGTGCAAATCACAAACTCAATAACTATTACTAACTAATGCTGAGAGGATTACACTGTGCCCTAAAATACATAGCTAATATATATATTTACTCTGGAAGTGTTCTCCAGAGGTCACTAAAATGTCCTAGGAAGTTTTCTTTCATGCCTTCCATGATGTAGAAACATGTAATTGTCATCTTCTATCGTCTGACCCCTAGCTACCTCTCAAGTTTTGCGTTCCCTACGATTCGCCTTCACCCTCGGTGCGCTTCACTCTGCTTCAAGATGCAGACCTCCCTCCCAGTTCTTCCTCCAGCGACGTCCTTCCCTCCTCCTGTCTTCAGGGCCTCAACACTCTCGCAATGCCCTCCTGACAATCCTTTGTGAGAACGCTCCTTCTCATCATAGCCCCACATGCACCTTCTCAGAGAGACTTTCCTGCAACACGCTGCCTGAGAGCCTGCCTTATGGCACTGTGTAGACTGATACTATTCATTCTGTGTCTCTTCCACTTACATGTAAGCACATTAGATCAGTAACGTTATATTCCCAGAGCCTAGAACTGGGCTGGCCACATGTTACGCTGGCCTACATTTGCTACTTAACAATGAGCTTCACTTTGTTTGACCTACTAGTTAGATAAAAAAATTAGTTTGGAAAATAGTTTAAAGTGGGAGGCTATTTTACATGCGTTGGTAGGTAATACTCAGATTCAGACTGATCCGTACAGTCGATGTTAGTGTTATAGATGTTGATTCTACTAAGATCATCTGGTTGTGTTTCAACTACAGATATTTAAGGATTGACAGCATCAAACATATTCTGCGTCTCCATACTTTTATGCTGTCACTGTGTAATAATACATAAAGTACATATCTTACATTTTCTATGAATGTCACAAACACCATGCTTTTAAAATTATTCTTTTTACTTGCTAATGCATATAAAAAGTTTACAGTTGCAGTAATACTTCCTTACTTTTTTTCTTTTTCTTTCTTTTTTGGTTGCAAAAATACTTTCTGAGAAACCCTCTACCCAGAAACTGAACAGTGTTGAAGGCAAAGACAAGCCTCACCTTCCAGCGTAATGTATAATTATACATAAAAGAAAAGCTCACAGGATTAATATAATTTATCTGTAATAATCTCATTTATTTTATGCCTTGAGGAAAATAATTTGTAGAATTTCAATTTTTTCCATTTCTTCAACTTATCTAAGCCTAACTCCTCCTTTCAAACCATACTACAACTTAAAAAATTGGTAACTTGGTCTAGATGTTGCTCTTGAATGTTTTGGGAATGTGAATCACCTTTAAACCTAAGGTCTTCCCTGAATCTGGGGCAACTGATCTGGGGGCCTAAACCATAACTCATGTTTCCCTGAGCCTCAACAGCTAGTTCCAGAAAGATGTACAAACTACCTTGCACAATAATGCTTTTAGATTGCTTGTTGTGCTCACTAGCAGAGCTGAAAGATCTATTTGTCTTCTAATCCTTAAGGACAAAAATGCATTAATCTTCCTACTTCTAATCCTATCAGTTCCATTTTTCCTCTTGTGAATGACTGGTTGCTTGGAACATCCATCTGTCATTTTAACCACTGGCTTATGAAATCTTCAGTGTGATTCAAACTCTATATTCTCCTGTACAGGACTGACTGGAAATAAATAGCTTAGAATAAAGCTATAATGTATAGGTTAAAAACACTTATTTAGGAGGCAGATTACTTGGGTTCAAATCTCAACCAGAACCAATAGCCCACTGTGTGACCATGGGAAAATTGCTTAATTATATTGTGGTTAATTAACCTTTTTTCTTCACCTACAAAATGTTAAAAAGAGGAGTAAGTATATCATTAAAGAATGTAGACACAATGTAAGTGTTATGTCTACCCCAAATGTATATCTATATTTTATCTTATGTTGATTTTATTTGATGAAAAATTCAGTAAATCTGGATATGCCCAGTAATGCCTTGCACATAGATTGTATCCAATAAATAATAGCCGAGGGCTACCTGTTTGAAATAAAACAACATAAATTTTTTTTTCGTATCAGTTTTGCTCTTATAGCAATAGCGCACTTTTAATAAATAGGTATGTATTTAGAAAGGATATGTATTTTGACAGCCAACTTTTCTGAGCATGCTTGTAGTCCTGAAGCAGTTTTACTATGTCTGATGCTTCTATTTAAGCAGATTTGATAATGTAGGTAATATAGTAAAAAGCTACATTGGCAGATATTTAGTGTGTCTTCCTCTTGGTTCCAAAGTTGATTGAATTTCATAATCAGGAGCTGTCACTTTGCACCCTAGCTTAGTACCCTCCTTAGTAACAGTCCTCTCCTTCTAAGGCAAAAATAACAATATTCCAAAAGGTGGAAGCCAGAAGGCATAGCTATGGATGTAGTGTGAAAAATAAGAGCTATAGAAATATCAAGTCAACAGGTTAGGTAGAGAAAGACCTATTGTATCAGACAGGAAGCAGACTGTACACTCAAATTAATTTGACAGAAAAGAAAAACACTACCAGGGTGTAATCAGGGTTAAGGGAAACAACAAAGAATGGAGAGGGATATAGGTACTAGTAACAATGGATATCTGTAACTACTTATGGGCTTTAAGTGAAAAAAGACAAAATATTCTGGAATGGGAATAACTGAAAAAGGGTCCATCATCATTAATTGTAATCTTAGAGGGTTTCAGTACTGACAGAACCAAGAAAAGAAGACAATAATAGTATCTGTACTGGGAAAACCTAATAAGAAGTCTCAGCAAGGGAGCCTGATCATTCAGTGCACAGATGTTGGCTTTTAGGGGTACAGAGCAATATAAGGAAAACAGGAAATGAGTGTGGTGGGGAAGAGGCTCAATAGAATAATATTATAATTTTAAAAAATAGTCTTAACATAAAAGCTACCATAAGTGCTTGAATCATTACATGTCAATAAAGATACAGTAGAGTTACTAAAATTAGTCCAGAAGGTTTTGTTCTGGTGCTAAATTCTATTTATTTGCACAAGGTTTTTGTATTGGTGACACTGTTATTTGTTCAATGTATAGTAAAACATTACTAAATGTTCCTAAGTAACATTAAACATGGATGATTTAATGAGTGGGTTTCATCGTTCTGAAATTTGGAAATTTTCAGCCATTACTTTTTCAACATATTTATTTATTTACTGTGCCCCATGCTATCTTCCTTCCCTTAGGGAACTTCAATTACATATGTATCGGGTCAACAACTTGAAGTTGTTCCACAACTCACTAATTTTTTTTACCTCTATTTCCATCTTTGTTCTCTGTATCTTTCATTTTTTTTATAGTTCCTGTTTCCGTATCTTCTTATTAAATAATGTTTACTCATTTAATGTTCAAGCTTTGATTATTCCCAACTGGTGCATTTTTTTAAGCTCAGAAATTATAGGTTTTATTTATAGAAATTTGTTTTGGGACTGTTTTATATCTATATTTCTATTTAACATCTGCAATATTTCTTTGGCTTCTTAGATATAAGTAACACAGTTACAGTAACTATTTTAATATTCTTGTTACTAATGTTAACATCTATGTTATTTCTGGGTCCACATTGATTGCTTTTTTTTCTGTATTCTGAATCATATTTTCCTTCTTCTTTGCCTAGCTGATAATTTTTGGTTGAATGACAGACATTAAGAATTTACCTATTTGAATTCTAGATATTTTTGTATTTCTAAAAACACTCTTAAGCTTTATTCGGTGATATGGTTAAGAAACTTGAATCCATTATTCAGATATTACTGTTCATGTTTGATAAGCAGGACCAGAGCAGCATTTAGTCTATAGTTAATTTTCATAATTACTATATTGCAGTGATTCAGTAAGAAGATAAGAATTTTCAAGTACTCTTCATCATGGCCCATAAATTATTGGCTTTGCCACTCTAGTTAATGATAATAGATACTAACCCCTGACCTGAGTTAGTTCTAAGGGCAGTTTCCTGCAATACTTTCAGGTGGTTCCTTCCTTGACTTGGGTAGTTTACTCCTATACAATGCTTATCACTACTTAGCAGAAGGCTTAAAGAGGACCAAGTAGAGATTGCCAGAATTTTCTCTCTGTAAAGCCCTCTCCTCTACGATGGTCTGGCTTGGTAACCCTCAGTGCCTTGGCTTTCCCAGAGGCTAGCTCCATGAGTGCATCTCAGTAAGACCATTTTACTCCACTCGTCCTGTGCTGCACCCTAGAAAATTTCTCCAACCAGGAACTAAACACAGCTTTCCTAATGGAAAATATGGGACACTCATTCTGAAAACTCATTCATTTTTAAGAGCTTTCATTGACTCAGGATCAATTCAAACCAGGCTTCATGTAAATTTGATAAATCAATCATTGTATCACTTTTTTATAGGAAGGAATAAAGCAATTAAGAATAAAACACCTTTTCAAAAGAAATTCTTGTAAATGAATGAGAGTCACAGGTTCCAGAAAAGAAAAAATGTATATTATTCTAAAACCAAATGTAGTTTTTAATGGAAATGATCTTAAGAAAAATAAAATGATCCACTTAGGTCAAAGAACTGGCTGGGGCAATTTTAATGGCTGATTAATTTATTAATGGCACTAAAAAAGACTCTAGATAATCATTAAATCAAGGAAGTCTCAAACTATAATACCACTGAACTTAAAACGGTGATATAAATTGCTGCAAGGTGATATAATTTGCTGTAAGGGCACTTAATTCTCTTTATTCATTTTGATGTCTGGCCTCTATAACCACATGAAATATATTACATAAAAAGTGCTCTTAGTGGAGGTCTGCTTAAACACTTAAAAAAGTGATCACCAGAAAATATAATATATATGTGTACTCAGTTTTTTCATATGTTAGTCATATTTAAATTACTCCAGCTTTTGAGCTGCTGTCGGTTGGATTGCCTCTCAAGTCACATATTTGAAAATCATTCTGACAACAGAATAATCTAAAAACTGGAGTAAATGCTATCAACTTCTTCCAGGCTCAATTCTTAAATTATACTCTCTTGTTATTTTGAGCAGAAGTCATATCATGCATACATTGTGAAATCTGAGCATAAATCATATCATGCATACATTGTAAAATCACTGAAGAAATTAAAATAGAAACACATTATTTCACTGCTACATTTTATCCACAGATATTTCTAAAGTTTTTCATTCTCATACATTTTTTTAGAAACAAAAGTAGGTTTCAAAATACTATTATAAATTTCAAGTTTTTACATCAAATTATATATAGGAAATTGTAATTGAATGCATAAGAAAAAACATTTTGTATTACTTTTTCTTAATATATACACAACAAAATAATTACATACAGATAAAAAGACATTAAAAGAGAGAGACTATTACTAGCACAATCCAGTCTAGGCAATTAACTTATGAACAAATAAAGCTTACCCTGTTTTGCATAGATTACCAGGACAGACAAAAACTCAGGAAGGATATAGTAAATCTGATTGACATAGTTAACAAAACTGACCTGAATTAACTCTAAGTTAAGATAACCCAAGAAAAATGAATTATGCATTATTTCATGCTGACAAGAAATGTTTTCTAATATTTGTCAGTAAATTATAATTAATTGATCATAAAATGGAATAAACTCAATTTTAAAGGTCTATAATTATTTGTTTATACTCTCTCACCAGAAAGAATTAAGTTACATATATTTAGAAATTAAGTAATAAAACCTGAAATAATCTGTGGGTAAAGAAATTATAAAGAAATATAAAATATCTTCACTTGAAACATAATAAAATACACTAAATCAAAATTTGTGGAATTAATTTTAGCAGTGCCTTAGGAATATCCAAATTATTAAATTTGAAAACAAATGGATGCAATTTAAGCCCAGAAAAAGTAGAAAGAGGCAAATAATAGAGATAACAAATAACAATGAAACAGGACAAAACAAAGCATAAGAATAACTGCAATAGAAAAATCAGCAAACCATCAACTGTTTTTTTATAAATACTAATAAATGTGTAACTTAAAAAGACTAATACAGGAAAAAAAGAAAGGAAAAATACTAAAATACTAAGATGAGGTAACAGATATTTTTAAAATATGATGAAATTATGAATACTTTTATGCTAATATATGTGAAAACAGCTGGCATAGAAAATTCATGAATAGAAAAATTCATATTTTCATATTTTCATGAAAATATGAATATAATAGAAATAAAAAACTCATAATGCCCCCTTTCTTTTTTTCCCCCCCTTATCCATTCCTTCCCACCCCTTCTCCCCAGTCCCTTTCCCTTTGGTAACTATTAGTACATTCTTGGGTTCTGTGCTTCTGCTGCTGTTTTGTTCCTTTAGTTTTCTATTGTTCTTATACTCCACATATGAGTGAAATCATTTGGTACTTGTCTTTCTCCGCCTGGCTTATTTCACTGAGCATAATACCCTCTAGCTCCATCCATGTTGTTACGAATGGTAGGATTTGTTTTTTTCTTATGGCTGAGTAATATTCCATTGTGTATATGTACCACATCTTCTTTATCCATTCATCTACTGATGGACACTTAATTTGCTTCCATTTCTTGGCTATTGTAAATAGTGCAACAATAAACATAGGGGTGCATCTGTCTTTTTCAAACTGGAGTGCTGCATTCTTGGGGTAAATTCCTAGAAGTGGAATTCCTGGGTCAAATGCTATTTCTATTTTGAGCATTTTGAGGAACCTCCATACTGCTTTCCACAATGGTTGAACTAATTTACATTCCCACCAGCAGTGCAGGTGGGTTCCCCTTTCTCCACAACCTTGCCAACATTTGTTGTTGTTTGTCTTTTGGATGGTAGCCATCCTTACTGGTGTGAGATGATATCTCGTTGTGGTTTTAATTTGCATTTCTCTGATAACTAGCGATGTGGAGCATCTTTTCATGTGTCTGTTGGCCATCTGAATTTCTTCTTTAGAGAACTGTCTGTTCAGCTCCTCTGCCCATTTTTTAATTGGATTATTTGTTTTTTGTTCGTTGAGGTGTGTGAGCTCTTTATATATTTTGGATGTCAACCCTTTATCGGATCTGTCATTTACGAATATATTCTCCCATACTGTAGGATACCTTTTTAACACAAAGGTATCTTTAAAATATAACACAAGAAAAGATTTTCAGAATAGAATAAGTCCTAAGTAACACTTTTAAAATACAAAGCCATTTATGAAGTGAAACTAAATGAAAATCAATATAAAAGATTTATGAAACAATAAGGCAAACACAAATAATGCAAAAAAAATAAATAAGCATTTCACAGAGTAAACACAAGAATTAGGCAACAAATCTAGTGGTAGATGCTCAGCCTCATCAGAATAAAAAGTAAAACAAATTAAAGCATTAAAAATTAAGATTCTATTTTTCACCTATAGGTTCAGTTTAGCAAGAATTGAAGTCTAAAAATGATGACTTTGGAGAAAATTTGAAGCAATCAATTCTATTTTGTGGAATTCATGCATTTCTTAAATTAAAAATTTTACAAATATGCTGCAAAACAATTTGGAACAATCTACTGATATTAAATATGCTTGCATCTCATGACCCATCAATTATACACTTAGGTATAATCTTAAAAATCTCCTGCACTTTTGTACCAAGAATCCCATGGACAATCTCCAGGATAGCACCATTTGTAATATCAGAAACTTAGTAATGATTCACATGTGAATTGACAGGAAAATGGGTATATTGTATGTATCCAGATATAATAAAATACTATTCAGTATTAAAAATCTCTAAGCTTGAAACATGCAACATAATGCTGAGAAAGATAATTTTTAGAATAATAATTACTGTATAGTAACAATTCAATAATATTCAAAGACAGAAGATATAATTTAAGTATACGTGTATTAATAGTAAAAGAAAAACATATAGAAAAGAAAGACATTGAATAGAAGAACCGCAGTATTGAGTGTTGGTGAATTCTGAAAGACAAGCTGAGAGTGTGTCAGTGAGAGCGGTCATGTGGTGTCCAGTTTAGTTCTTAAGCTGACTAGTGGAAATAAAAAGTACCTTTTTTTTCTAATACTCTTTAAAGCATTCTTTAAATGTATACTTTTGGCTTTTGTAAGATTTTTTAATAAGCACCTCATGTATATTTGAATGGCATACAGCATTACAGACAAACAAGCATTTTTAATGAGATAAAATTTATATACAACATTGTGTATGCTTAAGGTATATAATTAATGATTTCATATAGTTATATACAAGAATATAATTACTGCCATAGCTTTAGTTAACATCTCTACCACATCATATAATTTACATTTCTTCTTCGGTGGTGAGAACATTTAAAATCTAGTCTTTTAGTAATTTTGAAGTATATAATACAGTATTTTGACAATAATCATTATGTAGCATATTAGATCTCCAGAACTTATTCATCTTCTGGTTGCAAATTTGTTCCCTTTAGCATTGTGGAGAGAGTTTATCTAGATATAACAGGATGCCAACTATAAAGCCCAATAGCTAAAAATGCTGTTGGTCTATGATCTAGTGGAAATAGAATGCAGAATTAGGTATTTAGAGTTGCAGCAAGAATTACTTTCCATGATAATAAGTAGACTGCTGAACACAGACATGACCTGTAGTCTAATGCTAGCTAATGAAGCCAACCCAGAGCAGCTTGCTTTTCTCATGCTGACCTAACTCACTGCTTTCAAAGGGGACATGCTTCTGTAAGGAGCAGGGTAAAAATGCTGACACAAAACTCAAAGTTTGATCTACTGATTTCCTCTTTTACCAGCACAGCTCTACACCACAGTGAAACCAATTTAAAATATCTGCATCATGAAGGAACAAAACAGCAGCAGACTCACAAACTGAGAAGTGACTAGCAGTTACCAAGGGGTGGGGAAGGGAGTGAGGAGGAAGGAGAAGGGGATTGAGGGGTATCATGATTAGTACACTTGGTGTGTGGGGTATTATGGGGAAGACAGTGTAGCACAGCAAAGACAAGTAGTGACTCTGTGGCATCTTACTACACTGATAGACAGTGACTGCAATGGGGTATGGAGTGGGGGGACTCGATAATATGGGTGAATGTACTAACCACACTGCTTTTCATTTGAAACTTTCATAAGAGAGTATATCAATGATACCTTAATAAAAAAATTATCTGCATCAATCTCCATTCTCTCTAATTTTTTAACTTGAACAGACTTTGTAATCTGCCCTAGCTAATGTATGTAAAAAGATTTTGCTAAAATCACATTTCATACATATAGATCATGTTTCTATGATTTTGAAAGGAATTTTACTGAGGAATGCCTTCTTTTCCTTACTGTTATAATTTTTTACATTATTTCATCATAGATACAACAATTTCACTGCTGAAAAAGTAAAGTATTTTATATAGTTCAACTGTTTTATAAATTATTTTTATAACTTAAAATTACTTTTATGAATTTTAAAAATAGTTTATTTTTTTATGACTCATTACCATATAATAGTCTCTTTTCAAACAATATACACAGAATATTTTATGGACACAAATTAGTTACCAAATAAATACTCCAATTTACTAAGTGTCATTCTTACTTCATGTGACAACATTCTTGAAACACATTACTTGAAAAGCATACCTTGAAATATAGTAAGATGATCTCTTTATATGTTTACCTGTGTTCTTAAACATTACTGAAATGATTTTTCAATTATCACTGAGTCTTTAAGGAATAATTTCAACTACTAACTAATTTTCCTAATTAAGCTGGAATTAGTAAAAGTTCCAGAGTCAGATTATCAGATCATATTCTTTCGGGTCTCCGCAGTTTATTTGTGATTTGACTGAGGTTCTTTGACTCGTTCAGATTGTATCTACTTGTTCACAATTGGCGACTGTAATCACAATAACTGTGCCAGCTCTCTTCAAGGGCAGTTTCTAAGACAGGATTATGTAGTATGTGTAGAGGTTTTTTGAAAATCACAAAGAGTTTTAAAATTAACATTAAGAAAAATGAACTATTATTATTTGTTCATGTTAAGTATTAAAATTGGAGACAAATATAAAAGCAGCGTCAAACCACAAAAGTAATTGTGATACTTATCATTCGTGTTATCTGATCAAATTTAGGTGTTTCAAAAGACTCTTCACAGTGCCACGATTATGTTATAAAGTGTACAGAGAAGCCCAGCTTGCTCCCACATTAGTTGCTGTTTGTGATGCATTACAGAATTCTACCATAACATATTGAAGATACAAAAAGGGCCATTGATAACACATCACTTACGTGTGATGCCTTAGTATTTATTGCATTCTTATAGCTGAAAGCCCTCACAAAAATTTGATGAGACTAAGTCAGCACCTTCTTACTATAGCTTTTAAGTTCAATTGATATGCAATCTTTCTTATTAAATGAAGGGAACAAAGCACAACTTTTAAGTTTGGGTTTTGTTACTGTTTCTGTTTTTGGCCTTTAGAGCCAGCCTACAATCCTACAAAACTCAATTAATGCAATGAGAAATATTCTTTCCCTGATTAGTTATCAAATACTACTGCTGGTAGCAAAAGCTTAAATTCAGTTTGTTTGACCCTCTAGTTCCATTTACACACTGACATTTTAGAAAAGAACTTTAAATGGATGACCCATTACTTATTATCCCTTTTGTTCCCTTCCAAATGTATGGCTTACTTCATTGTAGCCTCATTATTACAGCTTTACCTTATGTGTCTCCTGTGGCTGTCTCCTTAGAGGATGAACAGTTTACTTTCCTCTCCCTACGATAAAGTCCTTCATTGAAAAATACTCTTAAAAAATACCTATAGGACAGCAGATAACAAGTTCTGTGAAAGAGATAAATCTCATTTAAGCCCAGCATCAAAGAATATGTTGAAATCAAAGACATTTTAAAGGCTAAATAGGTATTATAAAATGTATGTTTTCAAAGCCCTCTGTGAAATCAACAAACTCATGAAGGATAAGGTGAGTGAATCCACAGCGGCTCACTGCGGATTTCAGACACCCCCTGACTTTGTGACTTAGCTATGCAAACCAGATGTAAAAGAATGGAAATCTGTCCTTCCTTGCTCTTGTTGTTCTCCAGGTAATGTCCTTTATATGAGAGGAAATACCTTGTTAAAAAAAAAAGTCTTCAAATTAAAATTTCTAATATCATCATACGTAGACCTTTAAAACTTTAGAAGTAATGAAGGCTGTTTGTTGGGTAAGAGTTAAAAGCGAGCTAGAGCTTTATAACATTCACAAAAAAATGCAACAATACTGCCATCTATCGCTTCATATATTTGTCCTTACATATCACAATCTATAGCATGTTTGAAATAAGAATACATGACTTCTGTCCTGCTTTTGTTTTAAATAATTTTATACAGATGCATGTAATATATAGAAATACAAATAAAAATTATATGATGGTATATATGTCATATATCAAATGACTGATTATCATTCAATAGGTAGAGTAACTGTACCAAATTGTCTTTTGCTTTCTAAGGTTTTCTGCTTTTAACCTTAATCAAGGTGTGAGTGAACATCATGCTCGGTGAACCAGCTATGAATAAGAAAAGTATATGTGGAGTTTAGGGAAGAGATGAAATTTTTAGAATAAACAAAGCAATTTATAATTATATACATAGTGATAACTATAATTAATGATAGTTAAAGGTTCATAAGTAGTGTTACATTTCTACCACCGCACTACAGATTTCACCCTTAAAGAAGGTCTGCTTGAAGAAAAGGAAAAACAAAGAAAGAATTTTAAAATACTTTTCCTGTCAGAGGAAGATACAAAGATTATCACCCGTGCAGTTTCTTTGCAAATTCTTGTCTTGATCCTGAGCTTAATTTAGCCTCATGCTAAAATCTCTTGTGATGAGTTGACTCTGCTATAAATGAATCTGCCTTCAGGTTGTTAGTTTCTACTCAGACCCTCTTGAAGAGCTGGAATTAAATTTCACCACCTTAAATAGACCTTAATGAAATAATGCCATTAGTCTTTCATTTGTTTCTTTTGTTTTTTTGTTTGTTTAATTTTTGCTTAGAATAAATTACAAAGGTAGTGGGCATATGTCTATGTTCAGAATTTTTAATCTATATTTTATTATTTACATTTCTATTCAAAGGCAAATTATATTTTGTTATTCTACATGCATTTTGTTTTTGCTGAGACTCTATGTTGTACCATGGTGGCTGTGTTTTAAAAGCCTGAATGTATGGTACAGGTCTGTGAGCATCCCCTCACGGCTGTATTGATGATGTCACAGATTTGTTACTATGCAGCGGTCTCACGAAAGAGTACATTTGCACTTATTCCTCTTGGAACATGGTAACATGGTCAGATTTTGAATGTTTTCCATCAAAGTTTCTATTGCTCTGGTGTTATTAAATTTGGTTAAGAAGAGATTTGTCTCACAGATTTTATGTTAAGAATTATAAAAGGTATTAATGCTTGTTTATCCCTACCCAGCTTTCTAATCAACAGTCAAGAACACCCAAAAGACAAGTAGAGTCTGAGTACAGAGAACATAGAAAACCAATCAACACCCAGGATAATATGGGAAAGAGATAACCATCTAGACATACCCACTGCATGCTTCTCTCTCTCAGATTTCAGTGTTTCCATAGCTGCAGGGAGTCTTTACCCTCTGTGAAGAAGCCATCAGGTTGCTTCATCTGTTTCCCCTCCCCACCATTCCTCTCCCCACAGAGGTTAGTATCTCTCTGAAACTGCACTAACAAGACCATATGACTTTAGGAATGAATGAGCAGAAGGAACACTATATTAATTCCCTATTGCTGTTGAAGCAAATTATCACAAACTCTTTAGCTTAAAAAAACAAAAATAACAAAAATGTATTATATTAAGCTCTCGGAGGTCAGTAATCTAAAAAGAGTCTCATTGGATCCAAATCAAGGGTTTGGCAGAAATGGGTTCCTCTTGGAAGCTCTAGGGGAAAATCTGTTTCCTTGACTTTTCCAGCTTCTAGAGGCCATCTGTCTTCCTTGGTTCAAGGCCCCTCATACAAAGTGTACTACTCCTCCTTGGATGCCTTGGGCACCTACTGTCTCTCTAATTTAACACTCTTACTCACCTCCCTCTTAAAAAAAAAACAACCTTGTGATTACATTGGAAAATCTAAAAAAATTTAGATTATCATCCCAAAGTTCTTAACTTAGTCAACTGTAAAGTCCCTTTTGCCATGTAAGGTAAGATATTTACAGGTTCTGGGGATTATGACGTGCACCTTTGCAGGGAGTGGGGGTTTGCAATATTCTGTGTTTTTTTTTTCATTTTTTTAACAATTCCTATGAATTGCTTTATTTGGCAATTTTGCTTACATATGTTTTATTTCTAGCAAGAACATAGCTTGTTCCTATAATATTAATCACTGAGCTATCTTTTGGAAAGTATTACTTCTGTTTTTATTTTAGTATTTTAACACTTTCTTTTATTGCAAAGAGACAAAAATGAACTTTTCTTCATGCACTTGTAATGTTTGGACATATTTTGCTTTTAAAATTCATGAACTAGTTAGTGAG
This sequence comes from Manis javanica, assembly GCF_040802235.1. Lineage (NCBI taxonomy): Eukaryota > Metazoa > Chordata > Mammalia > Pholidota > Manidae > Manis > Manis javanica. Next base: position 107,960,952 of record NC_133158.1, read on the forward strand.
AAGTATTTTAATAATCTGGTATACTGAATTTCAAAGTTTAACACTTAGCAACATTTTTTTTCACAAATTCATTTCCAATGACAGAAAATGTATACAATTTAGAATTAATATTCAGACAAATGTCCTTTTCCCTTCTTCAAAATAAACATTTTTTAAAGTGCAGTATAAAGATATGAAGGCAGTGAATAGCTCTACATCATATTGGTAATGTATTGGAGGGTAAGTATAACTTCCAAAGAAAATTTCATGACATTTCACTAGTCTTGGACACAGTGAACACTGAAAGTTCTGGTCTGGTTTTATATTCTTTACCACAACTCTCCAAATAGCTGAGGAAAACTACCAAAATAATAATTATATAATTAAATGTGTTTTACAAACTAGCTACAACCCACCTATTTCAATCTTACCTTAGGACACTCTCTTTTTCTTTCTTTATTTCATTCACAAAAGTATTTTGTGAGTTTTTGAAAGCACTAGACTCTTTTCCATCTCAGTGCCTTCACATATGATTTTCTGTGCCTGAAATGACATACCCGACTTCGTTTCTATAGAATGGTTAATGTTTTAATGGTATTAAGCTCTTTGCATATGTCTGACCTTGCATTTCCAAATAGGTGGGATTAGAAGATATCCTGGACACCTAGTAAATTACTATTTCTTTAAAAAAATTGATAAGAATAAATAAATGCAGCAAAATGTTTTTGTGGTAAACTAGCATCTTGTGGTAAAATACTAGCATCAGATCCTTTAATTTTAAACTCTTCCCAAAGGTTGACACTTTGGTAATTTGGCTTATTCCAGACTCTAATTATTATATAAGTGGATATACATGGGACAATTTCTGTTTCCAAATATATCATACAAAGTAACCACAAATGACTGCAACAATCAAGGAAAAAATTAAAAATACTAAAAAAAATAGTTTAGAAATATCAGATAGTTGTAGAAGCAAGGAGAACTATATGAATTAATTCCAGAGGAGAAGACCCCTTCAGGATACAGGATAGGCATTAAGTAAAAGACTTTGCAGAGTGTCTTTCATCAGAAGATTTTATGGGTGCAACCCAAAGGGTGAAAGCAGGGGTCACCCAGTTATCCCACTTATCACTGGGATTTTGTTCTTCCTGTCCCTGCAAGACTGGGCTGTACAGGAGTGTGAAGCTTTTGAACACCGAAGGGAAACACTTCTGATAAGATGTTCTATCAGGAAACAAGGGCATGGTTTAAATGGACAGCAAACTATGACTGTTTGCAGGACACTCTGGACTTCTTGTGGCCAGGAGGTAGCCAGATTAATTAGGAATTGCCCTGCAGGCTGGGATAACTGACTGTAATCAACGGCCAGTGGTTGAGCTGCTTTTATGCAATGGGATAAAGAGGAGTATGTGTGGAACCCATGTGACCATTGGTGCCTCCTAATTCTTCATGATCCATTATAACTGTGAGTGGACATGAGCAGCAACCCAATCCTGAAAAGAGTATAACTGCCAAAGACTTCAGAGCCCTCCATAATGATAGTGTGGATCATAGTAATGAGTAAGTCACTGAAAATTGCCGGAGTGATAGCTGGGCTATGGGAAGTTCAGGAGGGAAAATGAGGACCAGATGCAACCTGAAGACCATCTGCAGAGATGAGCTCCAGTGTTCACCCTATGAACCTCCCTCCTCCAAATTTTGCATTGGAAAGAAAAGCCCCCAGAAACTATACAGGAACAATTCTATAACCCCATCTAGAAAGTTATCTGTGTGGTACAAGTGGTAGATAATGTTCACCAGGAAAATGTGAACTCAAATCTACTACTTCTGGAAGTATGATTTATAGATGTTCCCAGGGCTGCCCTTCTCTTATATAGTACACAGGAGACAAAGACTAGAGAAAGAAACCTTACACATTATAAGACAGGTCTTCCACTCCAGACATTTGCCAGGTTATGAATGTGGTAAATATAGTTAAGATGCAATGAGCTAAGCTCAAAATCTCTAAAAGGTGGAACATTTAGGAAGAAGGACAAAGATCTGCTAGGCCTTGAAAGGTCTATATCTAAGGGATGGGAGGGTGAGATGAATTGGCCTGAAAGGCAATGTGAAATCTATGTGCTTAGGAGCAGTCCCACTGTAAGGAAGGACCTGCAACACAGAAACATCAAGTGTATTTGAAAATATTGGCAAAGGTGGAATAAGTATAGCAGCAACCTATCTCTGGGACAGCCATTTTAATAGGCCATTGGGGTGGCCTGCCACACCTTCTATCTGTGAATAGATGAATGGACAAACATTTCTAGGGAATAAACAATGTACTCAGCAGAAAAGAGGGTCAGTGAATTGAAAAAAGCTCAATAGAAATTATCTTCAATGAAATGCTAAGAGATAAATGAATGGAAAAAAAAATTTGTATATATAGTCCATCAAAGGTACAGTCAAATAAAGACAAACCATAACACAATGATAGCATACATGGGGGACCATTTGTATTTATGCTTTTATCACATTTAGTCCATTTTTATCCTTTAATTTTAATTTAATTTAATTTAATTTTTTTACTCTGTCAGTTTCTCTGTAACCAATATATTTTATAGTTCAAATTTAAGTAGGACTAACTGAATATATTTCTATGAAATTTATTTTTAAACTAATCAAAATAAAATTAAAATATAAATACAAATGGGAAAATGAGAATAATTTTTTTGTATTAGCTATTTGATTAATATAAACTCTATAATATCTTTGCAATTGTTCAAAATATATGATTCAGAGTTCTTACAAGATCACATAATAGATTATAAAATAGTGTAAGATACCCAGAGTCAAGTAACAGTTGCTCAATCTATGAAACCTGTTCCTGCCTGATGACCGGTTATCACATAGCTCTTCTCTATGCTAGGCCAACATCATTTTTATTCCTGCCCATGTACATTTCTGCTTCTGAGGTGCAATGAATGCATAAAGCTACAAAATGAGTGTGATTAATAAAATGCTACTGAAACTGAGCCCTAAACCTAGCTCTGAGCAGAGTGATAGGTAAATCAAAGGAAGGGCAAATCACATAGATTTTATTAACGATCACAGAAGCATATTTGCTCAACAGCAGAGCTTAACACTTACAAAGGAGAAAAGAGCCTGTTTGGGATAATTTGTTTTGGAATTGCTCTGTCAAAAGAGAATTTCATTTTGGCTTTGTGAGGTCAATTTGGCTCATATGTTTGTGTTTTGATAAAGGCATTGGTATAGTATTAACATTCTATCAACTCTGTGGAGATTATAGAAATTTTTATAGCACAATCCTTGTCTGTGCAAAGAATGAGTGATGAATAAATGATGGAAAATTTGTAAATGAATTCACTCAACAAACACTTACTGAGTAAATGTGTGTGCCAGACACATACTAGGTATAAATCATCTTATGCTACAGCAAATGAGCCAGAATTCAAAAGCAATTAATGGGAAACAATTGTTATTCAAGTGGCTTCATTTCCAGGCAAAGTTTCAAATTAAGTAAAATTTCAAAATAGTTTATTACTGATTTATCTAAAGTTATGAATTATAAGATATCAAAATACAATGGCTTGAAAATACTTATTTATTGCTCATCTAACATACCAGGTGGGTATTCCAGGGCTTTTATAGTGGCTTGATTTCTACTCTTCTCATAATAAGCCTTTATCTACAGTGTTGAAAAGAATTCCAGCCAGTGAGCAAAAGAAAAGACAAAAAGGGAAGGTAACTCATATCATTTTAAAGAAAGGATGTTGAATTTAACCACATCATTTCACTTACATCTTTTTAATCAAAACAGGAATCGGTCACACCTAATGAAGGCAAGGACATCGTGTTTAGCTGGATGGCCATGTAGGTCCTTCTTCCCACAAATAACTAAATTCACCTGTAATCCAAAATGGTATCACAAGGACCCATCCAGTTACTATATTCCAAGGTAAAATTCCAGTGTCCTCATGATAAATAATCATCTCCAGCAGGTTTTAAACTCAAATGCTAAACTAAACTCTCTCCCATATAAAACACAAAGCAGGGTCATAATATAAAAGAAGGTCATGATAACTTCCATATTATTCCCCTTTGGAAAAGGGGAACGTAGGAAACAACATCCTCAGTTCCGCTGCAATTGCCTGTATGTTTTAGGCACGACTATGCAAAGTCTCTTCCCTGGTATTCAGGGCATTAACTTTGATGAGTTTATATGACAGATCTGGATTCTGCTGGCTGACAGATTCTTTGCTCATTTTATTCTGTAGCCACATCTATGGCAGTGATAGGAAAGAGAAGTTATGTCCATGAGAGCTGCTCAACATTTTAGCCTGATTCCCAAGGGAAAAACTTCACTTTGGAATATAGGTAATTACGGTATGTTGGTACTTTTATTTATGCAATACAGTTCCTACAAAATACATGGTCAAATTCTAGTTTACTTAGTTCTAATAAGTTCCACATGCAAGTGACTGCAGGAAAGATCGTATCTTTAAATTGGTTTATTTCTTCTATTTTAATCTCTGAAACTTTCTTTGTAGGTACTAAAAAAAATAAAAATAAAAAAATACTGGCCTCAGAACTCTGCCATCCCTGTCTGTCAACATAATGACTACTACTAAGAAGTCAGGACTCGCAGTGGGCGTTAGGGAGGAGACAGCAGTCTGGGTGAACAGAACAGAAAGAGGGCCTCGGGCACTCAGCATCCCCGCGGACTCAGTGCATGGATGGTGCCTCGGAAGTGAAAGGCTCTCCTTATTCTTGGGAGCTGCCAACCTCACTGCTTTGCAAGCTGAAGCAAGATCTCAGGGTCAACCTGCCTTCTTCACTTGGTGGCCTTTTGCAGGACATCACTCAGCTGTACACACTGATTTACATTAAGATCATCTGCAACAATAGGTTAGAGTGGTTTAACAAATATTTAATTTGATACTTGCAGGTGGACTGGCTTCTAAACTCTAGCTGAGGAGATAGAGAAAAGCTTAAGAACACAGTGTTGTCCCCTGCTCATATGGCCTCTTCAGAGTAGAGCCACCCTTTAAAAAGCCATCTGTTCTTCTCTGATAGAACTTTATTAAAAATAACAAGATACAGAAAATGCTTTGTATTTTTTCAACCATTTTCTGTGGAAAATGAAGCTCTGTGGTATGTGGTCTGCCTTTCAAAGAATCCCTGGTGACATTTTTACCATGACTTATCTGAGGTCAATAACTCCAGCAGCAGTAGCTGTGTCCTTCTCATCTTTCTCTCTATCCTACCAGGGCAAGGCCACATCGTTTTTATTTAGTTTTGGTCCAAAGTTTTCCTGCATCTTTCTATTAAATTTTCTTATTGGTTATGATAGGGGCTAGCCTATTTGCACAAGGGACCATAAAAAACAGTAACTTAAACAGTATATACACTTTTCCATTCTTATGTGACAGTCATGTTAGGTGGACAAAGGCAGACTCTGTAGAACTGTTTGCAGGTCGTTTGGATGGAGGCTAACTCAGCACAATGTCTTGTGTTATGTACTACAGATAGAAGAAAGAGAAGGGAAGGTAAAAATTTCCTTCTAACTGCACTTCCCAGATGTTGCACATATCTTTCCTTCTCTAGTTCAAGAAGGCTAGAAATTAGAGTGTTTAGTGAGTATTTTTGTATCCTATTAAAGATACCCTTGCTGAAAATAAAGGACAGACATTGATGGAACCAATGGCAGTCTCTTTCAGCATATAGGTATTTCAATATATAGTTAGTTTTGAAATGTTCATTTTGGATATTATGAGAGCATATTTAAGGAAGCTAAATTGTACCTTGCTTTTAAGATAGAAAAATTATATTACCACATTATATTGTGAAAATAAAGCCTATAACAAAGTGTTAAGGACATTTCCTTCTTTAACCATTTTCAAATCAAATTCAGAGACTGAAGATCAGATGCCATCTAGCGTGGCAGGTAAGGATATATATGTGTAAAAAATTCATGGATTTAACAAAATATTATGCTAAGACTTGAAATAAATGAGGTGGTGTGTCTGTAATTGAATCTCTCCAAGCAAACTTCTATTTACACATCTGATTCCTCATGACTCTCGTGTATCACATGCTCATCCACTGATTTTCTGATTAATGTCCCACAAACTCGAAGTTTTTGCTCTGAATAATTTGGATTCTGACAAGAAAGTGTATAGGCACAATTATATTCAACATATTAGAAATAAATAATCTTCTGTTATGATTGAATGTACATTTAGGAAAATGTTAAAGTATTCATAATAAAAATAAATATTTTATTTCCATTTTTTCACAAAAGTTAATTTAAGTGCTAAAACTTATGAACTTTATCTTCAAAGATATATTACTACTGCTACATGATCAAACCAAAAAAAATTGTAGCAAATCTTGAAACAGATTACTTTTATTTGTAATAATAGCAAATTAGCTCAAAATATTTTTTAGGGGACTGCAGGTTGTTTCTTTTCTGTCTGAGTGAGAAATATCTGGCAGTAAAGAGCTCCCTTTAAATATTTGGAGATTGGTGATATCATGGAGCAAGTGTGAGCTGTATCATCTATCCACATTGTTAATATTTAAAAGTACTTTTATAATTGGTTGGAAATTACAGTTTTGGGTTAAAAATTCAGTTTTCAGTCTTGAGTGTAATATAAGTGAATTAAATGAGTTAACATAGTTAAAAGATTTAAAGCAGTGCCAGACACTTAGAAAACATTCAATAAATGACAGCCCTTCTGTGTATCTTACTCTCAAAAGTTATTCCATGAATGTTTATGAAATATAATAGGTATACTTCCTGTACTTCACAGCTCATAGAAGGATAGTTTTAGTCTGTACTTTTTCTCTTTTTTTTTGCCATGAATCACTTTCAAAATAAATTCCAATTAATAGATTATAATTTGTCTTCCAAAAATATTTATTGTTTTGCCAATTCCAGGAGTAAAATTTTGTATTTTACTGTTTCTGCTTCAATTTCATTGCCAGTTACTTTTACTTTGCATCCCATACTTGTTGAGCCACAGTAGTAATTTTTGATTTGGGTATGTTCAAAATTTAATTTTTTTAAAGTCATCTTTATTTATAGGATCATTAATAACACAAACTCCGAAGCCTAACTTATTAATAAGATGACACATTTCTGTTTACAAGTATCAAAAGAAGAGCTAATTTACTTATTTTTCCATTTAAATCTCATCTATGTCAAACATATATCATATATCAAAGAGTTTATTTATCAGTACTTATTTTAGGAAAAATAAAATGTTAAAGGTGGAGTATAAAATTTTTGACTTACCGAAGTTCATGTTCATGATCACTTTAGAGAAGTGATTGGCTTTTGATGTATATAGTAAGCATTCATCTATTTCTGACCAGGTTTTAATAAGGAGAGTTCCAGGTATTATAGCTGTCTTGAATGAATATGCCTTCTTTTTTTAATTTAAATACTCTTTATATTAGGCACTGAAGAAAATAAAATATATTGAGTTATTCAAGAACTTTACATAAAAAGCCTGCTAAAATGAGCATGGGGGAAAATGCTGTGAAGGAGAGACCTGACTCAAACCATTGCTTCAATAATGATTAATTTGTATAATTACTTCAAATAATTAGAACCAGAGGAAAAGACACAAGCAATCAAGTATATTGCATTTCAAGGGAAGATGCTTACTAACACAAAATAATCTTCTAGTAGAAGATGCAGATTAATAACTTTTAAAATAAATTTAGGAATCAAAGTTACAGAAGTTAAAACCTAAGAAAGAATAAACATGTAATTTACATTAAGATTACAGTTAGAATATAATATAGAGTATGTGATACTATTCTAGTGTGATAGGCAAAGCAAGGACCATCTAAAGCCATCCACTACCTAATCCTCAAAACTAGAAATATGTTACCTAAACTGCCTAGACAGATTTAGCAGACATGACTGAGTTAAGGATCTTGAACTGGGGAGATTATACTGGATTATCTATGTGGGCCCAACATAATCACAAGTGTCTTTGTATGCATAAAAGAGAGACAGGAGAGTCAGAGAAGGAGATGTGGCCAAGAAAGTAGAGCTTGGAGTTTTATGGATATGGTGGTTATGAGCCCAGGAACATAGACAGCCTGTCAGAGCTGGACAAAGGCAAGGGCACAGGTTCTCCCCAGACCCTCAGGAAGAAATACAGCCCTGCTGACACCTGTTTTTAGCTTAGTGAGACCCATTTCTGACTTCTAATCTCCAGGAGCATAAATTTATGTTGTTTTAAGCCACTAAATTTGTGGTAATTTGTTACAACAACAGTGGGAATCTAATATATCTGACAAGTTTATAGAATTTGAGAAACCTAGGCTCTAATTTAAAAGATTATTGATCTTTTTATACTTCTTTTCCTCAACTAGCAAATGGACATTGTAATGCCCATCTTAACTATTTTATAATATTATGTACAAATAACACTAATACTTGAAATAGTGCACTGTTTATTCTACAGCTTAAATAGCTTTCTTACACAATGCATTCTCTCAGCAAGTATTTGCTGAGTGTCATCTAAGTATCTGTGGCACTAGGGATAAAGCATTGAACAAACATTCAAAAATCCCTGTAAATATATGCATATTTTTATATTATACAACATATAAAATACAAATAAATAGAATACATAGTATGTCAGATGATGATCAGCACTCTAGAGAAAAAAAAATAAGCATGGAGGGTGCACAGGAAATGGGGACTTAGAGTTTCAAGAGGTTCTGGAAAATCCCAGTAAATATTTGGGTAGAGGCTTGAATGAAGTAAGACAGAGTGAATTTTGTGCATATGTGATGGAAAGTGCTCTAGTACTTCAAAGGCCCTGAGTCTGACATGTGCCTGGATACTGTGAGGATAATGTGCTCAACTGTAACCCAGAAAGGCAGGCACTGAGTAGCAGGAGATGAGTGCAAAATGACAAGCAAGAAGGGAACTGAGTTGAGGTAGATTGTTAAGGACCTTCTTTGTCTTAACTGAGACTTCAGTTTTATGCTGAAAGAGAAGATAGGCCCTTGGGGTTTTGCACACAAGAAAAATATGATTGGAATTAAGTTTTAAAAAGATTGTTTCCAGATGTTGTGTTAAAAAAAAAAGGATCTGAAGTAGGAAGCCAAGATGGCGGCATGAGTAGAGCAGCATAAATCTCCTCCCAAAACCACATATATCTATAAAAATGTAACAAAGACAACTCTTCCTAGAATAGAGACCAGAGGACACAGGACAACATCCAGACCACATCCACACCTGCGAGAACCGAGCCCCTTCCGAAGAGGGTAAGATACAAGCCCCGGCCCGGGGGGTCATGAGCGCCCCTCCCCCCAGCTACCGGTGGGAGGAGAGGACTAGGAGTGGGGAGGCAGAGGGAGCCCAGGACTGCTGAACATCCAGCCCCAGCAATCCAGACCAGAGCGCAGAAACAGTGCATGCGTAGGGTGCTGGGTTCTAGGGAAACAGGGCAGCAAGACCGGTGAGCAGGTACCAGAGGCCGGCGCCGGAGAACAAAGAAAATCGAGCGTCCATTTTTTTTTTTTTTTTTTTGCGAGTGCTTTTTGGAAGTCTTAAAGGGACAGGGAAACCAATACTAGGGAAACAGGGCAGCAAGACCAGTGAGCAGGTACCTGAGGCCGGCGCCTGAGGACAAAGAAAAGCGAGCGTTTTTTAAAATTATTTATTTAATTTGTTGTTGTTGTTGTTGTTGTTTTGTTTTGGCAAGTGTTTTTTGGAAGTCTTAAAGGGGCAGGGCAGGACACTTAGTCCAGAGGTAGGGAATCTGGGGATCTTTGGGCACTCTGACCCCCTGGGCAGCAGGGAGCATGGAGGACCCTTACGGAGATAAATAGCCTCCCGGCCGCTCCCACTCCAAAGTGGCTCCACTATTTTGGAACAGCTGCCCGAGCCAGGCCACGCCCATAGCAACAGCGGAAATAAACTCCACTGCAGCCAGGCAGGAAACAGAAGCCCTGTCTGCACACAGCTGCCCAGCACAAGCCACTAGAAGTCACTGTTCTCCCAGGAGAGGAAGGCCACAAACCAACAAGAAGGGAAGTTCTTCCAGCTGTCACTCATCCCAGCTCTGCAAACTATTGCTATGACCATGAAAAGGCAAAATTACAGGCAAAACAAGATCACAGAGGCAACACCAGATAAGGAGATAGACCTAACCAGTCTTCCTGAAAAAGAATTCAAAATGAAAATCATGAACATGCTGACAGAGATGCAGAGAAATATACAGAAGCAATGGGATGAAGTCTGGAGGGAGATCACAGATGCCAGGAAGGAGGTTACAGAAGTGAAACAAACTCTGGAAGGATTTATAGGCAGAATAGATAAGATGCAAGAGGCCATTGATGGAATAGAAACCAGAGAACAGGAATGCATAGAAACTGATTAAGAGTGAGATAAAAGGATCTCCAGGAATGAAACAATATTAAGAGAACTGTGTGACCAATCCAAAAGGAACATTATCTGTATATAGGGGTACCAGAAGAAGAAGAGAGGAAAAGGGATAGAAAGTGTCTTTGAAGAAATAATCGCTGAAAACTTCCCCAAACTGGGAGAGGAAATAATCGAACAGACCATCGAAATACACAGAACGCCCAACAGAAAGGATCCAAGGAGGACAACACCAAGACACAAGACACATAATAATTAAGTGGCAAAGATCAAGGACAAGGAAAGAGTTTTAAAGGCAGCTAGAGAGAAAAAGGTCACATATAAAGGAAAACCCATCAGGCTATCATCAGACTTTCGACAGAAGCCCTACAGGCCAGAAGAGAATGGCATGATACATTTAATGCAATGAAACAGAAGGGCCATGAAGCAAGGATACTTTATCCAGCATGACTATCACTTAAATATGATGGCAGGATTAAACAATTCCCAGACAAGCAAAAGCTGCGGGAATTTGCTTCCCACAAACCACCTCTACAGGGCATCTTACAGGGACTGCTCTAGATGAGAGCACTCTGAAAAAGAGCACAGAATAAGACACCCAACATATGAAGAATGGAGATGGAGGAATAAGAAGGGAGAGAAGAAAAGAATCTCCAGACAGTGTATATAACAGCTCAATAAGTGAGCTAAGTTAGGCAGTAAGATACCAAAGAGGCTAAACTTGAAACTTTGGTAATCACGAATCTAAAGCCTGAAATGACAATAAGTACATATCTCTCAATAGTCACCCTAAATGTAAATGGACTTAATGCACCAATCAAAAGACACAGAGTAATAGAATGGATAAAAGAGCAAGAGCCATCTATGTGCTGCTTACAAGAAACTCAACTCAAACCCAAAGACATGCACAGACTAAAAGTCAAGGGATGGAAAAACAATTTCAGGCAAACAACAGTGAGAAGAAAGCAGGGGTTGCAGTACTAATATCAGACAAAATAGAATTCAAAACAAAGAAAGTAACAAGAGAAAAAGAAGGACACTACATAATGATAAAGGGCTCAGTCCAACAAGAGGATATAACCATTCTAAATATATATGCACCCAATACAGGAGCACCAACATACCTGAAACAAATACTAACAGAACTAAAGGGGGAAATAGACTGCAATGCATTCATTTTAGGAGACTTCAACACACCACTCACCCCAAAGGATAGATCCACTGGGCAGAAAATAAGTAAGGACACACAGGCACTGAACAACACAGTAGAACAGATGGACCTTATAGACATCTATAGAACTCTACATCCAAAAGCAACAGGATATACATTCTTCTCAAGTGCACATGGAACATTCTCCAGAATAGACCACATACTAGCCCACAAATTTTTCAGACCACCAAGGAATAAAACTAGAAATAAATTCTACAAAGAAAACAAAAAGGCTCACAAACACATGGAGGCTTAACAACATGATCCTAAATAATCAATGGATCAATGAACAAATCAAAATAGAGATCAAGGAATATATAGAAACAAATGACAACAACACAAAGCCCCAACTTCTGTGGGATGAAGCAAAAGCAGTCTTAAGAGGAAAGTATATAGTGATCCAGGCACACTTGAAGAAGGAAGAACAATCCCAAATGAATAGTCTAACATCACAATTATTGAAACTGGAAAAAGAACAAATGAGGCCTAAAGTCAGCAGAAGGAGGGACATAATAAAGATCAGAGAAGAAATAAACAAAATTGAGAAGAAAAAAAACAATAGCAAAAATCAATGAAACTAAGAGCTGGTTCTTTGAGAAAATAAACAAAATAGATAAGCCTCTAGCCAAACTTATTAAGAGAAAAAGAGAATAAACACAAATCAACAGAATCAGAAATGAGAATGGAAAAATCAAGATAGACTCCACTCCACAGAAATGCAAAGAATTATTAAAGACAACTATGAAAACCTATATGCCAACAAGCTGGAAAACCTAGAAGAAATGGACAATTTCCTAGAAAAATGTAACCTTCCAAGACTGACCAAGGAAGAAACACAAAAGTTAAACAAACCAATTACGAGCAAAGAAATTGAAACCGTAATCAAAAAACTACCCAAGAACAAAACCCCCGGGCCGGACGGATTTACCTCAGATTTTTATCAGACACACAGAGAAGATACAATACCCATTCTCCTTAAAGATTTCCAAAAAATAGAAAAGGAGGGAATACTCCCAAACTCATTCTATGAAGCCAACATCACCCTAATACCAAAACCAGTCAAAGACCCCACCAAAAAAGAAAATTACAGACCAATATCCATAATGAATGTAGATGCAAAAATACTCAATGAAATATTAGCAAACAGAATTCAAAAGTATATCAAAAAAGTGAAGGAAACTGTTTAACCAGATCCTATTGTACCCAGAGCGTAGAGCCGCCTTTCCAGCATGCAGGGGCTGTTCAGGATTTTTCTGCTGTAGAAGCCTTCACACTGTAAAAAGCACTCAAAGTGAAAATAATTTTTAAAAGTTTGTTATTGGCATACTGGCGGGGGCAGAGCCAGGATGGCGGCGTGAGTAGAGCAGTGGAAATCTCCTCCCAAAAACACATAGAGCTATGAAAATATACCAAAGAAAAATCTTCCTAAAATAGAGACCACAGGACACAGGACAACATCCAGACCACATCCACACCTGCAAGAACCCAGCGTCTTGCAAAGGGGGTAAGATACAAGCCCCGGCCCAGCGGGACCCGAGCGCCCCTCCCCCCGGCTCCTGGCGGGTGGAAAGAAACCGGAGCGGTTTTTTTTTTGCCAAGTGCTTTTTGGAAGCCTTAAAGGGACGGGCCCCCATTGCTAGGGAGGCAGGGTGGCAGGACCGGTGAGCAGGTGCCTGGGACCGGCGCCTGAGGACAAAGAATATCCCACGTTTCTCCCTGCGGGACCGGCGGGCGGATGCCTGAGACCGGCGCTTGAGGACGGAGGAAATCGCGCTTTTTTCCCCTTTTTTTTTTTCTCTTTTTGGCGAGCGCTTTTTGGAAGCCTTAAAGGGACAGGGACCCCGGTGCTAGGGAGGCAGGGTGGCGGGACTGGTGAGCAGGTGCCCGGGACCGGCGCCTGAGGACAAAGAATATCCCATGTTTTTCCCTGCGGGACCGGGGGGCAGGTGCCTGAGACCGGCACTTGAGGACAGACGAAATCGCGCGTTTTTCCCCTTTTTTTTTCTCTCTTTTTGGCGAGTGCTTTTTGGAACCCTTAAAGGGACAGGAACCCCGGTGCTAGGGAGGCAGGGCAGTGGGACTGGTGAGCGGGTGCCTGGAACCAGTGCCTGAGGACAAAGAATATCGAACGTTCCTTCCCTGCGGGACCGGTGGGTAGGTGCTTTTTGGAAGCCTTGAAAGGACAGGGACCCTGGTGCTAGGGAGACAGGGCAGCAGGACCAGTGAGCGGGTGCCTGGGACCGGCAACTGAGGACAAAAAAAAAAAATATCGTGTGCTTTTTCCTTTTTTTTTTCCTTTCTGTTCCCTCTCTCATTGCTGCTGTTATTGTTTTGGTTTGGAGAGTGCTTTTTGGAAGTCTTAAAGGGGCAGGACGGGTCACTTAGACGAGAGGCAGGGAATCTGGGGATCTCTGGGCACTCTAACCCCCTGGGCAGCAGGGAGCACAGAGGCCCCTTACGGAGATAAATAGCCTCCTGGCCGCTTCCCCTCCAACAGGGCTCCACCATTTTGGAGGAACAGCCCCAGCCAGGCCAAGCCCACAGCAACAGCGGAGATAAACCCCAAAGCAACTGGGCAGGAAGCAGAAGCCCTGTCTGCGCACAGCTGCCCAGCACAAGCCACTAGAGGTCACTATTCTCCCAGGAGAAGGCCACAAACCAACAAGAAGGGAAGCTCTTCCAGCGGTCACTTGTACCAGCTCTGCAAACTATCTCTATCACCATGAAAAGGCAAAACTACAGGCAGACAAAGATCACAGAGACAACACCTGAGAGGGAGACAGACCTAACCAGTCCTCCTGAAAAAGAATTCAAAATAAAAGTCATGAACATGCTGATGGAGATGCAGAGAAAAAAATGCAAGAGCAATGGGATGAGATGCAGAGAAAAATGCAAGAGCAGTGGGATGAAGTCCGGAAGGAGATCACAGATGTCAGGAAGGAGATCACAGAAGTGAAACAATCCCTGGAAGGATTTATAAGCAGAATGGATAAGATGCAAGAGGCCATTGAAGGAATAGAAGCCAGAGAACAGGAACGTATAGAAGCTGACATAGAGAGAGATAAAAGGATCTCCAGGAATGAAACAACACTAAGAGAAATATGTGACCAATACAAAAGGAATAATATTCGTATTATAGGGATACCAGAAGAGGAAGAAAGAGGAAAAGGGATAGAAAGTCTCTTTGAAGAAATAATTGCTGAAAACTTCCCCAAACTGGGGGAGGAAATAATGGAACAAACCATGGAATTACACAGAACTCCCAACAGAAAGGATCCAAGGAGGACAACACCAAGACACATAGTAATTAAAATGGCAAGGATCAAGGACAAGGAAAGAGTTTTAAAGGCAGCTAGAGAGAAAAAGGTCACCTATAAAGGAAAACCCATCAGGCTAACATCAGACTTCTCGACAGAAACCCTACAGGCCAGAAGAGAATGGCATGATATACTTAATGCAATGAAACAGAAGGGCCTTGAACCAAGGATACTGTATCCAGCACGACTATCATTTAAATATGATGGCGGGATTAAACAATTCCCAGACAAGCAAAAGCTGAGGGAATTTGCGTCCCACAAACCACCTCTACAGGGCATCCTACAGGGACTGCTCTAGATGGGAGCACCCCTAAAAAGAGCACAGAACAAAACATACAACATATGAAGAATGGAGGAGGAGGAATAAGAAGGGAGAGAAGAAAAGAATCTCCAGACAGTGTATATAACAGCTCAATAAGCAAGATAAGTTAGGCAGTAAGATACTAAAGAAGCTAACCTTAAACCTTTGGTAACCACGAATCTAAAGCCTGCAATGGCAATAAGTACATATCTCTCAATAGTCACCCTAAATGTAAATGGACTTAATGCACCAATCAAAAGACATAGAGTAAAAGAATGGATAAAAAAGCAAGACCCATCTATATGCTGCTTACAAGAAACTCACCTTAAACCCAAAGATAAGCATAGACTAAAAGTCAAGGGATGGAAAAACATATTTCAGGCAAACAACAGTGAGAAGAAAGCAGGGGTTGCAGTACTAATATCAGATAAAATAGACTTCAAAACAAGGAAAGTAACAAGAGATAAGGAAGGATACTACATAATGATAAAGGGCTCAGTCCAACAAGAGGATATAACCATTCTAAATATATATGCACCCAATACAGGAGCACCAGCATATGTGAAGCAAATACTAACAGAACTAAAGAGGGAAATAGACTGCAATGCATACATTGTAGGAGACTTCAACGCACCACACACCCCAAAGGATAGATCCACTGGGCAGAAAATAAGTAAAGACACACAGGCACTGAACAACACACTAGAACAGATGGACCTAATAGACATCTATAGAACTCTACATCAAAAAGCAACAGGATATACATTCTTCTCAAGTGCACATGGAACATTCTCCAGAATAGACCACATACTAGCTCACAAAAAGAGCATCAGTAAATTCCAAAAGATTGAAATTCTACCAACCAATTTTTCAGACCACAAAGGTATGAAAGTAGAAATAAATTCTACAAAGAAAACAAAAAGGCTCACAAACACATGGAGGCTTAACAACATGCTACTAAATAATCAATGGATCAATGAACAAATCAAAATAGAGATCAAGGAATATATAGAAACAAATGACAACAACAACACTAAGCCCCAACTTCTGTGGGATGCAGCGAAAGCAGTCTTAAGAGGAAAGTATATAGCAATCCAGGCACACTTGAAGAAGGAAGAACAATCCCAAATGAATAGTCTAACATCACAATTATTAAAACTGGAAAAAGAAGAACAAATGAGGCCTAAAGTCAGCAGAAGGAGGGACATAATAAAGATCAGAGAAGAAATAAACAAAATTGAGAAGAATAAAACAATAGCAAAAATCAACGAAACCAAGAGCTGGTTCTTTGAGAAAATAAACAAAATAGATAAGCCTCTAGCCCAACTTATTAAGAGAAAAAGAGAATCAACACAAATCAACATAATCAGAAATGAGAATGGAAAAATCACGACAGACTCCACAGAAATACAAAGAATTATTAAAGACTACTATGAAAACCTATATGCCAACAAGCTGGAAAACCTAGAAGAAATGGACAACTTCCTAGAAAAATACAACCTCCCAAGACTGACCAAGGAAGAAACACAAAAGTTAAACAAACCAATTACAAGCAAAGAAATTGAAACAGTAATCAAAAAACGACCCAAGAACAAAACCCCGGGGCTGGACGGATTTACCTTGGAATTTTATCAGACACACAGAGAAGACATAATACCCATTCTCCTTAAAGTGTTCCTCAAAATAGAAGAAGAGGGAATACTCCCAAACTCATTCTATGAGGCCAACATCACCCTAATATCAAAACCAGGCAAAGACCCCACCAAAAAAGAAAATTACAGACCAATATCCCTGATGAATGTAGATGCAAAAATACTCAATAAAATATTAGCAAACAGAATTCAACAGTATATCAAAAGGATCATACACCATGACCAAGTGGGGTTCATCCCAGGGATGCAAGGATGGTACAACATTCGAAAATCCATCAACATCATCCACCACATCAACAAAAAGAAAGACAAAAACCACAAGATCATCTCCATTGATGCTGAAAAAGCATTTGACAAAATTCAACATCCATTCATGATAAAAACTCTCAGCAAAATGGGAATAGAGGGCAAGTACCTCAACATAATAAAGGCCATATATGAGAAACCCACAGCCAGCGTTATACTGAACAGCGAGAAGCTGAAAGCATTTCCTCTGAGATCGGGAACCAGACAGCGATGCCCACTCTCCCCACTGTTATTTAACATAGTACTGGAGGTCCTAGCCACGGCAATCAGACAAAACAAAGAAATACAAGGAATCCAGATTGGTAAAGAAGAAGTTAAACTGTCACTATTTGCAGATGATATGATACTGTACATAAAAAACTCTAAAGACTCCATTCCAAAACTACTAGAACTGATATCGGAATACAGCAAAGTTGCAGGATACAAAATTAACACACAGAAATCTGTAGCTTTCCTATACACTAACAACGAATCAATAGAAAGAGAAATCAGGAAAACAATTCCATTCACCATTGCATCAAAAAGAATAAAATACCTAGGAATAAACCTAACCAAAGAAGTGAAAGACTTATACTCTGAAAACTACAAGTCACTCTTAAGAGAAATTAAAGGGGACACTAATAAATGGAAACTCATCCCATGCTCATGGCTAGGAAGAATTAATATCGTCAAAATGGCCATCCTGCCCAAAGCAATA
The DNA here is from genome assembly GCF_040802235.1 of Manis javanica. Taxonomy (NCBI): domain Eukaryota; kingdom Metazoa; phylum Chordata; class Mammalia; order Pholidota; family Manidae; genus Manis; species Manis javanica. Next base: position 107,978,828 of record NC_133158.1, read on the forward strand.
TACAGATTTGATGCAATCCCTCTCAAATTACCAGCAACATTCTTCAATGAATTGGAACAAATAATTCAAAAATTCATATGGAAACACCAAAGACCCCGAATAGCCAAAGCAATCCTGAAAAAGAAGAATAAAGTAGGGGGGATCTCACTCCCCAACTTCAAGCTCTACTACAAAGCCATAGTAATCAATACAATTTGGTACTGGCACAAGAACAGAGCCACAGACCAGTGGAACAGATTAGAGACCCCAGAAATTAACCCAAACATGTATGGTCAATTAATATTTGATAAAGGAGCCATGGACATACAATGGCAAAATGACAGTCTCTTCAACAGATGGTGCTGGCAAAACTGGACAGCTACATGTAGGAGAATGAAACTGGACCATTGTCTAACCCCATATACAAAGGTAAACTCAAAATGGATCAAAGACCTGAATGTAAGTCATGAAACCATCAAACTCTTGGAAAAAAACATAGGCAAAAACCTCTTAGACATAAACATGAGTGATCTCTTCTTGAACATATCTCCCCGGGCAAAGAAAACAACAGCAAAAATGAGCAAGTGGGACTACATTAAGCTGAAAAGCTTCTGTACAGCGAAAGACACCATCAATAGAACAAAAAGGAACCCTACAGTATGGGAGAATATATTTGAAAATGACAGATCCGATAAAGGATTGACGTCCAGAATATATAAAGAGCTCACATGCCTCAACAAACAAAAAACAAATAACCCAATTAAAAAATGGGCAGAGGAACTGAACAGACAGTTCTCCAAAAAAGAAATACAGATGGCCAAGAGACACATGAAAAGATGCTCCACATCACTAATTATCAGAGAAATGCAAATTAAAACTACAATGAGGTATCACCTCACACCAGTAAGGATAGCTGCCATCCAAAAGACAAACAACAACAAATGTTGGCGAGGCTGTGGAGAAAGGGGAACCCTCCTACACTGCTGGTGGGAATGTAAATTAGTTCAACCATTGTGGAAAGCAGTATGGAGGTTCATCAAAATGCTCAAAACAGACCTACCATTTGACCCAGGAATTCCACTCCTAGGAATTTACCCTAAGAACGCAGCAATCAAGTTTGAGAAAGACAGATGCACTCCTATGTTTATCGCAGCACTATTTACAATAGCCAAGAATTGGAAGCAACCTAAATGTCCATCGGTAGACAAATAGATAAAGAAGATGTGGTACATATACACAATGGAATACTACTCAGCCATAAGAAGTGGAAAAATCCAACCATTTGCAGCAACATGGATGGAGCTGGAGAGTATTATGCTCAGTGAAATAAGCCAAGCGGAGAAAGAGAAATACCAAATGATTTCACTCATCTGAGGAGTATAGGAACAAAGGAAAAACTGAAGGAACAAAACAGCAGTGGAATTACAGAACCCAAAAATGGACTAACAGGTACCAAAGGGAAAGGAACTGGGGAGGATGGGTGGGCAGGGAGGGATAAGAGGGGGGAAGAAGAAGGTGAGTATTAAGATTAGCATGCATGGGGGGGAGGGAGAAAGGGGAGAGTGGGCTGCACAACACGGAGAGGACAAGTAGTGACTCTACAACATTTTGCTAAGCTGATGGACAGTAACCGTAATGTGGTTGTTAGGGGGGACCTGATATAGGGGAGAGCATAGTAAACATAGTATTCTTCATGTAAGTGTAGATTAAAAATTAAAAAAAAAAAAAAGAAAGAAAGAAAGAAAGAAAAGGGGGATTACTCCTTAACAGGATAAAACTATTGGTAAATCAAAGATCAACGCATGCTTTAAATATCCTTAATGTTGATCACTTAAAGGGTGTCAGATGATCAGCTATGGAGGTACTTTTTTCTGATAATATTCCTTTCTCTTAATTTAAAAAAAAAAAAAAGCAGTTACTGTGTGCTGACCTCCAATGAGTTCTGCACAGTGGTAGAGAGGGCATGTCAAAGTGTGGGCAAAGGGTCTGTTTGTTTCTATGCAGAAGATCAAGGCCTAGCTTGGATACCCAGAAAATGAACTAAGATACGATATGAGGAGGAGCTTCCGGCATCAGCACTCTCTGGGAGACTTGTGCCGGGGGATGATCATCAAAAAGCCTCCACAGGGATCCGGACGATGCTGCGGTTGTGGCTGCATCCAGCCCACCGTCTCCTGGACTTGCCATAGGAATGAGGAGGGAGATGTCTAGGCTGGCATGTGCATACAGTGAGACAACGAATTTGACCGGATCTGTACTGTTGGAACTCAACCAGGAGTTGGGAGGGGTGCAAGTTGTAGCACTCCAAAATCTCATGACTATAGACTATCTATGGTTAAAAGAACATATGGGATGTGAACAGATCCCAGAAATGGGCTGCTTTAATTTTTCTGATGGTTCAAGTACAGTTGGACAATATCCATCATATCATAGATAAATTTTCACAAATGCCTAGGGTGCCTAAATGGTTTTCTTGGCTTCACTGGAGATGGATGGTAATTATAGATTTGCTTTGTTTATGTCACCGTATTCCTATTATGTTAATATGTGTGTGCAAATTAGTTAGTAGTTTAAAACCTATACATACTTAAGGTACTCTACAAGAAGATATGTCAAAGAAATAATCAATCCTCCCATGTTTCCTTCATATGCTACATCTATAGCTTTTCTTCTTCCTTCCTAATTACAACCCTTAAATAGAATTCGTGCCTCATATCGAATTTACCAAGTATCATAATTCCTCCAGGTGGCAAAGATACCTCGAGACAAGTGCTGGGCATAGAAGCCACAGGGCATAAATCTGCAAAGAAGTAAAAAGCTAACCTTTGCAAACAATATGGCGTCTCTCTCACTTACCAACTTTACATTTCCCTGTATGGCCCCGGAAGATGACTGGTTAGCCAGAGACGGGTAAGATTCCTCAAGGGAGGAACAACCTAAGACAGGCACAGTCGCAGCGGGGCCATCAGGTGAGAAATTGGGGATCAACAGAGGTGAGGCTCAGAACCTCACCCCCCCTGCTTTGAGAGATATCTTCTGCATCTGTGGATGTCTTGCTGCCCTTGTCTAGCCTGGATTAATACTTGGTCCACAGGCACATACCTGATCATCTGATCATCTACATTTGCCCTCTTACAGCACTAAACTATGTTTTCTACCTTTATCTTGCATCTACCTACCACTTCAGCATTTTATTAAAAATAAAAATAATAATAATAATAGGAGAAATGTGGGATCAACATATAAATCAAGTACAAAAATCAAACGAATATTCATATTTGACCTGATTGTTTATAGGTCATAATGCATGATCAAAACCGAAAGTTTCTGTGATGAATGCCCTTGTACTGTTCACCATGTAAGAATTTATTCACTGTGCATGAATTCATTCACCATGTAAGAACTTGTTTGTTATGCTTCAGAAGATTGGAGACTGACGAGAATTAGGCTTGACATGGATTAATGATTGCACATTGAGCATTGACCCCCCTATACTGAATTTTATTGTTGTTAACAACCATTTGATCAATAAATATGAGAGATGCCCTCTCAAAAAAAAAAAAAAAATATATCAAAAGGATCATACACCATGACCAAGTGGGATTCATCCCAGGGATGCAAGGATGGTACAACATTTGAAAATCCATCAACATCATCCACCACAACAACAAAAAGAGAGACAAAAACCACATGATCATCTCCATAGATGTTGAAAAAGCATTTGACAAAATTCAACATCCATTCATGATAAAAACTCTCAGCAAAATGGGAATAGAGGGCAATTACCTCAACATAATAAAGGCCATATATGATAAACCCATAGACAATGTTATACTGAACAGCAAGAAGCTGAAAGCTTTTCCTCTGAGATCGGGAACTAGACAGGGATGCCCACTCTCCCCACTGTTATTTAACATAGTACTGAAGGTCCTAACCATGGCAATTAGACAAAACAAAGAAATACAAGGAATCCAGATCGGTAAAGAAGAGTTAAACTGTCACTATTTGCAGATGATATGATACTGTACATAAAAAACCCTAATTACTCCACTCCAAAACTACTAGAACTGATATTGGAATACAGCAAAGTTGCAGGATATAAAATTAACAGACAGAAATCTGTAGCTTTCCTATATACTAACAATGAACCAATAGAAAGAGAAATCAGGAAAACAATTCCATTCAAAATTGCATCAAAAAGAATAAAATACCTAAGAATAAACCTAACCAAAGAAGTGAAAGACCTATACCCTGAAAATTACAAGTCACTCTTAAGAGAAATTAAAGGGGACACTAACAAATGGAAACTTATCCCATGCTCGTGGCTAGGAAGAATCAATATCATCAAAATGGCCATCCTACCCAAAGCAATATACAGATTTGATGCAATCCCTATGAAACTACCAGCAACATTCTTTAATGAATTGGAACAAATAATTCAAAAATTCATATGGAAACACCAAAGACCCCGAATAGCCAAAGCAATCCTGAGAAAGAAGAATAAGGTAGGGGGGATCTCACTCCCCAACTTCAAGCTCTACTATAAAGCCAATATAATCAAGACAATTTGGTACTGGAACAAGAACAGAGCCACAGACCAGTCAAACAGACTAGAGACTCCAGACATTAACCCAAACATATATGGTCAATTAATATTTGATAAAGGAGCCATGCACATACTATGGTGAAATGACAGTCTCTTGAGCAGATGGTGCTGGCAAAACTGGACAGCTACATGTAAGAGAATGAAATTGGACCATTGTCTAACCCCATACACAAAAGTAAATTCAAAAAGTATCAAAGACCTGAATGTAAGTCATGAAACCATAAAACTCTTAGAAAAAAACATATGCAAAAACCTTTTAGACATAAACATGAGTGACCTCTTCTTGAACATATCTCCCCGGGCAAGGAAAACAACAGCAAATATGAACAAGTGGGACTATATCAAGCTGAAAAGCTTCTTTACAGCAAAAGACACCATGAATAGAATGAAAAGGTACCCTACAGTATGGGAGAATATATTTGTAAATGACAGATCCATTAAAGGCTTGATGTCCAAAATATGTAAAGAGCTCACCCACCTCAACAAACAAAAAACAAAGAATCAAAATAAAAAAGGGGCAGAGGAACTGAACAGTTCTCCAAAAAAGAAATACAGCCCAGGAATTCTACTTCTAGGAATTTACCCCAAGAATGCAGCACTCCAGTTTGAAAAAGACAGATGCACCCCTATGTTTATCACAGCACTATTTACAATAGCCAAGAATTGGAAGCAACCTATGTGTCCATCAGTAGATGAATGGATAAAGAAGATGTGATACATATACACAATGGAATATTACTCAGCCATAAAAAGAAAACAAATCCTACCATTTGTAGCAATATGGATGGAGCTAGAGGGTATTATGCTCAGTGAAATAAGCCAAGTGGAGAAAGAGAAATACCAAATTATTTCACTCATCTGTGGAGTATAAGACCAATGGAAAAACTGAAGGAACAAAACAGCAGAAGAATCGCAGAACCCAAGAATGGACTAACAGGTACCAAAGGGAAAGGGACTGGGGAGGATGTGTGGGTAGGGAGGGATAAGTGAGGGGAAGAAAAAAGGGGGGTATTATGATTAGCATGCATAATGGGGGTATGGAAGAAAGGGGAGGGCTGTACAACACAGAGAAGACAAGTAGTGATTCTACAGCATTTTGCTATGCTGATGGACAGTGACTGTAAAGGGGTTTATTGGGGGGACCTGGTGTAGGGGAGAGCCTAGTAAACATCATATTCTGCATGTAATTGTAGATTAATTATAACAAAAAAAAGGAAAGGGGGATTACTCCCTGGTAGGATAAAACTAACTGTAAATCAATGATTAATGTATGATTTAAATATCCTTAATTTTGATCACTTAAAGGGTGTCAGATGATCAGCTATGGAATTGCATTTTTCTGATAATATTTCTTTCTCTTAAAAAACAAAAAAAGCCGTTCCTGTGTGGTGACCTGCAATAAGTCCTTCACAATGGTATAAAGGGCATATCAAAGTGTGGCAAAGGGTCTGTTTGTGTGTATACAGAGGATGAAAGCCTAACTTGGCTACCCAGAAAACGAACTAGGGTATGATATGAAGAAGAAGTTCCAACATCAACATACTCTGGAAGAGTCATTCCAGAAGATGATCATCAAAAAAATTCAACAAAGATCCTGGCGCTGTTGCAGTTGTAGCTGCATTCATCCCACTGGTTCCTGGAATTGCCACTGGAATGAAGATGAAGATATCTAAGCTAGCCTGTGCATACAGTAAAACAACAAATTTGACTGGATCTATACTGTTGGAACTCAACCAAGAATTAGGAGAAGTGCAAGTTGCAGTGCTCCAAAATCGTGCTACTATAGACTATCTACTGTTAAAAGAACATATGGGATGTGAACATTTCCCAGGAATGTGGTGTTTTAATTTGTCTCTTTTGAGAGAAATCTGCATCCGTGGATGTTTTGATGCCTTTGTCTAGCTTGGATTAATACTTAGTCTATAGGCACACACCTGATCATCTACATTTGCTTTCTTACAGCACTAAACTATGTTTTCTACCTTTATCTTGCATCTACCTACCACTTCAGCATTTTATTAAAAAAATAATAATAATAATAATAATGAGGGAGAAATGTGGGATTCACATATAAATCAAGTATAAAAATCAAACAAATATTCATATTTGACCTTATTGTTTATAGTTCATAATGCGTGATCAAAACCAAAAGTTTCTGTGATGACTGCCCTTGCACTGTTCACCATGTAAGAACCTATTCACTATGTAAGAATTTGTTCACCATGTAAGAACTTGTTCGTTATGTTTCAGAAGATCGGAGACTGATGAGAATTAGGCTTGGGTGGATTAATGATTGTGCATTAAGTCCCCTATACAGAATTTTATTGTTGTTAACAATCATTTGATCAATAAATATGAGAGATGCCCTCTTAAAAAAAAAGAAACAGAACAATATAATATCAAAATTTGTGGGATGAACTTAGCACTGTTTTGAGGAAATTTATTGTTTTTTCAGCTTCTATTTAAAAAGTGTCTTGTAAATGTAAAACCAGATCACTGTTGTTTATATTTTTAAAGTTTCCTTTTTCCTCATTTATTTTCTACTTACTTTTAATCTCATTCAATGTATTGTTCATTTTAGATATTGTATTTTTCATTCCTAGAAGTTTGATAAAAATTTTTAATTTATGTTTTCCTTTCCTCACCTTACCATGTGCATGCTTTCCTTTACTTTCTTGAACACTTGGAATATATTTATCAAGCTGTTTTAACATTCTTGTCTGCTGGTTCTCTCATTTCTATCATCTAAGTCTATTCCATTGGTTAATTTTTCTCCTGATTATATTTTCCTGCTTCCTTGAAACCATATTTTATTGGTTTTGGTTGCTGGATTTCATTGTATTCCTTCAGATTGTGTTAGGCTTGGATCTGGAGCACAGTTCAGTTACTTAGAATGTATCTGATTTCTCTCAGGACTTAGGAGCAGAGCATTTGAGTAGCCTTCAGTCTTGGGCAAATTTTGCTCACTATGGAAGGCTGCATTTTGAGTATTCTACTGATGTCCCATGTACTAGGAAGACTTTCTAGCCCTTTCTACTTCCCTTTTGGGTGGTTTTTTGCTGACCTCCTTTCATACACATACAGGTCAACCAACATTCAGTCAAGGACTCACATTTCACATTTCTGGAGTTCTCTCTTCCTGCACAGCTCCTTCATCTCTGTTATTTTTTCTCACAAATTCTAGCCTTTTTGGCTTTCATGAACTCTGAACTATCTACTAAACCTAGTGAGACCACTAAGCTCTGTTTGAGCTCTCCTTGCTGCACTGCATGGGGTAACTTTCTCAAGTAGTAAGCTAGGGCAGCCACTGGGCTCCCCCTTGCTTATTTCCTTTCTTCTAGGAATCAGTGTCCTGGGCTGCCCGACTTTCCTATGTATTATTTGGTTTCTGTTCATTTATGGTGGGAGGGAAAATCTGGTGTTCTTTCTCCATCATAATAGAAGCACTGTCCCTTTTACTTTCTGAATGGGGTAATTGAGACCCACAGAGGGGAAGAGTCTTGTACAGATTCATCACTGTATCAGTGCCAAGTTCAAGTCTGCATCTATACCTTTCAGCCCTGGTCCTGCCTATTAGGCCAAGCCTGCTGCCAGCTGAATGGATTCCACACTACTCTTGAGATCTAATAATTCCACCTCTAGGAATCTGTTTCTGATGCTTCACATATTTTCAGAGATACAGGTAACAAAGATCTTCCTTGCTTCATTGTTTATAATAGTGAGAAATTTGAAACAACCTAAATGTTCATTGACAGGGGTTAAATAAAATGTTACATCTATCCTAGGAAATACTGTGTGGTCACTAACAAATGGCCTCTACGTGCAACATGGAAATGTCTCCAAGATGTTGTGTGAAGTGAAGAAAGCAAGCCTGGGAATAATGCATGTAACAGAATTCTATTTACATAGAAGAAAGGTAGTGTGTATATGCACATATGTGTGTGCAAATGCATGGACAACTAACTGGAAGGATGTGCACACAGCCTCTTCAAGAGGAGAAGGTATAAGACAGCAGATGAAAACAGCTGTAGTTAAATAGCTGATGGTAAAGCAGGCACACAAAACACTGAGATCATTGACTTGCAATCTGATGAAAGCAAAGGGATATCTAGATTCACATCTCAAGCACAATATTAAAAATTAAAGAGCTAAAGGTAAAAATTGAGTTACAGAAAAAAATAGCCAAAATTAAGTATTTATGGCTTCCTTAGAGTAATGAGTTTCTTCTAAATTTTGAAGCTCTGAAAGAAATCATGGAAGGAAAGGTTGACAAATTCCACTATAGAACAATTGGAAACTTGTGTAGGATGATCTCAAGGGAAACAAACAGCTGGACAGAAGTGACTGTTGCTCTGTTGATTGTGCAATAAATAAAAAGTTTCTCAAATCCAGGCACTAAAAATAAATAAATAAATAAAAAGGATCTGAAATTGGGTCTAGAAAAGGTCAAATAATATTACAAATATCCAGGCCATTGATACTAGTGGTTTGGACCAAGGTGGTGCTATCAGAGGCAATTAGAAGTAGTTTGGGTTTAAATGCATTTGGAAGGTAGAGCAAATGCAGTTTGCTGATGCAGTGCTTGTGACATGTCACGGAAGAAAGGAGTCAAGGATGGTTTCAAAGCTTCTAGACTCAGCAAGTGGAATGATGGTGATGCCCCCACTCAGGCAAGACTGAAGGAAGGTTGCAGAAGAGCGTATTTTATGTTTCTGGTAAATTTGATGCGGCTGGAAGCTCTCTAGGTGTGCATGTTCTGATGACATTTGCAAACGCCGGTCTGAGCTTTATTGATACAGTCCAGACTGATAACAGAATTCCTCGTGCATAAATCACTTCGTTTATTTGTTACAACTTTGTCAGATTTTCTAAGAGAAATATCAAGGCAGCAAATCTAATTTTTATACTAATACAGTGTCTCACTCTTTTAAAGGATTGGATGGAGCTATTTTCCTCTTCCTACACTTGTTATATGACAATGCTAACGTAAGTGAACTCTGTGCAGAATGGAAATTCATATTAATTGTTATTACTGTAATCATTCATGCAAATCATTTATATCGGACTTTTAGAAAATACATATTGATTTCAAAATTCAGGCAAAGTGAAACAAAGTAAAAGACATGCAAGGTATAAATTAATCATTTAAATGAGGATGCAGTTATTTTATATTTTCATAATTAAACTGTATTATCTCACTAACTCCAGATTCTTTCTAACATAAAGTTCACTTCATTTTATTTTTATAATTTGAGGACCAAGAGCACTTTGAAAATCTTGAGATGCTACTTTAAAGACTAAATTGTGAGGTTTATGAAGATTATATTCTCATAATCATTCTGGACATTTCTTTAGATCTACCAAAAAAAAAAGGGGAGGACTTGCATTAAATTATTATTTTTTATTTACTTTAATGTATTATATAGTTTGATAATGAGAAAAATGAAGTTTATATGCTTCCTTTGTTGTCATAGTTGTAATAATCCACAGAATAAAATGCAATGCTTAACTAAATGGAGAAAGTTTCAAAGAAAATGAGATCTGTGCTCTGTGGCCAAAGAGACAGGACGAGAGAGAAATCTGCTTAAAAATGTTGGAATGAAATGCTTGGAGCCAAGGTAATATCTATATCTTGGCTCCAAGATATAATCTTTCCATAGTCTTCAGTAAAATCTGTATTTCTTCCTGGTACGTAGTGGATTTCCTCCCCCTTTGGTGATATTGGGGAATGCAAGATGGGGGGAGACGGACGCAGAGTTTAGACTAGCTTCAAGAATAACATGGAACAGACATAGAGGCCTGTCTTGGGAGACTGGTGATACATGGTTTATAATAGCTCTAAAAGGATAATAGTGATATGGACAGGAACATTGTTGTGATAGAGAAGATGGGCTGACAGAGAATAAAAAGAGAAATTAACCCTGATATCACATGTCGGGGTAATTTTGGGGAAAATGATATTAAATTAGAATTAGAATTAGCTTAGATGTAGTCAGAGACTTGGGTATGTGAGGTACTATAGAAGGTAATCGTTTGTGAGCAGCAACAGTTAGGGTCAGCAGATTCAGGAGCCTACAGCAAGATGGAGAGAGCAGTTGAAACAGGAGGGGCGCTAAGGATGGTATCATCAACAGACTTGTCTGAATCCATAGGATTGGCATTTCAGCCTGAAAGCAAGGAAAAGCCCTGGAAAGTCGACCTTTTATGCAGAATTAACTTTCAGTTGGCAGTAAAGTGGTAAATGAAGCAGATACAATTGAAGCTTTCATAAAGTTCAAAAATTATCCTGGGTGGATGCAAAAGACAGTGACCTATTAGCTACATAGATTAAAAATAATAAAATGGCAGTCCTCCTCTTTTTTTTTTTTATAGGTTGAAGAACATATCCAGAATGACTATGGAGATTTAATTCTCACCTTCTAACGTGGTCTTTAGTACAGAGTCTCAACAAAAAAAGTTTTCAGTGATTAGATTATCACTGCAGAAAATAAACTCTAATGTTTGGAGAAACAATGAATTGCGAAAGGCAAGCTGAGCTGCAGAAAACAGAAGGCTACTGCAGTCTTCTAAGCAGCTACTGGGTGAATTTCCATTTTTTCTTAGTTCACCCACACAGCTTAATCATATTAAGTGCACATTTTTCCTTCCTGTAGTAATCTATTTTACTAACACATCTTAAGCGTCTACCCTTTAAGAGGAAATGAACTAACTGCTGAGACAGAAAAGTAAGAGAATCAGACATATTCAATGCTTTCATGAAGCTTAAACTCCCTTGGTGCAAAATCATTAAACTACTAATCATCCAGGTAAATTTATCACTTCACACTGTGTTTATTGTGTGAAAGAAAAGTAGGTGTGTAATAGCATAATAAAACTTAACTGTCTAGTCTGAATTTGGCCACAATTCTAAACGGTTTCTTAATTCATGAAATTTTAGAAGTATCAAGGGATCCATTTGCCTACACCTACTTAACATTTAAGTGACTTATCTCCCTTAGTAAAATAATTGAATAGGAGAAAGGAGAGAGAATATATATAAATAAAACATTTAATATATATTTTTGTCAGAGATTATATACATATATTCAAAACTAGGCTTGTGAACTCCAGGTAGCTAAATCACATTTGCTAAGGAAGTTGTCTCTTTTTTACATAAGTTAACAGATACACTTTTGCTTCCTTTTCAGTTTTTGTCTTTGAGAGAAAACAATTTAATGTATTCAAACACTGATAATCATTTATTCACATACTGCAGAAAAAAGACACGATTCTGAACTATTATTATATTTTGAATCAGTGTACATTTGAGTTGAAAAATTCTCTTTTTCTAGTTGTTTTTTAAGTTTAGATTTTTAGATTTACATTAATCAGATGTGCTACTAAAATACTCATATAAGTTTTATGAACATAGCTTCTACAAGCATATTGATACATGAGTGTTCTGTATCAGTCTCCTTATTTGCAAGAGGGATCCAAAAAGACTTACTGAGCCCTGCACATACGTGCACTCTGACAACCAGTCCTCATTTGTATGTGGTATTGAATCAAGGAGGGTTTTATTATAGCATCACTTTTTCCCTTCTCCAAGAAGAATAAATCCAAAATGAATATTCCTGGGGTTCTAAAAGTATGTTCTTCAGATAATGATGTAAATTCTGAATCATCCAAATGACTCTAATTTTCCTGCACAATTAGTTAACTAAAACTAATGCACCATCTTGAGACAGTGAATCCCTTCTTAAATCTAAATGTACACTTATTCATTATGCAGTCTTTTGGGTATTCTTGAGTTGAAATCATAAACTAACATAAAAATAGTAATTAATATCTTTTGGGTTGTGGAAATATGACATACAACTGATGTATACAGTTTATTATTTGACAAAATTTTCTTTTTGCACAAATGATTTTATCTATTTATATACAAATGATGAAAGTTCTGTGTACCTGAAATTATTTTACATTCAGTGATCAATTTCCTCAAATTTAAACAAACAAACCACAAAACTATTCTGACCCAATTACTAACTGCTAAATTGAATTGTCTTTTTCATAAGCTTCCACCAAATATTAACATTCAGGTCACATTAACCTCTCCCATTAAACTAGAAAATCTAAATAATTTAGCAATTCCTCATGCCCATTTTACCTTTCTTTATCTCTTATACGGGCTCAGAGGTAGAATTAGAATTTTCTAAATGATTCTGAAGACAATAAAAATCAACATGGCAAGATTAAGAGCATAGGGATGATACCTAAAATATAGTTTTGAAAAATGTGGGATGGCCTCCTAGGTGAACCACACCTCATTATTTAGACTGTACCCTGATCATTATAACAGGTGTGACATTTCACCATTTCACACTTAGACTGTATAATCTGTACCATGTCAACAGTGATAGCAAATCTCTATTTGTAATATCATAAAGATAATTATTTAAAGAGACAAAGGGTAATATTCAGCATCATGAGTATACAATGCATGTGGTTGTTCAGAGATACAGCCTTGACAGCATATAAATACCATGTTGCTTTTCTGAAAACAGCGATGATACCATGGTGTTTTTTATTAAGACATTGTACATAACTTAAAAATTATCAAGATACGGCAGCGTAAACAACAGAATTTTGACGAATTTATTTTTACATTGTTTCATATTACGTAATATTCTAAAACAGGAAGTTACATCTTTTAGGGTTTAAGCAATTTTTGAAATAGATATTATGAACAGAAAACTTATTTCAGTTATGCTGGATTTCAAAATTTTTCTAAGTTCAGTGGCAAGAGAAACTAGACTGATACACATTATTAAACCTGGTTCTACTAGAGTTAATTTTCATAGCGAAGCCACAGGTTAAACAGGATACCCAATTTTTTGCTGCTCCTAAGACATCTACATGATTTATAATAAGCCATCAGAATAAATTTTGTGACCCCATGTTTGATTCATCTTGCCTTTATTGTTTTTCTCATGTCTTCCTATTTTTTCCTTCGTGCCCAGTGCTCATTGCACTAAATTTCTTTTCCAGGATGAAGCTGTTAGTTTGACATTGCCAATGTGATTGGGAAATATAGTTATATTGCTTCAGTTGTTATTTATTCACAATGTAAGTTATACTGAAAAGCATCTCATCAATTCATGTAATAAATCATTATGAAATAAATCTGAATAAAGACTACAGGGTCAAGTGAAGCACAGACTGAGGATGACTTGCCTTATTTTGTTCCATTCTTACCTGGCTCTCTTTTCCTGCTGCGCGTGTCTCATGTGCGCCAGATGACAAATACCAAGGGAGCCAAAGATTGTCTGGCAAGAAGTTTGAAAAAAAACACAGTTGAGTCCAGGTACTCTTTCTATACACATAACTCTTTACTAGCAAGTTGAATTTATCTTTTATATCTTCTTATCTATTCCGTTTGAATACCATATATTTGTTATAATAACTGATCTCCTTGGATCCTTACAAAGACATCTCCTCAAGTGGGAGCATTTTACCCAGTAGGTTTCCTTGCCAGAACATACCAATTAAGCACTTCTAGAATGGCAAGCAAGAAGAAAGTATAAGAAAAATTTATCTCAAGTAAAAGAACACATTTTATTTACAGAGATTTTAAAATGTGGGTAAAGTCTTCAGGATAGATGATAAAATTGAATCAGAATTTGAGTCATATTTCTTGTAATACTTATCCTGAAGCTTCATATATTCATGGGAAAAAAAACTGTGAAAATGTTACTCAACACACACATAACAACAGAAAAAGGAATAGCCAAGAAATATGTAAGATTAGCTAATAATAACAATGTCAATATTAATAAAAAATCTTAATTCAAAAAAATTTCTTGAAATATAGTTTTATACAATTACAACATAATCACCACACACCCTATGACACTATAATCATTTATATCAGTATATGAGCATTATAGATTTGAAATTTATTCCGAGTAGAATATTTCAATAGAAATACAACAAATTATTATGATTATTTGTTTAAGCTAAATACCTAAAACCAAGTTGGCTCTTTCCTTTTATCCCTCTCAGAGAATAATTACAAAAATAAAACAATTTTTCCATGGCTACTCACAGTGCTTCATGAGGAGTGATTCTCCTCTTTATTTCTCTCATTATGCTGTGGTTAGCTTGACTCACACCTCACAGCCTTGTATTTCACAGCTCTTAAAATCTATGTTTGGAGATTTCATATCTTGAGAAAAATTGTCTTCCTATTACATTATTAAATATATCTGAAAAAATACCTGCCTCAGATTATGTACCTGTAGAGTAAAATATGTTAGAACTTTTCACAGTTACCTTAAGGCATTTAGAATAAACACCTGAGCAAGGGTACGGAAGGTGACTAAGGTGGTCATCTGCCATCAGGACGACTTGAGAGGAAGAAGCAGTAGTGATTCAGCGGAGAAACCATCAGAGATAAACCTTGGCAACAGTATGGACACAGAAAAGAGCAAAACTGGAGACAGAATTAAGATGCTAAAGTTGTAGTTTTGCTTCATTCACCAAAAAAATGTTTATTCTTTTTTCCAATATGGGGGCAAATGAGAAAGAAATGTCAAAGATAGTTTTCAGGTTCATGGACTGGACAACTGTATAAACAATATATATTTAAAGATGTAAAGGGTTTTATATAACTATGGATTACCAAAGTGAAGATAAGTACCTTGAAATCTAAACACAGCAAGTAGATTTGATTTTGAGTGATGATTTTCTATTGATGATGGCATTTAAAATTTGCAATGAGTTGTCTAAGAGGAATATAAGACAAGGAGAAAAATTAATAATAGGTAGAAAATTGTTGATACTTGGACAGGTGAACAAAGAAGAAGGAAACCATGAAGATTAAGAAAAAGGTTTTTCCAGTATACATGGTATATGAGAGAGCCAAGTAAATACAATTGGTTGAATAAATATATCAGTGAAGCACAGAAGAAAACTGGTGTCAACAAATGACGACTCCTATCACTTTACCAACACTTACAAATGTCCCCTTACATATACCCTGCAAGTCTCTTACATCATATCTTGGTGCCAGATGTTATCCTCTTCCTGCCTCAGACTAATGGTGGCCCTTGTATTTCTTTAAAAGAACCATGAAATGAGCAACCAGGCGATAGTGATTTCAGGGCAAAAAAGAAAAATACCTTCTATTCATAATGATATTGATATCCTAAAACACAAAAAGGAAACAAACATAACTAAAGAGAGCCACTAAATTAAAATACTGTAGATAAAATCACTTCTAATAAAAGGAAAATAATAGAAAATATGAAAAATTTGATTTATTTTTGGAAGCCATAAAACAATACCAAATCAATGGAACTGAGTGAATGTAAAATATGACTGAATACATATCCTTGAAATAAAATACATAGCCATAGAAACAAACAACCCTTCATGTTGGTAAAACCTAAATAGAGACCCAGAGAGAATTAGTGTATTATAATTGACTGCTGTTAAAACCACTTCTTTAGAATTCATGAATCTAGAATGAAAAGAACAAAGAGAATGTAATTCAAAAAAGACAGGTGCTTAAAGTTACCCATCACAAAGGCAGCAAGGGCAGACTGTGGGTGTCTGAGTTCTTTTACCAACCAAGTTAGGTCTGAGGGATGGAGGTCTGCAATAAAAGGAACCTTTCCCTTCTCCCAGGTTCTGAAGACTTTGTGAAATAATACAAATACGAGGAAGTTTGAAGTCAAACTAACTTTTATTACTGATAGAATCTTGGTCACAAGGTGGGGTTTTTGGGTCTTTGGCCAAGTGTGCTGATTAACGAAATCCTGGGATTAGGCGCAACTGTTTGCAAATGAGAATGGACAGAGCAATAGAAAAGATGTAACCTTTGAAGACATAAAGGGTTTTATATAATTGGAAGAGCAATGGATATTACAGCTAATTTCCAAGAAGGTAAGCAGAAAGGGGCAGGCCTGGAACAACTCATATAGAGTCTCTCCAGTCCATCTTGCCTCCAAGAGACTGCAAGGCACAGCCCAGCCAAAGATACCCAGTAATTAACAATTTTCAAAGAAACCGTTGCCTCCTCCACAGCTCCCCATCTCCCCCCACACCAACACCCAGAAACACACAAATAAAAATGTAGAGTGAGGACCAACTTATTCTTAGGGAAATTTATTTTCCTGAAGCCAGCTGACATTCCCATTTACACTCTGTATATGC
The DNA here is from genome assembly GCF_040802235.1 of Manis javanica. Lineage (NCBI taxonomy): Eukaryota > Metazoa > Chordata > Mammalia > Pholidota > Manidae > Manis > Manis javanica. The sequence continues at coordinate 107,995,611 of NC_133158.1, forward strand.
AGTGGACCCAGGCAATCTGTATAGCTTCCATTAACCTCTTACTGTATGAGTGTGAGTCTTTCCACAATGCTCAGTTTCAAGATCTAAGACAGGCACTGGGCCCTGTCATGTTCGGAAGGCTTTGGTCCAGTCACCCTATAGGAATCAAATTCCTAGCCACCTCTTCCTGATTCCAGACCCAGAGTGTGGGAGACCTATACCATGAACAGCTTCTCCGTAGTCCGTGAATAGTAGTATCATGATCAGAAGATATGTATCTGGGGAGTCAGAGAGACAGAGAAATTAGAGAACGGGTAGATTTTTATAGTACACATTTCCAGTGTCATCTTGACCAGATAGCCTCCATAAAAAATGTTTTACACTATAAATATTTAGAAATACACATATACACACACACACACACTTAAATCCATCATTACTTGCCCTGAACATGTTAAGATCTATTTGGCAGCACATATCATGACTCTAAATGAAGTAGTTGAACCAAATGGGAGTTGATTTTATTTTTCCACTGAAGAAATAGCTGTTACAAGGTTGGTGCAGAATTTTCATGGCATCAGCAATAGCTCAGAGTCCTTCCATCTTTCCACTCTGTTATCCTAAGTGCATAGTTACTGTTCCCACACTTCTGGTTCAAAATGGCTTCTCTCTCTCCACATTTCACGTTACAAGTGGGAAGTAAAAGGGGAGATTATGTAATTTACTATACTTAAGGGAAAAAACATTCCTTATTTTGAAATGATTTTATTGTCATCCAGAAAGATTGAGGTGATATTTCAAAGCAAATAATATCATTTTTTGCAAATGCAGTTTAGCATTTAAGCATTTAAGTAATTTACTTTCAACATCTCTGAAAAGATAAAATATGTTAGGCATAATTTTTAACTCTATTGATGGTTCATCAAGAAGTTACATTTATTAAATGTGGTTGCCCATTGATATTATTTATAGTGATATAGTACATGCAATGATGAACAAAATTACTTTAATATTTGTGGAAAATTTAATGTCCAAAAGAATTAAGGAAATTAGGAAACTCTGAAATGGAAGAAAAAAGGTACAGACTTGTTAACCTCATAGAAAAAATAAAATATTACTTATTTATGAATTGACTAATAAATTAGATTTTAGTAAATGTTTAAAAATGTTATACTACCTGATAAACTATTTCTTCAGTATTGAAGTATGACTACAAATGTCAAACATTCCCATGTTAACTAGTAAATAATTGCTTATTTCTTATAGAACTAGTACTAACATATTTGAAAGTATCATGGATTTCTTTTTCAGAATAAAATCATGTATAACTACACTAAGAATGATATCAATAATATGATTCTTAAACCAGATATGGCTTTGCATGATCAGTTTTACTCTATTTTACTTTGTTGTTAAGCCTGTCCAGATTTAATATTATCTTTTTTTAAACATAGGTTCCATATCTCTGAAATCTTAAAAAAAAAGCAAACCTGAAATATTTCAGATGTGTATAACTAAATTACAAATGGCTGTCTTACCTAATAATTAGAAAATGAATGTGAGAATAAATCAGTTTTTCTAAGAATAAAGCTAACTGTTAGTTGGATTCCAAGGATATATAACAGAACAAGATAGCAATTTAATTCATCATAGATTCCCCCCATAATATTTTAATTGGCTAACAGAGTTTGAGTGCAATGTATATTTTAATATTTTCCATGAACTATGTAAATTGTTTTTGACTATTAATTAGTTACAAAAAGACTTTTGTCCTTAAAATATTATCTATCAGCTTCACAGTGGAAACTTTTTTGCAATTTTTGCTTAGCTCCTCTAACACTCTTTCAACAGAAATTCTAAACAAATGATGTCTATCTGCTGCATGATGAATGAGTAAACTAACTACAATTCTTAAAGAGCTTTGTGGCATTGATTGTTTTGACAAATGCTGCATTTGCTAAATCTCCATTGTTTAATTTTTCAATAAGAAGAGAAGAAACAAATGTTCTGCCCTTGAGCAGAATTAGTTACAGAAGATAGAGTGAGAATATAATTAAGAGATGACAGAAACTAAGCAAGTGTTATGTAACAGCCATAAAAGTCTCATGAAATAAGGTCTTTATGATAGTAAAATCTAATGTGTTGGTATCTTAAAAGATCTTCACAAAATTCTGTGTAACAAAAATACTACCTTCAGATGAATTAAAGATGGCGGTGTGAGAGGAGAGACAGAGGCTTCCTCCTAAAACTGGATACAATTAGAAAATTTAATTGGAGCAACTAATCCTGAGAGAGCAACAGGAAAGAGGACGGAATCAGACTTCACACACCTGGAGAAAAGAGCAAACCTCAGCGAAGGGGGTAACGTACCAGAGCTGTGGCTCCATGGGACCCGAGCCCCTCCCCCACCCCAGCTCACTGGCCGGAGGAAGAGAAATGGAACAGGGAGGGAGTGGAAGGCTTGGGACTGCTGAATACCTAGCTCTGGAGATCTGCTCTGGGAGCACAAACCTACATTTCATGGTGCTTTGATGAGACACACATGGAAAGTTAATACAGGCAGAGTTCCTGGGAAGACTGGGATTCCAGCTGCTTGTGGAAAGCAGGGATCCATATCTGGCTGCTCTGGACAAAAACTTATACCTGTGTGCCCGGCCCACTGGCTCAGGCAGTGGAGACGGGCACAGCAGCCGGGAGGTGGAGAACAGCTCTTTCCTCCCCCCAGGCACCAGTATCATCCCCTGAAACCCCCAATATTGCTTCAAGGGCTCAGCAGCTCCAGTATAGAGCTTCTGAACACTATAGAGCACCATATACAAACATGAAACACCAAAGGAACGATGTCCAGAGTAAAATTGTTAATATAACTCCTGAGAAAGATTTAAATGATATGGACATTCCTGAAAGGGGGTTCAAAATAAAAATCATCAACATCCTAATGGAGGTATGGAAAGACATCCAAGAACTCAGGAATGAATTCAGGTCAGAGATCCAATCGTTAAGGAACACAATGGAGGGTATTAAAAGCAGCTTGGATACAGTGGAGGAGACAATAAGTGAAATAGAAACTAAAGAAGAGGAATACAAAGAAGCTGAGATACAGAGAGAAAAAAGGATCTCTAAAAATGAAAAACTGTGTGACCAATCCAAGCAGAACAATATTCGCATTATAGGAATACCAGAAGAAAAGAGAGAAAAAGGGATAGAAAGGGTCTTTGAGGGGGTAGTTGCTGAAAACTTCCCCAATCTGGGGAAGGAGATAGTCTCTAAGGCCATGGAGATCCACAGATCTCCCAACACAAGGGTCCCAAGGAAGACAACACCAAGACACATAGTAATTAAAATGGGAAAGCTCAAGGATAAGGACAGACTGTTGAAAGCAGCCAGAGGCAGAAATAAGATCACATACAAAGGAAAGCCCATCAGACTCACAACAGACTTCTCAGCAGAAACCTTACAGGCCAGAAGGGAGTGGCATGATATATTTAATGCCATGAAGCAGAAGGGCCTGGAACCAAGATTACTTTATCCAGCAAGATTATCATTTAAATTTGAAGGTGGGATTAAACAATTTCCAGATAAACAAAAGCTGAGAGAGTTTACCTCCCACAAACCATCTTTGCAGTCTATTTTGGAGGGACTGTTATAGATGGAAGTGTTCCTAGGGTTGGGTTATAGATGGAAGTGTTCCTAGGGTTGGATAGCTGTCACCAGAGGTAGGAAAATCATGGTAGGGAGGGTGGAGCAGCTGATTGCGAGGCAAATGCAAAATTAAATTGACTATCCCCAAAGTCAATCAAGGGATTTATAAAAAGTACAGAATTTGATACTTAATATATAAAGAATGAAGGAGGAAGAAAAAGGAGGAGAAAGAAAAGAACCTTTAGATTGTGTTTGTAACAGCATACTAAGTAAGTTAAGTTAGACTCTTAGATAGTAAGGAAAGTAACCTGGAGCCTTTGGTAACCACGAATCTAAAGCCTGAAATGGCAATAAGTGCATACCTATCAATAATCACCCTAAATGTAAATGGACTGAATGCACCAATCAAAAGACATAGAGTCACTGAATGGATAAAAAAACAAGAACCATCTATATGCTGCTTACAAGCGACTCACCTCAAACCCAAAGACATGCTCAGACTAAAAGTCAAGGGATGGAAAAACATATTTCAGGCAAACAAAAGCGAGAAGAAAGCAGGGGTTGCAGTACTAGTATCAGGTAAAATAGACTTCAAAACAAGGGAAGTAACAAGAGATAAAGAAGGACATTACATAATAATAAAGGGCTCAGTCCAACAAGAGGATATAACCATTATAAATATATATGCACCTAACAGCAGCACGAGCATATGTGAAAAAAATACTAACAGAACTCAAGGAGTAAATAGAATGCAATTCATTCATTTTAGGAGACTTCAACACAACACTCACTCCAAAGGAAACACTCACCAGACAGAAAATAAGTAAGGACACAGAGGCACTGAACAACACATGAGAAGAGATGGACTTAATAGACATCTATAGAACTCTAAACCCAAAAGTAAAAGGATACACATTCTTCTCAAGTGCACATGGAACATTCTCCAGAATAGATCACATACTAGACCACAAAAAGAGCCTCAGCAAAATCCAAAATATTGAAATTCTACCAACCAATTTTTCAGACCACAAAGGTATAAAACTAGAAATAAATTCTACAAAAAAAACAAAAATGCTCACAAACACATGGAGGCTTAACAACATGATCGTAAATAATCAATGGATCAACAACCAAATTAAAATGGAGATCCAGCAATATATGGAAACAAATGACAACAACAACACAAAGCCCCAACTTCTGTGGATGCAGTGAAAGCAGTCTTAAGAGGAAAGTATATAGCAATCCAGGCATATTTAAAGAAGGAAGAACAAACCCAAATGAATGGCCTAATGTCACAGTTATCAAAATTGGAAAAAGAAGAACAAATGAGGCCTAAAGTAAGCAGAAGGAGGGACATAATAAAGATCAGAGAAGAAATAAGCAAAATTGAGAAGAAAAAAACAATAGCAAAAATGAATGAAACCAAGAGCTGGTTCTTTGAGAAAATAAACAAAATAGATAAGCCTCTACCCAGACTTATTAAGAGAAAAAGAGAATCAACACACATCAACAGAATCAGAAATGAGAAAGGAAACATCACGATGGACACAACAGAAATTCAAAGAATTATTAGAGACTACTATGAAAACCTATATGCTAAGAAGCTGGAAAACCTAGAAGAAATGGAAAACTTCCTAGAAAAATACAACCTTCCAAGACTCACCAAGGAAGAAAAACAAAATCTAAACAAACCAATTACCAGCAAAGAAATTGAAACTGTAATCAAAAAACTACCCAAGAAAAAAAACCCCGGGCCAGACAGATTTACCTCGGAATTTTATCAGACATACAGAGAAGATATAAAACCCATGCTCCTTAAAGTTTTCCAAAAATTAGAAGAGGAGGGAATACTCCCAAACTCAGTCGATGAAGCCAACATCACTCCAATACCAAAACCAGGTAAAGACCCCACCAAAAAAGAAAATTACAGACATATATTCCTGATGAACGTAGATTAAAAAATACTCAATAAATTTTAGCAAACTGAATTCAAAAATATATCAAAAGGATCATACACCACAACCAAGTGGGATTCATCCAGTGATGTAAGGATGGTACAACATTCGAAAATCCATCAACATCATCCACCACATCAAGAAAAAGAAGGACAAAAACCACATGATCATCTCCATAGATGCTGAAAAAGCATTCGACAAAATTCAACATCCATTCATGATAAAAACTCTCAGCAAAATGGGTGTAGAAGGCAAGTTCCTCAAAATAATAAAGGCCATATATGATAAACCCACAGCCAACATCATACTGAACAGCAAGAAGCTGAAAGCTTTTCCTCTGAGATTGGTAACAACACACGGATGCCCACTCTCCCCACTGTTATTTAACATAGAACTGGAGGTCTTAGCCATGGCAATCAGACAAAACAAAGAAATACAAGGAATCCAGATCAGTAAACAAGAAGTTAAACTGTCACTATTTGCTGATGACATGATATTGTACATAAGAAACCCTAAAGTCTCCACTTCAAAACTACTAGAACTGATATCGGAATACAGCAAAGTTGCAGGATACAAAATTAATACACAGAAATCTGTGGCTTTCCTATACACTAACAATGGCCATAGAAAGAGAAATCAGGAAGACAATTCCATTCACCATTGCATCAAAAAGAATAAAATACCTAGAAATAAACCTAACCAAAGAAGTGAAAGACCTATAGTCTGAAAACTATAAGACACTCTTAAGAGAAGTTAAAGAGGACACTAACAAATGGAAACTCATCCCGTGCTCTTGGCTAGGAAGAATTAATGTCATCAAAATGGCCATCCTGTCCAAAGCAATATACAGATTTGATGCAGTGCCTATCAAATTACCAACAACATTCTTCAACGAACTGGAGCAAATAGTTAAAAAATTTATATGGAAACACCAAAGACCACGAATAGTCAAAGCAATCCTGAGAAAGAAGAATAAAGTGGTGGGGATCTCACTCCCCAACTTCAAGCTCTACTACAAAGTCATAGTAATCAAGACAATTTGGTACTGGCACAACAACAGAGCCACAGACCAGTGGAACAGATTGAGACTCCAGACATTAACCAAACATATATGGTCAATTAATATTCGATAAAGGAGCCATGGACATACAATGGGGAAATGACAGTCTCTTGAACAGATGGTGCTGGCAGAACTGGACAGCTACATGTAAGAGAATGAAACTGGATCACTGTCTAACCCCATACACAAAAGTAAATTCAAAATGGATCAAAGACCTGAATGTAAGTCATGAAACCATAAAACTCTTAGAAAAAAACAGGCAAAAATATCTTGGATGTGAACATTAGTGACTTCTTCATGAATATATCTCCCTGGGCAAGGAAAACAAAAGTAAAAATGAACAAGTGGGACTATATCAAGCTGAAAAGCTTCTGTACAGCAAAGGACACCATCAGTAGACAAAAAGGTACCCTACAGTATGGGAGAATATATTCGTAAATGACAGATCCAATAAAGGCTTGACATCCAAAATATATAAAGAGCCCATGCACCTCAACAAACAAAAAGCAAATAATCCAATTAAAAAATGGGCAGAGGGGCTGAACAGACAGTTCTCCAAAGAAGAAATTCAGATGACCAACAGATACATGAAAAGATGCTCCACATCACTAGTTATCAGAGAAACGCAAATTTAAACCACAATGAGATATCACCTCACACCAGTAAGGATGGCCACCATACAAAAGACAAAGAACAACAAATGTTGGCGAGGCTGTGGAGAAAGGGGAACCCTCCTACACTGCTGGTGGGAATGTAAATTATTTCAACCATTGTGGGAAGCAATATGGAGGTTCCTCAAAATGCTCAAAATAGACTTACCATTTGACCCAGGAATTCACTTCTAGGAATTTACCTTAAGGATGCAGCACTCCAGTTTGAAAAAGACAGATGCACCCCTATGTTTATTGCAGCACTATCTACAATAGCCAAGAAATGGAAGCAACCTAAGTGTCCATCGATAGATGAATGGATAAAGAAAATGTGGTACATATACACAATGGAATATTATTCTGCCATAAGAAGAATACAAATCCTACCGTTTGCAACAACATGGATGGAGGTAGAGGGTATTATCCTCAGTGAAATAAGCCAAGCGGAGAAAGAGAAATACCAAATGATTTCACTTATCTGTGGAGTATAAGAACAAAGGAAAAACTGAAGGAACAAAACAGCAGCAGAATCACAGAACCCAAGAATGGACTAATAGTTACCAAAGGGAAAGAGACTGGGGAGAATGGGAGGGTAGGGAGGGAAAAGGGCGGGGAAGAAGAAAGGGGTTATTATGATTAGCATGTATAATGTTGGGGGTGGGGAAAGGGGAGGGCTGTGTAACACAGAGAAGACAAGTAGTGATTCTACCGTGTCTTGCTATGCTGATGGACAGTGACTGTAATGGGGTTTGTGGGGGGGGACTTGGGGTAGGGGAGAGCCTAGTAAACATAATATTCTTCAAAAAAATAAAATGAAATAAATTAAAAAAATCATAATACCTTCAGTCTACCAGAATTTATATTTATGTGTTCATTCAAGAAATTAGTAAGCATCTCCTACATGCCAGGTATTATTCTACGAGTTACAAGATAAAGCAGACAAACAAGGATTGTTCTTTCCTAGAGCTGATTTCTCAGCTAGATGTAAATGAATAAACCAGGAGGTAAGTAAAACATTCAGTTGTTCATTAATGCTCTGGATAAAAATATGTTAGTGTGACAGTTTAAAGGTATAATACGGTAAGTTTTGATGATGCTAGAAATTTTAAGCAGGAGCTGCATAAATGGTCTCCATGAGGAAGGAACATTTTAAAAAGAGATTGAACTCTTCGATGACTGACCGGAACAAGAACAAATTAGCAAGGTGTGTAGAGTGCTTACTTTCACATAACTAGTCAAAGTCATTTTCTAATTTTTGAGAACTTCATTCATCAATGTTTTAGGAAAAGTGGCCTATAAGGATGTATATAGTGTATGTGATATTACATCCTGAAGATAATAATTAAGAAATTAATATTGGGACTGAAAAGAGAGGGTGAATTTGATCAAGAAAACACTGCCCAATAAAATACAATGTGAGCCACAAACTCAAGCCACATATTTTGAATTCTCTAATAGGCACATTTTGTAAAAGTAAAAAATAAATGAGTAAAAATAAATTTAACAGTATGTTTCACTTAACCCAATATTTCTGAAGTATTATCATACCAACATATAATTAATACAACATTTTAATGAAATATTTTACATTCCTTGAAAATTAGTCTTTGAAATTTAGTGTGTGTATTACATATAAACACATCTCTGCCTTGGCTGCATTTCACGTGTTCAACAATTGCATGTGCTCAGCATCTTCCATACTGAACAGCACAGTTCTAGAATATGTTTTACAAGATGAAGGCCCTGTTTAACTGAGAAAGTCTGAAAACTAAGGAAGGAGAAACAAAGCAAGCAGTGTTCAATGAGTTCAGATTAGAATCTTAATGGAACAACAGAGGTTTTTAACTGAAGTGAGTCTTAGCTAGGCCTATCTCTTCAGGAATGGAAATTAGATAAAATTAACTGTACTTATCAGGGGCACATCAGAGTTTGCAAAAGATCAAATCATGTGTTTACAATCCTCTTGATCAAAAGCAGTTTATAGAAAATTAAGTTGTGTTGATTGCTATCAGAATGACATACTGTATTTACATAATTCCTTACCTGTTAGGTCCATAACTGAGAAACATATGCTTATCAAAACCATCTTTTGATTGAAAAAATATTGAAAAATATTTCTGAAATAATAGCTGAGAAAAGAACCCCAAAAAAGGACTCTTGCAACCAAGAAGAACAATTTCTTACATGGAAACAGACATCCATGGGTTCTAATAATGGCTTATCTAAACTTCAAAGGTACTTGGATAGCAATTATGCTGTATTTTCACAACCATAGGTTCAAGTATTGTTGGGAAAACAGTAAATATAAAAACTTTTCTGTGGAGCTATAATATATACATATTTTAGTCTCCAGGATATCACTACATATGTAACAGTGACTGCTTAATATAGGAGAAGCTGATTGATTTATAGGCATACCATAGAGATATTGCAGGTTCAATTCCCAACCACCAAAATAAAGGAGGAAAAGAAAGAGTAGAAACAGGAGGAGGAGAGGAAAAGATCATTGCACTGAGTAATGCCATGTACATATTCTTTCCAAGGACATTTGTTCCATTTGACAAATTTAGTTCTTTGTAAAGATCTAGATAAATGCTCTACTGTTCATTTATCTTCTGTTTTTCATTTCTTCCAATCCTAGGAATATATAATTTGGATATCATTAAAAAGGATACCAAAATGTACAAGAACATATATGAGAAGACAGTATATTTTATTAATATTAGGGGAAATAAAACTTAAAATCAAAGAATGATACTGTCACATAAGAAAATAACATGTAAGGAATTAACAACAATATGTTGGCATTAACAATGTTAGTGAACTCTCATGGAATGTTTTTGCACATTGCAAATGGAGCCATACATGTCCAACAAGAATGTGTATTCATGCTCCCTGTATCTAAGTGTATGAATATTTATATCAGCACTGTTTGCAATTGCCCATATTGGAGAAAAACACCAATATCCATCAGCCTTGGAGTCCATAAATTGTGTCATAGCTATATAGCAATTTTGAAGGCTTATACAGTAATTCAGCAATGAAAATGAAAGAACTATTTTTACATGCAGATATGGATGCACTTTACAAACACAATGTTAAATAAAATAAACTAAATAAAAATAAGAGCACAGTGCTCACTTCACATACACTTAAGAACAAAACGTCAAAATCGTCCTGTACTGTTAGAAGTGGTGTTACTGTTAACTCTGGAGTGGTATCTGGGAAGAGATAATCGGTTCCTTTAGGGAGCTTGTTCCTCACTCTGTATGCTGGTTCCGCCAAGGGAATTCACTTTGTGAAAAATGTGTCGATCTACATACGTATCATTTTCATAATTTTAATAACTTTTTAGAGTGGTTACTTCATCATTCACAAAAGCCACAAACACTTAGACAATGTAATTTTGTAAAAGACAGACTTTACTATAAATAAATCGAATTTGTTGTATACAATTACTATACAGAGAAAAATGCTTAAAAGGAAGTAGTATACTAAAGCAGACAAAAAGAGATGTATATGTCAATTCACATACATGTAGATTATTCAATGCCACAAGAATACACATCTCTCCAAATTTTTTCAAGTAGTATAGAACTAAATTATTTTTAATTAAGACTCCTATTAAAATTTTTATGGAATTAGACAAGCTGTTTCTAAATTTTATATTAAGTCCAAAAAGCCCAGAATAATCACTTCACTGAAGACTATTGTCAGTAGATTTTCTTTTCAACATATAAATTATAAAGCCAACATAGTCATGATAACATGGCAAAGTAATGTATGACAATTTTGAGTTGGCCCAAAGTAACTTGGCAGAAGAAACAGGAAAGAGAGCTCATTAGCCTATATGGGAACACAGTTTATGACATAGCTTTCATTGTAGATGACTGAGGTTTTCAATAAATAAGCCTGGCAAGACTACATATCCAAGCAGTAAAATGAAATTTATTCCCTCATAAATATACCGATAAATATCAGTTACTTAAGGTTTAATTGGAAATGGTAAAGCTATAAAACTTTAGAAAACAATGAAAAATCGTATTTTTATGTGACTACCAAAGAATAATGGGTTTCTTAAACACAAACAAAAAAGTACAAATTACATACATGTTTTTATTTGCTGATCTGCTGCTGATAAATTGTTTCATCTGAACATGTCATTATATCACTTTTATTTCTGAAGGATATTATTGCTAGATATGGAATTTTATTAAGTTAGCTTATTTTTTTATCATATTTTAAGTTTGCAATAGTTTCTTTTTATATATTTTATATCTTATTTTCATTTTTAAAAATATCATATTTTTCTTTTCCCTGTTACTGCTCTTAAGATTTACCCTTTGTTTATGTTTTTAGAAATTTTAATTTAGCTGTGATTTCTTTCATTTCCAATGTTTAGGTTTCTCTGGTATTCTTGAATTTATATGTGGATATATTTCATCAATAATAGAAAATTCTTTTTTATTATATCATCAAACATTTTCTCCCACAGCATCTCTCCCCTATCCCGTTGGATTTCAATTACTTCTGTGTTGTGTATCTTGGAAGTTCTGTTCCTTTCTTCCCACTTTTTAGTCTTACTATGCTTAACATATGTGTGCTATTTACCTGTTTTTCTACTGCTTCAATTGTGTTATTTATTCAAGAATTTTTATTTTTTCCAATAATTTATTGAAGTATAGAATGTTTTAATCCCCTTTTCTTCACTTTTGTGCGATTTTCTTTAATATGTTATTTATTGTTATTTTTAAATCTGTGTTTAATAATTCCAATATATGGATCTGTTTCTTTTTAAGGTTTTTTCTGAAGGCTGAAATTCATATAATTCGATTTCTCTTTTGGCACACCTACCATATATAATTGGTTAATAAATGACATTAAACTTAGCAACTTTTGTTTCTCAAACTGCACATCATGAAGGGGTAATTCAAGCCAATTTAAGAAGATAAAAAACAGTTAATTGAAAAATAAATTATCCATAATATATAAAGAAATTATAAAAACCATTTAAAAGTTGAAAACAATAAACATAAAATATAAAAGGCATAGAGAAACATTTCACAAGAGGAAAGATTAATGGTTAAAAACTGAAGTTCTCATCCTTTATTAGTAATCATACAAATGTAAGTGAGAATTTTACATGCAGTAAAATGCAAAGTCTATGTAATAATCATTCAGTTGAAAAAAGTATGCACTTGGACATCCCAGACACCTAAGTAATACAGACTGTCATCATCATCCCAGAATGTTTCCTCATTCTACTTGCCAAGCAATGTCACCAACCCGCACCACCAGACAACCACATCTGTAGTTAGTTCCACCATAAATTAGTTGTTCTATTCTAGTACTCCATATGAACGGAATCATACATTATTTACTCTTTCACTCAGCATAGTGTTTTTCAGATTTATTCATTTTGGTGCATGCAGTAGTAGTTCATTGCTTTTTTCTGCTGAATAGTTTTCCATTGTATAAACATTCCAGATTTTGTATATCCATTTTCCTATTGATGAAAAATGGGATTGTTTCAAGTTTTTTGGTAATTTCATAAAGAAAGCTGTTATGAACATTCTTGTACAAAATTATTTGTGAACTTATGTTCATTGGCATGGAACCATTGAAGCATTGAAGTATATGTTTATTTATAAAATACTGATGGTCAATTTTTGAAAGTGGTTGTACAATTTTATATTCCGGGAACAGAGTATGAAGCTTAGTTACCCAATATCCTTGACAACATTTGGTATGGTTAGTCTCTTTACTTTTAGATGTTTTGGTTTCTGTGTAGTAATGCATAGCAGTTTTAGCTTATATTTCCTTAATGACTAATGATCTTGAGCTTTTTAAAAGTGTGTTTACTAGCTATATCTGTCTTTTCCTTCATGAAGTTTCTGCTCAAATATCTTGCCCATTTATATTGTGTTATTTGTCTTTTCGTTATTGAGTTGTAAGGCTGAAGGAGTTTTTGTTTTATTTGGCTATTCTTTCAACAGGTAAGTAGGCATATGTTTTATATTTATCCTGAGTTTCACTACGCTTCTTGAATTTGTATGTTTAATAAATTAAGGATATTTCAGCCATTATTTTCCCAAACTCTTTTCTTCTACACACTCTCTTTTCTCCCTTTGGAAAGACATTACACATTTCTGGAATGTTTATGTTATTAATGGAAGTTGAGGAACCACATTCAGTGACCTTGGGAATGGAGACCTATACAGTAAAAATAAAATAGAAAACACTCAGGTTTATGAATTTGTCAAGATACCAGGTGTGGAACATGATTTTTACATGAAAGAAAAATGAACTTCTATGTCCTTAACCACAATTACTCTGAACTTCTGGTTACTCTTAGTTACCCAAATATAACCCACTTTGAATGTCCCTCTTTCCATTTCTGTGTAAATTTACATTTCCCCAACAAGCAACCTTTTTTTCCCTTTGGTAATTTAGTTTTTAATAAGGCCTTGCTATTTCCAAGTATATTTAAATTGTATAGACACAAGAGTCAAGAAAAGAGAAAGCAAAAAACAAGACAAAACAAAACTAAGCAAATTTATACTATGCCATTTGGTGATAAGTGTATTGAGGAAAAAGTAAACAGAAAAGAGGAAAAGTAAATGTCAGGATGGAGTCAGGGCTGGGAAGAGGGAGTTGTATTTTGAAATAAGGAAGTCAGGAAAGAGCTCAATAGAAAAATAACAGTTGTACCAGGACCTGAGGGGAGAATAAGTCAAAATATGTAGATATGTTGAGGGAAGAGCATGACAAGGGCGAAATCCCATGGCTGAGATGGAGGAAAATGAAAGGGACCAACTAAAGATTAAAAAAATAAATAAAGGTGAAAGAGAGAGGAGATTGATTCAGAAAAGTGAGAGGGGCCCAGACTCCGACTAACTTGGTGCTTGCTCCCTGCCTGAGGGACCCTTCTACATTATGTTACTCTTTTGGAATTCTAGATGTCCTTCTAGCTCTCAAATGTGTTCTCCTGGAAGCCCCTCCTGACACCCATGTTCAGGTGATGGCTATTCACTGGCAATATCCTGATGATTTGGTTGTACTTTTATACCTCTTCCTAGAACCTGATTATAACTGAGTAACTCTTAAATGTCTCACCTGATAGACTCTTTCCTGAAGTTATTCATTGAAATATATTGTCACCTTTAATTCAGTACTAATCAGCACACCACAAAACTCATCATGGAGCTAGCTATGAATGTGTATGTGCAGAGACCTAACTAACCAACATGCTATTTTATTATCTGATGTTTTAGCTCAATTCCTTTGTGGTAATTAGAAAAATTACTTCCACCTATCAAGACATGTTAGAGTTCTACTTAACTCTGCACAAAGTTGCAGAGTGGGGACTGTGAAAGAGAAAAGCATAGTCATTGAAATATTTTCTTCAGTTTATAAATAAAGACTAATAAAGCAATCTTACCTCACAGGGTTTTGTCCATGCACTCTTATTACCTTTGTGTTTCTCTTGACTGGCCTAGAGAAATATTGTCAGATCTTGGTTCTCTAAAAGCTTCACCTTTGTAAGAAACTGTTTTCCAACAATGGCTACAAAGTATCTCTCCTTTTGTGCTCTTCTGCAACGTAACCTTGCTGCTCTCCCATCAAAAGATGGAGTCTATTTCTACAGCCTTCAGTTCTCCCCAGTCCTTATGATTTCTTCACCAAATAGAATGACGTGTGCAGTACTACTGTGAGAGCTCTGAGCATAGCTCCTCTCTGGCCTTGTGGCTTTCTTTTTTGTGCCTTTTGGAAACCAGCTATCACATAAGAAGTTTAACTTTCCTTAGACCACCATCTTGTGAGAAGCCTTTGGGCATGAGGAGACCACGAAAGATAATCTGTCATGAAGATATAGAGAAAAAGAGGGGCATCAAGGTACCTGACACAGGAATGAAGAAGGCACTTCAGCAAAGGACTCTCCCGCCTCAGCTGTCCTGCTAACACATGAATCAGAGACAAACCACCCACCTCTACCCTTTCCCAAATCTTGCCTTCCATTTGTATGCACCAATAGATAAACAAAATTTCCTTTCTGTAAATGAAATGAAAGTAAATGAAAATATGAATAGCATAGAAATATTTTAAAATTAAGGAAGTAGACCAGAAAGAAAAATTTGAAAAATCGCATAACACAGATTTAAGTGTTCCATATGCTTACCTGGGACAAACCTGGTTAGATGCCCATGATGTTTTCCTATTGTTACAGTAACAAATTTAGTGGCTTAAAACAATGTAATT
Organism: Manis javanica; assembly: GCF_040802235.1. Taxonomy (NCBI): domain Eukaryota; kingdom Metazoa; phylum Chordata; class Mammalia; order Pholidota; family Manidae; genus Manis; species Manis javanica. The sequence goes on from NC_133158.1 coordinate 108,011,156, forward strand.
TTACTGTCTTACAGTTCTAGAGATCAAAACTCTGCAATGGGATTCACTGGGCCAAAATCATTGTGTCTGCAGGGCCATGATCTCCCAGAAGGCTCTAAAGGAATCCCTGTCCTTGGCTTGTCCAGATCCTAGAGCTGCATTCCTTGCACTCCTTGGCTTGCGGCCTCTTCTTACATCTCTGAAGTCCACGATGTAGCACCTTGCTTCAGTCATCAGATTGCCTTCTTCTGTGTGACGTTTCCCTCAGCTTCCTTCTTACGAGTACACTTGTAATTGTAGTTATGCTTATTGGATAATGCAAGATAGCCTCCCCATTTTAAGATAATTAATTTAATCACTATTGCAACATCTCTTTATCTAATCAAGGTGACTTTCACAGGTTTCAGTCATTAGGACATGATCATCTTCAGAGGCTACAAAAATGCCGTAAAGTAGGACAGCTCACCAGTACAAGCAGTGCACAATGACACTCTAAAATTCAACATTTGTTGAAAGTTCAATATTTTCCATGTTTATGTTTGGAATAATTATAATACTTTAGAATACCCAATTCCAACTCTAATCTACCATACAAGTATTTCCTATTGTTACAGAAACATGGTATCTAATGTAATTTCAGGAATAATTTCTTCATGCCTCCCTGAGGATTCTGACCATGAGGTGGAGGGGACCACCCAATGCCTATGTCACCCCACCTTTCCTCTGCCCCAGATTAGACTAAAGCTATACTGTTGATGAGATTCAGAGGAGATCCAAAGCAAATAACCACAATGATTTGGCCTTCTTACACATAAAAAAATGTATATATTCTTTCTTTCTCACAAATTGAACTGGAACATTTGAGTTAAAAGGCCAAGAATTTACCACCTCTATTCTCTAGCGCCATTCTGACAAACACACTCTGAAGCAGATGGCAGGGTCCTGTGTCAATGCCTTTATGGATGACCATATGTAACCAAAAATAGTTAATGTCCAACATTATACACAAACACACACATACACACACACATACACACACACAAATATTTATGCATACTCTATAACTATTTAAGGCTCATTCCTGTCTTTTCCCTTTGAATAGGTTCTGAAACTTCAGCACAAGTTAGGGTTTGTTAAAACATGTTGCTTACCCACCTCCTCCCACCCATCAGAGGACCTTATTCAGTAGGCTGGGTTGGAGCCAAGAATTTGCGCTTGCAGGGAGGTCCTAGGTAATGCTGATCTTACAAATCCGGGGACCACTGTTTTTAGAATCAAACTGATACTACATCTTCTAGTTCTCAGTCCATAATAGGTAACTGAATTGCTACTTTTATTATTATCCTGATATGAGATGGGTTTCATATATGACACACCACTTGCCAAAGTGCCTTATGGTAGTTTTAATCTCCTTGTGTTCAGAACCTGATATATGGACAAGAGATTTTCATGGTGGCAGAATCAAGCTAGGTTTGTAGCAAATCTCAGCCTCCTTCTGCACAGTATTTTTTTCCTTACAGTGAATTCCTACCTGGAATTACAGCAGCACTTCAACTGAGATTAAAGCTCTGTAGGCTTCATTTTCCCCACAAAAAATCTTCCTCTAAATAAATTATTTGATTAATTTGCAAAGATATCATTATTTTCTAAGGAATAGAAGGGCTAAAATAAAATCATCACAGATAAATAACCAGCAAAGAACTTGCACTTCCATTCCTGTTATACACTCACACACACACACACACACACACACACACACACACACACACACATGCACAAACAGAATTGGATTGAAAGCTGTAATGGCCACATTACAGATTGAGTTTAGAATCTTCTCTACCCATGAAATGTAAAGAAGTAATTCTTTATGAATATGAATGAAAGCTTAAATTTTCATAAGTATTTTATATAAAAGTGTGAATTTCATTATTGTCAATTTATGTGGGCAGGTAAATGTCATCCTATAATTGAAATCCTTATGGTGAAATGTCAGGAAACATCTAATGAATCATTATGTTAACACAGATTAAGATGATATTTCCTTTAAGATAATAATAAACCACTTAGAAGAGAGGCAGAGAAGTTTACCTTCTTCATTCTTAATTTATAAAATATGTTATTTACCATGATTCTCCAAAAATTTATTCAAGCACATGTATTAGTTCCATTGCTTTTTGTCCTGCAAAACCAGTTACTTAGAGCTTAACAAACATTCTTATCCTAAAGTGAGCAGTTTTCTCCATTAGCCATGCTGAAGACATCCAATGCCATAGTAACTACAGACCACACAATGCATACTAATTGGTGTCAAAAATTAATGAGACTCGGCATTGTCTCTTCACGTAAAGACCATGGTTTCCCTTATGATATTATCATGGTCATTATTTGGTAATTCTGGTGGTACATTCCCCCTGTTGAAATTCTTCTGATTGATTTTTTTAAATTTAGAATATAGGAAAATTTATGTGGATTCCCATACTGCTTGGGCATAAAAGGACTGAGTCTGCTGGTGTGTTCCCTGGAGTTTTCCTCAGATTTTGAAAGAGCAGACTTTTTGCCATCTATGTGGAAAGCAAAAGAAGACATTCATTACAGAGCTGTTGGATGTCAGTTCCCAACTTTGTTTGCTCAAATTTTATGCATCAGGGAAGTAGAACCACCTAATGAGTAAAGGATTGCAGGAGGTAGATCATGCATACTTCAAATGAGGGATTGAGGAGAAGTAGATCATACACATTTGTAGAAGGAGATGGAAAGAGGTCTGGGACAGGGAGCTAAAGGGTCAGAGAAAAGTCACTCATCAGCACAGGGATCTGTTGAACCACTGGCATTTGGAGACAAGTTGGGGCTTTTATGCTGGTCCAGGTGCCCCAGAGGCCCCATGAAGGGGAGCTAGAAAGGGCTTCTGCTTCTGTGTCCCTTGGTGGGCTTGGGGCCACTGTGAGTCATCAGGCCAGTGGGGATAAAGGACTGGACAATTCATAGGAGGGAGGGAGTTAGAACAACCTGGACACCTCTGGGCTCTCTGCATCTGGCTCTGACCTTACGAAATCATGAAACCTTTAGAAAGCACCGGCTCCTGCTTCACCTCTGACTTCAAAGCCTCATGGTGATGTCTTTTAGAGGAGCTCTAACCCAGAACCATACAGAAAAGGGGGCAACAGGGAGCCTAGTTACAGGTTCAACAGGCAAAGTCACCACATGGCATTGCTGTTTTTCTACTTTCTTACTAAAATCATGTAAATTTGTATTCCATAGTGTAAGATGTCTTTTTCATTAGCTAAATTTTGGTTTTAACTATACATGACAAATATAAAATTAGTGTGTATATATACACATATATACATTTTATTTATTAGTATATGAATATATATTTTATTCATAAATATTTAAAGATATTTCATGTTGCACATGCTTACACACACACAATAATCAGGGCTGGTTTCATAAGGGTCTTCTAATAGTTATTTCTTTCCTTTTCTCTTTATGGAGAAATATAACTAACAGTACCATTGATCTCTCATGTAATGAGGTTCTGTCTTTGGCATGCTTCAGTTAAAAAACAAGTATTTAGTATAAACAATGATGGCAATGTTAAAACATGTGTTTCCAATGTTTGTTTTTTTAAAAGCATTGGTATGCAATAACTATTTCTGGAAACATTATTGAGGATCTTTATTTTTTATTTTTCTGATACAGCACAGTTAAAGTGTAAATGGCCTTGGTGATTCCAGCTGAAGACATTGTAAATAAGCTTGTATTCAGCTTTGCAGATTCAAAGACAAAGTAATCCTAACAGGATGAAAGACAATGTTTTAGCTAAGTAAAATAAAATCAGGTAAGCAAACTAACTTGGTGAGATTTGTTATTTAATCAGTTGTGTGGTGTACAGCAGGTGATGTGCACCGATGGGGAGAATGAGGAAGACAGAGTATGCTAGTGAATTAAGATGCTAACTCATAATCCTAATGAAAAAAAGTGCAAATATAATTCTTTCAATCAGAAAGTTAAAAAAGACATTCTTGTAAAGAGCATGGACAAATATAAGGAAAATAAAAGGATGCTTTTGTCCATAAGAATTTTTAAATACACTGCTTAACTCCTTGTCACAGAAGATCTGTACAATCAAGCTATATTCACACACATCTTTGAAAAAAATGATCTAGTGAAAAACATTGCCCATGGTGACACTTTTGTGAATTCTCTGGCACCTACATCAGTGAAAATCAGCCCTGATTTATTTTTACTGCAGTCCAATTTTAGAGATCAGTTTTCATGGTTATTACATGTGAAGTGACTCAATAAGTATATGTGTTCCTGGATATACATAGTAGTTATTCATCTTAAAAAGAGATTCTGAAAATAAGGATTGTACACTGGCAGTAAGAAGACTAAACAGTTTGTCAACAGAAATCATGATAAACTCGGTTATTTATAGCAAGTGATTTCTCTAAAAGAAGCTGAAGCTAGCCCCTTACTAAATAACACATAGACTAGAGAAAAGCCCTTTGACTTCACCTAATAAGAAAAGATTAACCTTGCACTTAACTGGTCCTAAAAATAATTAAGCTATAAAATCCAAGAATCAATAATCACTGGAAAGTATTTCCTCTCATGTAAGGTATGGCAATGGCTTAAAGGAAGTTTAATTTAGTATTTTAAAAAACTATGTGGGAAGAGGAGAGAATGTTAGAGAGGCCAAGAGAAGAAAAAATGAAAGCCAGAGGGAAAGAAAGGCAGAGCAAGCCACCTGAGAGGACTGCTGTCTCTCATCGATTATTCTAGAGACCCAGACAATTTTAGCTATTGGAATCTAAAGTTTTGACTGGCCCATAAACTTCATATTCCATTTGATTTTCCACAGTCACAAAACTAAAAGAAAACTTTTTCCAGATTAATCTTCAGAACACCACTTTCTCTACATTTTCTTACTTAGGCTTTAAGCTAATTTAACAAGGTAGATGGAGGAGGGAGGTGTTTCATGTAAGGCTTGGGTTCCCCCTGAAGGATTCTGAGGAGGATCTAAAATTCTGGAAATGTTGATTCCTTGTAAAATAACTTGCTTGTGACTCAGAAGTGTCTTAGCTTTACAGAAATAAGTGAAGTTTTCTAAAAGCTTCTCAGTAAACTATAACTTACTATTTAAGCCATGAGTGGAGAAATTGATCATTATTTAATCTGGTCCATTCACATGGGAGGATCTTTATTATCCTGATTTTCATCTTATGACAACAGAATATTTAATTCCTGCTGAAAGTAGAATATTTCAAGTTATTTATAAAACAACAAAACAATTTTATGTTGTATCATCCATATTTTTTAAGAAAATAGGTGGACTTTGTGTCTATAGGTATCTTTGGAAACCTTTTGTGATGTGCCCAGAGTTATATAAATGATCTTCTATCACACAGGCATGCACACACACACACACACACACATGCACACGCACACACACACACGCACACGCACGCACACACAGCTGCAGAATTCCAGTTATTAATCATGACAACCTCTGTTGGGGACATAAGGTATGTTGTATTATTATTATTTAGGTGTTTTTTTTACCTGAATTAATTTGTTTTTTCCAATAATCATATGAATCAATTATTATCCTTATCTCCACATGAGGAAATCAAGGCAAAAAATGATTTGGTAAATCACCCAATGTCACCTAGAAATTAAGGAGGACTTCAGGTATCATAACTCAAGCAGTTTGGCTCCCAACCCAGATTAAATGAATGCTAAGCAAATTCTGCATGTTCATTTTTCACTTAGGCACTTATAGTAGTGTTGCAATTTTATTTTATAATCAGTGAGTCTACTTGAATAAATTCTTACTCATAACAAAAACAAAGGTGTACATGTAGGTGTCAATGCATATATGCATACGAATAGAGTTACGGAACTAGAGATAGGTAAAAAGATAGACATAGGCATTGTCAGGTCTGGGATTTCATGATGGATTTGTGTAATAGCTACTATAATTCATCAATTGTCTTTTGCACAAAAAAAGAACAACACCAATTATAAAGACATCAAAGTACTATCACTGATAACAAAAACATAAAGCTGACACTCAGTTTTATTCCCCAATTTCATCCCACAAGCACAAATATGTACTTTTGCTTTATTGCAGAGTGTTATTGTACTAAATAATAGTAGCTGTCTATTCTTGTACTTTTTATGTTTCTGTTCATATTTTAATATGAATGTTTTATCATGAATACAATTTGAGTTGGAAATGTAGGACTCACCTATCATTTATATGAACATAGAAGAACTTAGTGAAAAAAATTATCTCCCTAATACTTTGTGTGTGTATTTTGCAATAACAGAATTAGTTAAAACTCAGTAACAGACAGAAAAAATAACAACAAAACACAAGCAACTTTTAAAAAGCAACCAAGTGCCAATATTTGCTCATTGCATCTTTAATAAAATAAAGTATTTGTAACTGTTTGCATTTATAGACATATGTGCTACAGAGGCCACTGCTCAAAAGCAAAACTACCTCATTCTGCTTACATTGCAATGTATTCAAAATGAAACAAATACTAGTTGTACCTATGCTTTCTCATGTAATAAGAATCTGACACTGTAAGTAATTAAGTGTAAAATCTAATCAACCAAAACCACCAGACAAATGAGATCTCTTGACGCAATGCACCGAGGGAGAATACCCAGAAGAATGGAAGAAATCTGCTTCTCCCGATGGAGGAGGGAAGTGTCTCATATAAGGCTGGACTCCCACTGAAGGTTTCCAAGGAGGATCTAAAAAAGTGAAGATAAATTCTTGATTGTTTGGTGTTTCTGAGACAAGATTAGGAGAAGTGAGGGTTTAATTAAGGATTGAGTGTTGTCATAAATTGAAGGCAGCTTAGTAATTGGTTAACCCCACTGATGGCTGGAAACAGCAAGGAAAGTCAGAATGTATCATTGGTAAAAAGAACTAGTCACTCAAGGAGCAGGTCCTTACAGCATTTTATGACTGTGGCATGGCCAGGGAAAAACAAAGTTTTCTGTTAAGTTCTAGCCTGGCTTTAATTCTCTCTGTGCCCTAGCCTCACTCACTGAGACTATTTTATTTTCGTTTTACAGTTCAAGCTGATTTTCAGTCTGTCAATCCATGACAAAGCTTTCCTCCTTCAAAAACAATTAAAACAATGCATTTAAGTAAGCTCTAATACTATATGTAAGCAAAGGCAAATTTGCCATTTTGTATAGAAGACAATGAGAAGAAAGTCCTTAAACAGGCAAATGTGCTAAAGCATTAGACACCTCTCCCTGTGTAGAATCATTAACAGTAGAATTTGAGCAAGTATGTGAAGGGCAAAATTGACAATTGATAGGTCATCCAAAGTGAATCACTTAAATTTAAAGAACTTTTGAGAGGTGGATGGTGTGTGAGAGATGATTAAGTTGAACAGGAAAATAAAGAGAAGAAATGGAGAAAAAGTGGTTTATTTTCTAGTAAGGGGGATAAATTATTTTTCAATAAGTAATGATATTTGAAAAGTGACAAAAAATTCTTTATTAAACCCTCAGTTTGAGAACAAAAAGACAAATGATTGGGGCAATAGAAAGACAAGTTTGACAAAGGAAAGGGAGGAAGGAGGAAAGATAAAGAGAAGAAACAGAAATAGAGAAACAAAGAAGGAAAAAATAAGGAAGGCAAATAGCAAGGAAGGGGAAAAAAAGAAAGAAGATGAAAAGGAAAAAAGCATAAGATCATGGCAGACACTAAAGATGGAAAAATATTGGGAAATAGTATGAGAGGAAAAAAGCAAGAATTGTTGTTCTACACTTACAGAGAAAACACAGACTAAAAATGTTCAATGATTTTCAAAGATATGACTTAGATTATTGAAAATTTGGAAGTATAAATATAGAAATTTTTCCTGAAAACTAATACTTTGTTTCAGAAGAGAAAAGATTCATGAAAAACTAGTACAGCAAACATGGCTTTTAGTATGTTTTCAATTAATTTTCCAAGTTACATGTGTCTATAATAAAAGTGAATTTATGATAAAAAATGGGAAGAACAATCATTCTTGCAAACAGGAACCAATTATTTTTAAAAAATTAACATAATTTGAGACATTACAGTGGAATTAGAAATTGTTAGATCTGGAAGAACTTTTCTCATCTGATACTGCACTTGATAATATAAATGAAGAAACAGAGGTCCAGTAGTTAAGAAATAGAAACTTGGCTAAATACCCGTTAGAAAAGTTTAGAGAGACTGAGAAGAAAATTTCAACAAAATTTTTAATTTGCAGTTTGTTTTGTGTTTACATTACGAAAAAATATGAATTATCAAATAGTTTTGTATGTAATTATCTAGAAGAAATAAAGGAAGCCCCACAGAGTAAAAAGTCCATTTTGCCTCAGATAAACATTATAGATGAACTGTAATAAACAGTTCATTGACTAAAAAGCAAAAAAGAGGAAAACCTAAGGCAATATATTCCCTTGGCCTACCTCTGGGTGAGTAGAGAAGTGCCCAGCAGAGGACCAGAGGGGTCAATTTGATTCCATTTCTACTCCTGATTTATTTGTTATTTTTTCCTTCCATGCAGCTGAAGCTCCCAGTCAGACCAGGGGCGTCTCTTCCTCTTCACTCATACCTGCCTACAGAAGGCAGGGGTGGATTCCCACAGTAAGGTTAGGAAGAACAAGCTGGGCATGCCCAATTCAGTCCTGTCTCTTCCTCAAGGGATGTCACCTGCTCTTAGCTGGCTTTAAAGCAGTGCTAATCCCAAGAGTGGTAGAGGCAAAGGAGACATCAGGGTACAGTGGGGGGTTAACTCTAGTAGCTGAGTCATGCCTGTGACCGGGTGAATAAATCATATGGTGCTGGGTTTGTATATTGGGAAGCTTTCTTGTACTCAGATATACCCTGTCCTCTACAATATCATCTGCACCAAAAATGGTGATGTAATTTGGTCTTTGTCTCATGGCTACTATTGTATTAATTTATCACTGATACATGACTTGGGTATGAAAAAATTCCTATTAATTGTGTGACTTTTAAACCTCAAGAATCTTCTACAAATATCTTTACAGCATAAGATTTTACATGAGGCTACTGAGAGTTTTTGGTAGAATTTCTCCAGACTGCATTATTTTGGGTGTTGTCCTAAGAACAACTGATAGAGAAGTAGGAAAGTGAGACAGAGAAGGAAAGGAAGACTCTATAGGCATGTTAAAAAGCATGTTAGTGGGGTGGGGACCTGGGGTTAAGTCTGATGTGGGACTGTTGGGAGACTGTGTAGGGCACCCTATGAGCTGTCTACCTGAGCAGAAAGGAAGCCAGTCTATTTGTTCAACAACTCCCTTTCCTTGTTGTCAAGGACTTACTCCAAGGGGCTCCCCCTCCCCAGGAGCTCTATCTTTTGGCACATGGAGCTTGATCTTAGGGCCAGAGAAGCCACAGGCTTGCCTTTCAGTAAGAAACTGCTGATGTACATACCAAGGGTGAAACTCAAAAACCATACACACATCACCAACAGCATCTGCTACAAAGAATTCTCTTCTCTCCACTCCCTGAAAGTTCTTCCCACATAGAGAAGTTTCCAAGTGGGATCTGTCTTATGAAGGACTGGGAAAATATTATTTAATTTTATAGATGTCTTGCAATATTTAAGGGAGAAGGACATATATAATTCATGAACAGTTCATTTTCTATAAATTCTTTAAATTCTATAAATTTTACAAATTCACCACCATCAAAATCTCATAGGCAAGCTTTATTTGAAATAAAATGTAACTTGTACATATTTATTGTCAAATCTGTTTAATAGGGCCACATACTTAGATATAAGATAAGAAGCAACAGGAAAGAATGCTTAACTATATAAAAGCAAAAAGACACCAAAATTAATAGTGACTATAATCACTAGCAATATATGCAGATGTATTCTGATGTACATGCACATTGTCAAAATAAGGTAAAGAAACTCATTTACCAGTATAAAACCAATATAGCACAAACCTGGATATACAGAGGACTGAAAATAAGAATTCATATTAGCATTAGCAGACAACTTGAATCCCAGCTCTCACCCTCATTGATATTTTGGAAAAGTTCTGTATCATGAAAAGGTATTATCTGATAAATAGAAAGTTTGGGTAATGAATTTCTATTTTCCTGCCCTGAGATATTTGCTATGATTCTAAGAGGGTTCAACTCGTCCCAAGTGTCCAAATAATATTTAACTAAAACTACTGATAGAGTTTTCTTATGTGATCAGTCAGACAAGTTTAAGCAAATTTCTCCTTTATTCCTTAAAGAAAATTGTTTGGATAAAGAAGATGCTCAGCTGAGAGTTTTGCCTTACAAATATGGACCAAAATATTACATACTAATTATGAAACAGTTATTAACATTGAGAAGTAATTTTAAAATGAGAGAAAATAAGTGGCCACTCTCTTCTTTGCCATCCTTTTAAAAAGACAAAAACAGTACCTTTGCTTGTAAACGTCAATTTTCACCAAGTCACACTGACTAAGCCTAGCATGACCCAGTGCTCCACGGTGTCACTCACATTGCTCTACTAGCAATGAGTTTTCCCTGACATTATGAAGTACAGTGTGCTCCTGATCTCAGGTGACCACTCTAGTTAACTTGCTCGATCATACCTATACCAATTCATTCAGTATTTTAGAAAAATTACTCTGGAGTAGTGTTCCCAAAAGTAACTGCTTAAGAGACCATTACTGCCCTTGCCCAGGAAACGATTTAAGCTTGTTAACAAGCCGGTATGTGTATGTCATGTACTGCCATTGTAGGTGTGCGCTGATAACCACACAAGGGGGGAGAGTTTGGATCTCTGCTAGAGGATTTGGGGGAATTTCTACTCCTCTTATTTACCTCATTCTAGAAATAATCTGACAAACACTCAAGGAAAATGCCAGTTCAATCATAACTTGAACTGAAAATCAAGAAGTATGGGTTCATGGGAGGATTTATCCTATTTAAACACCCACAAAGGTGAGAGATCAGAGTCAGGAAATCACTGACTTTTGCATACCTTGAAACTGTGATATACACAGATTGGAGGATTGATTGCAAAAAAGTCCAGACAAAAATTAAAAAGGTATTAGCATATGTGGAAAAGCATATTATTTCTTGAGCACTTTCTGCTTACGGATAAAAGCTTAAGGATGAAAAGAAAGGAAATCAAAATGCTAAAAATGGTTACATCATATTCTATGTATTAACAGGAACATTTAACAGGTTCAGAAATGTCATACCAGATTGTGCATTTTTACACATTTGTATTGAATTTTTATTTTTACTATAAAAAATACATGACTGAATTTAATATTAAAACCTTGCGTAGAAAAGAAAAATAAAACAATTCCAAATGAAATCATTTTTCATTTGATAAATAATTTCTTCAAAAAATATTACTGGCATTCGAGTTTCTGCTGGAAAGTTACTGGCCCCTAAAATTTCCTGTGTGTGCACACAAATAAAATTGTACATATCCTTCAGTATGATTTTATCTTTGTAGTACATCCCCAGGCACAAATAATTTTGAAGAATAAATTTAGTCTTAGTAAATAATGAATATCCAACCAATGTGGAAAAAAAGGAAAAATTACTTCCAGGTTGTCATTATAATCTAAATTACTTATTTTTAATTATAATACCTCAGCCTTAAAAAAGCAAGGTATAATGACAGGTATTATTGTCTTCTCAGATTTCTAACCATACTTGGCTTTATAAACTTACTTCAAATCTCACCCTTTACATGTCCCAAAGATCAGAGGACTCACACAAAGGTCATGCTTTTATATGTCTGTGATAAGAAAGGATTAAGAGAAAAATATATCTGCAATGGTAGAGTAAGAAACTCCGATAATCCTCTCCACAAAAACAATGTCAGCTCCGACATCTTCAAAATCAATGTTTTCCAGAACTCTAGAAATTAGCCAGAAGTTGCAGGCATCCAAGTGTTTGTTTACTCAAGAAAAATGATTGAATGCCAGTGAGAACAGTGAGGTTTGAAGTGTTTACCATTCCCTAATTCTCATCCATGCTCCTACTTCCCCCTCAAAACAGCTTCTCAAGCACAGTGGTTGGAAAAACCAGCAGCCAGAAGCAATTTGAGGAAGCAGTTTGAAGCTTCCCCAAAGCCCTATGCCCAGAATACTGTCACTATTTGGCCTGGCTGGAAGATGCCTGGAAAACCCCATTTGCAGGAACTGTCTTTTTTGTGACTTGACACAGAGCTAATGCAATACAAGGTCTGAATCTTTATGTTTGACAGATGTTATGCCTCACCTCTATCTCTTTCCCTTATGCTCCAAATCTGGGAAAGCTGCTAAGCTCTAGTGAGAGTTTAAACCATGTGAGGCCCTGTCCACACATGGCACCCTCACCCTGGCCGCACCCCACTAAAAACAGTAAAATTCCCAGCCAGTCCTAGCGGAATGACCTAAAAAACTGATTCCTTGAGCAGTATGTCTAGATGATGACCACCACCAGGGGTCTTTCGTCTCTTGCTTTGGTTTGCTAACTGGCTCTGCTGTCTGCAGGCACGTGTACACACTTCAGATGCTCTTTTCCGGGGAACTTGTACTTTGAGCTATGCTGCTTTGGGCTCATTTCCTAAATTCTACCAAGCACCTGTAATAGATTTAAATGACCTAAGTCAGAAGTTTCAGTGATTGGTTTTTAGGGACAGAAGTGTAAGACTAGAGCCACTCTGAGTGACCCTGGGTCTTGTATTTTAGTCCAGATGTATCTGTGTGATTTAGAATGAATCTGGTGTCTTAAAACCAGCCTAACCCTCACTGACACTAGCCTGAGGGAAAGACTAATCCCCTGATGACACACAGATCCACTGGGTGTTCGGTCACACAGGTGGAGGAAGAAAAGTCTCTATTTAAAGATTTGAATGACTGAGGTTCACACTTCTAAAGGCAGGTGACTCAGTAGGAATGTAGCAATCCTCTTTTGAGTCTCTCTGGAGGAAGAACACTAGAAATATGATCAGGATAGAGAACACACACACACACACACACACACACACACACACACACACACACACTCACCAAGTACAGCAACTAACTAGAGAGGTACAGAGGGAGAAGAAGGAGGAAAAGGGAAGGAAGAGAGGGAGGGAGGGAGAGAGGGAGGGAGGGAGGAAGGAAGGAAATAAGCCTGGAGAGAGGGAGAGTAAACAAAATCACTAAAACAAGTCTCAAATTTGACCCAATGGAGATCCATAATTTATTAAAAGAATTTATACAACAAAAATTAAAAGGTCATGTATTGGATTTTTGTATCTCTACAACACAGATTTTGAATTAATTTTAACATCTGCTAACATACATCAATTGGTGAACTCCCATAGATGCAAATTACATTATTACCTTTTATTACCTGACTATATTTAAACATTTCCTGTAAAACTCCCCATGCTCATAGCACTCATTGCCCTAAAATATCCTAAGGTGGACATGGAAACTCTGATGCAATGTGCAATAAATTAAAATTCAGTTAAATCTTTGGCACTTACAAATTGGCTCGCATAATGTGACAACTTAGATATACCCTCTCTTCTTAGTTAAAATAGTAAATATGGTTAATGCAAATTAAGACCCTCAAATTTTGAAGCCCCTTATATAAGAACTATTTGGAGAAGGTGTGACTATCTCCCACTGATTCTCCATTTAACAACATAGTTTTGCCTGTTCTTAAACTTGGAAAGACTGAATGGCATCTCAGAGTCAATTATTTCAACCTTATTGCCATAGCTCCATCTACTAGGGTCCCATACCCCATTATCATTGAAATTTCTAGTGCTATTCAATCAGCGAAAAATTAATATTTTCCTACTAGTGATTTCACTAACATATTCTGTTCTATGCCTATTTCAACAGACTTTTCAGGTGTAACCTGTAATTTGTCTTTACCTCCAAAGGGACACAATATACCTTTACCTGGTTATGTATGCATTATCTTAACTGACTTGAAATTGCACATAAACTTGCAGCCTATATGTTAATAGCATTTTTCCAAAAGCAACAACTTTTTCCAAAAGCCTGATACAACTTTACATTGATGATGATCTCATCTGAGGAGATTCATTTGGTACAATTATTCATGACATGCAAATATAAAAAAGCTCACACAAAAAGGGAAGGGGTATTGCCTACATAGTTCAAGGGCTCACCACCTTAGTTAAACTGAAAATTTCTTGGTTAAACCAACAATTGCTTCCTCCTAATACTGTCAAGAAACAGCTATTGATCCTCTCTCTCAATAACCACATGTTAAAATAGCCTCAGCATTTTTTAGGCTGTTTGAGGGCTTTGGATACAACAGGTTTCTCATTTAAAAATTTTACCTAAGTCAATGTGCCCCTTCCAACAAAAGTCTCTAGAATCTTTCCAAAAAGCAACACAACAGACACTGACATGAGTGTTCCTCAGAAAATGTTCACTGCAGAAGCTTTACAACCTCCTCTTATACCTCCTGGAAGGCCTAAATTATCTTGATGGCTCACATTGTTCATAGGCTTATACTGCAAGAAACCTCTCTTTGTCCCCATCTGTCTAACATTAGAGCAGCAATTGCTTGTTAGGAAACTGAGCTTTCATGGAAACAGAAGTTCTCACAGACCCTGCCTGGACCTGTGACCCTGCAGAAGTAGATGCTCATTGTGCTTTGGGGAATGGAAGCAACACCTCACAAGCTTCACAGCCACTGAAGGCTCGTTGTCAGAGGTTGGACCCAAAGCTGGGCTCTCTGGCATAGCCCATGTGGTGGAGGGGTGACCTGCCCTGTCCTCAAGGCCTTACAGATGCAGCAGTGACACAGGACAGCATTCCTCCCTAGACCCCTAAGCTACCGAGGAGAAGCTGGGATCATGTGAGTGCATAACAGTGGGAGTCAGCACACCTTACATGTGGCATCACTGCCATCACCTGACCAACCCAGGGGAAAATTTCTGCTTTCATCCCTTGACCAGGACATCCCTGAAAAAGGATAGCACCAAAGGATCAACACAGTGGACCAAGCTCAGGCAATCACCTTAGCACCTGGCCAACAATTTGTCTCACCTACATATTTTATAGAACCTCAGGCTATTAACATTGCTCTGCCTGCCTCATCTACCCAATGGCAGCAACAAAAATTCCTTATCCAAGGAATATTTTGACTCACAGATACCCAAAATACAAATCAAGTTCACACATGTGTCTACATGGCTTCATCTGTTTATCTCCTCAGACTTCTGACATTGAATATAATGTTAGAGAAGCAATTTACTGCAGTTTCCAACCTACCTTTCTTTACCTGATGATAGAATGATAATTTTCCCCTGGAAAAGAAGGAAATTCTTCCTCCAAAAGTCTTCCAGAGTTCTTATTAGTCAGGAACTATGTTATTTCAATTTTAACACTTAAAGATTTCCAAATCACTTAAGTGATCCAACACAGAGCAACAGGTCTGCACTTCAGAGCTCTATTTAACTTTTCATTCATCTTTATCTCAGCATACAGTCTTTTCTGATAAAAGCTTAAATTAGTGGTGGTTTATTATAATTTCTTCCTTTGCTGAGTCTTTATCTTGGACATAGCTGGAGGACATCAAAGTGGCAGCTAATTTTTTGTGGCTTTTCCTTCTTATATTAGAATATGCCTGCCCTCTTAGCAGAATTAACTTCGAGTACTTAAGTTTTCCTGGTATGTGTGATACATCTTGAGCCACCAATAATACTCCTTTTTTATTTTGTCAAACCTTTTAGTTCTTCTCAGTGAAAAAGTTGAATTGCCCAATCTCATGCTCTATGAACTAATGCAGAACCTTAGCCAATTTTATGTTCTATGCACAAACAGATTCTTAAGTTGTCTTATTCAGGTGCAAGATATTGGGGGGTTTTTGTGATAAAATGACAGAATCATTGCTGAAATTGTAATAACTCAACCAGATGTTTTTAATCCTTCCTGTGTAAATATCACTAAAGCAGTCTTATCACACTGTTAATCCTAAAATACTTAAAAATGTAATTTCATTACACTTCTCTATCCTTGATGAAGGTCTCTATCCTTGATGACTGAACATAGTTTATGTTTTAGAGATAAAACTTATTAGAGACACTATATTGCAATTTCTAGTCTTCCTGTCTGTAATCTATACCTTACAAAACTGCTTTATGAAAAATTGCATAAATCAACTGGTGAATTTAAGTTTTGAAATAATTTATATCTATACACATATGTATATTTAATATTGTATATGTACATTATATAGATATGCATGTAGAAATATATATTACATACATATGTATATATATATAATGTATGCCATTTTTGTTATAGAAAAATTCAGAGTTTATATAAAGTGAAAATAAAGTGGTTTATTTACATATACATTCAGTTTTAGACTTCATCCTCAAAATTAATCAAAGCACCAGAATATATTCCCTGTATGAATACTAAGCTTTAATACTTTCCTATACATTTTATAGTATATATTTACCTTTTGTAATCAAGTGAAATTCCATAAAAGGAACCTCATTTTCTTTTGTATTACAACTTGATTAAGCTTTTTATTTATAACCTGACTAAATAAGTCTATAGGACATTTTCTAAAGGTCATCTAAATTCCACTAAGCAAATTAAATTAATTGACAAGGGTTGGCTAGGTATTTATGAAGTAATATGAAGAGCTGCATTGTTATTACCTATTTAAAAGTAACTGTTAAGAACTAGTAGAGTTCCCCTTGTCATATTAACAGAGTCATTTGAGATGTCATAGTTAATATAACAGCTATCCACTCAGTATATTCTACATGACAAAACTACCAACATCAGGAAAACTACCACTAAGGACTAGCTAAATCAAAGACCCTTCATTGTGGAGAGGAGAGTTTTTTCTCCAAATTTTCATGTACTGCACTTGGAAATAGACTTATAAAGCGTTTACCACTTGAAGGATATTATAATTTCATACTGAGCTGAAGTGTGCTATTTCAGTTTCCATTTTGATAATTATGAAACATACTCTCCTCTGTTACAGAAAAACAGATTTTGAATATTTTAATTCTCATAACTTTAACAATATAATTGCTATTAATATTATTCTTTATTACTCATTACAAATTCAAAATTTGTGAACCCTTTTATTGTTATTCAAGAAATGATACAAATTGGATACTAATATTGAAAAGCTAGAGAATGACATCCCAAATACTTTTTTCTGCTAATATAGATGATCTATTATAAAATACACTTGCAAAAAGCAAACACTTTCAGGGGGGAATTGCTTGCCACTTGCTATGGACTAAATGATTTGTCTCCCTCAAGTTCATATGTTGATGCCCTAATGCCTAATGTGATTTTACGTGGAAGTGGAGTTTGGAGAAATAATTCAATTTATATAAGGTCATGAGGGTAGGGTCTATAATATAGAATTAGTGCCTTTATCAGAAGATGAGAACTTTCTGTTTCTGAGTCAGAATACAGCAGGAAGACAGTCATCTCTGAACCATGAAAGGGTCCTTACCTCGAATCCAACCATACTGGCTCCCTGATCTTGGACTTCTAGCTTCCAGAACTGTGAGATGTAAATGTTTGTTGATGGTGTTCTACTATAGCATCCAGAACTGGCTAATAACAGCAGTCATTTATAAAAGTCCCATTTAAGGCTAATTTTCAAAGCTGTGTTCCTGATTGTCTGATGCTCTAATTCTTGATTATCTAGAATCAATTCTAAATGTATGAACAGCTCAAGTACCCCAAAGGATGATTAAACATAGAGTATTTCTAAATATAAAATGCCATTTTCTAAGTGTTCAGCTATATACTAGTACTATGATAACAAATTTGATAAAAAAAATTTTCTTGCTATATAGATTTTCCTTTAAAAATCCTGGCCTTTTTAATAATAGCTTATGCCAATCAGATTAAAATTTTTATTGTGATATGTGAAAGATTATATTTTTCCAATAATACTTTTATATTAATAGTAAGCTGGATAGTGTGCTTTCCTCCCCCAAAAGATATCAAGGACCAAATCCTACAATTATATTGTATTATATAGAAAAAGGTTATTTGCTAATGTGATTAAGAATATTGAGGTAGAAGGATTATCCTCATTTATCCCTACCTACCTATGCCATCACAAGTCATCACAAGTATTAACTGAAGGTAAAACAATATGTTCTTTGCTGGTGCTTAAAATATACTCATCAATATAGATGATTTTCTCAGTGAACAAATTCACTTGGCAAATATTCTGAAATTCACTGCTGTAAGGGATAAATTGAATGTATTTATATATTTTACCAACTCTATTAATCAAAGATGCTTAAGTTGACATCCATCCTTTTGAGCCCAATTTTGAAAGACATTTTACAGTGAGTGATGGAAATTTCTCAGAAACTGAGACAATATTTATTTAGGTAAAAATAGCTATTTTTCCCATGACAGAGGTTTTTCTGATACATGACAAGAAGTACCTACAAAGTTTTGATAATCCATTTCTTTGAATTACTACTTCACTCAAAAGGAATAAAATCTCTTTACTTAGAATGAAATTTCAAGAAACTGACATATTACTATTGATACATAGCTGAAAACTTGTTTATGATTGGAAAAATGTCCACGTTGCTCATTTTAAAAACATTGTCAGTGTATAGTTAAGATCTAAGTTCTTTTTCTGTTATTCCCTTTGTCAAAATTTTTGATTCATTCCTAACATAAAGCTAATTTTTATCAAGTGCTTACTGTATGTCAGGTACTGTTCAAAAATTTTTACATGTATTTATTTCATCATAGCAGTTTTGTAATGTCATTGGTAGTTATGTTATAGCTACAGTAATAGCTGGGAAAACTGAAGAGCAGAGAGGTTACAAAACTTGCCCAAGCAAGCACAGGTAATAAGTAGAAGAGCACTTTATCTTCAGAAACAGCATTATTAAAAAATTAAAATGTCACTGACTCTCTGAGTGTCTGTCAGCTAGAGATGTACAAGCTACTGCTGACAAGCTATCTGGAGCCCCTGAAGATAAATATTTATCCATTTATGTATCTATCATTTAACTATCTACCTATACATCATGTATATATATATGGAACTGGTCTATGTAGTCCACTCCTTTCCCTTTCTTTTTTCCTTTAATATTTGTCTGCTCAAAGGTGTCACAAGTTTACAATTGCTCTTGGATACACAATAAGCTTAATGTTCTGTCCCTGTGGGGTAAGCCCATGGTTTTCTGTGCCTGGGAGGGGTTATCCTAATACTGGGTTGCTCTGTTATTAAGTACATTGTAGAAATACCTAAAACAAGTCAACTAATCCAGTCTTTCATTTTAAATGAAAGTATTTTTTGATTTCCATCTGCCTTTCTCTGCATATTTCTCAGCTTGCTACTTGCTTTGCTCCTTATCTTTTTTTAAATCCTTGTGTTTGTTTAATGGTCTTTTTCCATAATTCCCTCTTATTTTCTGTCCACCTCCTGTGTAATTTATCTATCTATCTATATATCTCACTTTATTCCAAGTAAATGTGAAAACCTTCCCCCTTCAAGATACAGTTGAAGAATTGGACATTGTTTCATTTCTTCTGTATCTTGAAAGGAGAGTATCTCTCTATGTCTTCTTAGGGCTGAATAGGATCTTATATGGAAGACCTGAGCTCAGCTCTCTATTATGAAATTTTGTGATCTGATCACTTTTAGGGCTCTACTATCCTGTTTCAGCTCTTAGAGAATATTTTTAAATGCACTGAGACTTAAATTGCCAGCAAGTTATATACCTTGATCATATTTCTTTGATGTTTTTGGGATGAATTTAACTATTCTTTTATAAGTGATTGAGGCTGAAATATTCTGAAATTTGGCTAGGTAGTCAATGTTATCATTTGAAAATACCATCCACCGAGGTTACAGCCACATACCAAATAACTTCTAGGCAATGGCTAGAAAATTCTGCATAACATTCATGGTTCTTAAGAGGGATCTCAAAGTATAGATGAAGTAAATTAGATCCATAAACTCAAAATGCCAAGTCATGTATTATTTTTTTTAATTGAAAATACTCCCTCTGCATCATTTCTCATGATCTCTGAAAGGGAACCCTAGGGAGTGACAATTAGGTTGACCTCCATGCTCTTGTTGAGTGGACTGGAATTTGGTCAGCATTAACCATTGTTTCTCTTAGCCACTTAACACAATATCCAACAACTGGCCTACCACTGGTCCCAGTCCCTATTCTATTTGCTAATGCATATTTGAGGGAGAGTGATGCAATTGTGTTAGCACTTGCACTGTTAGTGTTTCCTGGGACACAACTTCGGATGCTCTGATTATTCTGTGCCCTTTGTAGCCATCCTCTAAATTATGGTTCACTACCAAGAGCTTTGTACCAAACTCGGTTTAAAACTAGTGGTTCTCAACCAGTGATGGTTTATGTCTCCCGGGAGATATTTGGTCATGTCTGGAAACTTTTTGGTTGTCACAACTGGAGCAAAGGGCTGCCACTGGCATCCAGTATAGACCCCAGGGATTCTGCTATACATGCAAATACACTGCATAGCCCCTGCAGAACAGAGTTATCTGGCTCAAAATGTCAATTGGGCTGAGCTTGAGAAATTCTTGTTTAACTCTTTGGACCCGAAGCCAAACCTTCAGGTTTCAAATAACATTCCTTTTCAAACTTGACAACACCAAATGTCTGATTAAGTAAACTCCATGTCCCTGTCATCTAAAATTCCTAAATGCCATCTTTATTAATGTAGCTAATTTGAATCCATACACACCTCCAATATTCATGGAGAGAAACAAGTGTTGTTACTAAAAGGTTAGTACCCCCCTGAGCAAACAAAGATTGAAGGAGCCATCTGGAACTTTTCTCACTGGAACAGAGAAAAATAAAAAAAATACTTATGTGGAGAGTCCTACTCCACAGTAATGGAAAAATGAAGTAAGCGTTAAAATAACTGCCAAATCTTGAAGAGTACATCTGGAAACAGTCACATGTTTACTTAACCCAATTTTGGATTTAAAATTGATTAGAATGAGGGTGATTTAGTGGCATTGTGACTCGGCAGATTAAATCCATTGCAGAAGCTGTTTTCGCTTTGGTTTTTAATAAAATCTTTGTAGGATGGGCAGTCTCAGCATTGTTACAGTGAACATCAACAACAATGGTTATCTATCCTTAATAATGTAGCAAGCCATACATCAATATTCAAAGTCCCTATTTAACTGATAAATAAACAAAACATATAAATCTCTGTAGCCTACTCTTTATCAATCCTAAAATCTTCATCCCTTTTCCACCAGAGAGTGCAGGTACATCTATGGAGTTAAGATGCTATTGGATAGAAGGTCTTACTGCAACTGCTTACAAAGAACAGCTCTTAACTCTGGGACTGTGGAGGTTAAGCCAGAACATAGGAAAGAAAATATGTGCCTGCTTTCCAAATATGCATTTAAAAACATCAATTGGCAAAAGATTTGAAAAGCTAATTGATTTAGGGAACCTCTGTCTTAATGTTGAGGTTTAAATTCTGGTTATTTAGTTACCTACATACTTGCAAAGAACAGACTTAAAATTGTAAATGTCTTAATATTATATTTGAATAATTAAACACAAATATAAGCATAAATCCTGAAGATCATTTTATAAAAAATAATCTCAAAATACTATTACATGAAAGAGTCTTACCTTGAATATTTAATTTAATTTATATTAGATAAGTACTTCATAATGAAGAAAGCTCACATTAAGTGGCTGATGAATGAATAACTAAATGAATGAAGACGGGGCAGTATGTCAGAGCTTAAGAGTACTCTGTTCCTCTCTTAATGAGCTCCTATCCTATGCCCTTTAAGGAATGCAGAGAACATGGGGACACTGCAAACAGTAGGAATCCTAAGGTCCACTGTCCAAATTTAAAAAATGTCTGGGTCATTCTTGTGTTCTGAGGAAGAATGAGGCTTAACAGACCCTTCTAGTATGAATATCTAAAATGATGGGATCTCTGGCCATTCTCACATTGGAATTAGATAAAACAAAAATTCAGACTTCCTGTCTGGAATTTAATTTATTTTAGGAAACTTTGGAAACTATTATAGTCCATGGTTATTCATGGCTCAAAAACAGAGAGAAACATTTATCACCTACTTCCTAGTCTTAATCTTGGCCAGTTCGACAGACCCATAGGAACTACAGGTTTATAGATATACACACAGGTTACTAGAAATCCATTTGTTGTTAAAAGTGGGAGAACCAATGTAGGATCACAGCTGACATGTGAGGATAACTTGCTTATGATCATAGTTTCTGTACAATAATATATGATCATAGTATAACTCCTATAATCCAGCTGTAATGAACATATTTTAAGAATGTCTTCCAGAACCCCTAATGTAGGAACTGCCTCTCTGTTCCCACTACATCCTGCAGCCCCTCGATCGCTATGGGAGTTGACATGTTCATATGTGACTGAACAGAATCAGTTCTTTTCACACCTGACTCCAATTAGACCACTACTCCATTCACACAGTTAGTTCATCTAGAGATGAATATCCAGTCCATGGAGAGCTAATCTGTTCCTTCTCTGTAACTTTTAATTTGGTATCAGAGAAATGTTTATAATGGTCTTTCTTTCATGGTATAACTGTGATCCCAAAACATGAGCACCGTGGTTGATTAGCTGTACTACCTTATTGCCTGCCATGTAGAGGAAGCCGCTGTGTGCCGGTACATGGGGAATAAAATGTTTTCAGGGAAATAATGGCCAGATACTGAGAGATTTCTGACTCATACTTAGAGAAATTATCACATCTTCATTTATTTAATTATCTGCTCACCAGTTACGTGATTTGAGCTCTCATCACCAGCATGTCAGTGCCCAGCTGCCATTTCCAGGACTCATTTGCATCCCTCCCCTTGCTGTTACTTCACTGATAAATCCTTCCATGAATTCTAGATGCTAAGACATTTCCTTTTTTGCTTGTCAGTTTTAGTAGATTTTATTTGCAAATAAAAGAGCCTAAGTAATATAACTTCTAGGTTAGATTATTTTCAATGTTCATCTCTAAGAAATTTAATCTTTTTGAAAATAACAGAAAAATCTGTATTTCCTGTTTCAATAAAACAATGTAACCAAACCTTCCATGTTTTCCAGTCAAATCTACTTCAACCATTCACTTGACCTGAATTAATTAAGCATGTATCTTGTCCTTTGAAACATTTATTAGTCAAGGGCTCATGTTTTTTAACTTTCCTGAAGCAGCCTGAAGTCCAGGTTAAAGTGTTAGAGTGTCCCATTGTATGAAATGTGGATAAGGGGAAACTTAAGAATGTTTCCTATAGGCTTACCTCAAGAAGTGAGTGGAAATATAAAATATTAAAAACATGAACAGGAAGAGGATGTGATAGACAACGACATTAAAAACATTACCTTAACCTAAAGTGAAGATTCCACTAAAATCTGTAGAGAAATTTCATCTAAGGTCAGAGACAGAGCTACAGAAGATTCCCAAGGGCCCTCTTAAGTAAAGGTAGCCTTTCCTGGAGTGTTGTGGTTGGATCTCTTCGGTATAGAAGGTATTTTAAAGAGAACCAGACAAATAAGACTGGGGCTTCACATCAATTTCTATTTCTGTAAAGTTATGCTAATGATTGGAGCCATGTTCTCATATCTAATTAGTTTGTAAAGGCTTATCTTTCTTTTTATCCAAATATCAAAGTTGCCTAATAAAGAAGGGGATTATTAGATTTCTTCTCATGGAGTCAATTTGGTTCAGGAGACTTCTGTTCTCCCAGGTGAGAGAGTATTAAGGAGGACAATGTCACATCTGTACCCATCTCCTTACTGGGTTTCCCCAAGGGAGGAGAAGAGGCTAATATGACCAGATGGATACTAAAGTATTTATAGGGGGCATCCAAAACTAGGCAGGCTTACAAAGACCTAAACAAAGAGAGCTAATCTGCACTCATTCTTTCTTGCTTTCTGTTTCTAAAAACATTAAGACCTCTTAAACTAATGCTTTCCACAGAACAAACAATTTTAGAAAGGCCTACTTTATTTCCCTGACTCTCTCCATTCTGTTTTACATATTTCAAACATGTATTCTAGGATATCTCCCCTATGCCTCCCCAACCTAAACTTTATTTTTTTTTTTGAGAGGGCATCTCTCATATTTATTGCATCAAATGGTTGTTAACAACAATAAAATTCAGTATAGGGGGGTCAATGCTCAATGTACAATCATTAATCCATCTCAAGCCTAATTCTCGTCAGTCTCCAATCTTTTGAAGAATAATGAACAAGTTCTTACATGGTGAATGAATTCTTACATAGTGAATAAATTCTTACATGGTGAACAGTACAAGGGCATTCATCACAGAAACTTTCGGTTTTGATCACGCATTATGAACTATAAACAATAAGGTCAAATATGAATATTCATTTGATTTTTGTACTTGATTTATATGTTGATCCCAGATTTCTCCCTTTATTATTATTATTTTTTTTATTTTTAATAAAATGCTGAAGTGGTAGGTAGATGCAAGATAAAGGTAGAAAACATAGTTTAGTGCTGTAAGAGGGCAAATGTAGATAAGATGATCAGGTGTGTGCCTATGGACTAAGTATTAATCCAGGCTAGACAAGGGCAGCAAAACATCCACGGATGTAGAAGATTTCTCTCAAAGCAGGGGGGATGAGGTTCTGAGCCTCACCTCTGTTGATCCCCAAATTCTCACCTGATGGCCCCCCTGCGACTGTGCCTGTCTTACCCAACCTAAACTTTTAACAGAATATAACCCATTAGTCATACTGGTAAGGTGTAACTAGCTCCAATAGAATTGAGGTAAATTTGAGCTGACAGTACAATGGCCCCATCCAGTTGAACTAGGAATGAAAGCTTTGGAAAGAAAATAATAGAGAAGGTGTATCTCAACTCCATAATTCTTATAGAGATCATTACAAATATCTTAGAGAGTTCAAAGGTTCTGGTCAAATATCTTTTGAAAAGATGTTCTGAGATTTACAAAATCTGTGAATGCAAAACTAAGTCACATATTTATGACTTTAGGGTTGAACTGCATAGCATAGCAGGTTACCAAGCCAAACTCATATTGGGGTCTATGGATCACTACTATGGTTATTTTCTGCCAGAAGAGAAGTGGACTGCTTGGCCTGATAAGGACTACCCACTGTCTTATTTCCACGTGCAGGAGTAAAACAGAAAGCTGGCATGCCTCACTTTTCACCAGAAATGTAAATGTGCTCGTATGTACTTAT
This sequence comes from Manis javanica, assembly GCF_040802235.1. Classification (NCBI taxonomy): domain Eukaryota; kingdom Metazoa; phylum Chordata; class Mammalia; order Pholidota; family Manidae; genus Manis; species Manis javanica. The sequence continues at coordinate 108,036,413 of NC_133158.1, forward strand.
ATTTCCTATGAAATTAAATATTGAGGTTGCACATTAATTCAACTAAAAGCAATGTAATTTAAAGTGGGAGGCTGCACTGTACAGCATTCCTGGTATGTATGTAGTTATGGTATTTTTTACTAACTGGTTCGGGATCAACCTTAAAAACTCTTGAAAACAATGTCAATTTATATTCTAACCTTACACGCAACAAAAATATTAATTGCATATAAATTAAAGAGTTAATCCTAAAAGAAAAAAGTCAAAGCTAAAATTATGAAACTATAAATTATTTCTCTAATTCTGAGATATTAACAGATGTTTTAAATTTAAATGCCCTAGGAAAAAAAAGAGGAAAACTGACAAGCTCAGTGGTAAACTGGTATTTTTTCCATGTTTTCATTTTAGCGAGGAGAATTGATCATGAGAGGCATGCACAAAACTCATTTGGCTACTTGAGACAGAATTAAGATGAACACTTTAAGCAGTTCATTAAAACTGTTCCAGAAGCAATTATTCAACTTATCAGCAGGATAAGACCCAGCCTTCCAGACCAAAACTTCCTCATCAAAGCTGATCACATGGTAGAACCAGAGACATGAGCAGTGACCTAGATCAAATTGCAAATGCCCTGAATAAAGCATATTGGTTGACAATGCACCTAGAACCTTTATGACAGCTTTGCTATCCAGTGTCAGCTTCCTTATAAAAGTAATTAATTTTCCCATAGAACAGGCACAAGTGGTGACAAAATCAATGCTATTAATTATGCAATGAGTGGTGCAAAGGTGAACTGCATAAGACCAGCAGGAAGGATATGGTTATCATCAGGCAACACTCATACTTTATTTAATAATTGAATTTAATTCTATGTATATCACAGAATATTAAGCAGAGTAAAACATGAAAATGTCCTAACTTGACAATAAAAAGAGAACACCTAAGACACCTAAGAGTCTATTCAACAGTTTTCTGAGCATGGAGGAAAGGGGCTCATTTTTATGTTTTCCAAATATCTGATGTCCCAAGTCAAACTCTATGTAGAGCAACAATTTCTATATCTTAGTTCTGATGTTCTATCTCTTTTATGATGAATTTATTGTAGAGAATCTCTAGAAGTATAATAATACCCACAATATTGGAACAGTAATGAATTTCCTATTCCTTTTACCTCAGACAAAGCCCTGTATCCTGTAGTACTATGTATGTAGGTACATATATACATATATATATAAACATATTTGCACATATGTTTTACATATGTTTTGACCCTGATATTATCCCTCTCTGTGTAGGCTTCATAGATTAATACCTCCTAACAATTTTATGAAAAGGCCATCAGTGGATGTAGTTAGGGACTTCTTACCTGTTCCTAGCCCATATGTGAGCCTGAGGCAATGTGCAGTCATGTCTGAGTGACACGGTAACACTGGCTTTTTGAGATGTCTCTTAAATAACACTAAAGGCTTAAAACCTCTATTCCAATGTGAACATACTCAAAATACTTTCTCAGGTAGAAAACCCATTTCTATTGGCTTTTTTTAAAAGCTGATTGTTTTTAAATCTTAGTTTTTGTGACTATAATCATTTTCTTAGAATAATCACAAGCAGAGTTTCTTCTTCATAATTACAACCCCACTGAGTTAAATGAGTGCTGGAAGACATGCAGTTCTACATGTTCTCCTGACTGAACACTGTTAGGAGGGTCCTCACAATAGAAACACCAAGTTTGGGGTGGAGCAGGCACCTTGCCAGCTACCTAGTAATGAAGAGAGACAGAGCCTTTCCTACAAAAACACATCTTCACATTCACAGATCACAAAAAATGGTGTGATTTGTCTTTAAATTTAAAAAATATACCATAATTATGTTATTTGTGTGTGAATATGTGCCTAAATGCAAGCTTTAAATAGATTCATTCTGAGACCCAAGCATGCTATGTGTATATTTCATGTTTGCTCAAAAGGACTATGAGTGTATATATCTATATCTATAGATATTTACTTCCATATATATAGATAGATAGATAGGCACAGACTTAAAGACAAGAAAATGAGAGGGAGAGAGAGAGATCAAAACATTTCTTCTCAAATGGAAAGCAGCTGAGTACTACAATATGCTTCAAAGATAGAGACACAGCTTGAACTTGGGGAGTAATACTTAATATGGTGCTCATTGCTCAAGTTTCCTTAGCATTTACCAATGACACTAGTGCCTCAGCATTAAGAAGTGTGTTTGTTCATTTAATGAACAAGAAACTTGATAAAACAAATTTTATTATTATCATCATGGGACTGAGCAGATACATGGTGAGATGCACATCTCAGTCACTGACCCTGGTGGGATTGAGAACCGGGGATGCTTTTAGGGCCTCCAGAGGGACTGCCCTCAGCACAGACATTAGTGCAATTTCAGGCACCAGTGACATTGGCACAGCGGCAACCTGAGCAGCATTACCATGGAGCTGACACCTTTACCAGGTAACAGTACCTTGGCAGTTACTTCAGGGATAGAATACCCCAAGTAGAATAGATGAGAAAATTGATACTTACCTCAAAATACCCATAGAAACTAATGTATGAAGAAAATTTGAAATACTTCCTGGACTTTGCTGGATTATTTGAGATGCATTTGGTAGAGGCTATAATCCCCACAAAGCAAGTGGAAGCAGAGCCAAAGAAAAATGTTCATGTGCCTGTGTGTATAGTTTCATGTTTTCCCAGTACTCATACCTTATTTTCTCCCTGTCTAAGTAGCTAAGAGACTACAACTGATATGGGAATCATTCTGTGTGTGTGTGTGTGTGTGTGTATGTGTGTGTGTGTGTGTGTGGCATGCACATGTGTGTATGTGCATGTGATTAACTATGATATATATAACCTTATCACATATATATATGTAAAAATCAGCACATTTTTGTATATGCATGCTGTCAATTTATTTTACAAAGACAATCCATTGGATTTAAAAACAGAATAGTAGCCACTGAGTTTATCATTAAGAAAATGTTTTGTTTTCATTTTGGATTGATTGAAAAACAACCATCTATTAAAAATGCCTTGACTTTAAGGATAGCATATGGTATATTTCATAAGTTCCCCAAATTTCTCTATTTATGGCATATTCTAGTATCTTAATATTTTGTTTTAAGACCTTAGGGCAAAGGACATACCTAACAGTTTCATTTATAGCAGTTAAGCCCAGCAACTTAAAAAGTGCTTATTTCTTAGCAATTTAACACTTACTGACAGAACAACTTCTCTAACTTCTAAATAAAAATGGACCCTATCATGTTAATTTTCTATTCTATATTGCTTTCCTCACAATACTTGCTTTTTTTCTTAGTCTTGACTGAAAATTCAGTTTCACAATGTAAGACATTACAAAAATAAATTTATTGATCTTGTTTAAAGTACAAACTACTATGAGATAGTAGTTTTTGCAGTTTTTGATACATGCCATTATGTTTCCCTTGAAATCTTGAAATTTTTAAGTAACTCACTTAATACAACCCTTTAAAAATTTGAAACAACTCTGTGGGTTCTCTGTGCTACCCCAAGTGGGCTTTGGTGTCTGATTTGGGAAAAGCAGATATATTTGAAAGAAAATGATAGATATTAGAGTAAAGATACAGTAGTTCTAAATGTATGTGCTAAAATGTTCACAAAGAAGGAAACGTTGACAATAATACTTGTCACTTGCAAATAAAAATTGATGCCATCAAAGTAAAATCGATTTTCAGTGAACAAAAACCTTATTATCATATGTTCTAGACTAACATTTGCAAACCAATTCTAAATTTGAAAGTTTTTTCCTATTCTCTGGAGACATTAATACATAATCTATATGTGTTTATACAGTAAAAATGAATAAAAACCAGATAAAGAAGAGTAGTTTCACTTTGGTATAAGAGAAACTGTTTGCCTAAGAATTATTCCTCTAGAGATTAAAACTAAGCCATATTAATGATTTTCTGTTTGAATGTAGCAATAAAAAAATTAATTAAAAACCCTAACAGCACTGGCAAAAACTGTTGTGTTGTATACTTTTAAGCAGGTGAAATATCAAAATATAAATGAAAAACAGTATTTATATGCTGTCTGAATTATAATTTGTATATGCATTATTTCCTCATACCCTACTTTCTGTTCCTAAGGCATTCCCAAATATCATTAGAAATTTTATCTTTTTATTATAGTGCTTATTTTTATATATCATGCTAAAATTAGGCATGTATAAAATCATAAATACATAGAATGCATTATTGTAGTGCTAGAAGTGAATAGTAGCAGTGTGTGATGTATTTACGGGTACATATGTCTTTCTTCCTCTAGAATCATCCATCTCTCTCTGAACTCCCAATGTCCATATCTTGCAGCACCAAATCTTAACCTTGTGTCTTGGGGCCCTTAACACTGGGAATTCTGCAGCTCTGTTCCCATCTTGGTAGGTGGCCTGGCCAAGGCCCAGCTGTCCCAGGTCCCTGCTCCCTCTAAAGTCCTGGGAAGAGCTCAGTGGTTGCACCAGACTCTCAGTGATCATGGGGCTCCAGTTTAACTTCTTCTAGGTCCAGGACTCATGTTACACTTTAAGGTCAAGCTGAGAGAGCGTCATGGAGCTTCAAAGCAATTGATTTGAATTTTGATTGAGCCTTCTGGTTTCTTCCTGAAGCCCAGGAGTCCTTATGCTCCAGACTCAAGCACAATCATGAACTTCTACTCCAATCTGGATCCATGGTGATGCAGATCTTATTTTTGAACTTAATTGGTTCCTTTCTTTCTATTTAACCTAAGTTGGGCAACTGAAGGATTGAAAGATGGTGGTCTACCTTTCATGTTAAATAGCAGCACTGACTCCACTGGATGTTTACAGAGCAGGATTAAAAAACAACGATTTTCAAGCATAAACAGAATATGAAATGTAGTGTATTAAAAGCAATAAGCCTGAACTAATTTATTCCACTTTTTGGAAAAGGATACACGAAAGCAAAAAACTGAGTCTAAAATGTGGAAAGGAAATGAAGAAAATAGAGGAATGTGATAAACATAGCTTAAATATCAAGGTGTAAAAAAAGGAAATTTTTTATTAATAAATGACTCTCTCTTAAGATAAGGGATTTCAACAAAAAGCAAGTGCATATAAATTGAAAGCAGCTCAGTGAAAACTCAGGAAAACATTCTAAATCCAATTAGGAACTGCCTGTCTTTAAGTTTTATGTCAGGCCTGGGCAGAGACATGTGGGTCCCTGCAGCAAGCTAATGATTTGGTTATTTTTTAAACAGAAATAAAAAAATAGAATTTGGCAGAAGAGGGAATTTTTATTTTATAAACATTCATATTATAAGTTTGAAATGAGAGATTACTAGCCAATAGAGAATGTAACATGATAGCCTACTTTAACGGGTACTGCCTTATTTTTGAGGTTTTTTACAACTAGACAATTAAATTGAAAGCCTATTAAATTTTAGACAATTAGTGAAATCACACTTCTCCAATTACATAGCTCTCACTATGTCACTTGCTAACTCAATGACCTTTGTCAAGTTACTTAATGATGTGCCCTAAGGTGCATCATCTATAAAATGGGGTTGGTTAATCATCATCTCACAGTATTGTTGCAGCAATTATGAAGTTAATATGTGCAAATGTTTACAGCAATACATGGCACATGTTAGTGATGAATGATTTTTTAAATTAATATTTTATTGCAAACTCTCTAAGCATTTGCATTTGATGGTCTGGACCAAAGAAGCCCATCATCACTTGTGTGTAAACACTGTAAAAGTACTTACGAGAAATAGTAAACTAAGATGACAAGTGATTTCATTTCTATTCTAAGGTTTTGTAGTCTGTTAAAAGAATTTTTTTGCAGTTTTTTTCGCTATTGGGAGCCAAATAACAAATCCTGAGATTCCAAGCACTATAATTCAAAAACTTTTAAAAGACTTTATTTCTTTAGAGCAGCTTTATTTATACAATAAAATCAAGAGGAATGCCCAGGGATTTCCCATATACTCCCTGCTCCCACATATGCATAGAATTCCCCATTCTCAACATCATTCATTAGAATGGTGTTATTTCTTACCAAGCATGAAACTAAGTTGAAACATACCATAATCACCCAAAGTCCATGGTTTACCTTAGGGTTCACTCCTAGTGTTGCTTATTCTGTGGCTTTAGACAAATGCATAATGACATGCGTCCAACATTATAATATACAGAGTATTTTCACTACTCTAAATATCTTCTATGCCCTGCTTTTATGTCTGCCCACTCAACAAAACTGTTAAAAACCAAAGATAAAGGGAAAAACTTAAAAAAGCCAGAGGTCAGGGCATGTAGAGAAGAGGGGAGTAAATTAACATTGATGTGATGTCTATAAACCAATCTAGAGTTTTATTCAAATTTTGCCAGTTGTGTCATTAAGGTTCCTTTTCAGTCCCAGAATCCAACTAGGATCAGCCATTGCATTTAGTTGTCATGTCCCCATATTTAATTCCAGTCTGGGATAATTCCTCTGTCTGTCTTTCATGGCTTTGAAATTCATGAATATTATTGTTCAACTATTACATAAAATTCCCACCAATTTGGCTTTATCTAATATACATCACAGAAATCTTTTTTTCTTCTCAGTATACCGTATCAGAAGATATCTGATGTGATATTGTTACTAGTGATATTTATAAAGTAGGATAGTATTTCAAGGGTATGAGGTATGTGGATAAGAACCTTTTGGAATAACCTTTGCAAGCTTTGCTAGTCCACAAAATTTAAGATGTGTTGATTACATGATGCATCATTGATTTATTTACAATTCTTTAAAAAAATGCTTCCAAGTAAAGTATGACACTTAACTTTTTATCACTTAGAAATATCATATTAATTGAAATTGATTTTGTTTCAATTTAGATAATAGTAATGCTGATAATAGGAGTAATTATAACCAAATTTAGCAATAACAGTCAGGCAATAGTGTATCACCACCACTGTCAGACCAGCTGTGATTCTCAGGTTCATAGATGTCAAATGACGGGAGAATATCTCTTGTAATCTATGAAAATGAGTAAATTAGTACTCTCAGACCAGGATAGGAAGTCACACTATTGTAGTTTGGTGAGACTTCATAGAGCAAGAGAATAACATGATCAGAGTCAGGTTTATACACTGGAACATTCTATTTCCCAGCAATAGCAGTAAGGAGAAAACTGTTGGGGTTTTGTGGTCATGTTGCTGAGAAAAGAAGAAAAAGAGCAAATCTATTTGCATAAATATGCTGTTTACCCACATCCACAGAGCTATACAATAGTACCCTGCCTTAATATAACCAGTGGGAAAAACAGACAATTTTAGAAGACAAGCATGAAAGGAAATCTTGAAGCATAATTTTCAAAGGTGGATATCATTTTCTCATTTCACAGTGGGGTATTCCATGGATATGCTTATATCCTTGACCCAGTGATTAAATGATGAATACAATTACAGCAGGAAATCTGACAAGACAATCAGAAACAATACTATTACAGTTATGACTTTCCTAGAGTAACACATTATTACCTCTGTAGAATGAAAAGGTACCTTTGCAAAAATGTACTATATAGTATTAGAAAACCTAAATGAATTATTTTAATTAGAGAATCTATCTGTTCATATCAAAGAAATAAGGCCATTCTATTGTATATGCATAGATCCATAACTAAGGTGACTGGATAGCCCACTTTGCCCAGAACTATCCTTAGTTATGCCTATCATTCTGGCATAATTACCAATATCATCCCCTTTCACTCTCAGAATTGTGCCAGTTTGACAAGTTATATGGCCATTGAACTGGCAACTGAATTTATGCATCAGAGGGAATTTTAAATTGCTGGTTTAGCTATTCAGTGTCAAAACATAATCATTATTACATTAATCCCAATCAAGGTATGAGGAGCAAGAACCTAAAATTATAATGTGATATCATAAATTCCCAAAATTTATTTTTAATTTCAAAAATGCATGCATACGCCAAATTTCTTATGTTTATTTGTCATGTTTTTTTAAGTATATGGGATTCTCAGGCAATTTTCTAAATGTTTCTTCTCTATGCTATGCTTTCATCCCTGCAGTTTTAATTATTTTAATAGTTACAAAGAGCACAAGACACATAGAGTAAGTTAGCAGCATGGACTTTCCCAAATCATTTGAGTTCCAACTGAGTTACCTTGGCAAGTCTCTCAAAGTAGTCTATGGTTGCTTTATAATCTTTAAATTAAGGATTACTACTGCGCTTACCCCAAAGGGTTGCTGTAAGAAGGAAATAATGTTTCATATATAAACTATATATATATAGTACCTGTCATTTTGTAAGCATTATATGTTTAGGTAATAACCTGTAAAGAGCAAAAGAAAGATAATAAGGAAGAGGAATTTGTGTTTATTACAGTCTTTTAGAATTTTCCTAGGAGAAATGATTGGGGACTGATTGGATTCCCAGCCACAACACTCTGAGAGGATGCACTTAAAGAATATGAACAAAAACCTTGACTAAGGACGAGATAATGGACCTACAACTCTTCAGGACTCAGCACAGCACAGATCTAAGATAATGTTTTAAAAATGTCACGTGGGTACAGTTTCCAAGAGCTTTGAATACATTTCTTAAAAGAACTCAAAATTAAAGTAGGAACAAGAAAATATCAACTTTCTTTTCTCTTTTCTTCATCTCTTACTCCACATCTCATATTTAAGAAAATCCCATTGACATTGCCTTTAACGTATTTTGAAAATGTTCCCATAAGTGATCACACCCACCTATACCAACTTGCTCCATGCCACCAACACTTTTATCTCAGTTGCCTCCTAATTGGTCTCTCTGTTGTGCCCTTGCCTTCCATTCTGTGCATTCTCTCCCAATGCAAGAATTACACAGTTGAGGCAAAAGACATACCTTGTCTATCAAAAGCATTCAATGGTTTCCCAACCAATCATGGTAACAGTCAAAGCCCTTACTGTTGTGCATGAGGCCCTAATGATCTGATCCCCTTTTTGAATTATACTCCCTAATAGTGTTTCCCTTCCTTACTTTTGTAGAAGTCAAAATAATTTCATGCTTTTACCTGACGGGCACATGCAAGGGCAGTCATCACAGAAACTTTCAGTTTTGATCATGCATTATGAACTATAAACAATCAGGTCAAATATGAATATTCGTTTGATTTTTATACATGATTTATATGTGGATCCCACATTTCTCCCTTATTATTATTATTATTATTATTATTATTATTAATAAAATGCTGAAGTAGTAGGTAGATGCAAGATAAAGGTAGAAAACATAATTTAGTGCTGTAAGAAAGCAAATGTAGATGATCGGGTGTGTGCCTATAGACTAAGTATTAATCCAAGCTAGACAAGGGCAACAAAACATCCACGGATGCAGAAGATTTCTCTCAAAACAGGGGGGGTGAGGTTCTAAGCCTCACCTCTGTTGATCCCCCAATTTCTCACCTGATGGCCCCCCTGCGACTGTGCCTGTCTTAGGTTGTTCCTCCCTTGAGGAATCTTACCCGTCTTTGGTTAACCAGTCGTCTTCCGGGGCCATACAGGGAAATGTAAAGTTGGTAAGTGAGAGAGAAGCAATATTCTTTGAAAAGGTTAGCTTTTTACTTCTTTGCAGATTTATGCCCAGCATTTGTCTTGAGGTATCTTTACCACTTGGAAGAATTATAATACTTGGTAATTTTCGATATGAGGCACGAATTCTACTTAAGGGTTGTAATTAGGAAGGAAGAAGAAAAGGTATAGAAGTAGCAGATGGAAGAAAACATGGGAAGATTGATTATTTCTTTGACATATCTTCTTGTAGAGTAACATAAGCATGTATAGGTTTTAAACTACTAATTAAATTGCGTACACACATTAACATAATAGCTACATAACAAAAGCAGACCTACAATTACCAGCCATATCCAGTGAAACCAAGAAAACCAGTTATGTACCCTAGGCATTTGTGAAAACATAACGACTGATATGATGGATATTGTCTAACTGAATTTGAATAGTTTGAGAAAAATCAGACAAATTAAAACAACACATTCCTGGGAACTGTTCACATCCCATATATTCTTTTAACAGTAGATAGTCTATAGTCACACGATTTTGGAACGCTGCAACTTGCACTTCTCCTAATTGTTGGTTGAGTTCCTACAGTATAGATCCAGTCAAATTTGTTGTTTTACTGTATGCACAAGCCAGCTTAGATGTCTCCTTCTTCATTCCCACGGCAAGTCCATTGTGAAGAACTTATTGGAGATCACCACATACGAACTGCTTTTTTTTTAAAGAGAAAGGAATAGTATCAGAAAAATGTACTCCCATAGCTAATCATCTGACACCCTTTAAAAGGTCAAAATTAAGGATATGTTAAGCATGCATTAATCGTTGATTTGCAGTTAGTTTTATCCTATCAGGGAGTAATACCTCTTTTCTTTCCCCTTTTTTTTTGTTATCATTAATCTACAATTACATGAAGAATATTATGTTTACTAGGCTCTCCCCTACACCAGGTCCCCCCTACAAACCCCATTACAGTCACTGTCTATCAGCATAGCAAAATGTTGTATAATCACTACTTCACTTCTCTGTGTTGTACAGCCCTCTCCTTTCTCCCACAGCCCCCTTTATGCATGCTAATCATAATACCCCCTTTCTTCTCCCCCCCTTATCCCTCCCTACCCACCCATTCTCCCCAGTCCCTATCTCTTTGGTATATGTTAGTCCATTCTTGGGTTCTGTGATTATGCAGCTGTTTTGTTTCTTTAGTTTTTCCTTTGTTCTTATACTCCATAGATGAGTGAAATCATTTGGTATTTCTCTTTCTCCACTTGGCTTATTTCACTGAGCATAATACCCTCTATTTCCATCCATGTTGTTGCAAATGGTAGGATTTGTTTTCTTCTTATGGCTGAATAATATTACATTGTGTATATGTACCACATCTTCTTTATCCATTTATCTACTAATGGACACTTAGCTTGCTTCCAATTCTTGGCTATTGTAAATAGTGCTGTGATAAACATAGGGGTGCATCTGTCTTTTTCAAATTGGAGTGCTGAATTCTTAGGGTAAATAGCTAGGAGTGAAATTCCTGGGTCAAATGGTAAGTCTATTTTGAGCATTTTGAGGGACCTCCATACTGCTTTCCATAATGGTTGAACTAATTTACATTCCCACCAGCAGCGTAGGAGGGTGCCCCTTTCTCCACAACCTTGCCAACATTTCTTGTTGTTTGTCTTTTGGATGGTGGCCATCCTTACTGGTGTGAGGTGATATCTCCTTGTGGTTTTAATTTGCATTTCTCTGATAACTAGCGATGTGGAGCATCTTTTCATGTCTCTGTTGGCCATCTGAATTTCTTCTTCAGAGAACTGTCTGTTCAGCTCCTCTGCCCATTTTTTAATTGGATTATTTGCTTTTTGTTTGTTGAGGAGCATGAGCTCTTTATATATTTTGGATGTCAAGCCTTTATCGGATTTGTCATTTACAAATATATTCTCCCATACTGTAGGGTTCCTTTTTGTTCTATTGATGGTGTTTTTTGCTCTACAGAACGTTTTCAGCTTAATATCGTCCCACTTGTTCATTTTTGCTGTTGTTTTCCTTGCCCGGGGAGATATGTTCAAGAAGAGGTCACTCATGTTTATGTCTAAGAGATTTTTGCCTATGTTTTTTTCTAATAGTTTTATGGTTTCATGACTTACATTCAGGTCTTTGATCCATTTCAAATTTACTCTTGTGTATGGGGTTAGACAATGGTCCAGTTTCATTCTTACATGGAGCTGTCCAGTTTTGCCAGCACCATCTGTTGAAGAGACTGTCATTTTCCCATTGTATGTCCATGGCTCCTTTATCAAATATTAATTGACCATGTATGTTTGGGTTAATGTCTGGAGTCTCTAATCTGTTCCACTGGTCCGTGGCTCTGTTCTTGTGCCAATGCGAAATTGTCTTGATTACTATGGCTGTGTAGTAGAGCTTGAAGTTGGGGAGTCAGATCACTCCCCACTTTATTCTTCAATCTCAGGATTGCTTTGGCTATTTGGGGTCTTTGGTGTTTCCTTATGAATTTTTGAACTATTTGTTCCAGTTTGTTGAAGAATGTTGCAGGTAATTTGATAGGGATTGCATCAAATCTGTATATTGCTTTGGGCAGGATGGCCATTTTGATATTAATTCTTCCTAGCCATGAGCACGGGATGAGTTTCCATTTGTTTGTGTTCCCTATAATTTCTCTTAAGAGTGACTTGTAGTTTTCAGGGTATAGGTCTTTCACTTCTTTGGTTAGGTTTATTCCTAGGTATTTTATTTATTTTATTCTTTTTGATGCAATTGTGAAAGGAGTTGTTTTCCTGATTTCTCTTTCTATTGGTTCATTGTTAGTGTATAGGAAAGCCACAGATTTCTGTGTGTTAATTTTGTATCCTGCAACTTTGCTGAATCCTGATATCAGTTCTACTTGTTTTGGAGTGGAGTCCTTAGGATTTTTTATGTACAATATCATGTCATCTGCAAATAGTGACAGTTTAACTTCTTCTTTACCAATCTGGATTCCTTGTATGTATTTGTTTTGTCTGATTGCCATGGCTGGGACGTCCAGTACTATGTTGAATAACAGTGAGGAGAGGGGGCATCTCTGTCTTGTTCCCGATCTCAGAGGAAAAGCTTTCAGCTTCTCTCTATTCAGTATAATGTTGGCTGTGGGTTTATCATATATGGCCTTGATTATGTTGAGGTACTTGCCCTCTATAACCATTTTGCTGAGAGTTTATCATGAATGGATGTTGAATTTTGCGAATGCTTTTTCAGCATTTATGGAGATGATCATGTGGTTTTTGTCCTTCTTTTTGTTGAAGTGGTGGATGATGTTGATGGATTTCGAATGTTGTACCATCCTTGCATCCCTGGGATGACTCCCACTTGGTCATGGTGTATGATCCTTTTGATATATTTTTTAATTAGGTTTTCTAATATTTTATTGACTATTTTTGCATATACATTCATCAGGGATATTGGTCTGTAATTTTCTTTTTTGGTGGGGTCTTTGCCTGGTTTTGGTATTAGGGTGATGTTGGCTTCATAGAATGAGTTTGAGAGTATTCCCTCCTCTTCTATTTTTTGGAAAACTTTAAGGAGAATGGGTATTAGGTCTTCTCTGTGTGTCTGATAAAATTCCGAGGTAAATCTGTCTGGCCCGGGGGTTTTCTTCTTGGGTAGTTTTTTGATTACCATTTCAATTTCTTTGCTCATAATTGGTTTGTTTAACTTTTGTTTTTCTTCCTTGGTCAGTCTTGGAAGGTTTTATTTTTCTAGGATGTTGTCCTTTTCTTCTAGGTTTTTCAGCTTGTTAGCATATAGGTTTTCATAGCAGTCTTTAATAATTCTTTGTATTTCTGTGGAGTCTGTCATGATTTTTCCATTCTCATTTCTGATTCTGTTGATATGTGTTGATTCACTTTTTCTCGAAATAAGCTTGGCTAGAGGCTTACCTATTTTGTTTATTTTCTCAAAGAACCAGCTCTTGCTTTCATAGATTTTTTTCTATTGTTTTATTCTTCTCAATTTTGTTTATTTCTTCTCTGATCTTTATTATGTCCCTCCTTCTGCTGACTTTAGGCCTTGTTTGTTCTTCTTTTTCCAGTTTTGATAATTGTCATGTTAGACTATTCATTTGGGATTGTTCTTCCTTCTTTAAGTGTGCCTGGATCGCTATATACTTTCCTCTTAAGACTGCTTTCACTGAGTCCCACAGAAGTTGGGGCTTAGTGTTGTTGTTGTCATTTGTTTCTATATATTCCTTGATCTCTACTTTAATTTGTTCATTGATCCATTGATTATTTAGGAGCATGTTATTAAGCCTCCATGTGTTTGTGAGCCTTTTTGTTTTCTTTGTAGAAGTTATTTCAAGTTTTATACCTTTGTGGTCTGAAAAGTTGGTTGGTAGAATTTCAATCTTTTGGAATTTACTGAGGCTCTTTTTGTGAGCTAGTATATGGTCTATTCTGGAGAATGTTCCATGTGCACTTGAGAAGAATGTGTATCCTGTTTCTTTTGGATGTAGAGTTCTATAGATGTCTATTAGGTCCATCTGTTCTAGTGTGTTGTTCAGTGCCTCCATGTCCTTACTTATTTTCTGCCCAGTGGATCTATCCTTTGTGGTGAGTGTTGTGTTGAAGTCTCCTAAAATGAATGCATTGCATTCTATTTCCCCCTTTTGTTCTGTTAGTATTTGTTTCACATATGCTGTTTCTTCTGGTTTGGGTGCATATATATTTAGAATGGTTATATCCTCTCGTTGGACTGAGCGCTTTATCATTATGTAATGTCCTTCTTTATCTCTTGTTACTTTCTTTATTTTGAAGTCTATTTTGTCTGATACTAGTACTGCAACCCCTGCTTTCTTCTCTCTCTTGTTTGCCTGAAATATGTTTTTCCATCCCTTGACTTTTAGTCTGTGCATGTCCTTGGGTTTGAGGTGAGTTTCCTGTAAGCAGCATATAGATGGGTCTTGCTTTTTATTCATTCTATTACTCTGTCTTTTGATTGGTGCATTCAGTCCATTTACATTTAGGGTGACTATTGAAAGATATGTACTTATTGCCATTGCAGGCTTTAGATTTGTGGTTACCAAAGGTTCAAGGTTAGCCTCATTAGTATCTTACTGCCTAACTTACTGCCTTGCTTATTCAGCTGTTATATACACTGTCTGGAGATTCTTTTCTTATCTCCCTTCTTATTCCTCCTCCTCCAATCTTTATGTCTTGGTTGTTTTATTCTGTGCTCTTTCGTGTTTCCTTTAACTGCTTTAGTGGGTAGTTGATTTTATTTTTTGCCTTTAGTTAGTATTTGGTTGGTCTGCTTTCTTTGCTATTATTTTATTTTCTCTGGTGACATCTGTTTAGTGTTAGTAGTGCTCCCGCCTAAAACAGTCCCTCTAAAAGGCCCTGTAGAGGTGGTTTGTGGGAGGCAAATTCCCTCAACTTTTGTTTGTCTGGGAATTATTTAATACCTCCTTCATATTTAACTGATAATCATGCTGGATACCATATCCTTGGTTCAAGGCCCTTCTGTTTCATTGCATTAAATGTATCATGCCATTCTCTTCTGGCCTGTAAGGTTTCTGTTGAGAAGTCTGATGATAGCCTGATGGGTTTTCCTTTATAGGTAACCTTTCTCTCTCTATCTGCCTTTAAAACTCTGTCCTTGTCCTTGATCTTTGCCATTTTAATTATGTGACTTGGTGTTGTCCTCCTTGGGTCCTTTCTGTTGGGAGTTCTGTGTATTTCTGTGGTCTGTTTGATTAATTCCTCTCCCAGTTTGGAGAAGTTTTCAGCAATTATTTCTTCAAAGACGCTTTCTATCCTTTTTCCTCTCTCTTCTTCTTCTGGTACCCCTATAATACAGATATTGTTCCTTTTGGATTGGTCATACAGTTCTCTTAATATTGTTTCATTCCTGGAGATCCTTTTATCTCTCTCTGTGTCAGCTTCTATGCATTTCTGTTCTCTGGTTTCTATTCCATCAATAGCCTCTTGCATCTTATCCACTCTGCTTATAAATCCTTCCAGTTTGTTTCACTTCTGTGATCTCCTTCCGGACTTCTGTAATCTCCCTCCGGACTTCATCCCTTAGCTCTTGTATATTTCTCTGCATCTCCGTCAGCATGTTTGTGATTTTTATTTTGAATTCATTTTCAGGAAGATTGGTTAGGTCTGTCTCCTTCTCAGGTGTTGTCTCTGTTATCTTGGTGTGCCTGAAATTTTGCCTTTTCTTGGCGATAGAGATAGTTTGCAGAGCTGGCATGAGTGACAACTGGAAGAACTTTCTTTTTTGTTGGTTTGTGGCTTTCGTCTCCTGGGAGAACAGCGACCTCTAGTGGCTTGTGCTAGGTAGCTGTGCACAGACAGGGCTTCTGATTCCTGCCCAGGTGGTATGGAGTTTATCTCAGCTGTTGCTGTAGGCGTGACCTGTCTCGGGCTGCTACTCTGATATGGTGGAACCGCATTGGAGGGGGAATGGCCAGGAGGCTATTTATCTCCATGAGGGGCCTCCGTACTCCCTGCTGCCCAGGGGTTAGAGTGCCCAGAGTTCCCCAGATTCCCTGCTGCTGGACTAAGTGTCCCAGGATGCTTCCATCCAGCAGTGGGGTCCCTGTCCCTTTAAGACTTCCAAAAAGCACTCGCTTTCCTTTGTCCCCAGGGCGCCAGCCACAGGGACCCACTCACAGGTCTTACTGTCCTGTTTCCCTAGTTTCCATCACCCCAAGCATGCACTGTGTCTGCGCTCTGTTCCAGATGGCTAGGGCTGGGTGATTAGCAGTCCAGGGCTCCCTCTCCCTTCCTGCTCTGACTCCTCTCCTCCCACCCGGAGCTGGGGTGTGGGGCGCTCGGGTCCTGCCAGGCCAGGTCTTGTATCTTATCCCCTTAGTGAGGCGCTGGGTTCTCGCAGGTGTGGATGTGGTCTGGATGTTGTCCTGTGTCTTCTGGTCTCTCTTTTAGGAAGAGTTGTCTTTGTTATATTTTCAAAAATATATGTGGTTTTGCGAGGAGATTTCTGCTGCTCCAATAACGCCGCCATCTTGGCTCCTACAGTCAGCCTTGCTTTTTATTAGCTACCATTTGATAATTATGATAGCCATGTTAATTCAATATGTCAAGTATGATTTAGGTTATGTGTCAAGGCTTCATTTAAAATGCGATTCTATTATCAAGTCGATTTTTTGCCATATAACACATTCTACTAGAATATAATTGCAGAAACTGTAATAAATTTGATTAAAACACTGATATTATCTTGGCATTTAATATATATTAGCAGCTTGAATGCTAATTAAAGAAAAATAATAATAGAAAATGTTCTATTTCACTAGTGAAATATAATACACTGGTAAAATGCTTTATTTGCTATTGTATTCAAGTGGTTCATTATAAAGCAATGGCTCTGGAGCTGCACATTTGATGCTTTTATTTCAGCAAGTGATTATTACTATCCCAGACCATGTAATGTCACTATACATTCTCAATCAGTGAAGTCCCAAATGTATCCCCATTACTTTTATTGAGTAATAGGTTGTTTATTAAGATAAGCAGTATATCCATTAACTATGTATTTCTTTTTCAGCCCTTCAAAGGTAAGAACACCTTTGCTTACTGAGCACCCAATAGGGCAAGACCTTTTATTTTTCCCCATGTAGATTAACAGCATTTCAAGGCATGTAAAGTAAGTATATGTTGCTAATATTGCTTTGAGGCTTCTTACCCTTGTATTTTTGTGACTAAAAAATGTAAAAGACAGAAATTCTGAGGGATGAAGTTTTATAGAGCATATGATTCAATTTTCCAGTTTTCTAGACCTAACTTCATGTTTGGAGTTTGGAAAGAAGTGGACATTTCCCATAGTTTAGAGATCTCTCTTTTCAAGTTCATTATCCTTCCTGACAGTCCTCTACAAAGACAGCCAGCTTTCCTAAAGAATCACTTCTTCCTTTCCAAAAATGCCTCTTCTCAAGAACATTTGATTAGTGCCCGCTTAGTATATAGCAGATTGCAGATTGAATTCATAATCATACTGTGACAGAATGCACTGTCACTACACTTTGTTTTAGAAAATCAAACTTAGGTTCATTATATCCAAACCAGAGAAAATAACATAATTAAAAAAAAAACATAGTTTTCCATAGAAAATCTTTCTGTACAAAATACAGTGAAAATTTTGACTAACTTCCTGAGGTGGTGATTGCTATATGATTATAATATGATTTCGTAATTAATATAATCTGTTCATGTATTTCCTCAAAATATCATAAAATAATATTCCAAAATATATTTTCCAGAACAGATGGATCACAGATACTAACCTAAATGTACTAAATAAAAGGAGAGATCTGTGTATATTCATTGTCTTATTGGTTTTTATTAAATGAATGTATTTGAGGCTTTTTACTCATTTCAGTCTTGTCATGTTTCTCTGGCTACTTCCCCTTATAAAATGATTACTTACCACTCTCATATGCCATGTGTTGAATCTGAGATTAAGGGTTGCCAGAGAATAGAGAAATGGAATCAGATATTCTAGGAGGTCAGCCATCTCTTTAGTGATAGTTCCAAGCTTCAGTTACTTTGATATGAAATTTTCTGCATTTCCACAGGATGAAAAATAAAAAGAAAATACTTATGTTAATAACATAACTAATAATTGCTCTGGAACATTAGCTCATCTTACATATGTGCATTTAAGGAACTCAGTGACTTGCTTTGCTTTATTTTGGAAGATATAAAATGCTTATTGCAGCAAAACTTGCTCTGGTGCGAATGTACAAAACACAGTGCAAACTCAATTCACTGCATTCATCTTCTAGATTCATTAGTAAAGTGTTTTTTCATTCTAACTTTCTTCATTTAAGAAACAAAGACCAATGTACTAAAGAAGCATTTTACTTCCCAATAGTAATACCCTGGAAAATTCTTATGCAGGATTTAATTAAGTAAAATGTCTTCAAGTGGGTAATTGTTTCACTCAACAGATGAGTTCTGAAATGTTTCTCTGAAAGCAGATCTATTATATTTTCACCTTCAGGTCCCAGGGGTAACACGTCTTATTAATGCCTCTGATGAAATGGTTCTGCTTCCACAGGCATAGAACCAAACAGACAGCTCATCGAATAGATTGGAGTCCTTTTCATTACTTGTTCAATAAAAGATTTTACACATAGTTTTGCATTTTCTAAAAACAAGTTTCTGGATTTTTTTATGGAGAAATTTGAATATAATGAATCATTTTGCTAGCTAGAAGAAACCAAATGTAAGCAGTTATTATTTCAGAAAATATCAGATATGATTATTTTATAGAAAACTACTGAACAAGTAGCTTCACATCACAGACGTGAATTTTACATTATTTTCTTTATACATCCCATGCTCTTTATGTAGTTAATGGATATACTGTTTATCTTAATAGTAAGGTAATATAATTGGAAATTCAACTAACCTAACATGTATTTGTTAACATATAAGCAGATTCATTCATTCTTATTCCAATTACTATAATTTAAAAATTGTAACACTAAGATGAACCTATTTTTTCTTAAATATCAGTGCCAAATTGAACTTAGTCATTTATAATATGTTGTTAATGTTGTTACACCCGTCCATATGCTGAAGACATTTATATGATATCTTCAAAAAATGGCAGAAGTGTGTATACCTGAGAAAATTACATGTCTGTACACCAGGAAAGAAAAGCAGTATGCTCCATTTACAGCATCCATAAATAAGTTTACAAGTAGGATAAAGGCTCAAATACTCCATAGCTTTGATTTGGCAGTGAACCTGGGATACTGACAGACACATGGCCTTCTAGAAGAGGACAGATGAGTGTCTTGCAAACTGAGTAAGAGGATTTGAGGGAATCTATGGAAATCAAGGAAGAAAATGAAAATGGAGAAAAAGCTGTAAAGTCAACAGTGAGATAAATGATTTTTTACCATACTGTCTACCACTGAGGAGGAATTGGACAAGTGGTTGCAAACTGAGGACCATAAAGCAGAATCAGAGCCTGGACAGTGTCCTGGTTTTGTTTGCTCTCCTCTGGAGGTCACCCGCTGGTCTACTGCATTGTAACAACTAATGCTAATATCTGCCCAGAGTGGGCAGGAAATCTGGACACTTTTCAGATGCAGTTACAGAGATGCACACCTACACTGAACATAATGGAGGAAATTTAAGACTGCTGTGAGCGGAAACCAGGCAAATAGTCAAACTTTCACTGGTTCTTTTGGGAGAAGAGGGGCAGGGTGTGTGATGTTTAAAGAAAAAGTGGCATAGCTGGGACATCTTAGGCCTCAGACCCTCCTGCACTCCTCAGATTTAGAGGGAGCCCTAAAGGCTCTCAGAATTCCTGTGCGGCCAATCCTGACTGCCAACAGGGCACTTTGGCTCTCTTGGGGTGATTTCCCTGAAAGAGACAAATGCCAATGGGAAAATTATGGGTGAGGTATTGACTAATATTCAAGTTATAATAGCCTCTGAGTGGGTTTATAATGCCAGGGAGTGACAGTGACCCAGAAGAGAATATGAAACAGAACTATCAGGACACACTCTTGTGTCCAATCCTGTCTGCCCTGGAAAACTCCAATAGAGCTTATGGAAACCTGGCAAGAATATAAGAGATGTTATCTTGGTCAACACATGCCCCAGACTAAGGTGGAGTCATGTGAGACAAACCTGAGTCACCCGCACGGAGCACATGACTTGGTTTTACCAAGCCAAAAAACAGTGGGGCTGTCATTGTTGAATCAGGACATCTTCAAAACCTGCAATTGACAATGTCAGTACTGATGTCTTCACCGTCTGGTACAAGGCTTCTGGTAGGCACATAGAAGGCTGTTTGAATGAGGCATTGGGACCTGAAAGTAAATCCACCAGCTTACTGGCTGCAAGCTACCCTTTGCCACTGCATTAACCTTCTACCCCAACCTTAGATGCTTTAAGGAAAAAAAATGTTTAGCAGTTTTGACTAAATCTCACTGACTCCAAAGAGAACGGAAAGCAATCTGCACATATTCAAGTATTCAGGTAACGTTTCCCTTGGAAATGGAAAACTGAAGGTAAGCTACCATACAGTGGACTTACACAAGGAATGATTTCAGTGAACTATGTGTGTGTGTGTATGCTGGGCACCAGAGATGATTTAGCACATTTTCCATGCTGGCCATGTTGAGTGTGAGTTCAAGTTATAAGAAGGGCAAGAACTCAAATCAGCTGAAGAAAGATCAGGCTTCAAGAGCTGGGGAGATACTCTAGAAAAAAAGCAGCCAGCTGTTACAGGGGCTTAAGAAGGCAATGAGCCTATAAACAGAGGCAAAACAAAAAAACAAGTCTCTGAGCTCACCATGGCAGAGGCGGAAAATCAGAGAGAGATGAAAAGAGCGGGAATAAGGACATCAAAGCAGCCAGCAGCAGGACACAAGTGACAAGTAAATAGTGCTGCTGCAATGAAATAATGCCACAAAGCCAAGAGAAGGGCTTCTTTGGAGCCTTCGAAGCTTATTTATATCCCTATTGCCTTATAAACTCTGCCTCAGTCCTAATCCCTAAGCATCATTATTTCTTCCTCCTCCTTTATCGTGGCAATGGACTGTGCTCTTTCCAGGTGTGTGTATATTTTACGTGCACTTTTCTAGTTTAAGCCCCTCCTCAGCTCATGTAGAAATTGTTCATGGCCTTTTTCTCTGTGCTCTATCCCTACTATTTAGTTCAAGTTTAATTCATCAAGTTGGCATATCATTGCCCACATAAAGGTACAAATAGTCTCCTGCTATCCCCTCAATTTTTCCATAGGAACAGTTCCTCTACATGTCCCCCAAGGTAAAATCATCAAAATATCAGGAGCAGAAACAAAGTGTGACAGCACTAGTAGACCAAGTTAATGGAGAACATTTGATTCAGTCAATTTCACTTTACATGCCTTTTGTGAGGACATTTACCAACCTTGTTTGGACCAGAGTTTGGGCCAAAAATATAAGTACTTGGTTAAAATTATAGCTAAGGGGGAACTACATAGGATAATGTATAATACTAGGGGAAGGAAAAATGCAAGATGTTTGTTTTTATTATATTTAAAAACTCCAAATATAGACCTAAAAACTCCCAATTCACCTATCCCATGAACAATTACCGAATTATGCATTTGTATAGCATCTGTTTCCATAGACTCTAAGTAACAAATGTTATATACAGAATATATAAATGCAGATTTTTGTACCAAAACATCTTTTACAAATACTCTCCATTTAGATAATAGCCCCAAACTCAGCCAGATTTGCAATTGCATTTTAACTGAGGGTATGTTTAACATAGAAAAACAGTGCTATTTCCCTGCTGTTCAAAAAGTAATACACTTTTCTTTCCATTTAATACACAGAGCACTTCAGTTTTAATGAATAGTCTTCACTGTCCAATGCTTCACTATATCAATCAATGGGAATGATGTTTATTTCTTCAAGGAAAATACTTTTCACTCAGTTATATTTAATTTTCCCAGAACCAACCCCAGCAAAAAGAGAAAGAAAAACCCAATAATATTTAGAAGTAGATAAACTTCACTTAAGTTATAGAAACCCCACTTAGTTTAACTTGATAGACAAAAATAAGAAACAAATTCTTGTCCATTGTCAGCTTGTTTGGACATATCTGCAATGAACATCAGAAATGAACATGTCAGAATTTAGTTTTGACTCAGCAATATGTTACAGAGTACATCATTTGGTTGTAACTTCTCTAGTAAATCTTTGAGAAACTCAAAGGGCTGTTCTGTATATTGGTTCTGAACAGAACAGGAATTTTTAAAATTTATAGTGTTCACTGAACTTCATTTTAAAATGCTGTACTAAGTGACTCCTTTTTACCAAGCCATTAAAGATAACATGAACAGGAAAATATAAGCAGAAAGCAGGTATTTATGACTTAAAAATTAAATAAAAAATAAATTACCTTCATTAAAAAAAAAACTGGCATATGCAGAGAAACCTTGAAGACCAACAGAGACATCTTCTTCATTTCTCTTGAGTCCAATGTCTTGAATTTCCTACCATTTGTTTGATAGCTTCCAAAAGGAATCTTTCTAAAATATCAAGTCATTGCAAATGGTACTGAGTCGTTACACTAATTCTAAATGCTTTATAAAATAAATTGAGAATTTATTCTTCTTTGATTCAAGTTGCTTTAAAAAGAAAGAAAACCCAATAAACTGAGAGGATTGAATTGAGGCATAGAGATTTCATACAACGCTAACTTATATTTACTAAAATCTACAGCAGGTTTCTTTTTGCATGTGCCTAGGACAAGCCATTACCTCCATAGAATAAAGGGTACCTCACTGCTTGTCGTAGACAGAGGAAGGGTACTTACAACAAATGTAGGGACAAGTGTGATGCTTAAGGCAAAGTTGCTAAGACACTAGATCCTACATGTTCTCAACACAAGAAAAAAAGTGATAATTATGTGACATGATATAGGCATTAGCTAACAATAAAACGTTAATCATATTACAATACAGAAATGATTCAAATCAACAGGTTGTACACCTTAAACTTACACAATGTTATATGTCAATTATAGCTCAATTAAAAAAGTAAACACATAGGACTCAATCTCCAAGTGCAATGTCATTACAGGGTAATAATTGTCAGAAACTTATCACCATGGGTTATATTAGGGAAAGATCGTGAGTGATTGCAAACAAAGTTCTCATAGACAAAAGCAATAATACTCCATTTATTGCCCTGTTTACCACCCTGCTTACCTTTCATAGTGGCATTGATTTGTCACAATTTTTAGTATTCTCCTGTTTAATATATTTATTATACCTCTATCCACCACCATCACCAAGTCAAAAGTTCTATGAAATAAGGGTGCTTTTCATCCTTCTTTACCACTTTATTAACCATACATGTAATCATGACTGATCCATGGTAAATAATCAATAAATACATATTGAATAAATTAACATTTGAGGAGTTTAAGATAGTTTTTTAGAAGTAAGCATGAACGACTAATCTACCTACTAATGTTCTCTATAATTATACCTTAAAGTGTTCCTCTTTGTACTAAAAATAGTGATAGTCAAAACATTCTTGATTACCTAATATTAACTTCTTTAAAAATTAATGAATTTTAGCATTTAAAAAGTAATAACTTATAAGTGACAGTTCAAGATAGAGAATCTTATTCTCATATTTAAACCTCAATGCCTTTTTAATCAAAAGAAAGATAAAGTTAATAACAGGAACTATAGTTTTTGAATGTAGATTTTGTCATTAAAATTTCTACTCTTCTTTACACCTTTGACCAAATATAGAGTGATATCCTCACAGCAATATTTGTAGTTCCTTTCTATGTAAAATGAGATGGTTAATATATTTCCAGCAAATTGATAAAAGAACTAAATAGTAAGGAGATTAAATATATGAGAAAGCATGCTAGAATCTATTAGGTACTGGGCAAATATAGTATATTTTCATTATTTTAAGAATACTAATACTACATAATTTTGTTGAGTATTTGTTGGAAGGCACAAGTAAATAAAATTAGCATTTAAATGGTTTTCAATAACTCTCAAAATAATGCATCTTCAAATGTGTACATGACTTGTTTAGCATTCTTCAAATTTTACTGGATTTTTTGCATCTTATTCCATCCTTTTTTGTAATTTTTAATTTAGATGTATCAGAAAAAAACAAAAAGACATTAAATAACATATATATTATGTATAACCTATATTTTTAATATTTGTAGCTATTAAAGAAATAAGGCTTGAATTACTTTGTAGAAATATTTGAACTTTCTAAGATATTTCCACATTATGTATTTATAGAAACCACAGAAAATATTGGGTGGCATATTATTTTGTTTGCTTAAATATTAGTGGAAATTCTCAGATCTTTTTTAAAAAATATATAGTTAAGGTTTATCATTCTGCTTGCAAATTTATTCATCATAATCAGCTCTTACTTTTCTATATCCTAGCATATGGTAAGGAAAATATTATTTTGCCAAAATAGCCTTATGCAAAACAGATATCAAGGAATGAAGACTAGAAACACAATAGTCTTCTTCGATCAGAAATACTAAAATTCTTTTGTAAAACTACACATAAATATTCATGGAATACCTAAGCACAAATGTATATTCTATTTATGTTTATGAGTAGCAAATTAGTAAAAGTATTATATTGTACAATTTCATCTATTTAAAGTACATGATTTTTACATAATATCATTCAAATGAGTAATTCTTTTCATAAAAAACACTCTCTGTCACTTAGATGAACATTAAACTACTACAATACAAAATAAGTTTGCCCATGTCAAAAATTTAGGGTTAGGATCAAGCAACATCTAATGGAAAAAAATGGGAAACAAGTTTTCTTTCCTGTGTTTTTCTCTATCCAGATTAATGACATATTTTATTCAACAATACTCACTAGAAATAGTTGTTTTAGCCAAAAGTGAGGGCACAAAAAGGAGTTAAGAACAGCAGCACAGAAGAACTTCTATCTTTCTTAAAATATTTATAAAGGTTAATTACAATGCACAAAAACCAGGTAAATATCACTCAACTCCATGTAATGACTGGTCCCAGAGATCAATTCATTTCTCTTCAGCAGCCATTAAAAAAAAAGCATTACAAATCTTGATATTTCTAAACCCACCCAACCTATAATACATTGTTATATACGTGAACCATCTATAAAATAGGATATCTAAACTTGTGTACAGTATTAAAGAAAGCTGAAATGTATGTTTGCTGTCCCATTACCTTAGTCACCTCGAAATGACCAACCTATCCAGGTCCCTTATTAATTGCACCTACCTCTATGGAGTACCCAACCAGAGCTCATCTTGAATCAGCTGCTAAATGGAGTATTTTTTTCCCTAAATGTTCATACAGTCTTACCTTAGGTAATGAGCATGTTTGTGTTCATGTGTGTGTTCATATATATACAAAATTACATTTCACTCTGTATTTGTGGAGAGACAAACTTGCAAAAATCTGTGCTAACTGTTGAGTGTAATAGATCACACAGAAGAGAGATTACTACTCTCATAAGCACAAAATTAACAAGTTCTTCCTCTCACTGAATATGTTCATATATTATGTATCATATATATGTGATCTTTACTAACAGTACTCACCTATACCTATCAAAATTCTGACAATTCCACCTCTCTCCAACATCAGGGTCTCTGCACAGGTAGTTCTGTAGGCCTATTTTAATACCATCTCCCTGTTTCACCCCACTTCCTTGATTAATTTATCCTTGACTCAACAGCCATGTTCTCAGGGGATCATCCCTATCTCCACAGGCAATAGAGAACCATAAACTATTTTATTTTTATCCTGTATCACATTTATCTTTCTAATGGATATGTAGAAATTATTTAAATTGTCAACTTTTCCAAGAATTATGATAATTAGCATTTACTTTAGGGTTTAAATGCAACATATCGTTTAACCCTCACAAAGACACACTTGGAATTTCAGGGCCAGTGTGATCTGAGATAGTGTAAGTCCAGAAATCACA
Organism: Manis javanica; assembly: GCF_040802235.1. Classification (NCBI taxonomy): domain Eukaryota; kingdom Metazoa; phylum Chordata; class Mammalia; order Pholidota; family Manidae; genus Manis; species Manis javanica. The sequence continues at coordinate 108,062,507 of NC_133158.1, forward strand.
GTCCAATGTTGCTGAAAAATTTCTCTCTTCATCTTTTTTTTTTTAATGAGTACATTTGTTTACTTCACTGTGATGCTATTGATGGGGTAAAAGAAGGGATTGGTCATCTTTCAATACCGTATGTGCTTGATATGATATATTGTGATTGGACTCACTTCCAGTCTCCATATTCTGTGTATCCATTGCTATGCCAATAACTGGTGGCTTCATGCATATACTTCCTCTGCTTTAAAAGCCTCCTTGCTGGCAAATCTCTTATTCTTCATGAGGATAATACCTGTGTCTTGTTTACCCTGTGTTACTACCTTTATCTATTACTCCATTCATGCTGGCTTCTTTGTGGCTTTTTTGTAAGAGAAGCTTCTAGTTTTCAGTGACATCTTTGTTATAAAATACCAATGGTGTAATTAATTTTGGGAAAAAATTCCTAAGATGTTCTTTTTCTTCCCTTTCACCTAAGTGAACTTATTTTTAAATATATTTTTCCAGTTTTAGTGTGATATAATTGACATATAACATAGCATGTTTACAATGTGATGATTTGGTATATGTATACACTGTGAAATAATTCCTACAGTAAGGTCAGTTAATATATCCATCACCTCACATATTTACCTTTTTTCCTGTGGTAAGAATGCTTAAAATCTACTCTCTTAGCAGATTTCATATACACTATACAGTATTATCAATTATAGTCACCATGCTGTTACTTTAGATTCCCAAAACTTAATAATTTTAACAATTGGAAACTTGAGTCCTTTGATCCATCTCCCAGCCCTTGTCAACCACCAATTTACTCTGTTTCTATAAGTTTGACATTTTTATATTCAATACATGAAATCATACAGCATTTAACTTTCTCTGTTTTATTTCAGTTAGTATAATGCCCTCAAGACCCACCCATCCATGTTGTTGCAAGTGGCAAAAGTCTTTTTTGTGACTAATATTCCATTTTACATACACAAAAAAAATAATAAAACTTTGAGAAACTATCACAATGGAATGGAGATTTATGAACTGCCCAACAAAGAATTCAAAATAATTATCTTACATAAATCAATGAAATGCAATAGAACACAGATAAGACATTTAAATAAAATCAGGAAAACAATGCATGAATACAATGAGACATTAAATAAAGAACAAAAATCACTAAAGGAAAGAACCAAACAGAAATTCTGTCATGGAAGAACGCAAAGATAAAACAGAAAAATTCAATGGAGAGCTTCAACAGCAGACCAAGAAAAGCAATCAGCAAACTCAAAGACAAGTCATTTTAAATTAGCCAGTTAAAGGAACTGAAAAGAAAAAAAGAGTGAGAAAGCCTAGATGAATTATGGGACACCATTAAGTGAATGACCATTTTTGTCACAAGAGTCCCAAAAAGAGGAGAAAGAGAAAGAAAAGAACAAAAGGATTATTTGAAGAATTAATAACTGAAAATATCTTAAATCTTAGGAGAAATATGGACATTCAGGTACAGAAAGCTCAAAAGATACCGAGCAAGAAAAACCCAAAAGCATTATCCCAGGGCACATCATAATCGAAATGTTAAAGGTGGAAGAGAAAGAGATAATTTTGAAAGCAGCACAGTAAAACAACACATCACAAACAAGGGGAGCCCCCAGAGATGCGGACAAGAGCACGTCCCACAGGATCCCCAGCCTGGCAGGAATGCAGTGTTCACAGACTGCAGCTGGGAGAGCCTGCGGTCCAGTTCCAGAGCCATTTCAGAATCTACAATCAGACCAGGCTGGGCAGGCTTACCTCTGGGGCTGCCAGACAATGGCTGAGAAGGGCTAGAGCTGAGTCATGGGCCACTTCAAGGTCCACGGCCAGGACCAAGGTCTGGGTGTCAGTTATAGGAGGCATGAGTGGGTGTGACTCCTGCCAGGTCCCCTTGTGTATGGTACTGGTGACAGGTTCAGCACTGTACCTGAGCCCTCAGAGTTATGGAGCTGTTTTCAGCTCTATAGCCAGGACCATGATCAGCAAGTCAGCTACCTGGGTGCAGGCCTACTTGTAAAGGGTTTTCTTAAATCCTGGACTCCACTGGAGTTTTATAATCTCCTATCTGAATTCCACAGCTCCCACAAAGTCACTTTTATCCATGGACAGATGCCAAACTATTGTGTCTAATAGGGAATGTAAGTGGAAGACCACTTATTCCACCATCTTGTTGATGTGACTTTCCATAAGTATTCTCATGACTCAGCTGTCAATCCTGATATGTGTCCATGTGTATATATGTAGAACAGGGCTATACTTAACAGACCAGCAGAAGGAACACAGAGAGAAACATCATTCCTGCTAATTTTACTTGCTGAATTACTAGAAGATAAAATTCATCCAATTCATGGTGCATTTGAGGAATCATTTCCTTTTTTTTCCACATAGCATTTTCTTGAGGAGTTGAAAAATTTTACAGCTTGCATCTTTAAAGCTTGCTTTATTGTAATAACAATAAGCCAAGATATCCTACAGCATAGGAAAATATATTCATAAATGATTTATCCAATAAGGGGTTAACATCCAAAATACATAAAGAACTCAGATGGCTCAACACTCAAAAAAAAAAAATAGACCTGATCAAAAAATGGCAGAGGACCTAAGCAGAAACTTCTTCAAAGAAGAAATTCAGATGGCCAATGGACACATGAAAAATGCTCCACATCACTAATCATCAGAGAAATGCAAATTAAAACCACAATATCACCTCATAGCAGTTAGTATGGCTGCTATCCAAAGACAAAAAACAACAAATACTGGCAAGGATATGGAGAAAGGGGAACCCTCCTACACTGTTGGTGGGAATGTAAATTGGATCAACCATTATGGAAAACAATATGGAAGTTCCTCAAAAAACTAAAAATAAAAATACCATTTGACCCAGTAATTCCACTCTTAGGAAATTACTGGAAGAAAACACGATCCCTGATTCGAAAAGACATATGCACTCCTATGTTTATTGCTGCACTATTTACAATAGCCGAGATGTGGGAGCAACCTAAGTGTCCATCAGTCGATGAATGGATAAAGAAGATGTGGTACACACACACAATGGAATACTATTTAGCCATGAAAAGAAAATAAATCCTGTCATTTGCAACAACATGGATGGAGCTAGAGGGTATTATACTCAGTGAAATAAACCAAGCAATAAAAGACAAACACCAAATGATTTCACTCATTTGTGGAGTATAAAAACAAAGCAAAACAGAAGGAACAAAATAGCAGTAGACTTATAGACACTGAGAAGGGACTAGTGATTGCCACAGGGGAGGGGTTGGGGAGGATGGGTGGGAAGGGAGAAGGGAATTAAAGGGCACTACAATTCACAGTCTCAATATAGGTAGGTCATGGGGACAGTAGCACAGCACAGAGAATGCAATTAATAACTGCATAACATCTTACTACATTGTTAAACAGTGACCAAAATGTAGGGGGTGAGGACTTGATAATATGGGTGAATGTTGAACTACTGTGGTGTCTATATGAAACCATCATAAGATTGTATATTGATGAGACTGTAATAAAAATAGCAAGAATATGCCAATTAAAAATGTACTATTTCAATGGAGCATTTTCAGCTATTTCATAGATCTAAAAACACTATTCAAACACAATTGAATAAGAAAATTCTTGATGTTGTTGGTAATATCATTATATTTTATTCATTAAACCATTTAAAAAATGTCCAAATGAAAGTAAAACCTAAGTCATTCATCAATGCTCATTGAGCTAATTGAATATACAGCCACTCTCAAGGAAGCAGGAGAATAAGACCCAGATTTTATCTTCCTAGGGATTAGTTTAGTGGGAGTTGGCATTATATTAACAAAGGATTTACATAAAAGAATCAACAAATGCTTTCTGGATGAGGTGTGTTAGACTTCAATAATAAGTCTAAAATACATTCTGCCTCCTAGGAAAAAATGGGACTCCCATAATCTGAAGATTGAGTGGAAAAAGTGTTTTGAGCACCAAAAAAACCAAGGTCAAGATATGTCATCTCCAGTTATTAGATTCATATTCAGAATCATGTTCATCCTATCAATTGTCCATATGTAATATTGGCAGTTAGAAGTATATGGTAAAATTGCCATAATGTAGCTATCTAAATCAATGGGGAATGATTTTAGAAATTTTGGACAAAAACATTGTCTATATAATCTGATTTAATTTAAAAATTGACTTATTCACAAAGTTCACAAAGAGCCCATTTATCTAAATCTCTGCTTTAGAATCGGTTAGGAGAGTCATCCTACAGTAGCACTTTGTGTTTGACCATCAAGAGACTCAAGCACTACTTCATACCCGCCCCCCTCTTCAAAAGACATTAGATTCTGTAGAAGACAAAACCAAATGGCAGCTCAATTGTAAACAAACAAAAATTACAAAACTTTTTTGTTCCAAAACCTCTCACACATTTTGTTAGATATCCCATTACTATCACTTTGTTAAGAATTAAATAGGCCAATAAATACTCAAGGAAGAATGCTGCAAATTCACAATAAAAATTCAATGTTTATATGAACAATTAATCCTAGAGCTAGAAGTATTATAAATATAAATAAGTAAAAAATCACATCATCTGATGTTTATAATTACTGTACCATTCAAATAATATAAAGTATGTAATAAAACAAATGATTGTCAGAAATAGGAATGAGAAGTGAGACTGTCAACAGGTGAATTGTCCATTCTCAGATATAGTGCATTGACTCTCCTAAGACCCAAGAGAATACCACAAATTTTAGGTAAATCTTTTACCACAATCTCTCACTGATCGCCTCATCTGACTCCATGTGTGTGTGTGTGTGTGTGTGTGTGTGTGTGTGTGTGTGTGTGTGTCCATTTCTCTGGAAAAGGCCAAAAGAATAAGTCACAGCCCATCTATTGTTTTGTACTTTATCTATAGCTGGTCTGTCAGAAGGATGCACAGACTCATTTTTATGGAAAGAAACATAATAATCTTAACTTTTGAAATAAATTGAAATTCTGGTGCCAGTTTGAAGTACAAGTGGAGCTACCTCTGGGAACAGTTCCGTTACTCTGGACTGCAATAACATACTATAATGCAAAGTGCTTTTTAAATAACTCACCAATGTTCTTAACATTTCTATTAGAGTCTTCAATTAGTGCAATACAGTTTCAAGTTGCAGTTATTCTAAAGTGTATGGGAAGAGAATGCTAATTGTGAACAGCCTCCTTTCTCTCTGTTCTTGAGTCAAAGCACTCTGTAACAAAAGTAGCAGTACTTCCTGAGATGTGGGATATGAGGGTTCCATCTATGGACAGTTGCATATTCAATTAAAACAAAGCAACATGCTTTACTTATTTATGTATCTAATGACTGGAAGTATTTGTGTCCAGTTTAAAATAAATGAAGTTTCATTTCAACCAAATGTTTGAGATTTCTCTTTTGAAAAAATCAGTTAATATAGAACTCTATTTTTTAACTGCTAAATGTAGAACTTATAATTGATTGTAATTTTATGTATGACCCTTATTTTTAAAAAGGTAAATTTAAACCCTGAATGTTTTAATAGTTTTGTAATTATTCCATGTTTCACTACATGCAAAATAGATTGTATGCAATTGGACAAAATGTGATCTAATAAACTATGGACATTGAAGGGATTATTTTCCCCTATTTTATAGGTTGTGGGTTTGTTAACATCTACTCTTACAAGATCTTTTTTTTGGCATGCATTATCTAATATTTTTGGTCCTCAGGCAAAACGGAAACTAAAAGAGCTCTTTTTAAATATCTTATTACAATAGAGTATTGTTTTGAAAAACATGGTCATTTAAACATGTAGAGCGTCACAATGAATTCAATGAAGCTAATACAACTTGGATATCAGAATAAAACAAGGCCAGCTCTAAAAATGAAAGTATGGGGAATATTACTTCCTTAACAAAATATTTGCAAATGGAATTTAACATTGTACTAAAAAGAATAATAAGCCATTATGGTTTGTCAAAGAAATGAAATTGTGATTCCATATTAGAAAATCTATTATCTAACTCACTATATTAACAGATTCAAGAAGAAGGGATATATGAGCCAATAGAGGCTAAATAAATTAATAAATTAATGAAATTTGATGCACATTCTTGATAAAATTGCTTATGAATTAAGAATAGAGGAAAACTTCCTTATCTTCACATGCTTAGATGTAGCAATAAAACTCCTAGATTAATTATAACTAATTTTGAAATATGCTAAATGATCAAATCAAGGACAGAGACAAGTATCAAAGCCCATTATCTCATCAACTATTTATCTTTTACTGGATCTTAACCAACACAATTCATAAAGTCAAAAAGTTAGAAGCATACATATTGAAAGAGAAAAACAAATCCTTATTATTTTCAGACAATAAGATTACAAGCAAAAAAAAAATCCCATTAAATAAAAAAAATAGAACTAATAGAGAGTATAGCAAGATGACCAACTAAATAATTAATTTCCAAAAAATACAGGCCTTACTATCTATCAGATGGCCTATTGGAAAAAGTTAATTAAAATTATTTAATTTGCAGTGGCATCATAATCAATAAATATCTAGGAATACATCTGTCTAAATATGAAAATATTATTTTAAATGATATAATAATAATCACCAATTATTTATTCTGAGTGACCTAGAAACGGTGATTGCCACTCAAAATAGGACTTCTGCCCCAACTGTTGGAAGGCTATTGGCAGCTATTAGCTGCCTCAACTGCACAGAAACAATTTGTCAAAAGTCATACCTTTAGAATGTCCCACCTCCAATTACTAATAAAGGCAGTCATATAAATTTATTTTGGATCAATACGGCTGATGTTTAACCCCAGAATTCCCAGTGCACTTTGTCAAAGCTGGTATCGCATCTCCCAATCCTTTCTTTCCCTACCCTTCCACATATTCAGATAGCAGAGGCACTATCTAATAAATATCCTGCACACCCGTCACCATGTCAGTGTCTCATCCTCGGGAATTCAGCCTACAGCTTTTGGTGCTGACAGTGGTCTGGGAAATAAGGCAGTAAGATGCATTTTGAGAACTGGATCATGTGCCGTCTGGCTGGCCATAAGGGCCCCATCACTGCTGGCAGGTAGAACACAAATGACCTCTAGTAAACCGTGAGTTCCCAGTTCTTCAGATAGCGATTTGGGTTGGTTTCTGTGGAAAGAAATGCACCAGGCTGGAGAAAATATTAGGTCTGAGAGAACTGAGAGGGGAGGAGGTGATAATTATAATATAATGAATTGGATGGCTATTGTTAATTTCCAGGGACTTCTCTGAAACAGTGGTTTTCAGAGTGCAAACTAAAGAATTTGTTAGAAATGCCCATAATCAGGTATCATTCCAGATACACTGAATAAAAAACTGTGAAATTGAGGGCGATGATCTATGTTTGGAAAAGGCCCACAAGGTTATGCTGATACTCTGCTTTAGGAAGTAATTAACAGACAATTGAGTGCCAAGTGTGAATGCTAGAAGTATCCTAAATGAATCTATTACCTCTTATGGCAGAAGAACAGAAAAAGCAGATAACAGACTCAGGACTTACTGTCAGTAGCCCCAACATAAACTTCAGTCAAGAAATCTCTGCTGTTCCCACGTCTGAATCTAGTCTGGGAGTCGGCCCTAAAAAAGTTGATGCCCTGAAAAAGTCCTTGCATTCCCTCGGAATCTCTGACCCGACAGAAGGGCAGGTCTCTGGTAAGACCTTATACTGCCTTGTCTGGCAAACAAGACCAAGCCACGATCTGACAGATACAATAAAGGAATAAGGAATTTTTTTAAGTTCCAGCCACTATGCTTTCTTACAAAGACAGTGAAAGAAGTAGTCAAAGTGCTGATTGCCATGGCTCTTGTGCAGAACACATTGAAAAAATGAGGCAAAATAAATTCAACGTGGATGATAGGATGTAGTTCTGTGAAGTGCTCATTGTAGCCTGTAACCAAGTGGTTTCAGAGTTTCTATGTGTATCCCAAGGGGGCAGATAGAAATCCTCGTACTTCATCACAAACTGGGAGGCAATAGGAATCCTCCCATCACAGTCTCTTTGGTAGATAGGGAAGCAAGTAAGAAAATGGCCTTGCAGCAGCTGCTCATAAGCCTCACATGCACTCAAGTTCCAGGAGGATCATGATTTATTCCACCAAGGTTCAGATCCTCTGTGGTTCACGCTTTGTCAATGTGGCGTTGTTCACTCAATACTGTCATAGGGTCCTTTTCCTCTCTCACTCTGCTCCTTGTTGGAGACAATGCAAAGACTAATCCCTGACAAGACAATATGTACCCCTGGGAGGAAGCCACCTTCTGCCTGCCATTAGGCCTATAACATGAAAAATCAAGTTGGGGATATGTCCCACACCCCCTTTCCACAAATATTGGTCCCCAAAATATTCTGTACACTGCTTCATGGAGGCACAATGTGACAATGAGCTAAACTATAAATGTACATTCTACCATATTTAATCCCTACACAACTCTTTGAAAGGTCAGAGATTTCAAGTAATGGTTCCACAGTTTTAAAACTATTAAGTGGTAGAGAAATATAGGTATGATGAAGTGCCTGCTTTTAGCCACAATGCTATGTTACCTCAATACACAAGAGATCTGTAACAATAAAAAGGGTGAATACGACAGGCACAGTCACAGGGGGGGCATCAGGTGAGAAATTGGGGATCAACAGAGGTGAGGATTAGAACCTCACCCCCCCCTGTTTTGAGAGAAATCTTCTGCATCCGTGGATGTTTAAATGCCCTTGTCTAGCTCGGATTAACACATAGTCTACAGGCACACACCTGATCTTCTACAATTGCTCTCTTACAACACTAAACTATGTTTTCTACCTTTATCTTGCATCTACCTACCACTTCAGCATTTCATTAAAAATAAAAATAATAATAATAATAAAGGGAGAAATGTGGGATCCACATATAAATCAAGTATAAAAATCAAATGAATATTCATATTTGACCTGATTGTTTACAGTTCATAATGCATGACCAAAACTGAAAGTTTCTTTGATGACTGCCCTTGTACTGTTCACCATGTAAGAACTTATTCACTATGTAAGAATTCGTTCACCATGTAAGAACTTGTTCGTTATGCTTCAGAAGATTGGAGACTGATGAGAATTAGGCTTGAGATGGATTAATGATTGTGCATTGAGCATTGAGTCCCCTATACAGAATTTTATTGTTGTTAACCATTTGATCAATAAATATGAGAGATACCCTCTCAAAAAAAAAAAGGGTGAATACTACTCAATACAAACTGGTCCTTAATAAAAAAAGGAATATAAATAAATAAATAAATGAAATGAAAGAAGTTCTTGGGAGGAAAACATGACATAAGAAAGGCAATGTCCTAATAATTATTGAGGCTGAATAATGGGCACAAGTGTTAATCATACCCTTTTGTCTGCTTTTGTGTCTGATTGAAATTTTCTGTAATGAAGAATTTCAAACTATATTATAATAAAATACAGCTTTCCCTTAGTATCTGAAAAAATACAAAACAAAGCCATATGGACAGAATGATAAAATTTATCCCCTTAAAATACTAAGCTATTCTATCAAAAGAAGGCATACGTAAAAATTATGATAATTGATGGCTTGAGGAAAAATTTGCTTCATAAGTAAAATATGTTCACTATTTAGAATAAAGAATTTCTAAACACCAGTAAGGAAATGACACTCACTAGAGGAATGTTTTGGAGGTGATACTTCTATTTATAGCATAGACTGTGATGATGATTTCACAGATGTACATTTATCTCCAAACTCATCAAATTGTTTAGTTTAGAGTAAATACATGTAATTTTTATGTCAATCATGCCTCAATAAATTAGTTTACAAAAAAGAACATCACACCCAATTAGAAAATGGTCAATTAGTATTGAACACAAAATATCCATAATAATAATAACCTTTAAATTTACATATATGGAAAGGCATAGAAAAAGATCTATGAGATATACCAGAGCAATGGCAGTAGCTAGTTCTGGGAAGAAGACTACAATACAGCAGAGTCAAAGGTCATGGTCTCCACTGCAATTAAAAAAATTTTTTTTCAAGAAAATGTAATATTAATCTAATTAAACAACTTAAGAAAAAAAATTAAAGAATAAGATATGTACACAATTTCTTAGAACATTTAAAATTATGTATTTCAATGTACTTGTCAATGAAGATAATTTTTTTAAAACCAATAAGAATCACCAATACTGCATCTTTGTAAAATATAAATTATAGACATTGACTGTAGAAAACTTAAAGTAGAAAACCTAAAATATACTGAAAAACAAAAATGTAACAAAGAAAACTATCCATACAAAACAAAACAAGACCTATTCATACGGACAAAACAAAAGTAAAAGGAACGGCCCCACACCCATGCCCATGGCTTCAGGTCCAGATAGCCTGTGTGAGTATTTAAAAGTTAATAAGGAAGGAAAAATATTCCTGATATTTAATGATTCTAGGATACAAGGATACAATCCAATCTGCCCAATTTACTTTTCTAAACTAAACCCGTACATTTTATCTGCACTTCCCATGGCGAAAAATGCATTTAATTTATATTTCTAAATTAAACCTACTCTAATAACATCTACTTATTATCACTAATTAATATAAACAAAATCTACAAAAATAATGTCATACTTTTTACTCCTTGATAATAAACTGTTATGGTCCTTAAAAATAAGTAAAATGAAGTAGACAAAATTTCTTAGGTATAAGAGCTATAGCTAATTCATCTTTAGATTTTTCTTGTAGAACTGCTTCCCATTATTCCAAGCCAATAAGGTTTTACAATGCCCTTAAATGGGTATTTAAAAGTGCTTATTATCAAATTCATGTGTGTATCATAGGTGACAGAGAGCATTTTCATTAAAATATTTTTTGAACATGTATCCATATCAATAAAAAATTAAAAATAATTTAACATATCTTTTCTTATAAATTATACATATGTATATTTACCATGATATGCACTGTAAGATATGCCTAAATATCAGATTGAAAGTAATAAGATATTATTTTGATTTTCTTATATAAAAAATTAAACTATTGATTTGAAATAATTCGCTACTTTTTGTTATTCTTTTATGATCCAGTTACCTGAAGTTCTAATTTTTCAGTTCAGAATATTTCAAAACCTTGTTTTTATAGCTGTTGTAACTGGTGAAAACAAATGAACAAAAAATATACAAAGATACAAATGGAAGAACTGAATGCCTGTGCTTACTAAATTATCTTACTTTAATTCTCTAATTCTACTTATTGGCTGTACAAATGATTTCATCAGACTTAGGTAATTAAATACCAACATTCTTTAAAGTCAACCACATGCTATTTAAAAACAAAAGCAGAAATTATTTTTTAAGTATTTTATCACATTAGAAAGTTGTTCCATAATTGAAAATTTTAAGTTATGAGAGTTTTATAACTAATCCACTGTAGTGTTCATGGCAACTAAATAATACAGCTAGAAAAATATTGCCAAAGACCAGCTTTCGAAAGTCAATTACCATATCATGAGCTTCTTTTAAAAGAGTAGTTACATTCTTGTTTATTAAGATGTCAACTTAACCTTGAAGACTGTGTGTGTGTATGTGTGTGTGTGTGTGTGCCTGAATGTCAGATGTGTGTATGTGTATTTTAATGTATGCAATGTAGCAAGATATTGATGGCTTTTTTTATAACAGAAATGGCCACAAAATTGGAACACCTGGTTTTTATTTTTTACAGTACTTTTGAAATATTGCTTAACTTTTTTGACAAAACAAAAAAGTATTTTTGCCATAGGATAATTGGTAAATGTGTGTGGTATAAAACATTTGTATACTCATCTTCTTACATTACATTTTATATATTTCATTTTAAAGGGTCTCCTATGTAAAAGTCTTATATTTAAAATATGTACATATATAAATACATCCATTCTATTTTGCATTACTGAAAATGAAATGCATTCCAATATGGAGGAAACTAATTAACAAGTGAGGTTGTCAATTATAACCCCTTGCATTGTGACTTTCCCCTGGTTTAAGGATCACTTAGACTTTGTACATGCCTGTGATTCTCATAAATGGCTCTGATTAAAAGAGTGAAGAAGGCCAAGGTCACATCACTGATTTTTTGTCACATCACTCGGAGATGGGGATATAGAGAAAATATAGTGTGGTTGGCTAGATAAGTGGTACATATTTTTAATGTCTTAAATTTGTTCATTTTTGCAATGTAATTGTGAAGTTGTTGAGTTATAGTCTGCAAGTCAACATCTAAGTATCTTTAAACTGTTATATAAAGCTTCTAGTTAATACATTTGTTTTTTGATCACAATAGTTAAAAAATTAGAGGAGGTAGTGAGAGCTATAACCACTCTATGAGTACTTTGCAAAGGAAAAAGATTTTCAGAAAGCTTAAGCAGGCCAGGTTGATTAGAAAAATGTTCAGTGAAATATATTGATTAAATGTTGCTTAGCCATTTCTTTAAAAGAAGGCCTAAGGCTAATAATAGCAGAATTAAAGAAAGAAAACCCCTATGTGTTTTTTGTTTTTTGTTTTGCAGAGCATTATAAGTAATGGCTACATAATCTTTCCTCCCTTTCTTTCTTCCTTTCCCTTTTTATTTTTTTTCTTCTTTTCTATTTTCCCATTGGACAGAAGAATCAAAAGATTATAGGTATAAAAAGAATAACTATCTAAATTAGTGGTTTAATGAGAAATGAGCATTACTCCACAGGAAAGTCTTCCTACAATCTGTGACTCTTAATTATGGAGACAAAAGTAACACCTAATTATGAAATAAGGCAAAACAAAACAAAAACCAAAATTTGCAAAGATAGTTTCATGCTAACACCAGGTATATATATATAGTGGAATGCAAGCTCCTAAGAATGGCATCTCATCCCTGGCAGGAAATGTGTCTGCTAATGTTCTGTGATACTAAGAAGTAAAAAAACAACCACCACTGGTTAACAATGTTTAACCGTACATGATGGCAGTGGTATTTAGCAACGTAAGAACTTAAAGCAGTTTACATTCATACCAAGGTATATAAGGGACTGTTTTTCTTTCAGTCTCAACTATTATTGTATTTCTACCTTTAATCCCTTAAAGAAGAGTAAATTACTATTTTAGTTGAAAAAATATTTATATTCATAAAGTTTATTTAATATAATTTATAAAGATGCAGCAAATGCTTGCAGAAAAGTTTGCAAAGCATTCCATTCATTAGAAGCTACTTAAAGCAAAAGCATTATTTTAGTCTTCTTGATCTGTCATTAAAAAAAATGCCATAAACTGTGGCTTAAACAAGAGAAATGAATATTACTCCATAGGGAAGAGCCTCCTGTCTTGGCTTGTAGGCAGGCACTGTCTTGCAGTGTTCTCATATGACCTCTCCTTTGTGAGTTCTCAGGCTGAGAGAGAAAAAGAAAGCACTCTGGCCAATCTTCTTATAAGGACACCAAACCCATCATGTGGGCTCCCCCCTACCCCCATGATCTCATCTAGTTACTTTCCAAAAGCCCCATCTCCAAATACCATCACACTAGGGGTTAGCGCTTTGTGAAATCATAGCAGATATATATATATAGGTCTCTGCCCCCAGTTCTTGCACAGAGCTCCTAAACCCTTGCAATCTCCTAGATGAGAACACTAGGACTATCTTTTGTTCCAATATTTGGTCTTTGACCTCAGATCCTGACACAGAGCTCCTAAAACTTTTGGAATTTCCTGGGTGATAGCAGTGTCTTTTGTTCTAATGAGTAGAATTCTTTGTGGTCTTCTGGATGAGTGCTGGTCCTTAGAGAGACCAAGCCATAATTAGAATATTGGAATTTTCATCCCTGCCCCCACCCCCATTCTCCAGAGAGAGAAGAGGAGCTGGTAATGGAGGTTAATCAATAATGCTTATGTGATGATGCCTCCACAAAAAATCCAAAAGAACAAGGTTTGGAGAGCTTCTGGATTACTGAATACATGGAGGTGCTAGAAGAACATGGAAGCCCTGGGTCCATTCTCCATATTTAGTCCTATTCATCTCTTCCATCTGGATGCTCTTCTGTATCTTTTATCTTATCCTTTTATAATGAGCTGTTAAACAGTAAGTATTAAACTACCTTCGTGAATTTTATGAGTTACTCTAGTAAATTAACTGAACCTGAGAAGGGGGTTATTGGAAGCCTCCAATTTATAGCCAATGCATGAGAAGTACAGGTAACAACTTGGATTTGCAACGGGCGTGTGGTGTAGGAAGAGGAAGGTAGTCTTGTAGAACTGAGCTCTTACCTGTGTGATCTGATGCTATCTTCAGTAGATCATGTCAGAATTGAATTAAACTGTAGGACACCCAGTTGTTGTCAAAAATAACTGCTTGGTGTGGGAAAAACGCACACACATTTGGTGACTAGAAGTGTCAAAGTGAAGTGTCCGTGTAAGTAGTAAAGGAGAAATACATTGGAAGAAAAGTTAGTTTTTCCTGCACTGGCTTCAACATAAATTTGGGGAGGGACACAAACTTTCAATCTATAACATGCACTGCCTTTATTAGAAGCTATTGAACCTCTAGAAGCACCTTTTCCATGATTACAGCTGTTATAAAAATATCTATTTTAGGCATTTAAATGAAATGTTAACATCATTATTTTACTCTACTTAATTTTGTCTATCCCATAGTCAGAATATTTAGGTCTGGGAAAGAAAGGAGGATAGTAGGAGTAGCATCTTCCACTGTTACACTTTCTAAACACCTCATGAGTTAACTGGATGCATGTAAATCTAAGAAAACCAATTTCAAAGGCAAAGATTTAGAGATTTTACTGATGCAAATCAGTTGTAAAAAAATAGGATTAATATATCTTTCTGTGGTGAAAGGAAATATCTATCTGTATTTATGTAGGATTTATATCTTATCCTCAAATCTCTGGATCCAAAATAACTTTAGTTCCTTTAAAATATAAACCACACCAGATAATGAATTATTTACAAAATATATCAACTAGCTTTAGATGGCAAAACTGTTCCATTTATAGATAAATATATTATTTTTAACAAGGGAGAAGTTCATCTCTCTCTCACACAACAGAAATCTCTGTTAGGCTGTTCATGCATCTCCACCTATTCCATCTGCTATTGTTTGAAACTTAGTACTTCACAACTTGGTCCAAACTGGCTGCTCTATCTCCAGCCATCACATTCACATTGTAACAACAGGAAAGGGTAAGAGATAGAAGAAATATGTGGCCTATCCTTTTTCTGTATGTCTGATGTTTTAAAACTAAAATAAGTGATATTCAGAGAAGTGCACTGATTTAAGCATACATTAAATGATGATTTATCACAAAATAAACATGTGTGTAAACTGTTTTAATAAAATATTAATGAAAATCAAGAAACTTTATTCATGCCCCTTCCCAAATGTTAATCTCTTTCATTAAAAAAATATCTGAATTTACTCTAAAAGCATCAATTAATTTTGTCTGTTTTATGCAAATGCATAATATAGTATATGTTTTTCAGTATATGGATAATTTTACTAAAAATAATGTCTGTAAGATTCATACAAACTTTGCACATACATTAAATGATGTATTATCATGCAATATTATTAAATTTTTAAAATATATTAGTCATTTTACAGTCATTCTAATGTTGATGAATTGGATATTTGAAAGTTTTCAGATTTGAATAATCACACATAATGCCACTATGACTATTCTTGTACTCAACTTCTGTTCAAAGATGCTTTCATTTCTTTTGTGTTCACTTAGAAATCAAACAGCTGACTCATAGATTATGGATTGATTAAGTAAACCTATTTCAGGTGACTGTCAATTCCAGAAAAAAAAAAACATATTCAACTGGTGTATCTGTGTTGGAAATAAGGTGCTTAGTAAGATTACTTAATAAATTAAAAGGTTGAAGTTTTTAAAGATCTCAGTCAAAGAGTTTTTCAAAGGAGTTGTACCAATTTTCACTCCCGCCATGAGAATAAGTTTCAGTTACTCTATATTCCCAGAAATTAGTAGACAAGAACATTTTGGTATGCATTATAGTATACTCAAAGACTTAAAGTTAAGTATGTTCATATTGAGTGAAGAATACATGCAGAATATTAGCAGATAAATAGAAACGATATGAAAGAACAAATGTAAATTCTATAATGAAAAAGCACAACACCTAAAGTTAAAAATTCACTGGATTGGTTAACATCAGGCTGGAGATGCCAGAAAAATAGTTTTGGAATTTGAAGATAGATCAATAGAAGTCATCTAACTAGAACAGATAGAAAAAATGTATGTACATGTACATATATATGTTCATATATTATTTAGATACATGAGATAAATGAGCAGAAACTCTGTAATCTGTGGGAAATATTGAAACATCTAACATATGCATAATTGAAATTCTATAAAGGGAAGAGACAGATTAGGTATGGAAAAACTAAAGTAAGATTGGCTAAAAATTCTCTAAATTTCAACACGTCAATTTACAGATTGAAGAAATTCAGTGAACCTCAAACAAAAACAAAAACAAAAACTAGAAACAAAACACCAAGGCCTTCGTAGTCAAACAGCTAAAAACCAAAATAAACAGAAAGTCTTAAAAACAGCCAAAGTCAAAATGATGGAAATAATTTCAGCTGACTATGAAAAATAATAGAACAACATATTTAAATTCTGGGCGTGGAGGTGCTGAATGCAGAGTTGTATATACAGTGAAAATATCCATAAAAATGAAATGAATGAGTTTCAGATACATGTCAAAAGAGAATTATCAGCAAAACTATTATAAAAAATGTTCAAGGAATGTCTTCAGATTGACAGAAAATGAAGAGAAACTCATATATTAGACTTACAAAGAAAAATTATTTCAGAATCTTTCTTTGTGAAGCTTGTATTGGAAGTGCTTGACATAAAATGAAAAAATATGTATAATAAATGCAGTTTATAAGGTCTAAGGGAATGTTAAATTACAGAGTGCAAACTGTTTAACAGTATCTAATTATTTCTAAATGCATTAATTTAATATTAATTAACCAGAAGGATTAATTAATTAGATTAAGTAGAATGATAAATATATATTTTGCTTTTAATAGCCTCATGTAATCAAGGTAACTTACAACTTTAATCAAGTGAAGGCTAATTTTAAAGTCAAACAATTTTAAATAGACCTTTTCTTGCACAAACGGTACATCAAAAGCCTCACATTAGCTCTACTATTAAAAAGAACAGTTCTCAGAGAAATAAGCCATAATAGGCTATGTCTGTTTTCGCAAAGCACCCAGCATTTACTGTACAATGTGGCATACAGATACTGGTATAAAAGATCGGCAGAGCATCCTATAAAATCCATTATGAAAATGATCCATAAATTTGGTTCTCATTACTGCTCTATTGTTACTACCTGCATATGACTATTACTCATTTATGTGTGTTAAATGCATGAGCAAAAGCATTTAACCAGACTCTCAAGCACATTTCAGGTTTGTTGCCAGAGCATGTGGTGCTGGACAAGAAGGGATAAGTCTGCAGGGGCTAAACAAAAAGAACGTTGGCCAGACTGTGTCCAAGGGGTGATCCTGCCATTTTACTCTTCAGCTCATTAATGGTACTTTTGAAGTTACAGTGAGATGGTTATATATTTATTTCTTACTACTCTGTTTGAAAGTTTCAAGAACTGACAGTGGTGTATGGACAAGTCTATGCTCTCAAGAGACATCATCCTTACACAGATTATGTTTTTCCTTGAGAAATTTGTGAGGCAATTTTCTATCTGCTCTCCTATTTCAGTGCCCCATTTCTGCTCAACCACCTTTGCTTCCTTTTACTAATCTACCATTTATGTCTACAGCACTCTTTCCTTTTATATAAACATATTCACATAGATTCCTACCCTTATGTATTTCAGGAGATGGTAACACATTCTCTAGCTTTGAATACCAGTTTCAGTGATAACCAGGGTCATATTTTACATTCCCACTTATTACGTGTATATCAAACAGGAGCTACAGTGATTCAACCCAAACATTCCATAAATGCATGTGGCAGCCTAATTGGTTGAGTATTCTTTAAATAACCATGCATAAGCATTGGAAAACATTCATGACTATAAGGTCAGCTGTGAATAAGCCTGATTAGAGAGAAGATTGCAGGAAACAAGCAGAAAAAGTGACTGCCATCTCATTAATTTTATATAGCATGTTTGTTGATATTACCATGGATAGAGAAACTTAAGAATCTTTCTAAAAAACAAGTTGGTCTATTTGATAAGTTAAATTAAATACTGAACATGAGATTATCACACAAACAGCTCAACTTATCTATAAAATTTTTTATCATAATAATACACATGAAAAATCTAAGGGTCTGAACTTACATTTTAGCATGTGTCATGATAATTTGAATCCACACAACCAAAGTGCATAAAAAATTACAAAGATTGAATTTGTAATTTGAAGTTCATAGACAGTAGGAACTCCATATGATATCTGTTATCAAATATCAGGGATGCCAAAGAAGACACACTTTTTAAAGATTAAAATAGATTTACATAGATTTTTTTTTAATATTATGAATTTTAACACAAGTGATTATTTTTGATGTTCCTAAAGTGAAATCTTTTTGCTGGTAATTGTATTGGTTATCTATCATTGTTTAACAAGTTGTCCCAACACATCACATTGTAAAACAATATTAATTCGTTATTTGTCATAGTTTCTGCAAGTCAAGAAATTGGGAGCCACTGAGCAGGGAGTTTCTGGCTGGGAGTTTCATGAGATCTCCCATGCTACAATCAGAGTGCAGCTGGTCATCTCAAAAACTTCTTCAGGGACTCTCTTGTCCCCTCCTGGCATGAGCTGGGAGCTCTGTCCTCTCACTTTATTTCTAAATAAAAGCCTGTACCTTGCTCTCCTAAAAAACAACAACAACAACAACAAAAAAAAAAACCTTCTTCAGTCATATGTTTGGTGCTTGGTCCAAAAAGACTTAAACAGCTGGAGGCTGGAGTAGCCAGAGTTCTTAGGGCATCTTTATTTCTATGTGGTCTCTTCCCATGTTCCCTACAATGTGGCTGTAGAATATGAACTACTTAAATGGAAGCTTAAAGGCATGAGAGAAGATAAAAGTGGTATTGTCTCTTCTGATTTAGCCTCAGAAAGAATGCAGCAGGACTTCTGGTTCATTCTTTTTCTTCCCAGATTCAAAGAGAGGGAACAGAAGCGCAGTCTCTCAAAGGCAAAGAGTTAACATTACCTAGTAAGAAAGCATGCAGAATAGGACATGTATCATTGGAATGGTCATCACTGGAAAACACATTCTTCCACTGTAGCCAGTAATGTATTCAACTTCCCAGCACAATATTGATAAAGTTTTTTTAGGGGGCGAAATGTTTAATGTGTGAAGAAATAATATTATTAAAGAAAGATTGAATGGATATTGTTATTGGGGCTAGAAAATATTTAGATCATCAAAAAGACATGCATAATTTGTGTAGAGAGATGATGTCAGGAGGAAGGTGAGTTCTATTTCCACTTATGTAAGAACCCAAAGAATATCAGGAGAACTGTGGCTATTAAGCCCTGTAAATAATGTGAAAACTATTGTATCCAATATGGCCTATTGTGTGTCCATTAGGCATGCAGAGTTTCTTTGGAAGTCAAAGAAATCATGAGTGAGAATTGCAACTCTGTAGGATCAGAATTAATACTATAGGAAGTTCCTATACTCTTATGGAGGATTATAGTTGATGTCTGAAGTTTTTTGTCATGGTTTCTTATTCTGCTATTCTTTCTATGGTAAATGAGATCTCGAGTCTTCCACACATTCACCACTAAAGAATCTTCTCTTTAAAAGTGTAACAAACATCCCTGAATTCAATACTTGAGGACACACACACACACACACACACACACACACACACATGGATATATATAAATTTAATCCATATTAAGAATTAGGAACTAGATAGTAACTGAATTTAAAACCCTACTGTATGGATAAAAAGCTAACGATATTTTTAGATTATGATGTGAATATACATACATATACATATATGTATATGTTATGTGTGTGTGATATGTGTGGATATCTACTACAGAAAAGAGAAAGTAAGCTGTGATTGGCAAGTATTGAATCTTTTCACCCACAGATTTGAATAACAGCCTGATCTAAGATTACTGCTGATTTCCATTGATGAACTGCTTTTCAGGCCAAAGAAATTAGTATGTATAGTTAGATAAAACTTAAAAAGAGTACATGTTTACAAATGTATATTTACAGACTAAAATCCACTGCATAAAGCAAAAGTGTGGTCCTTTCACACCTGGGCTCTGTGAAGCTCAGTGATCCAGCCCATCCCTTGGCTTCAGCTTCAGCACAGTGGCTTCTGAGTTCCAGTTCCCTTCCTGTTATACCTTCATCCTCTAGGAGTCATTGTTTCCAAGTGGCTGAATATGTTGGGAGGAGCTAGTTTGGCTGGAGAAAAATATGGCTGCCACAATGTCACCTTTTAGTTCAAAATGGTATAAATGTAAAACCTGTCAGGATAGGAATAACACAGTCAATCCAAAAAAGTAGTGGGCATTTCATCAAATATTAAAAGGTCAAATAGTGTGTCATTCCTATATTAGGAAAATTTATCTAAGAAAATTCAATTTACTGAGAGCTCATCTTTGAAATGTTATAAATGTCACAGAACAAATTATTTAAAAACATGGCAAAAGTATCAGTTGTTGAAAACTCACTAATATTTTGGAGATATTTATCTTTGCTGCCCTCTCTTTTTTACCAGATAGTCACTCCTCCATGTCAGTATCTCTCTCCCACTTCAATGAAATCACTTTTCAAAAATAACTGATAGCATATTAACTGAGAATAAAATCCTCTTCAATTTCTCATCCAGCTCAGTCTCTTTGCAGTACTTGAGACTATTTCCTATCACTTTTCTCTTTGAAGATCTTACATCCTTGGCTTTTTATTATCTTAAAGATCTCTGAAATGTATGTGAATTTATTTGCTGCAGCTTCTAAATTCAGTTCCTGAAATTCCTGGTGTGTACTCTATGATCTAGTCACACGAAATGTCTTTTTGCCCTGCCCCCCAATAAATCTGAATGTTGATTTCCCTGAAGTATACTCTCCTTGTTTCCATCTTTATAGACTTTTGATGAGCTTTTTGACCAGTAAAATTCCTTATCATTCTTCAAGATCTATATGATAATTTTCCTTCTCTATGATATCTTTCAATCTGAATATATGCAGAATTCTACAGATGTAGAATTCTGTAGAGCCTTTTTCTCAAGACACAAGAGGGTCTCTGGTAAATAAGAGACATTCAGTTTATGCGGTAGATCAAACAAGAGCTTAGATTCAGAAGTCCTATATTTAAATTTTAGCTCTCTCATGAATTTGAAATTAAATAAATAAATCCTTCTCTGGAAGCCTTTGATGCTTCATAGGAAATTGAATTTATAATTTTCTTGTTAAGAGTTACATAAGATCATATAGGGAAATCACTTAGGATAAAGTTTGGCACTTATTAGAAGTTCTATAACAAATCACTACTACTACCAACATTGTTATTATTTCTCTGTTCTTCCAGCATTAACTATAATTAATAGTTGAATAGATTGAAATATTAAAATGTCCTTTCTTTGTAAGTTATATTATGAATCAAGATAACCACTTTTCTATCTAGAGACACATGAGCTTCATACATGGGTATGATACATTTTCTGAAATTTATTAAGAATTTATTTCTCTCCTGTTGGAGGAGGTCATTGAGAGAAAGTGACCTAGGGTTGACCCTGAAGTTCAACCTACACCACCCTGCTTCATCCTTGGAATATACATTCTGCCCACCATTCCCAAGTGGGAGCCATTCTCAAGGATGCAGCCTTGAGATAGTAGTGTACAGTTGGGACCATCTGGATTGTATACATGACTGAACCCAGTTAAGGCCTCCACATAAAGATTCTGGAATGCAGGACAGAGATCTATTTATCTTGCTGCTACTCAAGACAAGCTCCTGTGTAAGTTCCCTTGCTTAGTAAGCCTGCCACCTACCAATCTGGAGTGGTCTGCATCTTTCTTCAGTCTCTCCTTGTCCTCCATGTATGGGGCCTAGTTTCAGATCTCACCAAGGAAATTCCCAAGGTTATAAACCAACACAACCTCCATATATTTAGTTTATCTGCTTATTGAGTCCTTATCAAGTCAGAAACAATGAAAATACAGTAACTTCTCCTTAGATCATATTGGTCTATTCTTCCTCTATTAAACTATCTTCTCCCACTCATCCTAAAGAGATCTATCTGAAGCAACATGATGATCGATTTACTAAAATAACCAAAATAATTCTTGTGGTAAGTAGTAGAAGAATGTTAATATATGGTTACAGATGTGTCATTCACCTATTCTCCTTTCTTCTTATTCCTATCTTTGGGAGTTTGAGGCATTTGATTATGCATAAGAAAGTCAATTGCATTGCTAAAATCCAGGCATTTTTACCAGTCCCTACTCCAGCCATTTAATAGGACTCTTAAAGTTAGCATGACTTTTCTTCCTCAGTGACCAGGCAAAAAGAAATTATATATTACAATAAATATGTTTAACTTCTAGGATAAGATGAGTACATATCCTTGATAATAAACGTTGGCTAAAACTATGTAAAAGGCAAGATGGGATATTGGAGAGTATATTCTCCTGCAAAGGGCCTAGTTAGAGAAGCAAAAGAATGAGAGGTGAAGTAAGGGGAGAACAAAATAATAAGAAATGACTATCAAACAAGTAAACAGGGTTCGGAAGAAAGTAAGACTGTCTTTGACTCAAGCCAGCATATGCAAGAGTCTTCTGCCTTTCACAATAGCCACACCTTATCTGATTGGAATAATAATCTTCTGAGCTAACTATAGTCTTTTTCAATATTGTCAGTCTGTAATGCTGCCTCTGCAGAACAATCTTTCAATTTCTGTCCTTTTTCTCTCTAATGAACATGTTTAATCCTTGGATATCTAAATATGCTATAGCCCTGGATCAAATGCCTAAGAAAACTAGAGGGTACCTTAGCAATTTGTATAATTTCCCAGATGACTAACAAAAGTGTAATGTTCTACTCTTCAAAGATTTGCTAACACTATATTAATTATCAACATCTAATACACTAACACCGATATTATGAGAACCACAGATTTATGAAGAAATCTTAGTATCTTGATGAATAATTAAGGTTTAGTAGTTACCAGGAATTTTACCTACGGATGATACTAAGTAATTTTGCAAGGTTAATAAATTTTAATTTGGATGTCATTATGTTACTCTCTCTGATTTGTTCCTATCTACTGCACAGTAAAAGACGATCTATTTAAAGCTCAGTGTGGGGCAAAGCCACAGTGACCTGCTGGTCAACAGTGCTGCACAAGAGTTGGTCCAGAATCTGGCCTGGTTGATCTGGCATGGAAACTGAGTGACATGCCACAAGAGTTATTGTAGAATATGAATCAGAATTTGAATAACAGTAGTCACCTGAGTGATAAAACTGTGAGGTTATGTTTACCCAAATGATAGCAGCATGATAATAGAACCATCCACAGCATTCATCTCAGGCACTTAATTAGCTTAGACTTCCAAAGCCACTTAGCAAAGATTGCAAATATTTGGAGAAATCAATTAAGCCATAATAAAGGATCCCATGTGGATCAGTTTAGCCATATACTATAAACTACAGTCTCCCAAGTCTTCTCCCTTTATGTATATTCACCTAATCTAAGATTGAATCGTGGCCAGAATAGAAAAAGATATTTGGGGGACAATAGACAAAATTTTTAAAAGCTTTATATATGGGATGTTTGGAAGTAGTAGGATATCAACAAATGGTCATCTGGGTGAAGAAACTATGAGAATAGTTTGTATTTTCCTTGCAATTTGCATATATTTTTGAAATTATTTAAAAATAAATTATTGAAAAACATTTAGATCCCAAAGAATAAAAAATTCAAGTACTATGGAGTAAAATAATGATAAAAATAAAAATAATAACAGTAATAAAAAATAGTTCAGCAACCAAACTTCCCATAATAAATTTATTTTCAATCAAATCAACCTTAAAATCAAAGATTAATATGAGCTGATGGTATCTTTCTGTTTATTATTGACCAAGTAACTCTCAATGAATGCAATACTTCATGAATACACAGTAACAGAAAAAGGAATAATACATTTAGGATATTTAAAAAGCAGGTCTTGGTATAATTGTATTTAAAAATCAATCTAAGCGTCATATTATAGTGTCATGCACCACCAAGAGATTGCATGACATACAGTATTTTTCTCTAATATTGCTTTCACAGCTCCCCGTTATCAAGAAAAAATGTATACCAGGCATCTTTTAAGGTAAATCATGCATGTTAGGGGTGAAGAGATGCCATCTTTGGTGCTGTTTGCAGCCTGCCTGTGAGCTCATGTGCCATCCTGTCTCTGAGCACACTAAAAAGAGGCGGGGATGTCTTCTTGACATTGGGTCCTTTCTTCTCTAATCATCTTCCACAGTCAGACTCCTCATTAGAGAAAAAAATTAGGAAAACAGATATTCAGTTGACAGGAAAGAATAGACAACAGACCCAATCAATGAATTACCATGGATATTTAAGAAACCAAATGAGTTATTTTTGCTGTTATAATACCCCATTTTGATGAAAATATTATCACTTTCTCATATCATTAGTATTTCCTTGAAGAGTTCTCTTTCACACACATATACACATTTGTGAAGAAATATGAGGTTCCTATAATTCAAAAGCATTCTACATTTTCAAGGTTCAGTTCTTTAAAGAAAATAAAATACTTAAGTTAGATGATTTTGATCTCTCCCATTCATGAAATGTTTTATTAATTAGTCTAACAACAATGCCCATAGATTTTATTTAATTAGCCCTATATTCCCCACTTCATTTCTTCTAGGCAGCATTTTAGTATGTTCTCAAAATCCAGCTCAAACCCTAATATTCTGTAAAGTTTATAAGAGCATTCCTTCAAAAAGTGATTATTCTTTTGAAAACAGCATGGCTTCCAAAAGATTGTTCCATAGAACATTCTGATCCTCTAGAAAATTTTTTAACTGATGTTATTTTTAATTAAGTTTGGGAAGTACTGTATATTACATCTCCTCTTTTAAAGATTAAAAATGCAAGTTAGTTATTAAAAGTTCTGAAATTTCCCAAATAAACCTCATTAGCTTGACTAAATCCAAGTATCTCTAAATGTATTTGATAATGTAAGCTTTCCACCATCCTCTAAGATTTATTAACAGCTATCTTAACTGTATTTCATGTATGTCAATTTAAGAATTGAGTATTATGGAAAGTTGATACTGTTGATTGATAATTAATTTATATTTTACTTTAAAACATTTGTATTGCATTGAAATTGGTTGTTTTTTTCTTTACCTTTTTATGGATTTATGAGTGCATTGAGTATTGCCTTTTTTCTTAGTTCTCCTAAAATACTGTACAAAGGACAAAATAAATATAATAAATAACTAAGTATATATATATATACATATACACAAATATATATGCTTACATATATATCCATAATATTGAAGATACAGAAAAGCTACAAATAAGAAATAGTGTCATATTTAATTCATTAAAATGATATTGGAATATTTAAGACATAAAAATGGTATCAAGAATAGTATAAGGAATTGTATGTACATACCACTTACCTTGAAAAATAAAATTTTGAAGTAAATGTCAAAGAGCCCTGTATAGCCCCTCCCTGGTAGCATTTCATACTCTCTGTCTAAAGAAAACCACTATCCTGAAGTTTTCTTCCTTAGTTTTGAGACTTTTTAAATAGTTTATTACAAATCCTGTATCCTTAAACAGTAGTGTCAATTTATGTATTTTTTTACTTTACATAAATTACAAACTGCATATATTTTCATTAATTCTCTCAATCAAAATTATATTTCTGATACTTAGCTCTACTGGAAATACTTGTAAATTTCATGCATATGTAATGAATAGAATTACATAAATACAATATATGTATTTGATCTTCAGTTAATGTCTATTTACAAATTCCAGTTTGTTGGTACTTGAAACAGTACTTCTGTGAATATTCTTGAACACAGCTTCATCAGCACTGTTGAATGCATTTCATTATTGTTGTGGTAGTAGAATTTCTGTATCATATGTATGCATACCATTAGCTGTAGTTGTATACCTGTTGCTTATTGGGTACCAAATAACCTCCAAAACATTGTAGTTTAAAACAACAACCACTTGTATTGAGTCATAAAATGGTGGACTGGCTGGAATGATTGGCATTGTGCTAAAATGGCTCAGATGCTGAGATGCCTGGATCTTGTGGCTGATGGCCTCTTATATTCTAGTCCAGGAGTCAACAAATAACAGATGGCAAACCAGATCTGGCCTGTGGTCTGTTTTTATATGGCTCATGAGCTATGAGGGTTTTTACACTTTTTCAAGGGTTGTTTAAGAAAATGAAAGGAAACAAAAATAGAAAAACATAGTCCTTAGGTAGTCTTCAGAATCTAAGTAATTACAGAAAACAAAACAAAACAAAAAAACCTTGCCAGCCTCTTCATAGTCAGCTAGCAGGGGCCACCTCAAATGGCAGTGTCAACATTCTCTTCAGCAAGGGTGAGGGCAAGCCTCAAAGATGGCTTTGCAAGGCTCTGTTCATGTGAGGATTCCAAACATCTCAGTGGTTAAAGCATTCTCTTAGCCAGCTCCAACAGAGACCAAAGAAGTGTGGCACCGAGTCATTACTGCAATATCCTTCCAAAGCAGACATTGTCAGTCAGTTCTCCAAATTTGTTGTAAGATATCTTTCCCCGTAAGTAGTAAATAAGACTTCTTCTATTGTTCCTCGCTCTCTCCACTGCTTGATATTTTCAGACAGAAAATTTTTTTCTTAACTGGTATGCATAAAATTGTATCTCTTTGGGATTTTCTTTTTCATTTCCCTAAATAGTAGGTAATCAGATATCTTTTCAAATGTTTTCATAATTTGCATTGTCTATTTTGTGAAGCCTTTTTCATATTTTTTTAATTTTTATTTATCTTTTAAGAATGCTAGCTTTTATCTAATTGGTTTGTAAACAATTTTTACATATATTTTGAATATTAATTGTTATGTATGCTCCAAATAACTTATTTTTTATTTTTTCTTGTCTTTTCATGTTTAACAGTGTATTTTGACATAAATAAGTTTGTAATTGTTATGAAGACAAATGTATTAATCTTGTGTTTTCTTTAAGAAATTATTTCCCCTTCTAAAGTTGTAAAAATATTTACATGTAGTTATTTCTAATATATTTAAAGTTTTCCTTTCACATTTAGATTTTAATTATAATGAGAATGCATTTTTTGTAAAGCAGACTTATAGATTCTGTTGCAATTGAGGACCGCAAAACTGAGAAACCGAGTCAGAATGACCTTTTATGCAGAGGGTTTAGACTTCCTTGGAGACTAAGCACCGAGTCAGTGTTCCCCTGCGCTTTTATTAGGTTACAGCAAGCAAAAAACAGGTATCGATTAACGATTATAGGATGAGTTTTTTCATCAAGCTAAACAATCGCAGGCTAATTATTTCTTAAAGGTTCTCTTACGTTTTGTCAAGTCATCCGGCCATGTGAGTCCCATGGTGTGTTCTGTATCTGGGTTTGCCTCGGGAAGGATTACGAGAACTGCTCATGACTTGACTTGAACCAGATTCCAAGACACAGCACATTGTTCAATTCTCAAAGATTAATTTCGGCTACAAATCATATTGTTCTTTCTCTTAGATTAGTTTCAACTGCAGATTAAGCTTAAGCAAGAACTAAATTACAGCAAAGTTAACTGCTGGGACATCTACAAGGTTAACTATTGGCATCTACAAAAATCCTATTTTTTTACCAAACATTAATTGAAATTTTGATTGAGCAATCAGGTAGTCTGATTTTAATCTGTGAAAAATTTCAGAGACCTCTGTTAAGGATGTTTCTTCGCATATGATTTTCTTTTATTTCATTTGTTATTATGTACCTTAAAACTCTACTCTCAATCAGGAAACACTTTATTGTCAGCTTGGGTTTTCCTGACATGCTGGGAGATCAAAGTCTAAATATTTATGAGATCTATGAATTTTAATAGGCAGGAGAATATATATATATGAATGTGCATTCAGTGTGTCATATATGTACATTTCTTTTACATTTCATAATTCAGTATGTATATTCAGAACAAAAAATGCTTCATATTGCTATAGGCAACTTTAATTTACTATTTATGTGAATATTTATGAAAATCATGTACTACCTTAGAAAAGGCAGAGCTTTGTAAAGGACAGTACTTTCATAATTTATGACTGACCATGACATGCAAAGGCAAATCAATATAAATAAACACAATTTTGCCCCATTTCCAATAATATAATTTTATTTATATGGAACTGAGTTAACAGTAAGATAGAAAATATATGTGGTGTTTAATTAAATATATTTTTAAACACGTTTTCCTATTTTAAGTAAAATTAGAAGAAAATTAACTATTTTATATATATTTTCACATTTTAGGATATAATATGTTCATATATATATTACAAGCATGTGTAATTTGTTTTTAATAAATGCTCAAAGATAAATAAATGAAAGAACTTTCATCAGAAAGCTGTTTGTGTATACCGGCTTTAAACTTCAATTTTAAATGATAAACAAAATCAGACAAGTTTCCAAATCTAATTTTAATAACATATTGAAATATGCTAGGTTTGCATAATTAAGTCAAAAGCTGCCTAAGTGAAAATACTACTTTGTAAAGTCAAAAACAGACATTAAAAATTTTCAACACTACTTTCATATCCCCACATTATCTCTCTTTAGATAGAACTTCCTATTTTACACGGATAGGTAAAATAATAAATTTGTGGAGCATTTGCAAAGCAATAATAATCATGCAAGTATGAGCACTTCATGAAATTTCATTTAAAGTATGCATAGTTACAAAAAAATAATTAAAATACATGCATTTTTATCTGCATATTTTTTTAAATGTTGTGTTCCAGTACTTTTTCAATATAAACTGATTTAGCCTATGCTCCAAGCCCTTGTTCCATCCTTCAAAATATATTCTCAATATTTTTTTCTTGGCTATGTTGATTCCCAGGTACTTGCGTAGTGATGTGATTCCATAATATTTTGGTCGCAAAACCACACAAATTTCAAAACTAAGATGCTTTAACTTCTTATTACTCAACCGATGCACCATTGGCATATGAACATGGCTTACAGCAATTTGTATGCAGGCTAAGAACACAGAGAATGAGGCAATTATCCCAGTTAATTATCTACATTGATTAAATTCACCTTCAAGTTGCTCTCTTCTCCAAATCATTTGAACGTACACAGGTAAAGGATCCAGTTAAAACTGTAATTCCCTCCATTCACCAGGTAATACCTTTCTTCCTTCATAGAAAGAGAACTCATCTGAAAGTTTATGATTGGAAATGAGTAAAAGGCTGTCGTTGACACAGAGGAGTGACTCTCAACCGCAGTGTGCATCCGAGCTATTTAAAGAGCTTGTTAAAAGACTGCTGAACCTCATTCCTGGAATTCCTCATTCAGCAGATTTAGGGTAAGGCCTGAGAATTTCTGTTTCTAACATAAATAAATAAATAAATAAATAAATAAATAGATAGATAGATAGATAGATAGATAGATAGATAGATAGATAGATAGATAGATAAATAGATAAATAAATAAATAAATAAATAAATAAATAAATAAATAAATAAATAAATAAATAAATAAATAAATAAATACACTTCCCCCAAATCTAAACATTTCTTCCCTTCACAGTCTTTTACTTTCAAACATCTTCAGTAAGATTTATGAACCGCTGACTAAATGCGAGTCTGTCACTACCCCAAACCCCACTAGCCTATTTTATTAAATAAATTTCTAGAGAGAAAAAAAACCTTTCCTTAATTTATGCAATGTCTATGGCTACTGTAACAGCAAAGCTAAGTAGCTGTCATAGTGATCTTCAGGCCAGCAAAGCCTAAACAGCTACCATCTGTCCCTTACAGTGTCAGAGAAGAAAACTTTTCCTCTACTCACTTAAGTTAAATACCAGGGGGCATGTAAATTAAGGTAACTGAAGATGAAAAGGCATACAATTTTTACTAATATTTACATACACAGGAGTTCATAAAAAAGTATTGAAACTCAGGAGAAGTTGAACCTCAGGGCTTATATATCCTAACAGAAGAAAAGAGGTTTTGAGCTTCGAAGAATGACGAATTGTGGGGAAGTGATTAGGAAATATATCGAGAATCTGGAAGACATAAAATGGAAAATACAATGGAAAATAAGGACTATTTTAGTAAGGTCTATTTATGCAAACTCATCTTGATAACTATTTGCTCTTAGCTGTTTACTTTTTTTGCTGGGGGGAGTTGATGTGGGGAGAGGTGTACCTTCCTTAAAGGGAAATTTATGTCCTGCTTTTAGGCAGATAACGGTATGGAAAAAAATTCTTCCTGCATCTACTGATTTTCAATTTTCTTCAGCTGAAATAGTCCTTATGCTGAGGAGGCATATTTGGAAGAGGCATACTCTGGACCCCTTCAACAAAAGAGAGCTTGCTGATACCTGCTTTTAAAATACAAAAGCCCCTTATTAGAGGAACACAGAAAATATTTTTAAGTCTTTAGAATCAAGATATTTTTTTCTCCTGGTGGCACATAGCTTAATTTATTAGTATCCTCTTAAATCAACTTTGGCTACTTTCAAGTTTAGCAATGTTATTTTAAATGCTTTTTATCATGAGATTGAGTCCAATATATGGCACTATAATATTTCTACTGGCATATTTTTAAATAGTTTAAATATGCTATTTTCACTTAGAGGTTGTCTTTGCCCAGGTTTCCTACAAAACTGATTCTCATGGAAAAAAAAAAAAACACAGTGTACTATGTACTTACTGCTAATGCCTTACAGGAATGCAAGCACAGGGAAGCAGGAAAGAGGGAAAGGAAGAAGCAGGATAGAGTGCAAAAGGAAAACAAGGCAGACATGGGGAAAATAAAAGAAGCGGCACCACCCACACAGTCATGACTTTGTAAGAGTGGCTGGTTGCTCTGTCTCCCAACCTACCCTTCAGAAAAGATGTGCGAACTTTGGAGTAGGGGTAGGAAAGGGAAGGAGGTGAAGACCATCTCCTGTTGGACCCAGTTCCACCATATGTCATCAACTCTCGTGCACTCCAACTCTACCAACGGGCTTTCAAGGCCACCACACAAATGTTAAATCTCAGGACAGCAGGGTGGCCTCTACAGCGCAGCAATGGATTGTATGTTTCAGGCAAACGAATAAGAACATGGACGAATTTCTTGGATGTAATGTCATTATATGTAATGTTAATATTGTTTTCCTAAACAATCAAATAATTAATAAAGTTATATCTCTTAAAGCTAAAAATATTTCAGAATACAGAACAGTGAGCAAAGCTTTCACAACTACCCCTCTCTGCCTTCCCTGAGAATGTTATATCACAGTGTCTTGAAGATGAGAATTGCATGTAGATCTGAAAATGTGCTTCTTACAAAAAATCCAAGTATACAAAGAGTCAGATGGAAGGAAAGCAAATCAAACTGACCCCCAGCTTCAAATAAGTTCTCAGATACCCCTGTGTGCTAAATTGCATTAACTATTTCATTTCAGTCACTTTGGGAGGACTTATTTTTTAATGAATATATTAATACTTTCCTTTGAGTTTAGGGATTTTTAAATTAAATCATCAAATGCTGTAGAACCTTCATCTGCAAATAAGTAAAAAAAAATGTTACATGGGATTTTTAATTTCTTGGCAGAGTAATTTTTGTCCCATAAACATTGAGATACAGATTTTATCAAGTACTAAAGCCAAAGAATACTATCTTCAGTCCATTTCTTTTGGAAGCTAGAGTTCATAGAGCACTGTGATCACCATTTTTCTGATAGAAGACAGGTAAATGATCAATAATTATCTATTTAGGCATTAAAAGATAAAGCTAGTCCCATGGAAACCTGACAATGTATAATTAGAAAAAAAGACCTACTCCAGAAATTGTCGATGTAATATGTAACTGCAACAATTATTTTAATTTCATCAGTTACTAACCATTTTAGGGCTAATAATTATACAGCATAGAATTCTTACATATTGTTTATGTAATTCTGGATTTTGTTTTTTGAAGGACAGTGCTAAATTCTAGTCTTAGGCATTTGATATTTTTAAATTACTATTGATGGCAGAGTAAGATGTTCTATTCTCAACTTCAGAAAAGTAGAAAGATAACACTAACTTATATTTTGGTTTAAAAATTTGAAAATTTTCAACTTTAAGAATTTGTTTTCCATAACCCAAAGTTAGCTGTAATTGGAAGATTATTAATATAGTTTTCTGTAGAAATGCTTTGAATATGCACTAACCCTGAATATGTATTCTAATTCTAATAAAGGCTTCTTTTTCAGTCTATAAGCTTGGGCAAAAGTACTGGGGAGAGCTTATTTAACAATTCACCTCATGAAGACATAAGCAGATCAAATTAAGTATTATTCTACAGATTTGATATTTCAGACAAAAAATATAATGATGTGTCAGAATGCAGACAGATAGCACATTGGCTCTACTAGGTAAATAATGGGTAGGAAAATCATTATATTTTCCCTTAAATTTTCTTCATGAGAAAACATAGTCTTTAATATCATATTTAAAAAATCAAGTTTTTCTTTAAAAATCAACAAAATATCTTTAAAACTTTGATAGGATTACTTATTACAAATTGATTTGATCCTTATAATTTCTGATATTAACTAATCCAGGAACACCTCTCTTGTCTACTTCTCTTGACAGTTACCTTGATGACAAGGTCATAAAGGACTAAATCACACTTCTTTTGCCCCAAATACTTAGACAGAAACTTGCTCAGTTTAAAGACTTAAAGAAAATGTTCTGCCGTTTTCCAGGCTTGTTGGATGCTTCCCAAATATTGTTGGATTCCCCTGAGGAAGGCGCCGCCCCAAATCACTCACCAAAGACGTTTCTTGATGCAACAAGCAAGAGGAATTTATTCGGAAGCCAACTAGTTGGGGTCCAAGTCAGCCCGTCGCAGCGGGTCTCAACGAGGACCCCGAGCACACAAAGCCAGGAGGTTTTATAGCATTTTCAAAAGGGGTAAAATTTTCCATAATCACAATACAGGGTTTTTTTCTATAGGCTCATAAATCTTTTGCTGGCGCCACATCCTGGGGTCTGATTAGATGAGATCACCTTCGGAATGTCTAGGGTGGTTCTAGCAAGATAAGCTAGGTGTGTATGATTAACTGATTTACGGTTGGCTAACTAAAGGTCACTACAATTGACACAGGCTGACTAACTTGTTTTTCAAGATTCTAATGATTTTCCTTCTTCTGGGTTAGGGGGTGGTATTTAGGCCTTAAGATGGCTGTACTTATGCTAACTTTTGATTCTTCAGATCCTACATTTCCCCACTTCTCTTTTTGGGGCATTCCAATCATGGAATGTTTGTATCTTCTTGTGAGTTGAGTGAGTGGTATTGTTGCCTCAACATTAGTACATGAACAGCACTCACTCTTTCTCTAACAAAAGTTATTAACCGGTTTAATATGCAGGGTCCCAAAGTTAGGAGCAACACAAGGATGAGTAGGGGCCCAGCCAGAGTGGATATCAGGGTTGTAAACCACGGGGACCTGGTGAAGCAAGATTCAAACAGTCCTTGGCCTGCTTCTCGCTCTCTCTTCCTCTGATCTAGCCTCTCTCTAAGTTTTGACATTGAATCTCTTACTATCCCGGAATGATCTGCATAAAAGCAGCATTCTTCTCTTAAAGCTGCACACAGTCCTCCTTCTTTTAGGAACAGCAGATCCAGCCCTCGTCTATTCTGTAAGACTACCTCAGAGAGGGAAGTCAGAGATTCTTCAAGTTTTGTAATGGATTGCTCTATTGTTTTTAGGTCTTCATCAATAGCAGTCCTTAGTCCTTCATAATGCTGGTTCCCTTGAACAATAGCGGCTGCCCCCGTTCCCACTCCGGCTGCGACTCTTATCCCTAACAACACGGCTAAGGTCAGCGAGACCGGCTCTCTTTTATATCTATGCCTAGGTTCAAATTCAGTTACGAATGAGAGATCATCATGATACATTAACCTGGGTACTAGCTGAACTATAATACAGAAATCACGAGAGGAGTTGAAGGCAGAAGTAGAGACACATGGGGTCACTCCAGTATTACAAGCCCACCATCCCTCGGGGGGAGGGACTAGATACTCATTTTTACCTGAGGGGGTTATAGCTACAGTTTCATTACACAAGGCTTTATGGGTGGGGGGAACTGTACTTAAACATCTTCTTTTTCCAGTTACTTCAGTTAGAGTTAGTTTCCTGTGGCTTCCCCAGCTACAGATCTCGTGACGGGTTGTCTTATTAAAATTGCCTAACAATCCTAATCTTTCATAATAAGGCGGCCCAGAAGAGAAACACAACCAACAGGATTCAGTAGTTTTAGGATTGGTGGTGTTTAAGGCCTGAAAAGCTCCTTCAAGGAGGTTAAGGAGGCGTCGTCCTGTGCTAGGGAAAGGGGCAACTTGACCAGGAGTGGAAACAGAGGGAATGGCGGTAGAGTCCACAGGAGGGGCTAGGGTCTGCTTGGGGGCCGGGGCTGGGAGACGTGGCCAGTCCCGCAGGACAGTGTTGGGTCCCACTGGGATAGCCGGGAGAGTCTCCACCTTCAGCCTGAGCATAAATAAGACTCCATTGTCATACCCACTCTGGTACAGTCTTAGTCCCCAAGTAAGCCCCTTTTCCCAGTTTGCTGCCCTTATTCCTGCATCTGTGAAGGAGATATCAATAAGATTGCAGGTGGGATGAGTCTTGCACTGGGCGTAAGTGGCACCTCGTTGGATCTTTATGAGGCCTGGAGGGGGTCTCCCTGCACTTCCTGTCAGCCAATGGCATGTCCCTGTCTGTTCACAACCCCAATTTTTACAGAAAAAATCTGTCTGCCCACCACATTGTGAGACCTCGGCATCAGTTGAGGGGGCCGGGCATACATAAAAGCAGGCACTTTGTATCTCTTTCATAGTCCCAGAGCCCCAATGCATCGTATAATCCCGAGTGCCACATCCGGGTACTCCAACTGTGTCTTCGTACCTAGGGTCTTGCTTGAAAAGAGTGCATACGTCTACAGTGAGGGTAGGCCACCAGGTTCCCTTAGGGTGTTGTCCTGCTATCTGAACTACTATTTGGCGGGAAGCTGGGGTAATGATTTGCCATGTTAGTAACCTGGGCTCATGAGGGTTAAGGTTCTGGTGGGTTGGAGGTAGCAGAAACATCAGAATTACTAACAGCATAATTCTTTTTACACAAGCGAAGCTTAAGGGGGTTATCAGTCCGAGTTACTCGCCAGTCCGGGTCCGGGGGTGCCTTCTTTAGATGTGAAGCATGTATCCAGGAAGAGACGCCGTCCACTTTTACAGCTGTGGGAGTAGTCAGGAGGACGACGAAAGGCCCCTTCCACCGTGGCTCGAGGTTTCCTGTCCGGTGCCTTCTCACGTAGACAGGGTCTCTCACCTGGAACTGGTGAGGCACTGAGAGGTCCTCTGGCCAATAGGCTTCCTTGATGGAGGCCCACACCTCTTTCTGCACAGCCTCCAAGGCTCGTAACCTTTCAAGCAAAAACTTATTAGTTGCACACTCAGGGAATATATGAAGATGTGCTGACCGAAGTGGAGCTGGGGCCCCAAACATTATTTCAAAAGGCGTTAGTCCAAAGCGGCCAGGAGTGTTCCTGACTCTAAACAGGGCAAAGGGAAGGAGGACTAACCAATCACATAAGCCAGTCTCTATGGACAATTTAGTCAAGGTCTCTTTTAGAGTTTTGTTCATCCTTTCTACCTGTCCTGAGCTCTGGGGCCTGTATGCACAATGCAATTTCCAGTCCGTCCCCAGGATCTTGGCCAATCCCTGACTTACCTGGGCAACAAAAGCAGGGCCATTGTCGGAGCCGATTACCTTTGGGATCCTAAACCTGGGAAATATTTCTTCAAGGATCTTTTTAGACACCGTCTGAGCTGTCTCAGTTTTGGTGGGGAACGCCTCTGTCCATCCTGAAAATGTGTCTAGAAAAACTAGAAGTTACTTATATCTATACTTGGCAGGCTTAATTTCAGTGAAGTCAACTTCTCAATAAGCTCCTGGGCGATCTCCTCGAAGTCTTTTCCCGGATATTGCTTGATTTTTGCTCACGTTTACTAATTGACAGGGAACACAATTTTTTACAATCTCGTCAGCCAATTTTCCTAATTTAATAACATGATAAGGGGAGTCTCGAACTAAGGTCTTTAGGTTTTTTGCTCTCAAATGTGTCAGTTGATGTAATTGCCTTAAGTATTCTTCTGCCTCTCTCTGGGGCAGGACAACTTTCCCTTTTTCAGACTTGTATATCTCTTGGGGCGAAGAATTTTTGAACTCTAATTTGTTTATACAAACGAGATCTTCAGGTGTGTACTGGAGGCTCTTGATGTGAGTGGCTTCCGGACACACTTGGAGGGGCAAAATGTTCATTCCCTGAGCCGCTTGCTTTGCGGCTTGGTCTGCTCTCCGGTTTCCTCGAGCTATTGGAGAGTCATCTTTCTGGTGTCCAGGGCAATGTATTATTGCTACTTCTTTAGGCCTATGGATGGCTTCTAGCAAATCTAAAATCTCTTGTTTGTTTTTAACATCTCTCCCGGCAGAAGTTAACAGCCCTCTCTGTCTATAAATAGCCCTGTGTATATGAGCAGTGGCAAAGGCGTATCTGCTGTCAGTGTAGACGTTAAGTCTCTTACCTTCTGCCATCCTTAGGGCCTGAGTCAGGGCGATGAGTTCTGCTCGCTGTGCAGAGGTGCCCGTTGGGAGTCCACTGGCCCATACAACCCGGTCATCATCTACTACTGCAGCTCCAGCCATTCTCTTACTATCCATGATGTAACTGCTCCCGTCCATATACCAAGTCAGGAGTCCCGTTCCCCTTAAGGGCTGGTCTTGCAACTCCTGGCGGGTTCCTGTCTCTTCAGCCAGGATTTCCTGGCAGGTATGAAGCACTTCTTTCCCCAAATCGGGGAGCAGAGTGGCCGGGTTTAGGATGGCAGGGGGGGCAAACTCTACTCGATCACGATTCAGGAGTAAGGTTTGGTAGTGAGTCATTCTGGCATTCGACATCCATCTCTCGGGTGGCTGCCGAATTACACTCTCCAACGCATGTGGAGCAACCACAGTAAGTTTCTGTCCCAGTGTCAGTTTGTCAGAATCTTTAACTAGGAGGGCCACAGCCGCCACTACTCTCAAACAGGCAGGCCATCCACTACTTACTGGGTCTAATTTTTTTGACAAATAGGCGACAGGTCTCTTCCAAGGTCCCCATTGTTGGGTCAACACTCCCCGAGCCACTCCACCCCGTTCATCTACAAAAAGGACTAACGGCTTAGATACGTCTGGCAGGGCCAGAGCAGGTGCCGACAGGAGGGCTTTCTTGATCTCATCAAAGGCCTGTTGCTGTTCAGGTCCCCAAACAAACGGGGCTGCCCCTTTGGTTAGGGGGTACAGGGGGGCGGCTAAGGTGGCATATCCAGGTATCCATAATCTGCAGAACCCTGCCGTTCCTAGAAATTCGTGGACTTGGCGCGAAGTAGTAGGGACCGGGATCTGCGTCACAGTCTGCTTCCGGGCTTCTGTAAGCCACCTTTTCCCTTCTCTCAGGGAATACCCTAAATAAGTCACTTGTTGTTGGCAGATCTGTGCCTTTTTGGCAGATGCTTTATACCCCAGCCTAGCAAGTTCAGTCAAAAGGGCTTCAGTAGCCGCTTGGCAGACTTCCTGTGTAGGAGCGGCTATCAGTAAGTCATCAACATATTGTAACAAGGTTACCTGCGGGTTGGAGGCTCGGTAAAAGGCCAAGTCCTGGTGTAAAGCCTCGTCGAAGAGGGTAGGTGAGTTCTTGAATCCTTGTGGCAAGCGAGTCCAGGTCAATTGTCCAGTAGTTCCTGTGGAGGGGTCTTTCTACTCAAAAGCAAACAGTGGTTGGCTACTCTGGTGCAGGCGCAAACAAAAGAAGGCGTCTTTTAAATCTAAGACTGTATACCAAGTGTTTTCTGGGGCCAGAGAGCTTAGCAGGTTGTAAGGATTTGGCACAGTGGGATGAATGTCCTGTGTTCTCTTATTAACTTCCCTTAAATCTTGCACTGGTCGATAATCTCCTGTTCTCGCTTTCTTTACAGGCAGCAAGGGAGTGTTCCATGGGGATTTACATTTTACTAATATCCCCTGCTCTATGAGCCTCTGGATATGGGGCCTAATCCCATCTCTGGCTTCTTTACTCATTGGATATTGTCTCACAGTTACTGGTGAGGCTGAGGCTTTCAATTCTATGACCACCGGGGGCTGGTTTACAGCAAGTCCCATACCTGCCGTTTCTGCCCAGGCCCCTGGAAACTGGTTGAGCCACCTCTGATTAACTCGGGAGGGTTCTGGTTCCTTAAAAAGGCCGTACTTGTCTTCTAACTTTATGGACAGAATGCTTAGGCTCAAGGGTCTCTTTTTTCTATCAGTCACTTGGGTATCTTCAGTCTGAAAGGATATTTGGGCCCCGACTTTGGTCAAGATGTCTCTTCCCAACAAGGGTGTAGGGCATTCCGGTATAACAAGGAATGAGTGGTTTACTTGTCCCACTCTTAAATCCACTGTTCTTTGGGTAGTCCATGCATATTGTTTCTGACCCGTGGCCCTGAACACCTAAGACTTTTTACTAGAAAGGGGCCCTCTAGCTTGGGTCAGTACTGAATGTTGAGCACCGGTATCTACCAGAAACTCAACGGGTTGCCCCTCCACTTTCAGAGTTACCCTAGGCTTGGGGAGGGGCTCCGAGCCCCGTCTTCCCTAGTCTTCATCTTCTAGCAGGGACAACACTTTCTTCAGAGGTCCCCGTGGTGGTTTCTTAGGGCATTCTTTCACCCAATGCCCCTTTTCCTTGCAGTACGCACACTGATCTTTATCCAAAGGAGGTCGGTTGCCCAGGGACCCTGCCTTACTAGTTTTACCACTAGAGGGCGGTCGTCCCTTACCTTCTACTACTGCGGCCAAGATCTTTGTTAAATTTCTCTCATGCTTTCTATCTCTCTTTTCTTCTTTACTTTCCCTCTCCTTCTCTTTCTTTAACTCCTTCTCTTCCTCAGTCTCTCTCTTATGATAAACTTTCTCTGCTTCTTTCACTAAATCTCTCAGCGACAAATCCTGTAAGCCCTCCAATCTCTGAAGTTTTTTCCTAATGTCGGGTGCTGATTGCCCGATAAAAGCAAGGGCCACTGAAGCACTATGCCCCTCAGAAGTGGGATCAAAGGGAGTATACCGCCTGAAGGCTTCTATCAGGCACTCTAAGAATACTGCAGGTGCTTCAGTGGCTCCCTGGCTGACCTCTCTTACCTTGGCCAAATTGGTGGGGCGTCTTGCGGCCCCACGGAGACCTGCCACCAGAGCCTGACGATAGATGGTTAGTCGCTCCCTACCTTCTGGAGAATTAAAGTCCCAGTTGGGTCTAGTCAACGGGAACCCCCTCTCTATGTCATGAGGGAGTTGCGAAGGTCGTCCGTCGGTTCCAGGCACATTCCTCCGTGCCTCCAGGAGAATCCTCTCTCTCTCTTCCGTGGTGAAGAGCACCTGCAGAAGCTGCTGACAGTCATCCCAGGTGGGCTGGTGGGAGAACATCAGAGACTCTACCAAACCAGTTAGTTTCTGCGGCTCCTCTGAAAAGGGCGGGTGGTTAGCTTTCCAATTATACAAATCAGCAGAGGAGAAGGGCCAATATTGCAGAGGTTGGAAAGGCGGTTCCCCTTCTTCCCCAAGGATGGGAACTCCATAAGACCGGAGGGGAAAGATACCCGGTGGGTCCAAAGTGGCCCCTCGGCGGCGCCGGGTGCCCTGGGCAGGTTTCTTAGGGCATTCTTTCACCCAATGCCCCTTTTCCTTGCAGTACGCACACTGATCTTTATCCAAAGGAGGTCGGTTGCCCAGGACCCTGCCACCGGGGGTGCCGTAGGGGCAGGAGGGTAAGGAGGAGGAGGGGGATCATCAACTATAAGCAAATCTTGAGTATCAGGGTAAACTTTGGTAGCTTCCTTTTCCTTTTTCTGAGGTTGAGTCTGGGCAGCTAAAACTCAAGGGCCCATTTTCTTTTGCACCCAGGGCGGTGGGTTCTCCACCAACTCACCAACTCTTGCCAAACTACAATGTAGGGTTGCTGATCCGGGTGTCCTTGAGACGAATCCTGGAAGACAATAGCTTTTACTGCTAATAAGGTGGGGAGATCAAACGTCCCCTCCGAGGGCCACCCAACATTGTAGGTGGGCCATTCGGAGGTACAGAAAGTCTGCCATGGTCCCTTTTTCACTTCTACTGACAAGTTATGTGCCCTCTCTCTAACTTTCGTCCAATGATCTAGCGTCAGGCTAAGGGGGGTCGTCACTGTCTGTCCCATTGTCAGTATAACAATAATTAGACACGTAAAAGACACAAAAAACAAAGACACACACAAATTAGACACACAGCGGCCGCTTTTGGTTCTTTTCAGAGCTTCAAACAGAAACCGAAAGGAATCAGAGGGTTGATATTCTCGGCGCCCAAAAATCAACCCTATCTCATCAGGCGCAGTTTGCCGGAAAAACAGACGGGAGGCTACCAGGCGTCCCTGGCCCCCCAACCTCCCTGAGGCGTCCCCCAGGGTTGCAGCCTGCGGTGCTCTAGTACGTCTACCGACCGCAGTCACAGCCCCTTTACGGGATTGGGACGGCTGCCAGACAACGGGTACCCTTCAGAACTCTGACCGGTCTCACTGAAACAGAAAACAGAACACAAACAACTCAAGGCGCCATCAATCTTACCTCTTCCTCCAAGAGCGACTTCGGGAGTGAAGCGGGGTGGACGCCCGATCCCGGACGAGCCCCCAAATGTTGGATTCCCCTGAGGAAGGCACCGCCCCAAATCACTCACCAAAGACGTTTCTTGATGCAACAAGCAAGAGGAATTTATTCGGAAGCCAACTAGTTGGGGTCCAAGTCAGCCCGTCGCAGCGGGTCTCAACGAGGACCCCGAGCACACAAAGCCAGGAGGTTTTATAGCATTTTCAAAAGGGGTAAAATTTTCCATAATCACAATACAGGGTTTTTTTCTATAGGCTCATAAATCTTTTGCTGGCGCCACATCCTGGGGTCTGATTAGATGAGATCACCTTCGGAATGTCTAGGGTGGTTCTAGCAAGATAAGCTAGGTGTGTATGATTAACTGATTTACGGTTGGCTAACTAAAGGTCACTACAATTGACACAGGCTGACTAACTTGTTTTTCAAGATTCTAATGATTTTCCTTCTTCTGGGTTAGGGGGTGGTATTTAGGCCTTAAGATGGCTGTACTTACGCTAACTTTTGATTCTTCAGATCCTACAATATC
Source organism: Manis javanica (assembly GCF_040802235.1). NCBI lineage: Eukaryota > Metazoa > Chordata > Mammalia > Pholidota > Manidae > Manis > Manis javanica. Next base: position 108,104,081 of record NC_133158.1, read on the forward strand.
ACATAGCAAACACTCAGAAATTATTAGTTTCTGTGAGTATTTAATTATGTATACTCTTGCTCATTGGATAAGGAAAATTTTTACCTTAAATGCTAAACGATATATGCTTGAGTCTAACAGCTTTAGAATTTCTAAGCCATCTGCAAAATTGCTTTAGTTTTTTAAGAAACATGTTTTGGGGTTTCTTTGTCCTAGTCACTCTGCTGGGTACAGGGGATCTGATGATGACAATGATAAACAAAATCTCCTTTCCTTGGGGCTTCTGTTTACTATGTTTGTGTATGTTACAAAAGAAACAAAAAAAGAATTGAACTAGAGAATGATGTGGATGTGCCTACTGTAGGCAGGTGATTAGAGAAGGCCTCTACTCTCCATGGAGATGAAGTTGAAAAGGCGATTTAAAAATCAGGAAGAGATAGTCGTAGGAACCAGGGAGAAGAGCAGCCCAGAAAAGTGGTGCAGCTGACAGGAGTAATTTAATAATAATCCAGTTTAGATGGATAATAGACATTGTGGTAGGAAGCCAAGGAGACAAAGTTTCTGTTGAGGCTTCACGAATGTACAGGAATCACAGGCTGCTTGAGGATGAAACAATGTAACAATGAACACCTCCCCTCCCCGCCCCCGCCCCGCCCCGCCCCGCCACCGGGGACCCAGTGGTATGGAACAGCTTGTTGATCACAGTCATGGAAGTACACTAGTTTACAGGAGGGTATCCTGGTAACCTTCATAGAGGTAGGTTACAATACAACTAGCTTCCTGGCTACACCTACAGTGACCTAATAGCTTCCACTGCAATGTTTCCTGGATGCTGACCACCACCACCACCCACCCCACCCCACCCTGACCTTATAGTAAATGTATAAAAGGCATGGCCCTGCTGCCCTCGGGGCTCAGCCTTTGGTTAGGAATCTGCTGAGCCAGTGCCAGCATTAATGAACTCTGTTCCCACCAAGGTCTCTGTGGCCTGACTCCTTATTCGCAGTTCCCACGGTTCCTGCAACAACACCATTGGATCATGTTGAAGATGTAGACATAAGTTTGTACTTTATTTCAAGTAAAATAAGGGAACACTGGCAGTTTTGTAAGCATGAAACAAAACTATGTGATTTACATTTTTAGAGAGTCATTTGAGTTGCTGTGCTGATACTGGAGATCTACAATAGGATTGGAGAAACACTTTGCAAGGCTGTTAAAACAGGATGGGGAGAGCCAGCAGTGGGTTTGACTGGGATAATAGAGAAGAAGTTTATGATATTAAATCAATAGTAGCCACTGCAATGGTAATAATAATACTTTATAGTGGTTGAGGATATTTGGAAAAGTTATCGTAATGTTACATACAGAACCTAGTTACACTAAGAAGAAAGTGATGTCAAATTATACCTAAATCATCATGAAAATGTTGCGAGGATAACGGCTTGATTGTTCCAATGAAATGGAGTGACTGTGGCAGTAATGTTCTTGAGAAGGTAAGATGGAAGCTAGGATGTTGTGATGGGGAAGCAAACCTCTTGAAATACAATTTCAAAGGTGACCCAAAAGCTGGAGATAACAAAACTAGAGAGTGGCCATGGCAGCAGATAGTTGAACTGTTGGGGAAAGAAAAGCAACTGATGATGAAAGAGACTGGGAGACCCGCGTGTTAGGTAGTTAATCCCTGTGGAGGTTGAATTTACAGAGGCTAATGAAGGTATATGGAGAGAGGAAGACAAAAACTTCTCCATGAAGTTACCATGAAGTTAAAGTATAGGTTATTGGGCTTTTAAATAGCATCATTCAGCTTTAAAAGCAATCTAGAAGTTGAGGTTGTAAACAAAGCTACAATTGCTCATTGAAGCACTATAAAACAAAACAATCTCCTCATCTCTAATGCAGCAATAATTATGTTTGATTTGAAATTATATAAACTGCAGCATAATTATTTCAACCTTAGCATGATAAAGCTATTTGAAAGCCTTAAAAAGAAAGTGCTGAAAATATACAAACTATTACCTTTGTAAGAATAAGCTTGATCCCAAAATCTCTACCTGGAATGCATTTTATTCTTTTAGTTTTGTTTTTATGAACAAATTGTACCACAACATACATTCCATTTAAATAGATATATGGCATATAATATGATTTCGGAATTGTTCACTATGCTTTATTGATCTAAGAGACAAAAATCAATGTTTCCCTGAACAAAACAATAGAGTTATGCACAAAGGAAAAGATTGTTTCGGCTTGGATTCCTTGCCAAGCCAGGTAATTCAAACATACAAACAAATTGCTAAATATTTTTCATGGGACATAAATACCAGTATAAAGACAAACGTCTTTGGATAGGCTGTCATATATCAGGACTTGGACCAAAAGAGATGCTATTTAGTGTCTTTAGTTTGATATATAAGTAACCAGTGATTGAATTTATCACAGAAAAATCCACTAGCATAGGACTTTTAGAGAGTTCAAATTATGGTGACCATAAAGCAGGAACATCACTTGTGAATCTGGGATGTTTATGTGCTTCTTTTAAGGGAAAATCTTCCAGATTCAAAACTTCTTCATTTATGGTATGTGCCTGTTTGCCCTGTTCATTCTGACAGTTTCCATCAGTCCAGGACAAGCCATCATCTGCTTAAAAGACAAAAAAATGGATGAAGAAATCAGAGAACAACTCTAAAATGAATGAGTGAGTGAACAAAGTTTACTGTAACTTAAAATACTGTTCATTTTCTTTGGATCTCTTCCTAAATATTGGCTAGTATTAGTTAGCATTATAAAATGAAACATATCATTAAAACTATGGTTTCATTGTTTACTATCCATTCTTGGGATTCTCAGCTGAAAAACAGCAGTTATTTTTTATATTTGAATGAACTACTGCTAGTAAACATTTATAGATCCAGGATAGTGATTTTGATACAGTTTTATTTTCATAGATTTATGTTCCCACCAGAAAAATTAGTTATTTCTTGATGTGGTAAAATAATTTAGCTTTGAATTCTTTTTTTCTCTTCCACGTGAGGTGGATAAATTTCAGTGTAGCAGAACTGACTTCTCCTACTCCTTATTCTTTGGATTACAGATGAAATTTAACTGAGAAATTTATCAAAGAAAAGGAAATACATTGTGCAAATATACTTAGGAAGGCTTTGGTTGAAACTTTGATTAAAATAGGGTTGACATCATGTAACTCTAATAACAGTGCTAGATTAGAAGCTATTTATCTGATAACATTGTTGCTTTATTCTAATTATAAGTTTGAGGGAGAGCTGTCTAACATATGTGCATCTGTCAATCTTAATGCTGTATGATTGCCACAAATATGTAATTTAGTGAAGAACTGTTAGTCTCCTTTTGTGTTTAGTAGATAGATCATAAAAATTAAATAATATGGGATTGATCTGACAGAGTCTAGAAAAGAATGCCATAGTTGTTAAGAGCTCAGGTTCTGAATCAAATAAAATAAGATACCTAATGGCTTGTATGTGAAAACTTCAATAAATTATATATACATAAGTAGTATATATATTCATATATGTATTTATATGCATATTTATAAATACATTCATATGACCAGATAGGTTTTGCTCAGAGAATTTACATTGCCAACTATATTATTCTACTAAATAGCTTATTTCATTAAAAAAATACATGTAAAACTCAAGTTGAGGGTAGTATTTCTTAAAAAGCATATGTATACACAGGAAAATCATCATCTACTTTTGATTCTACCTTTTAATTTTCAACAAATCAGTTCAAATTAAGTTGGCAAAAGAAATTTAATTTTCTAGGTTAAGTGCTGAATCTAATCTTACTTTTTTTGTAACTACTTTGCTGTGTATTTTTCATATTATACATTTGTATGTCCCTGGGTCACTACAAAATATATAACTGTCTGCTCAGCTACATTAAATTACTCTCAGTATAGTTTTAAAATATGCTGTAATACCGCCTTGATCAGACTGCCTCAGTAACCACAGCAGCTCACTCTACAGCTGTTGGATAAAAGGAATTTTACTCAATTGTCTCAAAGTTTAGTTGATTTGAGAATTGTGAATTCTAAGTCACTGATAACTTTCTAGAAATGATGTCTTCAAATTTACAAGTTCATAGACTCACCATGCCTGCAAGTTACTTATGTTTGAGTCCTCTAAATCTAATTAAAATAAATAGCTTATGTCCTCAATAAGCAACTGTATAAAGAAATAACTATTATATTAGTGCAAATCTGTATAGGAATTGTTTAATGTCACTATGAACTTTTAAATCTTTTTCATAGAGAACAGATACAAACCTTAAACAGTGAACCACATAAACAAACCCCTCTACCACCTGCATTCCCATAATAAAATTAGACACACATTGACATTTTTTATTATCTGGAAGAGAAGTTATTTTGCTTTTAATATGTTTTTAGAATAATTTCTAAATAATCATTTCCATATTTTATATTTTCCTTCTGTGTGAGCATTAGTCATTTCCAACTCTGGTAAGGAGATGTTCTACTTGACTGATAACCACCAAAGTATAAATTAAGACAAGAATATGCCACCACAATTTAAGAATATCAAGCATTCATGATGATGTATTGATATAGGAAATTTAATACTTTCCCCTTATTATTTTTCTGAGATTTTTTCATGGGCAAAATTCTCAAATCTCTAAGCACTGGGATCCCATCCTGCATTGGGTACAAAAAAAAAAAAGCTGGACTAAGAAGCTTAAACTTACAATATTGAAAAGAAAAGTATAAAGAGAATTATTTTAACAGAATGTGTTAAATAATAGAACTTTTTAACAGAAAACATTATTTTAGCAGAATATAATGCCCTTTATTGCCTTGTGCAGACTCTCTTAAATGATTTATTTAAGTGTATTAATAGATAAGTATTCATCTCTCATTCTTCAAATTTCATGTTCTTTCTAGATTCATAGAAACCATTACTTCTTTATTTCCCAAGTAAGAATATTCATGATGCACCCTTTTATGGCTACAAACTATGCAACATTTTCTAGGCATCCACAAAGATGAACACTATACACTTTGTATATTTTTTTATACTTAATTTCTTTAAAATGCCATTAGCCATAAAAATATAGTCCAGGAGGAGGGAGCCAAGATGGTGGCATGAGTAGAGCAGCAGAAATCTCCTCCCAAAACCACATTTATCTATGAAAATATAACAAAGACAACTATTCCTAAAATAGAGACCAGAGGACACAGGACAACATCCAGACCACATCATCACCTGCGAGAACTCAGCACCTCACAAAGGGGGTAAGATACAAGCCCCAGCCTGGCGGGACCCAAGTGCCCCTTCCCCCAGCTCCCGGCAGGTGAAGAGGAGTCAGCAAGGAGAGCTAGGGAGCCCAGGACTGCTGAACACCCAGCCCCAGGATTCCGGATCAGAGCACAGACACAGTGCATGCGTGGGGTCCTGGATACTAGGGAAACAGGGAGGCAGGACCGGTGAGCGGGTGCCTAAGGCCGACGCCAGAGAACAAAGAAACAGGAGCGGGTTTTTTTTTTTTTTGGTGAGTGCTTTTTGGAAACCTTAAAGGGAGAGAGCCCCCAATACTAGGGAAACAGGGCTGCAAGACCGGTGAGCGGGTGCCTGAGACCGGCGCCTGAGGACGAAGAAAATCACGTGTTTTTCCATTTTTTTTTTCTTTCATTGTTGCTGTTGTTGTTTTGGTTTGGAGAGTGCTTTTTGGAAGTCTTAATGGGGCAGGAGAGGACACTTAGCCCAGAGGCAGGGAATCTGAGGATCTCTGGGCACTCTAACCCCCTGGGCAGCACGGAGCACAGAGGCCCCTTATGGAGATAAAAAGCCTCCCAGCCACTCCCCCTCCACCATTTTGGAGGAGCAGCCCGAGCCAGGCCACGCGCACAGCAACAGCGAAGATAAACTCCATAGCAAACGGGCAGGTAGCAGAAGCCCTGACTGCACACAGCTGCCAAGCACAAGCCACTAGAGGTCGCTATTCTCCCAGGAGAGGAAGGCCACAAACCAACAAGAAGGAAAGCTCTTCCAGCTGTCACTCGTACCAGCTCTGCAAACTATCTCTATCACCATGAAAAGGCAAAACTGCAGGCAGACAAAGATCACAGAGACAACACCTGAGAAGGAGACAGACCTAACCAGTCTTCCTGAAAAAGAATTCAAAATAAAAATCATGAACATGCTGACGGAGATGCAGAGAAAAATGCAAGAGCAATGGGATGAGATGCAGAGAAAAATGCATGAGCAATGGGATGAAGTCTGGAGCGAGATCACAGATGTCAGGAAGGAGATTACAGAAGTGAAACAAACCCTGGAAGGATTTATAAGCAGAATGGATAAGATGCAAGAGGTCATTGAAGGAATAGAAACCAGAGAACAGAAATGTAGAGAAGCTGACATAGAGATAAAAGGATCTCCACAAACGAAACAATACTAAGAGAACTATGTGACCAATACAAAAGGAATAGTATCTGTATTTTAGGGGTACCAGAAGAAGAAGAGAGAGGAAAAGGGATAGAAAGTCTCTTTGAAGAAATAATTGCTGAAAACTTCCCCAAAGTGGGGGAGGAAATAATCGAACAGACCACGGAAATACACAGAACCCTCAACAGAAAGGATCCAAGGAGGACAACACCAAGACACATAATAATTAAAATGGCAAGGATCAAAGACAAGGAAAGAGTTTTAAAGGCAGCTAGAGAGAAAAAGGTCACCTGGCTAACATCAGACTTCTCGACAGAAACTCTACAGGCCAGAAGAGAATGGCATGATATATTTAATGCAATAAAACAGAAGGACCTTGAACCAAGGATACAGTATCCAGCACAACTATCATTTAAATATGATGGCAGGATTAAACAATTCCCAGACAAGCAAAAGCTGAGGGAATTTGCTTCCCACAAACCACCTCTACAGGGCATCCTACAGGGACTGCTCTAGATGGGAGCACTCCTAAAAAGAGCACAGAACAAAACACACAACATATGAAGAATGGAGGAGGAGGAATAAGAAGGGAGAGAAGAAAACAATCTCCAGACAGTGTATATAACAGCTCAATAAGCAAGCTAAGTTAGGCAGTAAGATACTAAAGAAGCTAACCTTGAACCTTTGGTAACCACGAATCTAAAGCCTGCAATGGCAATAAGTACATATCTCTCAATAGACACCCTAAATGTAAATGGACTTAATGCACCAATCAAAAGACACAGAGTAATAGAATGGATAAAAAAGCAAGACCCATCTATATACTGCTTACAAGAAACTCACCTCAAACCCAAAGACATGCACAGACTAAAAGTCAAGGGATGGAAAAACATATTTCAGGCAAACAACAGTGAGAAGAAAGCAGGGTTGTAGTACTAATATCAGACAAAATAGACTTCAAAACCAAGAAAGAGACAAGAGAAAAAGAAGGACACTACATAATGATAAAGGGCTCAGTCCAACAAGAGGATATAACCATTCTAAATATATATGCACCCAACACAGGAGCACGAACATACCTGAAACAAATACTAACAGAACTAAAGGGGGAAATAGACTGCAATGCATTCATTTTAGGAGACTTCAACACACCACTTACCCCAAAGGATAGATCCACCAGGCAGAAAATAAGTAAGGACACAGAGGCACTGAAAAACACACTAGAACAGATGGACCTAATAGACATCTATAGAACTCTACATCCAAAAGCAACAGGATATACATTCTTCTCAAGTGCACATGGAACATTCTCCAGAATAGACCACATACTATCTCACAAAAAGAGCCTCAGTAAATTCCAAAAGATTGAAATTCTACCAAACAATTTTTCAGACCACAAAGGTATAAAACTAGAAATAAACTCTACAAAGAAAACAAAAAGGCTCACAAACACATGGAGGCTTAACAACATGCTTCTAAATAATCAATGGATCAATGAACAAATCAAAATAGAGATCAAGGAATATAGAAATAAATGACAACAACAACACAAAGACACAACTTCTGTGGGATGCAGCGAAAGAAGTCTTAAGAGGAAAGTATATAGCAATCCAGGCACACTTGAAGAAAGAAGAACTATCCCAAATGAATAGTCTGACATTACAATTAGCGAAACTGGAAAAAGAAGAACAAATAAGGCCTAAAGTCAGCAGAAGGAGGGACAAAATAAGATTAGAGAAGAAATAAACAAAATTGAGAAGAATAAAACAATAGCAAAAATCAATGAAACCAAGAGCTGGTTCTTTGAGAAAATAAAAAAATAGATAAGCCTCTAGGCAAATGTATTAAGAGAAAAAGAGAATCAACACAAATCTACAGAATCAGAAATGAGAATGGAAAAATCATGACAGACTTCACAGAAATACAAAGAATTATTAAAGAGTACTATGAAAACCTATATGCCAACAAGTTGGAAAACCTAGAAGAAATGGACAACTTCCTAGAAAAATACAACCTCCCAAGACTGACCAAGGAAAAAACGCAAAAGTTAAACAAACCAATTACGAGCAAAGAAATTGAAATGATAATCAAAAAACTACCCAAGAACAAAACCCCAGAACCAGACGGATTTACCTCAGAATTTTATCAGACACACAGAGAAGACATAATACCCATTGTCCTTAAAGTGTTCCAAAAAATAGAAGAGGGAATACTCCCAAACTCATTCTATGAAGCCAACATCACCCTAATACCAAAACCAGGCAAAGACCCCACCAAAAAAGAAAATTACAGACCAATATCCCTGATGAATGTAGATGCAAAAATACTCAATAAAATATTAGCAAACCGAATTCAAAAGTATATCAAAAGGATCATACACCATAACCAAGTGGGATTCATCCCAGAGACGCAAGGATGGTACAACATTCGAAAGTCCATCAACATCAACCACCACATGAACAAAAAGAAAGGCAAAAACCACATGATCATCTCCATACATGCGGAAAAAGCATTTGACAAAGTTCAACATCCATTCATGATAAAAACTCTCAGCAAAATGGGTATAGAGGGCAAGTACCTCAACATAATAAAGGCCATATATGATAAACCCACAGCCAGCATTATATTGAACAGCGAGAAGCTGAAAGCATTTCCTCTGAGATTGGAAACTAGAAAGGGATGCCCACTCTCCCCACTGTTATTTAACATAGTACTGGAGGTCCTAGCCACGGCAATCAGACAAAACAAAGAAATACAAGGAATCCAGATTGGTAAACAAGAAGTTAAATCGTCACTATTTGCAGATGATATGATACTGTACATAAAAAACCCTAAAGACTCCACTCCCAAACTACTAGAACTGATATCACTATACAGCAAAGTTGCAGGATACAAAATTAACACACAGAAATCTGTACCTTTCCTATACACTAACAATGAACCAATAGAAAGAGAAATCAGGAAAACAATTCCATTCACAATTACATCAAAAAGAATAAAATACCTAGGAATAAACCTAACCAAAGAAGTGAAAGACCTATACCCTGAAAACTACAAGTCACTCTTAAGAGAAATTAAAGGGGACACTAACAAATGGAAACTCATCCCCTGCTCATGGCTAGGAAGAATTAATATCGTCAAAATGGCCATCCTGCCCAAAGCAATATACAGATTTGATGCAATCCCTCTCAAATTACCAGCAACATTCTTCAATCAACTAGAGCAATTAATTCAAACATTCATATGGAAACACCAAAGACCCCGAATAGCCAAAGCAATCCTGAAAAAGAATAAAGTAGGGGGGATCTCACTTCCCAACTTCAAGCTCTACTACAAAGCCATAGTAATCAAGACAATTTGGTACTGGCACAAGAACAGAGCCACAGACCAGTGGAACAGATTAGAGACTCCAGAAATTAACCCAAACATAAATGGTCAATTAATATTTGATAAAAGAGCCATGGATATACAATGGCAAAATGACAGTCTCTTCAACAGATGGTGCTGGCAAAACTGGACAGCTACATGTAGGAGAATGAAGCTGGACCATTGTCTAACCCCATATACAAAAGTAAACTCAAAATGGATCAAAGACCTGAATGTAAGTCATGAAACCATTAAACTCTTGGAAAAAAACATAGGCAAAAACCTCTTAGACATAAACATGAGTGACCTCTTCTTGAACATATCTCCCCGGGCAAGGAAAACAACTGCAAAAATGAGCAAGTGGGACTATATTAAGCTGAAAAGCTGTACAGCAAAAGACACTATCAATAGAACAAAAAGGAACCCTACAGTATGGGAGAATATATTTGACAATGACAGATCCGATAAAGGCTTGACGTCCAGAATACATAAAGAGCTCACACACCTCAACAAACAAAAAACAAATAACCCAATTAAAAAATGGGCAGAGGAACTGAACAGTCAGTTCTCTAAAAAAGGAATACAGATGGCCAAGAGACACATGAAAAGATGCTCCACATCGCTAATTATCAGAGAAATGCATATTAAAACTACATTGAGGTATCACCTCACACCAGTAAGGGCAGCTGCCATCCAAAAGACAACAACAAATGTTGGCGAGGTTGTGGAGAAAGGGGAACCCTCCTACACTGCTGGTGGGAATGTAAATTAGTTCAACTATTGTGGAAAGCAGTATGGAGGTTCATCAAAATGCTCAAAACAGACCTACCATTTTACCCAGGAATTCCACTCCTAGGAATTTACCCTGAAAACGCAGCAATCAAGTTTGAGAAAGACAGATACACCCCTATGTTTATCGTAGCACTATTTACAATAGCCAAGAATTGGAAGCAACCTAAATGTCCATCAGTACATGAATGGATAAAGAAGACGTACTACATATACACAGTGGAATACTACTCAGCCATAAAAAGAGGGAAAATCCTACCAGTTGCAGCAACATGGATGGAGCTGGAGAGTATTATGCTCAGTGAAATAAGCCAAGTGGAGAAAGAGAAATACAAAATGATTTCACTCATCTGAGTAGTATAAGAACAAAGGAAAAACTGAAGGAACAAAACAGCAGCGGAATTACAGAATCCAAAAATAGACTAACCAAAGGGAAAGGAACTGGGGAGGATGGGTGGGCAGGGGGGGATAAGGGGAGGTAAAAAGAAAGGTGGTATGAAGATTCGCATGCATGGGGGGAGGGAGAAAGGGGAGGGAGCTCTGTACAACACAGAGAAGACAAGTAGTGATTCTACAACATTTTGCTATGCTGATGGACAGTGACTGTAATGTGGTTTTTAGGGGGTACCTGGTATAGGGGAGAACACAGTAAACATAGTATTCTTCATGTAGGTATAGATTAAAGATTAAAAAAGAAAGAAAGAAAGAAAAGGGGGATTACTCCTTGATAGGATAAAACTAATGGTAAATCATAGATTAGCACATGCTTTAAATATCCTTAATTTTGATCACTTAAAGGGTGTCACATGATCAGCTATGGAGGTACACTTTTCTGATAATATTCCTTTCTTTTAATAAAAAAAAAAAAAGCAGTTCCTGTGTGGTGACCTCCAATGAGTTCTACACAATGGTATAAAGGGCATATCAAAGTGTGGGTAAAGGGTCTGTTTGTTTTTATACAGAAGATGAAATCCTAATTTGGCTACCCAGAAAATGAACTAAGATACGACATGAAGAAGAATTTCCAACATCAGCACTCTCTGGAAGACTCATACCAGAAGATGATCATCAAAAAACCTCCACAAATATCCAGGCGATGCTGCAGTTGTAGCTGCATCCATCCCACCGTTTCCTGGACTTGCCATTGGAATGAACAAGGAGATATCTAAGCTGGCCTATGCATACAGTAAAACAACAAATTTGACTGGATCTATACTGTTGGAACTCAACCAAGAATTAGGAGAAGTGCAAGTTGTAGTGCTCCAAAATCTTACGACTACAGACTATCTACGGTTAAAAGAACATATGGGATGTGAACAGTTCCCAGAAATGAGTTGCTTTAATTTGTCTGATTTCTCTCAGACTGTTCAAGTACAGTTGGACAATATCCATCATATCATAGACAAATTTTCACAAATGCCTAGGGTGCCTAATTGGTTTTCTTGGCTTCACTGGAGATGGCTGGTAATTATAGATCTGCTTTGTTTATGTCACTGTATTCCTATTATGTTAATGTATGTGCGCAATTTAGTTAGTAGTTTAAAACCTATACATGCTTAAGTTACTCTACAAGAAGATATGTCAAAGAAATAATCAATCCTCCCATGTTTTCTTCCATCTGCTACCTCTATAGCTTTTCTTCTTCCTTCCTAATTACAACCATCAAATAGAATTCGTGCCTCATATCGAATTTACCGAGTATCATAATTCCTCCAAGTGGTAAAGATACCTCAAGACAAATGCTGGGCATAGAAGCCACGGGGCGTAAATCTGCAAAGAAGTAAAAAGCTAACCTTTTCAAACAATATGGCTTCTCTCTCATTTACCAACTTTACATTTCCCTGTATGGCCCCGGAAGATGACTGGTTAGCCAGAGACAGGTAAGATTCTTCAAGAGAGGGACAACCTAAGACACGTACAGTCACAGGGGGGCCATCAGGTGAGAAATTGGGGATCAACAGTGGTGAAGCTTAGAACCCCCCCCCCCACTGCTGTTTTGAGAGAAATCTTCTGTATCCATGGATGTTTTATTGCCCTTGTCTAGCTTGGATTAACACATAGTCTACAGGCACACACCTGATCATCTACAATTGCTCTCTTACAACACTAAACTATGTTTTCTACCTTTATCTTGCATCTACCTACCACTTCAGCATTTTATTAAAAATAAAAATAATAATAATAATAAAGGGAGAAATGTGGGATCCACATATAAATCAAGTATAAAAATCAAACGAATATTCATATTTGACCTGATTGTTTATAGTTCATAATGCGTGATCAAAACTGAAAGTTTCTGTGATGAATGCCCTTGTACTGTTCACCATGTAAGAACTTACTCACTATGTAAGAATTCGTTCACCATGTAAGAACGTGTTCGTTATGCTTCAGAAGATTAGAGACTGACGAGAATTAGGCTTGAGATGGATTAATGATTGTGCATTGAGCATTGACTCCCCTATACAGAATTTTATTGTTGTTAACAACCATTTGATCAATAAATATGAGAGATGCCCTCTCAAAAAAAAAAAAATATGGTCCAGACTCAGTCTGGTATAATTTGGAGACTTCGTTTTGGGGATTGGACTTAAAACTGTGGATAAGATCCAATTTGTCACAAATGCATATAATAAATTCTTGCTAATAAAATAACATTCCTTTTGCTCATTAAAATGAAATACACTTATGCAATTATGTAAAATAGTTCTAAAGTCATCATTCCAATGATCTCATCATTAACTTGCCTTATTATTACTGACTTGTTTTAAAATGTTAATTAGGACCTTGTTTTCTTTGGCAGAGCCTGAATCCTAAGTAATGGAACCACTGAGGTTCTTCAGGTCCTGGATGTATGGATCTTTCCCAAAGGGCAAGTCAAGAAATAATTCATGTGGGGCCATAACCCATAATCTAAGAGTTAGACAAATTGCCTGGAAACCATAGATAAACCCAGGTTCTACAAATAAAAAAATAAACCTTTGAATTGTATCATAATTTACATATAATGCATAATTATATCCTGCAAAGTTTGAACTTTTAGTACAGTTTAGTTTTTGTTTATAAACCTGGTTTTCCAGAAACATGGTAAAATCTTGGTGTAGTAAAATATCCAGGGACAGAGATTGTTAAAGGAAAGGCATCTTTACCAATGAGTGTGAAATAGGAAGTTACCACTTTTTTGCAAACTAGAGCTAGTTAATACTGATATTAGCACTGATTTCTCCACAGTACAGTTTGGTAATAAGAGCAAAAGTAACATTTAGAAACATTTAATTTTTATCTGTGCATAGATAACACAGGGAAATAATCAATTAACATTACAGCTTTGTGCTTTTTTAGGCAATATTACAGTAACAATAACTAACAATGTCAATCAGTTTCAGTGGGGTATTCTTAACTATTAGTAATTCGAAACCACTAGTCCAAGACAGAAATTTCAGCTCACACAGCAGCAACTAGCATTTCCCAAGATGCTGTTTGCTGTCATGACTATTGATGGTGGTCATTAGGCTGGTTTTCTTCAGTTGAGGAGAGAAGATTAGCAATCTTGCTCAGTCCCCCACTGTTTCAAGTAAGGAGACTTTTATCATGAGAAAGTCAGTTTTGTGCTGTAACTAGTAAATGAGGTAAATAAAACCTAAATCTAGTGTATGTGAGAAGGGGAGAGAGAGAAAGGAGAAAGAAAAGAAACGGTGGTCTCCAAGGGACAAACAGCAGGACTGTATCCTGTTGGAGACTTTGCTAGCCACACAGTACAGGACTCATTTATAGCATGTCTGAATAATGAGGGAATGAACTGTAGCACAGAGTTTAATTTTATTGGTCAGAAGCAAAAGGTTAAATTAGAAGGTTTACCAGCTGCTGCCCCATGTTGTCAATCATCACATGAGTGAAATTCAAGTGAGAAGTAAATTGCTCATCATATTTCTAAGGAGAAAAAGAGAAATTAATAGTATGAAGTTGCTTAATGGGTGCAGCTGACATTTTCTAATATTTGGAGACATGGATCCAAGATAGTAGGTCTTGGCCCAACCCATTATTAGACAGCAAAGCATGATAAGCCTCTTCCATTAAAGTTCTAGTGATGTTTTCATCTGGAAGTCCTTGTTGCGAACCCAGTTACCAGACATTTACCTTGACACTGTTTTTCCAAGTCAACCTGTGAAAGGAATTCTGTTGACTCACTGTGATACTTTGGAAAAATAGAGCACAAAATCACATAACAGCCGTGTACCCCACACCTTTTCCTGTAACCATACGCAGAGCAAGTGATAATGTCTCTCTGGCACACTGGGGTTGCCAGGAAATGCTGCCCAGGACTGAGCCGAGGGTCAAGTGCTCTAAGGAAACTGGGGCTCTGCTTGGCCATTCTGTGATGGCTGCTCTACACAGGCCTCGTCATGCTTGTCGGGGATGTCTGCTCTGATCTACCAAACGAATAGTCCAGCCCATACATTAACACTTTACACGTATTAAAGAGAATCCAAAACTTTTTTTTCCCTCAGCTTCCATGTTTATGAAGGCCATAACCAGAACATGTGGCCACTTAAAGACAGTTTCTATATAGAATTTAAATATTTCTTTTGGAATTTCTGATTTGACCAGTTCACATGCTCTGGGAAGTGACAGTGTTAATGAATCCAAGGGAGAATATAATTTTCTGTACCATCGGACCTGAAAATTGTGTGTCTGTATGGTGACCAAGAAGAATTTGTGCCTCAAATCAAAACATTTCAGAGGAACGTTGACAGTGTTCACTGTGTCAGTTTTTGCTCATGTTTATGCTTTACCTATTCTGAATATCATAAACACTCTCAAGATTTTTCAGGTGAATAATGAACCCTGCATGTATTTGCAAATAGTATCCAAAGGGTGCAAGAAAGGGAAATGAGCCACTTTGTCTTGAGAGTCCACCCTCCAACACACAATTTTTGTAACTGAAAATTAAACATTCCTACATTATTACTGAGTCGTGCTGGAGAAACTTTAGGACATATCAACCATAATAAATTCTCTCTGTAGCATCTGTTGGTGCAAACATTGCATTCCGGAAAGGAGGAGTGAACACTTTGATATTCTGAGCAACTACATGAGGAGCAGCAAAGATGATCAGTGGTAAAAAGAAGATAACGTCTTCAAAATTTCTTTGTCTTTCTTTTTCCCTTCTTTGTATTTGCTTTTATTTAATTAGAGAAGGTCAGTATCTGACAGAGCTACCAAGGGAGAGTGCACTATGGGTGCAGCAGAGTGTGAGAGTAGTCTGAGAATGAGGAATGACCACTGCCTGGGCTGAGTTATTAGGCAGAAAGCATTATTTTTTACAGCCTGACTAGAAGGTAACATAAGTATCATTAACAATTTAGCTTCTCCAGAAGTTAAAAAACCCCTCGTCACTTTCACAATTTTTCTCAGCCAAGAAGTACCCAAGGGCATCATGAAAGGAGCAATAACTGATGGTTTTTAATATGTGAGGGTACACTCTCCAGGAGAGCTGCCAGGTCTGCCACCTGCGCAGAAAATGCAGAGTCAACAAGGACAGAATACAGACTACAGACTAGAGACCGGTTTCATTTATTCTCTGACCTACCAGTTTTTTACCTTCTTTTTCTATTATAGGTAGGATTTGCTAACTTTGATACATTGATTTATACTCATGTATAGTCATGCAGAAACAGTTAAATAATATTATTTATAGATCTAAAACATATCAGTGCCAAGCATATCAGAAGTCCACAAAATGTCCATTAGTTTACTATTTTGGGTGTCATGAAAAATTGCAAGAAAATATAGGCACATAAATAAATATGTGGGGATTGGCTTTTGTTTTATTTCTTTGGAACTTTAATTCCCTCAGAAGGCTCTGTATACATAACCATTATCAACACTTTACCTCAAGTATTAACAAGTATCTTGTTGTATCTGTCCAAACTCACAAAGCAAATAGAGGTTTAAATATATATTTACATAAATGTAAAAGTACAGAATATTCATTGAAATATACATTGAAATCAATGGTTTATTATTAATTAATAATAATGTATTATTATTAATAAAATATTAATTTATATAATATATACCCATTTAATGTCAGTAATCCATTTCTGAAAACAGACATTCTACATGACAGTGTAAATAAAAAGGACAATAATTACAATGTATTTCCATGTCAACCCTCATCAATTTCTTAACTGTAACCCAATCACAAAATCATACTTTTATGTAAGTTGTAAACTATCATACCAAAGTATAAAATGTTTAACACAGTACTACCAGATCACCAAAAATTCAGCTGCTACTGACCAGCTGTAGTTGCCTAGCAATAAACGCTCAAAGCCAGCAACGTGAGACACAGGGTCCCTTGGCTGAGTTTTAGGGTTCAAGCCATCCAAATGTGATTCTGGCATTCCTCCAACTGTGTTTCAAGTAGAACTTACAGGCATTTCTCAGTGGAGACATTTATCTTCTAAAGCATTAATGACAAGTTTTCCTATATAATGATTAACCTAAAACTTGTTATTTAGAGTGAGATACATACCATGCAGTTTGCATCTTAAAAATTGAAAGGCAATCTACCAAGTAAATATTTCATGGTGAAAATTTAACTATTTGAAAAAGTCTTTTTCACTTACCTATTATGTTGCCACCACCTTCCTACTCTAAAAGTACACCCACACATATGCTCTTACTCACTTAAAAATGTCAGCTCTTGACTCTTTTCCTGTTGCTGTGTGATTTTCAGCCTCTATATACAAGGTGGCAAAAATCATCCCTGGCATCCATAGGCTTCCATGGTCCAAACCACGAGGAAGACAGATAATCTCATAAGAAGACAGTATTTCTCAGTGCACGCACACCCAATGCTGAAAAAGAGACCACTGTGGCCACATTGGTGCCATCCGTGCCTCCCTGGGTGAATTAACATACAGAAGGCAGTGGGTAATATAAATGGACAGTTTACATAAGAGAATTCATTCCTGGACATACGTGGAATTAGGAGATCGCCAGGAGGATTTCTGGAAAAGCAACATTTCCATCAAACTCTATATTCAGGGCAGCACCCATCCAAATTCCCCTGGTAGGTACGCTGAGGAGAGAGTGCTGAATCCTCATCCCTCTGCTTTCCTTCTGGGACTGATAAAAAAGAGAGTTCTGAAAACAAAATGTCTTTCTCAGATGGTTTGGGTTGTTGGAGTATTAGATGTCATGGGAGAATGAAGTTCCTAAAATTGAGTAGTTCTTTAGCAGGAAAAAATTTAAAGATATTTGTATGCTTTCCCAAATTTTCCTGCTATATTCATGTACATTTCAGCCATCTCAAATCAGGATGGCTGACTATGCCATGTTTGGACCACAGTGAGAGATTCATTTGTAGGTACTCTTTTCTTTTTGTTGTTGCCATTGTAGCTATCAATGCCCCCAGGA
This sequence comes from Manis javanica, assembly GCF_040802235.1. Lineage (NCBI taxonomy): Eukaryota > Metazoa > Chordata > Mammalia > Pholidota > Manidae > Manis > Manis javanica. The sequence continues at coordinate 108,122,074 of NC_133158.1, forward strand.
CAAGGGAAGACATTGCAAAACAAACAGAGATAAAAGGAAGATGTTATAAAAAAGAAATCTCTCTTCATTATCATTTACTTGCGTTGTGATATTTAAGGTTTTTATACCGAAAAATAATAACAATAATAGCTAAGAAGATAATAATACCATTTTCAATTGATACTGTTTTTTCCATAATTGAAGTCATTTTCCATCTCTAAAAAGATGCATGTCCATAAAGTCAGGCAATCAAATACCAATTCGATTTTTCATTGATATTTTATTGAAGGTACATAAAGTAGGACTAAGAAGATGGAGTAATAAAGGATGAATGCTGACATTAAGTTCTATTGAAAATTTAGAAATAAAATAACCATTTTGGTTAGCAAAATACAACCAATGGTGATATCAAAATGACCTTTGTGAGAGAAAAGAAATTGAAGAACTCAAATTTTCAGTGCCTGGGAAGTATCCTGAGGCTTCATACAGGACACTAAGATGCCAAGTATCAGGTATAGAAGAGTGCAATTTCAGGGGCAGAATTCATAGTGGCTCTGATATATGGTGACCAGTCATTCAAAGGGACTAATTTATAAAACCTCCTATCAAGCAATTACTCACAAGACAGGTTTAGTATCTCTTTATATCTGTATTGAAATCCTAAAATTTTGTCACAGATTGTCATTTTCTGTAACTTTTTTTTTTTTTGGTAAGTAGGTTTCTTTATCTTAGCTCTGATTTTGTAATTTAACTTAATCTTCCCACAGGAGTCCATTAGGATTTGACCCATCCATTTTCTCTCTGTTTTCTGTTTCAGCAAAATTAGTCTTTCTTTCAGTAGCTTTCCTTAGTTCCATACCACAGCCTGGAAGAAAAAAACTGAAAACATTTTATGCCATCAAAAGCCAAAACATAATGTTGTATGATGAGTATTTATTACTATGTGATTAAAGGGTTTTGAATTAAGAATTTGCAGGCTAATCATAATTATGTAATGAAATCATATTTAAAATAACAAGATACTATGTTATACTTGAAAAATTTTTACTCAGGTCACCATTCCGTTTTTCTTTGTGTATGATTGAAACAAGTAAAGATTACCTGGAGAAATAAGACATGACTATGCTGACCCTGTATGTTTGGGTGGCAAAGAACTTGAAGAAGAAGCTAAATGTCCACCAATCACTCAGAATGAGCACTGTCAGGACAATTGCCACCACCTTATCCAAGATCCTGTTCACCTCATTTTTTCTTGTTTAAGACATTATTTCAAAGCAGTTTTAGGCTCATAACAAAATGGAGAGGATATACAGAGATTTCCCAAAAACCTCTGTCCCCAGCCATAAGAAATAAAGAAGTCCTGCCATTTGAGACAACATGGATGGACCTTGAGGGTGTTATGCTGTATGAAATAAGTCACAAAGAGGAGGACAAATACTGTATTATATCACTGGTATGTGGAGTTCAAAAAAGCTGAACTCATAAAGAAAGAGAGTAAAATGGTGGTTACTAGGAACTGGCAGGTGGGGTAATTAGGGAGATGTTGTTTACAGTACAAACCTACAACTAACAGATGAGTAATTCCTGGAGATTCAATACACAGCATAGTGACTCTAGCCAATGATACACCAGAATGGTTCATCTGCTACCAAGGATGAACCTGAACTGACACATCATAATTATCCAAAGTCCACAGTGCACCTTAGGGTTCACTCTTGTGTGGTACACTCTATAGGTTTGGACAAATACATGATCACTTTATATGTGCATCATTATAATATCATATAGAGTACTTTCACTGCCCTAAAAATCCTCTATACTCTGCCTTTTCACTCCTTCTCCCTCCCCAACACCAACTCTTGGCAACCACTGGACTTTTGATTGTGTCTGTAGTTTGTTTTTCCTTTTCCACAAAGTCATATAGTTAAATCATGCAGTAGCCATTTTTCTTGATTGACTTCTGTCACTTAATAACATACATTTAAGTTTCCTCCATGTGTTTTCATGGCTCAATAGTCATTTCTTTTTATCACTGAATAATATTCCACTGTCTGGATGTACCACCAGTGTGTTTACTATTCACCTAATAAAGCACATCTTAGTTGCTTCCAAGTTTTGGCAATTAAGAGTAAACCTGCTATAAACATCTGTCTGCAGTTTTTTATTGGGACATAAGTTTTCAACTTCCTTGGGTAAATACCAAGGAGCATGCTTGCTGGGCTGTATGGTAAAATATGTTTAGTTTTGTAAGAAACCACCAAACTATCTTCCAAATTGGTTGTTCCATTTTGCATTCCCACCAACAATGTATGAAAGCTCCTATTACTCCATATCCTCATCAGCATTTGGTATTGTTAGTGTTGAGACATTCTAGCAGGATTGTAGTGGTACCACACTGTTTTAGTTTTCATTTCCCTGAGGACATATGATGTTGAACATCTTTTCCTATGATTATTTGCCATCTTTGGTGAGGTATCCGTTAAGGTCTTGAGACCATTTCTTAATCAGTTTGTTTATTGTCTCACTGGATTTTAAGAATTCTTTGTCAGTTTTGAATAACAATCCTTTACTGGATGTGTCTTGAAAATATTTTCTACCAGACTGTGATTTGTCTTCTAATTCTCTTGACATTGTCTTTTGCAGAAGAGAAGTTTTCATTTAATTAAGTCAAACTTATCAGTTATTTATTTCATGGATTGTGCCTTCTGGCATTTTATGAAAAAGGTATCACCATCATTAAGGTCATCTCTTATGTTATCATCTAGTAGTTTTATTGTTTTGCAATTTACATTTATGTCTATGATCAATTTTGAGTTGATTTTTGTGAAGGATATATGGCCTATATTTAGATTCTTTTTTTTTTTTGCATTTAGATGTCTAGTTGTTCCAGTACTGTTTGTTAAAGAGGCTATCTTTGTTCCATTGTACTGCTTCTACTCATTTGTCAAACATTAGTTGACTACATTTATGGGGGGATCTACTTTTGGGCTCCCTATTCTGTTCCACTGAAATACCTGTCTATCTTTTTGTCAATACCACACTGTCTTGATTAATAGTCAAGTCTAAAGGTTGAATAACATCAATCTTCCAACTTTGTTCTTTTCCCCATTTATTTTTTATGTTTATGTTTACACAATGACTATTCTTGGAGGAGGATCTAATTGTTAAGACTCAGACAATGATTTTTGAAAGGGTTGGTTTTGGAAGCTTGTCTCTATTAAGAAGAGATGCTTCTGAACACAGCAGAGTAGTTGGGAATTGTGATTACTTTTAGGTGTCTGCGTGGCTAGGCTCTAGAACCCAATTATTCAATCAAACACTTATGTAATTGTTGCTAATCTAGGTGTGGCTGTGAAGCTATTTTGTATATATGATTGATATTTACAATCAGTTGGCTTCCGGTAGAGATTATCATAGATATTTAGATTGGCTCTTACATAATGTGTGAGGCCTTAAGATCAAACTGAGTTTTTCCTGAGGAAGAAAAATTCATACCTGTGGACGGCAGTCTCAGCTCCTGTGTGAAGGATGTCCAGCCTGCCAATGTGCTGTATGGATTTCAGACTTGTTTAATCAGACCTCACAATCATGTAAGCCAAGATCCAAGTCCTGGAAATAAATTTCTTAACACATACACACACGTATTTCCTACTCATTCTGGGTTTGTCTTACAAATATAGGATTCATATTAGCTATTCACTTCACTCTTGTCATATCATATTCTCCCTTGTTCTGTGCTATGAAGAGGCAGTTAAAGTTCCTGATACATTGTGTGAAAGCATCTTAGAATATTTCTATTTAACAAACCTAAACTATGATCATTTTTCAACATAAAACTAAAGTTGGAATAAGAAGCTCAAATGACTGCTTTTAAATATGACATTATTTACTTGGATGTCATCTCTAGAGTAGCTTAATTTTAAGGATATGCTTTCTCTCCTCTAGATATACAACATCAGCACTGGGGAAATCCCTTAAACTCTGGAGGTGTTTTCACCTGTACCAATCTATCTAATGTGCACTCAGGCATAGTTGCTGTTGTATTTGGTATTTCTATTCTTCACTGTCACTTCTCACTAATGGACTGGTACTGTTACTATCATTTGATGAATTCTCCATTGCCGTATTACTTCATGAATACATTGTTTCTGAATTACTATTTTATGCCACTTTTTATATTCCACTTAATTGGCACCATTGTTTATATGACATAAGAAAAAAATTGGGCTCTTAAATACTTATCTTATAAATCCTGATTTAGGAGAGCTTAAATTGATTATTCCATTTTCTAGATAAAAAAGCTAAGGAAATATTTTCTGCATGCTATCACTGAAGTCATCTAATGCCATGAACTTTCAAAATGCTCTTTAAAAACTTCAGAAACACTTACATGCATCTGTTTATTATGAAGTTTTATATTACATTCCTTTTTACTTTTTAATTTGAAATACCTTACATTATATATGTATACATATATCTCATATATATATATCTTAGTTCACATATATATCTTTATATATCTATAAACACATATATATCCAGATATACATATATGTATATCTTAACTCAAATCTTATTTTAATAGTTAAGTCAAGTATGATAAAAGTACACAAAGAATTGGTTAATAAAATGTCAGATTATGGCAGAGTTATATCTGCAGTTTTAACGATAGGAAAACACTTTACTGCAGAAAATTAGAAAAATATTAAATAAAATTCCAATTTTATAATATTTGGAATAATCTTTTTCATAAAAGATAACAAAATTCACAAAATGTAAGCAAAAGTATTTTAATATTTCATTGCAAATAAAATTGTGTGACTGTGTTCTCTAATATAAGTCAAATAATATTATTCTTAATAAATTAGCATACTAATCTGAATACCATAAAATTCTCATTCATGAAAACCTCTTTAGAACAGATAATATGCAAAATATGACTTGGAGATCTTTGATTCCCAAATATATCAGTATGAGGCTCAAATGTTAAATTTATTCCAGAAGATTATCATGATCATTGGAAAACCTTTATATATTTGTCATGATAAGCATGAAATAATGTCACCTTTTTTCTCCTTTTTGATATATTATTGCAAATAGCAGTTTGATATACGTGTTTGTATCTACAAAAAGAGGGGTTTTTTTTTCCACTCCAAGTTCACCCTATATTAACTTACAAATCTTTTTGAATCCTACACAAAATCATACTCTAATTCTTAGAGTACAACCACAGGCTAGGTAGGTCTAGAGTTTATGGTGGGTGTTACTAAAACCACACTAGAAAAAAGGCAATTCATTATTTCAAGTATCTTGCAGATGAAAAAATTAGAGTCAGTTTCTTTTTTTCCAAAGAACTTGTATTACTGAATTTACACACATGTGGAATGAAGTTTATGCAGCATTTAATTGACTGGAAATTTGAAGTTTTTCCCTGATTTTGTGATTTTTCCAGAGTATATTGTTAAGTCCATTACTGAGAAAAGAGTTTTAATTACATTTTAATTAGGGGAATTGAAGACAACTTGAATCCAAGATGTACAGTGGATACTGTGGGGGAAGAAGTCTGATTCATCTCTACTATATATTATATTTCCCAGGGAATGCCTGTTATGAGTGAACAAAGGGCAGCAGTGCTGTCATTATTGACAGATGATCTCTCCATGCCCATGGGTGCACCGGGGTTATTAGATCACTGCTGGTGTCCTAACATGCTTAATGATGACCTGAGAGTAAAATCAGACTAGAATTAGTAGGAATTTAAAAGCTAATACTGTCTAGTTCAGATATTAGGAATGGGAAAGACAATTCACCTGAAAAGTAATTAAAGTTGGAGATCATTTAGGAAAATTCAGAATGAAGAGTGGTTTCAATAAAGGCTATGGAAAACCAAATATAAATTTAATAAGGAAATAAGTCCTAAAGTACAGACCAGATTTCTAGAGAGCACTAGAGAAAACATCAGCACAGATTTCCAGTAAAAAAAAAAAAGAAAATATAAATGAGATGTGGAGAGTGGAGCTTGTGGCTTTGCAGAATATCTGATTGGCTGAAAATAGCCAACATCAGTTGCTCCGATGTCCATTTAGTTAGGCACACAGTGTTATAGCTTCATTTCATGGTTGGAGATGAGTAAATGAAAAGTCCAATTCTTTAAATCTCTCTAACAACTGTGGTAGTAGTTGATAATTTTATGAATAAATCTTTTTTGACTTTTTATATTCCCTATCACTGTCTCATGCTTTCCAAGTCTAATTATTGTTAAAGCATTTTATTTCTTTTAACAGACTTGGAGAAAGACGATTTAATACACATTGAAGAATTTCTTACCAATATTCATTTATACAAATAGGTTTTTGTTCTGACAGCTTGATTGTGGTATAATCGACATACACTAAAATACACATATTTAAAATGTACACATTGATAAGTTTTGGCATATGCATATACCTATGGATATATCACCACAATCAATGTTGTGAATACATCAATAATTCCAAAAAGTTTCCAACTGCGATCCAATTTTCCCATACTTCAGCCCCCCTTCTGCCCCCAATCACTGATCTGCCTTACTTTAAATTTCACTACAGATTAGTTTAAATTCTCTAGAATTTAATATATATAGATAATATATATATTATTAATTTAAGATGTATATATTCATATGTATGTACTGTTTATTTTTAAATCAGGCTTTATCACCATGAGCATTTTGAGATCCATCAATATTGTAGTATCAATAGTTCATTCATTTGAATAGGTGAATAGTATCCCATTTTATGGCTATACCGTGGTTTGTTCTTTAATTCAACTGTTAATAGACATTTAAATTGCTTTCATATTTTATCTATTATGAATAAAACTGTTATGAACTTGACTTATGTCATTGTATGAATATATAATTTCATTTTCCTTGTATTAATTCCACCTAGGAAGAAAATGGCTTCATCATGTAGTAGGTGAGACTGTCCTTTTCAACTGCATTTAGTGTTATACATTTCCATTTAAGCACAGCTTTAGTGACATCACACAGATTTCTATATATTGTTTTTATTTTAATTTAGTTCAAAATATTATCTAATTCTGCTTTTGATTTCTTCTTTTGGCCCAAGGATTACTATAATTGTGTTACTTTATTTACAAATATTTGGAGACTTTCTGGAGATCTTTCTGTTATGGATTTCCATTACAAATCCATTGTGCTTATAGAACATATAATTAACTTCTTGCATCCTTTTAAATTTATTGAAAGTTATTTTATAACCTTCCCACTTTGATTTTTCCCACTTTTCTCTGATTTTTTTTTGTTGTTACTTTACTTTGCTATGTCTTGAAGCTCACTAATTTTTCTTCTGCAGTATCTACTCTGCTGTTAGTTGCATATAGAGTATTTTCAATTTACCCAATTGTTTTTATTTCTAGGAGTTTGATGAGAATATTTTTTATGTCATCTATGTCTCATTGAACAATGGAAGACAGTTATAATTGTTTCAGTATCCTTGTCTGCCAATTTTACCATTTCTGTTAGTTCTGCACTATTCAGATTGATTGACTTGACTCTTTTGTATGAGTTATATTTTCCATGCCTGAATTTTTTATTGGATAGTAGATGTTGTGAATCTTACCTAGGTATTTGATATTTTTATATTGCTATAAATATTCTTGAGCTTTGTTCTGGGATATAGCCAAGTTTCATGGAAACTATTTAATCCTTTTGTGTCTTTCTTTAAAGTTATAAGCAGAACTAGAGCAATGCTCAGTTAAGGACTAATTATTCTACACTACTGATGCATGATTTTTCTGTGAACTTTATTCAGTGCCCATGAATCATTAAATTTTCCAGGCTGTTTGGTGGAAATATCACTATTCCCAGCCCTCTTCTCACTAATTCTTTAGATAGGTCTTTCCTTGGCTTTGGAGAGTTCTCTCACACTTGTTACTAGTCAGTATTCAGCTGAGTACTTGAGGGGAACCCTCTCAAGTACTCTCTGAAGTTCTATCCTCTCCAATACTCAGCCCTACAGTTAGGATTCTGTATCCTCAAACTCTTAACTGTGTTCTTCAACTCAGAGAGTCCTCTGGTCTCCACCTGGTTATCACGCTTTATCACCATAGCCTGGGAACTCTCTTAAATCAGTAAATTGGGACAATCATAGGGTTTACCTCAATAACTTCCTATCTCATAAGAACTACTGTCCTTTGTTGACAGTTTTAAAGTGCCTTAAAAATCATTGTTTTATACATTTATAGAGGAGGGCAAATCAACTTCCTTCTTCATTTCGACTAGAAACAAAATCCCTTATAACAAAGTATTTTGACTTTTAATATAATTTTGTATAATTTATTAAAAATTCAATTTAATAATTTGAGATACTTAAGATATATACCCTAATAACTGTGGGGAAAATTTCATGTAATTTAATGTAGACAATTTATTTCCTTATATGAAAGTTCTAAAACTATACATTTAAATGATAAGCAGAAAGAAAGTTCAGTCTAGAAAAAAATAGAATAAAATGCTTTATTTTCCAGTTTAATTTTTTTATTATATATTCTCTAAAATAAAATGTTTTCTTTTCTATTTCAATTTGATTATAACATATAATGCATGAGACAAAGCTAAATGGATACAAATAAAGCAAAACCCTTAGCTAGAAGGGGGAAATTTTGATGAAAACTTTTCATTATTTTGATTTTTCTAAGATAAACACCTTAAATCTTTTAAAATTGGTTAATGTTACTTAATTTACGGAGGAGAGCAAAGTTATCCTACCACTGTGAATATTCTTTCAGATAGTAGAATACAACGTTTTGCATTTTTTTATCAGAAAAAATAAAATTCAAAGTCATTACCATTAGTTAGAGCCACAGGAAATAGCTTTCTAGTCAGACAGATGGTTTAACAAGCTTCCTAATGAAGGTATCTTCCTATTCTGTATTCTTCAACAGGCAGACTCAGCAGGAAAATAAAACAATTACCCCAGGATATCTGATTCCAAAACCAGAATATAAAAATTTCAATAAAGAATGCAAAACATAAACAGATACTTCAGAATGCAGTTCGGAGTCATTTTTCCTACCTTCTTTTATCCTATGTCAGGACTTCCTTACTTTTCATATGAAATTCTGTAATAGACTTCAAGGTATTTTCCACAGTTTGCAACTGTCACTCCTCAAAATTGTTTTCCCAACTTCTGCTTGACTAATTTTCCCAGGGTCTAACTTTCACAGCACTAAGTCCCTGTGCACAAGAATCCAATATGGTTTGATTTAGCAGTCACAGCTAATATTGCTAGGATCAATATATGTGCAGTGCTTGGCATATATTGCCAAAGTTCTCTGGCATAAATGTTAAAGGACTTTTTATTTTTTTAATATTATCATTTGCTCCTGGGTAGAATGAATTTCTGTCTTGGTTGAGTTACTGCTGTAGAAAAGGCAAGTTAGTAACCAACAATGCATTTATGGAATCAAAGCTGTTGATGTAAAATAGAGGGGTTAATTTATATATTTTAACATGTTTTTATAGTATTTCATTTCTTTAAACTAGATATTAGTTAGATGTTATACAAAGTAGTATGTTGAGGTTTTCTATGAATATTTAAGGCAAATTATTTGTGTTTTAAATTTTAAAAAATGTGTGTTAAAATAAAATCTATATGAATGGTATAGAAAAATAATACAAATTCAGTGTAATTCCAGAAAATGATTACTGTTTTATCAAATAAGCCAGAATTTTAGGAGAATGAAACATACTACTTTATATATACATATGTACTTTATAATATATATGTACTTTATATTATATATATATATATATACATAAATCACAATCACATCTCTGTGTTTTTAGTAGTGACATGTATAACATATATAGGAGATGTAAAATGTGACTAACAGGACCAGTAAAGATAAAAAGCCAACTCTGAGTTGCTCTAGAATTTTTCATAGTTTTACTTTAAGCAAAGATATACTTCCCTACTTATATAGTACCAAAATTTTTTATCTGACCAAATTTTAACCTGTTTTTAAACTTTAAACATTGTTGTGAGTTATAGGACTTTTTTTCCCCTTTGAAAAGTCTAAAAGTTAACAATATAATAAATATAATATTTTTAAACTAAGAATGGAGATAATTTTTTTAACCAAGTAGTTTATGGTAGCATTTAGGTCTTACCTAGATTCAAATTTTAGTTCTGTTGCTTACTACATGTAACAATAAATATGTTTCTTGATCTCTATTAGTAATCTTTTTTATTATTATGTTGTATCATCATTTTAGCGGGCATTCAGGAATTAAAGAAAAAAAAAGTTCCAACAAATAATACATGACCAATATGGTAGCTACTGATCTTATAATTAAATTACTTTCTAAGACCAACAAATTTCAATATTTTAATTTAGGATAAAATAAGATTTGGAGTCTCCTCACCAAGAAATAAAACACTTAGTGATCCTTAAGTCAAAAACATTATGCCATAGGAAATGTTTATAAAGTAACATCATTAGGTACAAATGCTAAAGCAAATAGTCAGAAAGTGTTTTATTTTTCTGTTCAGTTTAATTCAACTATCATTGTTAAATATACCTAGCTTTGTACTGTGAGATCAGAAGAATAGAATAAGAAGGTGGCAAATGCTTAACTCTGTTAATTACTGAGTTAGTACAAACACAATATTTGCAGCAATAACATTCACATTTAAAGCAGAGGTGAGAACATGAGTGAATTTGAGAACAAAGGCTAAGAAAGTTCACAAGGCTTAGTTCAGAAAATACATGCTCTGGCTAGCCATTAGGATGAAAAGGATAATGTTTGTCACAATCATCTGAGAAAGTCTTATGAAGGAGTCAGGATTTATTTGAACTTTGAGGAGTAGCTGTTTTAGGAAAAACAAAAGGGCATCACCAGAAGAACAAACACACACAGAACAAGAAAGTCTGGAGGTGATAAAATGCATATTGTGTATTGGGTAGTAATAAAGAAATAGACTACTATATGAGAAAACAGTCTTTCCAAAATAGTGGAAAGCGAGGTAAGTTTATACTGCTATGTTACTATGAATGATCATGTGTACTACAAATATGATTTGGACTTGATCTGAAGAGCAATGTGAAACTTTACTTGAGCCAACCTATGTCTATTTCTGTATTCCACAGTGTGAGTCAAATATGTGGTAAACATAATTCAGTGTATGTTTTACATTGGGTAACATGCTGGAACCTGAGATTCATTGTATAATCATAAAGATAAGGGGACTTTGCATTGGCACTGTATTACCCTACTCTAGGTAACTAAGGAGAGTTGGGACAATAGCTGACAGTGGGTTATCTGTACTTATGTCTTGCTAGAAATAATGTCTGTGGAAATTGTCTAAACAATTATAAAGATTATTGCGATTTTTCTAGGCATACTCCTATTAATCTGAAATCAATGCATATTAATTAATTTTGTGGTTTAATTATAGAAATTTATGGTAACAGACTTTTTATAACAAAGACCATTTTATTGCAATCTATGTTAATGTGTTGACTAAGTTAGCTTAGTATCTTAAAGATTAATTTCTGTAACTCAATAATCCCCACCACACCTAGCACAAGTATTGCTGAATGACTTACAATGCAAGGAAATTTTTCTTGATCTTTCACATATGATCACTTCTAAAGGTATCACAGACTAATTAGAACCCAACCTTCATTGTTACTGTGTTAAGTGAAGATCAATTTGCTAATCACTAAATAATACAAGAGCATGACAGATGTAATACAGATCATCTCTACCTTCTAGTCATCAGAACTGGCTGATGCCATACACGTTGTCAGAACTTCAGCACTTAAACTCAACGGTCATGCCGTGACCTTCCTTAATACAGCAGAACTGCCAGTGAGCGAGACATGATGATGAGTATCTTACGCTACCATACGTAGTAGCTGCCTTGAGACCCAGCCTAAGCCTCTGTAGCCTGATTTGAATGAAATATTTCATGTAACTGATGCTGGGACTCACAACTTTCTCTCTGTTTAGTGTCATGAAAAAAATGTTCTTTTTCTAAGCAGACTTAGGAAGGGGAAAAAAGCCATATGTATGTTTACTCTAGAACCCAATTTATTTTTTCTTTGAAAAACTGCAACAATACAAAATTCCCATAACATTCCCCAAATGCAGAAATTATAGCAAGAAAGTGAAATCCCAATAAAGTATCTATGTGAATGTCACAGGCTAATCTTATTCTTGTGAAGGAAAATAGGATGTCAAGTGAATATGTTTTTTATTTGTTAATTGATTTTGTTACTATTTCAAACTAGAAGTTTTGCCAAAGAGTATTATTCTGGTGATATATCCACCAATGTTGTTAAATCATTAAATTAAATGTATTATCAATGTGTTTCTAATATATAAGAGAAAAGCAAGAAATAGAAGTTCTGTACATCACCAATGTACCCCTCTTCTGTAAGTGAGAAATTGAAGCACAGAGCATTTTAATGTCTATTGAATATTAAGTAGATTTAATTAAAACAATTCATTTCAAAAATAATTCTGACTTGAATCTATGTGACCCATCAAATCTGTCTACTACTTACTTTCCTTATGGGATATTCATGAGCTTTCAGTGTGCTATTTGCCTACTTTAGTTTAACTCTCCCTGGACTGACATAATTGTCTTTCCCAAATGTAGGATGTTTTACCAGCATCAAATTCTATGCAAATTATCTAAGTGTTGGGCAGCTTCCATCTTACCATTTATATACCAGGTGGAGTCTAGTTCAGTAATTTGTGGCAGCTCAACTCTGTATTTTCTGAAGTCATACACTCTTTCACCCTCCCTCCTGCACTTGCTCTTGTGTGAAGAAGATAGCCTCATTGTTGCTCCACCCTGGTCATCCAACACATCCTGCATGGAACCCCAAAAAGAAAAGAGGTAACAGGAAAATTCCACTTATTTCTACCCTCATTGGATGTGTTGACCAGTGATGATCAGAATGCAGCATGTCTTGACTCAGAATGAAACAGAGGGTGCACGCTGTCCTAAACAGACACGAGATTTTTGTATCATGAGCTGAGCAAATAAGGGCTCTATAAAATGGAAGAATGAAGGCCCTGCAATGGCAAACTAATTTTAGGACATATCTTTTAAAGCTATTAGGTTCATTCTCCACATGGGCTACTGATCAGCAAGGCCTGTAATTGCTAAAAGGTCTCTCCATGGGCACTTTATTGCAGTGCGGAGAAAGACAATGGTCTGTGTCCAATAACGTTTACAAACTAGTTGCAAAAGTCATGGTTGTGAGTTTAGATGAATAGAGTGGGAGGGTCAAGACAACAGTCGTTGAATCAGGACTCCAAAAAGTCTGATTTCTCTCCAAACTCCTTTTGTTTGAGAAGGATTACAAAGCTGTGCTTCGACTTAATTATTGTTGCAGCCTTTGCCTCTCTCTGCTCCCAGACTTGGCATAGTCTCTGCTGGTTTCCAGCGTGCTGTTGCCAAGCCTGCTTCTATTCCTTTCATTGAGTGTTGGCTCACTGAAAACTCTCCTGGCAATGGCCCAAGCGCATACATAGCTGTGCCACGCTGGTGCCAAGTTCTCTCTTAAATGCCCATCCCTGCATGTTTTTACCTTGTTATAGTGGGAGTTTTAAAGTGCAGTTCCAGAATAAAAGCCAGTTCCAATTCAGAGCTGATTCATTTAATTGGATGATGAGTGTCCTTTCCTTAACTTTTTGGTTCTAATGGTCCATTGGAGTATTATTTCTACTGCTGTGTTCTCTCTATATAGATATGCATTAGAATTTGCTGTGTGTCTCCAAAATTTTACAATGATAGACCACAAAATTAGGCTAAGAAGCAAAGTCTAATTCTATCTACTAGACTTTATGCATGGCTCTAGAAATATTTTTATCTCATGTTTGACTTACTATAGCACCTTACTTCAAGGGAAATTGGTTTAATGTGATTCTACTTTCCATCAAACTTCCAGCATCTCTGCTTTTGGGGGAATCATGAAGGACCTTTATCTACACAGTGGCCTGAACACTGACTTCATGTGTGTCCTTTGTTCAAGACTTTCATCCCACTGTGAGATTTCTGCAAATCTTCCTCTTATTTGTTCTGTCTCCAACTGTGACCTTATCAGGATATCATCTAATCATTTGTGAGGTATGTCACAAGCTCTCTGTTATTATTGATAAATTCCTTGTTATTGCAGTTGCCATTATTTCAAAAAATAGAAATAGAAAACAAAAGTCAAATGTAGGTCTATAAACTTGTCATCTCACTCACTGAAGTTCTCTCATGCATTCTTAATTGTGAGTAAAGGGGTTTGAGTTCAACTTGGAATGCAGGAGAGCATATCACTTTCTTTGTAGCTCCAAACTGACACACCTTCCCCATACTGTTCATTAGCTCTTTTCCCTGATTTTTCAAATCAGATTCAAATCTCACTTACAATAAAACACTTCCAAAATTAATGTCACTGTAACTTTCAATGAATATTCTTTTCTTCTCTGTTTGCTTTTTTTACCATAGGTTGATTTTGATATTAAGTTTAACAAAGATGCTATTTTTTTCCTGATCAGATTTCTGGACTACATGGACTGTATGTATTTGAAGTTTTTCATATTATACATTATGAAAAAATAAAAATAAAATGGTGGGCAAACTAGAAAAATAATAATAATACCAAATACAGAATCTGGTCCAAACCTTATAATTTACTTAATGGAAAAAACAGGTGATCTATAACATTTTGTTTCTGAACAGAAATTAATATCAAAATATCAAAATAAAAATAATAACAACTAATTTTTTTTTTGTAAATCCACTTACTTTGAAATATTTTCTCTCTCTCTTTATCTTTCCTTTCTCTCTGTTTCTCTCTCTCTGATTTGTATACTACAATTTCCAAAGTCTTGAAATACCTTGTAAATTAAATGATGCCATAAAAAGAGGTACTTAGAGGTGTGTGGTTAATTTTATGTGTCAACTTGAGTGGGCTAAGTGATACCCAGATAGCTGTTAAAACATTATTTCTATGAGTGTCTGTAAGGGTATTTCTGGAAAAGATCAGCATTTGAATTGGTAGGTTGCATAAACAAGGTCCCCACAACAATGTGAGCAGGCATCACTCAATACACTGAGGGCCTGAACAGAACAAAAAAGCAGAGGAAGGATGAATTGCTTTCTGCATGAGCTGGGACATTTATCTTCTCCTGCCCTCAGAATCTACGCTTCTGGTTCCTGGGCCTTCAGATGCAGACTGCAATTCACACCATTGGCTTCTCTGGCTCACAGGCCTTTGGATTTCAACTGGAACTACACCTGGCTTTCCTGGGCCTCAGGTTTGCAGACAGAGATTATGAGACTTTTCAGCTTCCATAATCACATGAGTCAATCCCTCAAAATGTTGCCAGTCATCTGCATCTGGGGATGTATAACTGGGGGAGGGGAGAAATCCTGGGGCAAAATACCTTTGAAACAGAAATAAGTCAAAGGGAGAAATAGAATTTAAGAAACCATTTATTTCTTACAAGCATTTGTCCCATCTCTCTCTTGACTAGGCTCCAGCAGAAGATGAAGAGATATCCACCCAACCTGTCTGGTCCAGATAAACCCTCACACACACTTCTAATTATCTATTGATATCATAGATGAACTAATTCTCTCCACCCCTTGGAAACACATATTGCTATACAGATGCACTAAAACTAGGCAAAAGATTCTGGAAATATTGCAGATTTACCTACAGGAGGTCTCTCCCTGCACACAAGGTGAAACCTCAGCATGGATAGGGGAGGGTTCTTGACTCTGAACAAGAAAGAATTCTAGAGTGGTTAAGAGGAGACTAGGAGGAAGGAATTCATTAAAGCAAGAGTGGCAGAGAATGGCAGCGGCCTGGCAGGTAGTAGAGAACAGGAAAGTGCAGAGGGAAAGAGGACAGGTTCTTGGCCTAAAGCAGATCGTCTTGCCAACTATTAAAGCCAGGGTTACCTAGCATCCTGTGTCTGTTTGGATCTTGTGGGTAAAATTTCAATATTTCCAGAATCTCTCGCCTGTCCTTAGTGCATCTCAATATCAGTAGGTGTTTCCAAAGGGTGGAGAGAAGTAGTCCACCTCCATATCAATAGATGATTACAAGGGTGGGGGGAGCAAGGGTATATCTGGACCAGAAAGTTGGTGGGGGTCCCTTTTTACAGCTGGGTTGCAAGAGGCATGGGCAAGCAGAAGTA
Source organism: Manis javanica (assembly GCF_040802235.1). Lineage (NCBI taxonomy): Eukaryota > Metazoa > Chordata > Mammalia > Pholidota > Manidae > Manis > Manis javanica. Next base: position 108,138,272 of record NC_133158.1, read on the forward strand.
GACTGCTGCTTGTAAACAACAAACAGATTTCTCCCACTCTATTGCTCCCTTTGACTGATTTTAGCTTCAAAGGTTATTTTCCCTAGGCTGGGAACTGATTAAACCCCCAGAGTTATAATCTGCATGGCATGGGGTCTAGCCCCTATCATCCCAGGATTTAGGGGAGCCACAGAGCATGGGATAGAGTACGTTTATGTTCTGGAACCTTCCCAAAGAAAGGAGATTTCCAGGCAGGCTACTAAGGGCAGATGATACAGCTGCAGTTCTATATGGGTCACCCAGGAGACAGGAATTTACAGGCCAAACTCTGAGTGCTCAGCAGCCCCTATCTAGCTACCAGGAGCAAAGCAGAGACAGAGTGAAGACTTGGAAATACAATGAAATAGCAAAGAGAGAAAATGCAGTAATTTGAGCAGTAAGAAAGCTTTATTTAAAAGAACGCATTTAAAGAAAAGAAAGTGCTGGTGTCCTCAGAGAGGCTGGGGATTCTGTCTTTCTAAGGCTTTCAAGAAGGTTAAAGGGTGGAGGGGAGTTATTGGGTGTAGACTTGACTTGTGGTCTCATGATGTCTCTTGCTAGTGAAGGGCACTGTGCCCTCACCCACAGTCAGTCCTCTAGATATGCTGTAAAATGAACTTGACATAAGGGATTTATTGATCCTGTTCTTCTCCAAGACAGTGGATACCCTCAAGCAGTGGGGACATAGCAGTTAGGACTGCTTGCTCTGACTTAATATTGGGTGGGTTATTGTCTGATTACCAAAGAATATGTTAGGAAACTTACTTCTCAACTCTCTACTTTTTAAAGTGGAATCTTAGCCTTAAGATGGGGTCCCTCCTGTTCTTACTATACTGTTTATATCTCAGCATTTTTCACATAGGCAGGAAAAGTCAATCACAATGCTTGTCCCATGTCCCTGCCCTACGTCAATAATAAATATCTTTCTGTATACCTACATAGAGATATATATTCCTCTGTTTCTGTCTCTCTGAGAATTCTAATAAAGGCATAATGGAGGGAAAGTACCATTTGAAAAACCTGGACTCATAATGGCTATTAGTACATAAGTTAAACAAATAATATTATTTGTATTTAGAACAGACTAAGTACTTGATAAATATTAATTGAATAATAAAATAATGAATAAATGGACTAATTAATTTGACTTCTAAGGTATAAGCATGTAAGATTATATTTTGCAATGTACCCAGCATTTTTATTAATCAGGTAAGGAAGACAAGCAGTCAGAAAATGACTGTCATGAAGCAAGAAGTTTATACTCACAGATCCCTAGAAACAGGATGGATGGCGCACCACGCTGGGCTGGATGAGGAGGCACCAGGGTCGGTCAGGAGGCAGAAGGAGCAGGCGGAAATGTAAGAACCTTTCCCGTGGTTTCTAAATGAAGTAAAGGTTAAGCAGGCTGAGAATTGGCTAATTTGAATAATTTCTGTGGGCTGTGGGTTGTATGGGCTCTCCTGAGTTGTCTGGTACCTGGAGGTAATCAGGATGGGAATACTGGCCTGGAGTATTAGAGGTTTGGATTGGTTAGTTTGGAGGGTGACTCCCTGGTAAGCTGTGATTTTATTTTTAGGCATTAATTAACCCTAGGCAGAACACTCCTTTCCAAGGTCTGTAAGGCCCCAAGATGTCAAGATAGCAAAACAAAGACAGATTAGGTTTATTGTCTATTACTTCTGTTTGCTCAGTCTCTCTCTGTTTTGGTGTGGCCAGGTCCCCACGTTCATTTAGTGTGATTCTGGTAAGCCTTTCTAACAAGCAGTCCTGCGTGTCTGCCATTCGTTGTATCTCATGTACTGTCAATAGCATGTGACCCAAGGCAAGTCAGACTTCTTATTTAGAATTTCTATGGTTGGGGAGAGAAATAGAAGAAACAAGCAAAGCCAAAGATGGAGAGAAAGGGAGTGCAAGTGAGAAGGAGGCCTGACAGCATTGTTTGAACCTCTTCAGTTGGACTTCTCAGTTTAGGATCAGGCAATAGATTGTGTTTTTGCTTAAGAAATTTTGAATTGCGTTTATGCGTTTATGAAGATAATAATCATAATATAGTATGTTTAACTTTCATGCTAGAAACCATAATCAATCCCAGTGAGCAATACTAACCTCCAACCCAGACCCCAACTAATGTCAACTGTTCATAAATGGCCTCAGCCATTCTACGAAAGACAGGCAAGTTTAATCTCTACAGGATTCCCAATGAATTCTCTATCAAGACACCCTACATATCAACTAAATATGACAGAATTTCATTCTGTAAGATGTGACTTCATATTAATATTGCAAAAAATATAGCATTGTAAATATATTAGTATAATTTATGGCTAATTAACACTAATAAAATAGAATTCAATATTTTGATGCATGCCCATTTTCTTATCTGCTTTAGTGGAAGAGAAAGGATGGGGGAACCTTCATCATAACCACCTATGTATTTATCCATCCCTAGGATACCAGGAAATCTCCTCTCTCATTCTTCATTTTCTTAACTTGTAATTAAAAAGTTTATGATTCCCAGTAGTATGAAAATAATCAAAGATTCTTTAGATTTGTATCAAGAGATACGCCCTCTATACACTTGCCCACTCATATACACCATACCCTACACACTTCTATACAAGAACGTGTCTGTTCCGAATTCTAAAAACATTGTTCTCGCATTCTACTTCATGTTTCCCATGTCTGATATGTTCCTAAATTATTCATATTTTAATTAGAAGATTTTGTCAGATCACTAAAAGTCTCTCACCCTTATTTAAGACTACTGGGAATGTAAAGAGTCACGCTTTAATAATATAGCTCCTTATTAAAGTGGTTTCAGATCTCATGATGTGGCAGACGATGATGCTGCCAAAGCAAGGGGGCATGCTGTCACAGTGGTGCACCTAAAGTACTCCCTGCCCTAGCAGGCATACTAAGGCTCCACAAAGTGGAATGTAAAAATTGTATTACTGAAAGCTCCTCTGGACAAAAACATAAGACTTTTGAGCCTATTCTAAAAATGCAGTGTCCCTACTACTCTCTCTACATATCTGTTCAGCTAGCAATCCTCTGATCCTAGGGTATAGTCTTATCCTTTCCAGAGAAATTGTTTTGAAGACCTTAATAGCAAGTGCTGTAATATTGGAAGCCCTCTAGCTCTCATAACTTTTATTACCTATTTTAGACAAACAAAAAGGGTTAAAAAACAATATACTGAACACTGACATACCTTCAAGTCTAGTAAATAAAAATTACAAATGAGATTAGAGCTTTCTGTGTATTCTCCTTGCTCTGCTTATTTCCCTCACCTCCAAAAAAACCCACATTCCTTAACTTCTTAGTCATTATCCAGATGCATGTACACATTTTTACATTTGGCTGCAACCAAACGTAATTTATAGTACTGTTTATATGTCCAAAATTGGTGTACAATTCATAGTGGCTTATTATCAGTTCCTATTCTGCATGTGTTGGTATATTTATAATCTATATATCAGTGTTAGCTTTTGCTTCTTAATAATCCATCCCAAAATTTAGGGTTGAAAACAGCAGCCATTTAAATAGCTCACTGTTCTTTGGGTCAGAGATTTGGGCGGGACAGTTCTGATCTTGGATCGGCTAACTCATATATACATTTGCTGTCAGCAGCTGAACAGCAAACTGACTTTTATTCTGAGGGGTCAGCTGGGTAGAGTGGTCGACTGAGCCACACATGTGTCTTGACATCCATGTTAGCCCATAGCAACATGGCTATGAGACCATGTTGCTTGGTTCATGAACCATGGGAACATGGTTCAAGAGACCAGAAATGAGTATTGTCTCTTAAACCTGAGGCTCAGAAAAGCATTGCTTCTACCATATATTATTGGCCAAACAAGTCAAGAGATTTGAGAGTTAAATTTAATATATTTCTTGTGGGAAGTAGCTACAAAATCACATTGGAAAAGGGACATGTCTCTTTAGGGCCATATTTACTACCTATCACACAATTCTAACTTAGTTTCCTTTTCTCTCATGATATGTTACTTAACTTTCTGGTTCCTTTTTACAAAGTAAGATAACACTTATTATTTATTCTTTGGGGTCAAATTTATTATAATGGTAGTTAAAAGTTATTTGTATTGGAGAAGATAGATTGTTAGACAAGGGCCTTGATTCTAGTGTAAATCGTCAAATGAGCTGATGCTGATGTTGGAAATAATGTTAGGCTCTTTATGCCAAATCCTTTACACTATTTCTCAAATTAGTTTTTATGCACATCTTATATGTGTGTTTTAAATGTACAATGCTTCATTATTCCTCTTTTGATTCTCAATTTATATTCTTTTTTAGGAATAGTTATATATAATGTTTCATGTGACTACTTTACACTTAGCAATTTTTTGTTGCTGTAACGTTTTTATTTTAGTAGCTTCATTTTTCTTCTCTTTCATTTTTACCCCTTAGTTCTTAATATCTCCTCACTAGAAGGAAGAATGTAATGGTTAATTTTTTAGTGTCAAAGCTGGCTGGGTCACAGAGTGCCCAGATAGTTAGTCAGGCATTATTTCTGGGCATGTCTGTGAGGGTGTTTCTCAAACAGATCACCATCAGAACGGGCAGGCTGGGTAAAGTGCACTGTAACCCCCAATGTGAGTGGGCATTGCCCAATCCATTGACAGAACAAAAAGTCATAGGAAAAGAGAACTCTTTCTCTCTGTTGAGCTGGGACACTGATTTTCTCCTGCCCTTGGACTGGGATTTACACCAACTGTCACTCTTGGTTCTCAGGCCTTGGAACTCAGACTGGGACTGGCAACATGAGCTGTCTAGTTCTCAGGGCTTCAGACTTAGACTAGAACATATACCACCAGTTTTCTTGGATCTCTAGCTTGCCAACAGCGGGCTGCAGACTTCCCAGCCTCCATAACCATGTGAGTCAATTCCTTATAATACATTTCTTTCAGAAGATAGACAGACAGATAGATATATAAGTAGATAGATGTTATATATATACAACACATAGTTATATTATTGTATATTGTATAATTCTAATATTTTATAATTGATATATTGTAATCTCTTCGCACTACTCAGTTTTCCAGACAAACAGAACCTATAGGCTATATATATACACAGAGAAAGAGAGAGACAAAGAGAGACAGAGAGGAACAGATAAAACAGAAACCAGTAGGATACATATCTTCTTTATGTATCTATAGATACATATAATAAAAATTAGATGACTAATGTAAAGAGACTAATACAAAGAGATCGTATTTAAAAAATACTTTAGTTTTTAACTAGTTTGGTCTATAGATTCTCCTAAATGTCAATCTATCAACAGTGTATTTGACATGCCACTGTGTGACAGAAGTTAAGAATATAGTCGCAAATGGCATTACTCCTGCTCTCATAAATCTTCTCTCATAAAGCTTCATTCTTCTGCCAGTTTATTAAAATAAGCATATAAATGCTTTTTGTGAAAAGCAGTCACTCATTATAATGCCTAGAGTTTCTTTGGTATTTTCCGTGTATGCAGTCTGAAAGTGTCCAAGGACAGGTTGTTCTCCCATAGCAAACTGGTCTCTTAAGAGGTACTGGGACTCGATTTTCAAAGTTCCTGCTATTTTTTCCTCAAACCACTATAAAGATCTGATCTAAAAAAAATAATAGTTGATTTAAAAAAATAATCAGTAGTGTTGCTTTATTTCCAGATCAATATTTACAATTATATTGAGCCCAAATTTGTCCACCTCCCTTTCAAATTTAGGTTTTCCAGTCACGGTAGTTTACATAAGTGGATGCTCAGGGTATTTAGAGGGAACAATGAAGAGGAAGAGTCTGAGTTTGCACAGGTCAGCTGGAGACACTCCTTAAAACTTAGCATGACATGTTGGCATAGGATTACTAGACCTCAGCGGGCTGTACCACCATCAAGAACTTGATTGTCTGAATCTTATTAACCTGAGAGTTCTCTGAGGTCCAGTGTGCTTGATCGTCTCTCAGCTCCTGTGACCTATCCTAGTGCAGCTCCTCCCAGCCATTCAGTGATAGAGGGTAAAAGAATATAGGAACAGATTTAACATTAACATCCATGAAAGAACTGTTTTCTTCTGCCAGTTTATTCTGGTTCATAGATGCTGAAAAGAACATGATCTCTGGACATCACAGATGCAGGAGCATGCCTATCCCCTGCCTACTTCCAAATGTACTTCCTGAGTTATATTTGTAAATAGAGTGAACACAACATTTATTCTCACTGCCACCCTCTCAATCCCCTTCCAAGAGGGTAACTTGAGGGAAGTTATTCTGAAAAAATCAATTGGCCTTGAATCTAAAGAGCTCAATGTTTGCTCTATGTCATCTCTGAACATTTTATGACTTATTTTTATATATTTTTGAGAGTGGGTTTCCTTCTGTTCCCCTAAAAATGCAGAGATTGGTAAAATAACAATATTAACATTAAATATATTTCTCAGCCAAAAGCAAGTTGAGCATTCTTAAACAAAGGGAGTGCGTGTGATCACTAGGATTTCTGTTTGATATGGAGGTGATGCTGAGTGTCTCATCCCTTAATTCTGAAGTAGCCTTGACTGCAGATAGCAGGAGTTGACTGAAACCCTGATCCACAAAAAGATAAAAGATTTTGCATGATTGAAGCAGTTTCTGTATAAGCGAACCTACCATAAAACACTTTGAGTTAGAGTGAATTAAATGAGAGGTCATGTGAAATAGTTGGGTGAGGGTTGACATTCCAAATTACTGAAAAAATATGTTGATAATAGTTTGTTTATTCTCACCTTCAGAGACTTTGCTGCTGTTAGTGACCTGGTCAGATATGTGCTCACAACAGATATTGGTGGAGAATTCTCTGTTCAGGTGCAGGGATGAAAAGGTTTAATAACACTTTCTCACCTTCACAACTATTAATCTAGTTCTGTGTTTTTTCTCCTGAGGTCTCTCACCTTTGGCTGTGTTTCAATGTCAAATACCCTTGATTAAAACATTTTGTTGTCACTTCCTTTAGAAATGTAGAAACATGTCATTAAATGAGAACTCCATCACACTTTATGTAGCGGTTAGAGTATGGCTTACAGCTCTAATGTACAGTGCTGTGTATTCATTTTTAGTTAAAATATCTTCCACAGAGTAGTATATAATCTGTGTCTCTCCTAAAAGGAATAAGGCCCACTCATAAATCAGGGTATCTCCTATTCCTGCTGCCATAACACTAGTAATGAGTCATTTCAAATGCATATGTTAGTTCATTATGCTCTTCCTCAAAATATCCAAATCAATACTATAATAAGTATTTGGACAAATATTATAATCATATTTGGACAAGTATGCTGTGTTAATGAATAACAAACCAAAAAATCTAGATCTGACATTACTAAAATGATTTGCTTAGGATCCATTTCAAACTTTGATGTGAAAGCTACAGCTGTTGAACAAGTCACATACGTCTGAGCTCTTTTTGCAATGTCACTGATGGTTGACAACAATTAAAAATTTTATTTCATGGAATTTTCCTCTTATCTGATAGTGAATTTCTGGAACATGAATGTTTGGGCTTTGTTTTCTCAATATTTATTAGCTTTTATCCTTTATACTTTATTGTTCTCTCAAGTACTGCAGTTGGATAAAAATATTCATTTATTTGCATTCCACATAAATTAATTAAGCCCTATATGTACCAGTACATGTGCTATGCATTAAGATAAAGCAATGAATGAGTCACACTGCTTCTCTTCAGGGAGCTAAAAATCTAGCAGGGAAGTGTAAAGGACAAAAGAAACCCAGGTGAGGAAAGAGTAAAAATGTCTTAGAAGAGGAATTAGCATAGAACTCTCAAGGCATAGTGAAATCAACATCCATGTCATTGATGGGGGATAAGTAGATTTTTAAATTACTCTTTATTAGTAATCTAGTGTTTCCTTTGTGTCCAGGACACCAGTTATTGAATTCTTCTACCTTTCTCAGTGAAATCTTCCAAATTAACCCCTTAGGTTCATTAGCTATTTATTGTGTGTGTAGGTAGTACAAGAACAATGGATTTAGGGGTAAGAAACTGGGCTTTTATTAACCCTAATAAAAGGTTATTTTTCTCTTTTACCCTTTTAATGAACAAATTTGGGGAGAAAATTTGGTTAAATATGGAAATTGTGAAAGAAACCATATTAAAACCATGTTCTATTTGAAAAATATACAAATGAGATTTGCTCAACATATGTATAAAATGGTAGCCAATAGCAAAATATTTCCATAACTACCAAAATTTCACTTCCTTCCCTTCTGTTGTCAAACCTCTTTCCCCACCTCCCTGAATTTGGAAAACTCTGATCTTCTTCCTAAAATAACAGTTTGCCTTTTAAAAAATATTTTTATCTGAACAAAATCATATGGAATGCAGCCTTTTGTGTTGGGTTTCTTTTACTTAGCATAGTGCTTTTGAAATTCATCCATGTTGATGTTTATATCAGTCATTCATTTCCTTTCATTTCTGAGGAGTATTCCATTGGATGGATACACTACAAATTATCTGTTCACCAGTCTAAGAGCATTTGGGTTCTTTCCTATTTGGCTGTTATGAATAAAGCTACTGTGAACATTCAATGGCAATGTGTGGATGTAGGTTTTTATATTTCTTGGCTAAATATTTAAGGATGGAATTGTTGGGTCATAGAGTAAGTATATGTTTAATTTTAAGAAACAAATAAACTGTTTTCCAAAGCGGCTGTAACATTTCACCTTTCTAGTTGCTTCACATCCATGCAAACATTTAGGTTTTCTAAAAATATCAACTATTTCAATATATTATGTAGTTCTAATTCATTGTTTTAAATTTGCTTTTCCCTAATGACTAATGACAGTAAGCATTTTTAATTCACTTATTTACTCTTCTATGTTCTTTGGTGAAGTGTCAAAATCTTTTCCCATTTTATTATCTTTACCTTTTCTCTTCACTTTGTGTTGTCACAAAATGTATACTCGACATATTCTAGATTTGACTTCATTTCCAGAAAAGCAATTTCTAGACATACTCTCCCTGTCTGTGGCTTATTTTTTCATTGGTTTCACATTGTCTTCAAAGAGGGAAAAAAGGTTAAATTCTAATGATGTCTAATTTCTTAATTTTTTCTTTTATGCGTGTTTATGTCTTCAGAAAGTTTTGCCTAACTAATATTTACTGAGGTTCTATGGTTTTTCCAGAAGATTCATAAATGTATCTCTTATATTTAAGCTGATCTTTCATTTGAAGTTTAATTTCTGCATGTGTTTTCAGGTTAGATGTAAAGTTAAATATTTCCCACATTGCCATCCAATTGTTCCAGCACCATCTGCTGAAGAGGTTGCTTTTTCCCCCATTAATTACCTTGAAAGTTTTAAAAATTCAATTGAACATATAATTAGGGATCTATTGTGGATTCTGTGTGCTGTTCCATATATTTATAGGTCAGTCTACACCAGTACCACACTGTCTTGAGGGCAAGGAGTCTAAGTTCTCCAAGATTGATAATCTTTTTCACAAAATTTTGGTTATTCTAGATCTGTTGCATTTCCATGGCATTTTGTTATTAGTTCATCACTTAAAAAAATAAATAACCTATTGGTGTTTTAATTTGGGTTTCTTTGAATATATAGATGAATTTGGGAAGAATTGACATCTTAACAATATAGTGTCTTATACCTTGAACATGGTTTATTCTCTACTTATTTAGATTTTCTTTAATATTTCTTACTAATGCTTTATAGGTTTCCATGTGAAGGTTATAATAACCTACTGGTATACTGTGGCCTTCCTAACTCACATATAGTTTCTAGTAGTTTTATTTTCATTGCTTCTCTGTCTTATCTATATACATGATCACATCCTAGGCAAATAGCACAATGTTAATTTTTCATTTCAATCATTATGATTTTCATTTCTCTTCTTGCCTTATTCACCTCTCTGACCTTCCTTCAGCACAACATTGAATAGAAGTCCTGAGAGAGAATAAAGTAGATGAAAACAGTTGTTCAGTATTACATATATTAGCTGTAGGATTTCAATAGTTTTCCTTTATGAGGTTGTCTGTGCCCTTGTCTTCCTAGAATGTTGAGAGCTCTTTTCATGACAGATTTTGAAGTTATCATGTGGTTTTCCTGAACTTACCGAAATGATTTGTTTTTCTTTCTGAGTGTGTTACTATTGTGAATTAAATTGATTTTCATATTAGTACAATTTGTATGCTTGGATAAATCTATTAGTAATATTGTTCATATTCGTAATCTTGTTCATAATAACTCTGTTATATTTTTCAGTTTTTTTCTTTCTGTTTCATTTGAATAGTTTCCATTTCTATGTACTCATGTTTACTGATCTTTTATTCTGAAGTTCCTTATGTCCTGTAAGACTTAGATAAATTCTTCTATATATACTGCTTAATTTAATTTGATAAAATGTTAAGGATAAGGAATATTGTTTAGTACTTTTATTGTTTTTAAAGTTTTGTTATTAGGGTAATTCTGGTCTCTTGAAAAAGAGTTAAGAAGTGTTCCCCTTCTAATTTCTCAAGGAGGTTATAGACGATCAGAATTATTTCTCCCATAAATGTGTGCTATTTTTCACCACTGAAGCCATATGGAACTAGAATTTTCTTTGTGGGGAAATCTTAATTAAACGTTCAATATTTTTAATAAATATAGGATTATTTGTTCTGCCTGCGTCCCTTGGTGAGCTTTAACAGCATCTTCAAGACATCTTATAATACATGTCTGCTAGCGATGAATTATCTCAGAACTTTTTTTAAAGTCTTTACTTTGCCTTCCTTTTTGAAAAACATTTTGAGGTTTACACTTCCACAATGATAGTTGCTATTTTTTATACCCCCAATATTTTAAAGATATCCTTTTATCATCCTTTGGCTTGCATTGTTTCTGATGAGAGATTCCAGTTATTCTTGTCTCTGTCCCATTATTTTTCTATCATTTTGTGTTCAGAGATACTGTCTTTATTGTGGTTTCCAGCAATTTTATTTTTATATGCCTTGATGTGGTTTTGTTTCTGATTAATTTTGAACTTTTTGGATTTTTTAAATTTTATATTGTTCATTAAATTTGGAAAATTTCAGCCATTTTTTTTTTCAAATAACTTTCCGTCCACTTTCTTTTCTGCAATTCCAGTTATGCGTGCCATAAGCTAAATAATATGTTCTAAATACCACTGTTAGTAATCTTGCTCATATATGGTAGCTCTCCTAATATTTTTCAGGTTTTTTTCTTTCTGTATTTTATTTCAGACAGTTTATATTTCTATGTATTCATATCCACTGATCTTTTATTCTGAAGTTTCTTATGTCCTGTTAATAATTCCAAAATATATTTTGTTTCAGATAGGATATTTCATCTCTAGAAATTTAATTTCATTCTTTTCACATCTTCCATTTTGTTATTTATTATGTTAATTTTTTCTACATCTTAAAAATACAGATTATATTTATAATAGATGTGTTAGTGTCCTTTACTGCTAGTTCTATAATATTTTAAATTTCTGGGCCTGCTTCTATTGTTGAATTTTCTCCTAATTATTGATCATATTTTCCTGCTTCTTTTCCTGGTTGTTAGTTTTGGTTTGCTTGTTGGGCATTTTGGATTTTATGGTTTTGTTTCCTGGGTGTTCTGGGTAGTCTTTTAAATATGGGTGGGCTTTGCTCTGGGACACAGTTAAGATATTTAGGATCAGTCATCCTTTTAAGATGGGCTTCTAAGTTTTTTTAGGTTGGCCAAGACGAGCACTTAGTAGAGAGTTCATTTGTCCTTATTAAGGCAATAGTCTTCTAGGCACTGCCCTATGCCCATTGTAGAAGTGAGTCTCCCCACTTGTCTGGTTGAAACACAAACTTTCCCCACTCTTTGTGAGCTGCAAGCACTATTCCAGCTTTTCTTTCCCAATACTTCTTTCCTTAACCTCAGATAATGCTCTTTCGTACATGCAAAGGTCAGTATTCAGACAAAAATGAGAGGCTTTCTCATTACAAATACCACTGCTAATTTTCTGTCCATCACTCTCTCTAGCAGTTTGGGTTGTACATTTTAACCACCTGGGTCTTTGTACTCCAAACGCTGTCTCCCCCACTAAGCAAGAACTGAGTTGGACTCTCAGGCTCTGCAGTTAAGTCTGGAAATTCTATCAAAGCAAGGCAATATGGGGCTCTCTTCATTTGTTTTCCTTTATTTAAGAATCACTTCCCTGTGCTATTTTCACCAATTTTTTTTTCAATATCTAAAAAATAGTCATTTCATATGTTTTGTCTGATATTATGTTTATTTTCTTTTTGAGGTTAGAAATAAATTTGGTTTCTATTACTTCATCTTCACTGCAAACAGAAGCCAGATTTTTTTAAACATACCAAAATATTCATTTCTCTATTTCTAAATTTGCTATATAATTTTTTTCATTTCAATTCATATTAACAGTCAGTATAGCCTATGTAGTAAAATACCAAACTGCCTGAGTTGAAGTCTCTGCTTTGTCAATTACTTAGGCGACCTTGCATGAGCTTCCTGACATCTTTGTGTCTTAGTTTCTCCATAATAGTAGCTCCTCATGGAGTCCCAGAGATGATTAAAATAGTTAACACTTATAAAGTAAAAAACCATGTCTGTCATATACTAAGATAGCATTATTTTTAATTCTGTTATGGAGTCATTTACCTTTAATCGAGAAATCAAAATCAGTCCTTAGTATCATATTTGTGAACGCATGTGTATTTTGTCTCTCTGGTTTTTAAATCTATTTTTCAATGAGTTCTTTTGGTATTTAAATATAAAGAGGGTCACTAATATTATGCTTCTGTTTGTTGAATGCATGATGTACCTAAGTCCTAAGTTTAACAGTTTATATATATAATCTCAACGAATCTTCATGACAACCCTATGAGATAAATACGATAGGTAGCTACACTCTACAAATGTAGAGGATGAGTTTTAGAGAGGTTTAATGATTTCTCCAAGATTCTATATCTGTATCATAAACACTAGGGTACAAACCTAGTTCTCTGTGATTCTAGAACCTGATCTATTAGCCAGTATGTGATACCATCTTGTCAAATGTAAAATGTAAGTAGAGAAACTTAAGTCCAGTTTTGTTTTTCAAAGTTATGCTTCATACCTGTTACTGTGATTTGATTTTTAATAGTGACCATGGTCACTTGCAGAAAATTCCAGTTTGTATGATAAATTATATGTTCACTCCATTTATAATAGAAATTATTGACTGACATTATTTATAATGAGTATCTAAAACCTAGGGAGAGATTTATACGGTTAAAAGAGGTAAAGTCTATAAAGTCACTTATTGATGCTTCACTGATTTTTATCACTTTGACTTTTAGAAAAAAATGACAGAATGATGAAATTTAACAGAGATTTGTTAGAATTCAGCAATTTGTTATTTAGCAATTCCTATTCTGCTGCTCAGTGCCAAATGAGAAAGATACTGAAGGACAAAATTTAAAGGAAGGAGTAGACTTTGTGAGATGGTCACCAATCTTTTCTTTCCTCCTCAGCTTTTAATGAGATTGGAATAGAATAATTAAAATTTTAGTGTAGTAAGAATCTGAAATTGAGTGGATCATTTTGGAGTGAAAAGGTTGAACACAGAAGGAGAATAAGAGTGAGAGAAAATAAATAGAACTAACATAAAAAAGATACAAATAGCCAAAAAAATTTAATCATATCAGAACTATATATGAAAAAAGATAGCCTTAGAAATATAAATACTCCGTTCATCCACCTACATCCTTTCTGAACAGGTGCAATGGGATATTTAGCATTATCCTATGTAAATGTGAAAAAAATGGTGAACACAAAGTAGATAATATTCCCAGAAGAAAGGTCACTGTGTCACTAAAGATTGTCTAAACTATTTTATCCATAAAGTAAAGGAAAACACTAGGCTTTTCAAACTAAAGTACTAGTAACATGTTAGTTCTGGGACTGTCAATGGAGAAAATGAAATAAAATTGCCCTCCATAGGGTTTTTGTCATGCTGTTCCTTTTGCCTGGAAATCTTTCTCCAAATATGTATATAGCTTTTCTTATCTTGATCACTGAAAGTCACCTTTTCAATTGGGGCTTCTGTAAACACCCCATTTAAAATGCTTAATCCTACACACATACACTCAACTTTCTAGATCCTCTCTGTATGTCCCACTTAACACTTATTTCTACCTAACATAGCATGTGTTTTTCTTGTTTATTACCTTAAATCTACTAAAATGTGAGGCCCAGGAAAGCAGGGGTTTATAACTATTCTGTTCTCTGCTAATTACCAGTACCTAGATTAGCACCTATGAATGTTCAGTGAATACCTGCTGTATGCATGAAGAATGAATGAAAAATTTGTTCTTCTTTAGTCCAAAGGACTGAACAAAATCATGGAGAATAAACTGGAGGGTGGCAGATTAGACCCATCCTATAAAGTATTCATGACAATCTGTCTCTTTATGAGTAAGTAGCTGCTCAGACCATAACTATAATACTCCTGAAGAGATTGTATGAACAACAACTGACATGAATAATTTTAAGACTCAGAGATCAGATGAGAGATTGAATTTGAGTTTTGTGTCCTTGAATGTTCTATGATTCAGAAAGGGATAAAAAGAAAGTCAAAGCACTACCAACAAACTAACATGAAGAATCTCTTTCTCATTTGATCTTGGAGCCTGCTAATTTATTTCTGTTACTGTGTCTAACTCAAAGAATTTTCTTTTATGCAATTTGAAACCAACAGGGAGAGTGAAGACACTCTGGACTCTAGGAGTGAGAGTAAGGGGCAATAGAAGGAGAAGTAGTGGAGCCCTTTCTCCACTATTTCAGAGGATAGAGTTTAGAACATAGACATTCGTTCTGACAGAGACAAATGAAACAATTTTAAATCAGTCTTTATTTTTCTAGTACTTTGAAATGTACATCTTTAGTTTTTAAACATTACTCTGATATCTTACTGAGTCAGTGAAAGAGTTTGAGAAAATGAAATAATTTGAGCTCAGCAGTGCAACTTGAAACAGCAAGGCCCTGCAGGTTTGTTCTGTCAAATCCCCTTGCTACAATAGCTCTGCTAATTTACCTGAAAAATGTGCAACTTTGGACTTTCAGCCCATCTTAAGAGAGAAAAATTTGGATACAGCACCTTATAAATCTTCTAAGCAATTAGTTCATCTATTTTTACATAGCATCTTTACCAGTTTGAAAAGGTATTTTGCACTATGCTTTCTTAAAACACACAAAGACAAAATATGAATTATATGCTTAGCATTTCTAACATCCAGACAGGTAGAACAACAATTTGTCTTTTCCATAAAACTGTTTCGTCTTAGTCTCAGTTCTTCTCTCTCTCTTATTTCATAGATATTTCTGTGGTTCTCCAACTAGGCCAAAAGTGAAACATTTGCTGGTTTATTATAAGGGTGTAGGCCTCATACCCTACATATTTTCTGGGAAGAAAAACTCTTTTGAAAATAAAATAATGTTCATCATTAACTTGAGGCAAATGTTGTTTACATTGTATTAAAATGAACAGAGAAAGACTGTGCATAAAACATGGCAGACCCATTGAGACAAAAGTAAGTGCCTTCACTTTTAAGGTGAACTTTCTCACTTGAACCTTTATTTCTGACAATTACTTGTCTTAGAGGTAAAACCTTAATGATGTGCTAATAAAACATGCTTGCACAATATGTATTGTTACTATATCACTATTTCTTTCCAATAACATGACAGGCATTGTGGATACTGACTTTACATAAATCACTTCCAATTCTCACAGCATCTCAGCCAAGTAGATATCACAATCTTGTTTTATAGATGAGGAAACTCAAGCTCAAAGAGGTTAATTTGGAGGAGATCAGATAGCTAAGACAGAGGAATGACCAGTATTTGTAACTAAGTCTTGTTGACTTCATTAGTCAGAATATTACGAGTAGTTACTGATGGTACTACTATATTTGGAGTCAAAGTGAGAGAAAGCAAAAAAAAAAAAAGTAATGAAAAACCCAGAAATATTAGCACATAAGTATACGTTTACTTAGTAGTTATGATATGAACTGAGAAATACATATAAATCGTGTGGACATTAAATAAAAGTAAAAGGTCTCTCAAGAAAAAAGGTCTCTTCTGATGATAGCCATGTATAAAAACTGTTTCACAACTCAACTCAGATATTTAGTTTTGAGTTCTAATTGAGATTGCTAATTTAAATTTTTCTTAATGTCTGAACCAAAAAAAATTGGTATTATTAGAAACATGTTGTTAAAAATTCCAACATATCAGTAAAAATAAAGCAATATTTATTAGACCTGCCAGGTAAATGTAGGCACGGCCATCTACCGCAGCTGATATAAAAGTGAAGGAGAGGCAATTTCTGCTGCTACATGTAAAGACCTGGGAAGCGATCACTTCTAATATATATGTTAATGTATGTATGTTTTCAAATCCCTTGAACCACAAGTCATGACTTGAATATCAATGATTTTTCTTAAACATGATTCTGTTTAACTTAAATGCTAGGTAAGCCATAGTTTGATTAAGCAGTAAAACCTACTATTTAAGAGCAAAGGCTGCAGACAGATCTCCTGGTTTCAAAAAAAAGTCTTCCATGTCCTAGTTGTGTGACCTTGACCAAACTACTTA
The DNA here is from genome assembly GCF_040802235.1 of Manis javanica. Classification (NCBI taxonomy): domain Eukaryota; kingdom Metazoa; phylum Chordata; class Mammalia; order Pholidota; family Manidae; genus Manis; species Manis javanica. The sequence goes on from NC_133158.1 coordinate 108,154,928, forward strand.
ACTTCTCTGTGCTTTATTTTCCTCATCTGTACAGTATGATGGACAGTGTACATAGCATAGTGTAATGGCATCTGCCTTGTAGGGCTGCTGTGAGGATTTAAGTGAATTAAAACTTATAAAGTACCTAAAACAATTCTGAACAATTCAAAAGAGCTAAATACATTTTTTGCTGCTTCAACTGCTCCTATTGTTATTGCTGTTACTGTTTCCTTTGTGTAAAAATGTTGATTATTTAGCAGCTACATTTGTACTGGGAGCCCTCCTATAGTTTATATCTATTATCAAAAATATCTTGCTTTGAGAAGACAGATCCACACTGTTTTTTAACAGTCACTAACATCTCACTTAGCACAATTTTGAAGTTTTTTTTCAGCTAGAGACATATGCAAATATGTATCCTCATTGCTCAATTAAACCCAAAATGACTGACATTGCACATCAGCTCATCATATTTTTCCTGGTAGCATAGCACAGGCACACTGTCAACTTTATGACGAGAATATGGCAGAGCTCCGCATCCTCCAGGAAATTTGCTATAACTACTTAAAACCCTTAACCATAAAATCATCAAGATTCTCCAGGAAAAGAAAGCAAAACCTTTAACTATTATGCCTTCTACTCCCTGCTGTATCTTCACATCTTTGTGAGTCTTGATTTAGGATAACTGCACCATTAATCTCTAACATATCAACCCAAGAACACAATTAAAGTCAAATAGAATAATTAGTGGCATTAAAGACATATATAGAGAAGCACACCCCAGAATGCATTCAACCACTCCATATGTTACATAATTACACATGCCCACTAATTTGCACAGATCAGAACTTTTAACTCTGTTGAAAAAGCAAGGATTGACAAAATTTTGCTATAACAAACCAGATAGTAAATATGTTCTGTTTTGTGGGACATGTGGTCTCTGTCACAACTATTCAACTCTGTGACTTGAGAGTAACCAAAGACAATTCAGAAATGAGTATGTTCATGTTCAAATAAAATTATTATGGACACTGAAATTTTAATTACATCTGATTTTGATGTGTCACATATACTATTCTTTAAATCTTTTCAACAATTTAAAAGTGAAAAATAATCCAATTCATAAAAAAACATGTGGCAGGCTTGATTTTGGCCACAGGCTATAGTTTTCTGACTGTAAACATAAAGGACTTAGAATATTTTAAGGTTCATCAGTTAACCTAGGTACTGCCAACATGGCCTAGAAGATTAACTAGTAATACAAAATATCTCAAAATGTCTCAGGGCATGGATTATAATACTGGTTTTATTTTTATGACTTATTTATTCAGGATTCTTACATTGACATCAGAAATCATGGGTTATAATTTCACAACCACCACTTATTAGTTTGATAGCCTTGAATGAAAACATAACCTCTGGGAATCTCTGTTCCCCAAAAAACAGTATATGGCAGATGGAGTATATATGGTAACTAAACTATCACTGTGCATCAAGATCATTTATGGAGAGATCAAAGTCTAACACAAAGAGATGTGGCCTCTATAGGTCATTCCAACTTATAACAAGGGTTGAAAATATTAAGTCAATGATATCCAGATCTCTTTCTGCTCAGTAAGTCTATGGATTTATATTCACATTGACACAATCCTCAACAATAATGAATTATTTCCCAGAGTAATAAGTTATTAGTAGAAAGCCTTTGTAAAAAATCCAGAACTATTTAATTTATCTTTCTTTTTGATGGCAAAAAAAAAAAAATCAGTTCTGCTAACTTACAATTGGGGAGAAACAGACAAAACAAGCAAATCAAAACAAAGGAACAAAACATATTTATTTTCCATTTCAATAACTAAACCATAGAAATTCCAGAGAAGAAGAAAACCACAACAATCTGAAAAATCTATGCTTTTCTTAGTTTCTTTGAAGCCCTCATTTCTGCCTACATTTAGGGTATTTTTTAATTGAACATTTGTAACATCATAAGTCTGCTTCTAACTGCATTATTCTAAAGGCAGTTCTTACAAATATGCAAAACTAAATAATGTACAATTTCACAGTACGGTTCATTTGCTCCTAACTTTCAATACTTTCCATTGTCAATATATTGTCTGTACTCATCTGATTGACTCCATGTCAATTGTCAACTTCATAAAATGGTTATCAGAAAACTCAGATGATAAAGAAGGCTTAGTGTTTTAGACTTCTTACAGTAATGTGCAAACATACACGCATACACAAACAGACACACACACATACTCTGATGGGGCTGCAGTAATGTCACAACATTTAGAAGCTTGGGAAAGAATGTTTAGAATTTTGTGATCTGAGCTGAGGGATTTTAAGATAAGTCAAAGCGCAAAATCTATTGAAGTTGGATATAGTTTATGAATTAATAACTGAGCACACTGAGGAATGGGTCTTAGGAGTTTTCACAGGCAAACTGTCAGTCTTGGTTAGATATTAAAGTTGCTTCACAGTCTTGTCTTTAAAAAAACATTCCTATGAACAAATATCTAAGTTGTTTTTGCTTGGTTCCAGTCTTGTTTGACATAGGGGCATGTGAATAGCACCAGTATTACTTAACACAGGGAGAGAAGAGCATGTTTATATTAATTCTCACTGATTGCTTTGGTTATGCTTTAGGCTAAGCTGGGAGATAGACTATTATGTTATGAGGATATGTCAATACAGATCAGCTCCATTGATGTGTCAGGATTACTGCTGTAGGTAGAAAAATGCCCCCCTGCCCAGTGTCCTCCTCTTTACCTTCAGAACTATGAATAGGTTAGACTACATGGCAAAGGGGAAATTTCAGGAATAAAGATGGATTTAAGGCTACTAATTAACAGATCTTAAAATAAGAGAACTTTTCTGGATTATCTAGGTGGTCACAATATAATTTAAAAAATCATTAAAATTAAAGGGGAGAGAAAAGTTCACCATGACAGTGTGAGGAGCTCTAGGGGCCACTCCCCAGTGAAACTAGTGAAAATTATCTTTTAAAAAATACCTCTTTGAGGAGCAGTATCAGAGGTTTAACAATGTGGGGTGGGGGAAATAGATGTCACAAATAATCCAGCCCTGAACTGGGTGGAGGGAAGACTAGCAATTCCCAAAGTTGCTACAAGATATTATTTAGAATGTCTAGTTTACAACAAAAAGTATGAAGCAAGCAAACAGACTGGAAAGTCTGGCACAGACAAGGAACACAAGCAGGCAACAGAAACTGGGTGAGAGCAACCAGATGTCACATTTAACAGTAAAGGATGTCAAGATAGCCATTATAATTATGTTCACAAAAAGAAGAGAGCCATGCTTAAAAAGTAAAGGAAACTATGAAGACAATGTCACATTAAATATAGAATATAAAGACAGATAGAAATTATATAGAAGAAAAACATGAAAATTCTGAAATTCACAAGTACAATAATTGAAATATATACTAGATGACCTCAACATTAGATATGAATTGACTGAAGGGAGAGTTAACAAACTTGAAGATAGATTGATAGAGTGTGGTCACTGAAGAACAAAGACAAAATATAATAAAGAAAAATTACAAGCCCCTAAGGAAATGTGGGAAACTCATTAAGTGTATCAACACATATGTAATGGTGGGACCAGAGAGAGAGGAGAGAACGAAAAGGGAAAAAAAATTTATTCAGAAGCATAATGTCTTCAAAAACTCCTCCTCATTTAGAAAACAACTACACACCAGGAAGTTCAATGAATTCCAAATAGGAAAATGCAGAAATTCACAAACAGATATATCATAGTAAAAATGCTCAAAGTCAAAGATAAGGAGAAAGCCTTGAAAGCAGCAAGAGAAAACTCCTCACTTACATAAGGACCTCAACAAGATCAATAGCTGATTTCTCAGCAAAATAAGGTAGGCTGAAGGCATAGTAATTTAAATCCACCTGGAAAAAAATGAGCTCCAGTAAAGGTAATTATGTAATTATAAAAGACAATGTAAATGTATATTTTCTCCTTCCTTCTCCTAACTGATTTACAAAACAATTTTATAATACAATATGTACATAATGTATTATTGGGCCTATAATGTAGAAATGTGATATATTTGTATTACATTTGCCAATGAGAGCATAAAAGAGGTGGTTGAGAGAAAAAAACATGGGGGAAAAGAAAGAAGTATAGATGGTACAGTAATAATTAAAGCAATGTATTATTGTGTTTGTAACATCAGTATGTACAACATATATACAATGACAATACCACAAAAAGAAGAAAAAAGAGAATAGGGTTATACTTTAGTCAGCTCAGGCTGCTATAATAAAATACCAAAGACTGGGTGGTATATATAACAGACATGTATTTCTCACAGCTAAGACTAGAAGTCGGTGATCATGGTGCCAGTGTGGTTGGGTTTTGGTGAGGGCCTTCTTCCTGGCTTGTTACCTTCTCTCTATGCTCTTAGATGATGGGGAGAGCAAGAGTCTTTTCCTCTTTTTATAACATTAATCCTACTGTGATATCCCACCCTTAAGACATCAAGGCTTAAGACGTCATGTAAGCCTAATTACCTCCCAAGATTCCACCTCTTAATACATAGAGGATTAAGACATCAATATATGAACTTTGAAGGGGACTGTAACCCTGAGTGCATAACAAGTCATGTAGAAGTAATATTTCTGTATCTCACTAGAATTTAGTTAGAATATATCTGAAACTGATTCAAATAAGTCAAGGTATCCATGGTAATCCCTAAAGAAACCACTTTAAAAAAAAGCACACTCAAAAGACATTGTGAAAAAGTTAAAGGAATTTAAATGTTTTATGAGAAGACATTCACTCAATGCAAAATAAATTAGTATAGGAACAAAAAAGACACAAGAAACACTGAAAAAAGACTAAAATCTCTTTGAACATGGATGTGAAGATCCTTAACAAAATGCTACCAATCTTGGTGCAGCAACATACAAAAAAAATTATATACCATGGCCAAGTGGGATTTATCCCAGGAATACAAGACTGAGTCACATGAAAAAGTGAATTAGTGTATGAGTAGAACTACAACAACAAAAATATCACACAATCATCTCAATAGACAGAGAAAATATTTTACAAATTCATAATAAAATACCCGACTAGGAATAGAAGGGAACTTCCTCAACTTGATCATGGCTCTATATGACTCACAGCTAACATCATACTTAGTATTAAAGTAGGATGTTTTCCCCCTAAGATTCAGGAACAAGAGGACGATATCTACTCCCACCACTTCTATTCATCGTAGTGTTACCAGCTGAGATGCTGTTTCTCCCAAGATCGGGTCTTGGAGGCAAGGAAAAATGAAGCCAACAGACAAGAGTCCAGAGCAGCTGGCAAAGCTTTAAATGAGGAGTGAAAAGAGATGGGATCTTGCTAACCAGGATGGGCTCCAAGAGAGGAGGCCATTTAGGTGGCGGTGCCTAGGGTATTATAAGCCCTGGAAAGAAGGAAGCCCATGCCTGGGACATGTTGCTAGGGCTGGGCTGGAGTCAGAAACCCCTTTTGTTTCTCAGACTGGCTGGTCTAGGGAGTGCTTTCTTACACATCCTGCTTAGCTGGCTGACCACAGTGTCTGATGTCAGCATCCTGCTTGGCTGATCTCCACCAAGACAACATGTCCTGTAATACGGACCCCACTGGCTACTTCCTGCTTCAGTGATATTGGAGGTTCTAGTCAGGACAATCAGGGAAGAGAGCTAAAAGGTATCCCAATTCAAAAGAAGAAGTAAACTTACTGCTGTTCTCAGATAACATGATCTTTTACATAGGAAACCAAAAAGAATTCATTAACAACTGTAGGAACTAATAAGTGAGTTCAGCAAGGTGGTAGGATACATAATTAATATACAAATATCAATCACGTTTCATATATTTGCAGTGAACAATTCAAGAGTGAAACTGAGAAATAATTCCTTGCAATAGACTCAAAAAGAATAAAATTCTTAGGAATAAATTTAACAAAAATTAAAAATTTATACCCTGAAAATTGTAAAATATTGTTGAAAGAAATGAAAGACAATATAAATAAATAGAAAAACATCTCTTATTTATGGACTAGAAGACTTAATAGTAAGATGAGAATACTCTCCAAATTTATAAACAGATTCTAGAAGACTTAATAGTAAGATGAGAATACTCTCCAAATTTATAAACAGATTCAAGACACTCTCTCTCAGAATTCCAGCTGACTTCTTTGTTGAAACTGGCATATCCCTGGACTTTCAGTCCAACTTAACTCAGAAAAATTTAGATATAGTACATTACAAATCTTACAGACCATTAGTTCATCTAATTTTCATAGTAGTTTTACCAGTTTGAAACTACATTTTTGCACTATGGTTTTGTAAAACACACAAAAACAAGATATGAGTTAGAAATGTGACATTTTTAACAATCAGGAAAATAAACCATGAATTTGTCTTTTCCAAAAACTGTTTCATGTTAGGCTCTGTCCTCTATTCATTATTTCGTGGATCTTACTGTGGTTCTCCAACTAGAGAGAGTGAAACATTAGCTAACTCATTATAAGTATACAGCCCAGGGACCCAGATTAGCCAAAACAATTATGAAATACATGGAAAAAATTAACTCAAGATGAACAAAGACCTAAGTGTAAAAATAAAACTATAAAATTCTTAGAAACATGAGGGAAAACCTTTGTGAGCTCATGACAAAGGATTAATGGATATGATGCCCAAAGCAGAAGCAACAAAAGAAAAAATATAATTTGACTTAAAAACTTTTCAGCTTCAAAGGACACCATCAAAAAAGTGAAAACCCACAAAGTGGAAGAAAGTACTGACAAGTCATATATATGATAAGGGACATTTCTCCAGAATTCATAAAAAAAAAATTCTTCCAATTGAACAATAAAAAGACAAATCAATTTAGAAAAGATTACATAGACATTTATTCAGAGAAGATATAAAAAAATTGCCAATAAGCATGTGAAAACATGACTAATATCATTAGTCATTGGAGAAATGCAAATGAAGCCACAAGGAGATTCAACTTCACAACCACTAGGATGGCCAAAATCAAAAAGATAGATAATCACAAGGGTTGACAAAGACACAGAAAAGTGGAATCCCCATAAACTGTGGGTGGGGATATAAAACAGGGCAGTCAGTTCAGAAAATAATCTATCAGTGCCTCAAATAATTAAGCATTGAGTTACCCTGTGACCCAGCAATTCCATTCCAAAATTTTCCATTTTTTTGTGTATACCCAAAATAATTAAAAACAGATATTCAAATAAGTATTTGTACATGAATGTTCATTGCACAGCAATATTATTCCCAGTAGCCAAAATGCAGAAACAACCCAAATGCCCATCAACAGGTGAATGGGTAAAACAAATTCAGCATCCATAAAGTGGAAATTTTTTTCCAAAAAAGCAGTGAAGAAATAAAACCTGCTGCAGCATCAATAAGCCTAGAAAATATTACATGGGGTGAAAGAAACTAATCACAAAGACCATGTATTATATGATTTTATTTATGCAAATTGTATAGAATAGGAAAATCTGTATAGGCAGAGAGTGGTTTACTGATCACTTAGTGCCGGGGAGGATGAGAGGATGGGAGATAATAGCTAAAGAATAAGTTTCTTTTTGAGGTAATGAAAATGTTCTTAAATCCACTGTGGTGATGGTTGTACATATTGGTGAATATATTCCAAACCACTAAATTGTATACTTTAAATGAGTGAAATATTTGGTCTGTGAATTCTCTCTCAGTAAAACAAACAAAAACAAGCAAAAGAAGGAGGAAATAGAGGCAGAGGCAGATAAGATGCAAAGACAGAAGTAACACCAGGGAGATGCAGGGTAAGAAGGACTCAGGTTGCTCTTCCTGGCTTTGAAAAATGAGTAAGGGAACCATGAGCCAAAGAATGTGGAAAACCTCCAGTGTCTGGAAAAATCAAGGAAATGGATTCTTTACTAGAGCCTACAGAATGAAATAAAGCCCTGCCATCTTTGTACTTCACCAGTGAGAATGGTCTTGGACTTGGGACCTACAGAATTGTAAGACAATAAATTTGTTTCCATTGTTTAAGCCACTCAGATTGTGCTAATTTGTTATAGCAGCCATAGAAATTAATACAGATTAACTGTGATGGTCATTTTAATATGCTAACTTGGATAAACTACAGTTGCAAGTTATTCAATAAAACATTTGGTGTTGCTATTTGTAGAAGTGTTCACAGTTGGTAATCAGTTGACTTTGAGTACTGGAGAATATCCTGGACAATCTAACTGAAAATGACTCCATCCATTTAAAAAAAAAAAACATTAAAAATAGAGATAAGGTTTTCCTGAAGAAGAAATTTCACCCATGGACAACTTCAGACTTCAGCCTGCCTTTCCTGCCAGCCTGCCTACATATTTTTGGATTTGCCCAGTCAGCTCCTATAATGACATTAGCCAATTTCCTATTTTCAATCAAGTTTGCATCTACTGATTCTGTTTCTCTGGTCCAACCTTAGTTCCTACAGTCATGTAGATGAAGTGTTTGGTGGTGGTCGTTCCAACATCTCTTTGTGTCAGATTGGTTGGGTGGTCATTTGTTGGAACTTTTCATAGGACCTCAGCTGCATAGCACTTCTAATAATTACTAAGTAGTAGATCTGTCTCTGGCCATCACACATTTGAACACTGTAACCCACAAATATGCTAAGAGAAGGAATATGATCAGACCTGCAGTTCATAAGACAGGAGCCAACAAAATCCAAATTAAAACAAGAGAACAAACCTCCTCCTTTATTTGATGTGTTCCTAAACCAGATTTAACTAAATTAATTTAACTATATATTAATCAGATTATCTAGCTTCACTTCTTTATTTCATGGATTTTTTTTTGTTATATTAATCTAATCTGAGATCTGTAAGGATATAAGCACAACATTCTTCCTCTAAGGTCAGTGATATATCTAAGTAGCTGTATTTTGAACGACTACCTGTCCAATTTAATATAGCATTTTAAAGTAACATTATGTAGTTCTACTCTATTAACCATAACATTTGGAATATTGCTCACTTTGGGGAACTCTTTTAAAGCATAAAATGAGGGGAAAAAATAAGATTCCCTTTCAGTCATTAAAATTTTCAAATGTAACTTCCAAACTTTCTCTCCCTTGATTTGAATTATCTAAGCATCTCTTTTGATAAGACAGGAAGATGGGAGACCAAACAAACATTGGGTAAAACCATTGACCCTGGGTGAAATCAAGCAGCCAACAGATTGCAGATCTCTTACATATAGCAGCTAATAGACATATATGCCTCTAATCCAGTAACAGTCATTGTGACAGGCCAGTGATTTATTTTCAGCCAAAATACTACCTTATTTGGTGCCAAATATTATTTGAATGATTTTCTGCTTTTCATCAAAAGTGGTCCAACATTACACAATGTAAATCCCCATATTGAGAGAAAAGAATCAAGTGAATATTTTTACCAGTATCAAATTCACAGCACCTTGGCAAGGAAAAGCTTAAATCCATCACTAGAATAAGAAAATACTGACCAAACATATTCAAAAATCTATCATGGAGGACAGTGATATGAAACTTACTGAAGATGCTCAAAAGGATTCTAAGATTTCAGTTCTTATCCAGGTCTCTTCCTAATAGTTTTACCAGGACTATGCTGGTGAGTGATGGGACATTCATCAAAGACAACATCAGCAATTTTAGTCAAATTTTCCAGCAATGCCAGTTGATTAAAGTGGCCAGTTTGTCCTTGCTATGGTGAATGATTTCATTTTTTGAAAGCTTCTGTTTGAGATTCTCTGGTACCAACAAATGGCTATCCTGAAAATGCCAGAGATTATTTGCATGCAATTTGCAAAGATTTTTTTTTCTGGCACCCATTTCTGATGTTGGAGTCAAAAATGGCATTTTATAATACCCATTCTAGACCTTTCATAAGCACTAGGATCTTAGGACTGCCCGTCTGAAAAAATCACCAGCCAGGAAATTTACTTTAACCTCCATATGATCTCTTTTTGTGTGGGTTTCACCTTTGTATCACCCACCTGTTTAGGAAGGTTTAGAGGATATAAGAGTATGTTAACCTATTGGCAATTTTCACTTATATTCCTGTATAAGATTATTTCCAAGCATTTCAAAATCAGGAACTACTCTAAAAGCATACCTGCTATCAGTATATAGTAACCTCCTTATCAATCCTGGTGAACAATGAAATCTGCCACCTGGTCAGATTTTTCCCTTGTAGGGGGTCATGTACTAGGGTGAGTTGAAATCTTTTAGGCATATGCTCTGATAGTCTACTTTGTCAATCTTAAACTGACCCATCAAAAAGCAAGATTAAATCTGGATTTTTTTTTATAAGAGTCTCCAATAAGTCTGTTCAAAGCAGGGCAGTTTTTCAAACAAATGTTAGGAAGCTTAATATTCCATTGTTCAAGTAGTGGGAGAAGACTAGCAGGATTTAAAGTACTATAAATGGAAATTTATGAAGAGAAAATAAAGGATTTATGAAATATAAGCCTACTTTTGAGAAATATTGTGTAGTTTCAGTAAGTCAAAAAAGATTATATATCACTAAGGACTGTCTAGTTTAAGGATGTCTTTAAAATAAGGCAGCATAGGGTTATACTAGTTTAGATGTAGTGCAATGACATTGAGGAAAGGTGGGTAAATTCTTGCCACTGGTTCCAAAGAAAGGCTGGAGTAATCATTTGGTCCCTGATGACTTCCATGAAGGTAAGTAATAATACCAAGGGCTTCTCCAGGTCACTCTACCAATAGGAAGATAGGTCTATGAGTATAAGGTAGATTCAAGGTTGGGAGTTGTTGAAGTGTTAATTTCAAACTGCTAATCTCTGGTCATTTCTAAATTCCTAAAGAATTCTGGTTACTAAGGACTTGGCTAAGTCAAATAGAGTAGTGACAATTTCAGAAAAATTGGGAACCCACTCCCTGTAGGAACCACTGGGATTAAAAAATATTTTTAATTATTTAAGTGACCAGGTGTCTTTGAATTATTTGCAATCTTTCAGAAATAAGGTGAATATCTACTTTGGCTAAATCATGTCCTTGTATATAAAAGTACAAACTTTCCTTTGGAAACTTTAGATCCTGTCAGGCTCAAACAATAAGTAAACAAATATTATCAGTGTGTTCACCCCATGATTACAACATTATGTTAAGTGAACCCATAAGAACAGTTAAATTTCTTAAAAACTTGGATAATTCTTTAGAGGGAATGCTTCAGGAATCCAGATACACTATTGATGTTCCCAGGCAAACAAATATTGACTGTTTACCTGAAGGACACTAGAAAAACGGATCCAGATAACACAGATCTACAACTATAATGCAGCACAGAGGAGAAAATAGTATTTGTATTCACTACCATCGGGAAGTGTACAATGACTGTTTAATTACATCCCTGAGGTGCTCAATACATCAATATCCTCTCCAGATAGGTTTCTTGACTAAGAGGTAGTATTATTACATAGAGAGGTGCAATGTCTGTTGACCCCCACTCTACAAGGCATTCAAATATTAGTTTTAGTCTTTCTTTAATTCTGGTTTTATAGGATGTAGTGCAAGCTTGCATAAAGTTGTAGCTGCATCCATATGAACCTTTGTGTATTCAGTTGATTTCCACTGATTATGCAAATATCAGTAGGAATTTGGGTTCAAATAGAATTCACCACTTTGTGGCCTTCAGTTTGGGCCTTAGACACATGGATGTTGTTAAGTCAGTGTCCAAAGTAGCTATGGTCTGATTATGAATAGGGGTGTATTTGGAATTAAAAAATAAAAGATTGCATCAAGAGAGCATTGAATCTGAAAATTCAGTTACACAGTAGAACTCTTCCTTTAAGTTGGCAAATATGATGTTACAAAGGAGGAAAGAATGTCCTTCAATTATAAGGTCTGAAGATAATGTTTCATCTGTAGCTGAGAAAGCAGGGAAACCTGAGCATTATGAGAGATACCTGCCACTTAATTAGGTTTTTGAACCTGAGAAAGAAGTTGCGTTTGGTAAAAGATATAAGGTAAATATTGTGGTTCCCAAATCAATTCATCTTAAAGTTTTCTCTTTAAACATTTCTCTGAAATTTCTTGTTAGTTTAAGTGTAAAATAGTAACTTAAGTACTTGCTTCCCCCTTGAGCACCATCATTGACCTTCAATCTTTCTTTTTTCATTCAGTGTCTCAGTCAGTGTAAGAGAATTTTTTTTCACTGTCTGTTCTGTTTATCATATATGTACTTGTTTTTATCAAGTCTCCCTCACCCTAAAAACCAATAACTGGCATTGGAGCATCTAATTATTCTACTGAAAGGCCAGCAACTTATTTTCTGGATCTTTGTATGCTTTTGTCCCAAGGCTCTTTCAAAATATCCACAAAGGTGTTACAGATCTGGAAATAGGGCTAGTTCTTGTTGCAATATTTGCTCAATATTAGATTCTCTATTCCTGCCTAATGACTATTCACAAAAAGAAAGAAGCTGAGTTCACATGCTTTAGGACCTACTGCTTAATGCTATGAAAGCCTATTTTTGAAATTTCCAGAGAGTCATTCTTTGCCTGTAAAAATAAATTAGACTCCAATCTATTTTCATAGTAGAGACTTTGGTGATAGCCTCCAAAATATCTTAACTAACATAAGCAATTTTTCTAAACTTCTCTGGCTTTCAGTGCAGTGGGTGGACTGGCTGGGTGGGAAGATTCTCTCACAAAAGCCTCAGAGACTTCCTACTCTGCCTTTTCCAACAGTTACTTGCACTTGGCACCTCCACTATGTTCAGAAAAACTTAAAATCAAGTATGGAATTCTATATCTTCCTGGAACTGTTCTAAATTTTTCTGCAAATTTTGTTCTTTTATATCTCGGTGTTGGAAAGCTCTTTACAAGAGTGAGAGTAGGACTTAATATCAGCATAAGGAGCTTGCTCTATACTGAAGGAGGTTTAACTTAAAAGGCAATTGAGATATGTGGGTTTCTTGTAAAGCAGAAGGGAAAGAAGCAGGTCAGAAGGTGGAAGTCAGAGCCCGGCACAATGTAGGATTATAACAGAGGGAAGTAAATGTAGAATAAAACCTGAAAGTTTGAGTTGTGACTTAGGGAGCTGAAAGAGAAAGATAGTTCTATATTATTCACCTTTCATTTGACTTGACTACAAAATCTTTTACAGAAGCAATTTTGGAATCTGAATTTCTTTGGAAGCTTTCTACTAGCAATCCAAAAAACAATAAATGTTGCATGTTTGGAATTGTAATCCTTTTTTTATTCTAAGTGCCTTCTTAAAGGAATGGTTTTGTTTATATTAGAAGTTCCTTCAAAGTATCTACTGTAATTTTAAATTATCCTTGGAGAAATTATATGATCTATGAGATAAGTACATGATTATACTTACAAATGTGAACACATGAAGAAAGCTGAAGTCTGTCCCAGAAAGAGCCTGGACTTGGATGGAGACAAACCCAGTAAAGTCTGACAGCAGGTCCCACGCACATGCATACCTTGAGCCCTCCTCTAATTGGTTAGCTGTCATTAATTGAAGACCTGAAAAATGTGTAATTCTTCTGATGTTCGGGAGTTTTTAAGAGGTTCCTTCTTATACCAAAATCTTACAGACAAATTTAAACAAGGTGGTGGCAAATTCAAATCAGGTTTTGATAGATGGCCTAATTAGAACTGTGCCCACAACACCTGTCGGATGTGGCTTTCTGCATTCCTCAGCCCTTGAGGTGAGCTTGCAGATGGACATCAGGTCTTTGTCCAATTCCTTCTCTAAGAACTTGTTCATTTAAACTTAGAACATGACAAAGGTCAAAAGGAATTTTTTTTTTTTAAGCTACAGGAGTGTGTTGTGAGTGAAAGGCAGCTTTCTGCCAAGAATAAGAATTTCAAACCTGGACATACACTCAAATAATACAAAAAAACAAAAATAAAAAACATACTTCATGAGTACAAGTCTAAATAAGCTAAGCATTTTGGAGCTTAGAAGCCTGAAGAGAAAGGAACTGGTGCTCAGTCCCAATGCAGAATTCACTTTAGAGTAACAGGAGGAGAGAACCCTGAGGAGAGGCTCAAGGGGCCTTTGGGAGAACACCGTTTTGGTTTGAGGATCTTGATCTGTGTTAGAAGTTTTCAACTGATATGTGAAAATTCCAGAATTCTTAACTACTAAATTCAAAGACAAAAAAAGAAAAAAAACACCCTGAAACCATTGATCAGACAAAACTAACCTTTAATGACTTACTGCAGCAAAGGAGAACATACATTTTAACAGTCAACATTGTCCCAGAAAGTGAAAGCTAAATTCTTAGGGCCTGGACTGAAATATTTTAAGATGGGTCTTTCATATGAAGGAACTGGTTGGGATTGAAGGAACACAACATAAGGTGAACTGAGTCTTGATGCATGTGCTGCTAGTACTGATAACAAACCACTGCAGTTGGTTTCTCTTATCTTCCAGGAGCAAGTATGTCTTAGAGAAAATAGCTAAATTATTTTTGCTTACTATCAGTATTGTTTAACCTAGAAATAGGTAAATATGCCTAAACTCATTTTTTTGTTAATTCAAGGACAGGAATTCATGTCACTTTCAGTTCTATGCATAAAGCTGTGACGTTCTCAACATAACAAATTTATTTCTCCCAGTGTTAATTTAGTTTTCCCAGTTATTCATCAAGGATAGGTTGTCTTTTCAGTAGTTACCCAATATTACATTCCTTCCATCAATTACAATCTCTCCATGCCTTGGATTTTTTTAAAAGTTTCTTAATAATAAAATTTGGGATTTGAAGAGCAGTTATCCTACCAGCTGTCAGTCTTGGCTCCACAAAGTAAAACCAGACAAAATAAAAAGTAAAGCCCAATTCACAATCAACGGAGATATAGCATAAATGTTCATCCAGATCTTTTCTCTAATCTCTGTATTTTAAGTAAACACAATTTCATAAGTCCTTTTGAAGAGAACTATGGATTAACCTCACCAGGAAGGAAGAGAAAGCTGTCTTGCATGAGGAAGCTGGCTTGCATGCTATGCCTAAGTACCATGGTGCCTACTCTCCACAAGTCATTTACATTTCTTAATACCCCGAAATATAAATATTATTACCATTGCTATTGAGTAGTTGAGAAACAGAGACTGACAGTGGTTAAAAACCTTCCTTAGGCAACATATCTAATAAGTAACATGGCCAAACATTAGAAGGCTATGCTCTTTGTACTGCACTACTACTCCTTATTTGGCACCACCTCTCATGAATCCTTACCTTGTGTAAGGACTGTTAGCAGCATCATCAGCATTTACTCACTCACCTCTCAGAGTTATTCCTTAGGAAATTCTCTTTTTAATAAGTTGGGGCAGTTTCTCTCCAATTCTTACTTGAGGATCAGAATCTCATTGTCTTCAGAATAATTTACCATTACTTTGTATCTCAGGTAGAAGTAAGGATTAAGATTTACTTTGGGGAAAATGGGGGGAGGGTAAACTTTCAAGTCGAGAGCCAGGGAAGGTTTTTTTCTTTTTTCCAATTAATAGACTTTTAAATACCTGTAATTGGTTTGCAGAAAAAATGAGTGAAAAATACATAAGCTTTTCATATATTCCCTCACCCCTCCCCTATTATTAGCATCTTGCCTTAGTGTGGTACAACTGTTAAATGGATGAGCCAATATTGATACATTATTGTTAACTGAATTCCATGGTTTATATAGGGTTCATTCTTGGTGTTGACATTCTATAGGTTTTGACAAATGTTTAATGACATGTATGTATCAGATTATCATAAAGAATAACTTCATTGCCCTAAAAAGTCCCTGTGCTCTACCAATTCATCCTGCCCTCCCTTTCCAGGAACTTCTGGCAACCACTGATCTCTGTATAATCTCCATAATTTTACCTTTTCCAGATGCCTTTTAGTTGGAATCATACACTATGTATCCTTTTTAGATGAACTTCTTTCACTTAGTAATATGCATTTAAGATTCCTCCATGCCTTTTTACAGTTCCATAGCTCATTTCTTTTTGGCACAAAATAATATTTCATTGTCTGCATGTACCAGAAGTCTGTTTAGCCATGACCTACTGAAGGACTGCTAAATCTTAGGTGCTTCCAAGTTTTGGCAATTAAAAATAAAGCTGCTATAAATATTTCTGTGCAGGTTTTTGAGTCATAAAACTTCAACTCATGTGAGTAAATAGCAAAGAGTACAATTGCTGGATTATATCATATCTTATCATTAGGTTTTGTCAGTGCTTTGGATTTTAGCCATTCTGAATAGGTGTATAGTATTATCTCATTACTGTTTTAATTTTTAATTCCCTAATTTACATATGATGTGGTGCATCTTTTCATATGTTTACTTGCCATCTGCATATTTTCTTTGGTGAGGTATCAATTTAAATTTCTCACCCAATTTTATGGCTTAATATTTGTTTTCTTATTGTTTTAAGGGTATTTTTTCCAAAGGATTCCTAGCATCACAAAAGCAAATAAGCAACGTAGCTTTCAGAAGCAGATAAACGCATGTAGTATAAATGCTGACGGTTGCGATTTTTTCCCCTTTCTTGCAATGGACTTAAGTTTCTGTTACGGAGGCTTCCACGGCTGTCCTGAATAACACATTGCCAGCCACATGGCCAGATGAAGAGCCAGGCCACCTCGCTCAACTCAGGCTTCTTTGTTTTGATGATGTCTGATTTCTTTCCCTTTCCTTTCGGGCCACTTGTTTTCTCTCTTACCCAACTTTGAATCCCCACTCTTAGGTTTAAATTCACCAATAAAGAGTGAGCCCACAAAACCCTAGGCCCCCAACCTCAACCCCAATAAAAGCAGAAACCGAGGCCCAAGGGATCCCTCTCTACCTGCAACTTCACTGTGTGGCACCAGGTGAGTTGTTTAACTTGCAGGACTTGTAAAGGATAAAGCTTCTTTTTTTCTCAGTTTCCTAATGGTGTGCTAAAGTGCATCTTGCAGTCATAGGGGCCACAGAGCAGGTCCAACCCCAACCTTGCTTACTGATAAGCTGAATTACAGAGCATCAGGTCCCAAACTGATCTTGTGTATGTAAGTGGTTCTCAAACTTTATTTCACAAGGACTGTTTCTATTCTTCTTCCTGTACATTTTCTCCCCTGGATTCCATATTTGGAAAATTTTGTACATCAAATAAACAGCACTTGCTAAGAGATTTCTCACATTTAAAATTAATCATGTTTTTACTTAATTACAGGTTTTTTAA
The DNA here is from genome assembly GCF_040802235.1 of Manis javanica. Classification (NCBI taxonomy): domain Eukaryota; kingdom Metazoa; phylum Chordata; class Mammalia; order Pholidota; family Manidae; genus Manis; species Manis javanica. Next base: position 108,172,154 of record NC_133158.1, read on the forward strand.
TTAAAATTGGATACACAGTTTAAAAAATAATTCAACTCTAACCAAAACAATTAATTAATACAATACCACTTTGTGAAAATAGTTTTTATACTGTAATAACTGGAACAATTCTGAACACTTTCTAGTTCCTAGAGTTTCAAAAACTCTGGTTTGGAAAAATTGATGTAATAGTCCATAGCCTAGAGCCTCCTAAGAAATGTCTTAGCTATTATAAATAAGCATTTCTTTTTTACTTTTTTAAGATAATATATTCTTTTGATTCACAGGTATGTTTTCTATGGAATGATTTGAGCCATTCTTTTTATCAACACAGACAGTGTTCTAATTTAGATTCCATCTCCAATAGTTCATGAACAATGATTCTAGCTAATATTAACTGAATAATTATTGTTTTCCATGCAATGGCATCAGTACTTTACATGTACTTTGTCATTTGCTCCTCCCAACAACTTGAGAGGTAGGTATTATGGTGTCCATTTTATAGATGGATGTATTTAAGAGTTATTAATAAGACTAGTTCAGAGCCAGATCTGACTTTAACACTGGCTGTAGTCAGCTTCTCTTCCAATCAGTAATGTGCACTCCTACCATAGTAGCTTATATAAAACACATATGCATTACACCACTGTTCTGTTCAAAAACCTTAGAGGCAATTCCCCTTTTCCCTAACAGATCAAACTCTCTAAACTATAGAAAGAGGTTCCTAAAAATTTACTCCAATCTAACTGTTGATTTTAATGCCCTAGGTCTATGGCAGAGGTAGAGGGAAAGTTTTGTAGGAGCAGAGAAAGTGATTAAAGCCTTTAAGGCTAGAGTATGTGACATTTGACCTAGATCATTAAAAAATGGATTAGTTTTTGCCAGCAAGCAAGATAGGGAAATTATACAAGGCAAAACAACAACAACAACAAAAAACATTACTACTTATTAAGAAGTTATTACCTACCACACATAGATAGATAGGTATTGATATAGATAGCGATGTATTGTAAAGGAGTGCAGAGAGCATTAAGAGTCAGGAAAAAGAACTAATAAAACTTAGCTAAACCTTAACAGCAGACCATTCCGGAGTAGTAAGAGATTCAATGTCTAAACTTAGAGAGAGACCAGATCAAAGGAAGAGAGAGCGAGAGGCCAGCCAAGGGCTATTTGAATCCTAGTTTACTAAATCCCCATGGTTTACAACCCTGATATCCACCCTGGCAGGGCCCTTGCTTATTTTTATACTGCTTCTCACTTTAGGTCCCTGTATCTTAAACCGGCTAATAGCCTTTGTTAGGGAAAGAGTGAGTGCTGTTCAGGTGCTAATGCTGAGACCACAGTATCATTCACTCACACAGCAGAAAGAAACAAACATTCCATGATTGGAATGGTCAAAGGAAAGTGGGGAAATGTAGAATCTAAGCATTAGTAAGATTAGTAAATTAGCATAAGCATAGCCATCTTAGAAACCTAGAAACCATTTTCTGAGAGTGTGACTCAGAGGAAAAAAAAAAACAAAAAAACAAACCCTGGGCCTGGGTAAGGCCTTGAAAAACAAGTTAATCATGAGCACCGGGTGGTGGGCAGCTGGGACCCTTGGTCAGCTAACCTTGGTCAGTAAATCTTACATACCAAGCTTATCGTGCAGAACCTCCCTAACCATTGAGGAGTAGTCTTACCCTGCCCTTGCTTAACCCCAGGATATATGTCTTGCAAGAATAATGTATAGTTATAGAAAATTGCTAGGAGTTAAGTGCTTTGAAATTGCTATATAAACCCTTGGCTCTGAGTGCTCGAGGTCCTTGTTGAGACCCGCTGCATCGGGTTGACTTGGACCTCAGCTAGCTAGCTGAATAAAGACTTTGCTTGAATTTACATCTCTATGCCTGTGTAGTTTGTTCTCTGGGGAAGCCTCGGAAGCCTGGACCCTAACAGTATTACAGTGATATATATCACTACCAGAAGCACATCCCTAGTAATAAAAAAGATTATGCACCAGTAAAAAATTGCATGCAAAATAAAAGAGAAAAATATGAAGAATTGGTACACACTATGGCCTTTATTATTTTTAGAGTTTACTGATAATATGCAAAACTACCCTGCAGCAAATAACACTATAGAGTTTTTTTAAATAAAATTGTCCCTTTTATGCATCTGAACAATTAAGCAAAAAACTAAAGTAAAAAAAGTATCATATATATATATATATATAAAATGTATATATAATGGGTGTGTGTATATATAGTGATATAGATAATGTGTGCATATACACACATACACACAACCACATGTGTATACAGATTATATATATATATATATTTATAACACACTCTATACTATGGTCTGTGCTCATCTGATAATTAAGTCCTTCATAAATGTAAGTGGTTGCTGCTTATTGAAATTTTTTTTTGGTATCATTAATATACAATCACATGAGCAACACTGTGACATTGTGGTTACTAGAATCCTCCTATTATCAAGTCCCCACCACATACCCCATTACAGTCACTGTCCATCAGCATAGTAAGATGCTATAGAGTCACTACGTGTCTTCTCTGTGCTATGCTGCCTTCCCTGTGGCCGCCCTGCAGCTACATTATGTGTGCTAATCATAACGCCTCTTTGATTTTTGAAATTTTAAAAACGAGTGGAGGGTTAAATGAATAGCTGCTCTATGCTTAGCTGTCTCCTTTAAGACATTACAACCCACTGGGTCATGGAGACCTATTACCTACCATTCTCCCTTTTATTTTTCTAGTACCTTAATTATTTTGACCTGAGAAATGTTATTAAAATTTTTAAATGGGCCACTACAAATTAAGTGCATTGGTGTTCCTTCTCTTCCCTGTTCTTTATTATATCCCCAAGCCAAAAATGTGTAAGAGCACAGGGAGAAGGGGACTGTCATACGGTGCACTGCATTTCCTTGAACTTCAAATGTATTTGGATCATACTTGTCAGTATTTTCCAAAGAATTGGGGAAGTTGTTCAGAGTAAATCACTAAGAGCAAGAAGTTTTGAAATACTTTTTTGTACAAAATGAGCAGATGTAATTGCTACTGAACTGAATGCACAGAGTTATACTCAGTACTACTATACTAGGTGCTATAGGAAAAAGAAAAGAAGGAAACATAATCCCTTTTAGGTTCTCAAAAGACTTAAAATCTTTTTGGAGAAAATAAGAAAAGACTAAGATGTAAACTAACAGTTGACTAAGTACTTTATTTTCCATTACAAAAAGATAACGCCTTAATAGTTCCCCCTAAAAACAATACTCATTTTATGTATGTAGAGATCTTATCACATGCAAAAAAAAATGTTTGTTTTCAAAAGTGATCATAGTATTTCTGTTTGTATTCTGTCACTTTTTTTTTAGTTACTGAATTTTTCCTTCCACTGAAAACTAATAAAATGTGTTTTCATTAACATTTTTGTTATGACTGTGTTCTCAAATTAAATGGCAAGTATCAGAGATTGATTATTTAAAATTTGAATTTAGTCAATCCTAAATAATTGAAAATAGAGCTTTATAGTAACATTATCAAAACCTTTCAATTAACATATGAGAAAGCAGTATTTTAGAAAGATTGTTTCCTTTGTGACCTTAGCTTTTACATTAATTTACATCTGCTTTATGGGTTTATAGATAAAGTTCTATAAATATTGTCTCCTCATCTATTAAAAATTCCTATGTGTAATATGATATGGTAACATTTCATAATTCTTTTTCTGAATATAAACTAATTGACTTTGTATGAGATTTTAAAGAATTAAGCAGTCTATTAAAAGAAGATGAATAAAAGTTTCTTCATTGGAGATTTGGCACCGATTTCATAACTATTAATTATACAATAAGAAATTACAAAAGTAGTTTCTCACAATATCATTAGAACAAATATCAAACCAAATTCTTTTAATGCTAATGTCTGCTTTCAGTTTTCATATTTCTTTATTACCGCATAACATTTTACAAGGTTACTTTCTTTTTGCCTACTGACTCCCAGAGAAAAATTGTTATTTTTATGTATGCAGATTGTACCTCAGTGTGGGTAAAATTGCAAAATTTCCAGAATCTCTCTCCTGGCCTCAGTTCATCCCCATATCAATAGGTGTTTCCAAGGGGTGGAGAGCAGTAGCCATCTCCATGTCAATAGGTAATTATGAGAGCCCGCGATGAGGGCTTCTCTGGACTGCAGAAGTGGAGTGGGGTCCCTACTGCAGCCGGGCCATGAGACACGCAGGAGAGCAGAAGTGGATGATGGCTTGTAAGAAATAAGCGGGTTTCTCCCACTTTATTTCTCCCTTTGAGTGATTTCAGTTTCTAAGGTATTCTCCCCCGGGATTTCCCTGCCTCCAGAATTACACTCAGTAAAGCTGATTTTTTTAAAAACTTGCTCAAAACAGTTTAAATGAGTAATAAGTGAGTGTTAATTAATTCATATGTTTAAACAAAAAACTAAAAAGGTTAACCCTTCTTCCTCCGTATTCTTAACTCAGTCTGTCAACAAGCCCAGCCACCTCCTTGAAAACTCCTTGCAGGGTGTCCTCTCCCCTCTACAGACCTGTGCCCCCTCCTCCCCTGTAGCTGTCCTCATCATGCTGCTCATCATGCCCCATCCCAGCCATTTTTAAGGCTACTGCCTAGAAAATTTGGATACAGACCCTTTTCATTGTCATCATTGATGTAAACTTGCTCAGAGATATGTAAGGATTGCATATTTCCTTTTAGATTGAAACTCTTTTTTCTCCCTGAAACTTAAATCTGTGTTTCAGAAAGATTTCCTGTGCACAACTTCTTCATAACTTCCCTTGTGCCTTTTCAGAGCCATTCTCACACCCTGAAATGCCTTCCTCCTCTAAAATCACTTAATATGCCTGTGTGTGTGAGAGAGAGACTTCACACATACAACGTTCACACATTAAACCTACAATTTACATATAGAGTCATTGAGCATCCATGACAAGCAGTCTCCTTTTTTTGTCACAAAGCCAAAGGATATTATAGCCCTGGTTCTGCTGTTTAAGATTCCATGGTGTCCTTGACCAGCCAGATATCTGAAACTTGGGGGAGGCTTCAATTTTATTCAAACTGCTGAAATCACCAATTCATTCCAGGTTTGTAGTGCTCCCAATAATAACTACTGTCTCTTGACTTAATTTAATCTGTAACAGGTTGTAAATGCATTATATTAGAATTTGCTTAATGCTTCCCTAACTTCTATTTAATTTAATCATATCAAAAGGTATGATAGGGAAGCGTCTTTTTATTGTCATTTTTTGGACCAGGAAATAGAAAATAAAAAGGCCATATCTTCCTCAAGATTGCATGGCAGATAAGTATTAAAAATAGATCCTGTAAACTATTTCACATGTTTTTTCTTTAAACCTGATCTCTGCTTCTTCCTAAAGAAATGAAACTGGCCTCTGTTTATTGTACCTACATTTTATTAGCCTCCTTTACATGGCTGAGTCAGTATCTTTGCTGAACTCCAAATAGGTCAAAAATAGTTTGGTTTTAAATAATCTCTGTGTCAATGCATGAGTTCAAACTTGAGCTGCTAAGATTACTACTTCCACATACAAACACACACAAAAGAAAATGATGAGCATGCTAAAACAAAACAGAATTTTATTTCCTAAAGGGCTGAATGAAGCATAAATATGACAAAGTGTGCATTGGGGAATACTTATCAGCCTTCCTATCAGACAGTATCAAGGTTCTGGAAACTCAGTTGGAATATCAATGCAAAATATGTTGACAAGAACACATTTAGAGAAAAGCAATAATAGTTACTAAAGCAAACTATTAAATTACCTTTTAATAACTTTGTAATAGCAATGTTGAAAGGAAAGGAGCAACACACAGCAGCAATTCACCGGAGAATTCCGCTTTATTAGGGAAAGATGCTGGGTTATATAGGAAGGGGCATGAATTGATTGAGGTGTCACTTCTAAGGGGCTGCTGGCTGTTGGCTAGGTGCTGGGATTGGGAGGGGGGTGAGAGGTGATTGGGCTTCAGGTGGCGCCGGCGGGAACTGAGGACCCCGAAGAGAAGCTGGAAGTTTGCCATCTTACTGGTGGGGGCCCTTCATTCCACCCTTTCTCCTCTATGGGGTTGTGGACGTTGCTTTCTCTCTGGCTGCTTCCTGCTGAATGGGGGTGGAGAAGGGAGTGAGGGTTTGAGGACTGGGAGGAAAGGGTTGATAGGCTTCCCCACAGTAAGGACGAGTAGATGTGGACTTCTTCAGATTGGAAATCAATGAAGGTTCCCTGTAACCATAGGTCAAGGACCTGTTGATTCCAATGGTGCCAAGAGGATATGGGTGTCAGGAGCCAGGCGTCTGCGGCGATTGTTTCCAGGAACAGTTTCCAGTGGAGAGAGGGGTCCATCTCAGCGTGTGGTGAGGAGGTCACGTGAGGGTGAGGGATCTTCTGTGGCCAGAAGCTGGTAGTTCCTGAGTAAAAGCTGGTTGAAAACTTGATTAAAGATTTTTCAGACTTGGGATTTGATGAACTTTATTATACAGGGTAAGAAGAGACAGGCAAGAAGAATGATTATTATGGGGCCTGCAATGGGCCAGAGCCAGGTGAGGAGGGGGTTTGTTAGTATTGAAGAGAATGGGTTGGAATTGGAAGCAAAGTGGAGGCTGGAGGCAAGATCAGTGAGTTTGGTGATGTCAGTTTCTACAATGCCGGATTCATTGATGTAATAGCAGCACTCTTCCCGGAGGAAGACGTAGGTGCCGCCCTTATTGGCTGTAAGCAGATCTAAGGCCTGCCGGTTTTGAAGGGTGACCTTAGCTAGCGAAGTGACCTGTCTTTGGAGAGAGGCTAGGGAATCGGCAGTGGATGTCAGGGCTACCTCAAGTTAGGCGTTGAGATCTCTAACTGCCCATAGAGAGTGACCCAATGCTTCTCCCGAAAACCCTGCCCCAATGGCTGAGGTGATCAAAGAGATACCGACCATGATGGGAAGGAAAGCAGCTCTTTTTGTGTGCAAGGGCAAGGGAGGTTGGAGCTCAAGAAATTCTGCCATGCTGTAAAGTGTAAGCTGTGGGATTAGGGTGACGAGAATGCAGGGTGTATCGGAGTTGAGAGGGAGTGAGTTGAAAAGACTGCCATTACACCAAAAGAAGTGTCCCGGTTGCGTAAAAGTCTTAGAGCCGGAGGTAGGGGTGTAGATAGAGAGGCAGTGAAGTGCGCTGGAGGGGGGTGGAGTTGGGCCTACACAGTGGTGGATGGTGAGATTACCTGCGTATTCTGGTTCCCATAGGAGTATGTCTGCCAGGGGGCGGAGGGGTTGTCTTCTGCATGGAAGGAGTAGTTGGAAATATTAAGGGGCACGGCGGCCAGCAGTGGGCTCTGTAGTGATGCACACAAGAAACAATTGGCAGTGTTAAGGGTGTGGTAGAGAAAGATGGTGGTGTCCTGAATGAGCTGTAACGAAGAGTAGGAGAAATGGGAAGAGGGGTGGGGATAAGAAGATGAAGAGGCGCCGTCAAGAGTTTGAATAATGACTTTTTCGGAATGTCTGATATCTGATGCAACTTGAGCGATCTGGGAGTGAGAGGGAACATACTCTCGAGAGATATGAAGGGTACCGTGGGGGGTCGAGGACCCCCCGTAGTAAACTGAGGCTGTGACTCCGGTGGCCCATCAAGAGTCCCAGGGATCTGGGATTGATAAGGAGAATGAGCCGTTAGAATATTTCATGAAATGGTTGGAGGTGTAATACTGTGGTACTGGAAGTTACCCATGTATTGAATGGCGCAAGACCAGTAGGGACATCTCCTGTAGGTGTCTGGCCATCGCCTGCAATAGGCTTGTTTTTGGTCATAGAGGAAGCAGAGGTAGGGAGAATAAGGGTAGCTGCTAGTGAACACTTCAGTGGAGGGAGGAAAGTGGAGGTATAAAGGCTCAGAGCAGCTTTTCAGAGGGCAGTCTGGTGTGGCAATGAGGGCAGTAACTTTTGTTTGATGCTGTGTGTAAGTCTGTCTGACTTTGAATCGCCATACAAAGGAGGTTGGGGTGGTGGGGAAGACAATAGGAATGAGGAAAAAAAGCGAGAGAGCAGTAAAGGAGGAAAAAGTCATGATTCGGTTATGGATGGCAAAGGGGGTGAACGGGGTTTTGGAGGAAAGAGGACAGTAAGGTCAGGAGTCTGGAGGGAGAGAGGGAGAGTCTGTAAACTTTTGTAGGTTAAGAGATCTTTTAGGTGATGTGGGGACAGAATGGTAAGGGGCGCCCTGAATGTCAGTTTATGAGCTTCCTTCTGCAAGAGCTCTCTAGCGGCTAATACTCATAGGCAGGGGGCCCATCTCCGAACTGTGGGGTCTAATTGCTTGGAGAGGTAAGCTACTGGGGCAAAGGATGGGCCATAATATTGGCCTAGGACTCCTAGAGCTTGACTGGACCTCTCATGAATGTATAATGAGAAGGGTTTTGACAAATCAGGAAGATGGAGAGCTGGGGCTTCCACAAGGGCTTGACGGAGCTTAATGAAGGAGTGTCGGGGTGAGGAGGATAATGGTTCTTTAGGGGGGCCCTTGCTGAGGTCGTATAGGGGTCTTGCCAACAGGGAGAAGTTAGGGATCTACACTCTAAAATATCTAGCCAGGCCTAGAAAGGAAAGGATTTCTGTCTTGGTTTTGGGAATGGGCAGGTCAGAGAGGAGCCATTTTCTGTCTAAGGTAATGGACTTTCTTTGTTGAGATAGAAGGAATCTGAGGTAAGTGACAGGAGGGGAAGAGATTTGAGCTTTGACGGGGGATACTCGGTAACCTCTGGAAGCTAGAAGGTTAAGTAGGGAGGCAGTGTCAAGTTGAGACTGTTCTCACAAGGGACTGCAGAGTAGAAGATTGTCCATGTATTGTAATAAGGTGGACTTGGAGTGATCATGATGAAACTGTTTGAGATCCTGAGCTAGGACCTGTATAAAAATATGTGGACTATCTCAGAAGCTTTGTGGCAAAACTGTCCAAGTGAGTTGTTCAGAATGTCTTGTGTATGGGTCCATCTAGGTGAAGGTGAAAAAATCTTGGGAGGAGGGGTCCAGAGGAATAGGAAAAAATGCGTCTTTGAGATCTAGGACTGAGAAGTGGGAGGCCGAGGCAGGGATCTGCAATTAAAGGGTGTACGGATTTGGAACTAAGGGATGGTTAGGGACAACAGCCATGTTGATGAGGCAAAGGTCTTGGACAAGGCGGAAAGATCTGTTGGTTTTTTTAACAGCTAATATGGGGGTATTAAATGGGGAGTGAGTCTGAGGTAATTTTTGTTTAAGAGATCTTGAATGATGGGTTGGAGGCCTATGAGGGCTGAAGTGGTTAGGGGGTATTGGGCCTGACAGATATACTGAGAGGGGTTATGTAATTTGATAGAGGCAGGGGGACATAGGGCCAGGGAGGGGCTTGTAATGTCCCAAACTTTGGGATTTGCAGGGTGTATGAGGGCAGAACGAGAGCTTTCATTGGGTAGAGGGGGGTCATCAGCTATGAGGGCCATCAGAAAGGAAGTACTGGGGGCTGTGGGAGTGGATATAGTTATGTAAACATGGAGGAGAGAAAGGATGTCCCGTCCTAGTAAAGGGATGGGACACTGGGGCATAACCAGGAAGGAGTGGGAGAAAGGTATGGGATTGTCTTGGATTGTGCATAAAAGGGGGGGTTTAATGGGAAAATCTGTTTACCTCTTACCCCTACTATAGGAGTAATGACTGGCGTAGTAGGGCCCTGGTATTCTCACAAGACTGAGAAGGTGGCTCCTGTATCTAGGAGGAAGGAGATGGGGCAACCGTCTACTGTTAAAGTAACCCTGGGATCCTGTTTGGTGATGGAAATGATTGGGCGAGAAGTCCCCGGGACCCGTCAATCTTCTTCTCCCAGCCCCACTACGGCGGGCTTAGAATGGGGGTTGTTCGTCCAGCCTCCCCTTCAGGTGGTTGGGCAATCAGACCCCCAGTGGCCCTTTTTGTGGCATCTGGGGCATGGGGTGGTAGGAGATTTGGGGGAGGGGCATGCCCTTGACCATGTCCCTCTGTTCCGCACTTGAAACAAGCTCCTGGGGGGGGCTCATTTGTAGAGGGGTGCCCAGGTTGTGGTTTTATCAGCTGGGCCAACATCTGGAAATTGGCATGATCAGCCTTTTGTTTACGGCGTTCTTTCTCCTCCTCCCGGTTATGGAAGACTTTAAAGGCCACTGTTTGGATCTCAGTCTGTGGGGTAGCAGGGCCCTGTTCTAACTTTTTGAGTTTAGCTTTAATGTCGGGGTAGCTTTGAGCTAGGAAGTATGTCATAAGGACATGTCTTCCTTCAGGTGTTTCTGGGTCCAGGCTGGTATACTGTAATAGGGCTTGAGTGAGTCTGTCTAAGAACTCGGAGGGGGTTTCATCTCTCTTTTGAATTATGTCTTGGAGCTTTTGAAAATTAACTACTTTATGAGCTGCCTTTTTCAGACCTGCTATTAAGCAGGAGGCAAAAATATCTCGAGAGCGGAGACACACGGCGGTGTTATAATCCCAGTGTGGGTCTTGTTTGGGGACAGCTGTGGGGCCAGGGGAATAGGTGAGGTCAGTCCTGTGGGTTTCGGTAGCATGCATATGGGTGAAGTCCCAAACTCTTCTACGCTCTTCAGGGAAGAGAGTATTGGCCAGGAGCATGAAAATGTCATGATGCGTGAGGCTGTAAGACTGGAGGGTCCATTGAAACTCCCTGATGTATGTCGTGGGATCAGTGGAAAAGGAACCTAGGTGTTTCTCTAGTTGGGCTGAATCTCCTAAGGAGAAAGGGACGTGAACGCGCACGATGCCTTCGGATTCTGCTACTTCCCGGAGGGGGGCAATAATTTTGGGAGGCCCTTGGGACCGGGTCTGAGGGGGACTGAAGGGTTCTGGCTCAGTCTGTGTGGGGGAAACAGGTGATGGGGGCAAAGCCGCGATAATTTTGGGAGGCCCTCGGGACCGAGTTTGAGGGGGCAAAGATGGAGGAGGCTCCTGGAACTTAGAGGGGGGCTGAAAGGCTCAGGCTCCATCTGCGGGAGGAGGGGAGGTGAGGGGGATGGAGGAGGAGGCAGTGAGGTGGGGGAGGAGATGGTGGTGTAGGGAGAGGAGGAGGGGGAAGGGAGAGGACGGGAGGCTTCTGCGGGGGTGGAGGCAGTGGCGGCGGCAGTGGTAGAGGAAGGGGGAGGGGCTGTTGTAGGAGAAGAAGGGGAAGGGAGAGGACAGGAGACTTCCGTGGGAAAAGAGGCAGAGGCAACGGCAGTAGAGGAAGGGGGAGGGGCTGTTGTAGGAAAGAAGGGGAAGGGAGAGGATGGGAGGCTTCTGCGGGGAAAGAGGCATCCTTGGCGGTGAAGGGTGGAGGGGTTGTAGGAGGGGGAGGGGCCAAAGGGGGAAGCCTGTATGGCGGAGTCTCTTCGCCGGGTCAAAGGTAATCGAAGAGGGACTGGGAGTGTTGGGAGGGGAGGGAGATGGCTTGCAGGCTAGGAGAACTTGGGAGGGGGCGGGGGGGGGAGGAGGAGGCAGAAAGCTTCGATATAGGGAATCTCCTTCCATTTTTCCAGGCGCTGGCAGTAAGTAAAAAGATCTCTAGCGATGTTAGGATCAAGATTTCCCCCTGTGGGCCATTGGTTGTTATTGTCTAGGGGGTATGTCGGCCAATCTTGGAAGCAATATTTACGGAGAAGTTTTGGTTTTATATCAGGCGTCAGGGAGAGGGTAGCCAGATGTTTAAGCAGGCATTCAAGAGGTGAACTTTCAGGGAGGGATGAGGAGGCTCCCATGGCTAAAGGACAGAGAAGGAGACAAACAGGGGAAGACGAACGGAGATCCTCGGACTGGAAGCAGACCACGAGGAAACAAAAGGGGTCCCCGATGATCCTTGGTGGTCTGTGGAAACTCGTATACGAGTCGGAATTTCTTAGGAAGTGTGGGTCGTCACCCAGACTTCCCTAAGAAGGCAGTTTGCCAGAGTCATGAGGTACCTAGCGCTAGGAATTTTCAGCAGACAGAACAGATTTCAGCGGACGGAACAGAAGGAGGAGGGGGGGAAAAAGGGAGCGTTCTCATCTGCAAAGGAGTCACCTCGTTTATGGCTGTTGGAGGGGTGCCTAAGGGTCTGCCACAGCCGTGAAGGCCTGAGGCGGTGATTTATGGCTGTTGGAGGAGGGGCCTGAGGGTCCACCGCAGCCGTGAATGCCTGAGGTGGGGAGAGTTCCCTCCTCATCCCCGAGCATCAGGGCCTTGCCAGACGATCACGGTCAATGGCACTGCGATAGCTCGGAGAAGAGTGGCCCACTCTGAGGGGGAAACTTACCTAAAGGCCAGAGAGGAGTGGTGAGTGTGATGAGCCAGCACCGGAAAAAGAGGACGAGGGCAAGCTGCTGCTGGTGTCGGGGGGAAGACGGGGCCCAGTTGGGGTGTCCCGTCTCCTGGGTTTTGGCACCAATGAAAGGAAAGGAGCAACACTCAGCAGCAATTCACCGGAGAATTCCGCTTTATTAGGGAAAGGTGCTGGGTTATATAGGAAGGGGCATGAATTGATTGAGGTGTCACTTCTAAGGGGCTGGTGGCTGTTGGCTAGGTGCTGGGATTGGGAGGGGGGCGAGAGGTGATTGGGCTTCAGGTGGCGCCGGCGGGAACTGAGGACCCCGAAGAGAAGCCAGAAGTTTGCCATATTACTGGTGGGGGCCCTTTCAATGTAATGTTATGAAAAAGCCCAAGATCGCTAATAAAAATCATACATTTCTGATTTAGCAAAAATAAATACAATTTAAATCATATCTAACTTTATAAGGAGTGTATAAAATGAATTTATTGTGCTAAAATTTCTTCTGGAAGTAAGGAACCAATGTTAACAATTAAATTATTTCAAATTATCAATAAAGAATTATAATAACAGAAAATATATTTATAGCATGTATGTATATCTTGTACAGAGACAATATTAGATATTTTATGTTTTCTATATTAATGTTCAATTTAGCCTATTAATCCAATGTATTAAAATATGGTTTAATTTGGAATGGTAACATGAATGTGTGTATGTGTGTCATTTTACTATCTGGGATTTTAGTGCTTATGTTATTTGGCATTGTCTAAAATTATGTTTTATGTGCTAGCAGCCAATATTTGGAGTTGATAACTCTAAATAAATTGATCAAAATATTAAAAACAAGGAAGAAAAAATGTGCTGTCTAAGACTATATTTGTGCTATATGAATATATCATGAGTCTACATGATTAAGTACATACATAGAACTGTTTCACTGTGGAACATACTTTCTAGAAACACAACTGCAGTAGATGCAAGGATGACCCTAATTGTCACTTCCTGCTCTTTCCATCCTCTGCCATCTACTTTGCGGCACCTGCCATGGAGTGCTGAAAGGTTATTTTAGCCAAGTAACACTTAGCCAAGTGACGTGCTTTGGAGGGTGGAATGCTTGCAGATGTGACCCAGGTAGAAGCACGGTATGAGGCTGGCAATATTGGGCTTGCTCACTCTTGCCCTCTGCTGTTTCCATGAGGTAAACATACTGGCTTTGCTCAGAACCAGAAAGAAAATGAAGGCTACACAGAGCACAGCCAAATTGTCTCAATTGCCTCAGACAAGACCAGCCTATATCAGCCAATATTCCTCCATGCCCTGGATATGAGCACATCTGCGATCAGCCAAACTGCAAACCCAGAACTTGAGAGCTATTCTAATAAACGATTCTTGCTTTAAGCACTGAGTTTTGGGGGTGGCTTACACAGAAATAGCCACTTAGCTCAGCGACAGTATGACCTCCCAGATCAAAATTTCATTATGTAGCAATGAAGAGAAAATGAGCAGCTGTCTCTGGAAAACAAAAACAAAAACAAAGCTGCTCGAGAATTTTTTTTGGTTTTCTGTCCCTCACAAGATAAAAATGATCATAGGACAAATACCACTAATTTTCTCTGTAGTTTTGTAAGTTATATTGCCAATTTGTATTAATTTTCTCATGTGACTGTCAAAAAATACATAACAGATGGGGCAAATATTTTCATCCACATTTTCTTAAATAGATACCCTCCAGTAGAATCAAAATTACATCCAAGACTTCTCAGCCTTAGTTCATTTCCCCATTCCTACACATTTCACGTAATAGAATGCAAGTAAGAAAAGCAGAGCAGGAAGCCCAAGTGACAGTAACAAATACATTTATGCTATCACACAGTAGCAGAACAAACGTTATATCTAGAGATTGGACAAAGTGGATTCATCCAAGACTGTGGTTCCAGCAAAGCTCTATTTCAAGGGTCATTTGGAGCTCAACTTTGCAATAAAACCCACAAGCATCATTCTAAACTCTCTCCTAAACCAGGCTTTCCAGTAACCTGTATACTTTAAGCTCTTCTGAGCACAATTTTGCAACTTCTTTTGCAACAATTTATGGTTGCAAAAAATAGTAATAATCTAAAGTCAAGGAGTTATTGGGAATCTTTGAGTCTTAATATAAAATCCCTTGCTATGGCCTGTCTGTGGTAGTGTCAAGTTTAATTAATACTGTATCAGAAACTTTGGATTAACCCTAAGAATGGATAAGCCATGTTGACCTACAGTGGGGAATTGGTACAAATGACTTGGTTTTCGAAAATCAGTGAATCTGTCTCCTCTGCTGGACAAAGGGACCAGATGGGACAATTGAAAATAAAGGCAAAAATAAATAAAATCTTCAAAGAAAGAAATGAGTAAAATAAAATAACTAGGATTTTTAAAGCTAATTGAATCCCATATAAAAACATAAATATTTCTTAAGAAAACAACACTTAATTGAAATGTAAGAGAAGATAAATGAAAATAAATAAAAGAGAAAAAAGGAGGGAATATAAATCAGTGCATTTCCTCTCATTAGACAATTTACCAAATATGTATTAATAGTAAGATAGATAATTTCATATAACCTTTTCAGTTAATGTTTTCTTATTTTGAAAACAGAATTAGCTGTATGCTGAATATTTTTGTATAATTCATATTTTAACTTTGATTATGGGCTTTTTGATTATTATTAAAGTATAATAATGCTCCTGTATTCCTTTTCTTAAATGTCATTGTTCCAATTTTTGAAATTAGAAGCTTAATATTAAAATAAAATTAAACAAAAATTATATTCCTTCCACTGCTGTTTAATTCCCAAGTAACATGAATCAAAGTACACAAAAGAGGTCAGAGTTTGTTTCATTTAGTATCATGATACACTACATATTTTAGTATTATTAAATACTACATATTGTCAATGTAAAATTAATCCTATTTTGCCATATAAGATGGATTAAGAATTTCAGCTATTTCTAAATATTCTTCGGACAACAGTCTACACATGATACATTTCAAAAATGAACTCTGAGATAAAAATAAGCAAAATTCTCTACAGGAAAACATCATCTCTCTCTTTGTAATAAGATGTGGGTAGATTTTAGAAAGAAAGAAGGAAAAGGGTAATAACAGAAACCTGCCTAATCTTCATAGATGTCCTTTAGTCATTTACACATTTGTGGCTAAGGACAACTTGGTTCTTTTGAATAACATAGCAATATTACACTATCCAACAATTGTATGACATTCACTTTTTCAAAAAAAGGAAAAAAATTGGAAGTCACAAAAGAGCACTTTCATGTATTTCAAAGACTTTTATAAGTGTTACACTACAAAGTACTGAAGCTAGTTACATACCCCACCCCAGTGACAGCAATCACATTTATTTTAATTCAAATACAGCAATCTAACATCTGAGTGCTATATTACTACATCTGTGTTATGCACTTACCACGTATTGTGTTTGTGTTTAATCATGAAGATCATCTCTTAAATATGAGAAAGGTTGGGGATGATTCTGGATCCTTTCATAACGATGTTGTATCTTCAAATAAGTCTTTTGTTTCTGTTCATACCTTCTAACTCCATAGCTACTTCTAATAAAACAACTAAATCTGCACTGCAGAATTGAATTTACTCACATGGTCCCAGAGATCAGCAGTGTGCACTATTCACCTGTGAACTTTCCACTCAGGCATCCAGAAGATTCCACAACTGCAACAGTCCAGCCAATTAGCCTTTGGTTTACAATGTGTGTTGAAACAAATCCCTTCCTTAAAAATTGGTTTGCCAGTTTAATGCATATAAAGTAATAACTTGATATATGTATATATTGTGAAATGATTATCACAATAAATTTAGTTAACACATTCGTCATCTCACATGATTTGACCATTTTTTGTGTGTGTGGTGAGAACACCCATTTGCATAGCAATGTTCAAGATATATGTTGTTTGCTTTAACCAGAGCAGCACTGCCTCATTCTGTAGAGCTCAAGTTTTGTTTGAAGAAAGTAATTCATCAGTTAAAAAATTAAGAGAAATGATTGACATAATTCAAATCTTAATATTAAATATTTAAAATATTAAACTTATTATGGTTATAATAAACATAAATCTGTCATGGGAGAATCAAGTTTAAAGAAGTAACACAGTTCTTCAGATGACGAAATTTGTAAAATTTCTCATTTCAATTGTCATAATCCTCCACTTCCCTTTCTAAATGAAAATGTAGCATAAACAAACAGACATAGAATTCAATTAATTAAGATTTAAAAACACGGGATATTCCGTGTCTTCATTGTGATTGCACAATTACTTTAGTCACTATTTACCAACTGGGCTCTCATATCAGTGTCCATATTAAAAGTATTCTCCAGATATAAAATGTTTTCTAACTGTAATAACTAGGGCAAGATAGACAAAAATTGAAATGGACAAGTTGAGACAATCTGATAGACTCACCAGATTACAGTGCATATCCAGACATGTTTAAGGAAAAAACATAACGGTAAAATTTAAAAATCAAAGCAAATCAGACATTATTCTCAAGTCACTGAATTCTCACATTTTTTGAAGAGATAAATAGTCACTGTGGCGGTAGAGTAGTGTAGCAGTCCAGATGTGTGTCTCATGTGAGCTTTCTGCAGCGTAACCCAGTATTTTCACTTTCCTCTTTTCATCCCTACAGTGGCTTTAGGTGAAATAAACCCCAGGATCCTAAACCTATCCCTGCAGGGCTCTTCTTTCCTGATGTCATTATAGTCTTCATTTGTTGGCATAGGTATAGTTGTTCCATTCAAATATAAGCTCCCTGAGGCAGGAATTCTCACTGTCCTGACTTGCTCACCCCCTATATTCTTATCTGGGTTTCCAAGTGCTATTAAAAATATTTGCTGGCTAGAATGACTGACTGACTGATTGACTGACTGACTGACTGACTGACTGACTGACTGACTGACTGACTGACTGACAGAATCACACAGAACTGAAAAGCCAAATTAGAGGATGACTGATTGATTTATCAAGCATTTAGTCAGAAAATAGAAGTTGAAAAGTCCTAAGTATATTTTTGAACTCTGTTTTTACCACCTAATTTTGAGCACATACTTTGCTCTTATCCATTTACTTATTCACCCACAAGATAGAAGATGAGAACATTAAGGATAATTTTGCTGTTCTGTTGATCATAACTGAGAGGACAAGAGTGGAATCAGAAAGAAAATATGAAAGCACTATGTTATTGTTGAGACCAAGATGGAAAGATCAGTAACTTGCCTGCAAGAGTCTTTTAATCTAGCTGAGAAACATGACATGTTGCTCATCCTAGAAATCTATCACTTTGAAACCATAAATGGCCTCTAAGTTAAGAAACCTCATCTGTGTTCATCCTTCGGGATGATGTTTAGCATATTCATGTCTAGCTCTCTTTTGGGAAAGCACACTAATGCATTCTTCAGATTTTAGTATAACAAGGAAAACAATTCTGCTTTAAATATATGTTTTTGCACACATTGTCTCATCATTTACATTTCATTCTAATATATAGTTAGAGTTTTCCAGTTTTCCACATTTCTCAATTCTATGTATATTGATGGCATTTATTTCCTTTCATCTTGACTGGACTTTACACTTAAAAAAAATTTATTCTAATTCAGTATCTTACTTTTATCATTTACCTGACTCACTTTTGCACCATTTTTAAAAAAATTTTCTACTGCTACCATAAATTATGCCTGTGAACCTCTATGCACTAAAAAGTAGAGGACTAGTTAAAATTTTTACAAACTAAGTCCTGGATACTTTAAATTTATGTGAACCTTGGCTTTTTGTAATTGAGAAGGCTAGATTTCCAGAAAAAATATTAAGTAATGGAATTTAAACAGATTTGGCAGGTAGAGAAACAGGCATTCTAGTTTAAGGTAGTGGAAAATACTGTGAAGTGAAGCTGGTTAACATTGTAGAAACTGACTAAGCTCCCACGTAGCACGTCCAGTGACATCTCAGAGAAGTGCCATTTGAACCAATGCTTCATGAAAAGAGGGATACTAAACAGATAAATATAGATATAGATGATAGATGATAGATCAATCATATATATGTCTATCTGTTTAAATCTCACTACATTATATTGCTTATTTATATATATATATGTTTAACATACATATGCTTACATCCCACTACTGTATATACACTGATTTATACATTATTTATATGTGTCAAGTTCTTCCTGGTGGGGGTTGGGGGACCTAATTTTTTTTTAAGTGAATATGTGAAATTATATGCCTCATGCCAATACATTTTATAGATATTGATAAAATGGATAGAGAGGGTTTTGAATTGTATGATATCTATATGTGACAAAATTAGAACAATTAAAGTTTAGAAGAATAATCTTTTCTCTGTTAAACGAATTGTACAATAACACATAAAGTGGTTAAAATAGTGCCTTATGAAACAATTTTCAGGGTAAGCACTATCTAACTTTAAAAGTGACTTTCTGATTAAGATCTCTTCATGACCAAAAATATTTTGTTTAAAAAGCTATACTATCAAACAGACAATCCAAGTCTAAAAGAATAGCTGTATCCAAGAATAGCAAAGACTCACAGTGTTAAAGTGTAATTCCTTTTAAGTAAGAAGTGAATTAGGAAAGTTTATCCAAACCAACTGATTACGAGACACTTTTTAAAATCAAACTTACATTTTGTCTTCACATTAGCCTCCCTACATATTACTTAATCTGAGAAAAAAATTAAAGACATTTTCCATCACATGAAAGCACAGCTGGAACACAGTTGGAAACAGTACACCTTTACAAAGAGGATTACACCCGTGTAGGAGTTTGAGGAGCAGTGTTCTTTTCTTCAAGATTGTCAAATATATGCATTTATATTTTTTCCATATCCTCACATTCACAGGCAAATTATTTAGATCTTTTTTTTCACTTAAATACCTTCTCTTGATGATGCTGGAGTCTGTGAATTGAGAAAAAGAGCAAACATACCCACTTCAAATTTTTCACTTACAGAATTATTTTCCACATACATAATACAAAGGTCTAGATTCTAAGCTCTATCTGAAAGACAACTCATGTATGAGCTCTGGCTGCCTGTATCAAATATATATGTAAGCATATGAAAGAAGTATCTTTAAGAAGTATGTAGATAACCTGTATGTTAACAGTTTTGAAATATTTCTGATGTATTATTTTGTACCAATGATTGGCAATGTATTATTTTGTACCAATGATTGGCACAAAATAGGTCCAAATGGATCTGGTTTAGAAAAAGGAAAATCAAGTAGAAATGTAGCAGAAAAATCTTGTTCAGAGCACAAATGGCAAAACCCAGAAGTCCCAGGTGGTTGAAGAAGAAACTTCAGAGAGAAGTTTCAGCTTCAGAGACTATAAATGCCACAAGCTATTAAAACTGTAAAAATTGCTTCCAGAAACTGCTTATTCCTGAAAGTGAGTGGGGAAATCTTATGGCCAAAAGAAAACAGAACAGAATAGGTTTTCAGTGTCTTGGGATTTACGGTTTGCTTTTCACCTTATTTTCTCACAGCAGATGAAAATGGGGAGAGAAAATAGTAGTTTGGCTTAGAGATCCAAACGGGCGGAGGAACTGGCAAGTTTAGTTAGAAAGGTCACAGTCCTGCCAGAAGTTTGTTTCCATGGTCACTGGAACTGAGCTGGTTGTTCTGCTTTGTGAAAACTCTCCAACCTATGAAATGCTGAGAACCTGGAGGAAAAGTTTCTAATAACAGCAACGTGCTCTGTTTGCACCCTGTAAAGCTAAAGGCACTACAAATGCACCTTCAATGTCAGGCTGCTTCTGCACAAAAATAAAAATATAAAACAATATGATTAGCCTAGGCTTATTTTTAGAAACACTTTTATGTATTATCACTGTTTTATTTTTATTATTATATTTTTGGTGATGAGAGGTTGGAGAAAGAATCAAATTATCAAGATGTTGCTGAAGTTTTGGGAGTTTTTGTTTTTGTTTTTTTCTTCTGCTCACTGCTCTGCAACTCTTCTCCAGGATCCTTTCCAGGGATGTCCTCAGCTGGTGTCCCTCTCCCTCTTATATATAAAGTTCATTTATTAACTATCTTAAATGTATCTGTATTTTAAAATACTGTATGGAGAACAACCCAACTGCACCTTGGGTGTATGATGAGCAGTTTCTCACCATTCCTCAAGTTATACCCTGTGGGTTATTCATAATTCAGGATGCTCCAGATGAAAGTGAGTTTCAGAGGTGGTAACAATGACAATGATAGGGATGGAGTGGAGAATTCAAAATCACATATTCCATAATAAAATCATAATCACAAATCACCATCACTAATAAAAATGTTGATTGTCTTCCCTTAATTGAATTGAAGACAATGGAGAGTGAGAGCAAATTGCCATCCAACCAACCCACTTCCCAGCACAGAATGAAAAAACAGAGTGTAAAATCATTTCTTTCTAGTAAAGGTGATGATGTTCCACACTGAAAATAATTTATTAACTGAGACACAATCTCTTTGCAGTTCTCCTGTTTTTTGTGATAGCACATTCTGTTGAAAAATCATATAATTTGTTATGCATGTGGTCATCCTTCAAGCCTGAGAATTAGCTTTTTTACTCTTATTTCTCTTCTGTCCTTGATGATGAGACCATTTCTTCCCTATTGACTCTAAAATTTTCATGTCTTCCCTAACTTCTTTGTTCATTTAGATGTTTTCTGTTTCAAAGTTCTACTTTATGTTGCTTTCTATTTTACAAAAACACTACACATGAATAAAGAATAGCATTATTTCTTTCTCTAAACCATGAAATCTTTCTAGCCTCTCCCACATTACAAATAGTAGCACAATTAATGCCTTAACCAGTTTGCCGAGTTTACAGTAGAAAAGGGAGCTAATTCTTCATTTCTAATTTTCTAGTTGGTAATGGTATATCCTGTGTTATAACAAATTCAATCTAGGTCCACAATCTTAGTACATCAAAAAAGCAAGAACCCTTTTTTAATTACTTTAAAATCTCTGATTTTCGTACGCTGACCACACATGATCACTTTCCCCTTAGAAAAGCCCTATGAATCTAACTCAAATATTAGCCATGAGCTACAAGATTCTACAATAATTGGATCGTATGGCCCCCAGGAATAAAAGCTAAGAGGATGGAGGAAAAGTTTCTCCTCCTTAACAAGGCCCTAACAAACTAATGTAACATCAAATGGTCATGGATACAGCACGGAAACAGGAGACTGCATGCTGCTCATGAGTCTAAAGGCCCAGGGAAATGGGGAAATGTCTTTAAAGAGGTGACATTTGAACTGAGATGTGAATTAAAAGATGATTTGAGGGAGCTGACATTTGAGCTGCTAAGTGAATTACAAGATGATTTGAGGAAAGATGAACTATAAAGAGCAAAGCCCCTACGGCAGGGCAAGCTTGGTGTGCTCTGGGAACGAAAAGGCCAGAGTGAGTGGAGGCAACTGGGGTCTGAGATAAAGAAAAGACGAGTAACAGGCCACCTGTTGTCAGGCTTTGTAGGAAGGGTAAGGAGTTTGGTTTCCACAGTCACTCTGAAACAAGCTGTGAAGGATGATAAGCAATCTGCTTAATTTAAATGTATGTGAAAATATTAAAAAGGCACACAGAAAGGGTTTTCCAAGTATAATTTTGCAATCATCCTATTCAAAAGGGAGTAGCCATCTTTTTTCAAATTTCCATTTGAATTTTTAATATTGTGCCCAAAACTTTCAAATAAAAAATGCATTAGTGTACTTGACTATACTTTACAGAGAGGACATTCATTTCTAAACCATGTTTTCAAAATGCACAGCATGCCCAGATATGTTTTCCTGTATCTGTCATTTCTTATTTAAATCAAACCTGTTTTGTATTTTGTAGTCCTTATAAAGCCCACAATTAATTGGTTATTAGACTGAGAGTAAGCATAATGGATTCTTTCAACTGATAATTAGTTTCACTTATATCTTTTCTTTTCAATATGACAACATAATATGGAAAACAAATTTTCACAAGGATGTATCACAGAGTGTTAATAATTTAAAAATTGATTATTGTTCATGGAACATAATAAGTGAAGGATATTTGAAAGGAAAATATTAGACCACTAGAGAGTCCTTAGCATGAGAGCTGAGCATCTGAAGATACTGCATTTTAAACATTCTAAGGAGGAGTTCAACTCTATTTTTACTATTTGGTTATGCACTAGTTACTTTCATGAGATGTATTATATAGCCAAAACCCTTTTTGTCAGTTACTTACATTCTAAAGTAAATATTAATCACATTTCCATTTGGTTTATTATGGTAAACAAATTTAAATGTCACTCACAACTAAATAGATATTTGCTAACACCTCTGCAGGAGCATTTAAGAAGTGGCTATGCTATAACTCTTTGGTATAGTAAACACTTTCTTCATAGAATTTCAGTTGGTGCTCAGTATTCAGTAGTGTGTATATGCATTATGCTTTAATTCTTATCATAATATGGGCATCCCAGGGCCCAAAGTAGCTGTGACTATTTAAAGCAATAAGTTTCCTGGGCTGTTCTGCCTAGTACGTAATAAGTTGTTGTTATAATAAAGGACTTAATTTTTCCACTCATAGTCATATACATCATGCTTAAATTTTTTCTCTGACATAGAGCCTTTATATCAAGCTTTAATTTCTTAATTTAATTGCTTTGCAAAATGTGCAGTTATAAGACTGATCAGAGCTATCAGGCAATGAAATTCTTGGACTTAAAACACCTTTTTCCCCCTTACTAGCAAGGCTCTTTGCATAATGACAACTGTAATCCAACTGTTCACTTAGAATAATACATAAAGGACAGAAACAGGCAGAAATTCATGGTGATTGCCTACTTTGTGCCAGGAACTGTGCCATTAGCTGCAAGTCTTCATGGAATCCTCACAATACTTTCTTAAGCTGATTTTCATTAACATGGCATGCTTCGCAATACCAGTCTTTCAGAAATCAAAGCCATGTCTGGTCATGTAAATTGCCATCCACAAAGAAGTAAAATTTGTTGACCCAAAATTAGTAGAGTAAGAGCATATTTAGGTATTTTCCCCACAATGATAATAGAAAAAATAAAATAATTACAATAACTGAAAAAGGAAGCACTTGTCATTTTTTAGTTTCTCATAGTTGTCAAAGCTTCTTATAAATCTTCTCACTCAATCTTTATGCCATTCTGTAAGGTTCATATTAACCTGATTTTCATTTTATAAGTATAAACATTACTAAGCAAGTGACTTTTTTTCGAAACCACATATGAAATAACTTACAGGGTAAAGGCTTAACCTTGGGACTTTACTAGTTAAATATTACCTTTTATATTGCAGCATTTTGGAAAAATTATGGATCTTTAGTGAGACATCCCACAATATGTTTTGATGAATCGTTTTAGCTAAAATTTGAAGGTAAGTTCCAAGAAATAGTTTCTCTATGCCAAGTTAGCTCACCTTTAAACCACACTCCCCCTGATGGGTCAGCGTGCTCAGACCTCTAGAGCCAAGCACTCAGCACCTGAGAGCTCTCTTAGGATTCTTTTGTAATATGACTATTCTATAATCAATATCAACACATTAAGATGTTGCTTGTCACCTTATTCTTTAAATAATCATGAAGATGCAGTGGATTTTTAGGCAACAACACTTTATAAACCGTGATTTTCTAAACATGTATTTTTAAAGCAACAAAGCATCCCAAAGTGATTGATGATTCTTAGATTGAAATATTTTCCATCACCAAAGAACACAGAAACACAAACCATTGAACGAGTTGGTAGTCTACAGAATAGTAGAAAGATTAAGTGAGAAAGTTTACAGGAGTCGTTGACAACCATGAGAAACACTGAAAAATTAAAAACTAAAATAATTTACCTTTTTCATTGTCTAATTATCATCTAGACATTTCTCAATATTGGTCTTATTGCAGTGCCTTCTTGGTAGAATCAGGAAATTAAAATATTAAGCAAAGGGAATTGAAGAAATGTTATGAATAAAATTGCAACTTAGAGTAAGTATAATAATATGAGTTGTTTTGGGCAGGTGAAAATAACTGTCTCAGAAGAGATCTAAACTTAAGATTTTCAGTGAATTCACAGTAGAGAAGGGAAAGGAAAACAAACATGAAGAGCATATTATTAATTAGTTATTGGAAAACACTAATTGAATAACTATTCACTAGTTACTTTCATGAGATGTATTATATAGACAAAGTCCTTTTTGTCAGTAATGACACAGTGCCTCCTAATTACCCTTACAGTATTAAGTTTTTCAAAGAAGATTTTAGAATACATTTTTTTAATATCAGGCCAAAGAGTCAAATTCCCCTAGAGGTTGATGTCATTAGAAATTTCAATCCCTGAACATCTCAGATGTGTAATTTTCATAGATGACTGACAGATTGCTCAAGTCTTTGCCAAATTCAGTGATTTTCTTTCCTAATTTAAATAATAGTCTGCTGCTTCAGATCTATATAGCAAGTAGATTAAGTCATGAAGCTCAGTAAAATAAGGAATTCCGTTGCTGTCCATCTCATGACATGATCTCCTACCATTGTTTCTAGAATTGAATTCATGGCTTCTTGAATATCAGATAGATTCAATAAAAAATTTCAATAATAATAACCAATATATTTATAAATCTTTAGTAGTTTCTCAGTATACACATTCTCTTTTAAGTATCACTTCATTCCCATGTCTTATGCATAATAAAATATTGAATTTTTTATTTTGACAAATATTACTAATTATACACTATATGATAGCCATTATGTAAGTGTTGGGATATAAAAATGAGCAAAAATACTCACACTGAGAAAAATTAGAATGAAGCAGGAACTAGGAAGTAAATATTAATTGAAAAAGTACATAAATAAATGTAAAATTACAACTCTGGCAAGTATTAGACAGATAATATAAGGTTCTATGATTATTCCTAACAGAAGGATTGGAACTAACCATACAGTTAAGTAGAAAGTGTGCTGTGATTGAATTGAAATCTGAAAGATGAAATAAAAGGGGTTAGATCATCTATTAGTATCCTAGGACTACTGTAATAAAGCTCTATAGACTTACTGAGAACAATTTATTCTCTCACAGTTTCAGAGCCCAGAAGTCTAAAATAAATACAGAGCCATGCTCCCTCTGAAACCTCTAGGGAGGAACCTTCCTTATCTCTTCCAGCTTCCTGCATTCCTTGCTTGTGACAGCATGATTCTAATCCCTGCCTTCATTGTCACATGTATTCTCTCCATGTATCTCTACATCCTCTCTTTTCTGTATGTGTGTATCTCTGTGTTCAAATTTCCCCTTCTTCTAAGGACCACAGTCAAATTGGATGAGGGCTCATCCTAACAATCTCATCTTAACCTGATTACCTCTGCAATGACTTTATTTCCTAGTAAGGCCACATTCACAGGTACTGGAAATAAGGACTTGAACATACATGTTAAGGGGGTTGGGGAATTCAACCCATAACGAATGGGGGACACAGTATTTTAGGTAAATTCTCTGTGCCTGGAGAGAACCTGATGCATTTGGGGAACAGAAGGAAGGGACTACAGGATTGATCTGGCTAGATCAAGGAGAAACATAGCATGAAATACATATGAAGATGAAGTCAGGGACTTGGAGACCAAGAAAAACTAATCGAAAGCATGTGAAAGATTTTAAGGGCAGACAGCTTAATTTTCACATTAAAAAGGTAGGTTTAGCTTCAACACTTAGAATAGAGAGGTATGTGTTCGGGCAGGCAATAGCATTTGATGTTGAATGGGTGAATGTGGGAGACCAGTTAGGAAATTATTGGGGTCATCCAGGAGAGCAACAGCGGATGGGGTCAAGATAGACTTAGGAAGAAAATAGGTTTGGAGTTGGATTGGCCAAAGACATAAGAAAGATAGAGGTATCAAGAATGACTCTCATATTCCTAAACTGAAAAATTGGAGAGATGATAGCATCATTTTGGGGGTTGGAGACTGATTTTTTATAAACAAGATTAGGGAGAAAAATCATGAGTTCAAGTTCAGAAATGCTGAGTGTGGAGTTTCTTGGAAAGAATGAAGAGGATTTATCTTGTAGGCAGTTAACTATATATGTGGAACTCAAAGAGGAGATCTGGCATAGTAATAAATGTTAGGGTCATTAGACAAACAAAGTGATCAAAGCTTTGTTTCCTATAGGTATGTCCACATTTGTAATTTGTTATTTATGAATGGTAACAGTATTATGAAAGAACCAATTGGAAATCAGTTAATTTACCTTTTGTTACTATAACGGTAGCACATAAATGAATTTTTGTTGAAATATAGTAGATATACAATATTAATTGGTTTCAAGTATACAGCACAGTGATTAAACAGTTATCTACATTATTAAATGATCACTCCAACTAGTAGAGTTACTGTCTGTCAACATGGAAGGAAGTTTTTTAATTATTGACTATTTTCTCTATGCTGTACTTTCATGTCCGTGACCACTTTATATTATGATTGAGATTTTGTGCTTTATCCCCGAAAATGCTAATTTGTTTTGAGATGAAACTCACAGAATGTAAAATTAACCATTTTAAAGTGCACAACTCAGTGGCATTTTTTGCATTTACGATGTTGTGCAACAGCCACTTCTGTCTAGTTCCCAAACATTTTCATTACTGCAAAAGAAAACTCCGGGTCATTTAGCAATTCTATTCTCCCCTCTCCCCAGCCTGTGCCAACTGCCAGTCTGTTTTCTTTATCTATATACTGCCTCATTCTGGATATTTCATAAAGGATCACATATTTCATGTGAATTCATTTTTTGTGGTATTTATTATAAATACCAGGTATCACAACTTGGAAAAAAAAACTAACTTAAAGCTTCTATAGTCCCTAGGGGCTTGGTTTCATATGAACTTAAATCATATAAATCTAATAAAAATAGTGTTATTTATTTACAGCTACATATATTAAAGTTGAGCATCTCCTAAGGCACAATTAGAAAGAATCACTAAAATAAATCAGTTAATTAATTTTGCAATATCTGTATGTATATATCATACTTAAAAAGTGCTTACTATGACCCAATATTATTCAAAATTCCTTAAAATATTAATTCTCTTGATCTTTATTTCCACTGTCTTACAAAGGTACTATTTTCTGTTCTGTAGATGACAAATTTAAGGCATAAAGATATTAAATAACTCACCCAAGTTTACACTGCTACTAAGTGGAAAATACAGCCAGTTTGGCTCCAGAATCTGTCATTTTAAGGTGACATGGCTCTGTTCTCATTTACTGACTCCCCACTCTGTAGGAAAATTATGTATTACCAATCACTGCCATGGGACTCACAAGATCAGACATGGCGTGAGTATTGTATGCTGCCCCAGTGACTCTTGGCTTGGCTTCATGACATATTTTGGTTAATGATAGGCAGATGTGATATATACACCAACTGAGCAGACATTAAGAGCCCTATGTGTTTCCAGCAGCTTTCTTTTTCTCTGGTACAAAATGGCATCTCCTAATGGGGTACGATCTTTCAATGTAGGTCCCATAACAAAAGACACGTGAAGAAAAAGACCCTGCAGCCCTCATAAATACAATTTGAGAAATAAACTATTGTGATCTACCGTGGTTTATGGGTTGGTTGGTTCTACTGAACTAAAGTTCACCACTTACAGTTCTTCACCACCATGCTATATTTTCTTTCAAATATCCTGTCCTTTTATCAAAGATCAAATTTATACTTAAGATAATGAATGATTTAGTGCCATGGCAACATAACATGATTTCTTCTTAA
This sequence comes from Manis javanica, assembly GCF_040802235.1. NCBI lineage: Eukaryota > Metazoa > Chordata > Mammalia > Pholidota > Manidae > Manis > Manis javanica. Next base: position 108,200,290 of record NC_133158.1, read on the forward strand.
AGTTTACATTGTTTCATCAATTGCATTATCTCATTAAAAAATGCATACATGTTTTCAATGGCCACTGATAGTTGGAGAGTCCTCTGAGCATTTTAATGGCAGTCTTTCATGTAAATTCAGTCTACCTTCAAAACTTCAGTGTGTTTTAAATTTAACAGTGTTACACTTATTATTAGATCTTACAAAGGACTTGAAAAGCTGGCTCATTTAATCCTTACCACATGATTGATAATCCAAATGTTAAAACAAAATTTTCAATTTTTGCCTGTTTATGACACACACAAATATCTATGCTATCTACTAGAATTAGCACAGATCTTATATGCTTCTTTTTCTTTTTCTTTCTTTTCAGAAATAATTTTCTTTGCTTTTCTCAATAGTGGAAACCATGGCAGAGTATTTTCTAGAACTTAACACAAGTCCTGGAATGTTGTAAGAATTTAATCAAGGTATAAAGAGTCAATTATTGAATTATTGAAGAAATAAATTAATAAATGTACCAATTTATAAAAATGGGCAAGCATTCCTGGACTTGCCATTGGAATGAAGAAAGAGATATCTAAGCTGGCCTGTGCATACAGTAAAACAACAAATTTGACTGGATCTATACTGTCGGAACTCAACCAAGAATTAGGAGAAGTGCAAGTTGCAGCGTTCCAAAATCTTGCGACTATAGACTCTCTACTGTTAAAAGAACTTATGGGATTTGAACAGTTCCCAGGAATGTGTTGTTTTAATTTGTCTGATTTTTCTCAAACTATTCAAATTCAGTTAGACAATATCCATCATATCACTGGTAAGTTTTCACAAATGCCTAGGGTGCCTAACTGGTTTTCTTGGTTTCACTGGATATGGCTGGTAATTGTAGGTTTGCTTTTGTTATGTAGTTGTATTCCTATTATGTTAATGTGTGCATGCAATTTAATTAGTAGTTTAATACCTATACACGCTTATGTTACACTACAAGAAGATATGTCAAAGAAATAATCAATCTTCCCATGTTTTCTTCCGTCTGCTACTTCTATAGCTTTTCTTCTTCCTTCCTAATTACAACCCTTTAGAATTCGTGCCTCATATCGAAAATTACCGAGTATTATAATTCTTCCAAGTGGTAAAGATACCTCAAGACAAATGCTGGGCACAGAAGCCACAGGGCATAAATCTGCAAAGAAGTAAAAAGCTAACCTTTTCAAAGAATATTGCTTCTCTCTCACTTACCAACTTTACATTTCCCTGTATGGCCCCGGAAGATGACTGGTTAGCCAGAGACGGGTAAGATTCCTCAAGGGAGGAACAATCTAAGAGAGGCACAGTCGTAGGGGGGCCATCAGGTGAGAAATTGGGGATCAACAGAGGTGAGGCTTAGAACCTCACCCCCCCCTGTTTTGAGAGAAATCTTCTGCATCCGTGGATGTTTTGTTGCCCTTGTCTCGCTCGGATTAATACTTAGTCTATAGGCACACACCCGATCATCTACATTTGCCCTCTTACAGCACTAAACTATGTTTTCTACCTTTATCTTGCATCTACCTACCACTTCAACATTTTATTAAAAATAAAAATAATAATAAAGGGAGAAATGGGGGATTCACATATAAATCAAGTATAAAAATCAAACGAATAATCACAATTGACCTGATTATTTATAGTTCATGATGTGTGATCAAAACCGAAAGTGTCTGTGATATGTCTGCCCTTGTACTGTTCACCATGTAAGAACTTATTCACTATGTAAGAACTTGTTCACCATGTAAGAACTTGTTTGTTATGCTTTAGAAGATTGGAGACTGTTGAGAATTAGGCTTGCGGTTGATTAATGATTGTGCATTGAGTCCCCTATACAGAATTTTATTGTTGTTAACAACCATCTGATCAATAAATATGAGAGATGTCCTCTCAAAAAAAAAAATCAAATGGATAATCAAAAAAAAAATGGGCAAGCATTCAAAACATTTTATATTAAAATGGAAAATACAGCATGCATACATCTCATCTTGGTGTAGAAAATACTTATTCTCCAGTCAATTTCTCTCTTTTGTTTTCAGAATGTATCTGCCTCAGTTCTCTCATAGCTCCCCTTAGTTTTTTTTATTATCCCACTGAGATTAATAGGCCAAAGTGATCCACTTCAGCTCTTTTGAGTTTCTTCAGGCTTCTGTCCTTTGATTTGCACAGGGAACCATATTTATTGACCCTTAGGGGAATGATCCAGTACAATATTGTTTAACATTTTGGTTCCCTTGGAAAAAAAATAGTATTATTACTTTTTCAAAAATTTTCCTCATTGATTCAATATACTTACTAAATACCTATTGCAGACCAAGCCAAGTGCTTGATTATTCTCAAAGTATGCTTCCAAAATTTCTCTAGATGTCTGTAGTGCCATTTTTCTTCAAGGTTTCTATTTCCCATAATTCATGAAAATGACACTTTATGATTTATTAATGTTTGTTCATCAGTCTTTTATCCTGGTATGAGCCCCTTACCATCTCTGTAACTTCAATAGGAGGAACAGTTTTTTAAAATAAATCACTTATTTAAAATTCAAAACTTCAATTTTTAAGAATTCTGAAAGTAATGAAAGCACAAGTCGCCAGATATATTAATGCAATCCTCATTTTTTAAAACTTGTAATATATAAAATGCTTGGTTTTGATTACTTGAAGGATAGTGTCTTGAAGGAATAGTTAAGTTGAGGGATAATGTCTGGCTTGAACGTTATTTTATACTCAAACCTAGATCAACGTTAGGTACAATATTGTTGCAATTCCTGAACTGAAGAGTGACTGCCCCTGGCATTTGCACTTAGATGGGAGCCTATTGAAAATTCTTTCTTAACTGCATATTTCTGTAGTTACCATTAAATAATGAATAAACATGATTTTATTGAATTCAGTGCTATGCATTAATTTCCCCAACCTTCCATTTTATGGAAGAGCAAAATGTTATATTACTAGAAGATCAGGTGACAAAAAAAATCGTCTTATATAGATATTCAAACTCTTTCTGAGTTGATAACTTTTATTGTTATGTCTTGTGCATTGCTCTTATGGAATTTGAAAAGTACAAAGGCACAAAGGCTTAGGAGAGCTGCAGCATGGCTTCTCTCTGAGTGCAGCAAAAGGGGTGCATGCTAGGTCTCGTCTCTTCAATCGGTATGTTTTCAGCATAGTCTCCCAGATAGTTCCTTGTTAGAGAAATCCTTAGTAGAAAAATCATTCTTTTGGTACTTTGCTGTATTAGGAGTTAAAACACAAGTCTGCTACCCTGACCAACTAATACATTTAAAAAATTCTAACTCCAACATTCAGGGCAAATCAGGTAGAAAAAATGAGAGAGGAAAAAAGAAATCTGATTTACTATCCTTTCTTGTTTCTGTTCCTCTGCATTTATTTTCTACAAGAAATACATTCATTTTTCCTATGAATAGTCACACTTGAATTACTAGACTTTCTCAAATAAAACTTTGTAAATTATGGAATCTTCGGGTTTTTCTCCATTTCTAGAATTATCAACATTTTGTTCTTAAGTTAAGGCAAGAAAGTGATTAATATCATCAACAGTGGGTTACGCTGAAAATCAGCAAGCTTTCAATATGCAATCACAGATAGCCAACTATGTAGAATACAACCTATAATCAGAACAGAGTGTTGTGTAGAGCAGTTCAGAGATAAGTATAGCAGAAATGTGTCAAGCTACAATGATCTAAGAGTGTGAAGCATTCACTGTATTTTACCAAGGCCAATTCACTTACAGAAACAAAGACAAATCTATTTTACCATATTATTTAAGGGATAACCCAGCTGCAGAGTGAGGTATGTACAAACCACTCAACCATTTCCAAAGACATCAGTGAGTCCTGAGGACACGCTCCCGGCTGTGTCGAGGCAGCAGAAAAACTCTTGAGAAATTGTTCATCCTCTTGCTTTGCAACCTTCACCCTTATAAAGTCTCACTTCAAACTGCAAGTTTATCCTCTAAAGCTTATTGTCTATTATATTTTCTTTTCTCAATTTGATTTTACCTGCATGGTAGATTTGACTTTTATTGAAAATAACCTACAAAATTATAGAGGACCAAGATTGTTCAGTGTATGAACTGTCTTGCAGGAACTCCTTCTTGCTTCTTTGGAATAATAATGATAATACAAAAGACAGGTGAATTCTATACTCCAGTGCTTTTGTTGTGTGATATTTTATATCATCTATACTTTAATGGATTATACTATGTAATACTAGTAAATAATATTAACCCTATAATTATTTATTTCTTGTATTTGCCCTAAATAGAGCAGACAGCTGCTTTCTTCATTTATATAACAACTTCATTATTGTTTCACAATTTTAGCCATGGAAATCAATAATAAATAACCCTTAGTTTGAAAAAAATCCGTACTACCTAAATATTAAAGATCTCTTAGACGAGTTCTTTCATGAACTATGGAATGAAAGTCAAAGAGACAGATTCTCACAGTCCAATGGGAAAAAAACAGTCATAATGTCCACAAAACCTTGTACTAAATATACAAGCATTCACTTCAACAAAATGCTAGGAGTGAAATAAAATAACATTGCAGGAGTTTTCTTTGCCTCCCCTCAGTGATAATGATGCTTTGCCCTGTTGTTATTTCTGTTAGCATAGCCATCAGCACCAGCTTTGTGGTTAGTGATTCCTTTACTCTGCTTTTTTCTCAAAAAATATGGCAGCACCTATCTCTCTGACATTCTGAAGAATTGACCAGGAGAACATGCAGTGAGATTTGTAATAACTACAGTTAGTTCCTCATCCTCTTCACATCTATGAGCCTGAAACAGGATTATCCTGACACTTCTACTGAAACTATTTTCCAAAGGTCAATATTCACATCCTCCTTAGCACATCCAATAGCTTGATAATCCATTGTATATGGATGTGGTGCAGAGAATGAGGGCACAGAAACCTTGCTAATGTGTGTAGATACAAATGGAAGTTTGAACCTATTTGTCAGAAAAGATGTCAGAAAGGCAGAGGATATTCAGAGAAGGAGATCCAGAAATTTGTGCAGAATTCTGGGTAATAATAAGGTTACTGTTTGGCTGAGTATAAGTGCAGATGCACAGGGTAAGACCCCATGAGACTAGACAGAAAACAAAAACTGAAAAAAGAACATCTATATGAAATTGTGAGCTGAAAACTGTTAGGCCTATAAAAGAGATGAAAAGTATGTGTACACACCAGCCAAAGTTGAGAGACCACTTTCTACACCATGGACATTGAGTAATATCCCCAAAATACACTCTATGTCTACAGTAAAGGCAATTCTAGAACCATCCTAACATGGCTGAAAAACAGGATTCTAGTAAGTATGCTGATTTTCAAGTAAAATAAGTGCCTGTAAGAAAAAAAAACTCTATTAGGGAAGATAATAAAATGGAGATAGTCCACATTATTGCATCCTAAATATCTAATGTGCCAAGAAAAATTTTTGTTCTAAGCATGCAGAAAATTAGGAAAATGTGACCAATAAATAATGAATAGGGGAAAAACAGGGAATATCAATATGGACATGGAAACTATAAAAACTAACCAAATGGAAGTTCTAGTGTTAAAACTACTTCATCCAAAGTGAAAAATTTATGGGATGATTTAGCAGCAGACTAGACCCTGTAGAAGTAAACTTGAAGTAACTTTGAAGACAGGTGGTGAAAATATCCAACATAAGAAGACAAGGAAAAAATGTTGAAAAATAAGTGAACAGAGTCACATTGATCTATGGAACATAAAGTATTTAACTCAAGGATTTTAGAAAAGAAAATGAGTGGTAATTAGTTTCTCTATAACCAGTGCTAAATCCATAGGGCAATCAATGTATAAGTGAATGTGTAGAATGGAATTATCAGTGTAGTCTCCCCATCATCTTTACCATCTTTTTCATCATTTCATTTTCATGCTTGTCTTCCTTTTCCTGGAAAGCTTGTTGCTTTATCTATTCAAATGCATCTTCTATAATGGCTTTCCTCACAATTCCCATCCACAATAGTCACCACTCTTCAGAAATACCACAGCATTAACACCATGTGTCATGCTCAGCTAGGGCTGCTATAAAAAATTTCTGTAGAATGGGTAACTTAAACAGTATACATTTATTTATCACAGTTCTGGAAGCTTAGGAGTGAAAAGCAAGGTGCTGACAGATTAGACCCTGGTGAGAGCCTCTCCCTAGCTTGCAGACTACCAACCTTCTCTGTATATTCACACGGTGTCTCTCCCTCTTCTTATAAGGAGACGAGTCCCATGATGGGGATCCACCCCCATGACCTCATCTAAAACTACCTCCATAAGACCCTCACCTCCAAATACCATCACATGAGGGTTAATGCTTCAACATAGGAGTTTTGGAGAGACACAACATTAATCCGTAACACTATGTGACACACAATTTAGTATAAATACAGCTGGTGGTTAGAAAGTCAAAGAGATCATTCCTCCATCACATTGGGGCACTGGTAGTAGGTGAGCACTCCAGACATTTGCTCTCATCTGTTTGCTAGTCCTCAATTATAATTAACAGCAGAAATAAGGTCATCAGAGTGTTTGGGTTGTCCTAATCATGTATGCATCAATAGTTTTGGCACAAAATTTCTTCTTACCCTCAATGAAGTGATTGCTCTTAAGAAATATTTCATTGGAAAACTATTTCACACAAGTCCACATCCACTCTGAAGTATCTGTTTCCAGTAGTTCTTTCCTCATCTATCCACCTACTAAAACAAAAAAAACCCAAATATATATTATATATATTATATATATATATATATATGTGTGTGTGTGTGTGTGTGTGTGTGTATACAACACAAACACATTTATATATATGATTGCCAGGATTATTCAACTAATTAGGTACAGTGTCATATTTGCTTTATTCCATTTCTTATTCTGCTAACCTTAAATGTCACTTTTGCTTATTTTCTTAAATGTAGAAATTTAACCACAATAATGTTTTTTTGTATTTTGTTTTTTAAAGTTCAGCTTCAAGAGTATGTTTATTGTTCTACAGTGGTAGTTGCAGGCATATGTGATTCCAGTAGAGATGTGAAAGAATACTTTATGACAATTATTAAAACCTTCTGAAGAACTCAGCTATTGATAGGAGAAGGAGCAATCTAAATGGATAGTCTTATTTCAGAATGAATTCTAAAATGACACAAAGCAGAAAACCATGGCCATGTCATCTCAGTAATATTCTAACAATCTGTAGTTGAACAGTCAGCCTTTCAGTCCTCATTAGCTTCTCCTTTGACTCCGGTCCTTGACCAATGCCTAAGGCACAGTGCAGAATGCAGCCCTCTGACCGTTTCAGTACACCATCATCACTTGGAAAAGAACGAATCCCCAAACTCAAGTTTTAGCAGGTAAATAGAAAAAGCAGTGTTTTACAGGCTAAAAAACAATCATAATCTTTATGTGCTTTTCTCAACTTTAGTACAGTTTCATCTATAATATGTTGTAAATTTCAGTGGAAAGGTATATTTTATGAAGTAAAAATTTTTATTTTTTATTTTTTTCAGCATGCTCCTTTTAGAACTAACCTCTGATTTTATTAAACCCCACAGTGATACTTTTCCTGCAATAGAGCCTATGAAAAATATAATTCTTCAGAAATTTCATTAAGACTACCCGATGAACTGCTTCCTGACTTATGCCTGCACAGTGTTACTTTCACCATCTCTCCTCATGACATTTACCCTCCATTATGTCTGTGGAGAGAAATCAGGTTTGCAGTTTGCTGTGTAGTGAGGAGGAAATTTCTCTTTTTCAAGAGCCTAAAAACCTAAGCATGATTTTTACATTTGTTAATTATGCCAAGTTCTTTAAGATAAGGTTTTAAACATTTTTTAATTGGGACTGTATTTGTATATGAACAATTTTTATGTAGAAAAGGGGAAAGGACAGTGATGTCTATTCATTCCACTATGAAATTGGGAAATAAGAAAAATGTTCACTTTATATACTCTAGGAGTAGGAATTGGGTTGGCCTAGGCTTAGGTAACTGTTTTAGTCAGGTATGCTTCTCTCCAAACTCATCAAGTTGTATGCATTAAACATGTACAATATTTTGTATGTCAACCATACCTCAATTAAGTGGTTTAGAAAATTTCTGTGCTGGTCAGTCATTCATATTGTTAGTCTGCCCTGCACTTAAAGAGAGACTGTATTTCCAAAATAAACTTGTCAAATATTTAAGTATTTTTTAAGTAGAAAATATTTTTAGAGTGTCAAAATACTGTGATTCTCCTTTCTTAAAACCCCCATCCCCAATTTTTCTGTAATGATCTCGAGTCAGTCTAAGTCTAAGACAAGGCTTCCTCAGTGTCAGGCTCATTTCATTAAAATGACAATGTTTTTCCATGACCCCATTGATTAAGGTGTGCTTTCTGAGAGAAATTTAGTGATGGCTCCAACCCCCCACCTTCTCTGCTACCGGCTCACAGATGGCACAGGACGCTGGGGAGACCATCCCCTCTGGCACATGGGCTTTCTCCATTGGAGCTGTGCCTGGGCTGCTGAGGGTCTGTACAGACCCTCTCTCCCTAGAGTCATAGGATCAAAACTACACCTTGGTACTTGCCGAAAATACCTAGAAACTACAAGAATCCAGTTCTGGGAGCCCTTGGGGACTGACCCTTGAGGATGGCAGAAAATGTATGCATTTTAGATGCAAAACCATCACCAACAGCTTTAAGCCATAACTTCTGTGTTCTCGCCTAGGTCATTGGTTGTTCCCCCACAGACCCACCAGGTCAGGGAAGGCAATGGAGCTGTGGAGGTAGGGTGGTCTCTGTCTCTGATCCCACCTCTCCACCTTCCTGCATGAGTATGTGCTCCCACATGATCAGAATTATTGGGACAGTTTTGTTTTGTAAAAAAAAAAAAAAAATGCTGACTCTGCTCAATTCCTGACAGCTACAATCTCTCCATGTATTTCTATGTAACACTCCCTTTTCCCTGTACTGCTCTCCATAAACACTAACTTGATTCCTCTTCTTACCAGTGCCTGTACCCCTCACTTCTCGCTGGCCATCAAATATCATGCTATTGCTTCCTTTTGTCCATTCAGCTCCTATTGGCTAAGCATAATGTCTCCAGGTTCCTCCTACCTAAACTGATTAAATGTCTTTCCTATTTGGGACTCTGGCCTCTAAAATCTAGAGGCCAAATCTACCTCATTCCCAAGCCTCATTTCCTGCTGTTTACCCTCATCACTCTGTGCTCTCCAGCCCTCCTGTGGCCCCACCCAGTTCTCCTGGTCTAGGGGCTCTATCCCCTTTCTGATCTCTGCCAAGGATGCTCTCCCTGTCCCACTGGAGTAACTCATTTTCCTTCTGCAGGCATTAGCTGAGCTTTCACTTCCCCTGGAATGTCTGTCAAGAAACTTGAGACTTGTTTGGGCTCCCACACCATAAAATTCAAGAACTTTACGCTTCTATTGTAAAACTAAATTTATTAATTTAATTGCCTGTGTTTTGTGTTGTACTATAAACTCTATGGGAGATAGGACTACTTTTGTATTTTCTTTACTGTGACACTTAATTTAGTGCTGTTATATAGTATGCTTCTCATTGTACACTTGCTGAATGAACTGAAAGTGATAAGATTTAATTTATGTACCGTACTGTAGGAATTCAGCCCTGGTACAAAGATACCTGATGTGTACCTTCATTATTGTAATGTCAGTTGCCATGGTTCTCATTCATGTTCATGACTGTTCTTCACAGGTACTTGCTGAGATGGTGTATAATGAGTTTATCATCATGTATCTCTCCACTACAGACATACCATGGAATACTATAAAAATTCAAATATTTTTGAACATGAAATGTGGCTGGTATGGAGCCAAAAACTCCATAAACCCCAAATCAACTGGAATCCAATCACGAAAGCAGAATTGATATGTGAGACAAGCTTAAGAAGTGAAGGTCTGAAAAGGGGAAAATGGGGACTCAAAGAAGTGACCAACCAGTCAATCTGAGAGGCCACGAGCATCCAGCCATTGACAGGGAGCTGTGACAGGTAAGAAGTCTGCAGAGAAATCTTCAAGTGTGCAGCCAAGCACTCAGGCTAGGCCCTGGTTGGTCAGCTGCTGGAAGGATGAGCTGGATACAGAGCAAAGGGATGTGAGGATACACTGGAATCTGCTGATCTGTTTGAGTCTTCCTGTCGCCACCACTCAGCACTGCAACCTTCAGAGAACTATGGGTCATGTCCCATTTCTGCAATCCAAATCTCACACAAGTATCTTTTGTAGCCAACTCCACTAAAATCCAGAAGGTAATATTTGGGGAACATAGTTCTACTTAACCAAGTTCAAAATATAATGGTCCAGCCCAGCCCATTTTATAGGTAAATTTTACCCATATTATAGGTAAATTTCAATGTACCAAAAAAAATATCAGCTTGATAATTGTAAATGAAACATAACAAATATTAGAAAATAAGAATGTTAACATAATAATTTTCATTTTTAAACATTGCTAGAATAGACATTCAATGAAGTATTAAATGAAATAATTAAATTAAAATAAAATAAAAAGTATTTATAAATGTTTTGGTTATCTATTGTTACATAAGAAACCACCCCAAAACTTAATGACTTAAAACAACAGCAATAATTTGTTTGCTCACAATTTTACAATTTGGGCAGAGTTTAGTGGAGGTATTCCAAGCTAGACAGTTCCACTGAGGCTATAGAATCTATTTGCAAGATGGCTCACTCAGTGCGGCCCTCAGGTGGACCTCATCTGGGTGGGGCTATTAGGAGACTCAGTTCTCTCACTACTCAGACTTCCTTGTAGTATGGCTGATGGATTCCAAAAGGCAGAGTCTGAAACTGCCAGTCCTCTGAAATTTTAAACCTGCAACTGACACATATCAATTTTGTTATATTCTATTGTTTGAATAGTCACAGGACCCACTAAGATTCTGGAGATGAAGAAACAGATTTCACCTCTGGTTAAGAGCAGTGGCAAAGATTTGCAGCCATCTTAAATCTGACAACCAGTAAATAACTCTGTTCAAGTATGTTTTGAAATCATAGCATGTAGTCAATTTTAATAGGTAAAGATTAAACATACATGTTATAAGTATATGGTAATTAATACTTCTCATGTAATAATTTCTAGAAAAAATGTATGTATACACTGGCCTGACATTTCTATGGAGTTTTAAATTACTTCTTTCTGATTTTTGCTATATGGAAAAGCAAAACAATGAAAAGGTTAAGAGCATGGAGCAAATCATTTAAGACGGGAAATCCAACGCTGTGACCTTGAACAAGTGAGATAATAATACTACCTATGTCATAGACTTCTTTTCAGTATTAAATAAGTTATATGTAAATATAAATAAGTAATTAAATAAATAACATGTAAATCATTAAAAGAGCACCTAACGCACTATCAGCAGTATTTAGGTATTTGCTATTATTATTATTACATCTTTTTATGAACCTTTCTTGAACTTGAGAAAAATAATAGTATTGTTAGACAGAAAGACAGAAATGAGAGGGATGAAAAGGAGAAAGGGCACCCCAAAGATAATTCAGGGAGTTGATCAAATAGAGCCAGAAAGCCAGAAATGACTCAGAGAGTTCATCAGATGAAGCCACAGGGTCCAAGAGTGATTCAGGAAATATCTAGGGTCTTCCCAGACAAGAAACATCAGAAACACAGGCGCAGCACAGCCCCTGTTCCCATTTCACCAATCAGAACAAGCCTAGAGAGCTGACAGCTGTCAATCAAGGACCTCTCTGCCCAGCCAAAACCACATAAAAAGAAGCCTCAGAATGAGCATCCAGGCTTGTCATGTCTTAGGCAGGCCCGCCCTGTGACTCTATGCAGAGGGCATTAAAACTTACTTTGCTTTCTTGACTTTGGTCTCTCATTTCACTGTATCTGACTTCCCTGCAACACCGAGCCTAGTCCTTTCCTTCCTAACAGTATGGCATGTGCTATTAGTAAAATACAAAAGAAAAAAAATAAGTTATTTTTTAAAATTCAAATTAAATGTCACTATTTTTTAAAATATAAAAAATATATAAAGACTGAGTTTTCTTTTTTGAGTTGAAACACAAGAGATACAAATAAACTCACAGATATGTCAATATACCAAATATAGGAAGAAATCAATCTACTTAGAGTGGTGGCAAAGAAATATGATGAAATAGAAGATATTTTCATTATTCTTAGAAGCTTTGCAGTTTCCATGGGAAGGCAATGTGTTACATCATCAAGCACACTGAATGTAGTAACAGACTGCCCTGGTTCAATCTAAGCTTTAAAATATCCTCTGTTCTTGACTTTAACTCTGGGTCTATGATGTACAATCACAGTACTTCAATTTCCTCACTTGCAAGGTAGGGAAAATAATAACTCCTGTCTCATAAACTGTTGTGAAAATGGTATCAGCTCACAAATGTAGAGGATATAGAACACTATCAAACAGTAAATATCCCAAAGCTGTTGCTATTATTATTATTATCTTTAGAAGTATTTGATTCACTAGAATGTAATCCAATTACATTAAAACTTTTAAAACAATCATGTAAAATATGGATGCATGTAAAATTTGTATTCTACTTTACTTCTTTTTGCTTCATCTCTCCCAACACCGCACACAGACACACAACAAACCACAAATAGAAATATTTCAAAAGCATCCTTTTCTTTAAAAGGTTGAAAGCTTTTGGATAAAAAAAAAAGGAAATACTTTGAAAATTCAGAATATTCCAACAGCACTCATGGTTTACTAGTGCACTCCATATATGCACAATGCTGTTTCAAAATGAAATAAAACCACGTTGAAAATAAACTTGCCAGTAGGAGTGTGGCTGACTGTTTCACTAAGGAGGAAGGATATTCTGTGGCACAGATACAAGGATAAGGGCTGCAGATTTTCCTGGTTAGTGGGATGACTATTTAGGAAGTCAAGCTACAGTTTCTACTTTGTTGTTCTTGCAAAAACATAGGAAAAAAACATACCCCATTTAACAGAGCAGAAATATAAAATGCTTTTGAATTTTAAACCTTGGAACTTCAGAAATCTAGGGAAAAACTAATAGTGGAGTTGTTAATTATGTTGGGAAATATTTTCTGCAGTTCCTAGAAGTAAAATTATGATTGGCATTGGTAATGATAGAAATAAATCCAACAATGACCTGTGTATTAGTTTTCTAGGGATACCATGAGAAAAAAAACCCAGGCAGGGTGATTCAACTAAAATTTATTTCCTCATGGTTCTGGAAGATATAAGTCTAAGATCAAGGTTTCTCCTAAAGCCTCTCTCCTTGGCTTAAAGATGACTTCCTTTTTACTGCATATATGTACATCCTTCTCTCATTATATGTACATCCCTAGTGCCTCTTTGTGTGCCCAAATTTCCCCTTCCTATAAGGACACCACCATATTGGATTAAGACCCCACCTACCAGCTTCATTCTAATCATCCCTTTGAAGACCTTTTCTCTAAATATGGTTACATTCTGAGGTTCTATGGGCTGGAACTCCAGCATATGAATTTTGAGGGGGTACAATTCAGCCCATAACATTTATCATTCAGATACTGGGCAACCCTGACCAATACAAAAGTCTTTGTGTTTTGCATTATTTGGGGTTCTCCAGGAAAGAGCACCAATAGGATGTGTGTTACAGTATATACAGGAGCATAGTACTGCTTTGGTTCACTATTTTTCTAGGTAGAAACATTTCTATGGGTTTCCTCTTGGTCTTTTCCTCCATAATAGTACTATTTCTACAAGTCAGGAAATGAGCTGGGGGAATTACACCAGCAGTCTTTGGATTTGAATTGCAACATCCACACTTCTCTAGGTCTACAGTTTAACATTCTACCCTGCAGATTGGACTTATTAGTCGCCGTAATCATGTGAACCAATTCTTTGAAATAAATCTCTCCCTATATATACATGTCCTATTGGTTTCTCTGAAGAACCCTAATACACTAGTGCATGATTCCATTTGTGAAGTTCTAAAACAGCAAAACTACTTAAGGTGACAGAAATGAGAGGTGATATTGTTTCTAAAGTTGTGGGGATCAATGAAAAGGAGACACAGAAGAAATTTTCCACATTATGGAAATGATCTGTATGTTAATAGGGGTGTGATTTATATACATGCATGTTATCAGTCAAAACTGATCAAGGTGAATATGTAAAATCTGGACATTTTACTATATGTAAATTAAACCTCAGCTTTCAAAAATGAGGGGGAAGAAAGGTCTTGCCATTATAGACTGTGGAAAAATACGTAATCATAAAAAATAGGTTTTTGAAGTCTTTTTATTAACATGGGCAAATGTTCATTATACAATCTTACTTATTAAAAGGCTATACAACTATTCATGACATACTACTTTTACCAGAAAGAAAATTGTATTTATCCATAGAAACATTGGAAATAGATAGAGGAAATGTTATCAGTGATGATCTCTGCCTGGCAAGATTGTAGATAATTTAAATTTTTCTTTACAATTATCCATGTAATCCTATTTTCCAAAAGTGAGTATATATTGCTGTTACAATCAGAAATAAACAGTGACCTTTTTTTTGAAGAATAATATTTTGCAGCATATATCCTATTCTTACTAAAATTTCATTGTATTAGTTTTCGATTGCTGCCCTAACAAATTGTCACAAAATTCGAGGTTTAAACCAACACTCACTTATTATCTCTCAGTTCTGTGTGTCAAAAGTCTGGGTCAGTTCAACTGGTTTCTCTGCTTTGGGATTCACAAGGCAAAAAATCAAGATGTTAATCAACTAGGCTTTTGTTGAAGGCTTTGGGAAAAATTTGGATTCCAAATTCATTCAAGTCATTAGCAGAATCCAGTTCTCCTTACTTGTAGGAGTGATGTCCCCATTTCCTTACTGGCTGTCAATGGGGGATGCTCTCTAGTCTTTGCACATGGCCCCTGCATCCCAGAGCTAGTCCCATCACACAGATTCCTACTTACTCTTGAAATGACTGTGACTTCAGCTGTTTCATCTTTCTTTTAAAGAATCATATGATTACATTGGGCCCACACAGATAATACAGATGAACATATTCTCAGGTCCTAGGGATTAGGACATGGGCATCTTTGGGGAACATAAGGGCCAATAGTCTCCCTTGTGCATTGTTTACTAACTAGAAGAAGTTACACTGATTGCACAACCCAGCACAAAGCTCTTTACCCTGGGAGGTACTCAGTTCATTAGACTATGATTCTCAAATAAAAAAGACAATTAAGTACACTCTTACAATAATGCAAACTGCCTATGCCCAAACCTTGGTAGTATTAGTCAAAGGTAGGGTCATTTTTATGTACATATTATCTTCATTTTATTGCCCTGTCAGATAGCTTCAGTTCAAGGAAACCATCAATATACTCATTTGTACTTTTGATATTTCTACAGAGTACCTCTAACTGATATATCAGTAAACTTCCATAATTAATTCACTTAGTTGGAAAGATACCTACTAAGCAGGACTGAGTAACAGTAATCCAGGGAAGAGATAATGGTGGTTTGCATAGGATGATGGTTATGGAGATGCAAAAAAGGGACTGGAAGGACTTTTAGAGTGCATTCTATGGGGTTGGATGAAGAAACAAGGACGTGTCAGGAGGGGTGAACCAAGAGGACGTGGGTCTATTTACTTACACAGGAGTTTTGGAGGTAGAGTCATCTATGGCTGGCTTCCCCAAGGGTTACAACAAGTCTGTGGTCCACTGTGCTCCTCTGAGCAGACAGTTTTCTGGGGATAAGATGCATCTATGGTAAATACGGGCATTTTTTAGGGTAAGTGAGAAGAACACATCTGCATAAGTTATACATTGTTTCTCCCCTGTTCTGCCTTTCCCACCTGAAACCAAGAAGACCTGGGACTTGTGTCAAGCATTCACACATCATTGGCAGAGCACAAAAAAGCTGCTCCAGGACTGGCTGAAAAGACACCTCGGTGGCAGGCAGCAGGCCCTCTATGGCTCACAAGGGCTCTGTAGCTCTGCCTCTCAGTGCCAGTGTCCCATGGGACATAAGTGACATCAGGGAGCCTTCTAAAGTGTTCTGCCTCTAATGTATGCAGGCAACCATGGTATTCCAATAGTTGGGCTGGGAGAGGGGAAGCCAATCAGGTTCTAGAAAACAGTGCCCCCTAGCTTTGCTCAGCACACTGCATGAACAGAAAATCACATTCCTTACACAGGACATGAGGGGAAAAGGAAAAGGCTGATTGCAGTCTGGAACTAGCCCACTATAGGACTCACCTGAACCTGCTGCAAACCTAGAAGGTCAAAGTTCCCCTTTCACTACACAAGTCTATCAGGGCATGGTAGTGGGACCCTCATCCATTGATGAGGCCATTCTCTTGACTTCAAGTTTCTATTGGTCCTGCCTAAAAAGCTCCCAGGAATCTCTTCGTATGAAGGCTCCTTTTACTTTTGTGTTTAGTCAAGGCAGTCAATCAGGAGCAGTGGATGGAAGGGTCTCCCCAAAGGTATTCACTAAAAATCCTGGATTTCAGTGGTAGGAACTCAGGAGAAATCATTTGGAAATGGCAGGATGTGGGTAAAATTGCAATATTTCCAGAATCTCTTACCTGGCCTTAGTACATCTCCATATAAATAGGTGCTTGCAAGTAGTCCCTCTCCATATCAATAGGTGATTACAAGACAGCTGGAGTGAGTGTGCACTGGGACTAGAAAGGGATTTGAGGGCTGTTTTCCAGCCAGAAAGGGTAGAGACATGGGCAAGTGGAAGTAGACACCTTCTTGTGAGAAATAAACAGGTTTCTCCCACTTCACATCTCCCTTTGACTGATTTAGGCTTCAAAGGTTTATTTGTCCTGGGCTGTAACCCCCTCCCCAGGCTGTGGAGCACTCCATACTCCATACGCTACCCCTATGCCTAGGATAAGTTTGTGGATATGCACATCCAGTTTTGGCAGAAGCCATTGGAACCTCTGCCTACATGGTTTTTGCATCCCTGGGATGGGGGGGTGTTGAAAACATTGTTATGTTGGGTTGTGAAATGGGTAGACTGGCTTTCCTGATGACTCACCCTTACCTCCAGCAGCATTCCACCTTAGGGAATCAGGTGCTTCTGGACTGGCTAACAGCAGCCATCAGGGCAGTTTGGCCTAATCAGGGTGGTTTACCATACTTACCCATGAGCTGGAAAACATATACAGTGCTCCAGCAGGTGTTATGGGAACTGGGCATGAAAAATATCATCTATAATATGGACCCCCAGGGCCCCAATGAGGAATTGTTAACCACAGGAATGAGAAATGTGGTGCTCCATACAGCAACCCCATCTCTCTTTGGGTCCCTAGTGACTATTCTTGCTCCTGATGTAAGGCAAAGCATAAGTGAGGCTACTTATACTTTAGCAAGTCTAGTGGATGTTGAAACAATAAGAGCATGGAAGGATGCATGGGCCACAACTAAAAGGAGAGGTACAAAGGGCCCCAAGAAGGTCTTGAGGACCCAGATGTTGGTTGATTTGATAAAGGCTGGGCAATGAAATAAAAATTTGATGGGCAACCCAATAGCATCTTGTTAGAACTGTGGCACCAATTGAAGTCAGAGCAGATGCTGAGATCCAGGACACAGAAACCAGAATCATGGCCTCATGGTTGGTTACTGGCCCCTTTGGGGGCAAGAGTTGTGGCAAGACCTATGGGCTGCTGGTCAGACTAAGACAGTTACCATATATCATGTGACTGGCCATTTGCCTTTGGCATCCCCAGGGAATGATGCAGCAGACACACTGGATCAGGTGTGTTGGCTAGAAGGAAAGCCTGCCTCTGATGTAGCACAGTGGTTACATCAGCATTTGTTGCACATGGGGCTAAAGACAATGTGGGCTGTAGCCCATAAGTGGGGCTTGCTGTTGACCTTTGAAGAAGTCAGCAGAGCCCAGAAGGAGTGTCTTGTGTGCGCTAAGAGGGACTTACACTGAGTCCTGCAGCAACATGGGACAATAGCAAAAGGGCCAATACCCCTTGTGAGGTGGCAGTTAGACTATATTGGGCATCTGCCCATATAAGAAGGATATTGGCATGCCATGACTTGTGTGGACACAGCTACTGGACTGTTGGTTGCTTTTGCTGCATGTCTTGCAGATCAGCAAACCACCAAAAGGGGTCTAGAGCATGTCTTTGCAGCCTATGGTTAGCCACAGGTTATTGAGAGTGATCAAGGCACTTACTTCACTGGACATGCATTACAAGAATGGGTGCAGCAATTAGAGATAAAGTAGAATTTTCATGTACCATATAACCCTACAAGGGCAGGCATAATAGAGAGGTACAATAGAGAGGTTTGCTGAAATCTGGCCTGAAGTCAGATATCAATAGTGTATGGGGCCGGTCAGTTCACTTACAGACAGTCCTACAGCATTTGAATGAGAAGCCCCAAAAAGGAGCCTTGCGGACATGCTAACAAACGTTGCTGCCTCTCCTATACAACTGTATGTGCAAACCAAAGGAGTTATTGAAGCCAGGATATGACCAGCAGAGCTGCCAGCCACAACTGCATTAAACCCTGGAGACCCTGTTGATTGGATGTGGCCCTGGACATTTCAACACATGGCATCCTAGGGGAAAGCTGGCCTTCAATGTAACGGCAGAGTGACCCCCAAAGATCATAGTAGTGTGTCCAAAATGTCCAGGAGATAAGAATACTTTACAGGGACGTTTTGTTTTATTTTTATGGCCAGTGCATGAACCTTCCATAGCCCTATATACTGACCCTTCTGTAACTCCAGAGGGAAGGGGGTGAAGGTCTGGTATACTAGACCAGGATGAGATCACATTCCTGCCACTGTTCTATTACAGGACCACTGTCTTATATGCATCCTACCTGATAGACAAGATTTGCCTATGCTGGTGTCTTAAAACATGTATCTTATCACCCTTAGGGTTATTTCTTCTACAGTCCCTGTGGCTTGGATCCACCCCCTGGCTGCAGCTGCCGCATGATGATTGCTCTGAACTCCCTACCTGTTCAGCTACTGGCCTCCTGTGGAATGGGTGAGCTATGGATTTAATATGCATAGGACTTCGAACCTAGCTGAGGATTATCAGAATTTTATTGCTTTTGTTATTGTATGTTATTAGTCTGGTTACAGTGCTCCAGTTTTCTCACACAGGGGCCATGGCAGAAGATGGGCAGTGAGTAGATTATAAATTGAGATTTCTGGAGGGGTGGGCTGTTGGTAAAATTGCAATATTTCCAGAATCTCTCACCTACCGTTAGTGCATCTCCACATTAGTAGGTGTTTCCAAGGGGTGGAGAGAAATAGTCCATATCCATATCAATAGATGATTACAAGGGGGATGTAGCAAGAGCACACACCTAGACTGGAGAGGACTTTCGGGGCTCTTTTCCAGTCAGAACAGGGAGAGACAGGGGAGGAACAGACAACTTTTTGTAAGCAAAAAACAGTTTACTCCCACTTTTTTTTCCCTTTGAATGATTTTGGCTTCAAAGATTTATTTGCCCCAGGCTGGGAACACATTTCCCCCCAGCCCCAGAGTTACACAGGGTCTTACAGTTTTCATGAATTTTATGTGATGACAGTATGTCCCCATTCAGTTCACATGTTTCCTGGAAGAGGGTCACCCTCCTCCAGGAGTGACACAGTGACACAGTCTCCTTCCCTCGGGTGTCCCTGACATCCTCAGTACATTCGTCCAAGGTTTCCCTGGAGACAGTCTCCAGTCCACAATGTCATCTTCATAATTGCACCCCTGCCTTCAATTGCATCTTTCTATCCTTTAATGTATTTCTCAAATAACAATAGGGTTTCAATATTCCCCTTTTCCATACTCTAAATTTATCTTTTCAAATATGAGAATCAGTTGCTCCTGATTTCTGCTATGAAAGCATTATATTGTAAATTGCCAGTCTAACAACAAAATGTATCCTCTTATTTTAATGAGACATTAATGTAGTCTAAGCATATTGTTTTTACCTTCCATGAAAGTAATCAATGGTGCATTAAATTTCTTACAATAATCATATTTCAGAAATACTGACATGTAGTCATTATGATATTCATTCTGTAACAATTGCAAAAGCTCTGACTACAGGTACTATCTCAGGATTGTGTCAATCCTCCAACACTTATTCACAAATAGAAATAGAAAACAATAACTCTTCTACATTTATTACTCATAAACATTGATTTTCCATCACTAATAAAGGAAATAAGGTGATTTAATTTTAAAATGCCAGATATTTGCCAATATATATAAACATAGAAAGAACAAGCAGAGCTTCAAAAAATGGTCTTTCACTGAGGTAAAGACTACTCTAGGGCAGCGATAAATGATTAAAATAACAGGGACTCAAAAGAAATAAAACACTATCAGAAAATATTTGAAAGGAGGAAGGGATGGAGAAAGAAAGGAAGGAAGGAAGGAAAGAAAGAATTTTGACTTACAGTATCCTCAGCACACTTGAGAGAAAATAGTATGACTTGCAAGGGAGTATAAACCTTATTGGATATAGGACTTCTGATGTTAGAAAAATGTAACCTAATTCTTCAAATCCTTGTTTTTAATGAAATAATAATTACATTATTGTTTGACTTTATGGTTTTCATATTTGAACATACCACTATCTGAAAATTATTTAATTTTTGATTTACCTAGGCTAATATTAAATTACTATTTAATCCATTCAACTGTAAATTTCCTTTAAAAGGCCATGACATAAACATGATGATTGAGCCATGCTAAATTCATTTAACTTATGAGAGAGAAGGAAAGAGAAATTTCTACCTTGAGAAGTGTTGATAGTGTCTCAAAAGGGTAAATTTAAGATAGCACATCTATAAAGTTTGGGGACATGATTTGAGTAATTTAAGGCAAGTTTTTCAAGGTGGGGAACTGGTTAAATTTGGGAAAGTTCACAAGCTAGTAATGTAAGACTTGTTGGACATGGTGAGTCAAAGATGCTGGGTGAATTTTGATGAAAAAATATTATTCTAAAAAGATAGCTCTTTTCCCAGAAAAGTAAACTGTTTTCTTGAATAATTTGGTTAAGGAGAATTTCCTAAAGTAGTGGCATTACTTACTGGAGTCAGTCTGATATTCCAACATAAGAATTCCCTGTGGTAAATTGTTGCTATGTTGAAAAGTGGCCTTAGTTCTCAATCTGCAGTACAAGTTAGTTGCTTGATGAGCCTCACTCCAAAATTGCTTCTGTGCAAACCTCAGCTGAGTTTTCATGCATGACAATTTGTCCAGTTCTAAGAGATTTCCAATTTTATGAGTCAACTTTCCCATGGCATATTAGAGGACTTATTTTGATAAATACCTTAGAAAAACAAATTTGGTTCTCTGGATAGTGACCAATTTATTAACAATGGTTTGGCATTTTTTAAAAATTATTCACAACTTGTTTCTTTGTGATGTCATTACTTAAAGTCTAAAATGAACAGTCATTCACAGAGAGGGAGAGAGACTTCTTGTACTAGAACATGTGGATGTGCCTGTGTATAAGTGTGTGTATCTCTAGTTTATATCGACAGGTTGCATTTCCAAAGTTACTCACTGGAGAAAATTTGTACAATGCTATACATGAAATTTTATGATTGGCTCTTTGATGTGTTTGAAATTATTTGTGTTGTCAAAAAATGGACTTTTTATTATCTCATGAGAAAGTCCATGTGCTTTTTAGATTCCAACAGGAGTAAGATAAATCATGTACACTTATCTGGCTTCAGATATGCTGCTTCAGAAAAAGAAAATGTTAAATATGTCTTTCTCTTCAATTCAAGTAGTTTTCCTTTTGGATGTTTGCCATTCAAAAAAAAGGTGAGTAAAAAAATAACATAGTTGGTAAAGACAGAATATGATTCAGGCTACTCAGTTTGGAAGGCATTGAGTGAATCCTAATTTTAAAATGTAAAATCAGAGCAGTGGTCAAGAAAAGAAAATCATTTTCATTTCTCTATAGTCCCAATAAGCTCATGATTGTGACTTTATTAAATACTAAATGAATCTACCTATTAACCATAGAATATTTTGAGAGTGGCTAGAACATCCAAGTTACAAGGTATCAGACAAATATATGTCAAGAAACCCCAGACACCATCATGAGCATAAAGCAAAGATGTACTACGGGTATTCTTCACTCTAACTCATTCTGAAACTTTAAACCAAGCCATCTAATAGTTAAATACAGATCTCTAAGACTTGTTTGTAACACACAGGAAAATTAATATTCTTATAGATTTTAAAAAATAGGATACTTTGTACTGGAAAACTTTGTGAAGTCTTCTCAGATTAAATTTACTTCCATGTAATAAGCCTTTACCTTAGATTACCTTAGCATCTATATATTTGGGCCAAAGCCCTGTAATATACTTACTAGTTAATTGCTTTAAAGTTATTTTCCCATCATTTCACACACATAGGATATCTTTCTCTAGTTAGGCTGAAATCTATCTCCGGTTGACCATATTTTCTTTACATTGAGTACTATATGCCCATTATTGTAAGTCATTCCTAAGAGCAACTTTCCATTAAAAATCCTGAGAGTGAATTCATAGATTAGAATTCTATACTTTTTCAGGAATATTCTAAATTACCCCCAGCCTTGTTATAGGGCAACTGTCACAGAAAAATTATTCTGAGTCAACATTGCAAATGCTGGTCTGTCTACCAAGATTTTACACAGTCCTGGCAAAGAGAGAAAAATAAGGAAAGAGTAGTAAGTTTTCATGATTCTAAAGTGTGACACAAATGGCTCTACTTTATTCTAAGATTACGTTCATTAAGTGTTACTCACCAATATAGTTTAGGAGCTAATGTCTGGTCTGAGTGGTCAATTAATAAGTACATACTAGTTGCTTAATATTTTTAATATAACCTAGGGAATTAATTATATTTTATATGTTAAAAGTTCTTTGAAATGATGGCAATATTAGACTTTAGTTATTTTCTCTTAATTTTTCTTCAATACAGTCTTAGCTGAAAAACAACATTGATAGTCCTCTCTCTCACTGAAGTATCAAAGTTTTATATGCCCATGGAGTCCAAAAGCCTGGGTATCAAATGCAACTCCTGATTTTGCCCCTCCAAGACTCCTTCTTTATAAATGCAATGTGTTTATTGACCATCTTCCAAAATTTTATCACATCATTCTTCCCTGCATACAGAATCCTAGCAAGAAAATGGAATCAAAAAGTTTCTAGCTCAATTTCTTTGAAAAACTCTAAATGGCTAAAATTTGACATAAGGATCATGCCATAAAACAAGACAAAAATAAGCACAGATACTAAAAATGTAATTCTGTCAGCAGCTACTCTAAAAGCATATTATATGCACACCACTTTAAATGTGATATCAAAAGTTTGAAATAGAGATGCTGAAATGTGTGTTAATTACTGCCCTCAAATAGTCACAAGCATAGAGTGCTGGTATATTTAAGACAAAATGTATTTTATTATCAGTGAATAATTTTTAGAATCGTAAAATCTTAAAGTCATCTAGCCTAACTCCATCACCATGTCACCTACATTTACTTCCCTTGCCATCTTATTTCTGCTTGACTACTAAAATATTCACCACCTCACATTGCTGCAATGGCTTCCCTCACATGACTTCCCATTATGCTATGGAGAGCAGCCACTGTTCTAAAAATCTACCTAAACTGAACCTGAATCTTCGTATATTAACATATCTTGACATACAGTTTATTTTTATAGCTACATGACTGCATAGTTCTTTTCCACAAACATAAAGCATTTAAATATCTGGAATATTTTCAGGTCTCTTATACAAGCTAAAGTCTTTTAGAAAATCTTGTACCATGAATTGCAAGTGTCTCACCTAAAGAGTCTATGTTAGTTTACTAAACCCCAAGCTGTGAATGTGCTCTCCATGAGTATTTCAAACTGTCCAATTCTCCCGCAAAATTCCAAACCACAGACATGCTTATTCTTAAGCCATATATTTCTAAGAAGTGGGACTGGGTCATTTGCCTTGCCTCATACATCATATTCTTGTTTTCTTGTTCCTTTTAACTCATGACCAAGTCACTTCCTGTAATACATAAATCCTCTGCTCACTGCCATTAAACAGTAAGGAAGTCTCACTGGCAGGATGTTCCAAACCCTTTAGGTTTGTTTGAGTGAGTTTTGGTATTGTTTATTTTATTGTTTCCCCAGCTTTATTGAAGTGTAATTGACATATAAGATTGTTAAGTCTAAAGTGCACAACATATTGACTTAATACGTTTATTTAAGTCTAGATTTTCCCTTCAGTTATAGACCTCCATTTTCTTCTACTCTGCCTACTGGGATCTCACTCATTTTTTGATACCATGATACCTGAGAGGGAAAATTTATGTTGTCCTAACTAGAGAATTTCTTTCTGAAGGGAAGCTTTTAACAGAAGATCTATTTATTTGCTGACTTTATCCTTATTTCTTTGTTCCCTATTTGAATAGATAGCATTATTAAGGAAAAACTGTCTGCAGATCACCTTTTTAATGACTTGTTTATCCTTTGTGTCATTTGTAGAAATGTCTTTCATTTTTAAACCCAAGATTCTCAGAGTACATCTGAGAGTGAATTTTATGAGTCAAGTTGGCTAGGCTATGGAGCTAGTTCATTGGTCAAATATCAGTCTAGATATTGTTTTGAAGGCAACATTTAGCTGTTATTAGTTCTCAAGTTAGTAGACTTTGAGGAAAGCATATTACCCTCCATAATGGGGTGGGACTGATGCAATTAACTGAAGGCCTTAAATTCAAAGACTGAGATTTCCTAAAATCTCTGATTTGAAAAGATATATGCACTTATGTTTGTTGCCACATTGTTTACAACAGTGAAGATGTTGATGCAACCAAAGTGTCAATCAATAGATGAATGGATAAAAAAGATGTGGTACATAAACACAATGGAATATTATTCGGCCATGAAAAAGAAAATCCTGCCACTCGTGACAACTTGGTTGTACCCAAAGGGTATTATGCTAAGTGAAATAAGCCAGGTGGAGAAAGACAAATACCATGTGCAGAATATAAAAACAAAATGAACAAAATAGCAGTAGACTCAGAGACCCTGATAAGTGACTGGAGATTACTATGGGAGAAGGGTTGGAGTGGTTGAGTAGGGAAGGTTGAGGGGAATAAAGAGGCACAGAAATCTCAATCATAAATAAGGTGGTCATAGGGATGGAAGTACAGCATGGAGAATATAGCCAATGGTTCTGTAAAATCTTCCTATATTAACAGATAGTAATTGCATTAGTTGGGGTGAGTATTTAATAATGTGTATAAATGTTAAATGACTGTACACTTTAAACAAATGTAATATTGTATATCAACAATACTTCAATTAAAAAAGAAGACTGACTTTTCCTGATAAAGAAGGAATTGTTGTCAAGATTTCAATATAGAAACTCTGCCTGAGTTTCCAGCCGGACAGGATATATGTATAGTTTTATTTCTCTAGAGAATCCTGGAAAATTCAGTGTGTATACATTTTGATGTATGTGTGTATACAAAATATAGCTAGGTAGAGACTGATAGAGCCTGCTCTAAAGATAAGCAATAGAGGCTTAAGCACACTACCTTTAGGTTAAATAAGCTAATGAGTACTTATGTGTAATACAGCATTAAGAAATACAAGAAAGTGCATACCAAAAAAGCATATACAATTCCTTTTTCCAAACTTCTCAGTCTTTTAGTTCCCCTTTCTAAGTTGCCTATGGATCTTTTCAGAGATAGTCATTCTGAGTATAATCATGTACATGCTCTTATTTCCACATAGTACTACTTTCTACAAACTGTTTTGTACCTTACTTTTTCCTGTCTGTAATATTTCATGAAAATATTTCCATATAAGCACATAGAGAATGATCTCACTCTTTCATGATTTATTACCATAATTTTAACCATTTTCTATTGAAACTCAGGATGTTTCTACTTCTTTGCTGTCAAACCATGCTGAAATCACATCATTCCAAATACTTTTTTATTTTAGTGAAAATAATAGTTCATCTTTACAATATAATCCTAGATGTGGAATTTCTGAGTCAAAGATTAATGGGTTTCTTTGTGTGTGAAATAATGTTATGTTGGTACTTACATGATAAACATTTTAAAATGACTAATACATCTTGGTACCATTTAAGGATATTTAAATAGCATTTATTACTGTCCAGTACTTGAGGTCCTATATCAGTATATGACATTTTTTACCCTGGTCAAGCAATTCGTTTGGAAATTTATGATCCCTAATATTTTTCCACTTTCTATTAATAGAGTAAATCTTTGAAAAGCCTTTAAAACAAAAAGCACAGTATTTAGCTATTTAATTTCACCTAGTTGCAACCCCCACTCTTCAATACTGAGGTAGTCCTGAAAATCAACAACCCAAAAACCTGGTGAAAATCTGTAGCTTGTCAGCCACTAGAGATGGCAGAAGAGGATTACAGCACCCTTAAGGTCTTACTCTATAGAATTATTACTTAACCAGGACAGACTTCTTTGCAAGGTTATTTTAATTTAACCTGATTCAGAATTCCCAGTGTGAAAAATCCTTGCCTCAGGGCATTTGTTTCCTTAATTACAACCCTTTTATTTTCTTCTCTGTCATTTAAGATACCAATCACATAAAGAAATCATTATAAGTCTGTGTTTTATACTAATGTGATTTATATGACAATAACAGCACAAAGGAAGGAAGAAAAAAGTTATATAAAAGTAAAGTTTCATATATAATTGAAATTCACTTGATATAAATTCTAACTAGTTAACTTTATTATCAGAATACCATATATAATACATTTGAAATACAAAATATGTGTTAATAGAATATTTGTGTTATCAGTAAGTCTAGTAGTAGTTAAGTCTTTGGGGATCCAATAGTTATAATCAGATACTTGACTAAATTGGGGGTTGGCACTCTTAACCCCCAAGTTGTTCAAAGGTCAATTATAATCTGGAAAAACTATGCAACAAGGAGACTGTTTCTGAAAATTAGTTAGGAAGAGAGTGGTCAAAGAAAGTAGAAATGTGAATCTGCCTACCACCAAGTTATGAGCAAGGTGAACCTGTCTGAACTAGAGTAAAAAGAATAAAAAAATGTCAGGGAACGAACTAAAGCCTCTTTTTCTCCCTCATGTTGCCTCCTTTCCTCTTTGTGTAGAACTCTAGGAATAATTTTCATGTGCAAATTGAACTTCAGGAAAATCAAAAGAACCTAAGACAGATAAAATGATCTAGGTACATGAAATGTGTCTATTCCTGCAAGAGAGATTTGCACTGGGCACCTACGGATACCTATGACAAATTTCTGAACATGGGAAGACACACACTCACACATGGTTGACACTAATTAGGACACTTCCCATATCTACACCTACTGAAGTAAATAAAGGGAATCCAAGACAAAGAATTCTTCTTACTAATGAACTTCCAGGAAAGCCAAGAACAATTGCTTATCATCTCCACAACAAATCTGTGAAGACTAATGTAGACTCTGTCCCGAAAGGAACTGATGAAGAAATATTCTGAGTTCTGGTAATAAGAGTAGTGGAGTGAGGAACTAGGTTAACAGACATCTAGCATTACATGTTTTTCTGAGTTCTAGAAATAAATTTAAACATATAAGTTCAAACAACAGTGTAACAGAAACAATAAGATGAAAAGGCATATAAAATCTTTGAAAATAGATCTGGGGTGGGCGGAGCCAAGATGGTGGCATGAGTAGGACAGTGGGAATCTCCTCCCAAAAACATATATTTTTGAAAATACAACAAGTACAACTAATCCTAAAAGAGAGACCAGAAGACACAGAACAACAGCCAGACTACATCCACACGTGTGAGAGCCCAGCACCTGGTGAAAGGAGTAAGATACAAGCCCCCGCCTGGTGGGACCTAAGCAACGCTCACCCCAGCTCCCAGTGGGAGGAGAGGAGTCAGAGCGGGGAGGGAGAGGGAGCCCAGGACTGCGAAACACCCAGCCCAAGCCATCCACCCCAGAGCGCAGACACAGTGCATGCGTGGAGGGCTGGAAACTAGGGAAACAGGGCAGCAAGACCTCTGAGCGGGTCCTGAAGCTGATGCCCCTATGACAAAGAAAAGCGAGTGCTTTTTGAAAGTCTTAAAGGGACAGGGATGCAACAGCTGGGCAGAAACAACCCAGATCATAGTCCAGAAGCTGGAAATTCCAGGGAAACCCGGGTGCACTAACTGCCTGGGCAACAGCTCTGAGACCCCTCATGGAGGTAAACAGCCAAACAGCCACCGTCTGATACCCCTCCGGAACGCGGCCATAGCAGAGAAGCAGCCTGAGACTGGTGACGCCCTAAGCAAGGGAGCTTCCTCCATACCGGCCGGGCAAGACACAAAGACCCAGTCTACATGCAATTGCCCAACACAAGCCACAAGGGGTCACAGTTGTCCCAGTAAAGAAAGGCCAGTAGCAAGTGGAAATTTTGGCTCTCCCAGCTGACAGTCAATAGCACCTATCAACATGAAAAGGCAAAAAAATTTGATCCACACAAGAATTACCCAGACAGCTTTGGCATCTGCTACATCTTCCCCTGAGAAGGAACCCGGGGAGATAGATTTAACCAGTCTTCCTGAAAAAGAATTCAAAACAAAAGTCATAACCATACTGATGGACTTGCAGAGAAATATGCAAGAACTAAGGAAGGAGAATACAGAAATAAAAGAAGCTCTGGAATGACTTCAAAACAGAAAGGACGAGATGCAAGAGACCATTAATGGACTAGAAAACAAAGAACAGGAATGCAGAGAAGCTGATGCAGAGAGAGATAAAAGGATCTCCAAGAATGAAAGAATTCTAAGAGAGCTGAGTGACCAATCCAAATGGAACAATATCTGCATTATAGGGGTACCAGAAGAAGAAGAGAGAGAAAAAGGGATAGAAAGTGTCTTTGAAGAAATAATTCCTGAAAAATTCCCCAAACTAGGGGAGGACATGGCCTCTCAGACCACAGAGATACACAGAACTCCCATGACAAGGGATCCAAGGAGGGCAACACCAAGACACAATAATTAAAATGTCAAAGATCAAAGACAAGGACAAAGTATTAAAGCAGCTAGAGAGAAAAAAAAGGTCACCTACAAAGGAAAACCCATCAGGCTATCATCAGACTTCTCAACAGAAACCCTACAAGCCGGAAGAGAATGGCATGATATACTTAATGCAATGAAGCAGAAGCGCCTTGAACCAAGACTACTGTCTCCAACACAATTATCATTTCAATATGAAGGAGGGATTAAACAATTCCCAGACAAGCAAAAGCTGAGGGAATTTCCCACCCACAAGTGGCATCTTACAGGGACTGCTCTAGATGGGAGCACTCCTAAAAAGAGCACAGAACAAAACACCCAACATATGAAGAAGGGAGGAGGAATAAGAAGGGAGAGAAATAAAGAATCATCAGACCATGTTTATAATAGCTCAACAAGTGAGTTAAGTTAGACAGTAAGATAGTAAAGAAGCTAACGCTGAACCTTTGGTAACCACAAACTTAAAGCCTGCAATGGCAATAAGTACATACCTTTCAATAATCACCCTAAATGTAAATGGACTAAATGCACCAATCAAAAGACAAAGAGTAATAGAATGGATAAAAAAGCAAGATTCATCCATATGCTGCTTACAAGAGACTCACCTCAAACCCAAAGAGATGCACAGACTTAAAGTCAAGGGATGGAAAAAGATATTTCATGCAAACAACAGAGAGAAAAAAGCAAGTGTTGCAATACTAGTA
Organism: Manis javanica; assembly: GCF_040802235.1. NCBI lineage: Eukaryota > Metazoa > Chordata > Mammalia > Pholidota > Manidae > Manis > Manis javanica. The sequence continues at coordinate 108,230,092 of NC_133158.1, forward strand.
TCAGACAAAACAGACTTCAAAATAAAGAAAGTAACAAAAGATAAAGAAGGACATTACATAATGATAAAGGGCTCAGTTCAACAAGAGGATATAACCATTATAAATATATATGCACCCAATACAGGAGCACCAACATATGTGAAACAAATACTAACAGAACTAAAGGAGGAAATAGAATGCTATGCATTCATTCTGGGAGACTTCAACACACCACTCACTCCAAAGGAAAGATCCACCAGACAGAAAATAAGTAAGGACACAGAGGCACTGAACAACACACTAGAACAGATGGACCTAATAGACATCTATAGAACTCTACATCCAAAAGCAACAGGATACACATTCTTCTCAAGTGCATATGGAACATTCTCCAGAATAGACCACATACTAAGCCACAAAAAGAGCCTCAGTAAATTCCAAAACATGGAAATCCTACCAACCAACTTTTCAGACAACAAAGGCATAAAACTAGAAATAAACTGTACAAAGAGAGCAAAAAGGCTCACAAACAAATGGAGGCTTAACAACACGCTCCTAAATAATCAATGGATCAAGGACCAAATCAAAATGGAGATCCAGCAATATATGGAAACAAATGACAACAACAACACAGAGCCCCAACTTCTGTGGGATACAGCAAAAGCAGTCTTAAGAGGAAAGTACATCGCAATCCAGGCATATTTAAAGAAGGAAGAACAATCCTAAATGAATGGTCTAATGTCACAGTTATCGAAATTGGAAAAAGAAGAACAAATGAGGCCTAAGGTCAGCAGAAGGAGGGACATAATAAAGACCAGAGAAGAAATAAATAAAATTGAGAAGAATAAATCAATAGCAAAAGTCAATGAAACCAAGAGCTGGTTCTTCGAGAAAATAAACAAAATAGATAAGTCTCTAGCCAGACTTATTAAAAGGAAAAGAGAGTCAACACAAATCAACAGAATCAGAAACGAGAAAGGAAAAATCACGACGGACCCCACAGAAATACAAAGAATTATTAGAGAGTACTATGAAAACCTATATGCTAACAAGATGGGAAACCTAGGAGAAATGGACAACTTCCTAGAAAAATACAACCTTCCAAGACTGACCCAGAAAGAAACAGAAAATCTAAACAGACCAATTACCAGCAACAAAATTGAAGCAGTAATCAAAAAACTACAAAAGAACAAATCCCCCGGGCCAGATGGATTTACCTCGGAATTTTATCAGACATACAGGGAAGATATAATACCGATTCTCCTTAAAGTTTTCCAAAAATAGAAGAAGAGTGAATACTTCCAAACTCATTCTATGAAGCAAACATCACCCTAATACCAAAACCAGGCAAAGACCACACCAAAAAAAAAAAAACTACAGACCAATATCCCTGATGAACGTAGATGCAAAAATACTCAACAAAATATTAGTAAACCGAATTCAAAAATATATCAAAAGGATCGTACACCATGACCAAGTGCGATTCATCCCAGGGATGCAAGGATGGTACAACATTCGAAAATCCATCAACATCATCCACCACATCAACAGAAAGGACAAAAACCACATGATCATCTCCATAGATGCTGAAAAAGCATTCGACAAAATTCAACATCCATTCATGATAAAAACTATCAACAAAATGGGCATAGAGGGAAAGTACCTCAACATAATAAAGGCCATATATGATAAACCCACAGCTAACATCATACTGAACAGCGAGAAGCTGAAAGCTTTTCCTCTGAGATCAGGAACAAGACAGGGATGCCCACTCTCCCCACTGTTATTCAACATAGTACTGGAAGTCCTAGTCATGGAAATCAGACAAAACAAAGAAATACAAAGAATCCAGATTGATAAAGAAGAAGTTAGACTGTCACTATTTGCAGATGATATGATACTGTACATAAAAAATCCTAAAGACTCCACTCCAAAACTACTAGAACTGATATCAGAATTCAGCAAAGTTGCAGGATACAAAATTAACACACAGAAATCTGTAGCTTTCCTATGCACTAACAGTGAACTAATAGAGAAATCAGGAAAACAATTCCATTCACATTGCATCAAAAAGAATAAAATACCTAGGAATAAACCTAACCAAGGAAGTGAAAGACCTATACCCTGAAAACTGTAAGACACTCTTAAGAGAAATTAAAGAGGTCACTAACAAATGGAAACTCATCCCTTGCTCCTGGCTAGGAAGAATTAATATCATCAAAATGGTCATTCTTCCCAAAGCAATATACAGATTTGCTGCAATCCATATCAAATTACCAACAGCATTCTTCAATGAACTGGAACAAATAGTTCAAAAATTAATATGGAACCATCAAAGAACCCGAATAGCCAATGCAATCCTGAGAAGGAAGAATAAAGTGGTGGGGAATCTCACTCCCCAACTTCAAGCTCTACTACAAAGCCACAGTAATCAAGACAATTTGGTACTGGCACAAGAACAGAGCCACAGACCAGTGGAACAGAATAGAGACTCCAGACATTAACCCAAACATATATGGCCAATTAATATTTGATAAAGGAGCCATGGACATACAATGGGGAAATGACAGTCTCTTCAACAGACGGTGCTGGCAAAACTGTACAGCTACTTGTAAGAGAATGAAAATGGATCACTGTCTAACCCCATATACAAAAGTAAACTCCAAATGGATCAAAGACCTGAGTGTAAGTCATGAAACCATAAAACTCTTAGAAAAAAACATAAGCAAAAATCTCATGGACATAAACATGAGTGACTTCTTCATGAACATATCTCCCCGGGCAAGGAAAACAAAAGCAGAAATAAACAAGTGGGACTATATTAAGCTGAAAAGCTTCTTTAGAGCAAAACACACCATCAATAGAACAAAAAGGTACCCTACAGTATGGGAGAATATATTTGTAAATGACAGATCTGATAAAGGCTTGACATCCAAAATATATAAAGAGCTCATGCTCCTCAACAAACAAAAAGCAAATTATTCAATTAAAAAATGGGCAGAGGAGCTGAACAGACAGTTCTCTGAAGAAGAAATTCAGATGGCCAACAGGCACATGAAAAGATGCTCCACATCGCTAATCATCAGAGAAATGCAAATTAAAACCACAATGAGATATCACCTCACACAGATAAGGATCACCATCATCGAAAAGACAAACAACGACAAATGTTGGCAAGGTTGTGGAGAAAGGGGACACTCCTACACTGCTGGTGGGAATATAAACTAGTTCAACCATTGTGAAAAGCAGTATGGAGGTTCCTCAGAATGCTCAAAATAGAAATACCATTTGACCCAAGAATTCCACTTATAGTAATTTACCCTAAGAATGCAGCACTCCAGTTTGAAAAAGACAGATGCACCCCTATGTTTATCACAGACATACAATGGGGAAATGTTTACAATAGCCAAGATATGGAAGCAACCTAAATGTCCATCAGTAGATGAATGGATAAAGAAGATGTGGTACATATACACAATGGAATATTATACAGACATAAGAGAAAAACAGATCCTACCATTCACAACAACATGGATGGAGCTAGAGGGTATTATGCTCAGTGAAATAAGCCAAGCAGAGAAGGACAAGTACCAAATGATTTCATTCATATGTGGAGTATAAGAACAAAGGGAAACTGAAGGAACAAAACAGCAGCAGAATCACAGAACCCAAGAATGGACTAACAGTTACCAAAGGGAAAGGGACTGGGGACGATGGGTGGGAAGGGAGGGATAAGGGTGGGGAAAAAAGAAAGAGGGCATTACGATTAGCATGTACAGTGCGTGGGAGACATGGGGATGGCTGCACAACACAGAGAAGACAAGTAGTGATTTTACAGCATCTTACTACACAGATGGACAGTGACTATTAAGGGGTATGTGGGGGGGACTTGGTGAAGGGGGAAACCTAGTAAACATAATGTTCTTTCTGTAACTGTAGATTAATGATACCAAAATAATAAACAAATAAATAAATAAATAAGGCATGGATATCATTAATAACAAGTCACATTGATAATATATACCCTTAATATGATGTAAAGGGAAAGGCATGTCACCACTATGATTTTCCTCCCGAAAGTCTATGACCCCAGTTTAAAAACATCAGACAAATTCCAGCTGAGAGACATTTTACAAAACACCTTATGAGTACTCCTCAAAACTCATAGGCCATCAGAAAGGCCTTCAGAAACTAGGAAAGTCTGAGAAACTGCCATAGCCAAGAAGAGCCTGAAGAGACCTGACAACTAGCTGTAATGTGGTATCCTGCATAGAATTGTGGAACAGAAAAACTGCATTAAGCAAAAGCTAAGCGAATCTGAGTAAAGCATGGACTTCAGTTAATGATAATGTATAAACACCAGTTGATTAGTTATAGGAAATATACCATACTAACATATAGGGAAACTGGGTAGTGGGTATATGGAATATGTGCTATCTTCAAAACATTTCTGTAAATCTAAACCCAGTCTAGGGGAAAAGATGAAAAAGTAAGAAGGCAAGGTGGAAACCTCCTCCCACACATACACACCAAGCAAGCAGCTACAGCAAATACAACTCATCCTGAGAATGACCTGAGGACTGCAGAACAGACCATTAAACCTGGTGAAGAAGAGACGACCATACAGAGAGGGTAAAGTGGCAGTCCCATGATCATTTGGGACACAAACCCTCCCCCCATCTCAGTCTATAAGCGAGAGGGAAAGGAATAGAGTGGCAAAGGGACAAGCACTCAGGAATCCTGCACACCTGGCCCTGGAGGTCTGCTCTGGGAACACAAGTCCACATTGCATTGGGCTTTGATGATTAATGAGGCTGGATACCAGGGAGAATGGAGCACTCTGGAAGCCTGAAATTGCTGTAACTTGCAGAGGACAGGCAAACTCTGTTGGACCTGCTGAAACTGAACACAGAGATGGCAGTTTGAAAGATGTACTAGCAGTGGGAAGTGAGTCAGAGGGGCACGGGTTAGAGGGAGCTCCCTCCAGAGGAGAAAGAGCATGTGCATAATGCTTCTCATGCCTCCCTCAGCCCAACTGGGTGTGTGCTCATGGGAGCCAGCTCCAAATACTATCCTCCCTTGCTGGTGGCTCAGTCCCACATCATACTCTGCTGCACACCTGTCTCACCTGTCCCACCAGCCCAACAGAACTTCTATTGCTACCCTGCAAGAAGGCAGCCCTGCCTACAATGGCCCCAGCAGTAGTGCCTCTGCATGGCTCACAAAGGGCTCAGAGGGAGGTGTTGCCCTCTGCTGACAGAGATCAGCCACTGCTGGCAGATAGGTAGAAAGGTGGCCCTACCCACAGCCCACAAAAAGCAACCACAAAGGAGAACCAAGCACTGGGGAGCAAATAGTCTTAAGTTTCTGGGTGCCACAGAACACCTTCTTCATAAAGCCATTACTTTTTAGACCAGGAGGCAGAGCTCATCTATCCAATACAAAGGAAAAATGCAGAAACCAAACAAAATAGGTAGAGGAATATTTCCCAAACAAAATAACATGAAAAGACACCAGAAAGAAGGCCAAATTAAATGGAGATTACCAATCTTCTTGATAAATATTTCAAAGTAACAGTCATAAAGTTGCTCACTGACCTATGGAAAAGAATTGATGTTCTCAGAGAGAACTTCAACATAGAGATAGAAGAGTTGAAAAAGAGCCATTTAGGGCTGAAAATTACAGTAACTAAAATGAAATATACAATGGAGAGAAGGAATGATAAATTGCTCCAAGTAGAGGAGATAATCAATGAGATGAAAATTAGAGAACAGGAACACAACAAAGCTGAGAAACAGAGAGAAAAAAGAATCTCTAGGAATAAAAGAATGCTAAGAAAGCTGTGTGACAATTCCAAAGGAAACAGTGCTTGCATAATAGGGATATCAAAATAAAAAGAGAGAGACAAAAGAGTAGAAAGTCTCTTTGAAAAAATAATGGCTGAAAATGTCCCCAATCTCGGGAAGGAAATAGACGCCCAGGTCCTGGGAGCACAGAGAGCTCTTAACAACAACAACAACAACAAAAAAAAAACCTATAAATTAAACACCAAGACATATGTTAATTAAGATGGCAAAGATTAAAAATAAAGAAAACTTTAAAACCAGTGAGAGAGAAGCAGACAGTTACCTATAAGGGAAACCCCCTGAGGCTCTCAGCAGATTTCTCAGCAGAAACTTTACAGGCCAGAAGGGAGTGGTATGAAATAGCTCATGTACTGAAAGAGAAGAACCTACAACCAAGAATCCACTACTCCGCAAGGTTAGCTTTCAGAATTGAAGGAGAGATTAGATTTCCCAGAAAAACAAGAGTTGAAAGAATTCACCACCACTAAACTGGCCTTACAGGTTATGTTAAAGGGACTTCTATAGATGGAAATGTTCTTAAACTGAAATATTTTTCATCAGTGAAAATAAAAGTAGTAGACCAGTTACTTACTTTGAAAGTATGAAGTTAAAGAAAAAAGTAGCAAAATAAGCTATACACAAAATCAGTCAAGAGATACACACACAAAAAAATATAGATTAAGACATCCAATACATAAAGTGTAGAGGAGGAAGAGGAATAAAAAAGAAGTACTTCTAGATTGTATTGGAAATAGAATGATCATCAACCTAATATAGACTGTTATATGTTTAGGAAACTATCTATGTACCTATGCTAACCACAAATCCAAAGTCTATAGTAGATATACAAAAATTTTTTTAAATAAATCCAATAACAACACTAAAGAAAACCATCAAATAACAAGAGAAGAGAATAAGAGATGAAGAAAGGAACAGAGAGGAACCATGAAACAATTAATATAATGGCAATAAGTACATACTTATCAATAACTACCTTAAATGTAAATGGACTGAATGCACCGATCAAAAGATACAGGCTGGCAGAATGGATAAAGAAACAAGAGCCATCAGATGTGCTGCCTATAAAAGACTCCTTTCAGACCTGAAGACATACATAGACTGAAAGTGAAGGGTTGGAAAAGGACATTGCATGCAAGTAAGAGGAAGAAAAAAGCAGGAGTAGCAGTACTTCTATCAGATAAAATGGACTTAAACAAAGAAATTAATAAGAGACAAAGAAGGACATTACATAATGATAAGTGGTTCAGTCCTAAAAGAGTATATAACAATTATAAATATATATGTAACCAACATAGGGGCACCTAAATATGTAAAACACATACTAAGAGAACTAAAAGGAGAAATAGACTGTAACTCAATCATATTAGGGGACTCTTAAACCTAATCAATCTGGACAGATCTTCCAGACAGCAAATAAATATGGAAACAGAGGCACTGTACAATACATTTGATCAGATATACTTAACAGATATATACAGAACATTTCATCCAAAAGCAGCAGGATATACATTATTCTCAACTGCAAATGGAACATTCTGCAGAACAGATCACATATTAGGCCACAAAAAATGTTTCAATAAATTCAAAAAGTTTGAAAATGTGTATCTTGCATCTTTTCAGACCACAGAGGAATAAACTAGAAATAAATGACATGAAGAAAACAAAAAAGGACACAGTCATGTGGAGGCTAAATAACATGCTTCTAAATAATCAATGGATCAATGAACAAATCAAAGAAATCAAGCAATATATGGAGACAAATGAGAACAAAAATACAATAGTTCAAAAACACGTGGGACACAGCAAAAGCAGCTCTAAGAAGGAACAGGTCTACCTCAAGAAACAAGAGCAATCCCAAATAGTCTAAACTCAACTAAAGAGACTAGAAGAAAAAGGAAAGCAAATGAAACCCAAAGTTAGTATGAGGAAGAAAGTAAACATTAGAGCAAAAATAAAATAGAGAAAAATAAAAAATAGAAAAAGTTAATGAAGCCAAGAGCTGACTCTTTGAGAAGATAAACAAAATATACAAACCTATAGCCAGACTAACCAATAATACAAAAGAGGACACAAATAAACAAAATCAGATATGAAATAGAAGAAGTTAAACTATCATCATAGAAATACAAAGAATTACTAGAGAATTCTATACAAATTATATGCTAATAAACTGGAAAGCCTAGAAGAAATAGACAAATTCTTAGAAAAGCACAACCTTCTAAGACTGACCCAGAAAGAAACAAAAATCTGAACAGACCAACTACCAGCAATGAAATCAAATTGGTTATCATGAAACTCCCAACAAATGAAAACCCATGGCCAGAGGCTTCACAGCTGAGTTCTATGAAACATTTGAAGAACACCTAGTACCTATCCTTCTTAAAGTATTCCAAAAAGAAGAAGGGAAGGGAATACTTCCAAACTCATTCAATGAGGCCAGCATCTCTATAATAACAAAACTAAACAAAGATGTTATAAAAAAAAGCAAGTTATAGATCAATATGCCTGATGAACATAGATGCAAAAATCCTCAACAAAATATTAGCAAACCAAATTAAAAAACACATCAAAGGTTCATCCATCATGACCAAGTAGGATTTATTCCAGGGATGCAAGCATGGTACAATATTCATAAATCAATCAGAGTGATACACCAGATGAACAAAAGGAAGGATAAAAACCATTTGATCATCTCAATAGATTTTGAAAAAGCATTTGACAAAATTCAACATCTATTCATAATAAAACTGTCAATAAAATGGGTATAGAGGGAACATACCTCAATATAATAAAGGCCATATACTACAACTCACAGCTAACATTATATTCAATAGCAAAAAGCTGAAATCTTTTCCTCTAAGATCAGGAACAAGGAAAGGATGTCTACTCTCACCACTTTATTCAACATAGCACTTGAGGTCCTAGCCACAGCAATCAGACAAGATAAGGAAATGAAAGGCATCCAAACTGGTAAGAAAGAAGTAAAATTGTCACTATCTGCAGATGACATGATACTATATATAGAAAACCCTAAGGAGTCCAGTCAAAAACTATTAGAACTAAAAAATGGATTCAGCAAAGTTGCAGGATAAAAAATCAACATAAAAATTTGTTGCATTTCTATATACTTACAGCAAGATAGCAAAAAAGAAATTAGAGAACATTCTATTACAATTGCATCAAAAAGAATAAAATACCTAGGAATAAACCTAACCAAAGAGGTAAAAGATGTGTACTCTGAAAACTATAATACACTCATGAAAGAAGTTAAAGAAGACACAAATAAATGGAAATCTATACCCTGCTCATGGATAGGAAGAATTAATACTTCAAAATGGCCATCCTGCCCAAAGTAATTAAGATTCAATGCAATCTCTATCAAAACACCAATGACATTTTTCAATGAACTAGAGCAAATAATCCTAAAATTCATATGAAACCACAAAACCCCAATAGCCAAAGAAATCCTGAGAAAGAAGAACAAAGCTAGTGGTGGTGTTCTCCCTGACTTCAAGCTATAATACAAAGCTATAGTAATCAAAACTGTATGGTACTAGCATAAGAACAGACCCATAGGTTAATGGAACAGAATAGACAGCCTAGAAATAAACCCACACTTATATAGCCAATTAATAATTAATATAAGATAAAAGAGCCATGATTATACGGGGAAAAGACAACCTCTTGAATAACTGGTGTTGGGAAAGCTGGATAGCTACGTGCATAAAAATGAAACTGAATTACAGTCTAACTCCAAACACAAAAGTAAACTCCAAATAGATTACAGACCTAAACATAAGAACATGAAACCATGAAATTCTTAGAAGAAAACATAGGCAAAAATCTCTTGAACATAAGAGTGAGCAATCTTTTTCTGGACACATCTCCCCAGGCAAGGCAAGCAAAATAAGAAATGAACAAGTGAAACAACATCAATCTAAAAAGCTTCTGTAGAGCAAAGGATACCATCAGCAGAACAAAAAGGCAACCTAGGTATGGGAGAATATATTCATAAATGATTTATCTGATAAAGGTTAACATCCAAAATATATCATATGCCTCAATACCAAAAAACAAATGACTCATTTGAAAAATGGCCAGAGGACCTGAACAGAATTTTTCCAAAGCTAAAATATAAATGACTAACAGGCAAACGAAAAGATGCTCCACATTGTTAATCATCAGGGAAATGCAAATCAAAACCACAATGATATATCATCTCATACCAGTTTGAACCACTATCTAAAAGACAAGAAATAACAAGGGTTGGCAAGAATGTGGAGAAAAGGGGACTGTCCTACACTGTTAGTGGTAATGTAGATTGGTGCAGCCACTATAGAAAGCAATATGGAGGTTCCTAAAAACCTTAAAACAGGAATACCATACAACCCAGTAACTGTACTTGTAGGAATTTACCCAAAGAAATAAAAATACCTGATCCAAAAAGGTATATGCACCCTATGTTTATTGTCACATTATTTGCAATAGCCAGATATGGAAGCAACCTTGGTATATATCAACAGGTGAATGGATAAAAAAGAGGTTGTACATATACACTGTGGAATATTATTTGGCCATAAAAGGAAAAGAAATCCTGCCATTTGTGACAACATGGATGGACCTAGAGGGTATTATGCTCAATGAAATAAGCCAGGTGGGAAAATCCAATTACCATAAGATTTCACTTATATGTGGAATCTAAAAACAAAACAAAGTTAACAAAATAACAGTAGAACTCACAGACACTGAGAAGTGACCTTTGGTTACCATGGGGGAGAGATTGGGATGAAGGAGGGGAATAAAGGAGCACAAAAATCTCAATCATAATATAAATTGGTCACAAGAATGGAAGTGCAGCATGGAGAATATAGTCAAAGGTTCTGTAGCTTCCTCCTATGTTGACAGATAGTAACTGCAACTGCACTAGTGGGGGTGAGGATTTAATACGTGTGTAACTTGAACCACTGGGTTGTAGACTTGAAACCAATGTAAAATTGTACATCAAGTATAATTTTTAAAAGTCTAAAATAAAATGTTAAAATCATAAGGCAAATGAATATATAAATTCTATAAGAAAACTTCAAACCCATAAATATATGTGTAGTTTTTAATCTAGACATGCATTAACCAGCTATGAGCTGGGGTTACTGCTATTTGAAATTTGTCTTTCAAATTGACTCTATTAGCCAACCCACTTTTTGTGAAAAATCTAACATTCTCCAAAGATTTCTCAACGTTCCCAGGCAGCTTTAGTACAAGCAGTTATTTCAAGCTGCAGTAATCCTCTTCTGATGAATTATTTATCTTATTTTTGCTTCTCTCCTGTGACTATTCTCTTCTCTCCTTTCTGCTTAAAAATCCACACATCCCCACATTGACACATATCACTAATACCTCAAAGTTATAGCCCTCCCCAGAAAGGCTCTGCAGCTGCTCAAGGGTGAAGCCTGGATAAAAATAAATTGGTGGTTTAAATTATTTAATTAGAGGAACCCCTGGAGTATACACCTATGGTATTATATTCACCATGTTTGCATGTATGTACGCAACCCGGAAGGTACACAAATGATCTCTTCCTGCTCTCTGGATACAGAAGGTCATCAAAGTTGCATGTCAGTAAATCAAAATAACCTCAGTATCAGCCTTGCTTTCGAAGAGTTTTAAATTAACATGAAGACCTGGCCAAGCACGAACTCAGCACCTTTTCTGTAACAGCCTCCCCTTCTCCCTACTCTCTATTAATCAGGGTCATGTCAGGAGATGAGTCCCTCATGAGTGCTTAACTGAAAAGACTTTACTACAGAGACTATTTAGGAGTTTGAGAACCAAAAATAGAGATAGCAACAGTCAGGGACTGCCAAGCTGGGAAGCCATTGCCACCCTAGACCTGAAGTAGTGATATTGGCCCCAGGTGATCTCTGGTGTTTATCAAAGCTTCCCAGAAGCCTATGCAGAAGGGGGATGGAACAAGAGAAGTACCCTGCTGTCTCTCCTTCCATCACCCACTTTTCCACAAGTGCCTCCCACTGGCCAAGTCCAACTGGAAACCGGAAGAGAGAATCTGTACAAATCACTCTTCTGGGGCACAGGGCAGGAAGAGAGGGGCACCAAGTGGAAAGGATTGAGCACATGACCTCAGTGTAAACACTGCATGAAAAGCATTAGGATATGTCAACCTTTATTAAAAATCACCAGCCCCTCTCCTTAAGATTGTATCTCATCTCTCACCATACATCCCACTTATTTCCTCTTAGATCATTATTTGGAAAAATTAAGTTTTCTATTCTGTTTGCCTCTAAGCGTCCAATGTTCTCTGTACCACTGTTTTTTGAGTAGTTCTACAATGGGCCATTTCTCCAGGACTCCTCTTTTACAGTAAAGAAATAGTTGTAACTTAGAAATTTCTAACTTTCTCATTGTACTTTAGACTCTGGGAATGGGAAGAAAAAGTAAAGGAAATAAGTATTATACTATTTACTGCCTATCCCTTAGAAAGTATAAGTGGCTGCTATCAATTTTAGTTCTAAGTATTTTCCCTGCATTATACTGTCTAAAGAGGAAAATGGAGCAGAAACATGAGGAGATAGATATCTGTGCAGATGTACTCTAAAACTAACAATCAATGAGCCATTATCTGGTATTTTTATTTTCAAATAAATAGTGAACATACACTATATAGAATTGCTGATAACTTAAATGAGCAAAGACTCCTGGCTCTCCCATAAAAATATACTTACTACTTGGTATCCCTAGTTCAACCAAGAACATTCTCAAGAACCATAGTAAATTATATATGCTACCATGTGATTGCTAGGTCCTTTTTTTTTTTCAATGAGTATATTAGTTTGGTTAATGCTAACTGCTGGAACAAAGAGTTTATTTTCCACTTAGCTAATAGTTACTCAGCCATGGATGAATTTCTTTACATGAAGACTCAGCGAACAAGATTCTTTCCACTTTGTGCTGCTGTTATTCCTTGGGACCTCTCAATCATCTGAATCTAAGAGATAAAAGGAAAAATAGATTTTTTGGTTGAAAGTGTACCATCTTCCTAGAAACACTGGCACAGAAATGGCACACTTCATTTCCATGCACATTCCATTGGCTGGAACTCAGTCATGTGGCCACATGCAACTTTAGAGATTAGGAAATGTAGACTGGCTGCTTGTTCAAGAAGAAGAAATCGATTTTTGATCAATAGTTCTTAAATATGAGGGTTATGAGAAAGAATATTTAAATATTAACAATGTCTAAACAACCATTTGACTTAATATTGTTGTGAAGTTAAATTTTATAAGACAGAGTAAGCTTTTATCTATGTATGTTAATTTAAAATGTTCATGTTTAATTAGTGTAGACTGATCACAAACAATGTGTCTTTGCTTTAAATTCTAGGAAAGCTAATGGAGTCACAATGTTCCACTATGTTATTTTCCCATTTAAATTCCTCAAAGGAAAGGTAGGCCATGAAGCAGTACCTACAATTATAATAATAAATGAGTAAAACATGAAAGAATAATACTTTTATTTCTACCTGTCTAGATAAAATTGTTTATTCTCTTAAAGCTGATGAAAACTTGAATTAAATTTCCTTTATTAATAATGAAATACACTTCAATCATTTAATTGGGAATAATCAAATTTCTCTGCTAAGGAAAAAAAGATTGAAATAGCCAAGTGCTCTACAGCTCAAGAGATTAGTAACTAATTATTTTTTATATTTGCCCTGATTCTTGTTTAAGTAAGAACCATCTGTAAGCCAACACAAAATTCAATTAAGTTCTGGTACTTTTTTTCAGTCATTTAATCAATTTCTATACTGCTTCTCTAGGTTAGGCATTGTGTTATTTAGTGATGAAAGATGTCTTATTAACAAGATAACCAAAGACTTACAGCTTAATATTGCTAATTAACTTTTATTATGTGTTCATTCAATCCACAAAACAATCCTACAGAACTGGTGTTATTACCCCCATTTTACAATAAGAACATTTAGACTCAGAGAGAGGTTAAGCAATTGCCCAAGGTCTTACAGTTTCTAAGGGTAGACTTGAGCTCAAACCCAAGTCCCTGGTCCGTCCCTTCACTATATGTAACTACGATTGCATTCCATTTGAAATGGGCTGTTCCTGAAAATTCAGTTGTCAGTAAAGCTGCTTCCACTGTTTCGTTTACCTTGTATAGTTTTAAATTTATATTTTGTATTCAATGTTCAAAAATTCTGTTCATTACATATAGTTTCACTTCCAATTTCTAATAATACTGTAGGTTTTCCTAGCAGGGAATCATTTTTTCTTTAAGGCGGAGGTTTGTGACCTCTTAATAATGAATAAACAGTGCCATCTTCTGTCTATGTTCTCATCAGCAGTTGGAAATAAAGCCTTAAGAGACTAGGTTAATATACATCAGTGACAGTAAGCAAGGAATCTGGAGAGTTTACAGTCTTGGCATTATGTCCTACATCTCTGAGCACTTGCAAAAAGGCTAATTGTTTGAAAAGCCTCTCAGGGCAGATTCGTGTTCAAAACAATTCTGTGTCTTTAATTATCTGAAACCTTTGAACGTATATTCGAACAATGGAAGGAAAAGGGAGGAGGCAGGCGAGACAGTGACAGTGATAAAAACAGGTGGCAAGTGCTTGTAAAGATTTGGGGCTACCATAGTTGAAAGAATAAAAAGCAGTTCTCTGATTTGTTCTGCCATTGGTTTATATGTTCCCCTGTATGTTCACCTTGAGGGAAACATGTTTGATCTTGACAAGTACTTTTTGTCAAAGAAGAAAGAAGGAAAAGATAGAAGTAAAATAGTCCGTCCTTAAGATTCAATAATAGAAAAAAATTATTTGCCTCTCTGGATGTGAAGCATAATTATCAAAACTGAGTCATGTGTGACAACTTATATAAGTGTGAAAATCTTACAGGATTGAACATTCATCCAAGAAAACATGATTTTTGAAAATCTATGTTATTTTGGAAAATATATTTTTAGTGTCACCATACTCTAACGAGCCCACAAGAAAAATAAAATAAAATTCAGTTAAAAGTTTTTATCAAGACTTACATGAACTCATTTAAATATTTCTATTTATCTTTCATGTGCCTAGAATAGGTTTAATGTTTATGATTAGTAGCCACTTTTAGAAATATGTATGATGTTAATCTTATTAATTGTCCACAATATGATTGTTCCTCTAAGGAATTTGAAGAGGTAGTGGGAACCCCTAAGAAAAATAACTAGTGGGGTTGAAGTTCTTAATCAGAGAGCTTAAGACAGTGGCAAATTAAAAGCATGAATGAAAAGGCAGCTTGAATCCATGTCTGGAAAGTATGGCCTTTGTGAGGACATTGCTCTCTATAATCACTTTGCATATTCAGAAGCAAAGAAGAGACAGTGACCACACATCAGTAAAATACAATATCTAATTAGAAAATTTTCCACATTGCACCAAGAGAAAGCAGTTGCTTGACTTTTGGCAAATAATTAACAATCTACTTCTTTGTGTTCATCTAAATTTTTCAGCCTTTTACTAAAATGGTATAAAGTGAGTATTCTTACTGTATGTTAGGCTGATTTTCATTCTATCAAGAGTTGCTGCAAAGATTCTCCAAATCCCCAAACACATTTCAACTCATCTTAATTTGTATTCTATGAGATGTTGCAGCGTGATCAGTGGTGGACATGGCCTGATATCATGGGCATGTCGTGTTGGCATATGAAGTCATGACACTGATCTGAAAATGTACACACATATTCATTTCCCATCACACAAAAACTATTATTCTCTATAATTATTGTGTCTTTTAAATGAATCATTTCCTAAGTATACATAATGCAAATCATTATGGAAATCTTAACTCTATTGCCTCTCTCTGATTGCAGGTGAGCAAAAGTTTCCCAGCAAGAATAAAGGCAAGAAGATCAAAGTGAGCCTTGGAGTACTGCAATGGTTGCAAAGCTCCAAATCCCCTTGCACAGAGCTCTAGGAGAATGAGGCTCTGCCATTTTGTACTTGAATGTGACTCCCAGACTGTGATGCTGAGACATGGAAGAAACCAAGGGTACCTGCAACAACGTGATTGATTAACTACTACACAGACTTCAGTGTTAAGTCACTGAGAGAAAACCTTACACTTGAGCTTTAACCTGAAGTTCTTTCAAGCACATGGCACCCTTTCTGCACATAAATCTAATTTTCTCTCTCATTAGCTCATCTCTGTTCATGGAACTGGCTGGTCCCAGCCACTCCTCAGGATTTTCTCCAAAGGGCAGCTCACTGGACCACTGGTGGCATCCACTTTGACTACTATTTATTCTAATTACATTTATTCTTCTCATTTGCTGTAATCACCTTAAGGTTAGGGTTCCACAGCCAGAGAAACTAGGAACAGTGTTGGCATAGCTCCATCTTTGACGACACTTTAATTTTACTAAGTTAACTTCCCTGTGTTCTTAACTGGTTTTCTCCTGTGGTCAAAAGAATAAGAATGGACACTTACTCTAATTCTGCTTGTATTTTCTTCTCCCCCTCACCCCTCTCATTTTCACTCTTTCTCTTACTCTCTCTTTCTCTTGCTCTTTCTTTTCTCTCTCCCCTTGGTCCATCTATTTCTCCACTTTAAACTAGTAGCTGGTTTAATTTCTCCTATATTTCCTAATTAACTAATCTTACTTCATTTTTATCCCCAATAACTGCCTGTTCCTGTGTGCATCTATTTCCCTTTCCCTCAAATACAAACAGTTTAGTTAAATGTTGACTACATCAGTTGTATAGTTACTGATTTTTTAAGCTTTTAAAGTATTCTTGCTCACTGAAATTTGAGAAAAGTGCAAAGTAATAATATAAAAAAAAGTATCACTAATGTTTAATAAGAAACAGCTTAGTAGGTAATTACGTCCCCCCAAAAAGTGACGTAGTGGATCATAAGCATAGGAGATCCACAGTTAAATAGTTATTAATTTTCTTATGTACATAGTTTTGAATACTTAGATATCTGTAAATTTTTCTTCATTATTTCACTTTGTGTATTTGAGGACAAAATTCTCCCATCTCTAAGCTGCCTTTGATTCTTTCTCAGGGTACCAACAAAGTGAACTCATCTCAATCCACTTATCACAGTTTTCTAAGATGATGGTAGCTCTATTTACTTGCATATGCTGAAATCTGTATTGGCTAATAATATATAAATGTAATATTATCAACAGCCTGTGAAGTCTTAAGAGATTTCTTTATGAATAGAAAAGTGGATATCCCTGTTTATTTTAGTCCCGGCAAACAGATCAAGCTATCTTCCCTATGTCTTGTGAAGCAAATGTGGTATAGTTGAGATTCAAGACCTGGTATGTTAGCCTGACTCTCATGTTTTTTCATGTACTTTAAAATGGTTTGAGGAAAACATATTAATCTCCTTTTCAATAACCTTTTTCTTTAAACCATTCTTTTTCAATAAACATAAGTAATCTAAGGGCTGTTGCAATCCTTCTACAGAAATCAATAGTTAAGATTTTCCATTAATCCCTGCATTGACTAGGGTTTCAAAAGAATTAATTCATAATTTATTTGAGTTACAGTCTCAATACCAATGCCAGTAGAAGTCCAGTGGCTCACAGATAATATAATAATGCCCGGGTTTAACATTTCACCTATCTTTTTTCTGATCTATCATAAAAGTTAAATTGAATTAGATTGATATATATATAAATTGAATTATTATCTTATGTGTCTTTATAGAGAAGTCATTTAAGTTTGTATTCCTTTGCTAGAGCTTCCATAACCAAATACCACAAACTAGGCTGCTTAAATAACACAAATGCATTTTCTCATGATTCTGGAAGCTGGAATTTCAAGATCAAGGTGACAGCAGGGTCGGCTTCTCCTGAGGTCTCCTCTTGGATTACATACGCTCACCCTCTTGCTCCCTTTCCACATAATTGTTCCTCTGTGCACACAAGCCCCTGATGCCTCTTTTTAAGTCCAAATCTCTTCTTATAAGGACACCAGTCGGGTTGAATTAGGATTCATTCATATGACCTCATTTAACTAATTCCCACTTTCGAGATGCTGTTTCCAAATACAGTCAAAATCCAAGGTACTATGAGTTAGTGCTTCCACATTCGTGGTATTTTTCATTGACCAAATTTGGGGGAACACAACTGAGCTAATAACAATTTGTATAATTGCAAAATTATAGCATAGAATATTGATTTATATTAGTATGAAGAAATATGTCACTGTAAGCTTTGAAACAGTTCAAAGAAGGTAAAACTTGATCTGTACCTCAAGTAGTGTGAGTGTGGAGTGCACAAACAGATGAGTTATTTTCTCATGTAAAAGAATATTTTGAGTACATGAGTAACATGAAAGAAATACGGGAAACACTGTTGCTTTGGCAATGAACAAAAGTATACTGAAACTAATAAGGCTGGAATGCAGGATGACAGAAAATAGGCATTTTCAATTATGTGTGTGTTTTCCTGAGGGTTTCAGCCACAGGCAACTTCACTATAGATTTAGTGAGACTGAGAAATGACAACAGAACGTTCTTGGGGTCAAAGGGATTATATCTGTCTTTATTCTGTAGGTAGTAGGTCAAGCTCTAGACTCGTGTCTGCATCCAATACTCTGCAGGTCTGTAAATCCACATCCATGTCTGCTTCCACCCAGAGCACTGGGCAGAGCTCTTTATAAAGTAACTCAATTGATAATAGCTAATTGCCTAAAGATGTGGAAACAGTAGCCTAGCAGTAGGCTAGTTACATCATCAAGTAGTTTAGGGTCAGGTGAGGATCCTGACCATGGGAACTTCCATTTCCCCATAGTGTGCATCAAGCAATGAACTTAATCCCTCATGGTTTAAGTCAATGAAAAATGACCACTGGATTTAGCAAAATACTTCAGGGAAATTTGGTAAATTAGAGAAATAGAGCTCAAATGATAAAGAGAATATTTGTAAGAACTAAGAATAATCACTTCAAAAGAACATAGGTTGAGACTAAGTGAAGAAAGTGGAACAGTAGGGCAACAGCAAATCACAAAACCCTACTGAGAAGGCATCCCCACTAGCTCCTTAGAATATTTAGGAATTTGATGTTCATCATGGAGTAGGGAGGCAGTGAAACTCTAACAGAGAGTTTCAGGTATTTGTAGTATAAAGCCTTCAGGTGGATGTGGGCAATGCAAACAGATGCACCCCTATGGTCCAGAATTAAATTATTGACCCCTCCCCTGCCCCATTAATTGCATTTTCCCCCAACTCCAGTAGTCTTTCTTCTGAGCTCATTTCTGCATTTAGAGAAAGGAAGCTCATTCATTTTGGGTTTAAGATTTAATTGCTCTAATTTAGGAATCTCCAGCCAGTGGAACATAGATACAGAGGTGGACTGGTGAGAGCCTCAAATTATATAAGGGAATTCTCAAATCTACATTCACACCATTCATCATTTGTCGAATAATTTATCTCAATTTTTTTTTCAGACAACAGAATTTTACATTCAGAAGCAGTCATGGCCTTTGCAAGGCTGTAATGTTTCTTTAAGTGAAGTTTTCAAAAATTCATGAAAGATTCACAAGTCTAGAAACATGACATTTTTTCAAGAATCTTACATGTAAATGTATGAATACAGTTCAAAAAGACTGCAAGGGAGAATTGGTATTACATTTGTGTCTTACCAATGGGTTTCATTCCTGGGCAAGTTCACTATGGATTCAGTGAGACCAAAGAATGACAATGGAAAGTTCTTGGGGTGAAAGGGTTTATTACCTGGCTTATTCTCCCAGCGATAAATTGAGCACTAGAATTACATCTGCATCCAATAGTCTGCAAGTCTGTAATCCTCCTTCCTCTCTGCCTCCACCCAGAGCACTGGGCAGAGATTTTTATATAGTGACTTAGTCAATAATAGCTCATTGACTACAGGTGTGGAAACAGCAGCCTAACAGCAGGCCAGTTACATCATCAAGTAATTTAAGTTTAGGTGAGGATCCTGACCATAGGAACCCCAAATGTCCCCAAAATTTGGAACACTGTTAGGACTTATTTAAAGAACAAAATCTTTTAGGGTGTTCTGGCTTTAAAATGTGAGAAAAATAAATGCACGGTGCAGGATGAATGGAGGTTACCATGGCCAGGATCCTCACCTGAACTTGGTCTACTTGCCCACTGTGCACAAGCAATGCTTGCAGGCACAGGCTTGCACACATCTTGGCAATGAGCTATTGTTGACTCTTTATAAAGAGCTCTGCCCAGCACTGTGGGGATCTCTGGCAGGAGAGGCTCTGAACCATAGATGGACTTGCTGCATGCACACTGTCCTGGAAGAGGATATGATTCTAGTGCTCAACCTGCCATCACGAGAATAAAGCTTGGTTTAAGACCTTTTACCCCCAAAACATCCTGTTGTTATTTGGTCTCACTGAATCCAGAGCGAACTTGCCCAGGGCTGAAACCCTCAGAGGAGACACACGGTATCTTCAAAAATCTGATAGTTCACATATGAAGATGTTGCTAGAAAGGACTTGGTATCATGATACAGACATATTATGGACAGAGATGACATTTTCCTATTCAGGGGAATAATTAATGTGCAGTATACTTAATATTTGGGGATTTCTTTTAATTTAAGAGAAAATGTGGCAAATATAGGAGAGGTTTACCCCACTTAGAAGAGAAATCATGTTTTTTACAATTTTAAGTGGGACAAATCCCACTCAGAAGACAGGAATACATCTGATTAACAGAAAGAAGTGAAAGTAGTAAGATCAAGTCACAAATAATGACGCTTAAGGATGGACACACCATTGCAAGATTCAAAGAAGTATGTATTATAAAAATGAGAACTAAAAATTATCAGTTTAATGGATTTAGAAGTTTTTATAAGCATGAGAAAGTGTATTAATGTTTTATGCTATGGAATCCAGTACATAGTTTGTTAACTCAGTAGACTGATTGGACATATCTGCATTCTTAGAAAGTAACCCTCATGGCAGAAGCAGATGAAGAGATGCTGGTGGCAAGAAACTATGTTACAGCACAGTGAAGAGTTTGTGAGCATCTGAATAGAGAATCAGGCAGAGCCAATGGAGTGGAAGAGATGGATATACGTGACCTGAGAGAGTAGTCAGGGTTATGACTGATACTCCAAGATACGCACCAGGGAAATAATGGAGACAGCATTGCAATTTCTAACTATGAAGGCAAAACAGATTATGTAGCTGTTAATTTAAGAAAGCAGAAAGAAACACAAAATATAGGGCAAATCAAATTGTAGGATTGAAAGAAGAGAGAAACAAATTTAATATGAGTAATATGTAATGTTTAGTCTAAGTTCTAGCTCAAATCCAGATGAAAAAGGCTAAAAATAGAAAAATTGATATTCAGAGTTTCCATTTCCTTTTACATTTACAGGTTTGTGCTCAGCCCTTTCTATA
The DNA here is from genome assembly GCF_040802235.1 of Manis javanica. Classification (NCBI taxonomy): domain Eukaryota; kingdom Metazoa; phylum Chordata; class Mammalia; order Pholidota; family Manidae; genus Manis; species Manis javanica. The sequence goes on from NC_133158.1 coordinate 108,251,362, forward strand.
TACTTTTTTTTCTTCTTGTGTTGTTAGCTTGTCCCATCTCTATACCTAGTCTCTTGCTTCTGGTCTCCAGGGAATAAAAAAATAAGTACGAAAATATATTGTGGATAAAAGTGAAGGTTCTTGTGGCCAGGATTCTCACCTGGTTGGCTAGCTCACTACACACGTGTGGGCAATACATCGTTATTGACTCTACATAAAGAGCTCCGCTCAGCGCTCTGTGTGACAGGGTGGCACGGCTGCAAGGCTGCAGGAGAGCAGAGATGAAACTGGAGTCATGGCAGCACCAAGGACAGAGACTGAGATGGCTGTGTGGGTAGAGAGGCCCAGAGGCAGAGCCCGGCTTCCTGCATGCAGACTCGCTCTGAGTGGATTGGATTCTAGTGATTGACCTGCCACGGTGGGAATAAAGTTGGATATAAACCCTTTCACCTCAAGAATGTTCTACTGTCATTTCTTTGGTCTCATTGAATCCATAGTGAACTTGTCTGGGGCTGAAACCCATTGGCAAGACATATATACATTCTTTTAGGTGGTGAACTGACTATTAAATTAATGAATTTAGCTTTCATTTTCCCATTGATAAATGCACTTTTATAAATGGAATAGATTTGACCATTCATTCATGGTTATGCATTTATCCCACAACTCTTAACTTAGAGAAGGGAAAAAAAGAAGAAAATTGAAAGGACCCAAGATAATAGAATTCTGTTGAAGTAAAACAAAACTTGGATTTTTTTCCTCTATCCATCATAAAACTCTTATGTCACAGGTGGATGGGTACCTAGGTAGTTTTGCAATTTAATTTCATTTTAGAAGGAAAAGTTACGTGGGTGACTTTAGCCTGGATTAGTCACATGGAAGATAATTAAAAAGAGATTTGGTTATTTGAAGCCAATAAACATGTTCATTTAGTGCAAATATATCCCACTCCCTTTAGGAACTTCCAGAAATTAAACAATGATATTTCAGGAACAAAGAGGATTTTATTGCTCAGACAGAATCACCTTAAGGCTGTCTTGGGATTTCCTGGGACTGTTACTAAGGGGTCTTCATCAGAGAAGAACTGCAAAGCCAAACATAAAAGTGCCCAGTGGAGATATTTCCAGAATTTTGGAAGAGGAGAACTGTCTTGTTTAAATAGCTCTTAATTCACTGCGATAACCAGTGATAATCCACTCTCTGAAGCAGAGCCGAAAGGGGTCATTTGAGCAGTAGGAGTATTTGACTGTGTGTAGCAGCCTCCTTGGAAGATGACTTTGCCCTCCTAATGGAGTTCTTTATCTAGGGTTGAGGAGTTATTTTTTAAATGCCCATGGGATGTTTTTCTCACTCACTGAGAAGAGACATTAATTAGGGTCTGTGGGTAAAATTGCAGTATTTCCAAAATCCCTGGCTTGGCCTTAGTGTGTCTCCATATCAATAGGTGTTTCCAAGGGGTGGAGAGAAGTAGTCCATCTCCGTATCAATAGGTGATTGCATGGGGGAGGGAGGACATATCTAGACGGAGAGGTTAGGTGGGGCCCCTTTTTCCGCATCCAGCTCATAAAAGACACAGGCGAACAGAAGTGAATGACTGCTTGTAAGCAATAAGTGGGTTTCTCCCACTTTACTTCTCCCTTTGACTGATTTTAGTTTCAAAAGTAATTTGCCCCAGGCTGAGACACAGATTTTCCCCCAGAGTTACAGGGTCACAGAAATTGATTTTATGCTATTTTTGTGGAGTAGAGTATGTTCAAAAATATACATTTGATGCACTGTGAAGTGTGACCTTGATGAAGTTTCTGGGGTCTTTGCTTTACATTTGCAACGTTTTGAGCAAAGAGACAAAATAGGACTAGTCATCTTGCCCCATTAGATATTATTCAGTAACACGTAATGCTGATTAACTCACTGAAAACTCTCCTGGGAGAAGGCACTGGACTTGCTTGCTTCAAAAAGGAAAATCACAGAAAAATGACAGATGGGATAATGCTCTTTTCCCTACTAAATTTTGGTGAATTTTCTGCTCTTGTTATGAAAAATACCTTTTTTTTTTTCCATCTTGATTCTAGTCAGTTAACTATCCCATCAACCTACAGAGCAAAAGGCAGAGCTGCTACAAACTTTGGTGACACCTCGACCTTCAGCTCCTCCTACTGAGATGCACAATTTTTGTTTAGATAAATGGCTTTTTCATAATGAAAGTCTATGACAGAAAAATGAGAAAAAATTTTTCCTTACATGAGGAATATCAGTGTAACATTTGAGACTTTGTCTTGTGAAATCCATCACTCCACTCAAATTTGATCACATCTAAGAGGCTGAAAATTAAGGTCTAGTACTTTTAATTTTAAAAAATACCATTCCTTTTTTTTAAAGTAATGCTTTCCCATATGAACTAAAATTAACATAGTGTACTGTATAATTTATATTTATTTTTCTTGCTTTTTCATTTATTAAAAATCTGTACTAAAGTGTATAACATGTATATCTTTAGTAATTAAAGGGCTTTGAAATACTGACATCAGAGTAGAAGTAATTTCAACACTATGGGAAGTGTTGACATCTGTAAAGTTTAAAAAAGAAATATAATTCAAGGTTTTATACAGAAAAAATAGATTTCTTAACATTTAGATTTTCTAATGTAATTATAACAATTTAGACCTTAGGTATTAGATATGAAATACAGAAAAAATTTCTGCTTACAATTGAAGGTTTTTATATAAATTTCTACAAAATCTTTATCCTCTAGCCTTATTATAGGATCTGAGTTATAAAAATGTCTGACTCTAGACTTTTAACTGGCCTAGAAACTTTACTGTGATATTTTTGATCAAATTTTAAACCAAATTTAAATCAAATTTAAATCATATTGAAATATTTAGATGGCACCTACTCAAACATGTTCTAGGTGTCTGTTTCTAACTTTTTTAAAAAATTAGACTTTTTAATCCTTGACCCCCATTCAGCTATATTTCTGTAATGAATCAAGGCTCTTCACAGAATTTTTCATCTATTGTCTTCTTTTTCTGTTTTTGCAGCCACTCTTCAAATAATGCAAAACTGATTTCTACTCCCTTCATACCATCAAAACTGCTTTGGTGAATTTCCGTGGTCTTCCTTGATGTCCTTTCAGTGAGGCCCTGTCAGTCTTTATCCTTCTTATTCTTTAACAGCATTTGACACAGTCAATCCTCTTTGTTAAATAAATAAATAAACTTTTATTTTTCCTTCTATAAGCAAACACCATCTGATTTTGCTCCTACCATTCAAAATCTTTAACATCATCTATATGGTCTTATATGATTTTACATATATCTCCTCTCTGGGCTCACTTTGCATCCAACACCATCCTTGCTCCGTGGTCCAATCCAACCTTGCTTCTTTCTTTTCTGGAATTCAGAAGCTTTCTCCCAATTTAGGCTATCCATAGATATATTCTAACCCAGAGTACTCTTTGCCACACTGTCCATCTGACAAACTCTTTATCATCTTCAAAGCTCAACTTAAAGAACAAGAAAGGAGGAACGTCCCTGTATTCCATTCAAAATCAATTCCATTACATTATCAATTCTATATTGAATTTCTTGGTAGCACAGAGAAATGGTGTTCCATTCATCCATGTATCCCCAGCACCTATCCTATTACATGGTGGGTGCTCAGTAAATGCATACTGCATGAATTAAGTATATATGGGTATGTTTCCTTTTAAGGAACCTTGAATCTAATAATGGAGGTAAACAATAAAATTTTGAATTAAAATTTATCATATTAAATGTTCTGTTAGGAGATACATAGGATGCTTTCTGACCCACGTTTAAAATGAAATCCAAAGTGAAATATAATGAATGAATATGAAACAGTTGAGCAAGAGGGGTAGAAAGGAAAAGTATTTTAAGTGCTACAAATAAATGTACAAAGAGTCAATGGTGGGAGAGCATATAAATAACAAGATCATTGCCCTGTAGGAGATAAAAGCTATCATAGAAGACTCTGCCTATCTTTCACATTCTCAATTGTGTGGTACCATCAACAAGTCATGCTCTACGGAGAAAGACTCAGAACAGAGCAAGCAACAACCAAATGTGCTTGCACCTGCCACTTTATGCCAGTGGCTACTAAAAATATTATAGATTATTTCACAGAATGTTTAAACATAATTTACCTACATAGTCATCAAATTATGAACACATTATGCTTCAAAATTAATTTGGAAGTCAGTTTGGTTTACTAACATACACTGCCAATAATAATATTTTGACCTAAGTACTTTTTAAATCATTTCATAAATGTTTATTAATATCAAGTACCCAGTGCAAAGGTTTGGTGTATTGCACTAATTATTTATGCTCACCACAACACAGAGTAGTAGATAATACCATCATCCCTACTTTAAGGAGTGTAAGAAAAGAACTTTGTCAATGCACTTCAAATCACAGAGGTTGGAAGAGTCTAAGCCAGGATTTAGACTCAGGGTTGTCCCATTCTAAGTCTCGTACTCTCAGCCACTATCTCAGACACCCTGTCATGACTCCTTTCCATTGACATATCCTGGGTCTCAATAAATGACATGTACACTTCCCTGCAAGCAAGAGTGGAATATCCAGTGATTTTTTTGTCATGAATTCTGAACAAATAGGAGGAAAAAAGGAAAAGTTAGGTTCTTTGGGAATCTAGTAAATGCTTACCTACCTCTATCTGCTTATGTGAAATTACTCTTTAGGTAAATCATTCTCAGAATGTTATCCTGGAATCAGTAGAATTAGCACCACCTTATACTTGTTAGAAAGACAAATTCCCAGGCCTCATCACAGGCACACAATATCAGAAACTCTGGGAGTGCTTCACCAAGCCCTCCAGGGGATTCTGAGGCAGGCTAAGAATTACATCTTTAAGCCATTTATATCTTGGGGCTACTAAATTGATAACACAGGGCCATGGCCTCTACTAGTGGATAGAATAAGAGATTAGCTGAAAAGTACCCACTAGAGCCTCCCTTTTCATATTTGTTGGGTACCAGAAAACTGAACATTTGCAAATTGTCTCTGCAGGAAGCATTCATTATTCAGTTAAGCAGGTGTGCATAGTTCTGAATTTCCACTATTCACTCTAGTTTCTTATACTTTCTATCTAAGCCATGACTCACAAACATGTGAATCAAAATTTCTGAGTTGTAATCTCAGCTTAAAAATTATATTTTACTATAAGCAAATAATTTAACTTAATTTCCCCATAAGTAAACTAAAAATACTCATCCTGTCTAACTTAAGAGTATTATTGTGAAAATCCAGTACAGTAGTGACTACACATTCTCTTTGAAAACTACATAAAGCTCTATGTCAATTATACTAATTTAATATGCATGATTATTACAAATATTGTACACTTTATTGGCAACAAAATTTGCTTCCAATTAATTCTACCACCTTAAACAACATAGAGCTCTTTGGGTTTAGATAAAGTTTATATACCACATGAATTTAACTGAATTTTTTCTGCTGTGACACATGGTCAACTCACCCCAGCTTATACATAGGGAAGTTATTGATTTGTATTACTTAGACGTTCAGAAGGATGAGTTCAAACAGTGCTGCCATGGCTCTATCCCCATTGCTCAGTTCAGGTTACCTCTGCTTTTCTTTTCACGCTGACTTCATTCATCTCTGCTTCAAATAGGCTTTTCTCACAACCAGGAGAGATGTCATCCAGAAATGCCCAAATTCTATTCTTCCACCTTATTATCCAACATGAAGACAGAGAGTGTTTGCCATGATTTCCAGTGGAAAAATGCAAAGCAAGATTTTATTGGCCCAGCTAACTCCTTGTGCCCATTTGTTGAGCAGTCATTCTTCCATAGAGATACAGAGCTATACTGGATGATCTTGGGTCTCTTCCCAATCCCGTTGCAGCAGAGAACAAGATTTGGGATTAACATCCCAACAGGCCCACACATGGGAAATATCCCAAAGATCCACATAAAAAAAGATGAGGAAGTTGTAGTTTCTGCCAACACCAACACTTGAATTGTAATTGCTGAAGATTATCAAATACACGCAAGCATATTAAACTAACATATTGGAATTAGAAAAAGAAAATGGGAAATTTGGATTGGATAGAGCAAATTTTGGTTGATTTTGGTAGTCACAGTAGGCACTGTTAACCTTAAAAATAAAATAATCAGTTTACAAGCAAAAAAGGTTGTAACCAAGAATAGCAGAGAATTGCAATCTGAGAAATGAAAGCTACAACAAAGCCATAGGCATGTCCAGAGAACAAAGTAAAGGAACAGTCTTTCATGGAGGAAGATGCTGCGTTGGGAGGGCTGTTTTAAGCAAACGTCCATTGGAGCCAACTTGGGAGTCCCACATACCATGGCTTCTCATTGACCTAGTTGTGACAGTCTCTCATTGGCTGGATTGTAGCAGGGAAGAGAAGGTAGAAATGGTCTGCTTCCTGCTAGGAAGTGAAGTAGTAAAACAGCACCGTGTCTGTCTTCAGTGGGATCTGAGGTTTCCAACAGTAGTGGTCATGAGAGCGTCCCCTCAGACCCCCAACACAATGTCAGTGAGGTTTCCCTTTATTTATTTTCACAGTGTGAAACACTGGAGGACCAGAGGCACAAGCAATAAGGAAATGGTGGAATTTTGAAAGATACAAGGTGGAAAGTGTTGCCTATATTGAAATGTTTCCAAATTTGGCCTCAAGTTCCATGCTGATGAATTTTCCTAAAAAGCTTTATTGATTTGTAAGCTATAAACTTTAACTTTTTATAGTTCTATCTAGTCTTTCCAGCCCCACAGTCCTACCACTCCAGGTAAACTATTCATCAACAAATTTCAATCCTACATTCAGAAGAAAAAAGTTCAAAAAAGGAAAATAAAGATCTGTGCATGGAACTATCCCAAATCTCATATTCTCACTATCCTCTTTTCTTCAAAATGTTATTTGTTCAACATTTGTTTTTAAGAGATCTTGTGGGTAAAATTGCACTATTTCCAGAATGTCTCACCTGGCTTTAGTGCATCTCCATATCAACAGGTAGAGACACGGGAAGCTGCATAATTAGCCCTCCATGAGTTAGAAGATTTAGAGGCCCTGACTGGCTGAGTAGAAGCTGGCATTCTAGGGTCTCTTTTCCTCAAGATAGTGGAAAATGTTATTGAGAGAGGGTTATACAGGAGAGAGAGAAAGCTACAGAGGAGAAAGGATTATTGAGAGGGTTAGTGAGGAGAGAGAGGGACTTAGGTGGGAAAGACACACACTTTAGCATGGCTTGGAAGAGCTAGGCCCTTAAGGGATGCCCTTAAGGAAGAGACAGTTATTGAGAAAAAGGATTGCGCTCCTGGAAGATTCCTTAGCAGTGGCGAGGGGGAAGAGGACAGGAGAAGCTGCACTGCAGGAGGCCATCGGGGAGGGGAAGGAAAGAGGGTGCCTTCAGCCCTGAAGATGATGGAGGGGCAGTGGGACGGGGCAGGGCAGGGGAGGAAGGAGGCGGAGCCATGCACTGATCTGCTGCTGAGGTTCCTGCGCGAGGTACCAGCCTTTCCTGTATTAAGGCACACCCACCTGGCTGTAATTAAGAAAACAAAAATGAAGTAACCATGGACTCCTCAGGGGGTGAAGCGATCCCCTCCCCAGGTTGTAGAGCATTCCATGCTCTGTCTCTATACCCAGGGTGAGCATTCGGTATAGGCAGAAGCCATTAGAATTTCTGCCTACATAGCTTTTACTTCTCTGGGATATGGGGGTGGAAAACATTGCTATGTCAGGTACTGAAATGAGTAGACTAGCTTCCTGATGACTCATACTTCCCTCTGGCAGTGGCTGCAAAGTGCCTGTCATGCCTCAGAGAATCCGGTGCTTCTGGAGTGGCTGACAGCTCCAGTCAGGGCAGTTTGGTCTACTCAGGACGATTTACCATATTTACCTACTACCTGTAAAATGTACATAGAGCTCCAACAGATATTGCAGGAAATGGGTATGAAAAATATCATCTATAAAATGGATCCCCAGGGCCCCGATAATTGGTGTTTACTGTAAGAATGAGATATCTGGTGCTGCATTCAGTTCCTACATCTCTTATTGGGTCCGTAGTGACTACTCTTGCACTCCCCACATAGGGTAACCCATAAGTGATGCTACTCCTATTTTAGCAGATCTGGGGGAGGTTGAAGCATTAAGGGCACAGAAAGAAGTATGGGCTACAACTGAAGGAATGATGCAAAAGGCCCTGTGAAGCTCACGAGGACCCAGATGTGGGTTGATTTGAGAAAGGCTGGGGTAGTGAAAGAAAAACTTAATGGGCAGCCCAATAGAATCCTTTTTTTTTTATTTGGGTATCATTAATATACAATTACATGAGCAACATTGTGGTTACTAGATTCCCCCCCACCATTATCGAATCCCCACCACATACCCCATTACAGTCACTGTCCATCAGCAGAGTAAGATTGTCTTCTCTGTGCTATACTGCATTCCCCATGCCCCCTGCTACATTATTTGTGCTAATCATAATGTCCCTTATTCCTCTTCTCCCTCCCTTCCCACCCATTCTCCCCAGTCCCTTTCCCTTTGGTAACTGTTAATCCATTCTTAGGTTCTGTGAGTCTGCTGCTATTTTGTTCTTTCACTTTTTGCTTTGTTTTTATGCTCCACAGATGAGTGAAATCATTTGGTACTTGTCTTTCTCCACCTGGCTAATTTCACTGAGCATAATACCCTCTAGCTCCATCCACGTTGTTGCAAATGGTAGGATTTGTTTTCTTCTTATGTCTGAATAATACTCCATTGTGTATATGTACCACATCTTCTTTATCCATTCATCTACTGATGGAAACTTGGGTTGTTTTCATTTCATGGCTATTGTAAATAGTGCTGAGATAAACATAGGGGTGCATATGTCTTTTTGAGACTGGACTCCTGCATTCTTAGGGTAAATTCCTAGAAGCAGAATTCCTGGGTCAAATAGTATTTCAGTTTTTAGTTTTTTGAGTAATGTCCATACTGCTTTCCACAATGGTTGAACTAGTTTACATTCCCACCAGCAACGTAGGAGGGCTCCCCTTTCTCTGCATCCTTGCCAGCATTTGTTGTTCCTATTCTTTTCTACGTTGGCCATCCTAACTGGTGTGAGGTGATATCTCATTGTGGTCTTAATTTGCATTTCCTTAATAATTGTGGAGCATTTTTTCATGTGTCTGTTGGCCATCTGAATTTCTTCTTTGGAGAATTATCTGTTCATATCTTCCACCCATTTTTTAATAGGGTTATTTGATTTTTGGGTGTTGAAGCATATGCGTTTTTTATATATATTGGATGTTAACCCCTTGTCGGATATGTCATTTACTGATGTATTCTCCCATACTGTAGGATGCCTTTAAGTTCTGCTGATAGAGTCCTTTGCTGTACAGAAGCTTTTTAGTGTGATGTAGTCCCATTTGTTCATTTTTTATTTTGTTTCCCTTGCCCAAGGAGATGCGTTCAGGAAAAAGTTGCTCATGTTTATATTCAAGAGATTTTTGCCTATATTTTATTCTAAGAGCTTTATGCTTTCATGACTTAGATTCAGGTCTTTGATTCATTTTGAGTTTACTTTTGTGTATGGGGTTAGACGATAATCAAGTTTCATTCTCTTTTATGTAGCTGTCCAGTTTTGCCAACACCAACTGTTAAAGAGGCTGTCATTTCCCCATTGTATATCCATAGCTCCTTTATCCTATATTAATTGACCACATATGGTTGGGTTTATATCAGGGCTCTCTAGTCTGTTCCATTGGTCTATAGGTCTGTTCTTGTGCCAGTACCAAATTGTCTTGAGTACTGTGGCTTTGTAGTAGAGCTTGAAGTCAGGGAGCATAATTCCCTCCACTTAATTCTTCCTTCTCAGGATTGCTTTGACTATTCGGGGCATTTTTTGGTTCCATATGAATTTTAGAATGATTTGCTCTAGTTCATTGAGGATTGCTGGTGGTATTTTGATAGGGATTGCACTGAATCTATAGATTGCTTTAGGCAGGATGGTCATTTTGACAATATTAATTCTTCCTGTCCATAAGCATGGGATGTGTTTCCATTTACTGGGGTCTTCTTTCATTTCCCTCATGATCGTCTTGTAGTTTTCAGGGTATAGGTCTTTCACTTCCTTGGTTAGGTTTATTCCTAGGTATTTTATTCTTTTTGATGCAATTGTGAATGGAATTGATTTCCTAATTTGTTTATGTTGTTTGTCATTAGAGTATTGGAATGCAACAGATTTCTGTGTATTAATTTTGTATCCCACCACTTTGCTAAATTCAGATATTAGATGTAGTAGTTTTGGAGTGGATTCTTTAGGGTTTTTTATGTACAATATCATGTTATCTGCAAACAGGTACAGTTTGACTTCTTCCTTGACTATCTGGATGCCTTTTGTTTATTTGTGTTGTCTAATTGCTTTGGCTAGGACCTCCAGTACTACATTTAATAGAAGTGGGGAGAGTGGGCATCCTTGTCTTGTTCCCAGTCTTAAAGAAAAGCTTTCAGTTTCTCACTGTTAAGTATGATTTTGGCTGTGGATTTTTCATATACAGCCTTTATTATGTTGAGGTACTTGCCCTCTATACCCATTTTGTTGGGAGTTTTTATCATGAATTTTGTCGAATGCTTTTTCAACATCTATGGAGATGATCATGTGGTTTTTGTCCCTTTTGTTGATGTGGTGGATTATGTTGATGGATTTTCAAATGTTGTACCATTCTTGCTTCCCTGGGATAAATCCAACTTGATCATGATGGATGATCTTTTTGATGTATTTTTGAATTTGGTTTGCTAATATTTTGTTGAGCATTTTTGCATCTATGTTCATCAGGGATATTGGTCTGTAATTTTCTTTTTTTTGTGGTGTCTTTCTCTGGTTTTGGTACTAGAGTGATGTTGGCCTCGTAGAAAGAGTTTGGGAGTATTCCATCCTCTTCTACTTTTTGGAAAACTTTAAGGACTATGGGTATTACATCTTTACTACATGTTTGATAAAATTCAGCAGTGAAACCCTCTGGTCAGGGGTTTTGTTCTTAGATCATTTTTTGATTACCAATTCAATTTCCTTGCTAGTAAGTGGTCTATTCATATTTCTTCTTTTTCCTGGGTCAGCCTTGGAAGGTTGTATTTTTCTATAAAGTTGTCTATTTTTTCTAGGTTATCCAGTTTGTTGGCATATATTTTTTCATAGTATTCTCTAATAATTCTTTGTATTTCTGTGGTGTCCGTAGTGATTTTTCCTTTCTCATTTCTGATTCTGCTTGTGTGTGTAGACTCTCTTTTTTTCCTTAATAAATCTGGCTAGGGATTTATCTATTTGGTTTATTTTCTTGAAGAACCAGCTCTTGTTTTCACTGATTCTTTCTATTGTTTTATTCTTCTTGGTTTTATTTATTTCTGCTCTAGTCTTTATTATGTCCCTTCTTCTACTGACTTTGGACCTCATTTGTTCTTCCTTTTCTAGTTTTTTTAATTGTGAGTTTAGACTGCTTATTTAGGATTGTCCTTCATTCCTGACATAGGCCTTTATTTCAATATACCTCCCTCTTAGCACAGCCTTTGCTGCATCCCACAGATTTTGTGGTGCTGAAATATTGTTGTCATTTGTCTCCATATATTGCTTGATCTCTGTTTTTATTTAGTCATTGATCCATTGGTTATTTAGGAGCATGTTATTAAGCTTCCATGTGTTGTGGCTTTTTTATTTTCTTTTTGTTATTTATTTATAGTTTCATACCTTTGTGATCTGAGAAGCTGGTCAGTACAATTTCAATCTTTTTGAATTTACTGAGTTTCTTTTTGTCACCTAGTATATGATCTATTCTTGAAAATGTTCCATATGCACTTGAGAAGAATGGGTATCCTGTTTCTTTTGGATGGAGTGTTCTGTACATGTCCGTTAGGTCCATCTGTTCTAATACATTTTTAAGTGTCTCTGTCTCTTTACTTATTTTCTGTCTAGTTGATCTGTCCTTTGGAGTGAGTGGTGTCTTGAAGTCTCCTATACTGAATGCATTGCATTCTATTTCCCCCTTTAATTTGGTTAGTATTTGTTTCACATATGTGGATGATCCTGTGTTGGGTGCATAGATATTTATAACAGCTATATCCTTTTGTTGGACTGACCCCTTTATCATTATCTAATATCCCTCTTTGTCTTTTGTTACTTTCTTTGTTTTGAAGTTTATTTTGTCTGATACAAGCACTGCAACTCTTGCTATTTTCTCCCTGTTAGTTGCATGAAATATCTTTTTCCATCCCTTTACTTTCAGTTTGTCTATGTCTTTCGGTTTGAAGTGAGTCTCTTGTAGACAACATATATGGACAGGTCTTGTTTTTTATCATTCAGTGACTCTGTGTCTTTTGATTTGTGCATTCAGACCATTTACATTTAAGGTGATTATCGATAGGTATGCACTTATTGTCACTGCAGGCTTTAGATTCATGGTTACCAAAGATTTAAATGTAATTACTGTCTAACAGTCTAATTTACCTCACTTAGTATGCTATTAAAACAGAACCTAAAGGTTCTTTTTTCTTCCTCTTCCATTCTTTATATGTTAGGTATCATATTCTGTACTCTTTGTCTATCCCTTGATTGACTTTGGGGGTAGTTGATTTGATTTTGCATCTGCTTAATCGTGCTACTTTGCTGTGGTTTTATTACCTCTGGTGACAGCTATTTAACTTTAGGAATGCTTCCATCTATAGCAGTCCCTCCAAAATGCACTGTAGAGGTGGTTTTGTGGGATGTAAATTATCTCAGCTTTTATTTATCTGAAAATTGTTTTATCCCTCCTTCATATTTAAATGATAACCTTGCCGGGTAGAGTATTCTTGGTTCAAGGCTCTTCTTTTTCATTGCATTAAATATATCATGCCACTCCTGCTGGCCAGTAAGTTTCTGTTTAGAAATCTGATGATAGCCTGATGGGTTTTCCTTTGTATGTGATCATTTTTCTCTCTCTAGCTGCTTTTAAAAGTCTGTCTTTCCCCTTGATCTTTGCCATTTTAATTATTATATGTCTTGATGCTGTATTCCTTGGGTCCCTTGTGTTGAGAGATCTGTGCACCTCCAAGGCTTGAGAGACTATCTCCTCCCTCAGTTTGGGGAACTTTTCAGCAATTACCTCCTCAATGACATTTTCTATCCCTTTTTCTCTCTCTTCATCTTCTGGTACCCCTATAATGCAAATATTATTCCATTTTGATTCATCACACTGTTCTTTAAATATTTTTTCATTCTTAGAGATTCTTTTTTCTCTCTGTGCCTCAGCTTCTTTGTATTCCTTTTCTCTAATTTCTACTACATTTACCATCTCTTCTACTACATGTAATCTGCTTTTAAATCCCTCCATTGTATGTTTCATTTCAGATATGGAATTTCTTACTGATTGTATCTCCATCTTAAATTCTTTCCTGAGTTTTTGAATATTTTTCTGTACCTCCATGAGCATGTTTATGATTTTTATTTTGAACTGTCTTTCTGGAATATTGGTGAGTTCAGTTTCATTTGGTCCTTTTTCTGGGTTTTGTGAGATTTTGGTCTGAGCCAGGTTCCTTTGACATTTCATATTTCTATGTGGCGCCCTCTAGTGCCCAGAATCTCTAGTCTCTGGCGCTGCTCAGCCCCTGGAGTGAGGTTGTGGGTCATGTGTGGGAGTGATGCTGGTGCCTGGGGGGAGGAAAGAGCTGTTTCCTAACTCCCAGCTACAGTGCCTTTCTTGAGTGTCAGAGCCAGTGGGCCGAGCACACAGGTGTAAACCTCTGTGCATTTCATCTCTACCTGTTGTAGATGGGGCCTTTCTCTGGCTGTCCTGATGCCAGCAGAGTTACTGCCAGTTTGCGAGTCGGTGCTGGCAAGCCAGGAGGAAGTTGCGGCATGCTGTGTGTCACAGTGGGAGGGCCTTGGAGCTGAGTAACCAGCCAGGGGGATGGGGCCCCTGAAGCTGCTCAAAGTTCCCAACCTTCTGGGCAGAGCATGCCCAGACAACCTTGTCCAACTATCCTTTCTCCCATGCAGCAAGCTCCAAGCAAACCCTGCCCCTTGAGCAGCTCTCTCACTGCTAGGAAGCCTCTCAGACTGCCCGCTTTTCCTTTGTCCCAGAGCGGTTGGATGTGGATCCCCATCTTTCACAAATGGCTGGAATCTCAGTCTCTCAAGCACTCCACCTGTCCCAGCTCCCCAACCCCACCAACCTCCAGAGCACCACACAATGTAGGTTTGTGCTCCAAAGCAGGCCTCCAGGACTAAGTGTTCAGCAGTTCTAGGCTTCCACTCCCTCCCCACTCCATTTCTCTTCCTCCCACCAGTGAGCTGGGGTTGGGGAAGGGCTTGGGTCCTGCCAGATCAAGGCTTTGGTATGTTACCCTGTTTTATGAGGTCTGCTCTGTTCTCCAGGTGTTTGCAGTCTGGTGCAGCCTTCTTTCCTGTTGCTGTTTTAGGGTTAGTTGCATTAACTATATTTTTGCACTATATGTGGTTTTGGGAGGAGTTTTCCATCTCACCTGTCACACCACCTTCTTGAATCAATCTCCCTCCAATAGAATCTTATTACAACTGTGGCACCAATTTAAGCCAGAGCAGCAGTTCCAGCCTCTTGTCCAGCTGAGGTCCAGGACACAGAAACCAGAGTCACAGCATCATGCCCAGCCTGTGCCCCTGAAAAACTTCATGCAGGACAGTACTCAGGATTCACCTGGGCCTTCACCCCCACAGGAGGAGGGTTGGGCATCATGGTTGGACTTAGTGAAGGTCAAGGTCCTCAGCTCAGGCAATGTGGTGGGGACTGGAGGCCACATGTAGAATTAGCAATTCATTGGTCCTCTGTGAATGTACAATGTGTCCTGATGCTGGTAGACACAGGAGCTGACTGTTCTCTGATTTATGGCAACCCTAAGTGTTTTCCCAGGACCCCTGCTGTGATAGATGGCTATGGGGTAAGGCAATTAAGGTTAAAAAAGCCCAAATCCCATTAGGGATAGAGCGTCTACCCTCAAAGGAGTATACTGTGTACATTTCTCCCATCCATGAATATATTTTGAGGGTCTATATCCTGCAGGCCCTGTGATTACAGAAAGCTGCAGGTAAGTTCAGACTTAAGGTGTATGTGGTAAAGGCAGTTCTGAGGGGACATGCTAGGCACCCACCTGTAGCTTTGCCCGTACCTTGGTGGGTGACAAATACTAAGCAGTATAAATTGCCTGGGGGTGAGGGCACAAGGAAATTGGAAAAACTCTACAGGAGTTGGAGAAGGTAGGCATCATAAAGCCCACTCGTAGTCCTTTTAATTACCCAGTGTGAACAGTAAAAAAGCCAGTTGGCTCCTGGCATATGACTGTGAGCTACAGAGAATTGAATAAAGTCAAATCCCCTTTGCATGCCGCTGTCCCCTCTATAGCAGCCCTTATGGACACACTCAGTCATGAACTAGAGACCTATCATTATGTTGTAGACCTTGCTAGTGTTTTCTTCTCTATTGACATAGCACAGGAAAGTCAGAAACAGTTCGCCTTCACATGGGAAGGCCAGCAGTGGATATTCACTGTCCTTCCACAGGAATACCTCCACAGTCCCACCATCTGTCATGGATTTGTAGCCCAGCACTTGGTCACATGGAAGAAACTGCAAACAGTGCTGTTGTATCACAACACTAATGATATTGTGCTCACATCTGATTCTCTTTCAGATCTAGAAGGGGAAGTTTAAAGACTGCTGCAACATCTACAGGAGAAAGGATAGGCTGTGAACAGCACCAACGTTCAGGGACCTGGTTTGTCTGTAAAATTCTTGGGGGCTGTCTGGTCAGGTAAAACTGAAGTTATTCCTGAAAAGTCATAGACAAGGTCCAGGCTTTCCCTGCCCCTACCACTGTGGCAGTCTTACAAGAGTTTTGGGGTCTTCTGAGCTACTGGAATGTTTTTATCTCAGACTTGGCAGAGATTCTGAAGCCCTTATATGAGTTGATATGAAAAGGCATCAGGTCAGACTGGGATGAGACATGTGTAGCTGCTTTTACTGCTGCTAAGCAAGCAGTCAGAACCATGCAGGCCTTGAATGTAATGAACTCATCAAGGCCCTGTGAGCTAGATGTTCATGTAAGCAAAGATGGTCATAGATGGAATCTTTGGCAGCAGTTTGAAAGGACACGCCAACCTATTGGGTCTGGTCACATCTGTGGAAAGGAACAGAGGTCCAGTACACCTTGATAAAGGAGCAACCAGCTGCTGTGTACCACACCTTGTGGGCCACAGAGCCCATCACCAAAACAGCTCCAAGCAAGGTAATAACCACCTATCCCATTGCAGGGTGGGTGCGAGACTGGACCCAAAGGCCACAAAGTGGCATGGCATAGACGCCTACACTAGCCAAATGGGGCACATATTTACAGCAGCATAGTGCCCTCTCTACTAGCCCCTTAAATGGAGAACTCCACTGCTTATTGGGGCCAGTGGCCTTAACAGTAGGAAACAAAAATAACTTGCTTTTAAGCCATTGGTAGCTGAGAGTCCTAAAGAGTCCCTCCTCATCAGGAGGGAAAAGCCCCTACCCCTATACCTGAAGAGGCTTGGTATACAGACAGCTCCAGTGATGGGCAGCCCCCAAAGTGAAGGGCTATAGCTTTCTATCCTAAGACTGAGACAATATGGATGGAGGATGAAGAGGGGAAGAGCAGCCACTGGTTTGAGTTGTGGGCAGTATGGCTCATGATCACCCAGGAGCCCTCCCCTGTAGTTATCTGCACTGACATCTGGGCCATCTAGTGGGGCTTGACCTCGTGGCTACTGACATGGCAGCATGCCAACTGGATAGTTGCTTACCAGACCCTCTGGGGGCAAGAGCTGTGGCAAGACCTACGGGCCTCTGGTCAGACTAAGACTGTTACTGTATATCATGTGACTGGCCATTTGCCTTTGGCATCCCCAGGGAATGATGAAGCAGACACACTGGCCCAGGTGTGCTGGTTGGAAGGAAAGCCCAAGGGCTACATCAGTGTTTGTTGCACGCAGGGCAAAAGACAATGTGGGCTGTAGCCCATTGGTGGTGCTTGCCATTGACCTTTGAAAAAGTCAGCAGAGCCTGGAAGGAGTGCCTTGTGTGCTCTAAGAGAGACATACCGAGTCCTGCAGCAGCATGCGACAATAGTAAGGAGGCCAATCCCCTTGTTAGATGGCAGAGAGACTATATTGGGCCTCTGCCCATTTCAGAAGAATATCAGTATGATATATGACATGACTTGTATGGACACAGCTACGAGACTCTTGACTGCTTTTCCTGCAGGTTGTGAAGATCAGCAAACCACCAAGAGAGGCCTAAAGTGTCCCTTTGCAGCCTATGGCCAGCCCCAGGTGAATGAGAGCGATCAAAGCACCCAGTTTACTGGACATGCATTACAAGGATGGGTGCAGCAATTAGGAACAAAGTTGAAGTTTTATGTACCATATAACCCTACCAGGGCAGGCATGATAACATTATAGAGAGGTCCTATGGTTTGCTGAATCAGCCAGAAGTCAGACACCAATAGTCTACAGGGCTGAAATCAGCCAGAAGTCAGACACCAACAGTCTACAGGGCTGGTCAGTTCACTTATAGACAGTGCTATAGTGTTTGAATGAGAAGCTCCTAAAAAGAGTCTTGAGCCCTGTGGACATGCAAACACACATTGCTGCCTCTCCTATACAAGTGTATGTGCAAACCAAAGCAGAGTTATTGAAGACAGGATATGGTCAGCAGAGCAACATCCTGCTGCCAGTCCCAACTGCATTAAACCCTGGAGACACTGTTGAATGGATGTGGCCCTGGACATTTTGACACATGGACCAGCAATGGCAAGCCCTTCTGTCTCCTTGGGGAAAAGGCCTGGAAGCTGGCCTCCTGTGTGTTCCTGGAATAACAGTAGAATGGCCCCCAACGATGATGGTAGCATAACCAAATAGGCCAGAAGATAAGAGCATCTTAGTGGAAAGCTTTGTCTTACCATTGTATGTGCAATGTGCCTCCCATAGCCCTACATACAGATCCATCAGTAACCCTCACAAGGAGAGGGGTGAAAGTCTGGTATACTAGACCAGGATGAGATCCCATTCCTACTACTGTTCTATCACAGGACCACTCTCTTGCATGTGTACTACCTGGTGTCATTAAAACATGTATCCTATCACCCTTAAGGTTATTTTCTTCTACAGTCCTTGTGGCCTGGATGTGCCCCCTGGCTGCAGCTGCAGTGTGATGATTGCTCTGAAGCCTCTACCTCTTCAGCTACTAACTGCCTGCTGGAATGGGCGAGCTATGGACTTAACATGCATAGGACTTTGAAGCTAGGTGAATCGTCCAGCTTGAGGATTATCATGATTTTATTGCTGTTGCTACTGTATTTTATTAGTCTGGTCACAATGCCTCCAGTTTTCTTGCCCAGGGACCATTGCAGAAGAGGGGTAATGAATAGATTGTAAGGCAAGATTTCTGGAGGGGTGGCCTCTTAGTAAAATTGCAGAATTTCCAGAATGTCTCACCTGGCTTTAGTGCATCTATGTGTCAACAGGTGTTCATTCCTAAGGGGTGGAGAGAAGTAGTTCATCTCCATATCAGTGGATAATTACGTGGGCAACCGAGGGCTTATCTGAACCTGAGAGGTTGGGGGGGTGCTTGGCTTGCTTCTGCCAGCGCAGGAGAGAGATGTCCCCCTGACCGCAGTTTGTAAGCAATAAAAGAGTTTTAAACTTTATTTCTCCTCTTGACTGATTTCCATTTCAGAGGTATTTTGCCCCGGGATTTCCTCTCCCCAGATTTACAGATCTCTAAAATAGAATTAAACTTTTGAAGGTCTTTTTTTATGGTATTTTCTTGGAGCATATAAGATAAAAATAATGAGAAAAATAACTTCCAAAACCACAGACTACTCTAGTTTTTGTTTTTGTTTTCTAAAGCACATGGTAGTTAGAACTGACTTCTTTTGAAAAATTGTTATATTTTGTTTCTTCACTTTCCAACATAATATAGTGACTGTTTCTGTCAGGTTGAATGTGTCATCTTATAGTGGATTTAACTCCAATCAGCAACTCTGAAGTAATAAAAGCAAGAAATTACTGTAAATCTTAAAGTACATTTTATTCTTCATAGTATGCTCACTTATGTCTTTAGGGAACTAACTACTCATTTCCTTGTGTTCTCAAAATGTGGCCATTTAAAGCAACTTAATTATAATAATTTTACAAGCATTTCCTTCCTCATGTACTCATTAACTTAGCTGGAGTTGAAACTTTAATAGATACTGCTATGACTAGAATCCCACATTTTACATGTAAGAATTATAATGTTAGAACAAAAATAGTACACCTATTTACCACCGCATTTGCTAATTAAGTAGTAGAATTTGGAATCAGGTCAGCCTACAAAGCAAAGGCATACCAGCTAATTTTAAAAACATCTTTGGAATTTGAATTTTTCTTAGCTTCTAGGATTTGTCTTTTTGTTTTTGACGTAGTATCTAATGTTCAGGAAATACCCCAATTTACCATTCACTATACCCCCAAATAAACAGGAGAATTGTTTTAGTGAGGTTAATACTAAATGAATTGAAAGGTTAATGAATTAATTAATGAGTAAATCAATAGATAAAAATGTAATGACTAAGTGAACATATAAAATGAATCTCTCTTTTAGCCCAATTTTTCAGATACTGGCAATGGAACTATCATGCTGTCCTTCCTGAATGGCAAGCCATTTGGTCTCTTCTTCCAGGCTCTTTCCCGGTCTTATCTTTGGACCAATTGTGATCTTTCTTAACAGAAGATTACATATCTCTCTGTAATACCTCTCAGATGATAAAAATGTTTGGTAGGTTTTCTTGTGTGTGAATGACAGGACATGCCCTCAATTCCAAGATGCATTTGCTTAAGAAAGTGCTGGATCTTTTGCTATTCACTTTCAATTTCACTGTACCAATGATCACTCTAAGCAAGCTAACCAATACGTGTAACAGCTGATGAAATTAACAAGGCATAAATCACCTCTTACATGAAAAATCTAAAAAGTAGATAAAAGCAATTATGCTATCTTGTAGTGTGACTTTTGTCCAAAGATATGTCTTCATTTTTTATTCTTCCTAGACCAACAGGCCCCATAGAATGATTTAATTTTATTTTAATGAGTCAAATGGTTGTGACCATTATTGGCACCAACTAAAGAGCACAAGATATACATTAGGTTTTATTTAATATTTATATCATCATATGTAACTAAGTTAGGGCCAATAAAAGATAAATGCTAACAATTTTCAAGTAAACAATGTAATAAGGAATGGTTACTGGATTGAAATTGCAATTTTCTACAGTTAATAGGACTAGCATTAAAACAAATTATTCTTCCACAGAAAGCAAAATTAAGTATGCTAGAGATATGTTGACTTTCATAATGAAGCTATGTTGATACTCAATAATTTTATGGGTGATCTACAAATTGAAAGACCTAACTAGATAAGTTAACTGCATTTATAGGTTTCTCTGGAAAATTCCGTTACCCTCTAAATCATCACCTCATCATAGTTACAATGTGCTTACCTGATGCATTTACTATCACATTTAATTTAATCTGAACAGTGTCTTTAAATTGGATTTAATGACCCTAACTTTACAAGTAATAAAGTTGGAAATCCGAAGCATTAAGTAACTTGTCTCAGGACACATGGGTAAAAAGAGGCAAGAGCCATGATTTAAGTGCAGGTGTTTTGTAGGAAATCTCATCTCACAAAGCACTACTGTACCCTGCACAATTATCTTTTAGGCATTCACTTCACAAAGGCCTCAGTGGTAGTATTCATAACAACGACAACACTGATTTGTTTCCTTGCAAAGATGGCTTGCAGGAATGTTTCTTTTCACCACACTACTCTAGCCAAAAATAAGACTAGTTTCTCTCTCAAGCAGAGATAGATTGTGACTTCTGAATTCAGTGTGGCAACTTAGCTGCTGCTGAGAAATGGTTCTGGGCGCGTACTTTATTATTTTTCTACATTTTCACAGCCAAGTATATCTTTTACAAAACCCTACGGGGTTTGATTCTTGCCACAACACAAATGTTTTCCTCTTTTCTAACACAAATTTCCATCATCTACTTCCAGTGACTAGAAGTTTTAGATATGAAATACTGCCTGAGACTTTGAGATATAAAGTTGAGTTAAATTTACCTTACACAGAACCTGCTCCCTAGGACCTGCATAATCTTTCACATCTCTAAAAACCTACTGCTGATAAATATGAACTGAAAAAGAAGCCAGCTCAGGAAGGAGCTGGTTCAAGATGTGCAAAGGGCAAATTCCATTAGAATGGATTTACAATTCAATTACACAAGGTCTAAAGTACCAGACAAATTATTGGGCTTATTATTTCATTAAAGCAAAATTTCACTGTATTGAAAAATGGAGTTATTAGCTAGACCTTGAAAAGACTATTAAAGATTATTGTTCTAACGTGATTTGACTTATTTATAAAGTATTTCCTAAAGCTAGTTTCATCTGTCATAGCTTGTTATAATAAGTTTCATTTTAGCTTTTCAAGAAATGCCAAATTGCCAAATAACAATGGAGTGCTTCATATGTATATTTCTACTGAATAGAGACCGCATGTGTTTTTATTTGCAGGTATGTGAATAAATAGCATTTCTGAAAATTTTAAATGCAATAGATTATTCATAACATATCAAAATTTTTTCTTGGTGAATAAAATACTAAGCAATAAAGTATTCAAATAATATTTTATTCAAAAATTTCAGCTAGCAAAAGTTTTCTATTAGCATTCTTACTAAAATGTATCCAAAAAAAGTTTAAAGTTAAAATAAATAAAATGTATCCAAGAAATCAGTTGAGAAAGGGATAAACTGAAAAAGCAAAATAGTAAAAAAACATTTGGAAGTCACAAATAGCATGATACATATTTACAGTTCAAGTGTGTTTCCTTCATTTAAGTGGCTAGTCCTCCAGTTTAGAAAAAAATAATGGATATAGAGAAGGACTGATAAATCCTTGAAGGAGTTGTGTAATTGAGGAATTATATTACATTGTATGTGGAAATGTTTGACTCCTAAACTGAGCGCTGCACAATTCTGCAATGAAACTTTATGATTTAATAGAAGACTAGATAAGGCACCTGAAACTCCACTTTCTGTCCCCAGTTGACTTTTCACTTATTATGTAAATTTGTTAAGGTTCTTTTATCACTTCTGGTGCTTCCTCTCTTCCATTCTTTCCACAAAGAAGGATTAGCTCTTTCCCTTCTAGTCCTTTCAATGAAATGAAGATCAATTTTTTCTGTACATTTATTCAAAGAATTCATTCAAGGAATTTTTTACTAGGTCCCAGGCCTTCTCTTGGTACTGATGGCAGAGCAGTGAATAAGAATGTCAGGTTCTGCTCCCATAGAGCATT
The DNA here is from genome assembly GCF_040802235.1 of Manis javanica. NCBI lineage: Eukaryota > Metazoa > Chordata > Mammalia > Pholidota > Manidae > Manis > Manis javanica. Next base: position 108,273,777 of record NC_133158.1, read on the forward strand.
GGAGGGAGGCAAATTATAAATGAGTTTTAAAAAATTAATAGGATGAATATGATAAAGGTTGAAAATACATAAAAGTCTTGCTAAAATAGAGAAGAATTGGGGACTATTTTGAATTCAGAGTTATCTAAGGTCTCCCTGGGAAGGTTACATTTAATCTAATGCATTGATTTCATAAAGGATCTCAAAATATTGTAGATGAAGAAAAAAGCCAATATAAAGATCTAAAGTGGTTTTCCCTCATTTGTGGGGTATAACAATGAAACAAAACTGAAGGAACAAAATGGCAGCAGACTCAGAGACTCCAGGAGAGAACTGGTGGTTGCCAGAGGAGAGGGGTGTGGGAGGGCAAGTGGGAAGGTAGGGAGAAGGGAATTGAAGGGTATTATGTTTAGTACACATGGTGTGGCGGATTACGGGGAGAACAGTGTAGCACAGAGAAGGCACATACTGGATCTGTGGAATCTTACTACCTGATGGACAATGACTGCATTGGGGTATGTGTGGGGACTTGGTAATATGGATAAATGTAGTAACCACATTGTTTTTTCATGTGAAACCTTCATAAGAGTGTATATCAATCATACCTTAATGAAAAAATTTTAAAAATAATAATAAATAATAAATTAATTAATTTAACAAAAAAAAAAGATCTAAAGAGGTATATGGAGTTGGAATATTCAATTTAAAAAAAGGTGTTTTAGTGTGGTTAGAGAATAAGGGACTTGATCCCTCCAGGTCCCATTTATGTAGGACAGTTGAGGTCGTGGCAAGTTAGGGAGAAGCTGCCGTCTTTAGACTGATCACCTCATCCAGTCCCTCTGAGACTGCTTTGGTCCACTGTTGGACTATATTTTCCAGCCTTCTTTGTGACCAGATTATGGTCATGTGACTGAATGTGATTCTAAATCATTACATAAATGTTTCAGGCCACTTCCAGGCTTAACTCATCGAAGTCTCTTTACATAATACTCCATGGTACTTCCCTAGGCTTGATTTAGAAGTCACCTGTTGAAGCTGACTGAGCCACAAAATGAAAAGTGCTTGTGTTACTAGTTCACCATGAAGGAGAGTCATGCCCTTATCAGGAAAGCTGTAATGAATTCCACATGGGCAAAAAATAAATAACTACTCTGTCAAGCCACTAAAATTTTCAGGTTTCTCTGTTATAACAGCTAGCATTACTTAAACTAATACAGGGAAGTAGCTGGATTTTTTTCTAATGGCCGTAGACTGTATCAACAGGTTTTAAATAGTGTAAGTGGTGTGAAGATTTCTATTTTTAAAATATTGATACAATGTAGAGTATGGGTTATCAAAGAACAGGAATGAGGAAACTAGTTAGGAAGCTATTGAAATAAACCAGACAAAACCTGGCAATGTCTTTGGCTAGTGTGGTAGTCATAGAGATAGAGAGAAATGAACACAGTTTTGTATATTTTGAGTCTAAATCAACAAATGTTGTTGATATGTAGGTTGGGGGAAGACATAAATAGAATTTCCAAGAATGAGCTTAAGTTTTTATTTTTTAAGTTAAATTTATTTAAATAATATTTTATTTTTGTTTATCTATTTAAATAATATTTATTTAAGTAACATCTTTAATCTTTGAATAGTTTAGATTTACAGAAAAATTGCAAAAATTACTCTGAGATTTTTAGTGTTTCTTTCACAGGTTTCCCTTACTGTTAACATCTTATATTACTATGGTATATTTGTCGAAACTAAGAAATCAAAGTCTGTGCATTGCTAATAATTAAACACCACACTTTAGTTGAATTCTACTAGCTTTTCCCCTAATGTCCTTTTTCTGTTCCAAGATTCCATAATGGAACACCACAGTATATTTAGTTATCATATCCTTAGTTTTATCAAAGTAATGTGTTTATATACAGTTCCTTCTCTTTTTAATCTTACAGTTTTTAGTCAAAGCATCATTTCCAGTGTTGTGTACATCAGCAACTTCACCACCAACTATCATCAGTGAAGGTCTATCACATATGCAATATAGTTAATTATTTTGTCACAGTCCACATTCTTCCCTCATATCCCCTGAACTTCTGGTTGATTTTTTTTTTTTTTGCTCTTCTTTGATTTATTCTTTATGCTGTAATGTGCCCTAGGCTTTGACAAATGCATAATGTCATGTACCTACTACTTGTGTACCAAACAGAGTATTTTCAGAATCCCAAAATTCTCCTCTGTTTCCACTAATTAAACACTACCTCTCTCATTTCCAAGGTTCTTGAGTTGCTCATCTGGATAAATTGTAGTACTATCTTTGAAATGGGGAAGGCTGTGGAATTATTCAGTTTAGATTTATTGAGTCTGAGGGCTTTTATAATATTCAGGATCAGGAAGTTATCATTGTTCTAAGCACCTGCTATGACCAGTTTATGGTAGGCATGCCCTGGATGTTTCAAAGGGGTGAGGTGGAAGAAGAAAATCATTGGTTGAAGATACAAAAAGTAAAAGGCCCTATATCACTTTCTTTAATTCATAGAATACATTAAAACCTAAAAACACCTATATTTAATGTCATAAAAAGGCAGTTGGAAATTTTTATGTGGAAAAATTAAGCACTAACTTTAAAACTTGCTGGTTTTGGAGTCAAAACTGTTACGTCCAAACCTAGCCTGTATGGCCTCAGTTGTCACTCATCATTTCTGAGCCAGCATCTTCACCTATGCTTTAATAAGCTTATTAAAAGATAAAAAATGTAGAACAAAGTTTAAAGTTTCGAGAATAAGTTAAGACTTCTCATTATTAACCTCTTTAAGAAATAGCAATATAGGTGTTATGGTCATTTTCAAAGATGAATAAAAAAATACTTTCCAACCAGGAAACCATATTGAAAACACTTATTATTAAATATATATGATGTTTCAAATTGATTCTTAAAAGAAGAAAAATTATCTGTAGCAAATTAGTTCTCTTGGAAGCAATAATTTTCAAAAATTATGTCTTGCAGAAAGAAGGAAATGGCAACCACAGTATACTTAACTAAATGACTAATTCTCAATTTTACCATAAGAAATTCCAATCTTAAAATTAACATGAATTATGAAGAAGAAAAAACACAGATGATCTACCTTCAAACTTTTCAAGGAGAACTATTACTCTTGACTTAGTCTTCAAAACCTAACTCAGGCTATTGACAGCATTATGCAATGTGAATAACAACTCAGTGTCCACAACTCTGTGTGTCTGTGTGCAGGAAATTTTGGAGACAGAACAGACTTGCTGATAAATCTGGGACATAGAGCAAAGGGAGAGAGCCACACGCTTCTCCCTACTTCCCCATCAAGTTCCCATAACTTCAAAACTATTTTTGGTTGCTGTCTGGCAATGGTAGAATCAAATAAACACATCCATGGTTAAGTGGCGGTTGTGACTATGTGTGAAGTCAGGCCAGAGTCCAAAAATTTTCCCTGATTCTCCCTGGTGCACTGCAGGAATGAAGCCATTGGGAGGAACACTGCACTAGCCCAACAACAGAAAAATAATAGAAGTTTTGTTTGAAGGCACATTTCATACAGAGTATATACAAACCCTAGAAAGTGGGAAAAAACTTAGGGATGTTTCTAGCTAAAATATAATGAGTTAATTAGCAATGTTCCACTTCAAATAAAAATATCTTAACAATTTTAGGTCACACTCTGAAAAGTGAATGTGAAAAACTGGAAGTATGTGTGAAACTGATGCTTGAGAACATTTTCTCCCTCCAACAGAATCAGAGAATTTAACTCATGGTTTCAGTGATAGACATAGTTCTTACAGTCATCAATATGAACATTAAAAAGTAATTATTGGAAATAATCCACAAAACTATGTAAGACTTTTTACTTTTTAAATAAATATAAATATATATGTATTGATAGCTTGAAAAATAAAAACGTTTTTCCCCAAACCTTTCAGTCTCACGCACACGCTGCTATAAAGATAAACAATTTCTGAAAGTGCTACATAAAAAAGTTAACAGCAAAAGAGCTTATAAATTTAGGAGGCTTGTAGGGGATCACAAACTAGATTGAGACTTAAGAACACTGTTACTTCAGTCCTGCACATGTGCCAAGGTTGCGTTGGCAAGAGGAACTTCCAGGCTTAGCTATCGTAAAGACAGAGGGAGAGAAGACAGTGTCCTGACCATTTGTCTTAATTAAAGATAACATACTATAAACAAGGAAACCAAGGGATTGTTTTTCTTCATTCCCAGCAATGATATCTTGACAAGGATAATCTCGGAGGATACTCTGTTATCCCCTGTGGATGGAATTTGTATCCCTCCTTCTCCACAGGCTGCTATAGTTTAAATGTTTATGACCCCTCACACTTAATTTGTTAAATTCTAACACCCAAGGTCATGGTATTAGGAAGTGGGGTCTTTGGGAGTTGATTAGTTCTGAGAGTGGAGCCTTTGTAAATGGGATGGGTGCCCTTATAAAAGAGACCCCAGCTAGCACTCCCATCCCTTCGCCACATGAGGACATAGTAAGAAGATGGCCCTCTACAAACCAGGCTCTTACCAGACACTGAATTTGCCAGCACCTTAACCTTGGACTTCCAGCCTCTAGAATATGAGAAATGAGTATCTGTTATTTGTAATCCATCCAGTCTATGGTATTTTGCTGTAACAGACTGAATGGACTAAGACATAGGCCTTCAATCTGGCTAGCTTCCTTGGATACAGACCCCTAAGGGCACCCTTCCGTCAGTTCTGACACTGTGATGGACAATAAAGTCTCTACACAATAATTCCAGGGTTTGAACATAACATACTAGAGAAATGACTATAATACCCTGATACTTACCTTTCCATATCCCTTCATTCCCCGAATTATTGACATCTATTAAATAAACTGGAAATTCTTTTATCTATTACACATATACAACCCTTACAAATGTACATTAAACAGTCCTCAGTGGAGGAATGTATCTCAGGGTGTGCTGGCTGTTCCCTCAAAGCAGCTGTTTGTAAGGTACAAACAGCCAGGTCTTTGTAACAGAAGAGAAGGCCCACAAACACACCCAAATCCATGTCTGAACTAAATGTATCATTAAAAAGGCATTTTGACTAAGGAATGAGTAACATTATTCAAGAAACAGTGATAGGACCCTTGGTTAACTCTGGAAAACAGAACATTATAGTTGTTCAGAGAGGGTTCTGGAATGAGACTTGGCACAAAGTGAGCCCTAGCTTTGCAACCTACTTGCTCAGTGACTTTGGGAAAATTTTTAACTCATTCTGCTTCAGTTAACTTATCTTTAGAATAAGGGAAATAATACTACCACTTGAAGAGGTTGAGAGTTTAATGACATCATATATACACACTACTTACAAAAGCACTTGACCATATTAAATGCCCAATAAATGTTAAATATCATAATTATTGGAAATATTACATTTGTGTTGAATATAAATATTTAAAGCAATAAAAAATAAAAATTTTTATCTTAGGGTAAATGTCTTTCCAAAGATTATATGAATTATATCATAGAAAATAATATAAAATAATGAGTTATATTATAGAAAATAATGAATTATATCATAGAAATGTAAACAACATTCTATTTGGGTTCTTGAGATTATGACAGAAATAGTAGATAAATTTTTTAGTATATTGTACAGGAAAAGTCAGTTCCCTGTTAGTGTTAGCTTAAAATATAGTTTGTGGGAACTGGGAAGGAGAACAAGAGACAAAGGAGAAGGAGATAATAAGAAAAATAAAATGAGATGGTATCTTTTACAACCCAAAAATGATAGTTCACATACTTGGAATTTTAAGTAAGAAGGCAGATTTTTGGGTTCTAGAATTAGAGGACAAACTATAACAGCATATACAGTATAGTGCCAAATCATAAAACTATATTCCTATGTGTAAATATGTATGTGTATGTGTGTGTGTGTGTGTGTGTGTGTGTGTGTGTGTATTCCAAGAAAAGGGCATAGCTAGGAATATATGGAAATATTATAGTAAATGGTAGTGAGGTAAGGCAGAGACATGGGACAAGCATCATGATTAATTTTTATTGACTGTGATTAAAAATGCTGAGATATAAACAGTTTAGTAGGAATAGGAGGGACTCCATCTTAATGCTAAGATTCCATTTTATAAACCAGGAAGTTAGGAGGTAAGATTCCTGACATTTAGTGGTAATCAGCCAATAACCAGCCCTATTTTTAGGTAGGGCAAGTAGTCCTAAATTATATATCCCCATTGCTTAAGGGTAACCACTATCTTGGAAAAAAACAGGGTCAAGAAATTCCTTGTGTTAAGTTTATCTTACAAAACATCTAGAAGACAGACTGGCGATTTAATGTCTCTCACCAGAGATATCATGAGACCACATGTCAAGCTCACTCCCCCACCTCCCCTGGCCCCTTTTCCCATCCTTGAAAGCCTTAAAGGACAGAATCCAAAGCCCTTAAAGTGCGCCTTCTGTCTGAGGTTGCCGAAACTCCCCTTTCTTCAAGTGTGTACGTTTTGCCTTAAATAAAGACCTTCACTGCTCAACTTACTGTTTTGTCTCTGCATTCTTCCAGCGGAGTCTTTGCTACTTTGCTATTTCACTCTATTTTCTAGACTTAAACACAAGTCTTCACTCTCTCTGACCTACTTTAGACAAGTGGGAAGGGCTACTGAAATCTCTGATTTGAGCTTTCAAGTTCCCATTGCCTGGGTGACCTGGGCAGGACTGTACTTGTAAGATCATGCTCTTTGATAGCCTGCCCAAAAAAAATCTCCTTTCTTTGCATTTGGGAAGTTCTCAGAGCATAACTCACTCCATCCAGAGCTCTGCAGCTCCCCAAACCCTGGGGCAGCAGGAGCTTAGTTCCATGCCATGCAGATTCAAGTGGACCCTGGATGCCAGGTGACTCTGGCTTCAGGAGTTAAGAAGAGTTCACTGCAGGAGTTCACTGAGCCTCCCTTTCCTCCCTCTGCTCTTCCTTGCTCTCTACCTGCATGGCTGCTGCCATTCACTACTATTCTCACTTTAATGACATGCTTCCTTACCTACGTTTGTCCCACCTTCTGAGAATTCTTTCTTGATCAGTCAAGAACCATCCCCCATCCAGGTTGAGGTTTTACCTAGTGTTCAGGGAAAGACCTCCCCAGATGCAGCTGCCCAACACCAGTAGAACAATGGGTATCTTTAATGGGTTTTTCTTTCTGTTTTAGAGTTTCTCTAAATTTGTACAATGAATATATATTAGTTATGCATCAAGATAAGGTACCTCTTGGTATAAAAGAACAAATGTCTCTCTAAACAATGACAGAATATGATAGTCAAGGAAAACTGTTATGGCACTTCCTAGAGTTCAAATAAACTTGTCACCTAACAGATTAGCCTGTCACAGTTTCATAGATACTGGCAAAAAGACATAAGGTTTCTGGGTCAAAGCAAAAAAGAGTTCATTGCACATGGCGATAGTGTGGACCAGAGCAACATCTTGCCCTTGTTCTCTGAGCCTCAGTTCCCACAGGGCAACACAATGAGGTCAGGATTTCCCACCCACACACTGGAATTAATTAGAGAAGAAGGCCACTGATATTAGGAAGCCCCTGATCTTATACAGGTCACGCTGGCAAAGTGGTGCAACCTCCTCTCCAGAGACAGAGAAAGACATTACCTTTATTACTCTGGAATTTAAATATGCTCCAGAGAGGGGAATGGCTCTCCTCTTCAAGGTAATATGCTTATAGAAGCATCCTGAAAAGACAATCCAGAAAAAATTGGCTGATAATGCCTTTGTTCAGAAAATGAGACCCATAAAAATGTGAGAGAACAAGGAAGAAGTGTCTCCCAATAAAACCATGTCACTAATAAAAATATGCAGAGTGGGTCTACTGGAAGGTGCAAATTCAGTAAAGCCCTTTGTATATGAAGATGGCTATCTTGGAAGTGCGACTATGCAATCTTTGCTAGCATGTACTCAAATGCATGGTATTGAATTTCTTTGTTTAGCTTCTTTTTGAGCCACTTTTTTCCCAAATATATCTGTTTATGAGAAGCCCTCAGACTGTTTCATTTGGTAGTCAGGGTTTGAATTCATATATTTCTTATGATTGAAAAATTTAAATGAATATTGCACAGATTGTTTTTTTAAGTAAAAGAAAAATATAATAGAAGGTCATTTGTGGAAATTCATATAAACTACAAAGATAGAGAAGATCATTTGTGGAAATTCATATAAACTACAAAGATAGAGATGCTGACCAGCTTTTACTCAAGACTCTAAAGGTGATTAGTAGCCTTCTTTCTTTTATTGCTCATTCTTGTCCACAGGCATTTCATAAAGCTTACTCTAAACAAAATAGCAAAGACAGAAATTTTAATAATAATGAAGAGCATTAGGCTAAAGGTAAGAGAAAGATCAGAAAATAAAAGCTTTGATGTACTGTGCTGAGTATAAAACACTAGTTTTGTTTGGTTTTATCATTTGCAGAAGACAAGATTTGTTTTGTCACTCTTCATTTCAAAAATGCATACCCGAAGATAATTTTAGGTGGAAAAAAGGTATGGATAAGAAACAAAACTTTCTAAAAACATTTTACACCTGTAATTTTTCAATTATTCAAAACTATATATATGCTTGACTCTTGACACCTATAAGTCAAATCTGTGGACACAGAGTTGGCTCGCTGCAAGGACATGGTTTCCATGATGCTACAGGAGTAAGAGAGTCATTGTGAAAGCTAAAAAGTCAGTATTAAGAAGGAAGGATGAGCTACATTTGTGAATACAGTCTTCCTTACAGTCAAGTGTTGAGGGAAAAATAAATTGACAATTGTTCAAGAAAGGAACTGCATGTTGCTTGAACCAGAAAACTGATTTCAAAAGAATTGAGAGAACACGGCATGAAATTCCCAGGGACCCCATGTACAGCACCCATCTGAGCACCTGGGAGACCAGAAAGCAACTGGTTGATACTAGTGTTTCCTGGAAGCCAAGAGAGAAGAAGGAGCCTAAGATTGGCATTTGAATTAACAAGATGATTCCTTATTTCGGCATGAGCCATGAGCCCTGTTGGCAGATATTTAAGAGTGGGTTTTGTGAGGATTCTCACTTCTCACATGAAACTATGCATTATATTCCTTTTACTAGTTTCCTATAACCTCATTTGAGGGCACATACAAGTGAAGAGCATCAGAATGTCCAATGTTTATTCCAAGATATTGTGAATAGTTGTAACCAAGTGAAGTGCTTCCCAATCACCTATTTGGGTCTCAATAAAGGCATATTTTGAGTCACTAAATAGGCACTAAAATAGTGACTCACCTGACTAAAAATCCCCTGGCCTTCCTCCATGGTGATAAGGATTTCTTTTTCATGTGTCTACCTTCTTAGCCTTCTGTTCTGCAATTTAGATTCCTTAAAAATATATACACATATGAAAGATTTTTGCATATACTAGGTTAAAAGAAGAGCAGGAGTCTTTTTTTTCATGAAACACTAAAACATACACATTATAAACTTTAGTAAGTATCTTAATAGGATTAAGAAACATACATAATTCTCTAAACCTTATTAACTTTGATTCTTCTAAGCATAAATGACCTTAAAATTTTGTGTGGGGAGTGGGATTGAGGGAAGACAATTTATTTATTTACCTGTGCACTTCCTTGTATTTTCATTATTTCTTCCTTCTCAGTTCTGTTGAGTTTTCCTGTTCCCTGAAACCAGGGCAGCCCCTGGAACTCACAGAAAATTAACCTCAGACATAGTGAAAATGAAGAAGAAATACCAGAGTCATATTCCTACTTTCAGAATTTCATTTTGGCTTTTTCGCATGCACACCTTCATTTCTCTCTGTATCACCTTATTACTGGGATTCCTCTTTCTCGTCTCTCCTGACTGCCTCACGCATGCCACTCCATCATCCCAGAGGCACAAAGAGATGCCAAAATGAGATCTCACACACAGGATCCTTACTCATTCTAATGTCATTTTCCTAAAACTACCCTTTTGGAGTATTATGTCATATTGTCAATCACCTTAAATTACCGAAGTGGTGGCTTTTAAATTCAGGTTCCTAGGAAATATTGAAGGCGGACATTGTCTAACACAGTCCTGCTTCTACCTTTCCAGGCTTACTGATGGACAGCTGTCTACTTCATCCACAGGTCTGCCATTGGTTGTTCTAGTTCAGGTACCTGTGTCACAAAGCCAGTGCTGAGCAAAACTGCTATGGCAACAGCCTGTATCCTGGCTGATCCATCGGTTTGGGCTGAGTAAGCACCTTGCACTCTGTTTTCTCCATTATTAAAACCAATTTCCAGAAAAGCATCTACCCTTTAATTGGGTTTCCTTTTTAGTCCCTTTTTAGTCACCTTCAAATGAAGTCATCAAATAACCTCAACTTCAAGTAACCTGTACTATCAATGACAGTAATTTCTGCTAGAATTATCTGTGTCCAAAATAATATTTTGCAAAAATCTTTCTTTCCATTGTGTGAAGAATTTCAAGAATTTCTAGAGAAGTTATTTTGAGAAATAAAATTATTTCAATGGCCCTAAAATCAATCATCACAGGTGCTATTAGCTGTGTATTGTGCCCAAATTTCTTTAATATATAATATGACTAAAAAAGAGCATATTTTTATAAACTGTTAATAATAATAGTCATCCATCCAATAAATCATTCACTGACTCATCTAAGGACTTATTAGTTGTGCACATATATATATATATATATATATAGTTGTGCATAAGTGCTTAGCTATAAAATTAGGAGAAAATTGAATAGCAATTAGGAAGTAATTGAATACACTAAGAAATGACAAATATGTTGATAAATGTATTAATTTCAATTTGGCAAAATCTATATTTTTGTTCTGTTGATACAAAAGGGGCACTTTATTTTTAGAGATGTGTTTCTCTAAATCTGTAGAGTTAAAATTGTCTGATAACTAATATACTTTTATTAATTTATTTCAAGAGAGCAGTTGTCAATTTGTTAATTTCTTTTGCTGACATCTTTAATCCCAAAGAGATTAAACATCTCTCAATATTATTTTTATTTCCCCAATTCTTATCTTTTCAAAGGAAAGAATTCAGTTGAGAGACCAGATAGCAAGAAAAAGCATTGAGGAATTTATTGGGTTAAAGCAAAATGTACCATCTTGAGAGAGGAGAGCAGGCTGTCTGGAAACCAGAAGTAGCCCCACCATTAGGGTTAGGTTGACTTATTTTGTCTTAAAATGGCAGTAAGTCCTGCCCTGCATCTTATGTCCTTTGGTTGACAGTTTGATTGACAGCTCTAGGTTATATAGCCTTTTTCTCAGTTCACAGTCACATTACCCATAAGCACCCAGGCAAAGCCCACAGGGGGACCAAAACCACAATGCTAATTAGATTTAGATGTTTTTTCAATGAGGTGGGGTAGCTTTTAGACAAAGTCTTCAGACCTTGCACATGCCCTGTAGTCAGGAAAGACCCTATAGTCCTGGGCCTCTTGATAAGTTAGGTGTCCTTGACTGTCTGGAACTCCTGATAAGCTCTGCAGCCTTGACAGTGGAACTGGGTACTAGGGAGGGCTTAGGGGCTGGCCAAGGATGAGTTTACCTTGGTGATGGATGGCCCCTTTCTCCTGCTTATGTCTAACTAACTGCCTCCTCTAACACATCCAGTCACTTAAAAAAAATTGTACAGTCTTAAGACTCATGATACAAATTATGAAAATTGAGAGTAGAGAATCCACAGATGTAATCAATAGGTGAGTATAGAGAATCTGTGACAGGGATTTTAACATTTACATAGCACTTCAAAATGTATCATTGAAGTTTGCCTAAGAATCTTAATGTCTTGTCTCTAATCTTTTTCGGAGAAAAGGAGTAAATATTCAGGAATGTAGTTTTCTTATTTATTTGTCCTATTATAACAAAGTGAGCTCTTTTAGTATCTGTTCTCTAAACTAAAAAGACACTCATCTCTCTCTCTGTCTTTCACATATACAAACAGTTAGAGGGAGGGAGAGTTAAGAGAGGGAAAATGGGGGAGGAAAGATGTGAACACACTTATTGAATACTAACTGTATATTTGTCATCCTGCCAAATGTTTCACTCAAAATGATAGCTTTCAAGTAGATACTATTATCCACATATTACAGATGAGATGCCTGAGATCCAGATTAAATAGTTAACACAGAGGACAAACTCAGAATATCTTACTCCTGCAAACAAGTAAGCCAGGTGAGATTCTGGAAATATTACAGTTTTACCCACAGTGCACCGCTCCAGAAATCTCGCCTCACAATGCACATTCTCCATCTTCTGCAATGGCCTCTGTATGAGAAAACTGGAGCATTGTAACCAGGCTAATAACATAAAATAGCAACAGCAATAAAATCATGATAATCCTCAAGCTGGAGGCTTTAGCTAGGTTCAAAGTCAGGCTAGGTTCAAAATCTTAAGTCCATAGCTCACCCATTCCACAGGCAGTCAGTAGCCGAACAGGTAGGGAGTTTAGAGCAATCACGCAGCAGCTGCAGCCAAGGGGCGTGTCCAGGCCACAGGGACTGTGTAAGAAAATAAGCTTATACATATTTTAATGACACCAGCATAGGCAAATCTTGTCTGTCAGGTAGCATACATGCAAGAGAGTGGTCCTGTGACAAAACAGTGGCAGGAATGGGATCTCATACTGATGTAGCATACCAGAATTTCACCCCTCTCCCTGTGGAGGTTACTGATGAGTCAGTTGTAGGGCTTTGGGAAGCACATGCACTAGCCACAGTGGTAAGACAAAACTACCCGGTAAGATGCTCTTATCTTCCAGCCTATTTGGTTACACTACCATCATCTTTGGGGGCCACTCTGTTGTTACTCCAGGAACACACAGGAGGCCAGCTTCCAGGCCTTGTCCCCAAGATGCCAGAAGGGCCAGCTTTCACTGGTCCAAATGTCCAAGCCACATAGTCCCCAGATTGCTGTGGGACTCAGTCACACAGGGCATTTCTGACAGGGCTCTGCTGACCTCTTCAAAGGTCAAAGACAGGCCCCAGGCCCCACTGATAGGCTCCAGCCTACATTGTCCTCTGCCAAGGGAAGCTACTCTGATAGCCAATGCACCTGGGCTACAAGGCACTCCCGAGGCCCCAGCCACAGCCATCTTCAGTCACATGGACATCTAGTTCACAGGGCCCTGATGGGTCTGTCTCACTCAAGACCTTCATGGCCTTGACTGTCCATTTTGCAACAGTGGAGGTAAAAGCACATTTTTCATGTCAGCCCCACCTGATGCCCTTTCATACCAAATGGCATAAGGGCTGCAGAATTTATGACAAGGACTCTCCAGCAGCCTGCAAGACCCAAAACCTTTTGCAAAAATGCCATATTTATCTGTAAGGTAATCAGACATGAGTGTATCATCATACACAGTATTAGACACCTTATTCCCAAGGGGATTCAGGCTTGTTCCACTCAGCCCCACACTGCTAACAGTAGGTGGGGTAGGGGTGTCCCTGGAAAACCCTCTGGTTCGCAATAAATCATGGAGCATTCAGCTCCTGTGTACACCAGGGTCAGGACATGTTGTACATTCACAGGGGACAAATGAATATAATTCTACATGTGCCCTCTGGTCCCCACCATGTCCCCCAAGGTGGGAGCCTTGACCATCTCCTCAGTCAAACTGCGATGCCCAATCATCATCCTGTGGAGGTGAGAGCCCAGGTGGAGCCTGAGTACTGTCTCCCAGGAAGTCTTACAGGGACACAGGCTTTGCCTCCAGCTTCTGTGTCCTGGACCTCAGCAGCTGGAACTGTTGCTCAGGCTGTAATTGGTGCCATGGTTCTAATAAGATCCTATTGAGCTGACCATCAAGTTTTTCTTTTGCTACCCTGGCTTTTATCAACTCCACCCCCATCTGGGGCCTCGAGACCTTCACGGGGCCTTTTGCACCTCTCCTTTCAGTTGTAGTCTGTACTTCCTTCCACGCTCTTACTGTTTCAACTTCCACCAGATCTGATAAAGTATGAGTAGCCTCACTTATGGGTTTCCCTATGTAGAGGCTAAGAATAGCCACTAGGGACCCAAAGAGAGATGGGGGAGCTGTATGGAGCACCAGATTTCTCATTCCTACAATGCACAACTCCTCATTGGGGCCCAGGGAGTCCATATTATAGATGACATTTTTCATGCCCAATTCCCGCAACACTGTTAGAGCTCTGCATATATTTTCCAGCTACTGGGTAAATGTAAATCACCCTGATTAAGCCAAAATGCCCTGATGGCAGCTGTCAGCCAGTCCAGAGGCACCTGATTCTGAGGTGTGACAGGCACTTTGCAACCACTGCCAGAGAGAAGGGTGCATTGTCAGAGAAGTCACTCTACTTATTTGGGAACCCAACATAACAATGTTTTCCACCCCCATATCCCAAAGACACAAAAGCCATGTAGGCAAAGATTCTGATGGCCTCTGCTAATACCAGACGCTCACATCCACCAGCTCTTCCTCAGTGTAGGGGCAGAGCATGGAGTGCTCCACAACCTGGGGAGGGGACAGCTCCTCCCCCTCAGGAGCCTGCAGTTGTTGTGTTTTTACTTTCTTAAATACAGCCGGTGGGCCTTTAATACAGGAGAAGCTGGTGTCTCAGGCGGTGGCCTCAGCAACAGATTGGCCCTGGGCCCCACCCCCTCATCCTCTCCCGACACCTCCTCCACCGTCTCTGGAGCTGAAGGCACCTCTCTTTCCTCCCCTCTCCCCAATGGCCTTCTGCAATGCAGACTCTCCTGCTGCCTCCCCCCTCGCTGCTGCTAAGGAATTTTCCAGGAGTGCTACCTGTCCTCTCAATAACTGTCTCTCTCCTTAAAGGCATCCCACAGGTCATCACCCAGTCCTTCCAACTGATGCTGAAGTGTGTCTCTCTCCTGCTGAAGTCTCTCTCTCTCCTTGATAACCCTCTCCACTATCTGGATGAAGAGATCCTACAATGCCAGCTGCTACATGGCCACTCAGGGCCTCTGAGCAGTGTTCTAACTGACGGAGGGCTAATTCTGCAGCTTCCAGTGTCTCCACTCTCCCCCAGTTCTGGGGAAGGCCCCACCCCTCTAAGAGGTGCTTTACTCTAGACCAATTCCCCACTAAGCGCTTCCCAATTGGTAGCCCCACATATACAGGGTTCCAGAGAGAAGCTGAATCCTCTACCGCTACAGCCACTGGGGCCTCCCCACCATCCCTAGAGGCAACCCACCCAAGGGTCATACCCACTTAGACAGGATTTGGGTTCAGAGGTCCACTGACTACCACCAGATGTAACTACAAGGAAAAATCTTGGGGAAAAAGACCTCTGAAATTGAAGTCAAAGGGAGAAAGAAAGTTAAGAAACCCATTTATTTCTACCAAGCATTCATCCAGTCTC
This sequence comes from Manis javanica, assembly GCF_040802235.1. Classification (NCBI taxonomy): domain Eukaryota; kingdom Metazoa; phylum Chordata; class Mammalia; order Pholidota; family Manidae; genus Manis; species Manis javanica. The sequence continues at coordinate 108,289,137 of NC_133158.1, forward strand.
TCTCTTGACCAGGGTGCAGCAGAAGAGAGTCCACCCAACCTCTCCAATCCAGATAAACCCTTGCATCCCTTATAATTACCTATTGATGTGGAGATGGACACCTTTCTCCACCCCTTGGAAACACCTATTGATATGCAGATGCAGTAAAACCAGGGGAGAGATTCTGGAAATATTGCAATTTTACTCACACAATCTCATTAAAATAAAATTGCAGTTTTGCCGCCACCCCCCCCCCCACACACACACACCATGGGCTTTTCTGTGTGAATTCTGGGAAAGGACCCATGCACTGAGAGGAATGGCTATATGAATGGACCTGGCAATCAAATGATCTCACTTGTCAATCAAAAAGGTGCCTCTCAGACAGAATGTAATAAAAAAAACCTTCTGCTTAAGAATCAGGGCCTTTGTCTACCTTAACTCTGCCCCACTCTTCCCTTGAAGTGTATTCAAATAAATTTTAACTGTGCCTCACTATTGTGTCTCTGCCTTTTAATTCTTTGTTTTGGTAGGGACAAGAACCAAGGTGAACAAACTCGACCAACAACAGGGTGATGTATGTATCTCATTTTCCCTGAGTGTCTTTGGAATCTATGTTTATGGATTCCCCATTTGTACATAATTAAACTTTGTGGTTTTTTCTCTTGTTAATCTGTTTCCCATCAATGTGATTCTTAAATCAGCTAGAAGAAACTTGAGGGATAGAGGAAAATTCTTCCTCCCCAGGGGTAGAGGAAAATTCTTCCTCCCCAACATGGTTCATTATACACTCTTGCACTTTGTATTTTCTATACCATCAATTTTCCCCACCCTTCTAGATTAATGCCATCTGAAAACAATGCTTTAATATTTCATCTTGAAAAAAAATAATTTTCCTATCGTTTTTCCAACAAGCCTTTCTCAATTCTTTGTTTCCCTTATAGATAAACTATACTTTTCTGCCCTATACTAATTCTATTAGCTAAGAGCAGTGATTTAAAATCTCTCTGCTTCAGAGCCATCATATGAAAGATATGCACAATTACAGTATCTACCTCTGATGATTACTGTGAGGATTAGATAAGTAAATCACTTAGCAAAGTAGTCCATGGTTAACTGAATAAATATTAGATATTTTATAAATAGCCTTTATGACTTACAGTCATATAATATATAATATAATAAAATGTATCTATTTCTCCCTTTGTTTTCAAAAGAATTCACTGTCATTCATAAGAATTTGTTGTATGAGTGTGTAAGGGGTCCTAATCCAGATCCAATTAAAAAATAGAAGAACCATGTTATTTCAAAAAGAATGGATTTAATACAGAATATTAGTAACATATATGTTAGAAGCCTGGAGGAATAAAAGGGGAAAGTGAAGTAACTCAGAGATAAGGAACTACAGCTAACAGTTTCCACCCCTGGGACTAGGGAACAGACGGAAGAAATGGTGCTGTAGGAACTAGCACTGGGGTGGAGCAGCTCTCAGAAGTTGGGGGATTGGAAGAGACAGTCAGGAGACACTGCCCAACAACAGAAGAGCAGAATTAGAGCCGGAGAAGAACTCAGGGTTCTTTGCAGCTTTTGGCTTCTCATCTCACATTGGTGCCTCCAACTGGGGAAACCCAACAGGGAGTCAACCTGAAAATGTCAACTGGAAATTTTTTGCACACACATGGTTCCTGAATTACCTAGCAGAGTAGAAACTAAGACACATGAGGTAAATTTCTGGTTAAGGGACATGTCTATAACTGTGGCTATACAAAGAAATATAGCTTTGTCCTAATCTTAAAGTTAACAGAAAAAATTACTGAATATCATTTCATTGCATAAAATATAAAGGAACATCAATTGTTTTATTCATCCATGCATTCATGGCACAATGTTCTAGAGAAATTTTCTGCCTGAAAAATGGTGCTGGGTCTGGCTGTATTAACATGGAAGTAGGTAGTTATAAACACCATAGATAAGAGAGAAAAGACATTCAGAGATGACAGAAGTTGTTTGTTCATACACTGTCAAATCCATGATCGTCTTCCAGGTGGAAGGGGATTTGTTTCCACTTGCTCATGTTTTTATCATTGTCTTTCTGCAACTGATATTCTAAATGTATATCTGTGTTCAGAATAATACAATACAGAGGACAGACTGATAACTGACAACTTGGGTTCCAGTCCCAGATACGGCTTTTTTACCTGTGTGTCCTCAGGCAAATGAATTAACCACTTTGAGCCTCAAAGTTCTCATAAGGAAAATAAGGATAATGTTAGTACTTATTCATAACATTGTATTCAATGAGTCAAGGTACATAAAATTCTTTAGAACCATGTCTGCCACTGAATTAGAACTATATAGATGTTTTTTTTCTTTTTGGTTATTGTTTCTATAGCTGATTTTGGTGAAGTGTTTGGAATTTTTGGTCCTAGTTTATTGCATTCATTTTTTCATATTATTTGGATTTCTGCAAAATAACATGATCTGTAAAGGTCACCAAATTTTCCATACTATTGCTTGATATATTTAATTTTATTCAGCCATTTATTTATTCTAATCAAAGTTTCTCTGTGGCAGATGAGAGTCACTCAATTGTAAATAAGACTATATGAAATAGATATAGAAACTTGACATTTATGTTGGTTCAAGCAGCTGATTGAATATGCCCATCCTGCTCCCTGAAGACTACATCAAAGGATGTACTTTCCTACCCAACACCATGCTCAAATCTTTTATTGTATAGCTAAAAATGTTTTTCTAGGAAACTTTTCTATTAGGGGGACTGTGGGAGAGGCTTTGTTCTTTTCTCACTGAAAATGTGCTTCTCAGAGGGGAAAAAATGGATCCAAATAGAGCTTATATTTTAGTTCCCTCTCTTATAACCTCTACATGCATCAAGGGGACTCTAGTACTGCCAGTCACTTCTCTACTATCAGGAGCAGTGATTAAAGTATAAATTGCATGAAGTTCGCAAGTCATCAGAGACTTTTACAGATGACAAGGATTAATGTTGCATTTTTTATGGCCTAACCTATAGAACAGGAATAAAAAGTGTATACATTTCACATGTTGAAACTTAAGCAAAGTCACAATAAAATGTATTTAGATTCCTTCTAAAAGAGTTCTGAGAATATTTATAAATATTGTGTGTGAATGCCTATTTTTTCCAAGAGCTAACTAATTTTCTTTCTCTCATACACAGACATTAAATTAAATTACCTTTTGAGTATTGCCTATAATGATAAATAATTTAGTTGAGACCTATCTCTCCAGAAATTTCAATGCAACAATATCTAATAGCCATAAAAAAGATGTTCAGCCTTTTTTACTGCCACCAAAATGATTGTGAACATTGTGTTTTCCTTTCTACTTTAATTTCTTTTTAAACAGGCAAAATGCATAAATTCTAAATAGTCAGTTCAATGCATTTGATGAAACACACATCTGTCACCACAGAAAGTTTTCTTGTGTCTCAGTTATTGTCTGAGAGACCTATCCACATTGTCTCACATCTCATTAACTGCTTCTCTCTATTGTTGAGTAACAGACAGGGTAGTTTTACCAGAATTTGTCTATATGTTCTCCTGTTGGTAGGCATTTGATTTATTTCCAGATTTAGACTGTTATAGTTTATAGTTACTGATTACTAATTTGTTGTGATACTAATTTGTATGTGTGCTTACATGTGTTTATTCAACATCAGTTATATTCTACCTGTGAGCAAAATATAAGTTACTGATTCACTTTCTAAATGTGTTTTTCATGAGCAAAAATAATAAATGTTGTCTGATTTGCCAATTTTTTTCCATTTTAGCAGTTCTTTTTGTATCCTATCTGAAAAATATTTGCCTATTCCCATGGTTACAAATATATTCTCCTGCTTTATTTTACAAACTTTATGGCTCTAGCATTTTTGCTCAGATCTATGATTCAGCTTTGAATAAATATTCTTTACAAAATGAATTAGGTTTTGAAAAAAATAATATTTATATTTTCCATACAAATATCCAGTTAATTCAATAGCATTGGACTTAGTGCCCACAAAAAAGTATTAGTGATATTTATAGAGTTTAAAGACTTTTGCACTTGATGACCCTGAGTTAAATAGGTTAGTTTAGAACACAAGTCTTCATATCTTGGTAAGAGTGTATAACATTTATTTTTTTGAACAATTATTACATAAAGGAATATAACATAACATAAGACAATATAATATATAAACAGTTTTATGGACTGAATTGCCTCTCCCAAAAATTCATATATTGAAGTCCTAACTTCTAGTCTCTCAGATATGACTTTATTTGGAGACAGAACCTTTCAAGAAGTAATTAAGTTAAAATGAGGCTATTAGGATGGGCCCTAATCCAGTATGATTGGTGTCCTTGAAAGAAGAGACAGACACCAGTAACCTCAAAGAAAAGGCTGAGTTTGGCCACAGGGAGAAGACAGCCAATTACATCTACAAGGTAAATAACAAGGACTCAGGAGAACCTGACACCTTGACCTTAGATTTTCAGAATCCAGAATTATGAGAAATTAAATTTCTGTTGTTTATGCCAGCCAGGGAGTGGTGTTTTGTTATAGCAGCCCTGGCAAACTAGTACGGCAGCCTTTGCAAGCTAAATACATGGTGTTAGCCAGAAACAAATATTCTGAATATAGGGAGAGGTAGCCTGAAACAGGTACCTTGGATTCTTAGGTTCAGGTTCCAGTGTTTGCCCCTTCTGATCATCCACAGCATGCCTATGTCTGAAACAAGCTGAGAGAGCTAAAATCATTTTTTTTTATTGTAAGAAGCGATGAGGATGGATCTACCATATTTCTCTTCTGCTCATGTATTATGTTCTCTTCTGATCCCCGGCCTCCCCACAACAGACACTAAACTCCAGCTGTTTTGAAAACTTGTAATCTTAAATTTCAAAAGAATAATCTCCAGCAGATTCCTGCTAATTGTTTGACTTAGGCCAAAAAAAAAGAGAGTTTTATTGAGGAACCTTCCATTTTTTTCCTCATTCATGATAGAATTAAAGAATGGGAAGTTTTCAGGCCAACTCAAGATTTCTGACAACTTGAACATCTCTCTCGCTACAATGGAGAGAAAAGTAAGTCTTCCCCCCTTCAGCATTCCTGGTGTGGGCAGCTGATGACAGCGAAATAAAAATAGAAGAGCAGCATAAGCAATGTCAGCTTGAATTCTGTTCATGTCTATTTAAATAATAAAAATTACCATTTCTCAAGTGAATTTAAGCTACTAAGGATAAAAAAAGAAAAGTGCTAACAGTAACTCAAATCCTTTCCATAATGTTCCATCATCCTCAGTAGTTTAAAATTTCCATTTAAAAAAAAAGCCTAAGAATAAAGTTAAACCTCCAATTAAGTCTTAACTAGTGAATTTTATGTATATTTTATGTTAGTATTAAATTATTTAATTTAGAGGAAACAGAGTGCTCCAAGGGTCTGAAGACAGCCTGAATATCAAGATGCTCTTGATGAATGAAATGAATATAAACAAAGGGATGTAAAGTGTCAGTTTAATTAGATATCACGTTTTAGGTTGAGCTATCAAAAAGAAGTTGTTCAGAATTAAATGTATTACTTAATTTAATGTTTATGACTTACTAGTTGTTTTGTGAAAAAAGTCTATGGTAGTCAGACTTTAATCCATATCAGTTTATGAAAAAATGTTGCATTTTTCTGATAATGTATCCTTTTTTATTTGTTTGGTAAAGTTTTACTCCAAACTTCCCCAAAGAATACTCTATAGTAGTGACATTGTGACATTATGGTTTCAGAAAAAAGGACACATACCAGTTCACTCAATGAAAAGGTTTTCACTCAAAAACATGTTATGAAACAAAATTGAATGGTATATCTTGTTTGGATGAGTGCAAAAAGTCCTTTTTGTTCTGTATACTTAGATAAAATGGAAGAGATGCTACGATTTTGGAATATTGTTCATATTTGGTTTTCCCGAGCTTCAGAGTTTAGCCTTTATTTTGCCCTAGAGGTATTTCCTGTGGTAAAGCTCTATTTTAACATGAATTGAATGTACAATAAACATGAGTCCCCAAAAGACTAGACATTTAGAGAAGATAGTACAGAAAGAAGGAAAAGGAATGAATATATTGAACTTTAATACGTTTCATTTTATGTACAAACTGTATTTATGTATTTAATTTCAAATTATTTATAACCTGTATAAAACGTTTTTGAGGTGTTCACTTGACAGGTGCTTCTGTGAAAATTAGATATTTTGGTTTACGTATGTATCATGTTTTTTTCCTATTAATACTAAAGGAATTTCTTTTCATTTAATGTTTTTTCACTTAGTGGTAGGGTCTTGAGGAGTCAATTAAAATCAATAAGAAGAGATACTGATACTTAGTGATTTTAAAAAGTGGTCCTACTTTCAAAATACACATGAGGACAGAATAATTCAAAACTATCTTTACTAAATAGTGGAATCCAAAGTAGTAGTGTGAATATATAAAGCTTGTGTGATACTACTTTTTCTCTTAATTGCCACAGGCAAGTGTGCTGGAGGCATTGATTTCTGGTGAGGTGGAATCCAGCATCTGAACATAACAATCCCTTGTAAAATGATACCTGAATCAAATCTAAAAGTTCCAAGGTTGTGTTTTATTGTTCCACATAATGTCCTAAGATTGCAATTAAAGACTCAGGGGTTTGGATTTCCCAGAATTCTTGGTTGTGGCAGAGAAGCACAAAAAACAAATTTCCACTCAGCAAAAAAATAATTCAATGTCATTGGCCTTCTTTAGTATTTTTTTATGTATATTATGTCTCCCAGCTTTTATTCTTTCACATAACAGATCAGAGTAACTGCTTTTGTGAACTTTGGTTGGCACAACATTGCATAGCATATTATCTTATCCAAAGAAGCAAATAACATAATATAAGTTTATCTAAAAATGCTTTCTGTTACAAATGCTTAACTTTAGGCCTCTAGTTTTGTCAGTTCCATCAACAAAAAAATCTCCACATTCAACTTCCTTATTTAATACTAATCTTCAACACAACAATAAAGGTAGTTTACACTAATTATTTTTTTTAAAAAAAAGACATTTCTTACCTCTTTGTGTAAGATTTTACTGTTGGAAAAGGAATTCTGGAAAAGCCACTTAGGAAAATTTTCTATTTTAAAGATCTAAGAAAATACTATCATGAATATTAGACTAACAAATTACATTTTCTAATGATTCTTCCAAAATAAAATAATACCCAATTATCTTATTTTTATATAACATATAAATATATACTTATGTAGATATGCATATAATATATATAGCATATATGATAGGCTATAATAACCATGTCCAATATATATGCCATAAAAAAATTTATACAAATAAATTTGAGCATTTATATATTATTACAGGCATGAATTAAAGGAAAAATATGTTCCAGATGGTATTTAAACTCCAATTGTGATAAATTTTTGTGAAAGCTAATATTAATTATCCTCACTGTACCCAGGACATAAAATTTTTTTAAACAGGACAATACCTACTTTTTCCAGACACTTTGCTGGAGTCTAAGGACACATGAAATTGGGCTCTGCTCATTTTGCTCAGTTATGAAGCTCGCCTTGCACTCCCTGTGTGTTGTCACCCCCACGGTAGTGAAAGTTTCTCTACCAAAAGCATAGTTTCCATACTAAACTCACTGCTGTAGCATACTAACAGGAGGGAAATTTTAAAGGGTCTTTCCTTAGCAAATAAATCTGTAGACAGCTTCTAATAAACACCACTGTGGCATATCTTTCTAGTTATTTTAATTTTAATAGGAAATGGGAATGGTATTCATGAAAATGCCAATTTGACATTCCAAATGTGCCACTCCTTACAGACTTCACACAGCTCTCCCCTTTCCTGCATAATTCAAATATAAATAAAATCTATCAAAATGAACATTTCTAAACTCAAAGCAAAGTTTCATCAGTATTTTCCCAGTGTTCAGGGGCATGGCCAGATAGATACCTCATTTCTCTCTGTCAAGAGTCACTCAGCCTACACTGGTCATTTCAGTGTATCCCCATCAGTCATCCCTAATCCCCCAAAGATAACATTGGGGAGAATGAAATAACACAGAGACTTTAATCCTCTCTTTTTTATGTCAGTCTTTTTTAAGTAGGAAGATCAGCTTTGATAGTGGATTAGTGCATGCCACATGTTCTCTTTAGAACATCATAGATTGGATTTAGCACAAAAATAGATTTTTCTGATCTGTAAACAGCATCAGCTGAATCCATATATCACATGAATATCCTGCCAGAGCACCAGAGTGTTCTTTTCATCATTCAGCCAGTTTTTTAACTCCCTTTTAGCATAATTTCCAAGCATTTGCATCTGTCACTTGGAGCTGAGCATTGTGAAGCTTCACCACCATTCTGGGCAACTGGAATTTGGTTGCATTGATGCATTTCCTGACTTAGATGCCAATAAAATATATTTAAATGGCTTTAAGCTTGTTGGCTTAAGTTTACATAGAGGTACTGCTTCAGCTATCTTTTCAGAGCTTACTTAAGCCTCAAATCGGCAGGCTGAGCACACGTTGTAACAACCCTGATTCCTAGGGTTGGATTTTGACAACGTTCCACCATTACACTAGGTGTAAGCATGATGGAATTGATTAGGATTACCCATTTTCTTAAATTTCATGTTTGTTTGTTTGTTTGTTTTTTGGTAGGCCAATGAAGAAATCCCTCCCCAAAATTACTGATGTCTAGAAAAGAAAATTCCGTTTAGTGTCATTTTAGTATAACCATGCCAACTCAAATTCAAACATACCCAGATGTCTGCTGTGTCAAGACATTCCATTGAGAGAGAAGGTCCCCACCATCTCAGCTGAATTAAGAAAAAAAAAGCAACATTGTCCTTATCTACCTTTTCACTCACTAATTTGAAAAATATTAAACATATTAAGAAAAAGTGAATCTGAAAGGTCTAAAAATGAGTCAATGTTTCTTTAGTCAGAATGGTTTAGAATTAGAAACAACCTTGGAGGCTTCAGTGTTTCATTTCAAAGCCAAATACTGTGCTAGTTATCTGCTATGTGTTCAAAGATGAATCCAGCATACTCACTAGTCCCCAGAATTTTCCCCAGTAATAAGAGACAAGTCTCTGAAGAATAACAGCAACAGATTAACTCCTACAACAACAATTTGAATGAGAAGTTATCAGTGTGCACAAAAGAAAGTGTTTCTGCCTTGAAAGAACATGGAGTATTCTTAGAGGAGGTAGCCTGAACTGAGTCACTCATTCATTTGTTTAAAAATATGTTTTTGGGATGATATTTTTGTGCCATGTATTTCCATGGTCTCTCATAACCTTCTTTGAAGGATGAGTTTTATTTCTCTCTCCAGGGAAAGAGAGACTATTTTCCACAGCTCCTTCCTTGAATAACAGTCCCTTTATTCCTTATCCAACTAAACATTTACAGAAGCTGAATTATGTTTGGATTTAATCCGAATGGTTCTGTAATTAGGAAAGGAGATGAGGGCAGATCTTGAGGCGAGAACACACATATTCGTCTAGGGGAGAAACTCCAGCAGAGGGAGTATGCTGGTCTCTAATAGGGAGGAGTGGGCTACTTCTACGTGAACAGATGGGCTGGCAGAATCTGTGAACGTAAGATTGCTTAGTGCATCAACCCAGATGTCTACATCATATGACTGTCATTGTACTGCTCAATCACAGCTTGAACTACCTTGGTTCACTGTATTAGTTTCTTTGAAACTCTGGTAATTTAATCATGATGTCTTTGACCTGGTCTTCAGCTTTAACTGTTCTTTAGCTGCAGTCAGGGTTCACTATGCTACCAAGGAAACCCCCTACCTTTCACACTTAATTTTTAATTTCTGTCCAATCACAGTAGCCCTTTAGGTTTTCTCAAAGCATCTATTCCACTTAGCAACAGCTTCTTGATGTCACTTGTCAGTTGTTTATGTCAGTTGTTACTAAGTCCATCTCTCTCAAGGTTGTAATACCTGGTCCCTGCTAGTGTGCTCCTCTCCGCTGATGCAGCAGGCCAGTTCACTGCTAGAGAAAGTTTAACAGCGGCGTCTCTCCCTTGTGCCAGAGTCATCGGTGCTCATCTAACACTAGTGATGGGCCTTAGATGTGAGCTAGCAGGTGAGGAAGCTCCTGAATTCTATCACTTATTTCTCTGATCAGTTCTGGCAAACATGATTGTGGAAAGCAGAATCTAGGAAGATTAATGTGCAAGAATTTTATCTTAGAGCAGCATTTGAAGACTTCGAAAAGAAATGAAGTGGTCCTTGGGGGCAGAGCCAGGATGGCGGCGTGAGTAGAGCAGAGGAACTCTCCTCCCAAAACCACATAGAATTATGAAAATATAACAAAGACAACTTCCTAAAATAGAGACCAGAAGACACAGGACAACATCCAGACCACATCCACACCTGCAAGAACCCAGCACCTCACAAAGGGGGTAAGATGCAAGCGGCGGGTGGAAAGAAACTGGAGCGGTTTTTTTCCTTTTTTTTGGCGAGTGCTTTTTGGAAGCCTTAAAGGGACAGGGACCCCAATACTAGGGAAACAGGGCAGCAAGACCAGTGAGCGGGTGCCTGACATCCGTGCCTGAGTACAAACAATATCGCGCTTTTCTCCCCCTTTTTTTTTTTTTGGCGAGTGCTTTTTGGAAGCCTTAAAGGGACAGGGACCCCAATACTAGGGAAACAAGGCAGCAAGACCGGTGAGCAGGTGCCTGAGACCGGTGCCTGGGGACAAAGAAAATCATGCTTTTTTTCCTCTTTTTTTTTTTCCTCTTTCGTTGTTGCTGTTGTTGTTTTGGTTTGGAGAGTGCTTATTGGAAGTCTTAAAGGGGCAGGAGAGGACACTTAGCCCAGAGGCAGGGAATCTGGGGATCTCTGGGCACTCTAACCCCCTGGGCAACAGGGAGCACAGAGGACCATTAGAGAGATAAATAGCCTCCCAGCCACTCCCACTCCAACGGGGCTCCACCATTTTGGAGGAGCAGCCCCAGCCAGGCCATGCCCACAGCAACAACGGATATAAACTCCATAACAAACGGGCAGGTAGCAGAAGCCTTGTCTGTGCACAGCTGCCAAGCATAAGCCACTAGACGTCGCTATTCTCCCAGGAGAGGGAGGCCACTAACCAACAAGAAGGAAAGCTCTTCCAGCTGTCACTCGTACCAGCTCTGCAAACTCTCTCTATCACCATGAAAAGGCAAAACTACAGGCAGACAAAGATCACAGAGATAACACCTGAGAAGGAGACAGACCTAACCAGTCCTCCTGAAAAAGAATTCAAAATAAAAATCATGAACATGCTGACAGAGATGCAGAGAAAAATGCAAGAACAATGGGATGGGATGCAGAGAAAAATACAAGAGCAATGGGATGAAGTCCGGAGGGAGATCACAGATGTCAGGAAGGAGATCACAGAAGTGAAACAATCCCTGGAAGGATTTATAAGCAGAATGGATAAGATGCAAGAGGCCATTGAAGGAATAGAAACCAGAGAACAGGAACGTATAGAAGCTGACATAGAGAGAGATAAAAGGATCTCCAGGAACGAAACAACACTAAGAGAATTATGTGACCAATCCAAAAGGAATAATATTTGTATTATAGGGGTACCAGAAGAAGAAGAAAGAGGAAAAGGGATAGAAAGTCTCTTTGAAGAAATAATTGCTGAAAACTTCCCCAAACTGGGGGAGGAAATAATCGAACAGACCACGAAATTACACAGAACCCCCAACAGAAAGGATCCAAGGAGGACAACACCAATACACATAATAATTAAAATGGCAAGGATCAAGGAAAAGGAAAGAGTTTTAAAGGCAGCTAGAGAGAAAAAGGTCACCTATAAAGGAAAACCCATCAGGCTACATCAGACTTCTCGACAGAAACTCTAAAGGCCAGAAGAGAATGACATGATATATTTAATGCAATGAAAGAGAAGGGCCTTGACCAAGGATACTGTATCCAGCACAACTATCATTTAAATATGATGGCAGGATTAAACAATTCCCAGACAAGCAAAAGCTGAGGGAATTTGCTTCCCACAAACCACCTATATAGGGCATCCTACAGGGACTGCTCTAGATGGGAGCACTCCTAAAAAGAGCACAGAACAAAACACACAACATATGAAGAATGGAGGAGGAGGAATAAGAAGGGAGAGAAGAAAAGAATCTCCAGACAGTGTATATAACAGCTCAATAAGTGAGCTAAGTTAGGCAGTAAGATACTAAAGAAGCTAACCTTGAACCTTTGGTAACCATGAATCTAAAGCCTGCAATGGAAATAAGTACATATCTCTCCATAGTCACCCTAAATGTAAATGGACTTAATGTACCAATCAAAAGACACAGAGTAATAGAATGGATAAAAAAGCAAGACACATCTATATTCTGCTTACAAGAAACTCACCTCAAACCCAAAGACATGCACAGACTAAAAGTCAAGGGATGGAAAAACATATTTCAGGCAAACAACAGTGAGAAGAAAGCAGGGGTTGTAGTACTAATATCAGAGAAAATAGACTTCAAAACAAAGAAAGTAACAAGAGATAAAGAAGGATACTACATAATGATAAAGGGCTCAGTCCAACAAGAGGATATAACCATTCTAAATATATATGCACCCAACACAGGAGCACCAGCATATGTGAAACAAATACTAACAGAACTAAAGGGGGAAATAGACTGCAATGCATTCATTTTAGGAGACTTCAACACACCACTTACCCCAAAGGATAGACCCACCAGGCAGAAAATAACTAAGGACACACAGGCACTGAACAACACACTAGAACAGATGGACCTAACAGACATATATAGAACTCTACATCCAAAAGCAACAGGATATACATTCTTCTCAAGTGCACATGGAACATTCTCCAGAATAGATCACATACTAGCTCACAAAAAGAGCCTCAGTAAATTCCAAAATATTGAAATTCTACCAACCAATTTTTCAGACCACAAACGTATAAAAGTAGAAATAAAATCTACAAAGAAAACAAAAAGGCTCACAAACACATGGAAGCTTAACAACATGCTTCTAAATAATCAATGGATCAATGAACAAATCAAAATAGAGATCAAGGAATATATAGAAACAAATGACAACAACAACACAAAGCCCCAACTTCTGTGGGATGCAGCGAAAGCAGTCTTAAGAAGAAAGTATATAGTGATCCAGGCACACTTGAAGAAGGAAGAACAATCCCAAATGAATAGTCTAACATCGCAACTATCGAAACTGGAAAAAGAAGAACAAATGAGGCCTAAAGTCAGGAGAAGGAGGGACATAATAAAGATCAGAGAAGAAATACACAAAATTGAGAAGAATAAAACAATAGCAAATATCAATGAAACCAAGAGCTGGTTCTTTGAGAAAATAAACAAAATAGATAAGCCTCTAGCCAAACTTATTAAGAGAAAAAGAGAATCAACACAAATCAACATAATCAGAAATGAGAATGGAAAAATCATGACAGACCCCACAGAAATACAAAGAATTATTAAAGACGACTATGAAAACCTATATGCTAACAATCTGGAAAACCTAGAAGAAATGGACAACTTCCTAGAAAAATACAACCTCTCAAGACTGACCAAGGAGGAAACACGAAAGTTAAACAAACCAATTACGAGCAAAGAAATTGAAACAGGAATCAAAAAACTACCCAAGAACAAAACCCCAGGGCCGGACAGATTTACCTCGGAATTTTATCAGACACACAGAGAAGACATAATACCCATTCTCCTTAAAGTGTTCCAAAAAATAGAAGAGGAGGGAATACTCCCAAACTCATTCTATGAAGCCAACATCACCCTAATACCAAAACCAGGCAAAGACCCCACAAAAAAAGAAAATTGAAGACCAATATCCCTGATGAACATAGATGCAAAAGTACTCAACAAAATATTAGCAACCATTTCAAAATACATCAAGAGGATCATACACCATGACCAAGTAGGATTCATCTCAGGGATGCAAGGATGGTACAACACTTGAAAATCCATCAATGCCATCCACCACATCAACAAAAAGAAGGACAAAAACCACATGATCATCTCCATAGACACTGCAAAAGTATTTGACAAAATTCAACATCCATTCATGATAAAAACGCTCAACAAACTGGGTATAGAGGGCAAGTACCTCAACATAATAAAGGCCATATATGAGAAACCCACAGCCAACATCATACTGAACAGCAAGAAGCTGAAAGCTTTCCCTCTAAGATTGGGAACAAGACAGGGATGCCCACTCTCCCCACTGTTATTCAACATAGTACTGGAAGTCCTAGCCATGGCAATCAGACAAAACAAAGAAATACAAAGAATCCAGATTGATAAAGAAGAAGTTAAACTGTCACTATTTGCAGATGATATGATACTGTACATAAAAAATCCTAAAGACTCCACTCCAAAACTACTAGAACTGATATCGGAATACAGCAAAGTTGCAGGATACAAAATTAACACACAGAAATCTGTAGCTTTCCTATACACTAACAATGAACCAATAGAAAGAGAAATCAGGAAAACAATTCCATTCACAATTGCATCAAAAAGAATAAAGTACCTAGGAATAAACCTAACCAAAGAAGTGAAAGACTTATACTCTGAAAACTACAAGTCACTCTTAAGAGAAATTAGAGGGGACACTAACAAATGGAAACTCATCCCCTGCTCATGGCTAGGAAGAATTATTATTGTCAAAATGGCCATTCTGCCCGAAGCAACATACAGGTTTGATGCAATCCCTATCAAATTACCAGCAACATTCTTCAATGAATTGGAACAAATAATTCAAAAATTCATATGGAAACACCAAAGACCCCGAATAGCCAAAGCAATCCTGAGAAAGAAAAATAAAGTAGGGGGAATCTCACTCCCCAACTTCAAGCTCTACTACAAAGCCATAGTAATCAAGACAATTTGGTACTGGCACAAGAACAGAGCCACAGACCAGTGGAACAGAGTAGAGACTCCAGAAATTAACCCAAACATATATGGTCAATTAATATTTGATAAAGGAGCCATGGACATACAATGGCAGAATGACAGTCTCTTCAACAGATGGTGCTGGCAAAACTGGACATCTACATGTAGGAGAATGAAACTGGACCATTGTCTAACCCCTTATACAAAGGTAAACTCAAAATGGATCAAAGACCTGAATGTAAGTCATAAAACCATTCAACTCTTGGAAAAAAACATAGGCAAAAACCTCTTAGACATAAGCATGAGTGACCTCTTCTTGAACATATCTCCCCGGGCAAGGAAAACAACAGCAAAAATGAGCAAGTGGGACTGCATTAAGCTGAAAAGCTTCTGTACAGCGAAGGACACCATCAATAGAACAAAAAGGAACCCTACAGTATGGGAGAATATATTTAAAAATGACAGATCCGATAAAGGCTTGACGGCCAGAATATATAAAGAGCTCACATGCCTCAACAAACAAAAAACAAATAACCCAATTAAAAAATGGGCAGAGGAACTGAACAGACAGTTCTCCAAAAAAGAAATACAGATGGCCAACAGACACATGAAAAGATGCTCCACATCGCTAATTATCAGAGAAATGCAAATTAAAATTACAATGAGGTATCACCTCACACCAGTAAGGATGACTACCATTCAAAAGACAAACAACAACAAATGTTGGCGAGGCTGTGGAGAAAGGGGAACCCTCCTACACTGCTGGTGGGAATGTAAATTAGTTCAACTATTGTGGAAAGCAGTATGGAGGTTCATCAAAATGCTCAAAACAGACCTACCATTTGACCCAGGAATTCCACTCCTAAGAATTTACCCTGAGAACGCAGCAATCAAGTTTGAGAAAGACAGATGCACCCCTATGTTTATCGCAGCACTATTTACAATAGCCAAGAACTGGAAGCAACCTAAATGTCCATCGGTAGATGAATGGATAAAGAAGATGTGGTACATATACACAATGGAATACTACTCAGCCATAAGAAGAGGAAAAATCCTACCATTTGCAGCAACATGGATGAAGCTGGAGAGTATTATGCTCAGTGAAATAAGCCAAGCAGAGAAAGAGAAATACAAATGATTTTACTCATCTGAGAAGTATAAGAACAAAGGAAAACCTGAAGGAACAAAACAGCAGCGGAATTACAGAACCCAAAAATGGACTAACAGGTACCAAAGGGAAAGGAACTGGGGAGGATGGGTGGGCAGGGGGGTATAAGGGGGGGGAAGGAGAGTGGGGGGTATTAAGATTAGCATGCATAGTGGGGGTAGGGAGAAAGGGGAGGGAGGGCTGTACAACACAGAGAGGACAAGTAGTGATTCTACATTTTGCTATGCTAATGGACAGTGATCGTAATGTGGTTTTTAGGGGGGACCTGATATAGGGGAGAGCATAGTAAACATAGTATTCTTCATGTAAGTGTAGATTAAAGATTAAAAAAAAAATCAGTTCCTGTGTGCTGACCTGCAATGAGTTCTACACAGTGGTATAGAGGGCATGTCAAAGTGTGGGCAAAGGGTCTGTTTGTTTCTATGCAGAAGATCAAGGCCTAGCTTGGCTACCCAGAAAATGAACTAAGATACGATATGAGGAGGAGCTTCTGGCATCAGCTCTCTCTGGAGGACTCGTGCCGGGGGATGATCATCAAAAAGCCTCCACAGGGATCTGGGTGATGCTGCGGTTGTGGCTGCATCCACCTCACCGTTTCCTGGACTTGCCATTGGAATGAGGAGGGAGATGTCTAGGCTGGCATGTGCATACAGTGAGACAACGAATTTGACTGGATCTGTACTGTTGGAACTCAACCAGGAGTTGGGAGGGGTGCAAGTTGTAATGCTCCAAAATCTTACGACTATAGACTATCTATGGTTAAAAGAACATATGGGATGTGAACAGATCCCAGAAATGGGTTGCTTTAATCTGTCTGACTTCTCTCAGACTATTCAAGTACAGTTGAACAATATCCATCATATCATAGACTAATTTTCACAAATGCCTAGGGTGCCTAAATGGTTTTCTTGCCTTCACTGGAGATGGCTGGTAATTATAGATTTGCTTTGTTTATGTCACCGTATTCCTATTATGTTAATATGTGTGCACAAGTTAGTTAGTAGTTTAAAACCTATACATGCTTAAGGTACTCTACAAGAAGATATGTCAAAGAAATAATCAATCCTCCCATGTTTTCTTCCATATGCTACCTCTATAGCTTTTCTTCTTCCTTCCTAATTACAACCCTTAAATAGAATTCATGCCTCATATCGAATTTCCCGAGTATCATAATTCCTCCAGGTGGTAAAGATACCTCGAGATAAGTGCTGGGCATAGAAGCCACAGGGCATAAATCTGCAAAGAAGTAAAAAGCTAACCTTTTCAAACAATATGGCTTCTCTCTCACTTACCAACTTTACATTTCTCTGTATGGCCCCGGAAGATGACTGGTTAGCCAGAGACGGGTAAGACTCCTCAAGGGAGGAACAACCGAAGACAGGCACAGTCGCAGGGGGGCCATCAGGTGAGAAATTGGTGAACAACAGTGGTGAAGCTTAGAACCTCACACCACCCCTCCCCTGTGTTGAGAGAAAGCTTCTGCATTCATGGATGTTTTATTGCCCTTGTCTAGCTCGGATTAGCACATAGTCTACAGGCACACACCTGATCATATACAATTGCTCTCTTACAACACTAAACTATGTTTTCTACCTTTATCTTGCATCTACCTACCACTTCAGCAGTTTATTAAAAATAAAAATAATAATAATAATAAAGGGAGAAATGTGGGATCCACATATAAATCAAGTATAAAAATCAAACGAATATTCATATTTGACCTGATTGTTTATAGTTCATAATGCGTGATCAAAACCGAAAGTTTCTGTGATGAATGCCCTTGTACTGTTCACCATGTAACTTATTCACTATGTAAGAATTTGTTCTCCATGTAAGAACTTGTTAGTTATGCTTCAGAAGATTGGAGACTGATGAAAATTAGGCTTGGGGTGGATTAATGATTTTGCATTGAGCATTGACTCCCCTATACAGAATTTTATTGTTGTTAACAACCATTTGATCAATAAATAGGAGAGATGCCCTCTCAAAAAAAAAACAACAACAACAAAAAAAAAAAGGACACACTTCCAATTGTAAAATAAATAAGTAACCAGGATGTAATGTATAGCATAAGGAATATAGTCAAAATATTGTAACAACTTGGTATGGTGATAGCTGGTACCTAGAATTATCATGTATATAAATGTTGAATCACTGTGTTGTACACCTGAAACTAATGTAATACTGTGTGTCAACTACCCTTCAATAAAAAGAAAGGAAGGAAGGAAGGAAGGAAGGAAGGAAGGAAGGAAGGAAGGAAGGAAGGAAGGAAGGAAGGAAGGAAGAAAGGAAGGAAGGAAGGAAGGAAGGAAGGAAGGAAGGAAGGAGTGAGAGAGCGAGGGAGGGAGGGAGGGAGGGAAGGAAGGAAGAAAGGAAGGAAGGAAGGAAGGAAGGAAGGAAGGAAGGAAGGAAGGAAGGAAGGAAAGAAGGAAGGAAGGAAGGAAGGAAGGAGAAATGAAATAAATGAAATGATTGGCTAGAAGGAGAAGCTAAACCATAATAGAGTCCGAACAAAACTCTCAAGCAAACCTACAAAGAGTTCTGATGCTATTATGCTCCTCCAGCACTGTCTGCATTGTCATGAGAGGGTGGGTCTGATATTGCTGAATCTATCACGATTAAATGAAGGTTAGCTTTTGGAAGTGGATTTACCTTGAGCAAAACAACTGACTCCAGAGTGAACATTTTCCAGACAGGGTTGTTCTCTGAGAGTTGTTACCTAGCAACATTCTGAGAAGCTAGAGTACTAAATCTCTTAGTCCTGAAGGTGAATCTAGGTTGTATATGGATTTTGTAATCCACTTTGGAAATTTCACAGGTAATACTACCCTTCAGTGTGTGCTGCCATTTTTAATAAGCTAGAGAATAATGGCATGCCAGAAATTATGACAAATGGACATATGCACCTCAAGCAGTGTCCAAATAGTTTTCAGGGGCTCAGATTGACAGAATCCTCTAGATAAGGGCCACATGCATTCTACAAAAGATGGTGGGTCTGTAAAAAGCCAGGATCATTGTAAGAATTGCTCAGGACTTAGAGCACAGAAAATACCAATGCAATGTCTTCTGCACTAATTACTTAGAATTGGGTCAAATTTCAAAAGTTAAGAGTGCAATCCTCCACAAGACTCCCCTTACTTTAGATACCAGCCACAAGCCTGAGAGCTCTCAGGGGCACCCTCATTTCTGACTAACTGGCTACCAATTTAAGGTTTTCACTAGTCCCTTAGGTTTGATAATTGCTACAGTGACTCACAGAACTCAGTAAAGTGATATCCTTATTACAGATTCAAATTAGAACCAGCCAAAGAAAAGACATGAAGATCAAGGTCTCAGAGGATCTCAAAATCAAAGTTTCCACTGTTCTGTCCATATAGAGTCAGGACATGTCACCCTCCCAGCACATCAATGCATAACAATATGTACAGCATATTGCCAACCAGTGGCATTCTTCTGACTTTAGGTGTTCAAAGCTTTTATGGGGTTTCCTTCTGTAGGCATGATTGATTGAATCATTGGTCATGTGATTAGACTCAGTTTGCAACCCCTTCCTCTGATCACAGGCTGAGCAGATACCACATAACTCAAAACTGGAAGCCCTTAATCACATGGTTGATCTTTCTGTCCTGGTAGCCCTTATCCAGTCATTTCTCATTAGCATAAACTATCCAGAATGCCACTATTAGTCACCTTATTAGAATAAACTACCAGAGCCCACCATATAAAACAAAGATTCTCCTTTTACTTGGGGAATTTCTAGACTCAGAAGCTACTTCTCGTAACTAGGGACAAAGGCCAGCCAAATTCTTTGTTACAGAAAAACCAGCCACTGCACTGAGCCAGTGGGATCCAGACTTCATAGCTCAGAAAAGTGTCTTCTTTCATGCCTTATAAAGGCTCAGTTCACTCCTTCATAAAAGTATTTACCACTTTGGAAAGAGGAAATAGAGGGTATGGAGTGAATGAAAAGGGGGAAGAAAAACTGATCCTTCACACAAAATATTTTTCTAAAAGTCCTAATAGGGAGTCAAACTTGGAATACATGTTGGAAAAAATTTTGACTTTTTTGTTAAATTAAGGTTTAAATTTCTCTGATACCCAGTGGAATTGAGGCTCATAAAGGGTATTAGATCAGCCATAGAAAAAAAAAGAAGTTAATGTTTCTTTATTCATTAGACAGTAATACGAGTGTATTTGGGATGATATTTGATATTTATTGAATATATGTCAGCCACAAATCTAGGAGCTGCAGGTACAATTAATGAACAAAATAAAGTCCCATTTCTCATGGTTCTTATGCTAGTATGAAATATAAACATGTACATAAGCAATAAATAAAGTATGAAACATCTGTAATAGCAGTATTAAAGAGTCTTATAGGACCACATAGATGAGGTATCTAATGAAATTTTGGAAGATGTAATCAGAAAGATACCCAGAAAAAACATCAAAGATGATACTTAAAGAATAAATCAAAATTCTATCTGGGAATGTGGGCTTAGAATTATATGCAAACTACAGATGTATCAGTGTTTCATTTCAAAGGCATTGATTATCAGTAGACCCAAGCATGGAAGGGTTTTATCCAGTTTGTCCAAAATTATCCAGATTTTCCTCATGTAGCCAGTCTAAATACATAAGACCAAATGGCCTTGTCACAGAGGGTGATGGTTTCATGACTGTAGGTCTCCTACATGATGTCAAAGTTCTCTTTTTTTATCTGTGTAGTTCAGATGTTCATCAATCATCAAGATAAAGATTTAGGGAGTGTAATACTAAATCTGTGATTAGCACAAAACCAGGAAGGATAATGAATACAGTATAAGACAGAATCAATATTTAACAAGATTTTGAGAGGTTAGAGTAATTTAATAAAGAAACAAAATAATTAGACTCTGATCGAAAGAAACAATAATAGGAATAGAAATACAAATACATCATAACTGGTGAAAAAAAGTAGAGAGTAAGTATTTAGTTAATTTTACACTTAACAGTGTTACCAGCTGAGATGCTGTTTTTCCAAAAATCATGTCTTGAAAGTGATGAAGGATGAAGCCAACAGACAAGAGTACAGAGGAACCAGCAAATATTTTCATGAGGAGTGAAAAGGAGAGAGCTTCTGCTAATCAGCGAGGACTGCAAGAGAGGATGCCATTTGGGCTGCAGTGTCCAGGGGATTATAAGCACTGGAAAGAAGGAAGTCTACCTGGTTGCCTGGACTTGCTGCTAGGGCTGGGCTGGAATCAGAAAACCCCCTTGTTTCCCAGGCTGGCCATTTCAGGGATGGTTTCTTACACATCCCACTTGGCCAGCTGACCACAATGCCTGATGTTAGTGTCCCACTTAGCTGATCTCTACTTGGGTAACATGTCCTGTTCTACCTACCCCACCAGTTATGTCCTGCAAGAGACACAATGTGCCTGTTAAAATATCAATGCAATCTTGTGGGCCTCAAAAACAAAAATAGCATATCTGTAATAAGAGATTGAAAAACTCTTTGTTGTGCTCTTTTGGGAACATTAGATTTGGTTCTGGGCACTATACTTAATTACACAAATTATTCCCACCCTCTGGTTTAAAGAATCAACCACATGAAACAACTAGCACAAGATATGAAGCATTATAGGTTGGGGAATAAAGATAGAAGTCACAAGTTTTATCAATAGCTTTTCACTGGTACTTATTGTGTAATCACTGTGCCACAGATAGCAGATAGTCTCTTGATCTTAAGAAGTTCTATGAAATGTAGCTTAATTGATACTTGATAGAGGCAGAAATATATCAGAATAGAAAAATTATCAATGAAATACTAGGGTCAATGTTGAAGATGACTAAAATTTGAAGAAACAGTAGTCACTTGTAAACCATGTTAAGCCAGGTAAAAAACAATTACAAAAAAATTAAGGATTTAAGCAAGATATAATATATATTAATTCTAGACTTGCTGCCAAGATTATCCCCTGGAAAAAAGGCAACTGCTGATGAGGTAAACTGAGTTTACTAAACTTATTATAGAAATGAAAACCTCTATTTTTACAAACTCTTAATAGTATGAAAGAGGGAGGAAAGTTTTATTCCCTGGACTCCAGTATTACTTTGATGTAGGACTTTCAAGACAAGAAAAATGACTAAGAGTTCATGTCAGAATTCATGGCACAATGGTATCAGATCAGTAAATATAGCAAGGCCAAAGTCCTAAAACCAATCTGGATGAGTTGACTATTGTCAAGATTAACAGACTTATCTGTGACTTACCTGGGGTGAGCAGACTGTTGATCTGATTAGGTAACTATTTGCCCAGATGAACAAAGTCACGTAAGTGTGCAAATATTTCCTAAAGCATCTAATTTTTGACTAGCAGTCTTACATCGCTGAGTAAGAATTTCTTGAGCAAATCCTTAAGTTTTTTTTGAGACAGGTTGTTTCAGTAACTACTTTTGGTCATTTTCCAGGTGAGGCTAGAGAACTTATCAGTGACATCTTTTGCCGTGTTGGGGAGAAAGCCATTTGCTCTACCCCTTGAGGTTCTTCTAGCTGGTCTAAGAATCAAATTCACATGATACAGATTAACAGGAGAAAAAAACAAAGTTTTTATTAGTATGTATGGGGAAGCCATAGACATAGTCCAAAGACAGTCAGGGACAATATGGTAATGTATGTGATCCTGAACCAAGAAGGGGGTACGTGTCTAAGACTTCAAAGGAAAAGAGAAATAATTCATAGGAATATGAAAAGAGTAAATGTTTGATAAACGACTGTTTGCTGGGTCACACAGAAGCAATAGTGGAGGGCAGAAAGAAGAATTGTAACAGACTTAGCCACATCCCTCCCTGGCTACCACACCTAGTTTACATTTCAATATAATTATCTATGGTGATAACTCTATTCCTGGAGCAGGTCCTCTATCTAAATTATTTTTATGCAGTTGGGGGCTGGGAGGTCAGTGTATCTTTCTGAGTCATTTGAGCCTTGATCGTTCTCAACTCTGAAATAATCTTCATGTAGCAGTGGCACATCTTGGGGTAGCCTGCCCTTGGTCCCACAGTGGTCATTCTGTAAATACAGAATGGGTCCCATACAAAATTTGGCTTGGATGTTGAAAATGATGACAATACACATACACAAAGAGGATTAAGAAGATCTATTACTTGAATTGAGATCTCTCGGAAGAGCGGAGTAAGCCTTGCAAGCAAGTTCTAAATGCCTTGAAATAGCAAGGAAAGGAGATTGGCTCAGAGTTTTATTGTGGTTAAAAGTGGGACTGACCTGAATAGACATTTATCAAAAGAAGACATGCCTGGTAGGGTTTGAAAAGATGTTCAACGTCATTAGTCATCCAGGAATTGCTAATCAAAACTACAATGAGATATTACCTTGCACCTCGCAGGATGGCTATTAACAACAACAAAAAAGATAAATGTTGGTAAGGATATGGAGAAACTGCAACTCTGGTACACTGTCAGTGGGAAAGCTAAATGCTACTACAGTCAATATGGAAAACAGTATAGAGGTTCCTCAGAAAACTAAAAATAGAACAACCATACGATCCAGCAATCCCACTTCTGGGTATACATCGAAATGATGTATTGAAATTAGGATCTCAAAGAGATATTGGCACTCCTACATTCACTGAAACCCTATTTACAATAACCAAGATGTGGAAACAACCTAAGTGTCCATTGATAGATGAACGGATAAATAAAATGTGGTAAATACATACAATGGAATACTATACAGTCTTAAAAGAAAGAAATTCTACAATACATACAACATGGATGAACCTGAAGGACACTATGCTAACTGAAAGATGCCAGTCACAAAGATAAATACTGCATGATTCCAATTATGTGAGTATCTAAAAAGTCAAGTTCATAGAGTCAAAGAGTAGGATGGTGATTTCTAGGAACTAAGGAAAGGGGAAAATGATGAATCACTAATCAATGAGCATGAAGTTCCAGTTAGATGAATAAGCTCTAAAGACCTGCTGTACATCATTGTACCTATAGTCAACAATTATGTATTGTATATGTAAAAAACTTGCTGAAGGAAGTTACCATGTTAAATATTCTTGTCACAATACCATAAAATTTTTTTTAATGAGTAAATAATTAAAGTGCTCAAAGACATGAAAGAAAAATGGGACTGGAGCATGCATGGTTGAATCTCTGGCATCAAAGGAGTGAGCACCCAGGATTTCTTATCAGCTTGCCCAAATGAGAACCAGAATGCAAGAAGGAATATTGAAGTTTAAATGGTGTTAGCAGTCAAATGTTTAAAAAAAAAAAAAAATTGAGTAAGACTCCTTATTGTGCCATGACCCATTTTCAACCCAAAATATAACTTGGGGATGTTGAATAACTATGTAATGTTTAGGCTCACTCATCAAGAACACTCCCATATCAGGAGATAAATTTTGTAGTAGCAAGATCACCAAGGGGATCTAAAGAAAAGAGCTTGAGATTGAGCATAAGTGGGGCATCTTTTTAAAAGTGAGACAGTTTGGGCATATAAACCATGATTTCCTTAGCTCTTGTCAATGTCTAATTTTGTAAAAGTTTGGTTAAAAATCTAGCAAGCAGAAATGGTCCATGTGGATTGTTTCAGTGCAGAAATAAAACTCCCACCCTAAGTATGTTATTTAGATTTCTGGCTCTTGGGCCTGTTGTGGTACTTGCCATCTAAAAAGTCACTTAGAAAACCAGATTTGGTACAGTTACAGGTGGAGTTCATTCTCCTTAGTTCTGGTCCCCATGGCAACAAATAATTGAAAGACAGAGACACAGTAGTTAAGCAAAGTGAAAGTTTTACTTGAATACACTTCAAGGGAAAGGTGGGCCAGAGTCACGGTAAAGACATAGAACTTTTAGGGGTGGGTCTATTTCCACCACTAGCTGGGATGCACTTCCCTTGATTGACAGTTCTAGTTCTACACCCATTCCTCTTGGTGTCTTTTCACAGAATGCACACAGAGAAGCCCATGGGGGTAGGGGAGGGGAGTGGGGTGCAAAACCACAGTTTTATTTTTAAAAAGTCATGAGGAGGTGTTTGGATGGTTCTTAGTTTTGTTCCATTGCACTTGCATTGGGACCTGTGTGGGACCAGTTTGGCCTGGTCTGATAGGCAAAAAGTTATCTCCCTGCAAATCCTTTGTTGTCCTCGTGTGGGACCCCCTACCTGGGCAGTTTGGTTAGTTTTCCCTTGAATTTAATCTTTCTTTCCCCAGCTGCTCATGTCTGTCTTTTCTACCAGAAATTTGTACAAACAAAAACCTGAATGGCATCAAAATGAAAGAGTACAAATCCAACAGTTGGTTTCATGATGTGTTTTAGCCAAAGAGTGAGCAAATTGCATGCAGATTTTGGATTTATATCAAGAAGTGACTGGGGACAGAAAAAGCAATATTAAGAATAGGAAGTTTGTATTGTCAAGAGGTATTACATGTCTGTAAAAATTCACAAATCTGAAATAAGCAAATGAGAAGGAAAGTATCTAAGATAAAGGGACACAAATGCATGCAGATTACAGTGTAATCATCCATAGTTCTTTTAATCTTATTCTATGGACCTTGGGCAGATGTAGTCTTTGAAGATGTACTTTGAACTGTCATCATCTGCTTGATTAGACAGTTTTGGGTAGAAGCTACCTCCTTCCTACAGTCATCTACTTCTGAAAGATTCTCCCCAAATCCTCATATGGGCACTCTTACTGACAGTGTCTAATTGGAAGATAACTTCTGTCTGTTTAATTGAGAGAGATGAATCCAAGATTCAACACCCTAAGCTCCACTCAAGGTTCAGGAGAAGACTTTGTCTAATGTCTTTTCCAGGTTCTAAGTTGAGAAGAAGCTATTTCATAGTATATTCACAGAAAAAGTTTCTGGTTGCCTGTAACTCTGGAGAGAAAATATGTTCCCAGCCTGAAGCATATAACCTTTGAAATCAAAAGCAGAAAAAGGGAGAAATAAAGTGAGAGAAACCCATTTACTGCTTACAAGCAGTCATCCACTTCTGCTCACCCGTGTCTCTCGCAACCCAGCTGCAAGAAGAGACCCACCCGACCAAACCTCTCTGGTCAAGATATGCCCTTGCTCCCCACAACCCTTGTAATCACCTACTGATATGGAGATGGACACCTACTGTTATGGAGATGCACTAAGGCCAGGTGAGAGATTTTGGAAATACTGCAATTTTACCCACATACCTTTTAATAATGTTATCACATTAAACCTTTAAAATATTTAAAGCCTCTGAGATTTGGGGTGATATTCACGGAGTTCAAGAATTTCTGAAAGTTGGCTTAAGCTTGAAAATTCCATTGGTGTTTTCTACCTTATCTGAACCTTGACAGTTACATGGACTTTGGAGTTTTGAATTAAATATTATGACTCAGAAAGCTCCTTATTAACAGTCCTGGTTAAGTGAATGCTGCTCTTCTCAGAAAGAGAGTTTTAGATTCCTCGGGGAAGAAATAAAATGTCAAGCAACTTTTATTTTTGTCCCTGTGTAAGTTGAAGCTTTAACCTATCTTCGCTACTGATATCTAATAACAAAAATATATTCATAACCAATTGCTGGAGCAATCATTTAAAATTCATCTGGAGATACTCAAAGGAGCCTCAAGGGTTTGACTCAATTTCTTCCACATCTTTACAGTTTTGTCAGGACTGTGTTGCAGACACGTAACACATGAAATACTGCCATTTTGATCATGCATTTAAAGTTTCTCCAGAAATGTCATTTTAAAATAGCAGCAAGATATGATATGAAGAGAATACTGAAGAGCCTATTCAATATAGTATTATGAATATATAGTTAACAAGCATTATGAAAATGGAAGAGTAGGATCTTTTTTCAAAAAAAAATGTAACAGAATAAATTCATAAGCATATGCTCAATGATTACCCTGGAAGTAAGGACATATTGCAAATAGTAGGAACATTGAAAAATCCTCAGGGCCTTTTGATTTATACCCTAAAGTATACTATGACTATTTCTGTTAATAAGATCACTGAAACCTAGAAAAAATTAACTTATAGTCAGCTATTGTACCAATCTGAGTTCAAATATGAGTATATTTTTTTTTTTTTTTTTTTTTTAGAGGGCATCTCTCATATTTATTGATCAAATGGTTGTTAACAACAATAAAATTCAGTATAGGGGGGTCAATGCTCAATGTACAATCATTAATCCATCTCAAGCCTAATTCTCGTCAGTCTCCAATCTTCTGAAGCATAACGAACAAGTTCTTACATGGTGAACGAATTCTTACAGAGTGAATAAATTCTTACATGGTGAACAGTACAAGGGCAGTCATCACAGAAACTTTCGGTTTTGATCACACATTATGACCTATAAACAATCAGGTCAAATATGAATATTCGTTTGATTTTTGTACTTGATTTATATGTTCATCCCACATTTCTCCCTTTATTATTATTATTTTTATTTTTAATAAAATGCTGAAGTGGTAGGTAGATGCAAGATAAAGGTAGAAAACATAGTTTAGTGCTGTAAGAAGGCAAATATAGATGATCAGATGATCAGGTGTGTGCCTATGGACTAAGTATTAATCCAGGCTAGACAAGGGCAGCAAGACATCCACGGATGCAGAAGATTTCTCTCAAAGCAGGGGGGGTGAGGTTCTGAGCCTCACCTCTGTTGATCCCCAAATTCTCACCTGATGGCCCCCCTGCGACTGTGCCTGTCTTAGGTTGTTCCTCCCTTGAGGAATCTTACCCGTCTCTGGCTAACCAGTCATCTTCCGGGGCCATACAGGGAAATGTAAAGTTGGTAAGTGAGAGAGAAGCCATATTGTTTGCAAAGGTTAGCTTTTTACTTCTTTGCAGATTTATGCCCTGTGGCTTCTATGCCCAGCACTTGTCTCGAGGTATCTTTACCACCTGGAGGAATTATGATACTCGGTAAATTCGATATGAGGCACGAATTCTATTTAAGGTTTGTAATTAGGAAGGAAGAAGAAAAGCTATAGATGTAGCATATGAAGGAAACTTGGGAGGATTGATTATTTCTTTGACATATCTTCTTGTATAGTACCTTAAGTATGTATAGGTTTTAAACTACTAACTAATTTGCACACACATATTAACATAATAGGAATACGGTGACATAAACAAAGCAAATCTATAATTACCAGCCATCTCCAGTGAAGCCAAGAAAACCATTTAGGCACCCTAGGCATTTGTGAAAATTTATCTATGATATGATGGATATTGTCCAACTGTACTTGAACCATCAGACAAATTAAAGCAGCCCATTTCTGGGATCTGTTCACATCCCATATGTTCTTTTAACCATAGATAGTCTATAGTCGTAAGATTTTGGAGCATTACAACTTGCACCCCTCCCAACTCCTGGTTGAGTTCCAACAGTACAGATCCAGTCAAATTCCTTGTCTCACTGTATGCACATGCCAGCCTAGACATCTCCCTCCTCCTTCTTATGGCAAGTCCAGGAGACGGTGGGCTGGATGCAGCCACAACCGCAGCATCACCCAGATCCCTGTGGAGGCTTTTTGATGATCATCCCCCGGCACGAGTCCTCCAGAGAGTGCTGATGCCGGAAGCTCCTCCTCATATCGTATCTTAGTTCATTTTCTGGGTATCCAAGCTAGGCCTTGATCTTCTGCATAGAAACAAAGAGACCCTTTGCCCACACTTTGACATGCCCTCTATACCACTGTGCAGAACTCATTGGAGGTCAGCACACAGTAACTGCTTTTTTTTTTTTTTTTTTTTTAATTAAGAGAAAGGAATATTATCAGAAAAGAGTACCTCCATAGCTGATCATCTGACACCCTTTAAGTGATCAACATTAAGGATATTTAAAGCATGTGTTGATCTTTGATTTACCAATAGTTTTATCCTGTTAAGGAGTAATCCCCCTTTTCTTTCTTTCTTTCTTTTTTTTTTTTTTTAATTTTTAATCTACACTTACCTGAAGAATACTATGTTTACTATGCTCTCCCCTATATCAGGTCCCCCCTAACAACCACATTACGGTTACTGTCCATCAGCTTAGCAAAATGTGGTAGAGTCACTACTTGTCCTCTCTGTGTTGTGCAGCCCACCCTCCCCTTTCTCCCTCCCCCCCATGCATGCTAATCTTAATACCCCCCTTCTTCTTCCCCCCCCTTATCCCTCCCTGCCCACCCATCCTCCCCAGTTCCTTTCCCTTTGGTACCTGTTAGTCCATTTTTGGGTTCTGTAATTCTGCTGCTGTTTTGTTCCTTCAGTTTTTCCTTTGTTCCTATACTCCTCAGATGAGTGAAATCATTTGGTATTTCTCTTTCTCCGCTTGGCTTATTTCACTGAGCATAATACTCTCCAGCTCCATCCATGTTGCTGCAAATGGTTGGATTTTTCCACTTCTTATGGCTGAGTAGTATTCCATTGTGTATATGTACCACATCTTCTTTATCCATTCATCTACAGATGGACATTTAGGTTGCTTCCAATTCTTGGCTATTGTAAATAGTGCTGCGATAAACATAGGAGTGCATCTGTCTTTCTCAAACTTGATTGCTGCGTTCTTAGGGTAAATTCCTAGGAGTGGAATTCCTGGGTCAAATGGTAGGTCTGTTTTGAGCATTTTGATGCACCTCCATACTGCTTTCCACAATGGTTGAACTAATTTACATTCCCACCAGCAGTGTAGGAGGGTTCCCCTTTCTCCACAGCCTCGCCAATATTTGTTGTTGTTTGTCTTTTGGATGGCAGCTATCCTTACTGGTGTGAGGTGATACCTCATTGTAGTTTTAATTTGCATTTCTCTGATAATTAGCGATGTGGAGCATCTTTTCATGTGTCTCTTGGCCATCTGTATTTCTTTTTTGGAGAACTGTCTGTTCAGTTCCTCTGCCCATTTTTTAATTGGGTTATTTGTTTTTTGTTTGTTGAGGCGTGTGAGCTCTTTATATATTCTGGACGTCAAGCCTTTATCAGATCTGTCATTTTCAAATATATTCTCCCATACTGTAGGGTTCCTTTTTGTTCTATTGATGGTGTCTTTCGCTGTACAGAAGCTTTTCAGCTTAATGTAGTCCCACTTGCTCATTTTTGCTGTTGTTTTCCTTGCCCGGGGAGATATGTTCAAGAAGAGATCACTCATGTTTATATCTAAGAGGTTTTTGCCTATGTTTTTTTCCAAGAGTTTAATGGTTTCGTGACTTACATTCAGATCTTTGATCCATTTTGAGTTTACCTTTGTATATGGGGTTAGACAATGGTCCAGTTTCATTCTCCTACATGTAGCTGTCCAGTTTTGCCAGCACCATCTGTTGAAGAGACTGTCATTTTGCCATTGTATGTCCATGGCTCCTTTATCAAATATTAATTGACCATATATGTTTGGGTTAATTTCTGGGGTCTCTAATCTGTTCCACTGGTCTGTGGCTCTGTTCTTGTGCCAGTACCAAATTGTCTTGATTACTATGGCTTTGTAGTAGAGCTTGAAGTTGGGGAGTGAGATCCCCCCTACTTTATTCTTCTTTTTTAGGATTGCTTTGGCTATTCGGGGTCTTTGGTGTTTCCATATGAATTTTTGAATTATTTGTTCCAATTCATTGAAGAATGTTGCTGGTAATTTGAGAGGGATTGCATCAAATTTGTATATTGCTTTCGGCAGGATGGCCATTTTGACGATATTAATTCTTCCTAGCCATGAGCATGGGATGAGTTTCCATTTATTAGTGTCCCCTTTAATTTCTCTTAAGAGTGACTTGTAGTTTTCAGAGTATAAGTCTTTGACTTCCTTGGTTAGGTTTATTCCTAAGTATTTTATTCTTTTTGATGCAATGGTGAATGGAATTGTTTTCCTGATTTCTCTTTCTATTGATTCGTTGTTAGTGTATAGGAAAGCTACAGATTTCTGTGTGTTGATTTTGTATCCTGCAACTTTGCTGTATTCCGATATCAGTTCTAGTAGTTTTGGAGTGGAGTCTTTAGGGTTTTTTATGTACAGTATCATATCATCTGCAAATAGTGACAGTTTAACTTCTTCTTTACCAATCTGGATTCCTTGTATTTCTTTGTTTTGTCTGATTGCCGTGGCTAGGACCTCCAGTACTATGTTAAATAACAGTGGGGAGAGTGGGCATCCCTGTCTGGTTCCCGATCTCAGTGGAAATGCTTTCAGCTTCTCGCTGTTCAGTATAATGCTGGCTGTGGGTTTATCATATATGGCCTTTATTATGTTGAGGTACTTGCCCTCTATTCCCATTTTGCTGAGAGTTTTTATCATGAATGAATGTTGAATTTTGTCAAATGCTTTTTCAGCATCTATGGAGATGATCATGTGGTTTTTGTCTTTCTTTTTGTTGATGTGGTGGATGATGTTGATGGATTTTCGAATGTTGTACCATCCTTGCATCCCTGGGATGAACCCCACTTGGTCATGGTGTATGATCCTTTTGATATACTGTTGAATTCTGTTTGCTAATATTTTATTGAGTATTTTTGCATCTACATTCATCAGGGATATTGGTCTGTAATTTTCTTTTTTGGTGGGGTCTTTGCCTGGTTTTGGTATTAGGGTGATGTTGGCTTCATAGAATGAGTTTGGGAGTATTCCCTCTTCTTCTATTTTGTGGAACACTTTAAGGAGAATGGGTATTATGTCTTCTCTGTGTGTCTGATAAAATTCCGAGGTAAATCCGTCCGGCCCCGGGGTTTTGTTCTTGGGTAGTTTTTTGATTACCGTTTCAATTTCTTTGCTTGTAATTGGTTTGTTTAACTTTTGTGTTTCTTCCTTGGTCAGTCTTGGGAGGTTGTATTTTTCTAGGAAGTTGTCCATTTCTTCTAGGTTTTCCAGCTTGTTGGCATATAGGTTTTCATAGTAGTCTTTAATAATTCTTTGTATTTCTGTGGAGTCTGTCGTGATTTTTCCATTCTCATTTCTGATTATGTTGATTTGTGTTGACTCTCTTTTTCTCTTAATAAGTTGGGCTAGAGGCTTATCTATTTTGTTTATTTTCTCAAAGAACCAGCTCTTGGTTTCGTTGATTTTTGCTATTGTTTTATTCTTCTCAATTTTGTTTATTTCTTCTCTGATCTTTATTATGTCCCTCCTTCTGCTGACTTTAGGCCTCATTTGTTCTTCTTTTTCCAGTTTTAATAGTTGTGATGTTAGACTATTCATTTGGGATTGTTCTTCCTTCTTCAAGTGTGCCTGGATTGCTATATACTTTCCTCTTAAGACTGCTTTCGCTGCATCCCACAGAAGTTGGGGCTTAGTGTTGTTGTTGTCATTTGTTTCTATATATTCCTTGATCTCTATTTTGATTTGTTCATTGATCCATTGATTATTTAGTAGCATGTTGTTAAGCCTCCATGTGTTTGTGAGCCTTTTTGTTTTCTTTGTAGAATTTATTTCTACTTTCATACCTTTGTGGTCTGAAAAATTGGTTGGTAGAATTTCAATATTGTGGAATTTACTGAGGCTCTTTTTGTGAGCTAGTATGTGGTCTATTCTGGAGAATGTTCCATGTGCACTTGAGAAGAATGTATATCCTGTTGCTTTTGGATGTAAAGTTCTATAGATGTCTATTAGGTCCATCTGTTCTAGTGTGTTGTTCAGTGCCTGTGTGTCTTTACTTATTTTCTGCCCGGTGGATCTATCCTTTGGGGTGAGTGGTGTGTTGAAGTCTCCTACAATGAGTGCATTGCAGTCTATTTCCCTCTTTAGTTCTGTTAGTATTTGCTTCACATATGCTGGTGCTCCTGTATTGGGTGCATATATATTTAGAATGGTTATATCCTCTTGTTGGACTAAGCCCTTTATCATTATGTAGTGGCCTTCTTTATCTCTTGTTACTTTCTTTGTTTTGAAGTCTATTTTGTCTGATATTAGTACTGCAACCCCTGCTTTCTTCTCACTGTTGTTTGCCTGAAATATGTTTTTCCATCCCTTGACTTTTAGTCTATGCTTATCTTTGGGTTTAAGGTGAGTTTCTTGTAAGCAGCATATAGATGGGTCTTGCTTTTTTATCCATTCTATTACTCTATGTCTTTTGATTGGTGCATTAAGTCCATTTACATTTAGGGTGACTATTGAAAGATATGTACTTATTGCCATTGCAGGCTTTAGATTCGTGGTTACCAAAGGTTCAAGGTTAGCTTCTTTAGTATCTTACTGCCTAACTTAGCTCGCTTATTGAGCTGTTATATACACTGTCTGGAGAGTCTTTTCTTCTCTCCCTTCTTATTCCTCCTCCTCCATTCTTCATATGTTGTGTGTTTTGTTCTGTGCTCTTTTTAGGGGTGCTCCCATCTAGAGCAGTCCCTGTAGGATGCCCTGTAGAGGTGGTTTGTGGGAAGCAAATTCCCTCAGCTTTTGCTTGTCTGGGAATTGTTTGATCCCACCATCATATTTAAATGATAGTCGTGCTGGATACAGTATCCTTGGTTCAAGGCCCTTCTGTTTCATTGCATTAAGTATATCATGCCATTCTCTTCTGGCCTGTAGGGTTTCTGTTGAGAAGTCTGATGTTAGCCTGATTGGTTTTCCTTTATAGGTGACCTTTTTCTCTCTAGCTTCCTTTAAAACTCTTTCCTTGTCCTTGATCCTTGCCATTTTAATTATTATGTGTCTTGGTGTTGTCCTCCTTGGATCCTTTCTGTTGGGGGTTCTGTATAATTCCATGGTCTGTTCGATTATTTCCTCCCCCAGTTTGGGGAAGTTTTCAGCAATTATTTCTTCAAAGATACTTTCTATCCCTTTTCCTCTTTCTTCCTCTTCTGGTATCCCTATAATACGAATGTTTTTCCTTTTGTATTGGTCACATATTTCTCTTAGTGTTGTTTCATTCCTGGAGATCCTTTTATCTCTCTCTATGTCAGC
This sequence comes from Manis javanica, assembly GCF_040802235.1. Lineage (NCBI taxonomy): Eukaryota > Metazoa > Chordata > Mammalia > Pholidota > Manidae > Manis > Manis javanica. Next base: position 108,323,106 of record NC_133158.1, read on the forward strand.
TTCTATACGTTCCTGTTCTCTGGCTTCTATTCCTTCAATGGCCTCTTGCATCTTATCCATTCTGCTTATAAATCCTTCCAGGGATTGTTTCACTTCTGTGATCTCTTTCCTGACATCTGTGATCTCCTTCCGGACTTCATCCCACTGCTCTTGCATTTTTCTCTGCATCTCATCCCATTGCTCTTGCATTTTTTTCTGCATCTCTGTCAGCATGTTCATGATTTTTATTTTGAATTCTTTTTCAGGAAGACTAGTTAGGTCTGTCTCCTTCTCAGGTGTTGTCTCTGTGATCTTTGTCTGCCTGTAGTTTTGCCTTTTCATGGTGATAGAGATAGTTTGCAGAGCTGGTACAAGTGACCGCTGGAAGAGCTTCCCTTCTTGTTGGTTTGTAGCCTTTTCCTGGGAGAATAGCGACCTCTAGTGGCTTGTGCTGGGCAGCTGTGCGCAGACAGGGCTTCTGCTTCCTGCCCAGTTGCTTTGGGGTTTATCTCCACTGTTGCTGTGGGCTTGGCCTGGCTGGGGCTGTTCCTCCAAAATGGTGGAGCCCCGTTGGAGGGGGAGCAGCCAGGAGACTATTTATCTCCGTAAGGGGCCTCTGTGCTCCCTGCTGCCCAGGGGGTTAGAGTGCCCAGAGATCCCCAGATTCCCTGCTTCTGGTCTAAGTGACCTGTCCTGCCCCTTTAAGATTTCCAAAAAGCACTCCCCTTCACAAGGCGCTGGGTTCTTGCAGGTGTGGATGTGGTCTGGATGTTGTCCTGTGTCCTGTGGTCTCTATTTTAGGAAGATTCTTCTTTGTTATATTTTCATAGCTCTATGTGTTTTTGGGAGGAGATTTCCACTGCTCTACTCACGCCGCCATCTTGGCTCCGCCCTCGAGTATATTTTTTAGCCTGAAAAATATACAGCTATTGAACTATATCTATATTAACACATTTTACCTATATAAAATTAATCTAGGATGACTGAACTTCCTTTTAAATTTGTTAGTTTCTTTATCCTAAATTTGTTATATAAACGTAAGAAGATGGCCAAATTTATTTCCATTATCCATTATTTTAAAAGGTAAAGGAGTATATTTTTATGTTTCTTGGTAGCTTTTTCAGGAAATTCAAAAAGTGTAAGATCTTAACATCTTAGTTTTATTCTTTGGAATTTGGATGTAAATCAGGAGTTGTCAGAAGAAAAATGTAATGAATCTAAGTCCTAAGTATCTAAAGGTGAGAAATAATATAAAGGTAAAATTTTAAAACACATAACAATAGTGATGACTATTAGAAACATAGCTTTTTTCAAGAATAATTTTTTGCAGAAATGATTCAAGAGTATGCTATAAATACAAAGAGTACACAAAATATTTTGGATAATGAAATTAAAAAGATCTGAAATTTTATTGACTTAGGAGTAAGTTAATAAAACTGCTTACATAAGTTTAGCTCATTAATAACTGATACTAATAGCCAATCCAATTTAGTCATTTTCATTATTAAAATAGCAGTTGTTTGAAATGAGCACCTGATTATTTTGGTAATCTCCATAATAAATCAGTTTAATCAATAAGTGAAATGATAAAATTCAGTAGTAGCCAAATATTTTTACCAAAAATTAGCTCATCAACTGGATCTAGTTATAAACTAAGTAAGACAATGCAAAAATGAAAAAAATGTATTGCAGTTTTCAAAAATAGAGTGTGACTTATCAATGAAAGAGGCTATTTTCCTTGATTTTTTGATCCTGATAATTTAAAGAACTCTTTTTTTGTGTGTTTTGTCTGTTTTCTTATTTTGCCTATTTCTTTAAACCTTGCTTTAAGCAGAGTTGCAGCTGTTATAAAGATTCCTTCAAAAAAGAAAGAACAAAGAAGTGAAGTCTTATTTGGATGCTGAAATTCAGTATGTGGGACTATATCAAAAAATGTTGATCAACTGAAAGAGCACTAAAGTAGAATCAACAAAGTGAGGTAGCCTCTAATCAGCTTCTCCTAAGCCTTGTCATATATTTAGTGATGCTCCAAAATCCTAGTAAATTGTCTAGGACTTGACCAAGGTCGACATGACACTCAAATCTCTTTGCTTCCTACATTCATATACTGAATCCGCAAGGAGTTTTTCAGTCATTTAGCCAATATCCTTTAAGTGCTTACTTGTGCCTGTACTTTCTTAGGTGTTGGAGGGAACTAGGAAGAATATACCACACTCCTTGCCATCAAATACTCTGCCATTGATTTCTCAGACAGGTGAAGCATTCTAACATAGTGTGATCAACCTGCAAGAAACATGGACAGAGTGATGGGGATGAGAGGTACCAAAGCTAGTCTGAGTATGGCTGGAGGAATAGGCTCCTGGAATGAGTGCTGGGACTGAGTCTCAAGGTGCAGGAACTTTCCAAGAGGCACAGGGGTAAGGAGCTCCCCTCGGTAGGAATCTAGTCACATGGGAAGATGAGATGACTGGCTAACCACTGAATTTTGTACAATTGTGTTCAATCTATTTAAGTCTTTCTGAATTAGGGGTTGGTTTAGAGACAGCAGTGTTAGGTGAAGCTACAAGTGGAAGCTACAAATAGGAGAGTTGAGAGGGAAGAAGAAATACAGATGCTGGAAACCAGGTAAGGTCTGACCTAAACAGTATTCCCAGAAAAACTGTCCTGTGTAACTTTTTAGCAGAATTATTGATACTCCAGGCCATACTTCTGAAAAAGCACAAATTATCAGGTGGCTATAAAATACCTTTTCGAAGTATTTCAAACTGAAAACAATAGGAGATAAAGAAGGTGCATGTTCTCCCTGAATATATCCTACCACCCTTACCAAAATCTCATATTTCAAAAATCAGGAAAATACTTTCTTTTACACATTTAGATATCCAAAAAGAAATGCAGAGACTACAGAGGTAGGACAATAAAATCATGCTGAACTTCTCACACAATTGCTTTTGTTTTGTTCCAAGCTGTTACTCTTGCTGTCAGCAGAAATAAAATACATTACCGTTGAAGAGGGGAAAAACATCAAATGTATTCCTGGGAATTACAACATAAACATGCAAAGAATTCCACAATTTCTAAGGCTTGTCTTCTGTTTGGTACTGCTACTACTTCAGTTTTCATTTATTGAGGTTTTTGTTTTTGTTTTGCTTTTAATTTTCCAGAAGCTGAAGCAGAATCTGTCAATCAGTTTCAGTATAAAATAACTGTTAACAACAATGGTCCTGGAGGAAAATATCACTAGTGTACTTAATAAAAATATTTATTTCTAAAAATTAAAAGCCTTGCTATAAAAATTAAAGCAAATTTTATGGCCAATAGTCTTTTGAAGACTAACATTTGAATGTATGCATCACAGGCAGACTTTGACATTGTGACAGTTAATTATCTCACACAAGGGACACACAGATCCTTCAACAAAATACGTGAATCTTAAAGGCCTCTCATTTCTGTGAACAAATATTATAAAATAATCAGCTTAAGATCTGTTCAGTCTTGTCACTGCAGTTCTGCTCTTGCTATGGATGTAACTACTTAAACACCCACCAAGTCTGATCCAGGTCCAAGATTCTGCATTCTTTAAAAAAGTAGTAAATAATAATACAGGTACTAATTATAGTAACATGTACACCTAGTTTAAATTTCATATGATCTACACTTCTTCAAAAATGGAATAATCTTCTATGGTGTTGTACAGAAAATATTTTTACACTGATGTAGTTTAAGCTTTCTGAGTAAGTTTTAGAGAAATTTGCAACATGGCCAAGTTTGGAAACATAAATCATGACTTATTTAGGTAGTGAGAGAATGCCAGAGAAATTTATCTAGGAAGCTGGTGAGTTGAGACCTGAGACGGTGAAGATGTAGCATAAAGACACTGCAAAGCTGGAACATGGCTCTTCTCTTTCCCCAGAAGGGATTTATATACTTTCAAAACATTAGAGAGAAACCATCCTTTCTGAGGAGCAAAGTGCCCAGGTTCCTTTTGTTTGTGTTCTTCATGTACTAACAAACCAGTATATATAGGATAACATCTGGATCTCATCTCTTCACCCCAAAGCCAAGAAATTTGGTGCACTGGGAAACTACATGCTTATTTGCTATGTGTAAATAATAATCTTCTCTGTCCTGGAAACTTTGTATGTACATTTAGGATAATATTAGTATTGATAGTACAAATACCTATCTTACTCCTCCAATTTTCCAAATTAACTTTCAGCTGTTATATCTCAGGTTATCTTTATTTCAAATACAAATTTTTACTGCTAATTTAAGTACAAAAACAGTTAAGAAAACAGAAGCTGGTTGACATCTTTCAATGGTTTTAATACAAGAAGTTAAAGGTTATGTGACTGTTGGAGAGGCTGAGGAGAAAAAGTCTGAAAAACAACCAATGAAGATCTTAGCTTAAGTGTATAAAAAAGTGGGTCTTTTATGTTCACTTCCAAGACCCTATAAAATCTCAAGAACCTCTAGACCCTTCCTCTCCAATTACCTAAGTTATTAGCAACATGAGGATGATTCTCAAAAGCTCAGCTGGAGGCCTCTTGACATCTCACTTCAGTCAGGTATCCATCTATCTCTAATTGCCACCTGGTAAAAAAATCTTGTCCTTCTCTACCTCTCAAATCTCATTAAAGTACTATTCATTGGATGAAGAGTATGGAGAAAAGGAATCTGGAAAAAAGTACTTCCCAGCTCCTAATTCTTAGAGAAGACCTTAGAAAGATTTATTTGGGCATAATGCCTGTCAAATTGACAACAGACAATCTAGCTCACTGTTATTTCCAAACATGTCAATTTTAGATATGATCTATTGTATAGTATGATATACTTTGTTTTAACTTCTTTGAACTTCCCCATCTTTATTCTATCCAGCTATTATAGTTAAGTTATAATTTTGGTTAAATCTAGATTCGATATTTATAATAACATAACTGTAAATTTATCTACTACCAATAAAAGTGTCATATGATTATACTTCCATTTATTAAAACTGTTATTTTTTGCTTCCATTTCTTAAAACTTAATTTTTCTCATATATTTGATAACTGTAGCATTTTTTATTTGCTATGTTTTTTAAAATTCTACTGCTATTTCTGAACTCAAAGCTCTTAAACAGTTTTCAGTACTATTTTTTATATGATCAAATGAATCATATAATCTATCAGTTTTATTCTTCCCCCACTCTCCACTCCATGACATTCCTTCAAGAGCTTGCCTGCTACAATATGAAATAGTTGTTCCCTAGACCCATTGCAGAGATTTTGATCTAGGACAGTTCCTGCCCTCCTGTGCTGAATTTGCTGTTTCCTTCTAAGTTTCTTCCTCTTTCTTAGTTTGTTTTTTCATTTTGATGAAATACATTCTCTAAGTTAACTGACAAAGAGTTCACAGGAAGGTATAGCATGAGAAAAAAATGTCAACTAGTAGGCTTTATTGAAGAGTAATCTTGTGACAAGTAGGCTTTAATTTGGGGCCCTAAAATGAGGATCTCATGCACTTTCTCTGCAACCAATTTTTTAATGCAGAATAACATTATGCAAAAGAAAAATCATATCTGCCTACATGAGTTCTAAGAGCAGGAAGAAATAGGGACTGAAGGTTTTATCATTCTGTAAGCAGACTTTCAGATAATATACCTATTTTCAGCCATATAATTCACCTTTGACTTCCATGATATCTGCTATTCCTGAATTGTCTTTGCTCTCTAATTTCCTCAGAACAGTTCTGGCCAGAGCTTAAGCAGGGGACAGGGTAAGGAGAAAAGAGTGAGTCAGTGGCTTGGCTTGTGTGTTGGAGAAGGGCTCAAGGGTCTACCCTTCTCTATAGATTTCTATCTTACTCTGTATTATATCCCCATAACTCACCATCCTTTCTGTTTTTTCATAGTTTAACTTATACCATATCCTGAGCCTCTTCTTTATTCTGCAAGGCAAGTGAGCTCATTAATTTCTCATTAATTTCCCTTTGGGCAGTCTCAGTTTATAGTTCAGCTCCCATTCTGCTCAATCAAGAGCAGAGGTCTTCGGTTTAGATAGTCATGTGAACTCACAAAGCACAGTAGCCTTCACTAAGTACAAAGTTTATTTAGCTTTAAGGAAGAATGAAGTGGAATCACGGCATCATGCACAGCAGCATCAGCAAGTTCTCATGGATCCCAAATGTGGACAGAGGTGGTGCTGAGTGGGTGCGGACCATCTCAGCTCTAGAAAGCCCTCAGCTCGGGGGCCCTGTGACTCTTCTGTACTGCTAGATTTTGGGACACTTGCATTCCTTCTCTGATGCTACTGAAATTCATTATATCAATTAGCAGCTACTAACCAACTAGAAGATACCAATTAACAATCTCTACAATTAGGTTCAGCGGCATAGCATGATTCAGTATACAATAAACTCAGGAGTACTCTCCTTTTTCTTGGATCTGATAAATTCCTATATATTCATTGAATCTATGTTACTAACTTAAATATCTGTATAAATTTCCTAGGGCTGCCATAACAAAGTTCTGCAAAATGGGTGACTTGACAGAAATGTACATGTTCACAGCTTCTGGGGGCTTAAAGCCCCAGGTCACGGAGACGGCAAAGCTGATTCCAGTCTCAGGCCTTTCCCGTGGCTTGGTGGCCATCTCCTCGTCGGTGTGTCCCTCAGGGTGTGTCTGTGTCCCAGTCTCCTCCTCCTAAAAGGACATCAGTCATACTGAGTTAGGTCCCACCCTCAGGGCCTCATTTAATATTAGTCTCTTTAGAGACCACATCTCCAAACGCAGTCACATTCTGAGGCACTGCAGGTTTTGACTTCACCATATGACGTGGGGAGAACACTTCGGCATGAGAGAGCATCTAACCCTCGGGACTCCAGAGGCCAATGGAAAGGATCTATCAAGCTGTTAATGGTTTCCTCTGATCATTCACCTAGTGCCCATATCCCAAAAATGTTTGACATACTTTGTCCCTCTTCTCCTCTTTCCTATTTCCTTTGCCCTTTTGGTTTAATCTTTTTATCTCTGTTTTTGTCATTTGAACAGAAGCTTACAAAGGAAATAGAAAAGAATGTGTGTGTTTCATCTGCTTTGTGCAACTGGAAATACCCATTTCCCAGATTCAACTACTTTTGAGCCAAATAGAAAGGCTTTTCTTTTCCTAATATAATGTTCTAAATGAGAAAACATTAGAAGCCAAGGATAATATTTAACAGTTGTTCAACTTTGCTAAATAAATGCTTTATTGTTTCTCTTGAAAAACTAAGTCAAGTTGCCAGAAATGGCAGAACAATGTTCCAAAAGGAATTTTGATGGCTATAAGAAATAGAGCAAAGGTCTCAGTGCTGCAACTCAGCATGAAGGGAGATAAATTAACCACAGAATTCTGGGGTTTTGGTTTGAATTCTTCTTTGGTAGTCTCCTGAAAGGTCTGGTAGAGATACTTAGGCATTTATCGGTTTTTATCTAAAAATAAATGATAATCGAAAAGCATTTCCATTCACTAAGACTAATTTTAGAAGAAATATAGTATTAGTATCCTTACATGCTTTCTAGTAATAACATGAATCATTCTTAGGGCATGATATTAAGGAAATCCCCAAAATTCCACCTGCTGAGAGATATCTCAAATGTTCAAAACACTGACTTTTTAAAAATAAAAATGTAAGGGCTGCAAATCATTTTCTCTTCCATTTGTGGTCCAAAGCTTTGTTTAATCAATAATTTTTTATCCAAACATTTAACCTAGCTAGTTTACGAATATATGAATATTTAGAAAGCAAGTCATAAACTTTTCACCCATTGAATGAGATTTTTGAAAGCCAAATAATAGTTCTTGCTTTAAAGCATAAACTATCCCCACAAAGACTTACACTGGGAAGTCTGTACTGAATAAGAAAACCATTTAAATATTCCAAACAATAATTCAAATCATTAACTCAAAATACTCCAAACCCAGTGATTTGAAATGTGTCAAGGCAATTTATCAAAATCATAAAACTATAAAGTAATTTTATTATACCAACATTTTATTAGTTTAACAAATCTATTTATTTAAGACCCTGCAGCCTTATGAAAGACAATTCATTTTGTACACTGTAACTGACTGCCATTATATACCTGTTAAATTGCCATTTTACTCTAGTATGCAATTATGAAATAATGATGAATTATAGTAATAGGTAACAGGTATAATCAAATTTGCTATATGGGCTGTTCAATTTCTTCCTTACCATAAGAATACAAGAGTAACCAAAAGTCATACTTGGATATCTAGTATAATTGTATAGGTTTTTAAACCTTCATTTTATTTATTTATTTATTTTTCATGGAAAAAAGTGCCATTTTAATTTTCAGATGTGGAAGTGAGGAGGAAAGGCATTTCAGAAAGGAAGGGTGGGTGAGCAGAGGCCTGGAGGCAGGAAATGCCTCTCACTCCCCTCAGATTTTTAGCAGCTGTAGCCAGATTTTGTTGTCATGCTAACATCACAGGTTAAACCCCAATTTTAGTTTTTATTCAAACATATGAAAAAAATTAGACTATTTTTAGGTCTGTAATATTTATGCTGTCAGAAGGCATAACAAAACATACAACGACATAGTCAATGAGAATTTTTCAGCCATTCTGTCAAGAAATATTCAGCTATTTTTGAAAATATAGCCGATGATTCTATAACATTTCCCTATGTTGACAGAGAGTAACTGCACAAGCGGGGGTGAGGATTTAATAATATGGTTAACTGTTGAACCACTGTATTACAAACTTGAAACCAAGATAAGATTGTATATCAATGATACTTCAATTAAAAAAAGCATTCATCTATGTTTAAACAGTTTAACTGAAAATCATATTATCTGAAAATGGGCTGAAATAATGCAAAGAGCCAGAAACGTAGTATAAAATAACAAATTCCTTTTTATACTACAATAGAGAATATAAAATGAAATTTGTGATTTTACCATTGCTAATCTTAATTTGAAAACTAAGGCTATATAATGTGCATAGTGACATGTGCTACAAAATTTTTCTCTTTGTTCTCTTTACCTACATTAAATAAACTAAGAAAAAGATGAGTACTTTAAGGGAAAAAAAGAAGAAAGGAGAGAAGATGAGAGCAAATGTAGAGGAAAAATAGTATTTGTTGTAAAGTTCTTGATGTCATATATACAAAATGAATTTTACATCTATTATGTTACTTGATGAGAGTCAGATTGTTCAGAATCCAATCTCAATCCTTTCCTGGGACAAGATCTTAACCCTACTGTGTGTACATTTCCTCATTCATCAAATGGGACACTAGTATTTACCTAGTCATAGAGTTGCAGTGAGGATTGATGAGTATAAATATGTATGGCAGTTCGAATAGCCTGTGCAAATTAGTCAGCATCAAATAAGCATTCAATATTATTTAATCCTCACAAATTTGTAATGAATTACAGAGAATATAAAACAGATGAGTGTGAGATCCTGGAATTCTGACATCAGCATTTAAATAAGTCTTAGTTTATAGATGGAGTAATAAATAAAGAATACTAGTTTTTCAGAATCAGAAATACAATGTAGACATATATTTCACCACATACGAATATTTATATAAATATCCTTTCATGTATACCTTACACATACACACAGTTCTTACATCTGTACTACAGATCTGTCCACAATAAGCTCTGAGAAATCAAACATTCCAATGAAACAGAACAAACAAAAGGTTTATGGAAAAAATGCTGTTGTGTCAGAATGAAAAATTTTAGAAAATATATCAAAGTGAATTTCATTTTTGTCATATAAAATCTTTCTTTATTCTTTGTGAGCCACTGCTTTTAAGTATTTCCTAACTAAAACTGTCAGCCATAGTATAGCATCCTTTTAGCCTTTTTTACTATTGAAAGAGGTACTTAGGGCTATAAATTATTTTAAGCCCAGGTAAATTAGACAGCTTTTGTTTTCAAAGCAATATCCAGAAACCCAATATTAGATTCAATTGCTGATATCCAAGAACATAAAATTCTCAGATAGATATAAGAAGAGTGGAAGCAATAACTTCAGAAATAAAATGACTATTACCCCTGAAGAGGTTTAGTAAACAAAGAGCATCTACATCTGTCCATCAGTTATTGATGACCATTGATATGAATTTTATGAGCAATAAACAAGAAATAGAGGTTGATTTGGCTCTTTTATTATACTTATACTATCTCATATAAAAAAACACAGAATATAATCTAATTTTTCCACTTTTATGGAAGTGTTGATGAAAAATATGATGATGGATTGGAGGCAAGTAGATGGCTCTTTACATTTGCTCTTTGGTTTATGGAGAGTGTGTTGCTATCCAGGTGACTTGAGGATTCCTCCAGCTTTGTTTCCTCTTGAATTTTTACATGATCCTTCTTTCACATAATGTGTAATGTGTTCTCAGAAGACTATATCATATCAATTTTCTTTATCCAGAATTGCAAATATCTGCTGTATTAGCAATGAACACCCTGAATATTTCAGTCCCTATATAAACTTTCCCTCTGTCATATTTCACTTATATAGACTGATAAGACAGGCCAACATGGAATGCAACATTAGTTTAATGACAGGTTATATGCAGGGTTCTGACTCTATTAATGATGTCTTTATAGCATAAGTTCTCAGACATCTTGGGAAATTGCCTACTGTCTAGTTTACATTCTGACTGAATCTTTGTGTAATACAATATTTTATACCAGATTCAAAAGTAAAAATTTCTTAAATCAAATTAGAGTATCTCCCAAACCTAGGAAAGTAATACAACAAATAATCTAGTTAAGACAGTTCCCTCTACCACACTAACTTTCAGAAATGGAACCAAAGATGCCTTTAAATTAATATTATTGCTTCAGACTTCTTACATCTTTGAATAGTCTATTTTGACAGACAATTGCAGCTGGATCTCTGAAAGTTTATTTCCTTTCATGTAAGATGAGAGGTCTTGACTATATCCTTGTTCTTCAAAGGATTAACAGCAGCACCGTGATTCCTAAAAGTAAAGAATCTCATGATCTACTCCAGATCTAATGAATCAGAATTTTATAAGGTCTACAGATGACTAAGATGGACCTTAAAGTTTAAAAGTCACTGGATGACATGCTCCTTAACATTATGTACTTCTATGATTCTTGGAATTCCTCTAATGGGAGAGAGGTAGGAAAAAAGAATCTACTTCCAAGCTGATGCTGAAAGACAGATAACTAAAGTTTTCCACCAAATAAATATAACCAAGCTGTACCTGAAGCCTTGGATTCAAGCACTTTAGTTAACATGTGCTCTGAGACACACATCTGTGCAATGCAGCCTAGATTTTTTTTAAGAGTATGAGAAACTTCTGGGCTGGGGGATTAATTTATAAAGGAAAAACACTGAAAGACTTTGGATGAATTGATTTTCTCGGTTTTATTCCTTTTTCTAACTATTGATTTTTTTGCTCTCATTTTTATTTTTCATTTTCTTCTGTTTTTTAGGCTTAATTTGCTTCTCTTTGTTTTGCTTCCTGAGATAGAAGTTCAAACTATTAATTTTACATATGTTTTTCTAATATATTCATTGAATGCCATAGATTTTTCCTTCAGGTACAAATTTAAATGCATTTCACACATACGATAACTTGTGTTTTCATTTTGCTTTAGTTCAACTATTTTTAATTTTTCTGAGATGTCTTCTTTGGCCCATATGTTATTTAGAAATATGTTTTCTAATCTCCAGATATTTTGGTATATTACAGCTATCTTTCTGTCATTGGTTTTTAGTTTGACTTCATTGTTATCTGAGAACATACTTTGTATGATTTCCCTAATTTTATTTGTCATGGTGTGTTTAGTGCCCATAATGTGATTTATCATGATGGATATTCCATGTGAGCCTGAGAAAAATGTTTATTCTGCTGCTTTTGGATAGAGTACTCTATAAATGACAATAAAATTCATATTAACTATATTCTTACTGATTTTCTACCTTCCTGATCTACTAATTTTTGAAAAGGGTACTGATTTTTTCTAACTGTAGTAATGGATTTGTAGTTCTATCATTTTTTACCTTAAGTATTTTGATCAACTGTTAAGATGTATACACATTAAAAAATTGTTTGTCTCCTTGGAGAATTGACCCCTTTATCATTATGTAATTCCTCTTTTTGTTTATGATAATTTTCTTGTTATAAGTCTGCTTTGTGTACATTCTTCATTGACTGGTGTTAGCATGGTACATCTTTCTCTATCCTTTTTTTTTAACCTGCTTGAGTCTTTAAACTTAAAGTGAGTTTCTGGTAGACAACATGCAGTTTTTTTTAATCCACTCTGACAATTCCTGTCATTTAACTGGAGTATTTAGATCATTGATATTAAAGTGACACTGATTTAGTTGGATGCTCCTTTTTGTGTCTTCTCTGGTTTTAAGTGAGCATCTTATTACTCTAATTTCTGTCCTGTCATAGAATATCAATTATACTCTTTCAAAATTTTGCGATTTTGTTTGCACTGGCATTTGCAATACGCATTTACAAATAATCGAAGTTCACTTTCAAATGACATTATACCCCTTCATATTAATTACAGCTACCTTAAACAGAATATTCCCAATTCCTTCTCCAATCCCTCATAACATTGGTGTCATTCATCTTATTTGCTATAATTTTATTTCATGTTATAATTATCCAATGAAGTTTTTTTTAATATATTCTCAAAGACATTTATTTAAGGATCCCTCAGATTCTTTGATATTTTTTTCTTTTCTTTTCTCAGAGGGTACAAGTAATTTTTTTTTGTTATCATTAATCTACAATTATATGAAGAACATTATGTTTACTAGGCTCTCCCCTACTCCAAGTTCCCCATACAAACCCCATTACAGTCACTGTCCATCAACATAGTAAGATGTTGTAGAATCACTACTTGTCTTCTCTGTGTTGCACAGCCCTCCCCTTTCCCCCATCCTCTACATTATACATGCTAATCATAATACAACCTTTCTTCTTCCCCACCCTTACCCCTCCCTACGCTCCCATTCTCCCCAGTTTCTTTCCCTTTGGTAACTATTAGTCCATTCTTGGGTTCTGTGATTCTGCTGCTGTTTTGTTTCTTCAGTTTTTCTTTTGTTCTTATGCTCCACAAATGAGTGAAATCATTTGGTATTTGTCTTTCTCCGCTTGACTTATTTCACTGAGCATAATACCCTCTAGTTTCATCCATGTTGTTGCAAATTGTAGGATTTGTTTTCTTCTTATGGCTGAATAATACTCCATTGTGTATATGTACCACATCTTCTTTATCCATTCATCTACTAATGGACACTTAGATTGCTTCCATTTCTTGGCTATTGTAAATAGTGCTGCAATAAACATAGGGGTGCATCCTTAGGGTAAATTCCTAGAAGTGGAATTCCAGGGTCAAATGGTAAGTCAATTTTGAGCATTTTGAGGAACCTCCATATTGCTTTCCACAATGGTTGAACTAATTTACGTTCCCACCAGCACTGTAGGAGGGTTCCCCTTTCTCCACAACCTCGCCAACATTTGTTGTTGTTTGTCTTTTGGATGGTAGCCATCCTTACTGGTGTGAGGTGATATCTCATTGTGGTTTTAATTTGCATTTCTCTGATAACTAGTGATGTGGAGCATCTTTTCATGTGTCTGTTGGCCATCTGAATTTCTTCTTTGGAGAACTGTCTGTTCAGTTCCTCTGACCATTTTTTAATTGGAATATTTGCTTTTTGTTTGTTGAGGTGCATGGGCTCTTTATATATTTTGAATGTAAAGCCTTTATCAGATCTGTCATTTACAAATATATTCTCCCATACTGTCGGGTACCTTTTTGTTCTATTCCTTTTCTGTACAGAAGCTTTTCAATTATATATAGTCCCACTCATTCATTTTTGCTTTTCTTTTCCTTGCCCAGGGAGATATGTTCATGAAGAAGTCACTAATGTTTATGACCAAGATATTTTTGCCTATGTTTTTTTCTAACGCTTTTATGGTTTCATGGCTTCAATTCAGGTCTTTGATCCATTTTGAATTCACTTTTCCATATGGGGTTAGACAGTGATCCAGTTTCATTCTATTACATGTAGCTGCGGAGTTTTGCCAGCACCATCTGTTGAAGAGACTATCATTTCCCCATTGTATGTCCATGGCTCCTTTATCAAATATTAATTGACCATATATGTTTGGGTTAATGTCTGGAGTCTCTAATCTGTTCCACTGGTCTGTGGCTCTGTTCTTGTGCCAGTACCAAATTGTCTTGATTACTATGGCTTTGTAGTAGAGCTTGAAGTTGAGGAGTGAGATCCCCACCACTTTATTCTTCTTTCTCAGGATTGCTTTTGTCTATTCGGGGTCTTTGGTGTTTCCATATGAATTTTTGAACTATTTGTTCCAGTTCGTTGAAGAATGTTGTTGGTAATTTGATAGGGATTGCATCAAATCTGTATATTGCTTTGGGCAGGATGGCCATTTTGACGATATTAATTCTTCCTAGCCAAGAGCATGGGATGAGTTTCCATTTGTTAGTGTCCTCTTTAACTTCTCTTAAGAGTGTCTTATAGTTTTCAGGGTATAGGTCTTTCACTTCTTTGATTAGGTTTATTCCTAGGTATTTTATCCTTTTTGATGTAATTGTGAATGGAGTTGTTTTCCTGATTTCTCTTTCTGTTGGTTCATTGTTAGTGTATAGGAAAGCCACAGATTTCTGTGTGTTAATTTTCTATCCTGCAACTTTGCTGTATTTGGATATCAGTCATAGTAGTTTTGGAGTGGAGTCTTTAGGGTTTTTTATGTACAATATCATGTCCTCTGCAAGTAGTGACAGTTTAACTTCTTCTTTACCAATCTGGATTCCTTGTATTTCTTTGTTTTGTCTGATTGCCATGGCTAGGACCTCCAGTACTATGTTAAATAGCAGTGGGGAGAGTGGGCATCGCTGTCTTTTTCCTGATATCAGAGGAAATGCTTTCAGCTTCTTGCTGTTCAGTATGATGTTGGCTGTGGGTTTATCATATATGGCCTTTATTATGTTGAGGTACTTGTCCTCTATACCCATTTTGCTGAGAGTTTTTATTATGAATGATGTTGAATTTTGTCAAATGCTTTTTCAGCATCTATGGAGATGATCATGTGGTTTTTGTCCTTCATTTTGTTGATGTGGTAGATGATGTTGATGGATGGATTTTCGAATGTTGTACTGTCCTTGCATCCCTCGGATGAATCCCACTTCATTGTGGTGTATGATCCTTTTGATATATTTTTGAATTCGGTTTGCTAATATTTTATTGAGTATTTTTGCATCTACATTCATCAGGGATATTGGTCTGTAATTTTCTGTTTTGGTGGGGTCTTTGCCTGGTTTTGGTATTAGTGTGATGTTGGCTTCACAGAATGAGTTTGGGAGTATTCCCTCCTCTTCTATTTTTTGGAAAACTTTAGGAGAATTATGTCTTCTTAGGGTATTATGTCTTCTCTGTGTGTCTGATAAAATTCTAAGGTAAATCTGTCTGGCCTGGGGGTTTTGTTCTTGGGTAGTTTTTTTATTACCGTTTCAATTTATTTGCTCATAATTGGTTTGTTTAACTTTTGTGTTTCTTCCTTGGTCAGTCTTGGAAGGTTATATTTTTCTAGGAAGTTGTCCATTTCTTCTAGGTTTTCCAGCTTCTTAGCATATAGATTTTCAGAGTAGTCTCTAATAATTCTTCGTATTTCTGTTGGGTCCATTGTGATGTTTCCTTTCTCGGTTCTGATTCTGTTGATTTGTGTTGATTCCCTTTTTCTCTTAGTAAGTCTGGCTAGAGGCTTATCTATTTTGTTTATTTTCTCAAAGAACCAGCTCTTGTTTTCATTGATTTTTTCTATTGTTTTATTCTTCTCAATTTTGTTTATTTCTTCTCTGATCTTTATTATGTCTCACCTTCTGCTGGCTTTAGGCCTCATTTGTTCTTCTTTTTCCAATTTTGATAATTGTGATGTTTGGCTCTTCATTTGGGTTTGTTCTTCCTTCTTTAAATATGCCTGGATAGCTATATACTTTCCTCTTAAGACTGCTTTCACTGTGTCCCACAGAAGTTGGGGTTTTGTGTTGTTGTTGTCATTTATTTCCATATATTGCTGGATCTCCATTTTAATTTGGTTGTTTATCCATGGACTATTTAGAAGCGTGTTGTTAAGCCTCCATGTGTTTGTGAGCCTTTTTGCTTTCTTCCTACAATTTATTTCTAGTTGTATGCCTTTGTGGTCTGAAAAGTTGGTTGGTAGAATTTCAATATTTTTGAACTTACTGAGGCTCTTTTTGTGGCCTAGTATGTGGTCTATTCTGGAGAATGTTCCATGTGCACCTGAGAAGAATGTGCATCCTGTTGCTTTTGGGTATAGAGTTCTACAGATGTTTATTAGGTACATCTGTTCTAGTGTGCTGTTCAGTGCCTCTGTGTCCTTACTTATTTTCTGTCTGGTGGGTCTGTCCTTTGGAGTAAATGGTGTGTTGACATCTCCTAAAATGAATGCATTGCATTCTATTTCCTCCTTTAGTTTTGTTAGTATTTGTTTCACATATGCTGGTGCTCCCATATTGGGTGCATATATATTTATAATGGTTATATCCTCTTGTTGGACTGAGCCCTTTATCATTATGTAATGTCCTTCTTTATCTTTTGTTACTTTCCTTGTTTTGAAGTCTATTTTGTCTGATACTAGTACTGCAACACCTGCTTTTTTCTCCCTATTGTTTGCATGAAATATCTTTTTCCATCCCTTGACTTTTAGTCTGTGCATGTCTTTGGGTTTGAGGTCTCTTGTAAGCAGCATATAGATGGGTCTTGTTTTTTTATCCATTCAGTGACTCTATGTCTTTTGATTGGTGCATTCAGTCCATTTACATTTAGGGTGATTATCGATAGGTATGTACTTATTGCCATTTCAGGCTTTAGATTCATGGTTACCAAAGGTTCCAGGTTACTTTCCTTACTATCTAAGAGTCTAACTTAACTCATTTAGTATGCTGTTACAAACACAATCTAAAGGTTCTTTTCTGTTTCTCTTCCTTTTTCTTCCTCCTTCATTCTTTATATATTAGGAATCAAATTCTGTACTTTTTGTCTATCCCTTGATTGACTTTGGGGATAGTCAATTTAGTTTTGCATTTGCCTTGCAATCAGCTGCTCCACCCTCCCTACCATGGTTTTACTACCTCTGGTGACAGCTATCCAACCCTAGGAACACTTCCATCTATAGCATTGCCTCCAAAATAGACTGCAGAGATGGTTTGTGGGAGGTAAACTCTCTCAGCTTTTGCTTATCTGGAAATTGTTTAATCCCTCCTTCAAATTTAAATGGTAATCTTCCTGTATGAAGTAATCTTGGTTCCAGGCCCTTCTGCTTCATGGCATTAAATACATCATGCCACTCCCTTCTGGCCTGTAAGGTTTCTGCTGAGAAGTCTGATGTTAGCCTGATGGGCTTTCCTTTGTATGTGATCTTATTTCTGCCTCTGGCTCCTTTTAACAGTCTGTCCTTATCCTTGATCTTTCCCATTTTAATTATTATGTGTCTTGGTGTTGTCTTCCTTGGGTCCCTTGTGTTGGGAGATTTGTGGATCTCCATGGCCTGAGAGACTATCTCCTTCCCCCGATTGGGGAAGTTTTCAGCAGCTACCTTCCTCAAAGACACTTTCTATCCCTTTCTCTCATCTTCTTCTGGTATCCCTATAATGTGAATATTGTTCTGCTTGAATTGGTCACACAGTTTTCTCAATATTCTTTCATTTTTAGAGATCCTTTTTTCTCTTTGTGCCTGAGCTTCTTTGTATTCCTCTTCTCTAGTTTCTGTTTCATTATTTTTCTCCTCCACCATATCCAACCTGCTTTTAATACCCTCCATCGTGTTCTTCAATGATTGGATCTCTGATTTGAATTCATTCCTGAGTTATTGGATGTCTTTCCATACCTCCATTAGAATGTTGATGATTTTTAGTTTGAACTCCCATTCAGGAAGAGTCACGAGGTCTATATCATTTAAATATTTCTCGGGAGCTGTATTAACAATTTTACTCTGGACAAGGTTCCTTTGGCATTTCATGTTTGTATATGGCGCCCTCTAGTGTCCAGAAGATCTATTCTGGAGCTTCTCAGCCCCTGAAGCAATGTCTGGGGTCACAGGGGATTGATACTGGAGTCTGGGGGGAGGAAGGAGCTGTTTCCTGCCTCCCAGCTGCTGTGCCTTTCTCCACTGCCTGAGCCAGTGGGCCGGTCACACAGGTATGTTTTTGTCCCAAAGCAGCCAGATATGGATCCCTGCTTTCCACAAGCAGCCAGAATCCCAGTCTCCCCAGGAACTCCTCCTGTATTAACTTTCCAACCCAGTAGTCATGCAAGTCTCATGAAAGCACCATGAAATGTAGGTTTGTGCTCCTAGAGCAGATCTCAGGAGTTAGGTATTCATCAGTCCCAAGCCTTCCACTCCCTCCCTGCTCCACTTCTCTTCCTCCCGCTGGTGACCTGTGGTCAGGGAGGGGCTCGAGTCCCACGGAGCCACAGCTCCGATACGTTACCCTGCTCCGTGAGGTCTGCTCTTTTCTCCAGGTGTGTGCAGTCTGACGCCATCCTCTTTCCTGTTGCTTTCTCAGGATTAGTTGTGCCAATTAAATTTTCTAATTGTATCCAGTTTTTGGAGGAAGCCTCTGTCTCTCCTCTCATGCCACCATCTTTAATCCTTCTGATCTCCAATGAGGTTTTTATATAGAAACCAAGACAGAAGAGAGAAGACACATGTTACTAATACTACAAATGAAGGAGTCATCACTAGTGATCCCATGAACACTAAAAGGATAATAAAGGGAGACAATGAAAAACTCTATGCATACAAATTATATAACTTAGATAAAAGGGACCAGTTCTTTGAAAGGCACAATCTACCAAACTAACACAATGATAACTATATAATCTGAATAGGCTTATATCTATTAAAGAAACTGAACAACAATTCATTTAAACTTCCAAAAAAAGAAAATACCAGGGCTAGATAGTTTTACTGATGAATTCTACCAAACATTTAAGGCAGAAATGGTATTAACACTACACAATATCTACTAGAAATTACAAGAGGGACTACATCCTACTGTCCTCTCTAAGGCCAACATTATCCTTATACCAAACCAGATAAAGACTTTGCAAAAAAAGAAAAGTACAGGCAGCTATTCTCATAAACACTGATACAGAAGTCTTCAACAAATATTAAGAAATCATATCTGACAATGTAAAAAGAGAATTACATACCACAAAAGTGGGGTTTATTACAGATATTCAAGGCTAGTTCACCACCCAAAATTCACTTTTTATAATCAAATGCATCAGCAAAAGAAAAAAGAAAGGTATATGTTTATGTCAATGATGTAGAAAATGCACTGATAAAATCCATGAATAAAAATTCTTAAATAGAAGGACCTTCTATAATTTGATTGTTAAAATCTATAAAAACCTATAGACAACATCCTATTTAGTATTAAAAATTGTATGGCATGATTTTCTATGTAGAAAATCCAAGAGTTGACAAAAATTCCTGGAATTTATAAGTGTTTATAGGGAGTTCACAGTACACAATGTTAATATACAAAAGTCAATTGCCTTCCTAGATACCAGAAATGAACAGTTGGAACTTGAAAAAAATAGCAACCCCTCAAAAATAAATACCTGGGTAAAATATCTACCAATATTTTGAATTTTCTGTATATAGAACAATTTTAAACTTCTAATTACAAAAATCAAAGAATATATAATTAATTAGGTATTCCATATTCACGATTGGTAAGTTGGTCAATTCTTACCAACTTGATTTAGAGATTCAACACAATCCCAGGCAAAATTATAGCAAGGTATTTTGTAAATATTGACAAGCTAGTCCTAAGTTTATATGGAAATGTATGAAGACCTAAAAAACCGACCATTCTAGTGAAGAAAAGGACCAAAGTTGGATAACTCAACTAACTGTCTTCAAAACTTACTATAAACTACAGTAATCAAGACAGCATAGTATTTGATAAAAGAATAAACACATAGATCAATGAAAAAGAATGGAAAGCCTAGAAATAGATTCACACAAATACACAGTCAAGTGATTTTTCACAAAAAATCAAAAGCAATCCAATGGATAATGGATGCATTGGATTATTAACACAAAGTATAAAGTAAATAGCCATCTGGACTTATTGATATAAATTAATTATTAAGTAAACAAATTTAAGAGAAAGACAAACCTTCTATGCAGATGAATTCTGTAACAGGATTCTCCAGAGAAATTGAACCAATAAGAAATAATGAATGAATGAATGATTGCTCAATTGAAAGATGATACATTGATAGGTAGATAATATAGACTGATTTTTAAAGAATTGGCTAATTCAATTTTGGGGAATGGCAAGCTCAAAATCTATAGGACATGCCAGAGGCTAAAAACTCTGACAGAATTTCTATATTATCGTATTGAAGCAGAATTTTTTTCTGCTCTGAAAAACCTATTTTTATCCTAATATTCCAGCTAAATGGATGAGGCTCACCCACATTATGGAGATAGTTTCTTCATTTAAAGTCAACTGATAATAAATATTAAGTATATCTACAAAATACTTTCACAATATCTAGACTAGTGTTTGGTTTAACAACTGACACCTATCCTAGCCAGACTGACACCTAAAATTAACCATCACAAATTCCAAATAATTTATATAAATAGTCCTCTATCAAAGAGAGGCATAATAACTCCACAGTCTGTAAGTGAACTGTGTATATTTACTTCTTTTCAAAGAGTGAAGTATGGAAAAGGGATGTGGAAGTAAAGTATAGAAAAAGGTTGTGAAGCAACATGACAGACACTAACTACCTCATCCAGGTGACCGAGGTTCACATCAATTGTGATAAATGTTTATAGTATAAACAGCACTTTATCTGGTCTCTGTCCAAAAAATCCATCAACTCAGTCTAACCATGAGAATAATGCCAAGCAAATTCCAAAGGAGGGACATTTTACAAAATACCTGACCAGTACTCCTCAAGATCGTTAAAGCCATTAAAAACAAGGAAAATCTGAAAAATGGTCACAACCAAGGGGAGCCTAAGGAGACCTGACAACTAAATGTAATGAGGTGTCCTGGATCAGATTATAGAACAATAAAAAGGATGTTAGTTATAAAGTAAGGACATCTGAATAATTATGGACTTTAATAAATAATGATTCATTAATTATAACTACTATATACCATACTAATGAAAACTATTAATAATAGAAGAAACTGGATATTTGGAAACTCTATATTACCATCTCAACTTTTCTGTAAATCTAAAATTATTCTAAAAATAAAATCTATTAAAAATAATTGAATTGGAAACTAATACCTATTAGAGGGATAAATTTGAGTATTTTTTCATATATAAGCCTGCATGTACTAAATATTAAGGTGGGTGGATAAAAATATCCTTGACATTAACAAAGTCATAGTGGGTGGAAAGACTGTAAAAGGCTAAAGACAGTGTTATAAATTGTTTTAAAAAGACTATATGTAAAGTACAGCTAAAAGGTCCTTGAACAATAAGTTGGTAAAATTTCACCAGGAGACTAGGGCACTATAAACAAATGAAAAGATGCTCCACATCACTAATTATCAGGGAAATGCAAATTAAAGCAACAATGAGATATTATCTCACACCAGTTAGGATGGCCAACATCAAAAAAACTAAGAAAAACAAATGCTGGCAAAGATGCAGAGAAAGGGGAACCTTCCTACACTGCTGGTGGGAATGTAGATCAGTTTAACCATTGTGGAAAGCAATATGGAGGTTCCTCAAAAAACTAAAAATAGAAATACCATTTGACCAGGGAATTCCACTCCTAGGAATTCCAAAGAAAACACCTTTTCAGATTCAAAAAGATATATGCACCCCTATGTTTATTGCAGCACTATTTACAAGCAACCTAAGTGTCCATCAGTAGATAAATAGATAGAGAAGATGTGGTACATTTACATAATGGAATATTATTCAGCCATAAGAAAGAAACAAATCCTACCATTTGCAACAACATGGGTGGAACTAGAGGTTATTATGCTCAGTGAAATATATCAGGCAGAAAAAGACAAATACCAAATGATTTCCCTCATTTGTGGAGTATAACAATGAAGCAAAACTGAAGGAACAAAATAGCAGCAGACTTACAGACTCCAAGAAGGGACTAGTGGTTACCAAAGGGGAGGGGTGGGGGAGGGCAGGTGGGGAAGGAGGGAGAAGGGGATTGTGGGGCATCATGTTTGGTGCACATGGTGTGTGTGTGGTCACGGAGAAGACAAGTAGGGAATCTGTGGCATCTTATTACACTGATGGACAGTGACTGCAATGGGGCACAAGGGGGGACTCAATAATAAGGCTGAATGTAGTAACCCCATTGTTTTTTCATGTGAAACCTTCAAAGAGTGTATATCAATGACACCCTAATAAAAATAAAAAATAAATAGCAGTAGACTCATAGACATTGAGAAATAACTGGTGGTTACCGTGGGGGTGGGGGTGGGGTAGATGGGTGGGGAGTTGAGGGGGATAAAGGGGCATACACACAAAAAATTATACTACAAATATATAAAACAAAATGGGTATAAAAATATATTACAAATAAGTAAATAAGTGTGGTAGGAGGATTATTCTAAGTATGGCAAAATAGCTTACATGAAATCAACCTTTACACAAATAACAGTCATGACTGGAGAAGATATGAAATACAACTACTTGATGCTAATGTAGAGAAGCCAGAAAAAACAGAAACTAGAGAGGAGTTGAACATTGAAAAAATTAAACAGTACTAGTAAATTTCATGTTTATAATGTTTTTTAGCCTGAAGCCATTCCCCATATGGATGGAGTAGGGCAAGTAAAACCAAAGCAGAAACTTACCATATTATTTCTCTGAAAAATCAGAAAGCAGAATTCAAGAATGTCAGAGCTCCTGGAAGTTAGAAGAAATGTTATGGAATGGAAAGACCCATACAAAATTACTTTCCAAACACTGTAACTAAACCCTACCAAATTTTTGGCTGATTCCTAAATTATGTATATAAGGACATTTCAAAGAGCTGAGTTAAAACCAACTAGAAGCACAGAAGAACTGAACAGAAATTTTGTCTCCCGCTCACTTAAGAAGAAACGTGTGTGATAGCGTCAACCCAGCTAATGGCCCACAAGAATAACAATAAAAAACACTCTTCAGTGGAGAAAAACACAATACTGGATCTCTATAACATATCACCTCAAATGCTCTGTATGAAATAAAAATGATTGAACAGGAAAAACAGAGACATAGTTCAAAAAATATCTGTGGCAGGAAACCATTCCTGATGTGACCCAGTGTGGTGTTTAGTAGACACAGATATCGTAAGTACTTTCAAGAACTTAAAGGAGAGAATGCTAGTCATAAATGAAGATACGAGGAACTTCAGCAGAATAAGGGAAAATTCTAGAAGAGGAAAGTAAACTATCTTTAAAAAATTACTGCACTGACCTAACAGTAAATTGTAAATTATAGAAAAAAGGTTAGTGATCTTGGGTAAAGATAAATGAAAATGATCTAACCTGAAGAATAGAGAGAAAAACATTTGAAAAAAATAGACACTGATGAACTATGAAAAATATCTAATGGCCTAATATATGTGTAATCATAATTCCAAAAAGAGAGACTAGAGAGAATGTAGCAGCAAAAACATTTGAAGAAATAGAGGCCAAATATATCCCAAATGAGGTGAATAAAGAAACTCAATGACCCTCCCAAACAATAAATACAAACACAACACACATGGACACACATTATAGTCAAACTACTCAAAATAAAATTTAAGTAAAAATATTAAATGCAACCTGAGAATAACAAATGATACATTACTTACTACACAACAACAAGATTAATAATGATTTCTCGTAAAAAATAATGGAATAAAAAAAAACAGTAGAACATCGTTAAAGTCCTGAAAAAAAGCTCTAACTTGTAATTTTGCATTGTTAAATTTCAGAAAAAAAGACAAAATAAATATACTGACACATAAGCAAAAGCAAAGAATATGTTAATGTAAGAAATCACAGTATGTTCAATTTGCAGCTAAATAACACCAGAAGAAAACAGATGAAATAACACAAGATGTAACTACAGGAACAAATAAAGATTATTGGAAACAGTAAGTAAGTGTTTACTTTTAAATTTAAATTATCATTTTTGTTTTGTTTTCTTTAAAAAACACATCTGTTTAAATAGAAAACATTATTTTTTCCTAGTTTCATTCTGTATATATATGTAATAAAAATGACAACTACAGCATAAAAATATGGTAAATCAAAGTATAATATTCATATATTTTATGTAAAATTATATAATGCTATCTCTTAGTATACTGTGGTAACTTAAGAGAGCATGTTTTAATTCCTAAAGTAGTCACAAAAATTAATGGAAAAGAAATAAAGTTTATTGAGACAGCCAAGATCTGAATATGGTTTGATGGGAAAATAAGGTATTGGGAATCAAATAAGTTTGCTTTAAAAATTCCCTATTTAAGCATGTATTAAATGAATTTTAAAAGTAACATCCTCTTTAAGGTGCAGTTTTATCAGGTATAAAAATTCTATTTGTTGTTTAAAAGGTAGTAACATCACATTTTAAAAGTTCAAAATATAGTCCCTATGGTTCAATAAGTAGCCTTTAGCCATTTCCAACTTTTCTCTCTCTATTGTACAAATAAGTGGGAGGTCACTTCAATACAAACAGCAGCAGTTCCTAAAAAGCTTTTATGGAAACATCTGAATATACTGGAAAAGTAATAGCAGTACTGAAAAAAGTATATAGAAGTATTCATGAATTAAAACAATATATCAAAAGAAAGCACATGGAAAATTGATCATATAATCTAAATATGCTGAAAATTATAAAGCTTATTCAAAGGGATAAGAACAGTAGGAGGTTTATCTGAGAATAAACATCATGTAGATGAAAGAGAGAAATCAGAAGCAGTACATAGATGCAAAAGCTGTTAATAGCCCAGGAGACAGAGAGTAACATCAAGTCATCTCCACTTGGAAACAGGTGCAAATAGAAAAAATGGTGCAAATGGGAAAACTGCAATGTCATTTCATCTTTTAGTCTTTACAACTAAATGACTGACTTTGTGAAGAATCAATCATAAACTTGAAATTGTACCTTCATTACCCAGTTATACGTTTATTAAATATTAAATTCTACTTTGTGGTGACAAAAATGAATCACGGATATGTAAAGATATAGCTAACTATTTTAAGAGTGTGTTGAACTACAATTGTTTATATACAAATTCATGATTAAAATTATGGGTTAAAGAAATAGCACTCAGAATCTAAGCCCTAAGAGAAGTCCTAATATCTGAAAGTAAAACTATATAGTATTTTATGAGCAACTTACATAACCACTTGAATTTTGGTAATTAGATTATCTTATGATTTTTTTTTTTACTTGACGCACAGTTACATAATTGCTTTATAAAATTGTGAAGCCCAAAATATTGTGGAAAACATTTTTTATTTTAGTGTAAAATTATCAACTTGTGATTTTACTCAGCAATATCATAGTTTGCTATAAGGCTCAATAATTCGGAGACATGTTAGGAGGGTGCTCAAATCAATGAATCAACTCTGTTTACTTCTGTACATGGCACGTCCTTTGAATGGCTACTGAGGATATTCAGAAGTGAAAAAAAAACTACATGAAGCCATGTAATACAGGAGTTGCTTTGTTGGATAAATTCTCTTGCTTGGAATAGTGTTAAAAGGGCTGTAGTTTCTCTACCAATATAGGGTTTCATAAGAGATACGTGACAATTCTAAATTAGAATGAGAACAGAAAAGGAGATTGACACACCAAAGAAAAATGTCCAGTGCACATATGAGGAAGAAAAGAAAGAGGAAAGAAGGGACAAGAGGGAGGAAGAGAAACAGCCTGACTCTATGTTTTATATTTTACTGCTCTTCCTTTCATGTTCTACATGTGAGAAAATTGAGAAGGAAGCCTGGGTACTTTCTCCTTGGTGCAAGCAGGAGGTTCAAATGGAGGTTCAAACTTTGCCCTGCCCCTGCTCTGCTACCCCACACTCCTAGTTTACCACCTAGCTGCAAAAAGAATCCCAGAACAGTCTCCTTTCTCTGCTCTCTCAAGCTTGCTTGCTAATTTTCTTTTATGCTTGTTTTCCTTTCTTTGTCATATTTTTGAACAACTTGGAAAGCCCATCCTACTCTCCATATTAAGCCTCATTATGTGACCAAAAATCTTTTTCATACCATCTTGGTGCGTGTGATGTTTAGGTCTTGACATTAGAATCAAATTTTAGGTGGAGACCCATCTTTTATCTGTAAGGTGATTATTATTTAAGAAATGAAGGAAAAAAAGAGATCTTGAGACATATAGGGAAGGAAGTCAAAAGCAGGCAGTTTTTAAATGAGCTTTTTCCTCCCAAACAACAGAAGAATGGTACCAATGGCCCTCCTTCCCCAAATATGGGAATTGGGATGCATTTGGGTTAGGAAAACAAGCCATGCCGACAGGCAGAAGTCTTCCTTATTAATCTGCTGCCATGTGCTTGAGATGCCGTTGGCCTAAAGGGAACTCTATTTGTGTCACTGTAAAATTATCACAGATATTAGAATTAATTGGATAAATTTAACGTTACCACTTCAAAAATAGTGGTTGTTATCTTATTTATATATGTTTTGGGTTATTTTCAGGTAAGCTTCTCCATAAACAATTTCCCACTTAAGAATCCTATCAGATGTGTACAACATTACAGATATGTGGGTTATACAGAATTGATACCTAAATGGGGCATGCAGTATTGCTTGTAAAATTACTTCAACATTTGCCTTTGCAACTCAACAAACAAATCTATTCCCACATTACACAGCAGTGCTTTGCAATCACTCGTTGCTCTCTGTAATCTAAGTTCTGCTTGTCTAGTTTGATGACTGACAGGTCACATACCTTGACTTCATTGACCTTGGAAGCCATGCAAGTTCACAAAACAAATGCCTTGTTCATTTTTTTTCATTTTCGTATGCTTTTAGCTTTCAGCACAACTCATACGAAACATGACTATGAGAAAAATTGATCTCTTCAAATCAGCCATTACAAATAACTTTATTATTTTATTCAATCTCTACTTTATAATGACATGTGCAATATGTCCTTATAAGGACAGACATATGTCCACTCATTAAATGAACAGCATATTTATATCCATATAAATTATTTGTATTCATTAAATAAATATTCTGTGATCATATATTATGTGTCTATATATTATAGTGTGAACTAAAAAATAGAAACAGTATTTTCTTGGAGCTTTCAAACCAGTGCAGTAACAAACATTACAAAGTAAGACTATTTTTACAAACTTTGAAAAGTGCTATGAAATAAATGTAAGAAAGAATATATAACAAAGAAACATGGCTGACATTTGAGCTGAGCTCTGAAGGCAGAGTGAGTGCCATAAGGTAAAGGGAGGTAGTGCATTTAGGGACAGGCAAAAATGACTCTAGGGAGGTGGGCGGTGTCCGGCTCTGTGGCAGGGGGAACATGACTTACCAGGAGAATTAAGAGGAGGCCATGAAACAATTCTACACCTTCTTACATTTTGTTTATGATGTATACATGTATTTCTCTCAGGAAATATTCAGATTTAAATTTAATACTAGATCATGGTAACTGTCATCCTAGGTAACTATGTCATACCATTATTCTGTTACCATTCCCTTTTTTCCTGTGTAAATTTCAGACTTAATTGTTCTATATTTGCTGTTGAATTTTATAAGTCACCTCTATTACTCTTTGGAATTGGTAGGGGAGGAGGAAAAGTAGATGTGAGGGAAAGAGACAGGAAGAAATGAAAGAAAAAATGTAAATTTGACATCATTCTAGCTGGAAGGAGGAACAGAAAAGTAGCTATAGTGAATAGTCCTATCACATGGATAAAATATTTTCTATAGCTAGATTTGTCTCTATTATTTGTACTGGAAAATAAAACTAATCATACTGAACCTATTTTTCAAATAAAAGGACTAACTTTTGTGGGCTTGAATGACATAGTAAAAATTCAGATTTTTCTAATATGCTTTACCTACTCTAAGATCTACTTTAACCATTGAGGGTTTCATTTCATGGTATAAATATATTACACCATTGACTCAAAGCTCTAAAGGGTGCCTCAAAGGACCATAATTGGATTCCTAAATTCCTTCCAAGGGAAATGATAAAAAAAAAACACTTAGAAACTTATAATTTCTTATAATTGAGTAAGCTTCATTCTGACTGGCAATTTAACATTTCAAATAAAAGGTAAGCTTTAATTTACTGGCTCAATATATGTTGAAAAATTAATCATTTCCACATTTGCATAACAAAATTTATTATCTGTAATTAACTAACATTTAGAAAATTCATTTTTAATTTCCTCCTGTCAATGTGTCTGGAAAATGCCAAGTTAACAAGCATTAGCATATAAGCAACTACATTAGTGTAGAAGCTACAGCAAGCATTAGATGGATGAAGCAGTCAAGACCCAAGTTAATTAAAGAGTTATCATCTTATCACATTGTTTGTTCACTTGAAAACATATGGAGAAATATTTTATATCATTGCTAAGTGACAACAAAATCATAAGACATCATTTTGTATACACTAATCAGCTAAAGTAATCTATTTAATCAGCACTGTCTATTTTCAAATTCATTTATAGTTATAACATTATGCTTCATGCCAAAACAAAACCTAAATATGAAAATCCAGTTTTCCTAATTTTAATTGTTCTAATTCAACTGCAATGTGCATACATTTTATCATTCAACTTTAAAAGGAACAGATTTACAGTGGTATTTTTAAAATCTTCAATGGTAACTTAGAAATTAATTTCTTCTTTCTTTCCAATTTTATTATAAGGATTGATAAGGTGAAAGTAAAATGTATATTCCCCCATCACAAAATTTGGTTTATTAAGTCCTCATGTAATGAAATATGTATGTTCATGTCATTCTTCAGATTATATGGCTATAGAAGCTAAAAATATATTTTTCTTTTCAATAATAAGAAAAGTAACAATAACAAAACCCTCTATTTCACCCTAGAGTTTATCAAGCTCTGCTAAATGCTATATACAATCATTACAATTCATAGAAAGAAAGGCAGTGGTAGCAGGTGGCATTATAAACCTTATGAATTTAAATTAGATCCAATGTGCAGAACAGCATGGGGTCTTCTATATCAGTTTCCAGAATGCATGACTCCAACAATATTGTATTTTTTCCAAACTAGTCAGGCCATTACTGTTCCACGAACTTTTTTTTCCATTTCACTAGAGTGCTTTATTTCCCTCAAGATACTAGTTTGTAAACTCATCAGACTCTTTTACCTTGACACAATAAATCTAGGTATTGATGATGGAAAATATACAATGAAACAAAGCAGAACAAGATGATGCCTTTTAAGACAGTTCTAGAGGATAAGTCATCTTTTAATATTATTTCCCTTTTTTATATATACAGATGCACACACATACATACACAAACCCAATATCTAAACAATTACCTATCTTACTCTTGTCAACAAAATTAAATTAAATATAAATATATATTTAAAGTTATACAAAGTAGAAGCTATACAAAATAGACTTTTGATAGATTAAAACGTAGCTATTTTTTATATCATGCTTGAGAAAATTTAAAGAGAACCTTTAAAGAAATTCAATGTCTTATCCCTTATTTTCTAATCCTAAGAATTGGCAGCAACGTCAATTAAGATATCAAAGCCAGAAACAAGGGATTTACAAATGATAGAAATAATTAAATTACATGTTATTTACATTAAAAGACAACTCAATAAAGTATTATTCAACTATGCCAAAGCAGGATTTTCTTAAGTCAACATTATAGGTTATTGTTTCATAAAATACAGGTTTATAGAAGGTAAAAAAGAATAATAATATAATTTTACTCTTTCTTTAGCATAACTGTAATCAGGAAACATTCATTTATATAAGCTTACAGCAAAACTTACTGGAAGATGGTAGAAATTGTTAAGCTATAATTTCCAATAGGAATAAACAGGATTTATCTCTGTTTTCCTTAATGGTTTCTTTTCCCCAATGCCCTGCTCATTTAGCAAAGACTAACAGGACTAATAAAAAGAAATTGTGGTTAACTGGTATTATTGAAGACCTAAAAAAAAAATAACACAGAAAGAAAAATTCATCATAAAATATCATATGTCATTGAATTCCAACCATATCTCACACAAAGATCTGTACTCAGTCTGTTTTGCCTTAGGGACCCACTCCCCATCACACATTGCAATGAGTCACCATCCTTTTTCTAATCTCCTATATTCTCAAGGACTAGAGACTCTTCTTGCTTCTGCCAAGACATAATATAATGAAATGTTCAATTTCTCTTTGCTAATTTTCTTGGTTTTATCTTGGTGCCGTATGATTAAATAGATCATCCATAAAATATGGGCAAAATTGTGAACACGATTTCAAAATTTGGCCTCAAAAAGGTCTCCCGTGATCCTCTACTAACTCATATTCCCTGTCTCTTTAGCTTGAATATGAGGACTAAAAGATAATAGATCCACATCATGGAAGGCATTGGATCCTTGACTCATTTGTTGAAGGAAAGAAACCTAAGTGAGCTGCTTGATCTCTATCAGACTGTGATAGTGATGCTGGGGTTCTTGTTCACAGAGCCAAAGAATGAACTTCACAAACACTCAAGGTTGGAGAGCAAGGCAGAGGCTTTTATTTAGAGAGAAAGTGAAAGGACAGAGCTCCTGGCTCAGGCCAGGAGGGGACAAGAGAGTCCAGGGGTGGTGCATTGTCTAGGGGTTTTACAGGCGGTTGAGAGACAAAGGGTTAGGGGTGTACACCTGCTAAGTGATCCCAAAATGTTTACCTTTGAAGACACACTAAGTTTCTTACTAGTCTTCCTGTTATTTACAAGAATTTTACTGCTCTGATTTTCTCCCAGGATAGCAGCTTCCTGGTCTGGGAGCATATCACTCAAGGCTGCCTGCTCTGCTCCCAAGGTGGACTGAGTTATTGTCTGTTTGTTAAGAAAATTACTTTTTAACTAATTGGGTTTTAAGATGCAATCTTATTTTCAAGATGGAATCCTTCCTGTTTTTACTGTATTGTTTTGGGCTTGCTTCCTACATTTCCCAAGTTGCAAATCATTTGTTTAGGTCTGGAAGA
Organism: Manis javanica; assembly: GCF_040802235.1. Lineage (NCBI taxonomy): Eukaryota > Metazoa > Chordata > Mammalia > Pholidota > Manidae > Manis > Manis javanica. The sequence continues at coordinate 108,354,351 of NC_133158.1, forward strand.
AGAAAAGCACCTGAGTAAAGTCAGAAAAATAAGCTGGGCCCCCCAGCAGGCCAAAGCAAATGCCACAATAGATTATTTTGTTTTGTTTTTCCAGAGACCCTCATCCTACTCTGTCTAAGCCCATGGTCCCTGTCTCAATAGGAGTAAGAAATACTTTTGATACATTAATTGTGGTGGTATATCCTGTGTTTATGACTTTGGGGTGGGAGGATGATATGACATCTGCTTTGTCTTTCAAGCTGAGAACCAAATAATATGATCAAAGAGGCAATAAAAAATGAAAAGTATAGCTAATACTATCCAGGACACATTTTGTTCAAAATTTTTTTGTATTTTCATTTTTCTTCATCCTGTGAAGTCTTTATATAACTCTTAGTGCACAGAATCTTAGTATTTAAAAGGGTCTTAGAGTCTGTTTTGTTTAACTAATATATGTGCAGGAACCATGTCTACATCACTCTGACATGTGATCCTCCAAATGCAGTACACTCGTTGTGAAAGGCAATTTTATATCCCTAGCTGCTACTTTTTCTATTGATAGCTATTGGAAGAAAGAGATAGATAATAGATAGAGAGATGATAGATGGATAGATGATATAGATAGATGATAGATAGATAGATGATAGATGATAGATAGATAGATAGATAGATAGATAGATAGATAGATAGATTGATAGATAGATAGACATCAGAAAAAAACTGACAAAATAGAAAACTCACAAACATTAACTATTTTTAATACCTGGTATTAAGATTTTGCAAGAAATTAATCAAAGCTTTTATCCTTTAAATTACACCAATTGTTTCTTTAGAACAAAATAGAATTTAAATTTATTTCGCATATAAAGATATTACAAATACTGACCTAAAACAATCATTGCATATCCCCTCACATTTCTCTTCTCCAAGTTAATCATGACATTTTTCTTCTCCGTCTTTTCATGGATTTACTTAAGGAACTTTTTCTAAGATGATGCTGAAATGGCCAGGACTATCTAGAGTTGTCTGTGCTTAATAACATCATTCTTTAGAAAACATTTCAGCTTTATGTCTTTTGAAAAGATACAAGGATTAAAATTTAAAACCTTAAAACATTGTTCACCCATTAGGTATTTTTCCAATATAAAAGACCTGCAACTATACTGTGGCATTCAATTTTATCCATAATTATCACAAGAAAATATTTAATATGAAAGGAAAATTTACTAGCTGCATAAAATGTGTCCTTAAAGTAAGATTTCAAAGGTAAAAATAAAGACCAATAATTAACCAAGGCACTAAAAAGGGTCTTGATTTGACAATTTGAGGAAAGAAAAATACATATATTATTTCCAGTAAGAATTTGTGGTTCTGGTTTGAAAATGTTTTGTGAAAATATTCAGTAACTCTACATCCCTTTTAAGAGAATAAATGATAAAGTTTACATGTCCATGTGAAACTTCATCATATTTTTTCCTATATACAATACACCTAAGGCAGGAATGAGTAAGAAAGCTTGGTTTCAGTCTGACAAAAAAGTGCTATTTTAACTATGATAAATAGAGATGATACTATTAAACTAATTTGCTAGTGATTCTTCATAACTTCTAAAACATATATACTGACAGCACTTACCAAAATACTTTATTGGTTGTTAATGTTATTAGTTACAGATATTTACAACTATCTAATGTAACATCATGACAGCCAGATGTGAGAAATTTTATTCTTTAAACATAGATTGTCCTCAAATGTGTATAAGTTAATTCCTACTTATATATTCTTGTATTTATTTAGTTCATACTATGGAGTTGATTTGCAGTATTTTTCTTGTCACTAAATTAAATCTGCCCAGCTGAAGAAGAATCAGCTAACAGCTACAGCTAATGAATACCTAATGCTGTTTACCATGCAATTACCTTCCCTAAAATAACAGTATTATGTACAGCAGCTGATAGGATAATTTATCAGATATTATCCATCTTTTTAAAGGTTTCATTTTAAATCATGCAAGATACATTTGACAGCATCTTTAATTCCTAAGTAACATACAAAGAATCTTTGAAATATCTTTTCTCAGACATCATTTTTTCCATATTTTCAATCAACTGCTATTAGCTTTTCTCCAGTAAAAGCACAATGGTACTGTACTACTTTTGAATTTTTGTGAGAATTACTTGTACAAGGAGACTTTAGTTACATATGTGAATGAGGCATGCTGAAACAGACTTCAAATAGTTTATTTAATCTTTGGATTCTCAGATGTTTTATACCAGGGACTTGACTAAGAAGTTACCCATTACTAATAATAATTAACCTCCTGTCACCCCATGAAAGATGGCAGGCACACCCTGACCCTGAACTCTCTTGTGGCAACACAAAATCCAGTGGACATGCCCCAGTGCTACACTCTCCTGCTGCCTCATTAAGCCTGAGGGCATGCTTACCAGTACCTCCCAAGAAGGAACTGATGCAGTTCTCTGAAGTCCCAAATTTTGCAACTGTCACCTAAGGATGGGTCTAGAAGAAAGCAGGGTTTATGATTGTGGTCCCACAAAACTGTATATATTTGCATACTTTAAAAGCTGTGCCTGAGGATCTGGTTTCTAGTCAGCCTTCAACTAGGTGCTAATTGAGATCTCTGTCTTTGGAACCTTATCAGGACTTGGCATACACTCAAAAACTGAGACCTATCAAGAATAAACCAGACCACTTAGAAAACCATAATGGTTCAAGAGACACCCAAGAGCTAGGTCAAGGTTGAATGATAAGGTTCATGTCCTACACAGGCCACTCCTTCAAGACTGGGAGAGGGAGCTGTTTCATCTAATATATAGAAACAAGCATAAGGGGTCAAGCAAAATGAGAAAATAGAGGAAAATGTTCCAAATGAAAGAACAATATAAACCTCAGGAAAAAAATTTTAATGAAATGGAGATAAATAATTTACCTAATAGAGTTCAAGTAGTTATAAAAATGCTCACCAAACTTGGGAAAAGAATGATTTAAAACAATGATTACTTCACCAAAGAGACAGAAAATATAAGAACGTACCAGACACAAGTCACAAAGCTGAAAAATACAATAACTGCACTGAAAAATACACTGGAGGGATTCAACAGCAGTCTAGATGAAGCAAAAGAAAAGATCAGTGATCTAGAATATAGGGCAGTGGAACTCATGTAAACATAGTAGTAAAATAATAAAGAGTTAAGATAATTTAAGGGACCTATAAGACACCATTAAATAGAATAACATTCATACTACAAAGTTCCCAGAAGAAAGAGAGAAAAAGGGGCAAAAACTTATTTGAAGAAATAGTGGCTGAAAATGTCCCTAACCTGGGGAAGGAAACAGACATCTAGATCCAGGAAGTTCAGAGTGTTCCAAACAGGATGAACCCAAAGAGCCACACCAAGACACATTGTAATTAAAATCTCAAAAGTTATAGACAGCATCTTAAAAGCAGCAAGAGAAAACAATTTGTCACATACAAAGAAACTACCATGATATTATCAGCAGATTTTCAACAGAAATTTTGCAGGCAAGAAGAGATGGCATGATATAGTAGATGGCATGATATAGGAAAAATCTTCCAATGAAGAACACTCTCTACCCAACAAACATATTATTTAGAATTAAAGGAGAGATAAACAGCCTTCCAGAAAAGCAAAGGCTAAAGGAGTTTGTCACCACTAAATAGGGTTTACAAAAATTGTTAAAGGGAATTATTTTAAGCTGAAAAGAAAGAATGGTAATTAGTAAAAAGAAAACATATGAAAGTATAGATCTCACTGGTAATATATAGCAAAGGTGTTGGGTTAATCATCTATAAAGCTAGTATCAAGTTTAAAAGACAAATGTAGAAAAAATAAATATAAGAATAAGTTAAGAAATTCACAAAATAAAAAGATGTAATTTGTAACATTAAAAATATAAAACATATGGTAGGGAATAAAAATATACTTTTAGAATGTGTTCAAACTTAAGTGACCATCAATTTAAAATAGACTTACACATATAGGCTGTTATATATGAGATTCGTGGTAACCACAAAGAAAAACCCTATAGTAGATACACAAAATAAGAAGAGAATCTAAGCTTAATGGTAAAGAAAGTCATCAAACCACAAGGGAAAAGAGCCAAAGAATAATAAAGGAATGGGGGAAAACTGTGAAATAGTCAAAAAACAATTAGCATAATGACAATAAGTATAAACTTATCAGTGATTATTTTAAATGTAAATGAACTAGATTCTCCAATCAATATGCATACAGTGGCTGAATACATCTAATAAAACAAAACAAAACAAGATCTATCTATATTTTGCCTACAAGAAACTCACTTCAAGTGTAAAAATGCACACAGACTAAAAGCAAATGGATGGAAAAAGAAACAGAAAGGGAACCAAAAGAAAGCCTAGATTAGCTATCCTTGTATTAGTCAAAAGAAACTGTAAAACAAAGATTTCTGTAAAGACAAAGTTCATTATGTAATGATTAAATCCAACAAAAGGATTTAATATTTCTAAATGGTATGCACCCTAACATAAAAACACCTAAACAAATGAAGGAAATATTAACATACATCAAAGGACAAATTGATAGCATTACAATAATAGCAGGAGATTTTAACACCCCCATTATATCCATGGATAGATCATCCAGACAAAAAATCACTAAGAAAAGAATAGCCTTAAATGAAACATTAAACCAGATGGGCCTGACAGATACATACAGAACATTCTATCCAAAAATAGTGGAACGCATATTCTTCTCAAGTGTAATCAGACATTCTTTGTGCAAATATTATGTTACACCACAAAATAAGTTTCAAAAAATTTAAGGGGACTGAAGCATACCAAGCATTTTTCCAGTCATGATAGTATGAAACTAGAAATCAATTACAAGAAGAAAATGAAAAATCACAAATATGTGGAGATTAAGCATCATGCTGCTGAACACCCAATGGTCAATAAAGAGATCAAAGGAGAAATAAAAAGTATCTTGAGACAAACTGAAATGGAAATACAACATAAAAATGTAGGGATTCAGCAAAAGCAGTTCTAAGAGGAATTGTTTATAGCAATACAGGTCTACCTCAAGAAACAAGAAAAATATCAAATAAACAAGTGAATTTTATACCTACATGAACTAGAAATACAAACAAAGCCCAAAGTTAGAAATAAGGAAATAATCAAGATCAGAGGGGAAATAAATGAAATAGTATTTATTAGAGAGTAAAAAATGAAACAAAAGAAATCAACGAAACTAAGCTGTTTCTTGAACTAATAAACAAAATTGACAAGTCATAAGTTAGACTCACCAAGGAAAAAAGAGACAGGTTAAAGTAAATAAAATCAGAAATGAAAGAGCAGTTACAGGTAATACCAGAGAAATACAAAGAAATAGTTTCAAAAGAGACAATCTTACATTAAAATTACATTATATTAAATTAAATTATATTTACTCAAAATAAACAATTTTACATTAACAAATTGGACAACCTAGAAGAAATGGATAAATTTCTAGAAACATACAATCTTCCAAGACTGAATCATGAAGAAATAGAAAGTCTGAATAAATCAATTACTAGTAAGGAGATTGAATCACTAATCAAAAACCTCTCAGCAAACAAAAGTCCAGATGGTTTAACTGGTGAATTCTACCAAACACAGAAAGATTTTATACCAAACCTTCTTAAATTCTTTGAAAGAAAATTAAAAAGGAGAGGAATGCTTCAAACTCATTTTACAAGGCCAGAATTACCCTGATATGAAAACCAAATAAGGACATCACAAGAAAGAAAATTACAGTCAGTATCTCTGATGGATAGACATAAAAATCCACAGCACAATTATACCTCAACCTAATAAAGACTATATATGACAAGCCCACAGCTAAGATCATACTCAACTGTGAAAAACTGAAAGCCTTTTCTCTAAGATGAAGAATAATACAAAGATGCCCACTCTCAACATTTTTATTCAACATAATATTGGAATTCCTAGTTAGGGCAATTAGGCAAGTAAAGAAAAAGAAAGACATCCAAACCAAAAAAGAAGAAGTTAAATTGTCACTATGTATGAAAGTTATGATTTTATATATGGAAAATGCTAAAGACACCACCAAAAAAAACCCCTTGTAATTAATAAATAAATTCATTAAATTTTCAGGGTACAAAACAACATACAAGAATTTCTATACAATAACAATGACTATCAGAAAAAGAAATAAAGAAAATATCCCATTCATAATTACATAAAAAACAATGAAATACTTAGGAACAAATTTAACCCAGGAGGTGAAAGGGCTGTACACTAGAAACTATAAGATATTGATGAAAGAAATTGAACACAAATAAGTGGAAAGATGTTCTGTGCTCATGGATTAAAAGAATATTGTTAAAATGTCCATAAAACCCAAAGTAGTCTACAGATTGAAGGCAAACCCTAACAAAATCCCAAAAGCATTTTTCACAGACAATCTTAAATATGTATGGAACCACACATAATCTATCCTAAATAACCAAAGTAATCTTGAGAAAGTACAAGGCTAGAGGCATCATATTCCCTGATTTAAATTATATTACAAAACTCTGGTAATCAAAACAATATGGTATTGGCATTAAAAACAGACACATAGATCAATGGAACAGAATAGGGGCCAGAAATAAACCCATGCATACATGGTTAGTTAATGTATGGCAAAGGAGGGAAGATTAAGTAACAGGGAAAGGACAGCTTCGTTAATAAATGGTATTGGGAAACTTGGACAGTCAATGCAAAAGAATGAAACTAGACTATCTGATACTATATACAAAAATTAAGTTAAAATGGACTAAAGATTTGAATATAAGACCCCAAACCATGAAACTCCTAGAATAAAACATATGCAGTAAATTCCTGTATATCAGTCTTAGCAATGACTTTTTATTTTTTGCCTTTAGTTAGTATTTGGTTGGTCTGCTTTTTTGGTATGATTTTATTTTCTCTGGTGACATCTATTTAGCCTTAGGAGTGCTTCCATCAAGAGCAGTCCCTTTAAAATATTTTGCAGAGGTGGTTTGTGGGAGGCAAATTCTCTCAACTTTTGCTTGTCTGGAAATTGTTTAATCCCTCCTTCATATCTAAATGATAATCATACTAGATACAGTATTCTTGGTTCAAGGCCCTTCTGTTTCATTACATTAAATATATCGTGCCATTCTTTCTGGCCTATAAGGTTTCTGTTGAGAAGTCTGATGATAGTCTGATGGGTTTTCCTTTGTAGGTGACCTTTTTTCTCTCTCTGGCTGCCTTTAATACTCTGTCCTTGTCCTTGATCTTTGCCATTCTAATTATTATGTGTTTTGGTGTTGTCCTCCTTGGGTCCCTTGTGCTGGGAATCTGTGGACTTCCATGGTCTGAGAGACTATTTCCTCCCCCAGTTTGGTGAAATTTTCAGCAATTATTTCTTCAAAGACACTTTCTATCCCTTTTTCTCTCTCTTCTTCTTCTTCTGGTACCCCTATAATGTGAATATTGTTCCATTTGGGTTAGTCACACAGTTCTCTTAAAATTCTTTCATTCCTAAAGATCGTTTTATCTCTCTCTGCCTCAGCTTCTCTGTGTTCCTGTTCTCTGATTTCTATTCCATTAATGGCCTGTTGCACCTCATCCAGTCTGCTCTTAAGTCCTTCAGAGATTTTTTTATTTCTGTATTCTCCCTCCTAACTTGATCCTTTAGCTCTTGCATATTTCTCTGCAGGTCCACTAGCATGGTTATGACCTTAATTTTGAATTCTTTTTCAGGAAGATTGGTTAAATCTGTCTTCCCAGGCTCCCTCTTGGGGGTTGTCTGGGTAATTCTGGACTGGATCAAATTCTTCTGCCTTTTCATGGTGATAGAGATAGTTGTGGGTAGGTGGCACATGTGTCAGCTGGGAGAACAAAGTCCCTTTCTGCTTACTCATCACCTTGCCCTTCTCCACTGCCTGTGCCAGTTAACCACACACAGAGAGCAGCTTCTGGTTTTATTTCCTGAGCTGCCACAGGTAGGGCAGCTGTCAGGGCAGTCCAGAGCCCTACAGGGAGAAGCAGGCATGCTGGGTGTACTCTCCTGCAAGAATAGCGACACTTCTTGCCCTGTCCCGCCTTCCTCTGTCTGTGCAGGGCAGCAATGCACTGGTGGGGCCTCTGAGACTGGCCCGGGAGGCTGCAGAGGAGGCTCTGGGTGGCTGCTGTGTGCAGCCGCTCTCAAGCTGCTCCCCTGCTGTCACAGGGCTGCGCTGGAGGGGGAATGGACAGGAGGCTCTTTATCATCATGAGAGGCTTCAGAGCTGCACTGCTTCCCAAGGAGTTAGGGAACCCAAAGTTCCCCGGAATTCCCAGCCTGCTGAGCCGAGTGTGCTGGGACGATTCCATCCAGCTGTGGTGTCCCTGTCACTTTAAGACTTTCAAAAAGCACTCGCTTTTCTTTTGTCCCAGGGGAGCCAGCTGCGGGGACCGCTCACAGGTTTTACTGTCCTGTTTCCCTTGTATCCAGCACACCACTCACTGTGTGTCTGCACTCCCAGTGTGGATGCCTAGGGTTGGGTGTTTAACAGTCCTGGGCTCCCTCTCCCTCCCTGTTCCGGCTCCTTCCCTCCCGCCAGGGAGCTGAGGTGGAGGGAGCGCTTGGGTCCACTGTGTCTTGGCTTGTATCTTACCCCCTTCATGAGACGCTGGGTTCTGGCAGATACAGATGTAACCTGACTGCTGTACTGTATCTTCTGGTCTCTCTTTTAGGAATAGTTTTATTTGTTGTATTTTCAAAAATATAAATGGTTGTGGAAGGAGATTTCTGTTGTCCTACTCACGCCACCATCTTGGCTCCTCCCTAGCAATGACTTTTTAGATATGACTCCAAAAACAAAGGCAATAAAAGGAAAAATAAACAGGCTACATCATAATAAAAAACTTCTGCACAGCAAAGGAAGCTATCTATCAACAAGATAAAAAGGCAACCTACTGGGCAGAGCCAAGACAGCAGCATGAGTAGGACAGTGGGAATCTCCTCCCAAAAACATATGTATTTTTGAAAATACAACAAATACAACTAATACTAAAAGAGAGACCAGAAGACACAGGACAACAGCCAGACTACATCCACACGTGCGAGACCCTGGCGCCTAGTGAAAGGGGTAAGATACAAGCCCCGCACTGAGCGGGACCTGAGCACCCCTTACCCCAGCTCCTGGGGGGAGGAAAGGAGTCGGAGCAGGGAGAGAGAGGGAGCACAGGACTGCTAAATACCCAGCCCTAGCCATCCGCACCAGAGTGCAGACACAGTACATGCGTGGAGGGCTGGAAACTAGGGAAACAGGGCAGCAAGACCTCTGAGCAGGTCCCAAAGCTGATGCCCCTCTGACAAAGAAAACTGAGTGCTTTTTGAAAGTCTTAAAGGGACAGGGATGCAACAGCTGGACGGAAACAACCCAGGTCACAGTCCAGAACCTGGAAATTCCAGGGAAACCTGGGTGCACTAACCCCCTGGGCAACAAGTATGAGACCCCCTCACGGAGGTAAACAGCCAAACAGCCCCCTGTCCATTACCCCTCCGGGACCCTGCCAAAGCAGAGAAGCAGCCTGAGGCTGGCCACACCCTCAGCAAGGGAGCTTTCTCCATACCGACCAGGCAAGACACAAAGAACCAGTCTACACGCAATTGCCCAACACAAGCCACTAGGGGCCGCAGTTGTTCCAGTAAAGAAAGGCTAGTAGCAAGAGGAAAGTTTGGCTCTCCCAGCTGACAGTCAATAGCACCTATCAACATGAAAAGGCAAAAAACTTGATCCAGACAAGACTAACCCAGACAGCTTTGGCATCTGCTGCATCTTCCCCTGAGAAGGAACCTGGGGAGATAGATTTAACCAGTCTTCCTGAAAAAGAATTCAAAACAAAAGTCATAACCACACTGATGGACTTGCAGAGAAATATGTAAGAACTAAGGAAGGAGAATACAGAAATAAAACAAGCTCTGGAAGGATTTCAAAATAGAATGGATGAGATGCAAGAGACCAATAATGGACTAAAAAACAGAGAAGAGGAACGCAGAGAAGCTGATGCAGAGAGAGATAAAAGGGTCTCCAGGAATGAAAGAATATTAAGAGAACTGTGTAACCATTCAAAACAGAACAATATCCACTTTATAGGGGTACCAGAAGAGGAAAAGAGAGAAAAAGGGATAGAAAGTGTCTTTGAAGAAATAATTGCTGAAAACTTCCCCAAACTAGGGAAGGAAATGGCCTGTCAGACCACAGAGGTACACAGAACTCCCATGACAAGGGATCCAAGGTGGGCAACACCAAGACAAATAATAATTAAAATGACAAAGATAAAACACCAGGACAGAGTATTAAAGACACCCAGAGAGAAAAAAAAAGGTCACCTACAAAGGAAAACCCATCAGACTATCATCAGACGTTTCAACAGAAACCTTACAGGCCAGAAGAGAATGGCATAACATACTTAATGCAATGAAACAGAAGGGCCTTGAACCAAGAATACTGTATCCAGCACGATTATCATTTGAATATGAAGGAGTGGTTAAACAATTCCCAGACAAGCAAAACTTGAAGGAATTTGCCTCCCACAAACCACATCTACAGGGCATCTTACAGGGACTGCTCTAGATGGAAGCACTCCTAAAAACAGCACAGAAGGAAACACCCAACATATGAAGAATGGAAGAGGAGAAATAAGAAGGGAGAGAAAAAAAGAATCATCACACCATGTTTATAATAGCTCAATAAGCGAGTTAAGTTAGACAGTAAGATAGCAAAGAAGCTAACCTGGAACCTTTGGTAACCAAAAACTTAAAGCCTACAATGGCAATAAGTACATACCTTTCAATAATCACCCTAAATGTAAATGGACTGAATGCACCAATCAAAAGACACAGAGTGATAGAATGGATAAAAAAGCAAGGTCCATACATATGCTGCTTACAAGATACTCACCTCAAACCCAAAGACATGCACAGACTTAAAGTCAAGGAATGGAAAAAGATATTTCATGCAAACAACAGAGAGAAAAAAGCAGGTGTTGCAATACTAGTATCAGACAAAACAGATTTCAAAATAAAGAAAGCAACAAAAGATAAAGAAGGACATTACATAAGGAGAAAGGGCTCAGTCCAACAAGAGGATATAACCATTATAAATATATATGCACCCAATACAGGAGCACCAACATATAGGAAACAAATACTAACAGAACTAAAGGAGGAAATAGAATGCAATGCATTCATTCTGGGAGACTTCAACACACCACTCACTCCAAAGGGAAGATCCACCAGACAGAAAATAAGTAAGGACACAGAGGCACTGAACAGCACACTAGAACAGATGGACCTAATAGACATCTACAGAACTCTACATCCAAAAGCAACAGGATACACATTCTTCTCAAGTGCACATGGAACATTCTCCAGAATAGACCACATACTAGGCCACAAAAAGAGCCTCAGTAAATTCCAAAAGATTGAAATCCTGCCAACCAACTTTTCAGACCACAAAGGCATAAAACTAGAAATAAACTGTACAAAGAAAGCTAAAAGGTTCACAAACACATGGAGCCTTAACAACATGCTCCTAAATAATCAATGCATCAATGACCAAATCAAAATGGAGATCCAGCAATATATTGAAACAAATGACAACAACAACACAAAGCCCCACCTACTGTGGGATACAGTAAAAGCAGTCTTATGAGGAAAGTATATAGCAATCCAGGCATATGTAAAGAAGGAAGAACAATCCCAAGTGAATGGTCTAATGTCACAATTATCGAAATTGGAAAAAGAAGAACAAATGAGGCCTAAGGCAACAGAAGGAAGGACATAATAAAGATCAGAGAAGAAATAAATAAAATTGAGAAGAATAAAACAATAGCAAAAATCAATGAAACCAAGAGCTGGTTCTTCAAGAAAATAAACAAAATAGATAAGCCTCCAGCCAGACTTATTAAGAGGAAAAGAGAGTCAACACACATCAACAGACTCAGAAATGAGAAAGGAAAAATCACGATGGACCCCACAGAAATACAAAGAATTATTAGAGAGTACGATGAAAACCTATATGCTAACAAGCTAGGAAACCTAGGAGAAATGGACAACTTCTTAGAAAAATACAACCTTCCAAGATTGACCCAGAAAAAAAAACAGAAAATCTAAACAGACCAATTACCAGCAACTAAATTGAAGCGGTAATCAAAAACTACCAAAGAACAAAACCCCCAGGCCAGATGGATTCACATTGGAATTTTATCAGACATACAGGGAAGACATAATACCCATTCTCCTTAAAGATTTCCAAAAAACAGAAGAGGAGGGAATACTCCCAAACTCATTCTATGAAGCCAACATCACCCTAATACCAAAACCAGGCAAAGATCCCACCAAAAAAGAAAACTACAGACCAATATCCCTGATGAACGTAGATGCAAAAATACTCAATAAAATATTAGCAAACAGAATTCAAAAATATATCAAAAGGATCGTACCCAATGACCAAATGGGATTCATCCCAGGGATGCAAGGATGGTACAACATTCGAAATCCATCAACATCATCCACCACATCAACAAAAAGAAAGACAAAAACCACATGATCATCTCCATAGATGCTGAAAAAGCATTTGACAAAATTCAACATCTATTCATGATAAAAACTCTCAGCAAATGGGAATAGAGGGCAAGTACCTCAACATAATAAAGGCCATATATGATAAACCCACAGCCAACATTATACTGAACAGCGAGAAGCTGAAAGCTTTCCCTCTAAGATCGGAAACTAGACAGGGATGCCCTGTCTCCCCACTGTTATTTAACATAGTACTGGAGGTCCTACCCACGGCAATCAGACAAAACAAAGAAATACAAGGAATCCAGATTGGTAAAGAAGAAGTTAAACTTCACTATTTGCAGATGACATGATATTGTACATAAAAAACCCTAAAGACTCCACCCCAAAACTATTAAACTGATAGCAGAATTCAGCAAAGTTGCAGGATACAAAATTAACACACAGAAATCTGTGGCTTTCCTACACACTAATAATAAACTAATAGAAAGAGAAATCAGGAAGACAATTCCATTCACAATAGCATCAAAAAGAATAAAATACCTAGGAATAAACCTAACCAAAGAAGTGAAAGACTTATACTCTGAAAACTACAAGTCACGCTTAAGAGAAATTAAAGGGGACACTAACAAATGGAAACTCATCCCATGCTCATGGCTAGGAAGAATTAATATCGTCAAAATGGCCATCCTGCCCAAAGCAATATACAGATTTGATGCAATCCCTATCAAATTACCAGCAACATTTTTCAATGAACTGGAACAAATAATTCAAAAATTCATATGGAAACACCAAAGACCCCGAATAGCCAAAGCAATCCTGAGAAAGAAGAATAAAGTAGGGGGGATCTTACTCCCCAACTTCAAGCTCTACTATAAAGCCATAGTAATCAAGACAATTTGGTACTGGCACATGAACAGAGCCACAGACGTGTAACAAACTAGAGACTCCAGACATTCACCCAAACATATATGGTCAATTAATATTTGATAAAGGACCTATGGACATACAATGGTCAAATGACAGTCTCTTCAACAGATGGTGCTGGCAAAACTGGACAGCTACATGTAGGAGAATGAAACTGGACCATTGTCTAACCCCATATACAAAAGTAAATTCAAAATGGATCAAAGACTTAAATGTAAGTCATGAAACCATTAAACTCTTGGAAAAAAACATAGGCAAAAACCTCTTAGACATAAACACAAGTGACCTCTTCTTGAACATATCTCCCTGGGCAAGGAAAACAACAGCAAAAATGAACAAGTGGCACTATATTAAGCTGAAAAGCTTCTGTACAGCAAAAGACACCATCAATAGAACAAAAAGGAACCCTACAGTATGGGAGAATATATTTGAAAATGACACATCTGATAAAGCCTTGATATCCAGAATATATAAAGAACTCACATGCCTCAACAAACAAAAAACAAATAACCCAATTAAAAAATGGACAGAGGAACTGAACAGACAGTTCTCCAAAAAAGAAATACAGATAGCCAACAGACACATGAAAAGATGCTCCACATCACTAATTATCAGAGAAATGCAAATTAAAACTACAATGAGGTATCACCTCACACTAGTAAGGATGGCTACCATTCAAAAGACAAACAACAACAAATGTTGGCGAGGCTGTGGAGAAAGGGGAACCCTCCTACACTGTTGGGGCGAATGTAAATTAGTTCAACCATTGTGGAAAGCAGTATGGAGGTTCATCAAAATGTTCAAAACAGACTTACCATTTGACCCAGGAATTCCACTTATAGGAATTTACCCTAAGAATGCAGCAATCAAGTTTGAAAAGGACAGATGCACTCCCGTGTTTATCGCAGCACTATTTACAATAGCCAAGAATTGGAAGCAACCTAAATGCCATCAGTATATGAATGGATAAAGAAGATGTGGTACATTTACACAATGGAATATTGCTCAGCCATAAGAAGAGGGCAAATCCTACTATTTGCAGCAACATGGATGGAGCTGGAGAGTATTATACTCAGTGAAATAAGCCAAGCGGAGAAAGAGAAATACCAAATGATTTCACTCATCTGTGGAGTATAGAACAAAGGAAAAACTGAAGGAACAAAACAGCAGCGGAATCGCAGACCCAAGAATAGACTGAATAGACTAACAGGTACCAAAGGGAAAGGGACTGGGGAGGATGGGTGGGTAGGGACAGATAAGGGGGGGTAAAGAAGGGGGGTATTAAGATTAGCATGAATAATGAGGGGGTGGGAGAAAGGGGAGGGCTGTACAACACAGAGAAGACAAGTAGTGATTCTAAAACATATTTTTATGCTGATGGACAGTGACTGTATTGGGGTTTATAGGGAGGACCTGGTATAGGAGAGAGTCTAGTAAACAAAATATTCTTCATGTAAGTGTATATTAATGATAACAAAAAAAAGCAGTTCCTGTGTGGTGACCTCCAATGAGTTCTACACAATGATATAAAGGGCATATCAAAGTGTGGGCAAAGGGTCTCTTTGTGTTTATACAGAATATCAAAGCCTAATTGGGCTACCCAGAAAATGAACTAAGATACGATATGAAGAAGAACTTCCAACATCAGCACTCTCTGGAAGACTCATACCAGAAGATGATCATCAAAAAACCTCAACAAAGATCCAGGCACTGCTACAGTTGTAGGTGCGTTCATCCCACCAGTTCCTGGACTTGCCATGGGAATGAAGAAGGAGATATCTAAGCTGGCCTGTGCATACAGTAAAACAACAAATTTGACTGGATCTATACTGTCAGAACTCAACCAAGAATTAGGAGAACTGCAAGTTGTAGCGCTCCAAAATCTTACAACTACAGACTATCTACTGTTAAAAGAACATATGGGATGTGAACAGTTTCCAGGAATGGGTTGTTTTAACTTGTCTGATTTCTCTCAGACTGTTCAAGTTCACTTGGACAATATCCATCATATCATAGATAAATTCTCACAAATGCCTAGGATGCCTAACAGGTTTTCTTGGCCCTGGAGATGGCTGGTAATTACAGGTATGCTTTGGTTACGTAACTGTACTCCTATTATGTTAATGTGTGTGCACAATTTAATTAGTAGTTTAAAACCTATACATGCTGAAGTTACTCTACAAGAAGATATGTCAAAGAAATAATCAATCTTCCCATGTTTTCTTCCACCTGCTACTTCTATAGCTTTTCTTCTTCCTTCCTAATTACAACACTTAAATAGAATTCGTGCCTCATATTTAATTTACCGAGTTATCATAATTCTTCCAAGTGGTAAAGATACCTCAAGACAAATGCTAGGCATAGAAGCCACAGGGCATAAATCTGCAAAGAAGTAAAAAGCTAACCTTTTCAAACAATAAGGCTTCTCTCTCACTTACCAATTTTATATTTCCCTGTATGGCCCTGGAAGATGACTGGTTAGCCAGAGACGGGTAAGATTCCTCAAGGGAGGAACAACCTAAGACAGGCACATTCCCAGGGAAGCCATCAGGTGAGAAATTGGGGATCAACAGCGGTGAGGCTTAGAACCTCACCCCCCCTATTTTGAGAGAAATCTTCTGCATATGTGGATGTTTTATTGCCCTTGTCTAGCTTGGATTAACACATAGTCTACAGGCACACACCTGATCATCTACATTTGCTCTTTTACAACACTAAACTATCTTGCATCTACCTACCACTTCAGCATTTTATTAAAAATAACAATAATAATAAGGGAGAAATGTGGGATTCACATATAAATCAAGTATAAAAATCAAACGAATATTCATATTTGACCTGATTGTTTATAGTTCATAATGTATGATCAAATTCAAAAGTTTCTGTGATAACTGCCCTTGTACTGTTCACCATGTAAGAATTTATTCACTATGTAAGAATTTGTTCACCATGTAAGAACTTGTTCGTTATGCTTCAGAAGATTGGAGACTGATGAGAATTAGGCTTGGGGTGGATTAATGATTGTGCATTGAGCATTGAGTCCCCTATACAGAATTTTATTGTTGTTAACAACCATTTGATCAATAAATATGAGAGATGCCCTCTCAAAATAAATAAATAGATAAATAAATAAATAAATAAACATAAATAAATAAATAAATAAATATATGGCAACCTACTAAATGGAAGAAAATGTTTGCAAGTCATACATCAGAAAAGAAGTTAATGTCCAAAGTGCATATAGAACTCATACAACTAGCCTGAGTTCCAAAAAATAGCAAAAAACAAACAATCTGATTTAAAAAATAGGCAAAGGCTATGAACAGATATTTTTCCAAAGAAAACACCTGATAGCCAATAGACACATCAAAGATGTGCAACATTACTAATCATCATGGAAATTCAAATTAAATCACGTTGAGATATTACTCACACCTGTTGAATGGCTCTTATTAAAAATAGAGAAGAAATTACCAGTGTTGGCAAGGATGTGGAGAAAAGGGAAACTTTGTCCACTGTTGGTGGGAGTGTAAATTGGTTCAGCCACTATGGAAAGCAGTATGGAGGTTACTCAAAAAAATTTTAAATAGAACTACCGCATGCTCTAGCAATTCCATTTCTTGGTATTTATCTGAGGAAAATGAAAACACTAATTCAAAAAGATACATTCACCTTTATGTTCATTGCAGCATTATTTATAATAGCCAGATTATGGAAACAACCTAAGTGTCCATTGATGGATGACTTGATAAAGAAGATAGAATACATATAAAATGGAATACAACTTAGGCATAAAAAGGAGTGAAATCTTGCCCCATGCAATAATATGGACGGGCCTTTAAGGTGTTAGGCTAAGTGAAATAAGTTGGAGAGAGAAACACAAATACTGTATGATCTCATTCATATGTGGAATCCTAAAAAAAATAAGAACAAATAAAACAAAACTCAAAGATATGGACAACAAATTAGTAATTACCAGGGTTACAGAGGGGTTGAGGGATGGGAGAATTGGGTGAAGGTGTCAAGAGGTACAAACTTCCACTTATAATATTAGTAAGTCTTAGAAGTATAATGTACAGAATGGTGACCACAGTCAGTAATATTGTAGTGCATATCTGCAAGTTACAAAGAGAGAAAAACTTAAATGTTCACATCATAAGGAAAAAAAAATGTTTAGCTTTAATGGTGATGGATGAAAACTAATTTGTGGTGATTATTCCGCAGCATATACAAATACCAAATCACTATGTTGTACACCTGAAACTAATGTAATATTATATGTTCTTTATACCTCAATAAAAAATAATGAAAATATACTGAGTGTTCATGTTTATTTAAAACTACTATAGGCCAGGCTCTGTTCTAAGCATTTAAAAACTTACCATTTAGTTATCTAGCAAAAGTATTTGGGAAGGATTATTCTATCTGGTTAAAACAACCAGATTAAGATTGATAACCTGGAAATAACTTTTGATACTTGAAAAAAAAATTTACATTTAAAGGAAGATTGAGCTACTCATGTTACCAATCCATGTATTCATTGGAGATAAAGGGGCATCATATTATGTCTTCCACTTCCAATAATTTGTTTTCCCTATTAATGTACTATTTAGGTCAGCACTGTAGGATTCTCAGTGATTTTAATTAAATTGTGCAAAATATGATTTCTGCTTTTTCAGTGGACTTTCTTCATGTGCTATGTGAACCAAATAACACACATTCAGAGCAGACTTGGGGCACAGGGATTGTCCTGAACAATGTGGTGCGGGTTTATTTACCCGGAAGGCTCTCATCTCTTATGCTTCCAGCAGTTAGGATTTTGTTAATGCCTTAAGTCAATTGATTTTTCATCCCTGTTCTTATGCAGGCAGAAGACAATAAGAAAAGTAGCAGCAAAGCAGCAAACCATGTGCATTCAAAGGAAATATTTGTATGCTTACACAAATGATAGCTCATAGCTCTGAGGAGAACTACTCAGGCAAAATAAACTCCAAGATCTGTTTGAACCTACAAAGAATCAAAGTATTTTCTTTTCTACTTAACATAAGTAATGACTCACAATAGTTTTTAAAATACAATGAAGTTTTCTTTACATTTTTTCTCTAAATTTATGACAATGCTTTTTTCCTGTCTATAACAGAAATGAAAATGCACCATTGTTAGAACCAAAAATGTTGAGCTTAGAGTTTTAAGAAATTTCAAAAATCAACTGTAATTGGCACATATATGTTGAACAAACTTTATAAGGTGCTTTCATATTTTAAAATTATTGTGATCTGTTTATTTCTATTAGCTTTCATTTCATAATCTCCCCCTCTTCTCAGAAGTCTGCTATCACTTCAATTTTCCTTCACAGTTGTTAGTCACTCTTCCCAAGAAGAGAAATGATTTGGGAAATGATGTGGAATAGGATTCCCCTGCTGCTTTCAATCCAGAAGATGCTGTGGGGCGGAACCTGCCTAGGAGCCCCTGCTGATCCTTAATGTTCCAACAGCACTGCCGAAGAGTCACCCTAACCAGCAGTTTGATCCTTCCCCATGTAGGAAATATTATTATTGTCCACGGGTGAGATTTTCATATAATAGTAAGACTGCACCCTAAGACTTTCTGAAGATCATGATTAGAGAATTTATTCACTCATTTATTAATTTTTATATTTACATGTATATACAAGTATAAATACATTTTTCATGCATTCTGCTAGAATTTATGATAAAATGGCAACACTTTTATTCTTGATCAGACTGGCCACTTTTATTACATACTGAAAATGTGACATTAACTAACAGGATTGGAATAGAGTATATAAAAGTGGAATGGAAATCGATATAACATACATACCAGAGACCCACATGAAACCTACAATTTCACAAAGCATAATTTTAATATTTTTAATACCTGAAAAAAATGAAGAACATCTCTGTCTGTTTTCATTGGAAGCAAATATTCATATAATTTAGACTTTAGTATCAGAATTACATGTCAGCATGTATATTTAATGATGCTGAGGTATTTACTTTCAATTTCTAGTCATTTCAACACATGTGTAGAGAAGTGAAGACATTTTTCTCCATTTCCTTTACCTTGGATTTCTACTTCTTTCAGACTACTATCACCAATTTTCCAGTATTCTTTGAAGAAAAATGTGATAATTTCAGAATATATACATATATCAAATCATTATTTGTACACCTTGAGCTAATATAATTCTTATATATCAATTATGTGTCAAATAATGTCTGACACACTAATTCAAATTTAGTTATCAATGCCAATGTATTTTGCCTTGCAGCAGTATTTACTTTTTAAAAAGGCATTCTTAATGGAAGACTGTCAGATTCCATAGCACCTTTTGAGGGACAATATTTTAAGCCAAATGCACCCTACAAAGTAAGCCATCAG
This sequence comes from Manis javanica, assembly GCF_040802235.1. Classification (NCBI taxonomy): domain Eukaryota; kingdom Metazoa; phylum Chordata; class Mammalia; order Pholidota; family Manidae; genus Manis; species Manis javanica. Next base: position 108,374,261 of record NC_133158.1, read on the forward strand.
AAACTGGTCCTCCTATCCATATCAAGATAGTAGTAAATCTAATGATCTAATGAATACGAGATGTTGCATAAAAGCAGATGATCCCATGGATGACTGGATGCATGTGGCTGTATTACTCAATGAGAGAATTGAATCCAAATCAATCTGACCCCAGCTGACTTTTAAAGTGTCACTACTTTCAGGCAACATGAAAGAAATTATGAGGTTTAGAGCATTTGTAATTTTGCCTCTGTCACTTATTAACTATCTAATCTTAAACAACTTTAGCTCTCTTGCTTCAGTTTTCATATGTAGTTGTCAACTCTGGCCCACACCCAAATTCAAGCTACTTGTTTTGTATAAGTTTTATTGGAGCACAGCCACACACATTCATCTCTGTGACTACTCACACCCTAATGACAGAGTAGAGCAGTTGCAACAGAGACCATGTGATCTTAAAAGCCTAAAATAGTTATGATCTGACACTTTACAGAAAGAGTTTTTTGAATTCAGCTCTAGAAGTTGCCAAATCCATGGAGAATTAATATATCCTTATTCACAGAACTTGACCTCAGGTTCTGTTATTGATCATTACTTTCCTCTGTCATTTTCTTTTTCTTTCATTCTTTGATTCCACTTTCTTCTGTATCTCTCTCGTTTAGTGCCTTTTCATTCTCTTTCTCTATTTCTTAAATTTTGGTGATCTCCAAAGTTTCATCCCCATATTTCCTAATTTTCAATCACACAATTTTCTGCATAATCTCCTCTACCCATCAAGACTAAAACAATCCTTGATAGGCCACCATGTCCCATTCTTCTCTCACCATACTTGATATGCTGTAAGGACAACTGAGAGGTTTTTGTAGCTTTTTCCCATTTGGACATATTCCTGATACCTGATCAGCAACCAAAATATATGCTCAGTTGATATTTGTAAAACAAGTAGAATAGATATCCATTTCCACTCTTCTTCTCCCTCTTGAAACTGACCTTTAGATTATACTCTTCCTTCCTATTGTGAATTCTTAATAGTGCCACAATCCATACAATAAAAATGTCCTAAAGGAACTGATCTCCCAACACATTGAACTACAAGGATTATGTTTCTCTCTCATGAATTTATCAAATAAAAACAGCAATGACACAAATACATCATATCAAAATGAAGTTAAAATGTTCAAGAACAAGAGAGAAAAATGGAGAGAGCATCACCGGAGAGCATAAGAACTAGACACTATGCATTTTGAATAATAAAGAGGAAGAAATACTAAGTAAACCACTTAGATCTCAGCCCCTATAATTAATCAAAGAAAATAACACAACTCTCACAGTGTTGACTGACACTCCCCTTGGACATAAACAAACTGTCAAATGCATAGAAATGAAACAGCTCAATTTCCCCCCTCTTTATGCTATTATATACATGATCACCATCTTTATATCTCCTTTCTGGACAATTCTGTACTGCCTTAAAACATAACCAAAAATAAAAATATGCTTCTTATGGTACACAAAGCAATTTCCAGCTGAAGAACTTTCAAGAACAATTGTCAAATATATAAAAGTCCCCTTGGCAACTACGAAGGGACTAAATCTTACAACCATACTGAGATGTAGTTTGATTTTGCAGTTGATATTTGAAATAAACTGGTTTTTCTTTTTCCTCCTTTTTGTGAACAAATTCACAGAGCCTGGGTTATGAGTGATATGGCTGACTCAGAAATACCAGCCAACTCAAAAATATAGCTTGTATTGCTGAGTTGGTTTACAAATAAAATAAAAGCAAGGAGAAAAGCAGAGACATAATTATGAAAGACACTAGAATATGGAAAAAAATTAAACCTTATTAAAATGTCATCCCTAGGCATTAGCAGCAGTCATATAATTAATAATATAACAGTTGACTGCACTAAGAGCCATAACAGAAATTAAATTTTCATTTATGAACAGGAATAATGAGGTAGCATAAAAAGATTGGGCTTAAGTTTTTCTGCTACTGAAAATTACTAATTGCCTAAGGTCTATATCCAGAATTAAGACACACATTTGGTTGTAGAAAAAGATAATTCACAGGGTGTGCAGACACTCTAATACAAGACTGCAATCATGATATGAACTGGATACAATTTCTATTTCACCATCACTGGAGTCAGATTATTTCCACTATTGCTTATTTCACTATATGTACTAAAGATAAATAAGTGTATCCTTTTCAGAGAAAAAAATGCAATGTAAATGTCAAAAAAATTGTAGTTTGCTTTTTAGAAAAGATCCCTCTGCAATATAGATATTCAGTACACTGTTCTTACAGCAGTTGATGAGACACTTTAACATCTATAAGGAAATTTGGTTTTCTTGAAAAAATAACAGTACAGTATAAGCAAGATGTATAGAATTTCTTTAAGAAACTACTTAAAAACTGATGTAATGTTGTACCCTTGCTTATTTGCGAAGGGTTTTTAATTTTTTTATAGTATTTAAGTTCTGTATAAACAATAAATTCTATATATAGATAAATCCTGTATCAAGTTTACACTAGGTATCTTTATCCTACTATTTGCACAGCTTGGCACACTCATGAATTAAAGGTTAAGAAATCTTCATAAAAACATTGCTTTTTATTTCCAATTACAGTGCTTATTTTATATTAGGGAAATGAATTGATTACTTATATAAAATTTTAAGAATAGAAATTATAATAGAAGTTTTCATTTTTTTAATTTGACATATAACTGACATATAATGTTGTGTTATTGGAGGTATACAACATGACTTATCTAGATATTGTGAAATGATTACAATCCCAGTAAGTTAACATCTGTCACCACATATAGTTACAGTTTTTGTTCTTGTGATGAGAACTTTTAAGAGGTATTATCTTAGCAACTTTCAAATCTACATTACAGTATTGTTAAGTATATTCACCACACTGTACATTACAGCCCCAGAATTTATTTATCTTATAATTGAAAGCTTATGCCTTTTGACCACCTTTGACTGAATTTTTATTTTTTACTCATCAACTGCCACTTAGAATGATTCTCTTGCAACCTAAGCTATTGAGTTTAGTTAGATACCTCAGTTAGGTCAAAGAGCTGAGAGGGAACTGATAGTCATTTGATGCCAAATATGCAGTAGATACTTTTGACTTGGTCTATCATCATAGCGTGAAATATCTCTGTGTGTTGGATGTTTCTATCCCCTTTAGATGAGGACAGTCAAGATTTAGTACCACAGGATTTGATCCCAGTTATGCCTTACTATAGAACGCTACATTCTTTCCATTTTACTAGATGATCCAGTAATGCTCCTAAAAAACTAATAATCATAAAATAATTTCAAAAACATAATCTTGTTTTGCCTAAAAAGATAAACACACAAACCCATGTATACACACATACAAACTCTCTCTCTCACACACACACACACACACACTACCTAGACCCTAGTTTACTGGAGAGTATATATGGCAAAGATTTTGTTGTGATTATTATGGTTTAGCATTTTGTGGACCTCTCACTCCCAGAATCTTATCTAAAAATACTTTGTCCAGGTATTTGAAATTATTTAGAACTAAACTTGAACTAAAGACTCAGGAAAGGATCATGTTTTAGAGAAGGAGTTATTGGAGTCTAACTGCCTAGTATTTTTATTTTTACCTTTTTTCTCTCCTACCTGTCTTCCTCCTCATAAAAAGCCCATAATCCCAGTCTAATCACAAGAAAAACATCAGACAAATACCAACTGAGTTACATTTAACAAAACACCTAAATATTACTACTCAGAAGTTTGGAGATAATCAAATACAAGTCAAGTCTGAGGAAATGTCATAGCCAACAGACGTCTAAGACCCAATGACTAAGTGCAGTGTGGTGTGCGGACAGCAGTATAGCAAGGCTCTGCTGTTGAGCAGAAGGGGAAGGCCTTGTAAGCACAGACCTGAAGGAAGCAAGGGAGACAGCAATGTGGTAACCGAGGAAAAGTATTCCCAGCATTTACGAGTTCAAAAGCCATGAAGGGCTATGTATGTGTCATGTTTTAGAGGACAGTGTAGTTGGGAGGAAAAGAATGGTAGAAAGGAAAAGAAATCAAGAATTTGGTGAGGCAGTGGGGATGCAATGGGAGGAGGCAGCCATGGTATAGATCATGTAGGGCTTATAAATCCTAGTAGAACTTGAGTTTATGCTCAGAGGGAAATGGTAGGTAAGTTTTGAACAGGGAGAAGTGACATAATCAGATCTGTATTTAAAGGATAACTGGCTGCTGTATGTAAATAGATCATTAAAGTGAATAACAGATTTGGGGAAACACGAGAGACATTATGAGGTGATAAGTCTGTGGCTACACAGGATGCCTTGCCCTAGAAATCACAGGTCCATATACCCTGGCTGCTGCCAGTGAACTTCCTCAGTCTTCATTGCCAAGGTTGGAATCAACAAAATGGCTAAATAAAGCAAGGACTGAGGATAGATGAACTGCCAACTACATCTTATCTGAACTGGGAAACTGCTGGGTGGAAGGATCTGGAAACAACCATATAATATATGGCAAGCCAAGTTAGCTTTATACTAGTTAGAAAATATTTATACTCAGGGTGATTTCAGAAGTCCATCCATAGAGTATCTTCTCCAAACGTTTCCTTGGTGTCTCAAGTTTGGAAATTAGTTTGTACTTTTCGTATTACATTTTGACTTACCTTTGCAGTCTCTTTTAGAAATCAAATATCCACTAAAAGAGTTAGACAATAAGCTGTCTTTATTATGAATGTATTTATTATATTATATAAAGTGTATATAAAGAACTTTAAAAGTCAACAAGATAGCAACTCAGTTTTTAGAACAAAAATTTGCACAGACACTTCACCATAAATGGTATGCCATATGAATGGCAAATAAACACATGAAAATATGCTTAGCATCATCTGTAATTAGGGAAATATAAATTAATACCACAATCATATACCACTACATATGTATTAGAATGACTAAAATTTAAAAGAATATCCAAGTCATGTTAATAAAAATGAAATGGAATTTTCATACACTGCTGAAGGGAATATAAAATTGCAGCTACTTTGGAAGGCTGTTGTCCAAAGTAGGTTATGTCTACAAAGTACCCATTAGTCATCTGTGGCACCTGAGCATTTAAAAAGTGGCTAATGAGACAAAGAACCCTATTTTACATTTTACTGAATTTTGAATGAATTAAGATGTTAAAACTTATACTCAACACAAACAAATGCACACACAATAATGGGGTATGTCAAAGGGATACAGGAGCCAAGTAAAAGAGCTTCCAATGACCAAAGTTGGAACAGTTTGAACAAAATAGAGTATTGAATTATAAACAAAGCATAAAACAAATATCCATGAGTTCACATTGATATGAATAATTACTTGAATAAATAAAAATAGGGGATAAGAAACAAATTTCCCTTGCAGAAGAATTCCTAATGACTTAGGTAGATACCCCCCTGAGGGATGGACAGCATAACTCCCCACATGTTAAATATGGGCTCTGCCCAGTGACTTCCTTCTAAAAGGAAGTCACTGTATGGAAAGGGCAGAAAAGAATATAAGTGGAAAAACCTAACAAATACTACCTCAGCCCACATGCTCAAGGTCACATCAGCAGGGATAAGTTATGTTGATAGCATACCAACTATGATAGTATAAATCACGTTAATAGTATAAGCCATGTTGGCAGTATACAGTTGATACCCTCAAAATGATATGGTAGTAATGACATTTTACTTTTGTGATATTCCTCCCAGAAAAAAACCATTATCCCTGTCTGGGCAATGAAAAAAAAACAATGGAAAAATACCAATTGAAATACTCTCTACAAAATATTGGAACAATACTACTTAAAAGTTTAACATTGTCAAAAATCAGTAGTCTGAAAAAAATGTCACAGCCAAGAGATGCCTAAGGAGACCGGGTGACTAAATGTAACGTGCTGTTCTGGATGTGATTCTGGAGGAGTAAAAGGACAAAAGGACATTAGATAAGAACTAAGGGAGCCTGAATAAAGTGCGGACTTTAGTTAATAATAATATACCAACATTGGTTCATTAATTACAACTGTAGCATATTAATGTATGCGATCAATAGCAGAGAAAACTGGACATTGGATGTGTGGGAGCTCCCTTTTCAATGTTTCTGTTAATCTGAATCTATTCAAAACAAAGAGTTTATTTTTTAAAGTTTTTTTGCTTGTTTGCTTTTTGTGTGTTTGTTTGTTTTAATGCCAAGGTTCTGACCCCACAGCAAAAACAAATCTACTCTTGGAGTGGTGGCTGGGAGGCTGCGGTTTCAGCAAACTCTTTACTGGGTCTGATGATCAGCCAGGTTTGAGAGTGACTACAGAAGAATGGGTCCCTTTGTCATTAAACGATTTGAAAATTATATTTATTTTGTAATCTGTGTTACTGATATTGCATATTAGTATAATTTTTTAAGAAATTGATATTCAAACATTTTAGTATTTTTTGGAACAACTTGCCAAAGTAAATCTTTTTTCAGTTGCAAACTTCACAAAATCTAAATACAGATCTTGTATTTCTGATGAAAATTTAGCATCCTAACTGAGATGTACAGGAAGTATGATTAACACACCAGATTTTGAAGACTCTATATGAAAAAAGAATGTAAAATATCTCATTAAGAATAATTTTCATATTGAAATAATATTTTGGAGATTTGGGTTTAAATAAACTTATTATTACAATTAATTGCACTTCTTTTTACTTTTTAAATATGACTATTGGAAAATTTAAAATTACATAAGTGGCTTAATTTATATTTCTAGTGGCCAGTAGTGGTCTAAGCCATCTGCATGCACTGAAGTGTAAACTATAGCTAGCTGGTACCTCTAACTATTAGAACTTTACATTCCCTGTTAACATATTGAGTATGACAATAAAAAATGTTAATGATCCTATAAAATCACAAATGTAAAATCCCTCCAGCTCCTTCCCCATGCCCAGGCACGAGTAGAAAGGGAGAAAATCTAACATATCTTTTAGAACTGAATCTGTAATTTTAAACTTCATCAGCATTGAAAGTCAGCAGTACAAGGAAAATAGCCTGGGCTTTGGTGAAAGCTAAGCAAATGTTTGACTATTTGTCCAGCTACCAAAGTTCTGTGACCTTGTGTGGGTTTCCTAAATTTGTTTCGTCTTCTTTTTCCTCAACCATTAAGTAGGAATAATAATAAAACCTATCTTACATTATTGTATAAAACATAAATGGCCCACATTAAATAACTGGCACTTTGTAGACAGTGTTCATTATTTTTACCAAGGTTAAGTAATTATTCATTCTTTACGCGCTACTTTTAAAGTGAAATGGATGTCATTTGAGAGCCAGATATTTTAATTCCTAATTTTATTCTTTGATGATAGAGTATATGTTCTCATTTGGACTCTCTTCCCCAGGAGAACATACAAAACAGCTGGAAAGTTATTGTCTAACTTACGTAATGGAGAAACAGAGCTAGCAACCTGAATAAAGCATTGCCTGTACAGCTCACTCAGTTCCTTGCACTTACAATAGACCGCATGGAAACAATGGAGAACCACCGAAGTCCCCGCATGACAACTACACTCACAACCCTCAGTATCTGTCTTTGTGCTAAAATACAGGGTAAAAATAATTGTACCATTGGTTCAATATATTTAGTTGTTGAACAAAAGCAGGATCATGCTCTAAGAAAAATGGATTTCTTGGCAGTTTAGGCCTGTATTATCAAACTCAGAATTAAATAACAATTTCAACACAAGCCAGTCACACATTAGGGAGACGATCACTGTTATAAATTATGCTATAGGGGTAGAAAAGTTCTTCTAAGGAAATTTCAAATGCTTTACTCAAAATGAAAGTTTAAAATCATTTGAATTTTACGAAGAGAGATATAGACTTGGGATATAACAAAATATTCCCAAAGTTCTGATCACACACAACTGTTGAAAAACAAATATTTGACTTGGGAAATAGAAGAGATTAGTGAAGGTAGATTTGAATCAACCATATTCATCTCAAAATACTATTATTTGACTTCCATGATTTGCATTTATTTCTACTTTAAAATTTAAAAGTATCAAATGGTCTCTTTTCTTTTTTTTCTTGTCTTGTTAATTATATTTTTATTATGATATAATTCATATACAATCAAATGAGCAACATTGTGGTTACTAGATTCCCCCCATTATCAACTCCCCACCACATACCCCATTACAGTCACTATCCATCAGCGTAGTAAGGTGCTATAGAGTCACTACTTGTCTTCTCTGGGCTGTACTGCCTTCCTCATGACCCCCCCCCACTGCTACATTATGTGTGCTAATTGTAATATGCATAGAATGCTACTTTTATTGAGACTAGAGTATGCCTATTAGTTATGCTATAGAGAGAAAGAAGAATAGAAGGAAAGGAGGGAGGTATGTAATTATGATTGTTGAAATCTGTTTTTCTATTTCCTAACAGATATTAATTAAAAAGTAAGGAAACATATTGCCCCTTATTCCCCTTCTTCCTCCCTTACCACCCACCCTCCCCAGTCCCTTTCCCTTTGGTAACCGTTAGTCCATTCTTGGGTTCTGTGAGTCTGCCACTGTTTTTTTTCTTCAGTTTTTCTTTGTTCTTATATTCCACAGATGAGTGAAATCATTTGGCACTTGTCTTTCTCCACCTGGCTTATTTCACTGAGCATAATACCCTCTAGCTCCATCCATGTTGCTGCAAATGGTAGGATTTGTTTTATTCTTATGGCTGAATAATATTTCATTGTGTATATGTACCACATCTTCTTTATCCATTCATCTACATGTATGATGACACTTCATCCATTCATCTATTTGTATGTATCCATTCATCTATATGATGGACACTTGCATTGCTTCCATTTCTTGGCTATTGTAAATAGTGCTGTGATAAACATAAGGGTGTATCTGTCTTTTTCAAGCTGGGTTCCTGCATTCTTAGGGTAAATTCCTAGGAGTGGAATTCCTGGGTCAAATGGTATTTCTATTTTGAGTTTTTTAAGAAACCTCCATACTGCTTTCCACAATGGTTGAACTAATTTACATTCCCACCAGCAGTGGAGGAGGGTTCCCCTTTCTCCACATCCTCGCCAGCATTTGTTGTTCTTAGTCTTTTCAATACTGGCCATCCTAACTGGTGTGAGGTGATTCAAATGTCTCTTTTTATGATTTGCATTAATCTCTACATGGGTTTATGTAGATGTGTTTCTCTCATTAAAGAAAAATATATTACACATTAGTTTAATACCTTACTAGGAAAAAAAAGACATAAGGCAATTCACAATTTGTGAAGTGCTAAATGTATGGTTTTAAAACACAATGTTGATGTGCTGAATAAGGATATAGAGTAAACAATCATTGGTAAAATTGAGCTCCTGGCATGTTTTAAACTTTATTTTTTATAATTCAATAATTTTCTGTAAACCTTTATGAAGTTTTGACTATTTTGGCTTTGAATGTGTTATAATGCTAAAGATGAGATTCCTAAAACTTTTACATATTTTTTGTGTGTGCTGTAAGAAATAAAGTTTTAATTATTAACCTGTGAGGTTTAGTTTGACATTTCTGTCAAGCATATATAATTTGCTTCCTAATAGAATCAAATCTAATCTCCAGTGTTTAAATTACAAGATTTACTTTGGTTTTATTACCAGCTTTTGCTTTCACTATTATTCACTTTGACTCTTTGCTATGTCTCCTCTTCATGGGAAAAATTTCTGATTTTTTAAAGGAAGATCATACACATTTGCAAATTTCATTATGCAGACAGTCTCTTTGAGATGGGCATTTCACCAGTCTTTTATAATATCTCAGTCATAACTATAAAGCAGATTACAATTAACCATCTCCCAGTTTGCCCATGTAAACGCTTTTTATTTTTGTTGATTACACAAAGCAGACTTTTTATTGTTTTGGCAAACAAGATACAGAGACTATAAACTAAACACCAGAACGGGGCATAAAATTTTTCTGTTAAATCAATCTCCATTGCTGGCCTGAGAATACATGTATAATGTAGATTAGATATATTTTTAAAAATATTATGCCAATTTCAATACATTTGCTTTCCTTTAATGAAAAATATGTGACAGATGTACTGAGTTCAGCATGCAGGTGACAGAGATTACAGATCAGGTTTCATTCAAAGTGCCCTTGAAGTCAGTTCTCTCACAGAGGCAGATAAATCTAGCACTGTGTGGCGGGCTTTAATGAAATGAAACTTTCTAATCTTGTGATCAAGGAATCTTCACTAGCAGCTGCCATGTAAAGAAATTAATACTAAGAACAGCAGTGATTATGAAAATTTGATCCATGTGCAGAGCAAAATTAGGTAAATCAATATGAAGGAGTTCTAATTTTGGTCTTAAATATTTGATTAAAGTATTGGCGACTTTGCCAATGGTTTCTTAACCACCAGTGAATTCAGACATCAGTGTTTAATCATCAAGTTCATTGTTTTTATAGACAAAACAATGGAGAGCTTTTCTGGAGGTTAAGTTTTCTAGTTTAGCAAATTAATTCATATAATTTGGATAATTTCCAATGTTCCCACTCTCTTTGATTTGTCTTGACCAAGGCTAAATTATTCTCAGTCACTTTACATTTGGTTGGCGGGAAAATTAATTAAGAAACAGTGGTCATGGCCGTGCCAGTGCCCCAAATGCCATTCAGAATGCTCCAGACCACTTATATGTAAACACAAAAAAGTCTATTGAGTACAGCCTTATGCGAATAAACCATGCAAACATCTAACTCTCTTTTGATGACTGACCTAATTTGATTAGCAGAGCACACTGGGAAAGGATATGAACAGTAGACAATGTGAGCCATAGTATATTTCTTTCATGATTGGACATTAGTTGTTATAACCTTTTTTGATAGTGTGATTCTTTGTACCCAAGCAGATATACTCTATCAATCTCAACCACTGGTTACATAATTTGATTTACTTTTGCTTTAGAAACAACAGGTTTGTATTAATTCTGAACCAACTCCCCTAGTAATAAGCAAGATGTGGAAAAGCAGTTTATTGCTGGAGAATATTAAACTCAAGGCCTTACACAGAGCACCTTTTGTTCTCACTACCCAACCTACCTTGGAACTTGATTAAACTGTAAAGATATGAGAACCACAGTTCTTTAACACATCACTACTTCCTGATGCACACACATGCACACAGATGTTGGGAAGTTAACTTTTTCCCTAGATTATTAAAACAGTTATGTTTTTATATTTTTCATCTACTTTCAACTTTTATCATCCATATAGAAATTCCCCATTGTTTCTAAGCTCGCAGTTAGGTGTACCATACAGTCATATTCTTATGTTAATGGACTTCTGGACAGTTAAGTAATCAGGATATGAAAGGGCATTCTGAAGCTCCTGATAGCAGCATCTTGTCAGGTGACATAGTCTCAGAGCCATCAGCAGTCATCAGTTAAAAGCTAGAGAGTTGTAGGCAGAACTGAGAGCAGTAAAAAAACAAGTTAGGACTGTACTTGAGCCAGACAAGCTTGTGAAATGAGGTCTGGGAGGCTTGTGCAGTGTTAGATTTACCTTGTAAGGACATAGGAATGAGTCTCTGAAACAAAGGGTCAGATGATAGAGAAGTTACAAACTGAGTACAAACAGTGTCTAGAGGAAAAAGCAGCTATTGGGTTTGGCTGTTCTCTGATCTCACTCTTGCTCGTTGATTACATCTTTGGTGCAGATGCCACTGCTTTTTATTATTTCCTTGTATATAATCAGGTTCCTTGATCTACCAACTTTGAATCCTCTCAGGTAGAGGAATTAGGGAGCAACACTATAGATAGTTCTGCTGTTTCACTACATACTCTGTCCACTACCTTAATGATGCTCACCATGCAGTATTGCTCAAAGATTAGCTGTTTCAAAGTGCACCCAGTGTAGTGAGACTGGGTTTTTGTGTGTGTGTGAAATAAAATTGCCCTCTTTTCATACACTTTTTTTTTTGAGCCTATCAGGTAATGTGTTAGCAAAGAGCGGCAATAATGAAATATCAATATTCATTTACAAATATCACTGAGATACTTTAAATGAATCTAAGAAGCACAAGATGATTTGTATATAGAAGGCCCATTCCCTAATCAGACTTATGAATATGAATGAATATTAATCAGTTAAGTTTATTTGATTCATGAGCCATTTAAAAGTTTGACTTGTAATATAAAATGCAGAATAAATAATAGTTCAGAGATTAGAAAATTTCTAAATAAAAATCACTAGGTGAATTTGTTGCACAAAAATGAACATGGAATTAATAAAAACAATAGGGTAGTGAGCCATATTTCTAAAAACAAATTGTTTTCTATATGATGAATTATAATTTAGAAAGGATAATTAATTGTGTTACCTTAAGGAAAGATATTTGCATTTCATCATGCGTTTCATCGTTTTTGTCCAGTGGGAAGGTAATTGCCATGGCACTTTCTAATTAATGCACTGTACATGCATTATAAAATGCAACTAATGTAAGTGTTCTATGAAACATTCATGTGACTCTTCTAATTTGCCACTTGTGTACCAATTAAATGCACCTTAATACTTCTGAAATAATTGCAGCAAATACAACTTGCAAATACAATTTCTGGCCTTAATGAAAATAACTTTTCAAAGGGAATCGATAGCAGACCAGTCAGCTGAAAACAGAACAGGAGGCATGAGAAGGGAGAAAGGAACCGGAGTCGGGGCCAGAAAAGGGTGAACAGGTATAATTGAGGCTCTAAATCACAGATCCACAGTTTGGAGGTTGAACCTGAGATCTTTGACTAAAACCAACAGTGGAAAGTAACTAAACAGATCCCAGGAGAGTAGCAAAACCCCAACTGTGTAGACATAAAACCCTGTCCCCCAGGAAGAAAATAGCTGCCATTTCAGTCCTCAAAATTATCCAAGATTAAGTTAAATACAGATTGTATATATATAATATTTTATATATAGATGTATGATGTGAGATATATATAACATCTGTCTATATATATATATATACACACACACACATACACAGTAGTTCCCCTTTATTTCTGGAGGATATGATATATATGAACAGCAAATGATAGGTTTATATACTTACACATGACATATATAAAGAGCAGATCCTTGTATATACCAGGTTTATATATATACCTATGATAAAGTTTAATTTGCAAATTAGTCACAGTAAGATAGTAACTATAAAAACTAACAATAAAATAGAATAGTTATAACAATACAGTATAATAAAACTTATGTGACTGTGGTCTCTCTCTCTGTCCTTATCCTTCTTCTTGTGATAAGGTGAGATAATAAAATGTCAATGTGATGAGATGAAGGAAAGTGAATAATGTAGGCATTGTGATGTAGTGTTAGGCTACTACTGACATTCTGACAATGTGTCAGAAGGAGGATCACATGTTTCCAGAATGGGTGACTGAAACTTGGGAAGTTGAAATGAAAGATAAGGAATACACACACACACACACACACACACACACACACATAAGTAAATAAGACACAGTAAGTGAGAACCAGAAAAAAAAAGAAAGTCTTATACTCCCCAGCCTTAGGTATTAGAAATATCAGCAACAGAATATAAACAGTAACAGACTATAAAATAACTGTGTGTAAAATATTCAATGGGATAAAAGATTGAACTTTAAAAATGACCAAATAAGAAGGGACAATCAATATAGGTCAGCCAGATTAAAACATATTCACAAATATAAAAGCAGAACTTTTAGAAATTGAAATAATAGTCATTGAAATTTAAAATGCAGCAAGTGCACTTAACAGCAGATGTACCTGAAGATAAAAATGGTGAAATGGTAAGCCAACATCATCCTAATACCAAAACCAGGCAAAGAACCCACCAAAAAAGAAAATTACAGACCAATATCCCTGATGAATGTAGATACAAAAATACTCAATAAAATATTAGCAAACAGAATTCAAAAATACATCAAAAGGATCATACACCATAACCAAGTGGGATTCATCCCAGGGATGCAAGGATGGTACAACATTCGAAAATTCATCAACATCATCCACCACATCAACAAAAAGAAAGACAAAAACCACATGATCATCTCCATAGATGCTGAAAAAGCATTTGACAAAATTCAACATCCATTCATGATAAAAACTGTCAGCAAAATGGGAATAGAGGGCAAGTACCCCAACATAATAAAGGCCATATATGATAAACCCACAGCCAGCATTATACTGAACAGCGAGAAGCTAAAAGCATTTCCTCTGAGATCGGGAAACAGACAGGAATGCCCACTCTCCCCACTGCTATTTAACATAGTACTGGAGGTCCTACCCACGGCAATCAGACAAAACAAAGAAATACAAGGAATCCAGATTGATAAAGAAGAAGTTAAACTGTCACTATTTGCAGATGATATGATACTGTACATAAAAAACCCTAAAGACTCCACTCCAAAACTACTAGAACTGATATCGGAATACAGCAAAGTTGCAGGATACAAAATTAACACACAGAAATCTGTAGCTTTCCTATACACTAACAATGAATCAATAGAAAGAGAAATCAGGAAAACAATTCCATTCACCATTGCATCAAAAAGAATAAAATACCTAGGAATAAACCTAACCAAAGAAGTGAAAGACTTATACTCTGAAAACTACAAGTCACTCTTAAGAGGAATTAAAGGGGACACTAATAAATGGAAACTCATCCCATGCTCATGGCTAGGAAGAATTAATATCATCAAAATGGCCATCCTGCCCAAAGCAATATACAGATTTGATGCAATCCCTCTCAAATTACCAGCAACATTCTTCAATGAATTGGAACAAATAATTCAAAAATTCATATGGAAACACCAAAGACCCCGAATAGCCAAAGCAATCCTGAAAAAGAAGAATAAAGTAGGGGGGATCTCACTCCCCAACTTCAAGCTCTACTACGAAGCCATAGTAATCAAGACAATTTGGTACTGGCACAAGAACAGAACCACAGACCAGTGGAACAGATTAGAGACACCAGACATTAACGCAAACATATATGGTCAATTAATATTTGATAAAGGAGCCATGGACATACAATGGTAAAATGACAGTCTCTTCAACAGATGGTGCTGGCAAAACTGGACAGCTACATGTAGGAGAATGAAACTGGACCATTGTCTAACCCCATATACAAAGGTAAACTCAAAATGGATCAAAGACCTAAATGTAAGTCATGAAACCATTAAACTCTTGGGAAAAAAACATAGGCAAAAACCTCTTAGACATAAACATGAGTGACCTCTTCTTGAACATATCTCCCCGGGCAAGGAAAACAACAGCAAAAATGAGCAAGTGGGACTACATTAAGCTGAAAAGCTTCTGTACAGCGAAAGACACCATCAATAGAACAAAAAGGAACCCTACAGTAATGGAGAATATATTTGAAAATGACAGATCCGATAAAGGCTTGACGTCCAGAATATATAAAGAGCTCACACGCCTCAACAAACAAAAAACAAATAACCCAATTAAAAAATGGGCAGAGGAACTGAACAGACAGTTCTCTAAAAAAGAAATACAGATGGCCAAGAGAGAGATGAAAAGATGCTCCACATCGCTAATTATCAGAGACATGCAAATTAAAAATACAATGAGGTATCACCTCACACCAGTAAGGATAGCTGCCATCCAAAAGACAAACAACAACAAATGTTGGCGAGGCTGTGGAGAAAGGGGAACCCTCCTACACTGCTGGCGGGAATGTAAATTAGTTCCACCATTGTGGAAAGCAGTATGGAGGTTCATCAAAATGCTCAAAACAGACCTACCATTTGACCCAGGAATTCCACTCCTAGGAATTTATCCTAAGAACGCAGCAATCAAGTTTGAGAAAGACAGATGCACCCCTGTGTTTATCGCAGCACTATTTACAATAGCCAAGAATTGGAAGCAACCTAAATGTCCATCGGTAGATGAATGGATAAAGAAGATGTGGTACATATACACAATGGAATACTACTCAGCCATAAGAAGTGGAAAAATCCAACCATTTGCAGCAACATGGATGGAGCTGGAGAGTATTATGCTCAGTGAAATAAGCCAAGCGGAGAAAGAGAAATACCAAATGATTTCACTCATCTGAGGAGTATAGGAACAAAGGAAAAACTGAAGGAACAAAACAGCAGCGGAATTACAGAACCCAAAAATGGACTAACAGGTACCAAAGGGAAAGGAACTGGGGAGGATGGGTGGGCAGGGAGGGATAAGGGGGGGAGAAGAAGAAGGGGGGTATTAAGATTAGCATGCATGGGGGGGAGGGAGAAAGGGGAGGGTGGGCTGCACAACACAGAGAGGACAAGTAGTGACTCTACAACATTTTGCTAAGCTGATGGACAGTAATCGTAATGTGGTTGTTAGGGGGTACCTGATATAGGGGAGAGCACAGTAAACATAGTATTCTTCATGTAGGTATAGATTAAAAATTAAAAAAAAATAAATAAAGAAAGAAAGAAAGAAAAGGGGGATTACTCCTTGATAGGATAAAACTATTGGTAAATCAAAGATCAACGCATGCTTTAAATATCCTTAATGTTGATCACTTAAAGGGTGTCAGATGATCAGCTATGGAGGTACTCTTTTCTGATAATATTCCTTTCTCTTAATAAAAAATAAAAAAAAAAAAGCAGTTACTGTGTGCTGACCTCCAATGAGTTCTGCACAGTGGTATAGAGGGCATGTCAAAGTGTGGGCAAAGGGTCTGTTTGTTTCTATGCAGTAGATCAAGGCCTAGCTTGGATACCCAGAAAATGAACTAAGATACGATATGAGGAGGAGCTTCCGGCATCAGCACTCTCTGGAGGACTTGTGCCGGGGGATGATCATCAAAAAGCCTCCACAGGGATCCGGACGATGCTGCGGTTGTGGCTGCATCCATCCCACCATCTCCTGGACTTCCCATAGGAATGAGGAGGGAGATGTCTAGGCTGGCATGTGCATACAGTGAGACAATGAATTTAACTGGATCTGTACTGTTGGAACTCAACCAGGAGTTGGGAGGGGTGCAAGGTGTAGCACTCCAAAATCTTATGACTATAGACTATCTACGGTTAAAAGAACATATGGGATGTGAACAGATACCAGAAATGGGCTGCTTTAATTTGTCTGATTTCTCTCAGATGGTTCAAGTACAGTTGGACAATATCCATCATATCATAGACAAATTTTCACAAATGCCTAGGGTGCCTAAATGGTTTTCTTGGCTTCACTGGAGATGGATGGTAATTATAGATTTGCGTTGTTTATGTCACCGTATTCCTATTATATTAATATGTGTGTGCAAATTAGTTAGTAGTTTAAAACCTATACATACTTAAGGTACTCTACAAGAAGGTATGTCAAAGAAATAATCAATCCTCCCATGTTTCCTTCCATATGCTACATCTGTAACTTTTCTTCTTTCTTCCTAATTACAACCCTTAAATAGAATTCGTGCCTCATATCGAATTTACCGAGTATCATAATTCCTCCAGGTGGTAAAGATACCTCGAGACAAGTGCTGGGCATAGAAGCCACAGGGCATGAATCTGCAAAGAAGTAAGAAGCTAACCTTTTCAAACAATATGGCTTCTCTCTCACTTACCAACTTTACATTTCCCTGTATGGCCCCGGAAGAGGACTGGTTAGCCAGAGACGGGTAAGATTCCTCAAGGGAGGAACAACCTAAGACAGGCACAGTCGCAGGGGGGCCATCAGGTGAGAATTTGGGGATCAACAGAGGTGAGGCTCAGAACCTCACCCCCCCCCTGCTTTGAGAGAAATCTTCTGCATCCGTGGATGTTTTGCTGCCCTTGTCTAGCCTGGATTAATACTTAGTCCATAGGCACACACCTGATCATCTGATCATCTACATTTGCCCCCTTACAGCACTAAACTATGTTTTCTACCTTTATCTTGCATCTACCTACCACTTCAGCATTTTATTAAAAATAAAAATAATAATAATAATAAAGGGAGAAATGTGGGATTCACATATAAATCAAGTATAAAAATCAAACGAATATTCATATTTGACCTGATTGTTTATAGTTTATGAGTGATCAAAACCAAAAGTTTCTGTGATGAATGCCCTTGTACTGTTCACCATGTAAGAATTTATTCACTATGTAAGAATTCGTTCACCATGTAAGAACTTGTTCGTTATGCTTCAGAAGATTGGAGACTGATGAGAATTAGACTTGAGATGGATTAATGATTGTACATTGAGCATTGACCCCCCTATACTGAATTTTATTGTTGTTAGCAACCATTTGATCAATAAATATGAGAGATGCCCTCTCAAAAAAAAAAAAATGGTGAAATGGCAATGGATTTGAAGAAATCAGACAAAATTCCCAGAAAGAATAGGGAAAAAAAGCACCTTAATTATAAATAAAGTTGACCTGTGGACAACACAGGTTTGACTGGGCAGGTCCATTTACATGCATATTTTTTTCAGTAAGTGTTATAGTAGGTAAATAGTCATACATGAGCAGGGAAGGAGGAGCGGGAATTTGTCCAGTTTCCATTCAGCTAGATGCTTGTTCATATTCTACAAATTCTGTGTAAGCTGTTCTCAAAGGATGTGGAAGGGCAATATAGATATCAGACTGGCTAGAACCAGCTAGCTCTAACATAGAAGAGAAATTGACCCACGCTTCATCCCAAAATCCATTACCATAGTAAAAAGCACACCCCTCCATCATTAGCATAGCAAAAATCATACCTCCCCACACCATGACAGTTCCAATGGGGACCAAATGTATTCAAAAATCCCTCCTCCTCATGTGAGGGTGGAACAAGCCTGAATTATAGGAAGACTCCACCTGTTCCCTTTAAAACTTAATCTCACTTTGTGAATATTCATCTACCTTCATATAAAAAAGTATCTCTATTGTTCTCTGCATGACCATCTCTGGGTCTGCCCATGCCCCAACCCTCAGGTGGATATTCATCTTTTTCTGAACTTTTTTTTGAAATAAACTCTTAATGCTCATTAGCCTTTCTGTGTCCATCTTGAATTATTCCTTGCAATGAAACCAAGGACCTGTCTCTAGTAACATAAGCATTTCAGAAAAATTTTTGGAGATTTGTGACAACTTGAAAATTGTTATTTAAACTTACTTTATTGTAAGCATACAGAATATATGAAACATATAGCATATAAAATATGCATTTATCTTATCAGTGAGGCTTCTGATCAATAGTAGGCAGTTAAATTTGTGGGGAGTCAAAAGTAGGATTAAAGATGGTGGTATGAGAGGTGAGACAGAGAACTACTCCTAAAACCACATATAATATGAAAATAAAATTTAATACAACTAATCCTGAAAGAGCAACATGAAAGAAGGGTGCACCAGACTGCATACAGCTGGAGAAAAGAGAAGACTTCACAGAACAGGGTAATGTACCAAAGTTGTGACCCAGCAGGGCCCAAGCCCTTCCCCCACCCAGCTCACCCGTGGGAGGAAGAGAAATGGAGTACGGAGGAAGTGAAGGCCTGAGAATGCTGAACACATAGCCTTGGAGATCTGCTCTGGGAGCATGAACCTACACTGTATGGTGTTCTGGTGATTTAGTGCAGTTGGAAAGCTAAATAATACCTGGAGAGATGCAGATTCCAGCTGCTTGTGGAAAACAGAGATTCATATCTGGCTGATCTGGGTGGGTAGTCTGAGAGACTTCCTAAAAGTGAGAGGGCTGCTAAAGGGGCAAGGATTGCACAGAGCTTATGGCTCAGTAGAAAGGACAAGTAGACAAAATTATCTGGGTATACTCGGCCCAGCAGGTTGGGAGCTTAAACAGTCTTCAGGTGCTCCATTCCCCTAGCTGGTTATGCAGCTCCAAGGCCCCCTGCCATCATACACAGCCTGTTGTGTCTTTCTCCTGGCTAGCCTGTACCTGGCTTAGGCTCACAAACAGGCAACCCCTGCCCTGGCATCAGGCCAGCCAGAGGGAAGCCCCACCTATGGCAGCTACAGACACAAAGCATTAAGGCTTACATCTGTGTATTTGGCACACAAGTTCTGGCAGTGGAGATAGGCATAGCAGCCTGGAAGCAGGAAACATTTCTTTCCTCCCCACAAGCACCAACACCACTCCCCTGAGACCCCCAACATTGCTCCAGGGGCTGAGCAGCTCCAGAGAGTACAGCTTCTGGACACTAGAGGGCACCACAGACAAATTATGAAGTGTCAAAGGAACCTGGTTCAAAGCAAAATTATGAATACACCTGAGAAAGATTCAAATGAAATCAACCTCATGAATTTTCCTGAAAGAGATTTCAAAATGAAAATCATTAACATGCTCATTGAGGTACAGAAAAGTATTCAAGAACTCAGGAACGAATTTAGAATGGAGATACAATCATTGAAGAACACAATAGAGGGTATTAAAAGCAGATTAGATATGGTGGAGGAGATGATAAATGAAATAGAAATTTGGGAAGAGGAATGCAAAGAAGCTGAGGCACAGAGAGAAAAAGAGATCTTTAAGAATGAAAGAATACTGAGAGAACTGTGTGACCAATCCAAATGGAACAATACTTGTATTATAGGGGTACCAGAAGAAGAAGAGAGAGAAAAAGAGACAGAAAGTGTCTTTGATGAAGTAATTGCTGGAAACTTCCCCTATCTAGAGAAGGAGATAGTCTCTCAGGCCATGGAGGCGCACAGATCTTCCAACACAAGGGACCAAAAGAGGATAACACCAAGACATATAATAATTAAAATGGTAAAGATGAAGGATAAAGACAGACTATTAAAAGCAGCCAGAGAGAGAAATAAGACCACATACATAGGAAAACCCACCAGGCTATCATCAGACTTCTCAGCAGAAACCTTAGATGCAGAAAGAAGTGGCATGATGTATTTAATGCAATGAAGCAGAAGGGCCTGGAACCAAGATTACTTTACCCAGGAAGATTATCATTTAAATTTGAAGGAGGGATTAAATAATTTCCAGATAAGCAAAAGCTGAGAGAATTTACCTCCCACAAACCATCTCTACAGTCTATTTTGGAGGGACTACTATAGATGGAAGTGTTCCTAAGGTTAAATAGTGGTCACCAGAGGTAATAAAAAGGGATAAACAAAGAGTACAGAATATGATACCTAATATATAAGAATGGAGGAGAAAGAAATGGAGGGAGAAAAAGAGAACCTTTAGATTGTGTTTGTAATAGCATACTAAGTGGGTTAAGTTAGAACTTAGATAGTAAGGAAGTTACCCTTGAACCTTTGGTAACCATGAATCTAAAACCTGCAATGGCAATAAGTACATACTTATCTATAATCACCCTAAATGTAAATGGAAGGAATGCACCAATCAAAAGATATAGAGTCACCAGAAGGATAAAAAACAAGGCCCAACTATATGCTGCCAACAAGAGATTCACTCCAAACCCAAAGACATACACAGACTAAAAGGGAAGGAATGGAAAAAGATATTTCATGCAACTAATAGTGAGAAAAAAGCAGGTGTTGTAGTACTTGTATCCGACAAAATAGACTTCAAAACAAAGAAAGTCACAAGAGACAAAGAAGGACATTACATAATGATAAAGGGGTCAATCCAACAAGAGGATACAACCATTATAAATATATATGCACCCAACACAGGAGCCCCTACATATGTGAAACAAATAGTAACAGAATTAAAAGGAGAAATAGAATGTAATGCATTCATTCTAGGAGACTTCAACACTCCATTCACTGCAAAGGACAGACCCACCAGACAGAAAATAAGTAAGGAGACAGAGGCATTGAACAGCACATTAGAACAGATGGACCTAACAGACAAAAGCAACAGTATACACATTCTTTTCAAGTGCACATGGAACATTTTCCAGAATAGAGCACATACAAGGCCACAAAAAAAAATCTTAGTAAATTCAAAAATATCAAAATTGTACCAACCAACTTCTCAGATCACAAGGATATAAAACTAGAAATAAATTGTACAAAGAAAACAAAAAGGCTCACAAACACATGGAGGCTTAACAACATGCTCCTAAATAATTAATGGATAAGTGACCAAATTAAAACAGAGATCAAGCAATATATGGAGACAAATGAAAACAACAGCACAATGCCCCAAGTTCTGTGGGACATAGCAAAGACATTGTTAGAGGGAAGGATATAGCAATACAGGCCAATTTAAAGAAGGAAGAACAATCCCAAACGAATAGTCTAGATTCACAATTACTGAAACTGGCCCAAGTCAGCAGAAGGAGAGACATAATAAGGATCAGAGAAAAAAATAAATAAAATTGAGAAGAATAAAACAATAGAAAAAATTAATGAAACCAAGAGCTTCTTCTTTGAGAAAAATAAACAAAATAGATAAATCCCTAGCCAGACTTATTAAGAAAAAAAGAGAATCTACACACATAAACAGAATCAAATATGAGAAAGAAAATATCACAGCCAACACCACAGAAATACAAAGAATTATTTGAGAATACTATGAAAATCTGTATGCTAACAAACTGGATAACTGAGAAGAAATTAACAACTTTCTAGAAAAATACAACATTCCAAGACTGACCCAGGAAGAAAAAAAAATCTAACAGACCAATTACCACCAACGAAATTAAATTGGTAATAAAAATCTATGCAAGAACAAAACTCCCATACCAGATGGATTCACCGCTGAATCTTATCAGGCATTTAGAGAAGACATAATACCTATTCTCCTTAAAGTTTTCCAAAAAATAGAAGAGGAGGGAACATTTCCAAACTCATTCTATGAAGCCAGCATCACTGACAAAGACACCACAAAAAAGAAAACTACAGACCAATATCCCTAATGGACATAGATGCAAAAATACTCAACAAAATATTAGCAAAATGAATTTAAAAATATATCAAGAGGATCATACACCATGATCAAGTGGGATTCATATGAGGGATGCAAGAATGGTACAACATTCGAAAATTCATCAACATCATCCACCACATCAACAAAAAGAAGGACAAAAACCACATGATCATTTCCACAGATGTTAAAAAAGCATTTGACAAAATTCAACATTTATTCATGATAAAAACTCTCAACAAAATGGGTATAGAGGGCAAGTACCTCAACATAATAAAGGCCATATATGACAAGCCAACAGCCAACATCTTTTCCTTCAAGATTGGGAAAAAGGCAAAGATGCCCACTCTCCTTGCTTTTATTCAACATACTGCTAGAGGTCCTAGCCATGGCAATCCAACAACACAAAGAAATAAAAGGCATCCAGATTGGTAAGGAATAAGTCAAACTGTCACTATTTGCAGATGATATGATACTGTACATAAAAAACCCTAAACAATCCACTCCAAAACTACTAGAACTAATATCTGAATTTGGCAAACTTGCAGGATACAAAATTAATACACAGAAATCTGTTGCTTTCCTATACACTAACAATGAACTAGCAGAAAGAGAAATCAGGAAAACAATTCCATCAAAAAGAATAAAATACCTAGGAATAAACCTAACCAAAGAAATGAGAGACTTATATCCTGAAAACTACAAGACACTCTTAAAAGAAATTAAAGAGGACACTAACCAATGGAAATTCATCCCATGCTCTTTGGTAGGAAGAATTAATATTGTTAAAATGGCCATCCTGCCTAAAGCAATCTGCAGATTCAATGCAATCCCTATCAAAATACTGACAGCATTCTTCAACAAACTGTAACAAATAGTTCTATAATTCATATGGAACCAGAGAAGATCCCGAATAACCAAAGCAATCCTGAGAAGGAAGAATAAAGCAGGGGGGATCTCGCTTCCCAACTTCAAGCTCTAGTACAAAGACACAGTAATCAAGATAATTTGGTAGTGGCACAAGGACAGACTCATAGACCAGTGGAACAGAATAGAGTGTCCAGATATTAACCCAACCATATATAGCCAATTAATATACGATAAAAGAGCCATGGATATACAATGGGGAAATGACAGCCTTTTCAACAGCTGATGTTGCCAAAACTGCACAGCTACATGTAAGAGAAAGGAACTGAATTACTGTCTAACTGCAGACACAAAAGTAAATTTGAAATGAATCAAAGACCTGAATGTAAGTCATGAAACCATAAAACTCTGAGAAGAAAATACAGGCAAAACTCTTCTGAATATAAAAATAAACAGCTGCTTCATCAACATATTTCCACGGGCAAGGGAAACAAAAGCAAAAATGAACAAGTGGGACTATATCAAACTAAAAAGGTTCTGTATAACAAAGGACACCATCAGTAGAACAAAAATGCATCCTACAGTATGGGAGAATATATTCACAAATGTCAAATCCGATAAGGGGTTGACATACAAAATATACAAAGAGGTCATGCACCTCAACAAACAAAAAGCAAAAAAGCCAATTAAAAAATGGGCAGAGGATCTGAAGAGACACTTGTCCAAAGAAGAAATTAAAATTGGCAAAAGGCTCATGAAAAGATGCTCCACATAATTAATCATGAGAGAAATGCAAACTAAAACCACAATGAGACATCACCTCACACCAGTTAGGATGGCCAACATCCAAAAGACAAACAACAAAAATGTTGGCAAGGATGTGGAGGAAGGGCAACCCTCTTACACTGCTGGTGGGAATATAAATTTGTTCAACCATTGTGGAAAGCAGTATGGAGGTTCTTCAAAAAAACTCAAAATAGAAATACCATTTGACCCAGGAATTCCACTCCCAGTAATTTACCCTAAGAATGCAGGAACCCAGTTTGAAAAAGACATATGCACCCCTATGTTTATTGCAACAATATTTACAATAGCCAAGAAATGGAAGCAACGTAAGTGTCCATCAGTAGATGAATGGATAAAGAAGAGGTGGTACAATACACAATGAAATATTATTCAGCCATAAGAATAAAACAAATCCTACCATTTGCAGCAACATGGATGGAGCTAGAGGGTATTATGCTCAGTGAAATAAGCCAGGTGGAGAAAGACAAGTATCAAATGATTTCACTCATCTGTGGAGTATAAGAACAAAGCAAAAACTGAAGGAAGAAAACAGCAGCAGACTCACAGAACCAAAGAATGGACTAACAGTTACCAAAGGGAAAGGGACTGGGGAGGACAGGTGGGAAGGGAGAGATAAGGGAAAAAAGCAGTATTATGATTATTACACATAATTTGTGGGGGGGAATGGGGAAGGCAGTATAGCACAGAGAAGACAAGTAGTGACTCTATAGCATCTTACTACACTGATGGACAATGACTATAATGGAGTATGTGGTGGGGACTTGATAATGGGGGGAATCTAGTAACCACAGTGTTGTCATGTAAGTGTATATTACTGATACCAAAATAAATAAGTAAGTAAGTAAATAGATAGATAGATAGATAGATAGATAGATAGATAGATAGATAGACAGATAGATAGATAAATAAATAAAAGCTATAGTGGATTTTCATCTGTGCAAGGGGTTAGCACCCCTAATCCCTGAGTTGTTGAAGTGTTCGACTGTAATATAAAAAAATCCTATATAAATTTTCATGATTAATCATGATTAATAGTGAAAAGTTGGCAGCATTCCTTCTAAGAATGGGAATATAAAGGATACAACAATCACTGATTCTGTTCAATATTGAATAGGAGATTCTCCAGTGTTGTGTGAAGAAAGAAATAAACAGTGTATGAAAATGAAAATAAATAGTTGCCTATAATGATTGGCTACAAGAAAATCTAAAACAGAATTCTGAAGCTCCAAAGACAAATTAGTAAAATTAGTATGAATTGAGCAAGAGGAACCAATGAAAGAGCAGTTTGTGTAAAATCAATTGGAATTTGATATACCAGAAATGAAAATTTATAAAATAGTATTCAAAATGATACAATTCACAATACAAAAATAACAGAATGTACTTATTTTTTAATGATGAAAAATCATTGACAGACATTGAATAAGTAATTATATAGAGAGAAACATTGTTCATTGAGAAAGAAGCTCATTTTGTTAAAAATAGAATATTGTATTGTGATACTGTGACTTACAGTAAGAAGTATATGTTTGGTCTTTCTCTGCATTTTTGGCACAAAGCTCCTAAAACCATTGTAATTTCCTTAGTGATAAGGATGATAAAGTTGTCTTTTGTTATATTAATTAGGTGGCTTTTGGAAAGCCCTAAGGATGTGAAATGTTTTCCAGGGGATTTACTCATGGATTAGAGGGTTGGAAATTTCAGTCCCACACCCCTAACCTCCAGGTTGGAGGTTGAATCATCAGCAATGATTTAATCAACCATGCCTTTAATGAAACTTCTGTTAAAACCCGAAGGACAGGGTTTGGAGAGTTTCTCTGTTGGGGAACATATGCAGATTTGGGGAAAGTGGAGCACTCAGGGAACTTGGAATTTCCCCTTCCTACTGGACCTTGCTCTGCAGGTCGGTTCCACATAACTCATCCTGAGTTATATCCTTCTATAATAAACCCATGATATATTAAATAAAATGTTTCTCTGAGTTCTGTGAATCATTCCAGCAAATTAATCAAACCCCAAAAAGGACTCAGTGAAATCTCCAACCCATAGCTGACAGGTCAGAAGTAAAAGGGAAAACTGTACTTGTAACTGGCACCTGCTGTTGGTAGTGGTGTGGAGGGGGAATCTTACAGGACTGAGCCCTTATGTGGTGGGATCTAATCCTATCTCCAGGTAGTCAGACCGAGTTGAATAGGACACCCAGTTGGTGACACAGAGAATTCCTTGAAAGTGTAGGGAATCCCCTCCCACGTTAGAATTGGGTATAGAATTATATGTATGTTTTGATTCCATACAATTCCAATAAAATTCCAGATGGGATTTTTTTCAAGAAAATCAACATGCTGAATATCAAAACTGCTATCGCAAAGAAGATTTTAAGAATAGCCAAGATATCCCTGTAGAGGAGCTATAGTGAGTATTCGCCCTAATTGGATTAGTTTTTTTATAAATCTGTAATATTTTATACAGGGTCATTTTAGTGCAGTATTTTTTTACAATGGAGCAAAGGTACAAACTGGAACAAGAAGCAGACATCGTAATAATTAGTAGATTAAGTAGACTGGACATATGCACTTGCTCATCCTATGGTTTGAAAAGTTTCTCTCACTTGCTTCCATCAGTTATTTACTTAGACGTCACTCCCAATAAGAACATCTCCAGACATCTTATCAAAATTTTAATCTGTAATGCTTGTAGGAAACATACAATATTAAGATTCTTTCAGATATAGATAATAATAACGTATAAACAAGAACTTAAGCAATTTATTTGAAGCATAATGTAATATTTACATAATGCAGGCAAAATTGAACTCAGCCCAGAAGCAATAGTTTGTAAACCTTTCCTTAGTGATCAGTGTATCTTAGTTACTCTCAACTTCTGTTTTAAATGCTCCAGTTTATTCTTACCTGTCGCTCTCTACTTTACTTGCAGTTCTCACTCTTATTCCCAAGCCTGAGCACAAATTGCAGTCCCACCTCATCAACAGAACAGCAGGCTTCCCTTTCACCTCAGTTTATCCAGATTCAATGTTCCTTCCAAGCTGACTTCAGGTGTCGCTCCTTTTATATCCAGACCTTGATTATACCCCATGTCCACTCGAAGTCTGGACCTTTTCCCAGCCTTGAATCCTTCTGTTCTACTTAGTTTCTGGCATGTACCTAGACTCTACCTTCTGCAACTTATAAGTCCTTTAGAATCCTAGCCTTCCTTCCTGGTTCATTTAGTTTCTTTCTTATTCACTATTTCTCCAGTTCACTGATGATCCCAGCTCCTTGTATTAGCACTTCACTTATTTATTATTTAACTAACGCATGCATATATAATTGGCAAAAAATAAGCACTCAATAATTGCCTGTTGAATGAATGAGTGAGTGAATGTTCCATTTTCCAAATATACAGGCTGGAGGTCAGGAACCAATTTTCTGTGTTTTTTCTTTATTTGCATCTGGCACAGAGCTAAGTTTATAAGAAATGCTATTATAGATAATTATACTAAATAAATATAAAATTCTGTTTGTGTGGGTGAATGATTGTGTTTCATGAGACAGTTTGTGAAAGACAAATGAAGACAAAGACAGAAAGTGTTACTTGCTCACAGCAATGATATTCAAAGAAAAACTTTCTCCTAGATGAAGATTAAATGTTAGCATACTATGGTTCAATGCTTTGCTTTCTTTTCTAAGATAGATAATAAAAAAAGTAGTTTCAGTTATCAGTTGAGATTTATATGTAACTTTGAAGATCAGTAGATTTTAGGTCTAACTTATTTCTTATTTCTTTGTCTCTTTACAAGATTTGTACTTCAGAATAACATCATCACTTAGAAGCTTAGAATTTTGATCTTGTTTTTATTGTCCAAAAATTAAATTCCTATGTAACTGAGCATTGCATTCAAATACCTGTTTAATTTTCTGTATAAATGGCATTCATTTCTGTAGGAGAAAGCTATTGTCAAACAAACCAGTGAAATGCGTAAAGGGGGATAGAGACAGAACATGTCACAAACAATCTTTCAGGGTTAGATCATCTCTGCAGTTTTGAAGAGATGAGTAATGGTAAGAACACTGTCTTCTGAAGCAGTAGCAGTGGTGACAACTCCTGTCCAAGTTAGACAGCATACATGCCCTCCTGCAAGCGCCTTGCCATATCCCCAGTCAACAGGCAGCTCCCCTCACAGCACAGCTGCGTCCTATGTCAACATTAGGTGGCCTCTAGGAAAGGTCCAGCTGTGCTTCACTTTCCTTTCTGAGCCAATACTGATCCCGAGAATGGCAAAGGCCAGGCTATTCTTTGCAGACTTCATTCTAGCCCAGCACTGTGTGTGTTTCCCAGGCGGTGACGGTGACCTGTGATGGAGCCAGGAGGAGAGGGTCTGAGAGCCTCCGAGAATGTGACAAGCAATGCATTCTCCTTGTTACTTGTTTGCCAGCTTTGGCATATCTATAAACCTTGTACCTTCACAATGTGTGGTACAGACCAGACACTCAAATGTTTTTGTTGAATGAATAAAAACTCTCATAAGGTGGAGTTTTGAGTGAGAATAAGATGTATGTACAAATAGTCTTTAGCCAGTATTGGACTGGGAAAAAAAGGATAATTAATCCGTTAGTACCCACTATTCCTCCAGTACAGTTGGGTGGTAGATGAGAGTGTATGATTACTCTGCCAAACAACAGGAAAACACAAATAGTTTCTATTTCAGTATAAACTTCATATTACTTTCTGGTTGGTTAGTCAAATGCCCTACATTTCTTTTCTTAACATCTTGAACACATTGTATTTTTCACATTTAATAGTGTCAAGACTTTTCACAGTAGGGTTTACATTTGATTTTGGCACACAATAGAAAAATTCCTAGGGCAGCCTATAATTTCAATCCATTAAGCTAATGGATTGCAGCTGCTGTGAGCAGTGGGCATGTCATCTTCTGATAATGAAGTTTAGTAAGACATAAAACATAAAAATAAAAACACTGAGAAAAACACTACATCTGGTTGAAATGGATATTTTCTTTTTCCTTATAAAAGCCTAGCAAATAGAAAGAGTTAAAACGACTTTTAGAAATACACATGAACAATTGCTTTAAAAATATTGAAAAAGTTATATGAGTGTTAGATTCTGGTTGGGAAGAACAAAATAGCCATAGACTCATAGACACTGAGAAGCGACCAGTGCTTACCCCTGGTGCTTTTCTGGGGGAGAGGATAGGGTAGGTGGGTGGGGAGGGTGAGAAGGATAAAGGAGCACAAAAATTCTCAATCATAATATAAGTTGGTCACAAGAATGGCTGTACAGTATGGAGAATATAAACAATGATACTGGGGGTTAGTATTTAATAATGTGGGTAACTGTTGAATCACTGTGTTGTATACTTGAAACTAATATAAGATTGTGTATCAACTATATTTTAATAAAAAGATAATAGATTAAAGCCAGGTACATCAGGAACATGGAGCTTTCTCTCAATGAGCCAGTCTAGAGGCATCGGGGTTGTCACAACAGATAAAACTGCAAGAAAATGGACTGGGATTTTCATTCCTTTATCTACATGTTTTGACAACCTAGAGACATATTTATTGTCAGTCAACCATACTTCAAATTCTCTTTAATATGGCAAGATAATTTTTATTCAGTGCACTTCCAGGAGAAGCTAATTCACATATTAAAAATTAAAAATTGGTGGCTGTGTTGCTATATAACAGCGACCTTTTCCTAAAATCTTTTCATTTTAATATAGCTGATGTTCATAACTTTCTACATAATCCTTAAAATAGCTTAAGCATTTCAGTGAAAGTCAAATTTTTTAACACCCAAATTGATACAATTATCTTTTAATATGAGTCTATGAGAGTAATAGCACAAAAATAAAATTGCAGTAGTGGTTAGCACTGAAGTTGATAAAATAACAAATCTTTGATAAATTGACTTTAAGCTTTTAGCAAATAATCTTTGAGGATATGCTTAATAAAATTATAATGGAACTCTGAGTAGTATATCTAATTATGAGGAATCATTTTAACTTACTTTGAAGTGGATTTATTTAAAATATTGATATTGATTTCCTTTTATTATATTCAAAACTGAAATGATCATATAATAAAGGCACTTTTTTATATATAGTAGCTTGATTTCTAATCTTTTAATTATATTTCATAAATTCTTATTAATGATAGTAGGGTCCAAAAGAAAAAGATTTCATCTTTATTTCAAACATCTCTCTATTTTACATAGAGAACTCTGAATCTCTTATACATATTCTTCTTTAGATAATAACCAAATCATTATAGGCTCACAATTTTTCAGAAACTAAACTGAAAAATATTTTCCCAGACAATGTTAATTTATACTGTGAACTGAAGCTAAAATGAAGCCTTCTGCAGTTACACAACTTGAAAACCATCTTACAGTGTTATATAGTTGACTGACAGCAGAATCTTTTAACAATTTAAAACACTCTTTTTTAAGTGTGTTCTAAAATGATATCTACTGAGAAATACTGATCAGAAAAAAAGAGATAAGTTGTCCATGAATAAAAATAGTTCAGAAATCACTTTACAAACATTCGATGTTCTTGTAAATTCCCCCAGGCTTTAAAATAGGAAATGTGGACTTCATTTAGTTTTATGTCATAGCAGCACTTTTTGTGTGTATGTAGAAGGTATGAGCTATACTAATTGATAAATGTATTATATATTGCATTGATCATCTCTAATAAACTTAGAACTTGGTGTGAACACAAGTCCTATAAATCTAAATTTACATGTGTACCATTCCAAGCATTTCACCTGGCTTTCAGTGAAGCTAATATCCATTTCTCTCACATTCTCCTTTTCTGTGAGCTACCCCTCCCTCTTATCTTTTCAGTTAACATGCTTTCTTTATGTTCAGGGATCCAGGTGTTGGTGCATAGTACAAAATCAACTGGCAAATTTAATTTTAACTTTCATTTCTGGGTTATTTTTCTTAGGCACAACAAAACCTTAGAATGCCTGTAAAATTTAGGCTACAACATTCAACCAGCTCATGATCCATTCATTATAATATCCTAGATGAAAAGTCATAGATCTGTATTTTGTATATCTGTATGAATTCCTACTTTAATTGAAAACCAGATGCCTGTAAAAAGAGCTAGCAGTTTAAAATGGATATACATTTCTAAGGTCCTGTGCAATTCCATTTATTGACAGCCCAACATTTAAATGAGCTGTGCTAACTGGGAGATAGAAGTAAGGTTTCTAATGTAAAATTTTTGTGTGTATACACAAAAGGATCTTCATTTAGCATTATATCCTATGAGAAATTATAGTCAAAAGACAACATCTAATTTATAAATAAACAATTTTAAAGTATTTTTTTACTACACAGTCTGTGGCTGTAACAATTTATGTGAGGCTCTTAAAACAACCCAGTGTTCTCCAAACATATCCATCCATTATGATGAGGGAGGACAGCACCTTCTAGTGGAATCTATAAATGTATGTATTCTTAGGATTGTAGCCAAGATAATGTAATATTTCAAAGTGTCATTGTCCCCAGATGCCCTGCCAATAGGCTACTCCCTTCTGTTAAAAGTTATCATGATTCTCCACCTCCTTTTATAACTTACTGGGCAGATTTAGCATGAAGGTGACAACTTAAGCCAAGAGTCTGTCAACAAAGACTAGCTAACAGGGATCTCTAAGGATGATGTCAAGAATGGAACACGCACCAACCAGAATCAAGCGTACTACAGAGATGCTTGTTTAGAAAGTAGGTACATCTGTGTTTACTGAACTGAACACATATTTCTGTGCAACCATTTATTTGCCTGGTATAGAGGAAGGTGCTTTGGACCCACAGGTGAAGACCCAGTGCTTGCCTTCCAGCACATAAGGACAGGAATAGCTAATGTTGCTTTGTTCTGCTGTCCATGCCCCAGGCACTCTTCCAAATGCTTTCATATATTAATTAATATTAACTTAATTTAACCTCACAACAACTCTATGCAGTAGATGAATTATTAAACATGTTTTATAGATAGGAAAACTGAGGTAGAGAAAGATGAAGGAATTTGTTCGAGATCACACAGATACTGTGATAGAGCTGAATTCCAGCCCAAGAGAATCCCATCTCGAGTCTCCAACTTTGTCTATGACCCCATGCTGCCTCTTTTGAAAAGTCGTTTAGTCTTCAGATGCATGTAAATGCACAGTTCCAAAATGGTGATACAAGTGTTACCAATATGCAAAATGCAATTTCTGAATGTAGTGCAGAGAGGATGAACATGGGGGCTGTGCACCAATAAAGGATTCTCACAGCTGGTAAAGCAAAGGCTTGAATGAGCTGGAATTCATTCATCCTGTGGCCCAGGTAAGCACAGTCATCCCAGGCAAGCAGAAGAGCCTCTGCAGTAGTAGTATTATTTTGCAAATCACAACACTCCCTATAATAGCTGAACCTGAGATTTCCTTCATTTTAGGAAAAGTAATGAGCAGGATGTTTTTATTCATCATTGCTGCTATTTTTCTGCATTGAGCTGAATAATGAATTATTCCACAAGTTTTAGGAGGGACAAAAGAGATTTGCTTCTGATTAACTTTTACAGCCAAAATCAAGGCCCAAAAGTCTAAGAAGAATTCACTTGGCTATGTAGGCCCCTGTGTGAGCTAATTCCTGGACAACATTTGCAAAAAACATTGGCTCACCTCAGGCACAAACTACCAAGAAGAGCCAGACTGACAAAGCAGAGGGTGGTGCTCGCTATTAGGGAGCAGGAATTAAAATTATTCAGTTATAATTGTTGCTTGTGTCCTGTCTCCTGAGTTATCACCAAAACCAAACTGCAGTTCAGTACCGTCACTTCTTTTAAGCTCCCAACTCTCCAGCTTGTCCTTACCTAAACCGATTCCCACATTAGTTTTTCACCAAAACAGAATCTGATTAACTAAGAGGATATCTTACCCTGTTTTTTCCAGCACATTTCTCTGGTGCTGTATCCTTTAAATTTCAACCAAAAGAAAACTCATGCAGAAATATCATAAGATAATATGGAATTTAAGAGATGCTATAGATAGGCATACTGGTATAACCCATATCTACAGCAATTTGACATTTATTAAACTTGAAAATCCAGCTATTTCACTTGTAGGTATAAGACCTACTAAAGTTTTCAGGACCTTGTGCATAGGACATCTTCACAAATAATTTTATCATAACAATGTGATAAAATAATTAAAATATCCATCAATATAGGAAGAGATGAATAAAATGTGGCAATTTATGTGGAGAAATAATAGTTTAAATTGATAAAACAAATCTATATGTATCAGCATGCAAAAATACTTAAGTTAAAACATACAGCAAAAAAGTCTTTCAGTCTGTATAACTACAGGGGAAAATAAGTTTCCAGCCCAGGGCACATTATCTTTGAAACCAAAATCAATCAAAGGGAAAAATAAAGTGGGAGAAACTCAT
This sequence comes from Manis javanica, assembly GCF_040802235.1. Lineage (NCBI taxonomy): Eukaryota > Metazoa > Chordata > Mammalia > Pholidota > Manidae > Manis > Manis javanica. Next base: position 108,408,237 of record NC_133158.1, read on the forward strand.
TTTTGCTTGCTAGCAGTCGTCCATTTCTGCTCACCTGTGTGTCTTGCAACCTGGCTGCAAAAACAGACCCCATCCCACCTCTCTAGTCCAGATATGCCCTCCCTCCCCCTTGGAAACACCTATTGATATGGAGACGCAGTAAGGCCAGGCTAGAGATTCTGGAAATAGTGCAATTTCACCCACAGCCTGAAAGCATTTATATGAGTTAAAAAGCAGTATTTTTAATTTATTGTTTTTATTTATTGTTTATGGATGCATATATATCTTAAAAATATAAGAAGTTGAAACATGGTGATGGATACCAATTTAAAATATTTTTTGTTTTGGGGGAAAGAGAGGGAAATCAAACTAGAAAGGAACATAAGGAATGCAATATGTTATCTGTAAGGTCCTATTTCTTATAGAATTATTCAAGGCCAGATGTGATCAAGTGTTAACATTGATTCTGTTGAGTTCATGGGCGTCTATACATTATCCACGTCTTTCAGAATTTAAAACGAAAGAGGTGCAGCCCAATTTGAGGATAATCTTGGAGGTCTGGACTGGGGGGCTTGTGTTGCTCCTGTCAACAGCCATCTTTACCAGTCTTCTTCTCTCTGAACTCACTCTCAGCTGTCCTCTGTCATTAACTCTGCATTGACTGAACCAATGTTTTTTTCTTTAGGGTACCTGTGAGCACTCTGAATATAAATAATTAGCAAGGAAAGAATGAGGTTGGTTTTTGTTTGCTCTTTTTTTCCCTTGTATGTCCTTAGCCATAGTTTAATCATTGGTTGTCATAAATCAGCTATGTTCTGACTCTTTTAGGATGACCACCCCATATGCTTAACTACCCATCAGATCTCTCTCACTCTAGAAAGTGAGAGCCTGTTCATTTTATTTTGGAGTAACGCAACTAACCATGTATTGAAGAGGCTCTGGCCAAGAAGTCATGGCTTTATTCTTTTTGGTTAACTCTATGGAATTCAAGACAATGGACTTCAAATGTTTGTGGCTAGGAGTTAAGTGTAGAAAATAAATCAAGATAAAGGAGAACAAAGAGTGGGGGAAAGACCTATCACTGAATGATTAATCATTTAGATTTCCGATTTGGCCCTAAAGGCAGGGTCCTTACATAGTGACCCTCATAGTCCCATAGTCCATACTGCAGAATGAATGAGTGTTAACATGATGACCAGCAAATCAAGCACATTTAGGCCTGAACAGAGCTGCCTTTCAAATTTCAAAATAATTGCATGGGTCTATGTACCTGTATACATATGAACATTATTTTATGGGATAATATATCACCAGCTCAATTTGAGTTCTAGAAAATAAATTCCACCAACATTAATATTTAGTAGATTTTCCTAAATTGTCCCCAGCACTAACACTTCTATAATTTCATTTAATTTCTATAACAGTTTTATATAGTGAGGAAAGCAGGTATTACAATGACTTGTAATACCCATCTTAGATCTGAGGACATCAATGCTAATTAAATTAGGTGACTTTCTTACACATGTATCTGATAGGCAAACCTATGGATTAACTTTAGGGCTGGTCATTTTTCTAGTTTACTGCAATGAGCTTGTAGTAGAAACAATGGTGCCGTATTTCAAGAATGGTAGAGTCAACAACAGTAGTGGCTCCAGTGGTTGCAGCAGCCTGCCTATCAACTTACCTGGAACATGACTGTAAAGCCAATGTCACCAGTTCTCTGCACTGGACACCCCTCAGCTCTGTGCCACACAGGTATTGTGCAGTGCAAAGCAAACAATCCAACCTGGTTGTTTCTTGGCAGCTTTCACCAGTCAGCATCACATAAATAAGGAATTTATTTTGACCATGGTTTCAGATAGTTTATTATTTTGTGGCTGAAAAACAGGCAGCTGAAAGGAGGTTCCAAAATGAAAACTGTGGCATTTACTAAAGGAGCAATGATCTTACAAAGATGCCAGTTGGTGGCTTTTTACCATTCAGACAGCGGAAGTAATTTTTTTTCTGCCTGATTTCTGCATTCTCTACAAATAAGTATTAAAAGATCATTTTTCTGTTGGCTAAAATTCAACACTGTGTGTATTGACTTCCTTTTAAGTCAGTGCAATTCTCTAACCCATTTCAAGTTTTTATAGCACCATAATGTCCATTTCAAAATGAACAAAAAAAGAGTAAGTATCCTAGGCAAATATAATTATAAAGGTTTATACCAATAATATAATAAACTTTTGCTTTAGCAAAATTCTCTAAAATTGCCTTTTTATATATACTACAGGCAACATAAATGCTATAACAATGATGTTAATTTCCCTAAGACAGCCAACCTATTTGCTTAGAATTTTATTGTTGACCATGTTGCTAAATATTCCACTGTAAGAGTTTTTGCATGGTGTCCCCCAAATTTACTATTTTAAGTGGCTCACTACAATCTATTTTGTTTGCTTTTGCCTGTATACCCTGCAGTTATAGTCTGAGGAAAGATAGATAAATGAAAGTAATAGATTCATGGCTCACATATTTTAATTATTTGAACTGTAAGTTTTAGCTTCTCATACAAATTGATAGGCACAGACAATATCAGGAGTATAAAGGAACTCCAAATAAATGTCAAGAGGAACTCAAAGGTTGTACTTCCACTAATTTCAAAATAGGCAGGTCTCTTTTGACTTCTTACCTTCTAAAATTGGGTAATTATAGTATCTTCTTGATAATTTACAGCCTGGAGGAAGGCCATGGTAGTAAAGGTCCTGGCAGAAAGCTGGCCTGTGGTCATGCACAGCCTGTATGGGCCATAGTGTAGCCCCAGCTCATCTAGCAGAAGGGAATGCATGGGATATTGCCACCAAATGTTCTTTCAAGGGAACATAATGATCTTAGTATATTGAGCTTTTCTTGCTTATCTAAGAAGAAACACAGGTTCTAGGTATATTAGAAGATATTTCTTTTTCTATATTTCTTAATGTTAATTCTCTCTTTTTCCCCTCTAAAGTTCTAATTTCTAGCTATAATAGTTTGTTTAAGACACCCAATAATTCCATCTCTTTCTTCTCCTTTGGGAATGGCAAATACCTTTTTTCATAAGTGATCACTAAGTATTTACTTCACTTAAGCAAAAAGTTAGCAGGCATACATGATTTTTTGAGCTTCACTTTATTCACAGATAATGAGGTTTGTTTTTACAAATTGAAGGTTTGTGTCAACGCTGTATTGAGGAACTCCATCAGCACCATTTTTCCAAGAGCATTTTCTCACTCCATGCCTCTGTACATCACATTTCAGTAGTTCTTGCAATATTTCAAAATTTTTCATTATTATTACAGTTGTTATGTGATCTGTGATCTTTGGTGTTACTATTGTAATTGTTTTGGGGTGCCACAAATTGTGCCCACATAAGACAGCTGTATGTGTTCTGACTGCTCCACCAGCCAGCCATGCCCTCATCTCTCCCCTCTTCTCAGGCCTCTATCTCCTTGAGACACAAGAACATTAAAATTAGACCAATTAATAACCCTACAGTGGCCTCTCACTTTTCAACTGAAAGGGAGAGTCACATGTCTCTCACTTAAAATAAAAAACTAGAAATGATTGAGCTTTTTTCTAGTTAAATAAAAAACTAGAAATGATAGTGAGTGAGGAAGCATGTCAAAAGCTGAGATAGGTAGAAAGGCAGGCCTCTTGTGCCAAACAGTGAGCCAGGTTGTAGATGCAAAGGAAAAGTTCTTGGAGGAAATTTAAAGTACTACTCCAGTAAACACATGAATGATAAGAAAGTGAAACAGCCTTATTGTCGGTGCAGAGGAGAATTCTAGTGGTCTCCATAGAAGAAGAAACCAAACACAACATTCCCTTAAGCCAAAGCCCTAACTGACTTCAAATTGATGAAAGCCGAGAGAGGTGAGAAAGTTGCAGAAAAAAAATATGAAGCTGGCAGAAGTTGGTTCATGAGGTTTAAGAAAATAAACCATCTCCGTAACATAAAGTGTAAGGTGAATCAGCAAGTGCTGATATAGAATCTGCAGCAAGTTATCCAGATATCTAGTTAAGATAACTAATGAAGGTGACTACACTAAACAACAGATATTCAATTCAGATGAAACAGCCTTTTATTAAAAGATGTTGTCCAGGACTTTCACAGCTAAAGAGGAGAAGTCAATGCCTGCTTCAATGCTTCAAAGGGCAGGCTGACTGTCTTGTTAAGGGCTGGTGACTTTAAGTTGGAGAAAATGATCGTTTATCATTCCAGAAATCCTAGGGTCCTTCATAATAAAGCTTAATCAACTCCTCTGATGCTCTATAAATAGAACGACCAAGTCTGGATGACAGCACATCTGTTTACAATGTGATGAGCTGAATATTTAAGCTCACCCTTGAGATCTGCTCAGAGAATACTCCTTTCAAAATATTACTGCTCAATGTCAATGTACCTGGTCACCCAAGAGCACTGAAGGAGATGCACAATGAAACTAATTTTTTTTTCATGCCTCCTAACACAACATCCATTTTGTAGCCCATGAATCAATAAGTAATTTTGACTTTTAAAACTTACTATTTAAGAAATACATGTTCACCATTTGAGATGCTATTAAGAACATTTGTGATTTATGGGAAGAGGTCAAAATATTAACATTATCAGAAGTTTGGAAGAAATTGATTCCAGGATGACTTTGAGGGGTTCAAGACTTCTGTGGAGGAAGTACCTGTAGATGTGATGGAAACAGCAAGAGAATTCAAATTTTAAGTGGATCATGAAGATGTTACTTCATTGCTACAATCTCCTGATCAAATTTGAACATATGAGGAGTCACTACTTGTGGATGAGCAAAGAAAGTGATTTCTTCAGATGGAAGCTGCTACTAGTGAAGATTCTGTGAAGACTGTTGAAACAAAGTCTTCAACAATGGCAACAAAGGATTTAGAATATTACATCACCTTGGTTGATAAAGCAATGACAAGGTTTAAGAAGATAGACTCTAATTTTGAAAGAAAATCTGTGGGTAAAATGCTGTCTAACATCACTGTGCACTACAGAGAAATCATTTGCAAAAGGAAGAGTTCATTGGTGTGATGCTTACTGTTGCCACAGACACCCAACCTTCAGCAACCACCACTCTCCTCAGCCAGTAGCCATCAACACTGAGGCACGACCCTCCATCAGCAAAAAGACGGACTCACTGAAAGCCTGAATGATGGTTAGCATTTTTTAGCAATAAGGTATTTTTAATTAGGGTATGTCTTTTTTGACATAATGCTCTTGAACAATTAATATGCTACAGTATAGTGTAAGCAGAACTTTATTTACACAGGGAAACAAAATTCATTTGGCATGCTTAATTTCAGTGGTCTGGAACTGAACCTGCAGTATCTCTGAGGTATGCTTATAATTCAGATTGAAGTTTTTCCTCTGTGTTGTTTTCCCCTGATTTCCTATCTCTTTAAAATTTTATTCACTGGGAAAAAGATTATCAGATTTAGCCTGATGGAATAACCCTTATTTCCACTCTAATATCAGATTTTACTAAAATTTTAATTATTGAGTCTTCAAATTAGGATTCCCTATTCTATCCTCAGCCATATTTTAAATATTCAAAATTATCTTTTACAGGATTTTTAACTTATTTTATAAACTAAACAGAGGACTAACTCATCTGTGCTTTATTCTTCATTAAATTCATGTTTGGAAAAATAAGGGAAAGCAAAATGTATCTTACATTGTGTTTTATTTATCCTGTTTTATCTTGCTGTTAAATTTACCTTGCTTTACCTAGTCAGAAACTAACATATTCTCTTTCCTGGAGATTTATAATAAAATTCTAGGGCAATATCCTGATTAATAATGAGGTTGTGGTTAAGAATCAAAAACAATACTGCCTTGGGGGAAATTTCTGTCTTCTTCTTTTTAAATGGAGCATTATCAGACAAGTTAGATGTGCTTCTTTGAAAAAATATCTATCAAAGTTTTTCTGACAGAACCTTTTCCCCTGCTGTGTCTTTATTGATCCTTTCAAGCTTCACATCTATGTTGGATGCATTTTGTAAGTATTAATGAGAGAGAACATGTGGTCCAAAAGAGTTACATACTTTTAAGAAGACTTATGGTAATCGATTCACCAAATAGAGAAGTGTTACATTTCCAAAATAACTTTATATGAAATGGGACATTTTAGAAGTAGTATTTAGATATGCACACAAAAGAACTTTAATATATGTTTTTGAATGAAGCTTAATGAATAAAATAAGCTTTTACAAATTAAAAAATTGAAATAAATATAGAGTATAAGAAAATATGTGAGATGAAATCTAAGAGGCTTAATAGAGAGGATTCTTAAAGAATTCTTAGTTGAGAGAATATATATAACTTAAATAAATTACAGTGTCTTATTGATCACCACCCATGGAGAAAAAGCAACATTTAACAATTAATATAAAATTTCAAGTTAGAAAACAAAATAAAATGAAGGCATTGTAGGTCTCCTTTCTGAATCTTTTCATTTAGAATTTCATTGAAAACTTTATGTTCTCTATGCCTATGAACATGGTGTGGAAAAATTAATCTTCTTATATAGCATACTGATAAAGAACAAAAAATAGCATTTTTACAAAAAAGTAATCTTAGCAGAAATTATCAATAAGATGTTTCAAACTCAATAGACAACCTATAGCAATTAGGGTATGAGCAGGAGATTGAGAATCCAGGTTTCACATGATGGAGGTCTGCTATAAGGAAACTGGGTAATCAACAGAGGGCTCAAAAGAAACATTGTAGGCTTCAAGACATTTGTGAAACTATAAAAATCCACAGAATCTAAAACAAAAAGCTAATTATTCTCAACATATTAGGTATAACTGAAATGTACCTCAACATGATATAGGCCATATTTAACAAGTCCATATCTAACATCAAACCCAATGGTGAAAGATTAAAGCTTTTCCTCTAAGATCAGGAAGAAAACAAGGATGCCCATTCTTGATACTTTTATTCAACAGAGTACTAGGAGTCCTAGGCCACAGCAATGAAAGAAAAAATAGAAATAAAAGACATCCAAATCTGAAAGGAATAGAAAAATTGTCCATTTGCAGATAACACAATATCATATATAGTAAACCCTGAAGATTACCAAAAAAACTTCACTATATCTAATAAATGAATGCATTAAAGCTACAAGATATAAAGTCAATAGGTAAAATCAGCTGTGTTTCTAAACACAAACAATGAACTATCAGAAAAAAATAATTTAGAAAAAAAATCTCATTTATAATTGTATTAAAAAAGAATAAAATACTTAAAAATAAATTTGACCAAGGAGGTGAAAGATCTGTACACTGAAAACCATAAGACACTTAATAAAAGAAACTGAAGAAAACACAAATAAATGAAAAGATATTTAATCTTCATTGACTGAAAAAATTAATATCTTAATATTAATTTGAGTAGTAAAATATCCATAATACCCAACAATCTACAGATTCAATGCAATCTCTATCAAAATTCCAATGGCATTTTTAACAGAAATAGAAAAAATAATCCTAAAATTTGTATAGAACCACAAAAGACCCCAAATAGCTAAAACAATCTTGAGAAAGAATAAAGCTAGAGGTATCATGTTTCCTGATTTTAACCATATTACAAAGCTAAGGCAATCAAAACAGTATGACACTGGCATAAAAAGAGACCAAAAAATCAATCGAATGCACAAGAGACCCTGGAAATAAACCCATGTATATATGATTGATTAATTTTTGTCAAAGAAACTAGAACAACTGAAGAAAAGGTAGTCTCTTTAACAAATGGTGTTGGGGAAACTGGCCAGATGCATAAGAAAGAAACTAGACTGCTATCTTACACATACACAAAAATACTTCAAAATACATTAAAGACTTGCATTTAAGACCAGAAACTATAAAACTCCTAGAAGAAAACAGGCATTAAGCTCCTTGATATTGATTTTGATGATGATTTTTTAGATATGAAGACCATTGACTTTTAAATGTTTACAAAGCAAATGAGAAGTTTAAAAGTGATGATCTATTCTTACCTATAAAGGAAAGAAAACTAAATGGACTGCACAAAAGTCAGTTAAGAACATTTTGAAGCCGATTGCTAAAACATAGATACATGTGATTAATATGATTTTTATTTAATATTCTAAAAGTAAAAAATCAAAGGGTGGGTATAAATTTCTTATATATCCAATTCATAACATAATAATAAAGAACTGATAATATAATAATAAAAATACATCTTCTGGTGCTCGCTTCGGCAGCACATATACTAAAATTGGAACGATACAGAGGATTAGCATGGCCCCTGCGCAAGGATGACATGCAAATTCGTGAAGTGTTCCATATTTTTTTAAAAAAACATATCTTCTGTACAAGAGTATGGGAGAAAGACAAAATTACTAGGACTACAAAATAACTTTTTTGGAAACTAGTTTGATATTATATTTTTAAAACTAGTAATTTTACTTCTGAGATTCATCATAAGTAAATAATGAAAATGTACCCCATGATTTTAGTAAGAAATTCCTTATAATAATGAAAAAAATTAGAAACCTAAATTTTTAATATCAAGGTTTTAGACACACTAACTATTGCACATGCAATGGAATATTATGTAGCAATGCTGGTGTAACTATATCAATCTAGAAAGAAAGTATATTGTTTAGTAGAAAACCTCAGTTATTAATCATTTTCAGAGCATACCTCCATTTCTTGACAAGAGTGTCTACTTATTTAATTGCATATATATACAGCGATACACATATAAAAATGTCTGGAAAGTTACACAGCACATAATAGCAATGGAAATAAATGATAGAGGAATTTTTGTCATATCTCTTTTTGGTTTGCTTAAATACATTTTTAAATTTTTTTCTTAAAAATTTATATTGCTTGCATAAGAAATTATGAAAATGATACCTACTATCTGGGGTAGAAACAGGTATAGATTTCAGTCTACCTTCTGAGGTTTCTTCATTCCCTATTGTCTTAGCCTCTCCAGGTATCCTCTGGGTTCAATCCATGATTTCTCTATTTGACCTAGCTTTGTTGGTGACTTTCAGAAGAACCTCTAATTTGCCACTAGCTCTCAAGTCCACCTAGAAGCAGAAGCCTGAAAACTTTATTAAGAATATCTTATTTTTTGTGTGATAAATAATACTGAAAGAGAGAACAATTGACAATATTCCTAATAGTTTATATTTAAATAAATAACTGCAATAACCACAGAGTTTATTTTTCTTCAATTTCTAATCAGTCTTAGCCAGGAAATTGTGAGTCCCAAAGATGTGGCCATGACCCCAGTCAAATACACTGCTTGTGTCATTATCATGACACTGGACTTCAGGGTGAAATTCTTCAGTATGTCACTTTAATCTGTGCTGAATTGGCCACATCCTAGTACCTTACAACAAATCCCTACCACCTGAAAGAATTTCAATCTAAAATGGAACCAGATGATATAAAGTGAGAAATCTCACACATGGGCCCTCAGGGAAACAAAATTTAAGGACTGAGAGATTAATTTCCCATAAATGCCTGATTATAGAAAACTGTTAACACTGAAATTTTCTGCAATGATAGAAAGTTGGTCAGGGGCTGTCTCATATGGACCTTGGAAAGTTTTACTAATGGTTTCCAGAGGCATGAACAAGAAACAACCCAGGTTGTGCTGGCCTTGCATGATAAGCTGAACTTGAACTTTGTATAACTAAACCACTTTTGTTTGCTAAGGAAATTTTTTAAGCTAATACCCCTTTGTTTTTTATTCTGACAGACTCTAACTGAACTCACCCCTTTTTATTACCTACCCATAAAGATGGCCTGTGCAAACCCTCAGTAGAGTTCCCCATGGATTTCTACAGTCTGTGTGTCCCAAACTGAAATTCCTCCATCATTGCAGAATGAACTTATCTTTTGACAGCTGCGATGTAGCAGGCTCTTTGTATTAAACAGCTCTAATTGTCTAAACAAACACACTTAGATGAGGAAACTGAGGCACTGGGAAGTTAACAAACTTTCTTCATGTCACAAATTTAGTAAATCAACTGAACCAGGATTAAAATTCATGTCTGCCTAGCTCCAAATAAATGTCTTCTTACATATGTAGAACGTCTGAAGTTTCCTTCAGCAAATAAGCTAAGTTCTGACTGTACAGAGTTTTCATTGTCTATATTTTTGAAGGATCTACCTACTTCACAGGTCCATGCAATGTTGGCATTGTAAAAATGCCTATTCTTCCCTGACACCCTGTATAAGATGCCTCTCTAGCTCCTTATTTCCACAGGGATACTTTACCATTTCAAAGACCCCCTCCAACACTACTCTTTGCTGTGTCCCTCTAAGCAGCAATCTGTCTCCTTGATTCCCTCAATGGGCATGTTTTTATAGTCCCTGGCTATTGCTCAGAGAAAACAGCTTAGGATTTAAGAACTACATCTTTGTTATTCTCTCCTATTGCAATAAATCCTTACCTGTACACTTCATTTCCTCCAGCTGCTATGTACACCATGTTCAGGCCACAGGACAAGGCTATTTTCCCAGACAACTTCACTGTAAATCTCTAGCTATGTCCAGAGAGTCTATGATTCTAGAATTTATCCATCATTTCTTTAAATGAACTTGTCTAAATGAAGTGTTTGAACCATTTCAAGAAACAGAGGGAATTTCAGTTATTATTCAAAAAACTAAGAAATCTACAAATTATTGTATTTGGCTTGCACATGTGTTCTATAACATTTTGTTACTCCTTTACAGAAATTAAAACTTCCTCAACATGTTTATGTGATACTAACATCAAAACTTTCATCATGATTAGCTGGAGAAGATGACTTAGAAGCTTACAAAATAATGAATGATGAAAAGACCATCAGAAGCTAAAGTTGCTATGAGGAGTCCGTCAATAACAAGTAATTTTATAAACATGCATCACCACCATTTGCATGACTCAAAATTTACTTCTGAACAAAAGTTGATTGAATTTTTATTGGAAAAATATTGACTAAGATTTTGTTTACAGTGACAGACTAAAGCAGAACTCACATATAAAGTATAAATTTTCAATTTAAATAATATCTAATATTTCATGAAAATCATGGGATTCCTTCTCCATTAGATGCAGAGATGAGTAAATTTCAGGCTAATAAATTGAGACAAAGCTTGATTCATTTGACCATTTAAATATCTGCATTTAGGGAAAATAAAAATATACCTATAATTGACTATGAAATTGTGTTGGTCATATTAAATGTTGCCACTGAGTCATTATACATTATTTGACAACAATATGAAGAATTTATTCAAGAGAAGTTGAGGACAATCGCCCCTGGGAAGAAAAGCATTCTAAAGAGGAGACAGATAACCCCTCCCAGGACACCACAGGCATAGAACACAAAACTGGTTCCAGGGCAGGGGGCCTGGGGTTTCAGAAGGCAGTGCTGTGAGCAGTGTGGAAAGAAAGTCAGTGAAAACAATGGCTAATGGTGGGTATTCAGAGAAGGAACACAGGTTACTTGGAATTTGAGGAGAAGCCAGAAAAGAGAGATTCTAAAAATCAACTCTCAAGACGATTAAGACAATGAAGAGATAAATTAATAAAAGGTATTTTTTAAATTGTCTTCTATGTCAGGCAATACAAACTCCTTTTGCAATCCATATTTGGCTACAACTGTTTATGCATTTCTGGCTGTTTGCATGGATTTCTTATTAAAGTGATCCCATGCTGAGATAGACCACAGAGTAGCTCGGCTTTAAAACAGACATAATTAATGTTTATATGTAATATCTAAAAATAAATTTTAAAAAATATTTTAATCACCAATATTTAATATATTCATCGATTGGCATTAATCCTATTCATTGATAACATAATGTGAAACATGTTACAAATAATCTAATACAGATAGTTTAATAATTTTAAATGACCAGAGAATTACTGGTTTAATGACAATCACATCATCAATTACAAATTTTTATTTTGATATAATAAGTAGTTTTAAATCTCATAGGTAACCACTTTCATTTTTGTATTAAAAATAAAGAGCCACCAAAAAAAATATAGTGGTAGTTGCAATACAAGAACCTATAAAAACGATTACTGGAAAACATTAATTTACATGCCATATATGGCATATTTCAATTTTATGGTTTATGTATTTTAAGCACTTAAACCTATTATTTCAAAAGAAGATTTATTCACATGTAGAGAGAAGAAGATAACCAAAAGTTATATAATAAAATATTGGAATTATGCAAAAAATTTACCTAAATGTCATGATATTAATATAGTTAAAATTGAATTGTAGGAAATGAGGCATTCATTCTATAAGCTTTAGAGTAGGCATCTTATTTTTCAATAAGGCCTCACAAAGAATAAATTACACAGTATTTTTAAATAGTTGATATTTTCCCATCTACTCAATTATTATTTATTTTATTCATTTACATATATTATTTACATATGACTTATACATTTTATGTATATGTGAGATAAATACAGTTTCTACTTTAGTGTGTAATCCTGTGTTGTGTGTGTGTGTGTGCGTGTGCGTGTGTGTGTGTGTGTGTGCACAGAGAATGAGAGTGAGAGAACAGAAAAGTTTCTCACTCTTAGGTGATGGACTGTGCTAATGGTTGTAATCAGCACCCAAACTGGTTAAGTCACATTCAGATACTAGATAAATAACAGATTTTTCCAAGGTTATTAGAAAGAGGAAGAACCAGAATATTGTATGTAAATGAATTCAGTGTTAATTATTGAAAGGCTTAGACTAAATAATGAATATATAATTTATCCTTCACATCAAAAAGGGTAGGAATTTTTTGTTGTACACAGTGATGAAATAAATCCCCCCTACACACACATTGAGGAGTTGATGTGAAGGATACCACATTTAATCTCAGAAGATGGAACATAATAATAATTCATATACAAAAAAATATACAAGAGAGTGAGAGAAAGAAAGAAAGAAAAGAGGAACAAAGGAAAGAGAAAAAGAAAGATCTAGCGGATTATCCCCACACCAACAAGTAGAGGGCAGTAGTGTTTCCCAAAGTAAGAGAAAGCCATCACTTCCTGACCCCTGTTCAAATCACCACCTCCTAGTCATAAGCAATTAGGTTCCAGGCCACCTGAGCTTTGAGTAGGTGAACCTAGAACAGAAGTGATGGAGATTAAAGATGTGTTGGAAGGAACAAGATTGGAAACACTGAAGGTGGGATGAGTTTGGTGGGAACAGGGGAGCCCGGGCTTTACTATGTGCCGGGCCTCCAGGGGGTCTCCGGGAGAAGCTGGACAATGTACCACAGTCTAGAGGACAGTAGCCAGGGCCTCTGTAGGAATATTTGGGTTCATCAGACAAGACTGCAAGTGGTAAGACATAAAGGAATAATACCCATTTATGAGGTGTGTTGGGGTCACTGCCAGGCAAGCAGAAGACAAAGCAGAGCAGTGGTGACAGGCGGCAAAGGGATGGCGACAAAGGTGACAGTCCCCGTGTCTGGGCCCGCATAGGCTTGGCTGTCAGCATGAACTCCTGGGGCCTGAGATTCAAAATTCAAGTGGATCTGATCCTTAAAATCACCACCAGTTCTAGATACACTCTTTAAGTCTATGATTATGCTAAAATACTGTTGCTAAAATCATTTTTACTGGAATAGGCACTGGAATTATTTCATTATACTCATGCTAAAAGTAAAATGTTTGACCTTGTATCTAGCTAGCCACATTTAAAATAAATTAATTTACCTTGAGATTAATAAATGAATAAATACCTTAAAATATAATTTGATTGCAATTTAAGGATTATAGATAGAAATATGTTGAATATTCAAGTTATGTGTGTATAATTTGGCTAGGAAAAAGTCTTATTTTTATTAAAAATCAAAAGATAACAGCTTTTACAAAGATTTGAAAAATTGGAGAAATACAGTTAAGTACAAATGCAATGTTCATGTTTTGTGGACAGATGACCAAATTTTGACTTTATAGAAACACTTCGTGTAGTAAGGAAACTTCAAAGGCATCTGGCGTTAAATCCCCTCGTTAGCATCCCATACCACTCCTACTGCTATGAGATTACATCCCAAGGTTCTGCTTCTCCAGACGCAGTCAGATGCATCTTTAGGCAGCTTGGTTGGTTAGTAAAAAAAAAAAAAAAGAAAGAAATCTTGCTTACATTAATCTAAAATAATTCTCCTAGAAATGTCCTCTCTTTTTCATTCCATTCTGAATTTGCAAGTCTACAAGGAACAAATCAATTGCTTTTTGCACATGAAAGCTTTTGGTGTCTTAAAGAGGAGCCCTCGGATTCCCCTGCAGTACTCACTTCCGTGGATTCAATATCACAAGTCCTTCGAGGAGTCTTCTCCTTTCATACTTCAATTCCCTTTACAATTCTCAGCTCTGAATATCTTCTACTTGCTCAGTATCTCTCTAAAAGTCAGGTGCTCCAAGCTAAACAAAATGTCCCAGCTGAAAAGCAACCAAGTGAGAAGAAAACAGAACCATCACTTCCCTCATTCTATACATTGATCAATACAGCCAAGGTCAGATGAACTTTCCATGGAGGTGTGAACTGCTATGACTCCTATCAATGACATGATTCACTATGTACACATCAATTATTCCTCAATATAGCTTTAAAAAAGAAAAAAAAGGACACATTCTTTTATTTAAATAAAAAGCCATGGGTAGCCATGCCATCTGGATAGGACTGAATTTTCCAGAAATAGTCTACACTCTCTAAAATACACCTTCACTTTCTTTCACTCATGAGGTCGCCTTCTCTCAATACAGAAAGGAAAAGAGCAACCCTACATCCTTCCAAATGTGCAATATGGGCACCTGTTCTGGAGAAGGTATTTGGCACTAAAATTGGCCACTGAAACACACAGCAGCACCCTTTTCTTTGTTGTCTTTTTAAGAGGTCCAGCTCATCAGAATTAGCATCTTCAAAGGTAACAAATCCCGAACATAAGAGTCTTTTTCTATAAGCTGTCCAAAACTTAATTTTATGTGCCAGAAATTTAAGGGAAATGGTATTTGTTTTACTGTTCTGGCACCATTCCCCTCAGTCATTTGAAACACAGAAAATTAAAAGATTTTTTCATCAACAGCACTGAGAAAGAATGGCACTGAATAGAACATTAAAAATATGATATTAATGCAGGATTATCTTTAGTTTCAACTAAATTTCCTATCTCAATCAGTATAGGTGCATGAAGAGCTGTTTCAGAAATAAATAAAACTGCTAATATTCATTATCTTCTTGTTAATTATTGTGTATATGTGTGCTTGTATGTGTAAAAATGAAAGTATCATTAAGAATAAGCTTGTCACTCGATGGTGTGTTTTTATTCTAATCAAAGTCCCCACTGTACTTGTACCTAAAAGGTGTCTGATCTTTTGTGTATCATATTAAGATCTTGATCACAAAATCAGGAAATCAGGCTAATATTCATGCAAATAATCATTTTCCTATGAATCTCACTTAACGAATACATCCATTGCCTTAACTAAAGTTACTCTGAGCAAACAGTTTAGGATAAAAATTCCCTTTTGCATTCAGGAGAATATTCTCAACATGTGTTCAAGAGACCAAAGTAGAGACCCTTTCTGATTCAATCCAGCTCTGCAAGTGCTGGTCACTATTTGTTGGCATAATATTTATTATGCATAAGTGTATTCACCTGTATTTTTCTGCAATGACACTCTTGGCTATGTGGCATTTAAAGTACTGTCTCCCATGGACATGATAGGGCAGCTCCAGAAAACTGTTGTAGAAGCTACATGAACACCACATTCTTTTTCATGGGCTAGTAATTTAACACTTGTGACGTCTTTAGATTATTGAAACACACAAACCCCTGCCAGTTTACTGTTAATGCAGTCTTTCTTTACATGAACTAGAGTCAGCCATTTTAACTGGAAAAGTACTTCAGAGATCATCTAATCCAGTTCACTCTCTCTTTAGATAGAAAATCAAAGCCCAGATGGGTTGATCAGGAAGCCATATAATCCAAAATTATACACCTGGCTCTCTTGAGTTCTTCTCAGTGTCACTACAGCATTTTACCACCCTCTCTGAGGCATAAAAGGTTGAATTAAATATAGAATTTTGAATATTTAAAGAGGCAAAGCACATTTTCTTAGCAGTGGGATATTTTTCCAACTGTGTCTCGTCTCCACCTGCCTAATCTTCATAGAACATTCTCTGCTATCCTCTTTACCTAAATGTCTCCTCCTTTTCTTTTAGAACTCAGCAGAAAGGTCATTTCCTCAAAGAGCCTGTCAGCACCCATATTAATTTGGGTTTGCCTATTAGATAGTTTCCTTTTCACAGCATCACCCCACTTACAAATGCATGTTATTCTGCAGTTGTGTGATTAGTATCTGCCACCCCTACTAGATTCAAAATCAGGTAAGGTCAGGATGGCATCTCTGATTTGCCAGCCAAGTATACCAGCTCTTAGAGCAGAGTTCCAGCACCCAGTAGGTCCTCAGTACATAGTGCTGGATGTCTGAGTCACCCTCTCGAGCCAACTTGTGTAGTTTTGGACTGAATAACAAAGTTGAGAAGACCACTAGAGACATAGGTTACTCCTGATCTGGATTTAGAATTGTTAGAAAGTTTTCATGTAAAGTTCAAGAAAAGATAAAGTTGAAATATGTCCATAGTAATTAAAAATCAAAGTCGTTTCCACAGAGTGACCCTAGGTTGGCTTCCTGTCTCTTTGACCTGTTCTGCTTTTGCCATAACTTTCATATCACTCTGGTGTTCAAAAGGCCTAGAGATCATGGTGAGCACTCCGAGAAACTCAAAATGCATTCAAAAAAAGAAAAGATAAAACCCAAGTTTGCAAGATATATTGCTTCCTCATTCACACTTCATTTGCACTTTCCTCTTTATCCTGTTGCCAACTACTAAAGAAGGTGCAAGTTCATGAGTATCCCAAAACACATTTCAGTGGTAGCATATTTAATGATTATTTTTCTTTATTGGGTTGGTTAGAAAATAATGAACCATTGTATAGGGTTTTTCTGATCTGTCTAAACTCAGCAGTGACTCTTTCTTCTTGTCACTCCTTTGAGTCCTGCTTCTGTTTCACTCCACATCTTCATAAGCTACACGTTATCCTCCCCAACCTCTTTCTTTACCTCTCCTGAGGTTACTTTATGAAAAATTTCTTAAGGCCTTTCTCTTCTCATATATTCTACAAGCATTCAGAAACATTTACTGAGGGCCCACATCTCTGTGTTCGGTATTTTCCTTATTGATGACCTTTCAAAGCTTATTTGCTTTTCTTCTACAATTTATGCATTTTTTTATTTCTTTTGGTATTTTCAAGTGCCATTTAAACACTTTTCAAAATCAATAAAGTTGATTTTTCATGATTTATAGAACAAAAGCTCCAGAATCTTCACTGAATTCATAAAAACTGCCAGAGGGTTATACTATAGATATCTTAAGCCTGCTTAAAATGATCTTTTATACTATTTTGTATAATTCCCTGCTATACACAAATGTCCAAATAGTAGTGTTAGGTCATCTTTCCACCTGTCCTTCCACCATACATATATAATAACATTAAAGAGATCTTCTTTTCTTTCCCTTATCCTCATTTCTTGATAGCTTAGTCAGTTCAGGCAGCTATAACAAAATACCATAAATTGGGTGGATAATAAACAATATAAATTTATTTCTTACACATCTGGAGGCTGAAAGTCCAAGAGCAAGGCGCGGGCACTTTCAGTGTCTGGTGAGGACCCACTTCGTGATTCACAGACAATGGACTCTGTCCCCTAATCACAGAGGAGGTTAGGGAGTTTCTCTGGGGACTCTTTCATTAAGGGTGTTAATCCCATTCATGAGGGCTTCAGCCGCATGACCTGGTCGCCTCCAGAAGGCGCCACCTCCTAAACTGCTACTTTCAGGGTTAGGATTCAAAATGGGAATTGTGGAAAGACATGAACATTCAGACCACAGCACCTGGTAAAAGCCATGCATCAAAGGAAATGCCAGCCTTGAGGTATTACCAAGGGAAAATTTGAGAAGTCAGGTCTATGGATATGGAATTTACTAAAATAGTTCTCATAATTCACCACATCAGTCTTTTGCTTTGTATTGCTTTATATTTCCTTCCTCTAATTAGAAAGGCTTTCAGACTCTCAAGCATTTTTCCAGTTACCACAAAGGTAGCCTGTTTTTCATTTTGTATTCTGTTCCTTTTTAGCCTTTCTAGATATGATTCTCCCTTTTTAAAAAAAACTTTATGTATTTTACTCTATTCATCTTATCTTGCCCAAATTCCAATTTAATGAACCAGTGTGCCAATTTCTTTTTTACAAAATCCAAATAATTACTGTATTTTCCTTTTCAAAGATTTGGAAATGTTATTTTATTCTTCCTTTTTCAGTGCTTCCCTCTTGTTAGTACTCCAAAGTTATACTATAATATGAAGAAATGCATTATTACTGCTTTAGTGTAAGCACAGGGCCATGGGGCATGACAGGTTCAATGCTTTGCCAGGTGAAGAGCAAAGGTTATGAGCCAATATGTTTCTCTTGTTTTGATAAAGTCTCTCCACCCTTAGGACTTCTCTTGTCAAACAGTGAGCTAAGATATATTGTGTTAAGAGAAGCTGGGAATGGAAAACATGAGACAATATTGCTTATAATATTTTTATGAATGCCTCTTTACGGAGTGAAAGTTGGATGAACATTTTGCTTGACTCCAGTAGAATGGAGCAATACTTGTGGCTAAAATTTAAATCTAGTGTCACATAGTCTTTGTTGTCTACAGTTTTTAGTGTATCATAATTCCAAAAAGGTCCCACATTCCACTTGGAATAATTTTAATAATTTTAAAAGTTATAATATCTCACTAAGTTATTCTAAGAATTAAATGTGGAAATGTTAAAACATTGGTTATTGTTATATATTTCTTTTTTTTCTTAATTGTGTAAGATACTGCTTTTTTATTACATAGATGTATCAGTCAAGTTCAGCGAGAGAAATAGAAGATATATAGTAAGGGATTTATTGCAAAGAACTGGCTTACGTGATTTTCAGGGCTTGTTCGGCAAGTCCAAAGCCATAAGGCAGGACCACAGGAAGGGCAGGCTAGAACTTTTGTGCATAAGCTGAAGCTGAAGTCACAGGCAAAATTTCTTCTGGGAAATCTTCAGTTCTGCTTAAGAACTTTAAATTGATTAAATCAGACCCACCCATATTATCTAGGATAATCTCCTTTGTTTAAATGTTAATTGATTATGAATATTAATCATATTCTACAAAATAACTTCACAGCAAGACCTTGATTATTGTTTGAATGAAACTGGGTATATACATGAAATTGATCACAATAGTTTAACCATTATCAATTGTCATAATCATAAAGCATAAAAAAGCAAAATAACAGTGGCAAACAAAAATAATTCATTTTTGCTAACAAGTCTACAGTTCAGCTAGGTAATTCTCCCATCTTACCAAGGCATCTGTGGTTTCATTGAGACATATTAACCCAGGTTAATCTTGAATGGAATGAC
This sequence comes from Manis javanica, assembly GCF_040802235.1. Lineage (NCBI taxonomy): Eukaryota > Metazoa > Chordata > Mammalia > Pholidota > Manidae > Manis > Manis javanica. Next base: position 108,427,761 of record NC_133158.1, read on the forward strand.
GCAGTTCTTCTCCAAGTAGTTTCTCATCTTCAGTAAGCTAACAAGCTCTCATGGTGGTGGTAAGACCCAGAGACAGCAGGAATGCACACAGCCTCTTGAGGCCTAGATATTTAAAGTTGACACCTATTATTTCAACCACGGTCCATTGGCCAAAGTAACTCACTAGGACTGCCAAAATTCACGAGATGAGGAAACTGATGCTCCTTCCCAATGGAAGGAGCTATAAAGTCATTTTTTAAATGGCATGGATTTAAAAAGAGCTAGAAAATTGGGATCATTTTTGGAATAAATCTACCATAACTAGCCAATAAAAAATAGTAAACTAAAACATCTAAAGATTTCTAAATTATTTGATATGCTGTTTTTGTAAGACTTCAATATCCTATTTATACAGAGATCAAGAAGTTCTACTTTTATGCTAATGCAAAATGGACCTAGAGCATCATCTAGATTTCATATCAATTTGAAATGTAGTAATGTTCAAGGTCAATTATTTATTCGACATATATCAGAAAGCAGGATACAAATGCCAAGAAGGTAGATGGTAAAATCAATTTGTGGTTCAAACTTTGTATAATGGATAGTTCAAGTAGAAAAGTAGGTGAAGAAGTGAATGAATACAACAAGTGGTTGAAATTGTCAGATGTAAAGAAACCCTGACACTAATGACATGGAAGAAGCCAGGAAAATAGAGATGAAAGCCTGGTTGAAATGTGTGCATGGAAGGCAAGTCCTGTCTTAACATTTGTGAAGCCCTAAGGCAAGAAGAGGACAAATGAAGACCCACACACCATATACCTCAATATTATTAAGTAAAAGTACACTAGAAAATTACTAAGTAAAATATATCTTCTCTTCATCTCTTGACAAACCTATCTTTATCACAACCTGGAAAGGCCAGGAACCACATCAGAATGGGTAATACAGGAAGAACCGACCACAGTCTCAGGCTGGCAATCTTCTCTCCTGCCCAGCTTTATCCACACCACGACGGTGTGGCCTAATGCATGTGGAACTCTCACACATCCGAGCTCCATCACTTCCTTACAAACAGTTGCTATTTGACCAGATATTGAACCTATAAAATTAATACCCTGATGTGAATCACCCTCAAAAGCACTGACCTGGGAAAAGGTCTGGTTAGGTGCTTAAAACAGGATCGGACCCTTGAGCAAAGAATTCCAGCATCTTGTGACTCAGTACAGACTCTGGGAAGGAAGTCTAGGGGGCAGGTGCACACTGACACTTGGCTGCATGAACTCCTAACCCCATCAGGAAGGTGTCCACAGAGGAAAAGCAGAGCAGCATCCTACAAAGAGGACCCTCTTGCCTGAAACTAAATGGTAATAGTATAGTATAAGGATTTGAAAAATAGAAGTCTGTGGGGTTTAAAATTTAATCTTCAGTAAATAAGCTGGTCAAGTACGGTGAATAGCACACTGTACGTGCCCAGTGAAACATGGCTGAACTTATGGTTTGCTTAACACAAGGAAAGGTTTTTTAACAGTAATTTCTTACAAAAATTGTCTTAGCTACGGAAAAGTGTCTAGATCACTGGAAAAGGGATAAAATAAAGCATTAGAAAGTTCTATTTCAAAATTGTGAGTCTGCCATGATGATTAGACCAACTGAATTTCAGTGCTGTGTTATGACATACATGTGAGCCGTGCATGGAACACACATCCATACACATTGCACAAGTAGCATTTAGTTATGCTTGTTGTTATGGACTTGAAAAATTCAGCTGTCTGTAGGTTATGAAATATCACAGAGCTCCATTAGGATTTTAACATTTGGGGAAAAAAGTCATGCAACCACCCCCTAATTAATGCAATGGCTAAAAATATCATTAAGTAGGAACAATTTTCACATCAACAGAGCAGTCATAACAGCGCTTTTGAAACTACAGGTTGTAACCCATTAGTTAATCATGACTAGAATGTTTTTAATGAAGTAGAAAATAAAGCAAGTTGTACATAACTACTGCTTGATTAAACTCTTGCCTCAGTTGTATATAAAATAGGTAACAGAGATAAAAATACTTCAAAATATTTTATTACTTATTATGTATCTATTTATTGCCCGAACTTGTACTCAGTGCCTATTGTGCTAACATTTGGAGGAAGAATTGATCTTAAAAGACATAGGAAGTTTCCTTACAAAGCTCATAGTCCAATGGCACAGGCAAATAATTATGGAAGCAATGAAGCATTTAAGTAGAAAAGTATAAGTTTCCAAGGGAGTTTATAAGTGATTTAAAGGGTATGGAAAAACTAAAGGTTCAACCCATTAATTAATCATGACTAGAATGTTTGTAAGGAAATGGAGAATAGAAATGTGTTGTGACTTTTTATGTTTATAATGAAGTAGAAAATAAAGCATGACTATTTAGAGGAGGCATTGATTAAGCTGATACCTAAAGAATGAGCAGGAGTGAGCCCAGAAAAGAGTCAGGCTAGTATATTCAATGCAGGCATCTGCATAAGGCAAGAAGGAAAACATCATGTTAAGAAACTAGAAGAAATTCAGCCCAGAGCATAAAGTGCAATGACCGGAGATGAGACAGCGGGGTTTCACAGGGGCCAGGTTATTCCTGGCCTTAAATCAGGACAAGTGGGAGCCTGTGAAGGGTTGTAAGTAGGTTGGTGACATGATCACGTTTTCATCTTAGCTGACTATGGAATGGAAAATGAGAGAAGTAAGACAGGAGGTTAGGTGACAAGTCAGGTACCATCCAGACAAGAGTGACGATGGTCTGGTCTCAGTCAGTGAGAGTGAGGGTGAGAAAAGCATCATTTAATTGGATGTTGTCACCAGTGCACATGACCTTTGCCCACTGAAGTTAGGTACAGGAGTGTAGGAGCCCATTTGTGGCAAATGAATGTGTTCAGAGAAATTATTAGTCGACTTGAACAGCTTAAAAGACGTACAGGTATCTATGGCCACTAGGCAACTGAATAAAATATCCAAACCCCGCAGAGAGGTCTGTGCTGGAGATAAAGAAAGACACACAAGCTTCAGTGAATAAGTGGTAACTGGACACTTTCAGGGTTTGAATAACCATGAGAAAAGAGAATTGGCCATCAGTCTTTGAATTTACCAGATCAAATGTAAACCTTTTAAGCTAACATTTTGTTGTCTCCACTTACCATCTAAAAAGAAAACACATAGATAATAAAACCTACCTATCCACATAATTGAGAAGTAGTATGATACCATAATTATATCCTAAAGGATATAATCAGAGTAAAAGAAAATAATAATGAAGGGTTCATACATTCACCCTCTGTGTAGGATAAGGTGAACACAACATGTATGAAGGCAAACATACTGAGTCATGGTCTGTAAGTGATTCAAGTTCCCAAGCAGGGAAAGGGCTTTCCAGAATTGTGAGAAACTCTCAGGTAAAGCTCTGAGTTATGCAATGTATACTCTTCCTCACATTCCACAGAGTTTCAGTTCCAGAAAACAACATAAACACAGGCAAAAATATTTTGTTTATACTTAAAACAGAGGATTCAAGAACAAACTTGTCCTTATAAGTATAAATTATACTTACAATTAGGTTTTGAGTTTTCTTCCCCACACCCTTCACATGGGTATCAGGCAGGACATTTCAAAGTTACTTGGAACTCAGGAAGCTTCTTCACTGTGTCTATCTCCACTTGATTTTTTAAACATATCTAGTATCCCTCACCCACTTCTCTTAACAAGCTAATAGTCCAAAACCTCACATGTTATGACAACTAAAACTGCAGAATTCCTAAAGTATCTCATAGAGAGAAACACCACAACTGATTTGGGAATAAAAAACAGAAATTTCTAAGGAAATAGAAAACAAATAGAGAGATAGGATGAAAAGAACTCCTAAACTTAGTAAAAATGTTATCTTATACCTTATTTTATTTGACCCTTAAACAGCATTTAAATCTAAATGTGATAACAACCTGGGCCTGGAGAGCTATTGGGAGCAGTGTTACAGGAGTCTTTGTAGGAAGGAGTACAGGACTTATTTCTGAGCATTGAAGAATGAGGATACAAACAGAACTGACATCTGTCAGATGCGTGGGTAGATGTATTAACTCAGTTTGATTTTGTGCTGTTAGCCATTTTGTTTTACGCCTTAGATGAGAAAGACTCAAGTATGAATAAGAGCTTAAATTAAGGGAGGTGTCACTGGACAAAGAGAAGTCAAATATGCAGGAGAGGGTTCCGTTTTTTTACCTGACTGTGTCAGGTGATGGGTGGAGGAACCTGGAACACAGGGGAAGGGGTTCACCTCATGCAGCCAAGGGAAAGCTGATGACATCTAGATGCAAGTGCAGTCTCAGGTCTGGGACCAGGAGTCTGAGGGGTTCTCCTCCACTGACAGGCACTTTCTCAGTGAAGTCTGAGATGCTGGGATCCAAAAGAATAAGACAGGAAGTGGAAGGATCTGAAGTATCTGCAATGTAAGAAGGGAGAATGTTTGCAGTAGCTGCTGTGGATAATGGAAAAACATGCATAAAGAAATGTATTCTGAAAATGGAGAAAGTTATCTAAAATAGTATTGAACACTGATTACAGTATTTTTCTGCAAGTTGAATGTTGAAAAAAGTGTTCTGGAAACATATAGTTTCAATGAAGTACCATAAAACAATATTCCCTGACAACTATAAGGAAAAACTATTTAATACTGCAGGAATTGGGTGAATGATAGAGGAGAATGGAGGATATAACATTTCCTCTGTGTAAAACTTATAAACTGCCAAAATACTTCTTAGTTTCAAAGCAAGAAGTTATAATCTGCTTTAAACCTACATGCTGTATAGTCAGTCAGATAATAATCTACTTAAAAGAAAAGATTTGGTTCTTAGATCTATTTGTGCCTATCACTGAAGGATGTTTTTTAGATGCCCTGAAAGAGGGAAAGAAAATAAATACACAAACCACTTTTTCAAATGTAAAGTTTTAGGCAGGGTTGATGGATTCTGCACAAAGTTAACCAATGGACTGCATTAATTACAAAGAACTTTCCTGCATGAATAAAATGTAAGGCCATTCACTTTCCTCCTAAGTAAACATTCCCACTGCAACAGTATCAGGAACACAGTCTTCCACTATGTTCTGATGCATACACGAGGGAGGGAATCAAACGGAGAGGAATTATACCTCAGGACCCTGAAAGTATTGTAATTTCAAGACTTTAATAACTCAGTAACTTAGGGTGTTGCTACTTTTTGAAAAGCTGAGTAGATGAATTTTAAACCTTCACTCTCCCCTAGTGGAACTGAGGAATTTGTAGCTATCACAAACTGGATTCAACACATTTAGACACCGGCTTGGTGGTATAGAAACAATTGTGAAAAATAAAATGTTTGCATGTATTTGCCCACACTTTAAAAAATCTTAGAGAATTTTTAACTGTAGTTTCCCCAGAGGAATGAAATTTGAAATTGAGGGAGACCTTAATATTTTTGCTTTATACAATTTAAGCATAAGTTGTTTTACAAGGAATATATATCACATTTGTAATACAAGAAAGTTAATTTAAAAAGTGATAGCTTAAAAGTCAGGATAGTAGCTACTTCTGGAAATATTGAGAGACTGGAGTAACATTTGAGAAGGGTTGTGGAGAGATCTTGTGTAGTTGGTGATAGTATTTTAATTTTTGGTCTGAATAGTGAATATCTGGCTCATCACTTCATAACACTTTTTTTCAATTTTTCTCCAGCTTTCTCTTGTACTATTTTTAGGTATATTTACTTTTGTGATAAAACTGCTTCAAAAAGGAATCATCAAAACCAATTACCAAAGGAGGCAGAGCCAAGATGGCAGTGTGAGTAGGTAAGTGGGAATCTCCTCCCAAAAACATATATATTTCTGAAAATATAACAAATACAACTATCCCTAAAAGAGAGACCAGAAGACACAGGACAACAGCCAGACTACATACACACCTGCGAGAACCCAGTGCCTGGTGAAAGGGGTAAGATACAAGCCGCAACCCGGCAGGAGCTGAAGCCCCTCACCCCAGCTCCCAGCGGGAGGAGAGGAGTCGAGGCAGGGAGGGACAGGGAGCCCAGGACTGCTAAACACCCAGTCCTAGCCATCCACACCAGAGCGCAGACACAGTGCATGCGTGGGGTGCTGGAAACTAGGGAAGCAGGACAGTAAGACCTGTGAGTGGGTCCTGAAGCCGGCACCCCTGTGACAAAGAAAATCAAGTGCTTTTTGAAAGTCTTAAAAGGACAGGGACCCCACAGCTGGATGGAAGCATCCCGAGTCACAGTCCAACAGCTGGAAATTCCAGGGAACTCTGGACGCACTAACCCCCTGGGCAAAAGCTCTGAGACCCCACATGGAGGTAAACAGCCAAACAGCCCCCTGTGCATTACCTCTCTGGGGCCCTGCCATAGCAGAGCAGCAGCCTGAGGCTGGACACACCCACAGAAAGGGAGCTTCCTCCATACCAGCCTGGCAAGATACAGAGACCCAGTCTACATGCAATTGCCCAACACAAGCCATTAGGGGTCGCAGTTGTCCCAGTAAAGAAAGGCCAGGAGCAAGTGGAAAGAGTCTTGGCTCTCCAAGGTGACAGATGAGTCAATAGCATACCACTGCACCTAGCAACATGAAAAGGCAAAAAAATCTGATCCAGACAAGACTAACCCAGACATCTTCGATGTCTTCTACATCTTCTCTGGAGAAGAAACCTGGGGAGATAGATTTAACCAATCTTCCTGAAAAATAATTCAAAACAAAAGTCATAACCATGCTGATGGACTTGCAGAGAAATATGCAAGAACTAAGGAGGGAGAATACAGAAATAAAACAATCTCTGGAAGGACTTCAAAGCAGAATGGATGAGATGCAAGAGACCATTAATGGACTAGAAAACAGAGAAGAGGAATGCAGAGAAGCTGATGCAGAGAGAAATAAAAGAATCTCCAGGAATGAAAGAATATTAAGAGAACTATGTGACCATTCAAAACAGAACAATATCCACTTTATAGGGGTACCAGAAGAAGAAGAGAGAGAAAAAGGGATAGAAAGTGTCTTTGAAAGCTGAAAACTTCCCCAAACTAGGGGAGTAAATGGCCTCTCAGACCACAGAGGTACACAGAAATCCCATGACAAGGGATCCAAGGAGGGCAACACCAAGACACATAATAACTAAAATGGCAAAGATCAAAGACCAGGACAGAGTATTAAAGGCAACCAGAGAGAAAAAAAAAGGTCACCTACAAAGGAAAACCCATCAGGCTATCATCAGACTTTTCAACAGAAACCTTACAGGCCAGAAGAGAATGGCATGATATACTTAATGCAATGAAACAGAAGGGCCTTGAACCAAAAATACTGTATCCAGCATGATTATCATTTATATATGAAGGAGGGATTAAACAATTCACAGACAAGCAAAAGTTGAAGGAATTTGCCTCCCACAAACCACCTCTACAGGGCATCTTACAGGGACTGCTCTAGGTGGGAGCATTCCTAAAAAGAGCACAGAAGACATACTTACCTGGCAGGGGAGATACCATGATCATGAAGGTGGTTTTCCCAGGGCGAGGCTTATCCATTGCACTCCGGATGTGCTGACCCCTGCGATTTCCCCAAATGTGGGAAACTCGACTGCATTATTTGTGGTAGTGGGGGACTGCGTTCACACTTTCCCATTTAAAAAAAAAAAAAAGAGCACAGAAGAAAACACCCAACATATGAAGAATGGAGGAGGAAGAATAAGAAGGGAGAGAAATAAAGAATCATCAGACCATGTTTATAACAGCTCAATAAGCAAGTTAAGTTAGACAGTAAGATAGTAAATAAGCAAACCTAGAACCTTTGGTAACCACAAACTTAAAGCCTGCAATGGCAATAAGTACATACCTTTCAATAATCATCCTAAATGTAAATGGACTGAATGCACCAATCAAAAGACACAGAGTAATAGAATGGATAGAAAAGCAAGACCCAGCCATATTCTGCTTACAAGATACTCACCTCAAACCCAAAGACATACACAGACTTAACGTCAAGGGATGGAAAAAGATATTTCATGCAAACAACAGAGAGAAAAAAGAAGGTGTTGGAAGACTAGTATCAGACAAAATAGACTTCAAAATAAAGAAAGTAACAAAAGATAAAGAAGGACATTACATAAGGAGAAAGGGCTCAGTCCAACAAGAGGATATAACCATTATAAATATATATGCACCCAATACAGGAGCACCAACATATAGGAAACAAATACTAACAGAACTAAGGGAGGAAATAGAATGCAATGCATTCATTCTGGGAGACTTCAACACACCACTCACTCCAAAGGGAAGATCCGCCAGACAGAAAATAAGTAAGGACACAGAGGCACTGAACAGCACACTAGAACAGATGGACCTAATAGACATCTACAGAACTCTACATCCAAAAGCAACAGGATACACATTCTTCTCAAGTGCACATGGAACATTCTCCAGAATAGACCACATACTAGGCCACAAAAAGAGCCTCAGTAAATTCCAAAAGATTGAAATCCTACCAACCAACCTTTCAGACCACAAAGGCATAAAACTAGAAATAAATTGCACAAAGAAAACAAAAAGGTTCACAAACACATGGAGGCTTAACAACATGCTCCTAAATAATCAATGGATCAATGACCAAATTAAAATGGAGATACAGCAATATATGGAAGCAAACGACAACAACAACACAAAGCCCCACCTACTGTGGGATACAGTAAAAGCAGTCTTATGAGGAAAGTATATAGCAATCCAGGCATATTTAAAGAAGGAAGAACAATCCCAAATGAGTGGTCTAATGTCACAATGATGGAAACTGGAAAAAGAAGAACATATGAGGCCTAAGGTCAGCAGAACGAGGGACATAATAAAGATCAGAGAAGAAATAAATAAAATTGAGAAGAATAAAACAATAGAAAAAATTAATGAAACAAAGAGCTGGTTCTTCAAGTAAATAAACAAAATAGATAAGCCTCTAGCCAGACTTATTAAGAGGAAAAGAGAGTCAACACACATCAACAGACTCAGAAACGAGAAAGGAAAAATCACTACGGACCCCACAGAAATAAGAATTGTTAGGGAGTACTATGAAAACGTATATGCTAACAAGCTGGGAAGCCTAGGAGAAATGGACAACTTCCTAGAAAAACACAACCTTCCAAGAGTGACCCAGAAAGAAACAGAAAATCTAAACAGACCACTTACCAGCAACGAAATTAAAGTGGTAATAAAAAAACTACCAAAGAACAAAACCCCCGGGCCAGATGGATTTACCTCGGAATTTTATCAGACATGCAGAAAAGACATAATACCCACTCTCCTCAAAGATTTCCAACAAATAGAAGAGGAGGGAATACGCCCAAACTCATTCTATGAAGCCAACTTCACACTAATACCAAAACCAGGCAAAGACCCCACCAAAAAAGAAAACTACAGACCAATGTTCCTGATGAACGTAGATGCGAAAATACTCAACAAAATATTAGCAAACAGAATTAAAAAATACATCAAAAGGATCATACACCATGACCAAGTGGGATTCATCCCAGGGATGCAAGGATGGTACAACATTCGAAAATCCATTAACATCATCCACCACATCAACAAAAAGAAAGACAAAAACCACATGATCATCTCCATAGGTGCTGAAAAAGCATTCGACAAAATTCAACATCCACTCATGATAAAAATTCTCAACAAAATGGGTATAGAGGGCAAGTTCCTCAACATAATAAAGGCCATATATGATAAACCCACAGCCAATATCATACTGAACAGTGAGAAGCTGAAAGCTTTGCCTCTGCTATCGGGAACGAGACAGGAATGCACACTCTCCCCACTGTTATTCAATATAGTACTGGAGGTCCTAGCCATGACAATTAGGCAAAACAAAGAAATACAAGGAATCCAGATTGGAAAAGAAGTAGTTAAACCGTCACTATTTGCAGATGACATAATATTGTACATAAAAAACCCTAAGGGCTCCACCCCAAAACTACCAGAGCTAATATTGGAATTCAGCAAAGTTGCAGGATACAAAATTAACACACAGAAATCTGTGGCTTTCCTATAAACTAACAATAAACTAATAGAAAGAGAAATCAGGAAGACAATTCCATTCACAATAGCATCAAAAAGAATAAAATACCTAGGAATAAACCTAACCAAGGAGGTGAAAGACCTATACCCTGAAAACTATAAGACACTCTTAAGAGAAATTAAAGAGGTCACTAACAAATGGAAACTCATCCCATGCTCCTGGCTAGGAAGAATTAATATCGTCAAAATGGCCATCCTACCCAAAGCAATATACAGATTCGATGCAATCCCTATCAAATTATCAACAGCATTCTTCAATGAACTGGAACAAATAGTTCAAAAATTCATATGGAACCATCAAAGACCCCGAATAGCCAATGCAATCCTGAGAAAGAAGGATAAATTGGGGGGATCTCACTCCCTAACTTCAAGCTCTACTACAAAGCCACAGAAATCAAGACAATTTGGTACTGGCACAAGAACAGAGTCACAGACCAATGGAACAGAATAGAGACTCCAAACATTAACCCAAACATATATGGTCAACTAATATTAGATAAAGGGGCCATGGACATACAATGTGGAAATAACAGTCTCTTCAATAGATGGCGTTGGCAAAACTGGATAGCTACATGTAAGAGAATGAAACTGGATCACTATCTAACCCCATACACAAAAGTAAATTCAAAATGGATCAAAAACTTGAATGTAAGTCATGAAACCATAAAACTCTTAGAAAAAAACATAGGCAAAAATCTCTTGGACATAAACATGAGTGACCTCTTCTTGAACATATCTCCCAGGGCAAGGGAAACAAAGGCAAAAATGAACAAATGAGACTATATCAAGCTGAAAAGCTTCTGTACAGCAAAGAACACCATCAATAGAACAAAAAGCTATCCTACAGTATGGGAGAATATATTCATAAATGACAGATCTGATAAAGGGTTGACATCCAAAATATATAAAGAGCTCACACACCTCAACAAACAAAAAGCAAATAATCCAATTAAAAAATGGGCAGAGGAGCTAAATAGACAGTTCTCTAAAGAAGAAATTCAGATGGCCAACAGATACGTGAAAGATGTTCCACATCTCTTGTCATCAGAGAAATGCAAATTAAAACCACAATGAGATATCATCTCACACCAGTAAGGATGGCTGCCATCCAAAAGACAAACAACAACAAATGTTGGAGAGGTTGTGGAGAAAGGGGAACCCTCCTACACTGCTGGTGGGAATGTAAATTAGTTCAGCCATTGTGGAAAGCAGTATGGAGGTTCCTCAAAATGCTCAAAATAGAAATACCATTTGACCCAGGAATTCCACTCCTAGGAATTTACCCTAAGAATGCAGCACTCCAGTCTGAAAAAGACAGATGCACCCCTATGTTTATCGCTGCACTATTTACAATAGCCAAGATATGGAAGCAACCTAAATGTCCATCAGTAGATGAATGGATAAAGAAGATGTGGTTCATATACACAATGGAATATTACTTAGCTATAAGAAAAAAACAGATCCTACCATTTGCAAGAACATGGATGGAGCTAGAGGGTATTATGCTCAGTGAAATAAGCCAGGCAGAGGAAGACAAGTACCAAATGATTTCACTCATATGTGGAGTATAAGAATAAAAAAAAACTGAAGGAACAAAACAGCAGCAGAAGCACAGAACCCAAGAATGGACTAACAGTTACCAAAGGGAAAGGGACTGGGGAGGACGGGTGGGAAGGGAGGGATAAGGGCAGGGAAAAAAGAAAGAGGGCATTATGAGTAACATGTATAGTGTGGGGTGGGGGCACGGGGAGGGCTGTGCAACACAGAGAAGACAAGTAGTGATTTTACAGCATCTTACTATGTTGATGGACAGTGACTGTGAACGGGCATGTGGGGGGGACTTGGTGAAGGGGGGAGCCTAGTAAACATAATGTCCTTCATGTAATTGTAGATTAATGATACCAAAATTAAAAAATTGAAAAATAAAAGAAAAAACAATTACCAAGAACACCAGGTAAATTATAATTCCTCATTTTATCCCTGTTGCCAGTGTAATTATTAATAATTCTGACTTGCACTCTCAAAAGTGTCCCAGTTTGGACAATAAAGTACATGCTCTTTAACTGTTCACTTCACATTTGGGATCAGTTTCTTCATCTTTAAAATGAGAACGAGGTCATTCTTCACTGTGCAGTTCTATTGCACATATCGTAGAAAGATAAGCACCCTTTGGTCCAGCCTGCTAAATACCAACAGTTCTCCTAGTCATTGGGAAAACTAAAAGCTTTGACACATGTTTAAAAATACTCTCTGCTGGCATTTTGGAAAGCACTGGACCCTAGCCAACTAGACAAAGAGTATGTCCTTAGTGACAGCTGGACCCAAGACTAAAGCCCAGGTCCCTTGCCTCACTTACTAGCATTCTTACGTGTCATCCAAAAAAACTTTCACTTACAAATGGTGGAAAATTCAATCTAGTACAGAAAGCAGTAAATAGTTTGGAAACCAACTGAATTAAGTGGTTTCGGGGATAAATTTTGCTGAAATACAGATTAAAGACATAAAATCTCACCTCTTCTAACCACTCCCTTCCCCCTCCAGGTTTTCCTCCTTCACCACCCTGCCAAGTTCAATTGCTTATTGCCCAGAATGCATGATACAACATCTGTGATGGGTTCCATGGAGATTTATTTATCCATATCTTCATTAAAATAGCAACTGAATTAACTCAGTAAAATGTTTCTTATCCTAATAAAACTCTTCAGAGCTTTGCAAATCTGCATTTAATACTCTTTAGTGTCATTATGGCATTAATAATCTGTGCCTAAGGAGCAATAAAATACTTTACACTTTCTATTTAATGGAGGTAGTTTCATAACCTCCCATTTCCATGTGACTCAGCTCTTAATGTACCTTAAATAGAGTCACTGATTTAAGCTGAATGAATCTGAGACTTCTTATGACCTAATTCCCTCCACCACTGTATTTCCCAGTCATGAACCAAAATGCAGGTATGTTGACCTAGGCCTGTAGCAAGAGCCTTCAGCATTTCCTTAAGAATAAATGACTTCTGATTTGCTGCTCAAAGTCTTCTCATTACTAATAGGACTGAGATAGGATGAGAGACAGGAGAAATGGAGGTGGAAGAGTAAAGACAGTAAGTTAACACAAAGCAGATAGTACCTGCCACCTGTGCAGGGGTCTTATAGTTGAGACTTTGAGACCCACGAGCAATACAGATTCACTGATACATACCCACTGCCTATAGGTCACATGCCTGGATAATCTGTTAAAGGAAATAAAGATGCATCACGAAGGCTTTCTGCCCCATCCATTGTCCTTTTTCATTCTCTGTCTCTCATTCTCTTGATTCTATTTGGATAGCAACAACGGAAAAGGTGGAAAAAATTGAAAGTTGTTTGTAAGTAGATTTTCGATAACCACTAGAAACAACTGTACTAAAGACATTGCACGGGAGGCATGGGTTTTGAGAGTGAACTAATGAACAGGTGACTAGGAGGGCCGAGCCAGGAAACTCATATGTAGAGATGTTTTAATTTTTTTTTCCTCAAGTCATGGCCAAAAATCAAATCGAGGAACAACTTGTTTTTTTTTTTTTCTGGCATCCAAACGCAATCTGATGGGAGAGATATTGTGTCTTTTTTCATCTAGTTTAAGATCCATTTAGAATAAAACCAATGGGGGAAAAGGTGGAAGAGTGTGAGAAACAAAAAGAGATTCACAAGTGAAAAGACACAGTGTCCAGAGAATATCCTCTTTGCTGCAGCAGTAGTGCTTTTGAGCTCTGACTGGGCTGCATTTTAATGTTCATGGTCTTAGATTTGCTCTGACCTCAAGACCAGTTACAGTAATTTTTAAATGCCTGATGAAAATACAAAAAGCCATCGAAAATCATGCCACCACATCAGCCAAAGGATGTCATTAAAATAGATCCAGAATGACCCATAAAAAAAAGACAAAAGCATTAGAAAAAGATTAGTATACCAAAATTGGACTAAAACAGTAATATAAAGAAATAATGTAGCTTGAAGGACAAAAAAATTAAGGAGGCAGAAGAGGGGAGAGGAAAACAGTGGAGTTAGACACTGAAAAAAAAATCTCACTGATAAAAAGGAAAGAAAATGTTCAATTTAAGCAAGAACGTAATGCACTAAAAAAATTGAATACAAGAGTGCTTAAAATTCCATGTTTCTACTCAGATAAAAGATCTTTAACATGGAAGGTAGGGTCTGATCGAGTGGCCCTACACAGAAGAAAAAAAAATGTAGTGACTTAGGCAAAAAGCAGAAGAATCCATTTTGACAATGGAAGTACAAGAAACAAGAAATTAATAAAAACAATTTGAAAATGGAAGAAATTATCTAATTGTTTACGAAAGAATATATATTATCAATATTACACAATGAAAGATTAAACTTGAATTCCATGACCATTTGAAAATATGGAATTGCCAAACTAATAATTTCTATGTCAAAATATACAGGCTGATTTACATATAGCTTTAACCAAAAATTCATGAAACTTCTATACATGTAGGATAAATAGAAAACCATTCAATTCATTCTCTGGAGCTATTGTAAATTTGATACCAAACCTAGACAAGTACAGTACAAGAAAAGGAATAAGAGGTGACCTCATGTAGAGTAAACAAAGGTGAGGAGATCTTTTAAATCAGTAAGAAAAGAATGAATTGTAACTAGCGATGTTTCTGGCTCTTCATATAAACAAAGGTCAAATTAAATCCCCAAATCCCACTTTAAGAACATACAGTGAATGATCTTTTTAGAATATTTTCTTTGCAGAAATTTTTTACCCAATAAGTTGTCCTTGTATTTTTTTTCTTATGTTTTAAATAACAGGGAAACACAGAGAAAATTATCATTTAAGGTGAGAAATATAAGTCTGCAGAATAATGACAGATGCAGTGGTGTGTCTACTTTTAAACGACCTGTAAGAAAACCTATGGTACCTAATATACCAATATACCAGTATTAGAGCATTTATTGTCTTTGTTTGCCTTTTCTTTTATCACTTAAAGAAGCAACCATTTACTGAATAAAATTTTTTTTTGAAAGAAATGCTTTAAAATCTGTTTATAAATACCAATTAATTAAGGAATAATCCTTATATTTTGTAGAGAAGAAAGAGCAAACATGCACTGCAATAAACACCTTGGCCTATGGTCCTTTACTCAGTTCCAAGCACTAGATACTAGAGGTATGCCTCATAGAGGGAAAAAAAAAAACACGTTTTTTTCATTGAAGCACGGCCATCTCAGTTAGGACAAATGTGTTTTTCTGCAGAGCAAGGCAACTGCACTTCTCTAATTAGCTACAAAATGAACATGAAAGTTTAAAAAAAGAAAACAGATGTTTGACTTTTCATTTCCATTCCCTGCACTAGCCCTGTTCTTTGAAATGTCAAAACTTATTTGTATACGTATGTTATGAAAATGGGAATAATATCAACTTACTTCACACAACATTGGAAAAATGTAATAATAAATAGTGTATGTGAATAGAGTAGTATATAAAACACTTGAAAACATGAAAATAGCTGAATGTGTATATAATTACACACAAACATGAAAAGAGCTGGATATATAAATGACCTTCATCTACACCAAATTACCTGTGATAGAAATAAGATGAAGACAATGGCTTATACAAAATCCAAACCAAAGTTTGAATCTTGCCAAGAATAACACATTTTACTGACCAAAATTGTGCGTGCGTGTGTGTGTGCGTGCGCGTGCGTGCACGTGTTCATCAGAGAAGCATCTCAGCAGGGACACCCCTTGCATAAGAATGGATCTATGTGAATCTCAAAGACAGTAGCCAAGAATACTCATTCTAAATGGTCATGGCTGAATGTGATATGGACAGAGAAGTAATAGAAAAGAAGGGCGTTTGAAACAATTGAGAGACTTCGTAGTTTGATTTCATACAAGAGACATTTATGATCTCTTCTCAGTCTCTAAGAGGGATATTGCTGGAGGTATCACTTCTGGGGATAAAATGAATATTGATATGTAAAACAAGTTTAATTATTATAATTGACTTTGGTGTATTTTATGGTTATATCAAATTTGTACCTGGCTATATAGGATCTGCTCCTAAAAGTTTAGAATTTTAAAAGAGAAGAAAATCTGGGGAGAAATGTATCAATAGTATGTCAGTATAGAACATCACTTTGGTTAATAACTGTAAAGTATAGTATAAGTATTATATAGTAAAGTCTAAGTACTTATGCTCCAGAATTTCTCATTTGCTTCATTTCACCTTATAGGTCAAATATTATCCTTTTTTTCCCTCTCCAAATAAATAAAAAAATCATTATTTGTGTGTTACTCTCAGTGAACTTATCCCATGATATAGACTTGTAGTTGCATTCCAGTGACCCAATATCTTCTATGTATCTAAAAAGTGTTCTGTTAAAAAGCCCAAAAGATGGCCATAAAAAAAATGATCTGGTTCAACTTAATGACAAACTTCTAAAACTCATTTTGTGACTAACAATGATTTGCATTATATTCTTTTCCCTTCCCTGCTTCATCTCCAACTACTTTAAGACTGGAAATTGTTTAATCATATTAATGCACATTCTAAACTCTTATAGGATATGACACACAGATTATAATCAAACTTTTATTCCATTACTGAACCAAGTTAAAAGCAAGTAAGAAGGCAAAGACTTTACTTTCTCATTATTTTTATTTCCCATATAATTCAGCAGTACTATACAGTAAGAATGTAGTAATAAGTGTATTTTGAATTAATAATTAAATGTAATCTGATGGCATCAAGTAGATGAATAAGCATGTAAACAGGTAAAAACTGACCCCCTCTCTAGTAGAAGGCAGTCAAGGTTTCAAGTCCCTTCTATTTGTATCTTCACCTACTTGTTTCATTTCTCTTGTTATAATAAGCATTAAGATCCTTGGGTTTATTTCCAAGTTTTGAATCTGTTATTTTCTGTTCAACCTAGTGTCTGTACTTAATATCCCTTGGAATTCAGTCAACTCCTGACCACATAGGAAGGACATCATGCAACAGTTTACGTTAGAACACAAATCTCAGAAATGGTTCTCTTAGCTAGACCACCTCCATTCAAACAACCGAGACTGTGAGGGAATCTTAAATTAACTTTCCTACCATAGATTTGATGACCTTTGTTTCTGAGTGCCAGGGTAACCTTCAAGTTCAGTAAGTTCTAATCCCCATTATTTTGATCTAGTCTATACAACTTAATTCCTACTTGTCTTATTCTTAGAACTATAGTATATTCCTGCATGGCTCTAGCCACGAAACCCTGCCTATTTCTTAGTCACTTCCTGGAGGGAGATCAAACATGATCTTTTATATGGTCCTGTAGTGAATGTACTAATCAAGTGAAATTACGGCAATGAATTTCCCTGCCCTATCCTACAACTTACCAACATTGTGTTCCACCCACACAACTTGAATATGTCATGTAAAATTGTCAGCAAGAATCAAATTCAAGTTCATCATTGTCTCTTTGGTCCCTGAACATTAAACAAGGCAGTAACCTTGCTCAGGATCCACTCCAGAGTTTGTTTTTCATAGGCCCAACAACTTTCTCCCCTAGCAGCCTTGATAGTCAAGGTCACAGCTGCCACATACCCCTTGCCTCTGACAATCTAAAAGTTGACCTTCTATACCATTGTTATTTCAATTAAAGTTCAATGAAAATTTCAGAATGGAGGTTAAATAGAATTCTGACTTGAAGTTAATAGACTTCAAGATAATAACAGACTCTGAATGAAGTTAACTGTCTTCAGACCCTCATCCCACCTGGCTATTTTAGCCTTCAGTTTAACTACCCTGTTTCTCACTGCACTTAACTCTCACTATAACTAACATAGTGAGTTCAAAGATTTAGAAAACTAAAATAGAGGAAGAGTTTTATAAAAAATATCCAAGGATCTGGTGTTTATTTTTCTCTCCAACTGATTTTTTATAATATTGTTTCCCATAAGTACATATTATCAGTTTAATTCTTTTGTTCTGCTTTTAGATGAATGGAGGCCTTTTCATTTCATAAAGACTGCTCAAACATTTTATTAAAGCAAACAGTCAAGCTAAATACCTTAGCAATGTCAGCAAAACATTTCCTGAAGGATCTGAAAAGAGCTATACTCTGAAGCCTTGTACTCAGTTTGGAGATACCTCACTTGAACCTTAGGTGCTTTTAGGGTTCCCCAACCAATTCATAGCTTTGAGTCTATAGGAAGAAGTTGGCTCTGGGCCCAGTTGTATGAGTTCAACACCCTAGGCTATTGATCCTTTTCCAGTGGACTGTATTTCCCTAAAAATTCAGAAAGGAAGGCAAACACAGACAGACTTCAGTTTTGACTTAAGTGTTATGAAAGTAGGTTTTTTTTCTCACCATCCACTTCGCTTTAAATTATGAAACATTTTTGATTAGTGGAAAGGCATGGTCTCTTGTCATGGCGAGTAGGAACATGTCCTTTCCTTAGAGTCAATTACATGACTTTGTTATCTGAAGAAGGAAGAGTCTCATAAAGGAACTCTTTGATTTTCCAATTTGTTTATCTGAATTTGGACATTAATTTGTCTAATTGAATAATGCATTGTTAGTTTGGTAAAACTAGTCTCCTTGATAGGTTGTTTTCCAAATCCAAATGGTCAATACTAAATAATCCTACGTCTCTGAAAGAACCAATTCATTTATAAAGCTTGCAACTCACTGAGTTTGGCAGGCCTACTTCAAGGCACCATTAACTGTGTTCAATGTGTTAAGCAAGCCAAAATATTGTGCCTGCCAAGATCAGAGCAGCTGGTCCTTGACCACAATTTCCACATAAGGAATAGCCCTGAGTTTTCATTAGCATGGATTTGCATGCTTTTGGCTGTGGATTGCACCTATCCTAGCCAGCCAGCAAATGAGCCACTAGAGAGCACTTGGCCCAAGGACATAAAGGCTATAGTGGGGCAAAAGGTGGACCCTCCCCCCCAAAAGATGTGTCCACATCCTAACCCTCAGAATCTGTGCATGTGATGTTATTTGGAAAAAGGGTCTTTACAGATGTAATTCAATTAAGGATCTCAAGATGAGATCATCCAGGATTATCCAGGTAGGCCCTAAATCCCATGACAAGAGTCTTTGTAAGAAAACAAAGAAGTCACAGACACAGAGAAGACTGTGGGGAAGCACAGGCATAAACTGGAGCTCTGCAGCAGCAAGCCAAGGAACACTTGGAGCCACCAGAAGCTGGAAGAAGCAAGGAAGTATTCTCCTCTAGAGTCTTTGAAGGGACTGAAGCCCTGACAACACCATGATCTCCAGAACTGCAAAGGAATGAATTTATGTTGTTTTAATCCACCAATTTTGTAGGAATTTTTTACAGGATCCCTAGGAACCTATTACAAATATATAACGTGGCATTGACTAAAAAGGTAGCCTTTGATAAACACTTGGTCCATTAGAGACATTGGCAATTAAATTATCCCAACAGACATTTCTCTGAGAGTTTGGAAATAAAATACAGAAAAGAGTCAAGATGTTTATAACTGGAAGAAACTGAGAATAAGTACAAAGAGAAGAAGAGATGGAGAGAGGAGCTGAGTCAGGTTAATAGAGAAAAATAAAAGGAAGGGTAAGGTGAGGTGAAGACAGGTGAGCACAGTCAGGGAGCTCTACCTCTCACCAGCCTACTGTGGTGAAAACCTCAAGTTGTTGCAATTCTCATTTCTAAGCATAACCTCTCATGACAAGAGGAACTTCTGTCTTTGTAACCAAACAATTTTTCAACTCAATCATTCTAAAAAAAAGCAGTATGAGGTTTTGCTGGGGTCAGAGTTTATAGGTGGAGCTGACTTCAACATATCCAGCCACCATCAGCCCAGCCTGTGGGCTGTCATGTCCCAGACTAGCATTTCCCAGGTTCAAGAGCATATGCAAAGGCTACTATTTGGAGAGACCCTTAGAATTTTGTACAGATACGCATGTGCAAAGATGGGGAGGCCTGCCATCCTAGTAAGAATGGGGTGAGTTATCTCAGCACCATGAGAGCCCATTAACAGAACCTCCTGCTAATTAAAGAGTTCAAGGAGTATCTACTAATCAAAAGTGATACCTCCTCAAAACATTCAAAATTTAATTTGATCAGCTTTGCCCATGAAATTATATTTTAGAAGATAATTAAGTTCTATTCATCGAATCCTTTTGGTTTTTCAAGATCAATTTTAATTCAGATGTAATGACCAGCTGATTGTACTCATTAGCTAACTATATCATTTTACCATATCACATTTTATATTATGATTGTTTTCAGGAAATAAATAGGTTAGGAAATGAAAAAGAAAAAGCAATATGAAAAAAATCTGTAAGCTCAGAAAGTGATGAAAACTAGCAAGCTGTTTCTGACAAGTGAATTATATAAAAACTGATAAAGATCCTTGGGGGTTAATTTTCAAGTTTTTGAAGTTTCCTTGGAAATCCCATAAAATGTTCTTTTATGAAGAATTCTTCAGGGTAAGTTAGCACTGCTGAATATTTTTTCCCCCATAGACAAAGTCCTACATAATTAATATCTAACAGAATTTAGTAGTGAAATTAATTGTCCCTTTCTTAAACAAAGGTCATGTTTACTTTTAATAATTTGTGAAAACTGTGGTTTTGTCATGTTATCTTATCTTGGTTATGAGGAAGGCTGGGTCTCAATATAATGCTTATTAATCCCTATTTCATTAAAATATAATCATTATATTTTATAAAAGTGATTAAAATAT
This sequence comes from Manis javanica, assembly GCF_040802235.1. Taxonomy (NCBI): domain Eukaryota; kingdom Metazoa; phylum Chordata; class Mammalia; order Pholidota; family Manidae; genus Manis; species Manis javanica. The sequence continues at coordinate 108,448,600 of NC_133158.1, forward strand.
ACTCACTATTTTAATGTACTTCAAGAGGGTAGCACTTCATATATTCATATAAAGAAAAATAGACTTTAGCACCTGCCATAGCTATGTTTGAATCCTGACTCTGCCATTTAGCAGTTGTATATCCTTAGGCAAGTCACTTAACTTCTCTGAGCCTCAGTTTTCCCATCTATGAAGAGGAGATAAAAACAGTATGCATAGAGTTATTGTGAAGATTAAATGAGATCATACATATAAAATGCTTAAAAACAGACCTGACACTATCTCCACAGCACGCTTATGTCTCTATTTTTTTTTGCCTTAATACCCTTATTCTAGACAACTTCTTCTTCTTTTAGTAAATAAGTAAAATACAGACATAAATACTAAATATAGGAAGGAAATACCCATTCTAAAAAGAACCTGAGCAGTTTAGAAAAATAGATTAATAAAAGTTAACTGTAGCATTTAAATGTGCGCTGAACTTCTGAGCTTTCTTTCTATTCCTCCTTTAAAATACATCTATTAGTGGTTAGGTAAGTGAGAACAAAGGCAGACAAAACACGGAATTTGGGACACCACAAAATGATGCTTGGTCAAAAAGTGGAAACTTCAACAATTTCCCCTTATTATTAGAAATGGGAATTAATCTTACTATGCAATCACCGACATGCTATTTTCAGTGTGCCCTGAAGTACTGGTCCACTTTCCTTTGCTGCAGCATAAATCGTATTCTGTAAATTACAGCATGGTTACTCCAAATAGAGGAAGCAGTGATTCAAAAGACAAAGCAGAATTAGAATGATCTACAGATGAATTGCTAAAAAAATAGTCATGCCTCAAGCCTTAGTAAATCCAAATGATAGAGCATGTATTTGGAATCGAAGATTAACAGACATCAAGCGTGCATGAATATTTGTGAATTACTGAAGAAATGTCCTAGAAAGAAAAACTCAGGAGACAATCAATAGAATTATTTATGATGTGAAAACAGTTTTTTATTCTAAAATGCAAACCTACATCAAATCATAATGGAACTAGGAAGAGCTTTGGGAAAGTTTTAAGCTTCACTTTTTGTTCTGTTGTTAATTTCTTGAATTTCATGTACTGTCAGGAACTAAAGATCCTGGCATTGTTACTGTTAGGTTAACACCCCTCCTACCAAAACTTCTAGCTTAAGAAAAAAATAGAGTTGAAGAATTTAGAAATGCAGCACGTCATAGTCTTCAAACCCAGAAGCAATAGGCATATGCAAATCTTTGCATGCCAGGCAATTATTTCAGTATTAGCCATACTGTCAATCAACTACACCTGTCAAGTACTCTGTTCTGTTGTCCTATCAAAATCTTTACTCAGGATTCATTGCATTGATTGATGCAGAAAGGTTATTAATAGTCCTTTTAGGTTTATAAATGTGAAAAGTAATTGATTGAGTTTATATCCCAAAATCTCCTAAGAAAGGTCCACATACTCTGAGTTTTGTCTTCACTTAATCCCATCAACAGAGATTTTCAGCATATCTGTGGTTTAATAGATTAAAATAAAATGGCATTAATTCTGCCTGGTTGTACTGGTCATTCCTTTTTCCTTATAAAAGTTATCATCATGGATGTCAGGGTGGTAAACAATCTTGCCTTAATGTTTTTCCATTTGATTCAAAGTATGAATCAAGGAGTCCATTGAAAATATTCAGTTATGCATGCAATGTATATTTATTAAATGTGTATTAAGTGTTGAGTTCTTATAAATTTTATCTCCCAAACAGTGTCTTCTCCACCATCCCTCACATGGCTGGGAATTGGTGCAGTGGAACAATAAATAGGAATAATGGGAATTTCATTGATTTTTGCAACAACCAAGAGTTTCACTAATCATAGAAAAATTCTTTCTGCATAATAGGCTGAGAAATGGTCCCCCCAAAGGTCATAATCCTCAGAATCTATGAATATGTTATCTTACATGGCTAAAAGGACTTTGCATATGTGACTAGATTAAGGATCTTGAGATGGGGAGATTATCTTGGATTGTCTAAGCAGGCTCAACTTAATCACAATAGTCTATATAACGGGGAGAAAATAGAGTGAGGGTCAAAAAAGCTGATGTGATGACAGGAATGTAAGAAAGAGAAATTGGAAGATGTTAAACCATTGGCTTTGAAGATGGAGACTGAGGCCACAAACCAAGGAATTCAAGTGGTCTCAAAGCTACAGAAAAAAATGCTCCCATAGAGCTTTCAGAAGTAATACAGTTCTGAAAAATCTTAATTTTAGTCCAGTAAACTGTATTTTGAACTTTTGCCTTTCAGAACTGTAAGAGAACATATTTTTGTTAATTATTTTATCCACTGAGTTTATGATAATTTGTCACAGTGGCCATAGGAACCTAATATACTGAGTTATCCCAAATTTACTGCGTTTTCATATTTGTGTATGTGATTCATAGGTATAACAGAGATGGCACATGAATAGGAGCAGATCCAGTCAGCCCACTCAGGGTATGAACTGCTCTTTACCTGTTCTTCCTAACATAAGCAAAATCTTGTTCAACAATCTTTTTTTGACCCAACCAGACTTCTTAAAGTACCTTAAAAATTATTTTAAAAGGACTTCATGAAGCAATTAATATTAGTTAAATATTACTAAAACTGATACAGAAGTGTTTACTAAGTAGGTGAACTATTAAAAGTATAGACAAGCTGATTATATGTTATTGTGCAATTTCCATGCCTTTCTCACTAGGAAATTTGTGAAATCATTAGTCATTTATGGTTAAGGAAAATGAGTAGGTGTGCTCTGAGTGAAGTCAGTTTCATTTTTATCACTTGGTTCAGTATTACTCCCAGTCCTCTTGAATTCTGAACTTTCTTATATCAGGATGGAGCCAACAATCCACAGATAATTCTGTTTGTCTGAATTTTGCTCAAGATTCAGAATCTTACATCTAGGATTTCTTTTACTATCAATTATGTTTGTTCTGATTTTCTATCAATAATATTTCATTCAAAAAGTATTTATTGGATGACTTCTGTGCCATCCTTTGTTCAGGGTGCAAAAATGACAAAAATTCCTGTTTTATGGAGTTTATGTCTAGTGGGTCTGACCGCATAGGCGAAGCAAAAAATGATCCTTCAGTGTGAGGCTAGTAAAGGTATCTACTGGAACCACTTCAAAAGCCCACATGTGGCATCTTCTCTTTCACTGATGGAGAAGGAAATGACGTGGATGGTGGGAGGTGAAGGGTATGAGATAGAAAAAGGCACTAGAGAGACAATATTTAGTGGCCTGCCTGGGAACACACATACACTGATTTCCATGGGGAGCTCTTTTTCAAAAAGTTTTCACCCATTACTCAAATATCAGTGATGATTTTCTCTGCCACCCAGATATGCATTGCCACTCACTGGTCCAGAACTGCCTGGTTTGGCTGCTCAACAATCGCTCGCTCATATGTGCAGTTTCACAGTGTCTTCACCATGCATGAGGGAAATGAGCCAGTAAGGCTACACTGGCTTATCCCCTGGGCACTCCAGCCTGCAGCTTCTTGGCTAAGATGCTGATTAGAGTCATGATATGGAAAGGCTTAACTATGGATAAAAGGCAGGGGGTGCAGGTGCAAAAAAACAACCTGGACTCTCCAAATGCCTTTGGGGAAGACATTTCATCTCCTTGGGCTTCTCTTTGAACATATATTGATTGAGAAATTTTAATTAGATAACCTTTATGCTCACTTCCAGCTCCAACATCCTATGACTCCGTTGAAATTAGAAATTAAGATATATGTCTAGAATCTTTACTTCTATTCCTATGTGTAACAAATTTAATATGTGAATTGTTGCCTCAATTCAGGATCCTACTTTGTCTTCCAAGGCACATGGAGCATAAAAAACCTTTCGAAAGTTAATATTCTCAAAGCACTGTTGTGTACACACATAGACATAGCCACTGTATTTACATGCTGAAAGCATATGTCTGTGTATGCATATGCCATATGGCTTAACATCTCAAGAAATATGTTCTTTTTTTTATCACATTTGGGAAGAGTAATAAAAGAATTTCTTCATTTGACATAGTATGATAGTTCTGTATTTTTGCCTTACAAATTATAAAAGATTCTTTTATTTTTGTAGGATAAATCATCAAATAGCTAAAAACCCACAGTTTTATTACCTCATTTCATTAATGAGATTTTTCTCTGAAATACATGCACACACACACAAATCTGATTATCAAAACCTAAATAAAACTTAAGCAGAACACTTCCACAAAATTCCAGGCATTGTTACACATTTAGCTTCAGCTCATCACTTCTATAAATATACCAGACCTCATAGTAAAAACTCACATAAGGCTATGGAAGATCCTCAATGGTAAAAGGAGAATAAAATCAATTATAGTTTATGTACTATACCTGCTAGTTTCTAGGAAAATGAACAGAAATTATAGTTTTTTCAGATAAAGTCAAAACCAAATAGGTGTTTATGACAAATATTCAGTCAGAAAACTCAAGAAATATAACATCCAAATCTCAAGAAACTCCAGCATAAAAGTTGAAATTTGCAAATGAATTAAATTTGCATATAAGTACAAAAGTAATGTAATTTACAATAAAAATGAAGTATTTGTTCAGAAACACAAAACTTTCACCAACAAGAGGCCATCACTATAAAAACAATTCTGGTCAAATCACCCATTGATGTATTATTAAACCAAAAGCTCTCTTCTGTATAATTGAGTGCTGTCAAGATCAAGTCACATTTTTCAAAGTTCAGCAGAGAATGATTCTGAATAACCTTTAAAGGGCCCTGGTGAAGCACCATAGAATATTCTATGAGTTATTCAGAATTTGGACGTGATCATGAATATATTTACCATAACATTTTCGTGATCTCTTAAAAGATATTCTCCAAACATCCTGAGAGGTCTCAAAGGAGCCATCTGAGTAAAGCCATATTACAAACTACTGTTCTGTGGATGTATGTACAGTTATTCTGAGACGAAGTGGCCTTCAGCCATTTAAAAAAGATATTAACCTCATCAATGCCCAGGAGTAGGTTGGCACATTGTATTCAATCAGCAATTTTTCTTAAAACACTCTCACCGGACAGGCCACGAAGCACAACCTTTTGATAGATTCTGTCATGAAGACAGAGAACAGCTATTCCTCCAGGCAGAACATGCTGAAAGGGAATTTTGTGCAATTGTAGCAAACCTAGAGTGGAAGTATTTTTTGCAATAACTCAATGTTAGTGCAAGCAACAAAGACATATTTGTTTCAAATGAGAAATAAATGAGTATGACCTTTATATTCCACTAAAAAAATAAAAAATAAATACATACATTTCCAGCAGGAAACTATTTTAGTGAAATAAATAAGATTAATTCTATGTACAAGAAATACTTAGACAAGTTTTATCAAACATATAACCATATCCATTTTCTCATTGCAGAAGGCAAATAAATATTATTTGTTAACCAAAAAAGTTGCTACCTGTTATCGCTCAGATATTGAATTTTTTAAAGTATGAATCCTGGGATCCTGTCCCCATGTTCTCAGATGTGAGTTGGCAGAGCCCCAAGCTAGCTATGACTAGCTGCCAAAGACCCCTACCCCAGTATGGTCTGGACAGAGAATAAGGAGGTGTGCATATCACCCACATTGGGATCACATGATGGGAATGAGAAATGAGCACAGATATTGGACTCATATATACATGGATTCAGACCCCAGTTGTTCCACTGACTCCTAATCCTTCCAGCCACAGTTGACTCATCTGTAAAGTGGAGATAATAGTAGTATCTATCTCACATGAGGCTTGTGAAGACATTGAATAAGGGCATGCACATAAAGCCTTTAGCACAATTGTGCCTTTCTCTGTACTTTTCTATATAATTTTTTTAAATAAATAAAATGCCACCAAAAAAAGAGATATGAATCAGTCTCTCTTTTATACCCCCAAAGTTTATTATTTTCAGAACTGTGTATTCAGGTTTATGAGGAATATGACACACTCAGAAAGAATGACTTACGTATTTTGATACAGATGGCTTGTCTTAAATTGAAATATCATCTCATTTGTAACTCCTAGGTAAGTTCCAGCCCTAAAAAGTGAGTTCTCAGAAATAGAAATACATGCTGATTAACTGTTTAATTGCAGTTACTGAAGGAAATTTCAAGTGTTTTTTTAATCTTTAGACTGCAAAAATTTAACAAATTTGTATCCCTTCCCCCAGCTCCCATCCACCCTTAGAAATTTCTATCACAAAATTCTTTGCTTCTTTTAAGAGAATGTCCCTATAACATATTATAGTAGCATAAAACATGAAATGCAGACATAGAAATCTGCTGATCTAGGTCAATGTTGTTGTTGATGTGACTATATAAAAGGATTATTCCACAATAGACTGTACACTGAGGCAGCTGCTACCTAATGAAACATATCAATCATTTACAATAATATGTGTAGAGCAACAGCCCTTTTTAATGTTTGGGGCAGTTTCTTTTTGTTGTAAAAGATAAATTTGCAGTTTTCAATTTTGGAAAAAGATAGTATTTGAGTAAGAAGTCACTTCTCTCTTCTTGGGTGGAAATTTGAAATTGTTTTGTGGCCCTTCCCCTTAAGACCATGAGGGGCCACCTAGGTAACACAGTGAGTCAGGTGGTTGTAATAGACATAGCCGTTATTCATGGAGACACCTTGAACCAAAGCCAGGTAAAAGTACTGTCAACTCTTGAGACTGCTGATTTAGGTCTTGGCAACTGAACATCCCATGTAAGTTATGTGGGTAGTGATGGAAGGAATAGAAGCTATGAATCAGTAATGCATGGATAGACAAACGAAGTGGGACTTCTTCGGGCAAAGTAAGTTTTCATTTATTTATCTGAGTCTGGGAGTTGGAGCCTGGACTTCAAGGAGGGACAATGTGGTTGAAAGGGGTTCCTGAGAAAGGTTAAGTATGGCTGTAGCATGGTAGGGGTGGAAAGAAGGAACCCTGTTAAAAAAGGAGAATGGGTGCACTCACAAGAGCAGTGATAACCTTATTGAAGTTCTTACTTTTTTCCTTGCTCACATTTTTAATATTTTGCATCACAATCCCATTCTGTTCTTCCAGGTTTCTTTTTTAATGCTACACGGCAACTTTAGCTTTCTTAGTCTTTTGCTATGGAGAATGGTGTGTCTAAGCATGTTACCAACGAAAATGGAGGTTGTGACCCTGCATGTCACATTACAGCGTGCAGAGGAGTGTTTCTGAGTGATTATGAGAGGAACACTCTAGTCACCAGAAGCCCTCAGAACAGGACTCTCAAGCAAGAGGTAACAAGCCACGTAGGTGGATTTGTTAGACATTTAAAGATCCTTGGGCTGTTCAAACTTACCAAGTCATAAAAAGCTACAGTTTACTGCCATCAACAGAAAATGTGTTTGCTGCCTTAAAAAGGGTTAGGTGATCCCTGAAGATATTAGAATTTGGGGACATTTAGGTTATATTGTAGAAAGATGTTAAAATTAGACAGGAAGAGTGAAACTCAGGCAGCCATTTGCTCCCAGAGCTCTCCCACCACTTACCAGGGCTTCCCAGAAATAGAGGCATCAAAGTGCCCCCTGTTCTTGCAAGGTCCATGTTACTGAAGAGGTGGAGAGACCACTCACTAATATGTTGGCTCATTTAGCTGGCTGCCCAACATGCCAATCTTGGGCATTTTATATTTGGATTAGAAACATCATAGATGAAGAAAAAGTTTTAAAGCAACTTTTGGTCTCTACTTGTTTTTGAGTTTTCATCTACTATGCTGTGCTTTTTTATTTTCCCCCTCCTTTCCTTCTCTGGGAGACAGTAATCAAAGTCAATGAATAAATCTATTTGAACTCCCGTTGAAAGTGCATGGAAATTCAGGAAACATCTTCAGCCTGAGACAAGAAATTTCTTTTGCCTCATATAGAACACTTAGAACTGTATACCATTTGTGCTTTTTTTGGTGTGTGTGTGTGTGTGTGTGTGTGTGTGTGTGTGTGTGTGTGTGTGTGTTTAATTCCCTCTTTTACTCAGTTGTACTGTCTGGCAGTTCAACTTCAGGTTCCAAATCCCTTTTTTCTTGACATTTCCAAAGGCTGATGGTTCCCTGTAACCAGAAAGGAATGTGATTGAAACGATTGAAACCAAGGGTGTAGAAATAATAGAAACCTGAGAATAAGCCAAGGTACCACATCATGTTCTTATAGATCAATGCAACAATAAAGAGGTACATTTCCAGGAAGGCAGGTTGTTATTTCCATTCATTCTCAGAAGAGTGTTAAATCATCTGAAAGAAGAACTCATCTTTAATGGATTGGAAAAACACACAAACACAATGCTTTTGTTTTGTTTTGTTATAGTTTTTAAATTTCCTCCACCAGTAAATCACTGATTAGATGCTATTAATAATGTCTTAAAACTTTCAATATGACTTGCTAATTAAGACAATAATCATTATGAAATATATATATGTGTCTGTGTATTGTATTGCAGTGTTCCACTTATCTATCTATCTCATGTAATAGTGCATTTTGATATGGTTTAATTGAATATTTTGAAATGTATAATGTATACTTGCTCGGCTGAGGTAAAATTGGAAAATCACTTACATATCATTGTTTAACTATTTCATCTGTTCTTCACGTAGTGAGGAAATAACACCCTTTCTTATGTTGTAAGAAAATACCAGAAAAAAATCCATTTAAAATATCAGTATTTCAACCATTTGGAATCTGCTTTGGTTTCCTTGTGATTCAAAATGCTTATATTTTAATTCTTCTTTCAGGATCAGGATAGGAAAGATACAATTTTGCATCAATAGTCTCTATACCTTGTTTGCTCAATATTGATTTAAAAATTAAAAGCAAATATAAAATAACTAAAAACATTATCCCTTGTGGGCAGCAGAATGTTAGTATTTGGACCAGATATGATTTGTTATCTCTGTAATACAGTTCTCCCCTTATGTCTTCTGGTGGCAGAGCAGCAGTGTAGACCAGAAGACGACTTCTACACTCTACTTGGCCGGGCCTTAAAGGAAGTTGCTCTGTCCTCAGCCTGATCAAGCCAATCTTGGCAATGCCATTGCCCTTGAGAATACTTTATCTAAAAATTAACATGTGATTTTTTTTCATATTGAAAGAAGTTATTCTGGGAAGCCCTTTGATTAAAAAAAAAAGATGCTTGAGAAGACTTATTTTTTTCCTTGAGCCTGAATATGACTCCAAGGGGCAGTAAAGGCCAGAACTGTGGCAGCCAATTTACAACCATGAAGGAACAAGTTTAAGGTTAAAGCCAAAGTTCTCAAAACAGCTGAGCCTTTGGTGATATTGCTAAACAGCTGAACTAACCAGCTCTGTAATTGCTTTTTTTCCCTAATTGATGTACTATAAGATAAATTCTAATTAAGCTATTTTAGGCTTTTTTCCATTATTTGACATAAAAATGTCTTTATGAAAACACATATACATGTATATGTACATAGATACACATATAAATACAAATAAATGAAAAATATAGTTTTATTTATGTATATATAAAATATACATAAAATTGCATATGTTTCTCATGATTTTAAGGAAACCATATCTGTTTATGAATTGTATTGCTCCACTTCAAACTCTTGAAGCAAAGGTATCAAATGCAAATGTACATTTAAATTTACTTTCCAACTTGAGTTCACTCAAAGACATATTTGTCGACAAAATCCCTTTTGGTGAACTGACATATTCTGCAAACTACATTGAACTACAGGTAGTACAGATAAGAATAAATGCTTGACTACACTGAAGTACCAGTTTTCCATTTCCTATATAATTTGTAATGTCCTTTTGTTTCTATTAATGTTGGAGTAGTTACTTTTTTAAGTACAAGATATTTCAAAGTTGTCCTTTTCTTCCTGGTGTGTGTTTAGTGCAGTCCATGTGTATACTAAAAATCAAATGCAGGGGAAAAAACATCTACTTCAATATTTTCCTAAAAAAAGATCTTAATTTAAAATCATATTTACTAGACTCAATTACATAATTTAAATATATATATATATATATATGAATAGCTTAGAATCATCTTTTTAAATTTTTTTCTTGGCAAAATTACAAGAGATAAAAATTAAGGTGATTTGTAGACTGAAATGAAGACTTCAAAGGGGTTATTGATCTTTCACATCTATGTGATTGTGCACCAGAAAATCTACTGGCAATCAAGAGCAAGTTAAGAATAACCCAGGAAAATAAAAGTTGATCTGAGTCTACGAATGGACAGAGTAAGAATTCCCAAAGAGGAGTTTTAGGTATAATATTCCTGGATGCAATTCCAGAAGCCATTGTACTTACAGACATGGCCTAACCCAAATGAGCACTCGCTGGAGGGTCAATCCCATAGGCCATAGTTCTGCAAACCTCTGCTTTTGATGGAGAGCGCTTTTCATTTTCTCTACAGACTAACTCTAAGTCTCCTCCAAGAACCTGAGAATATCATATGTATCAGGTATGTTGGACTGTCTCATTTTTTTTAGGTAAAATTTTAAAAATCCTGTAAGTCTCCTAACTTATTATAGAACCCAATGATTTTGTTTTCGGAGGTGAATTTAGTAAGATCTGTCTCAACAACTAAAGTTCCCAGATCTCAGGTTTCACAAAGCATCAGAAGTCAACCAGCAGCTGACCATCAAGAGCCCAGAGTTTAGAATACAGTAGTATAAAGCAATCAAATTCCTATGATTATCTGACTACACATGGCATATTTACTTTGATCAATACTACCACTGCATGTCAAAAGGTTTACCATATTTGCAGTGTTTGATTTTCTGTATCATTTATTCATTCACTCACTCATTAAATCAAATTTTTTTTACCTTTCCAAGTGCCAGAAACCAGGACTATACTAGTAGACAAGGAAGATACGCTCTCTGCTTTCAGAGTTTAGAGTCCAGAGAAGATGATAGGAATTCACATTCATGTAAAGTATATTACTGGTTTATAAAATGTACTGGTCTAAGCTCTTTATACATACCTTCTGCTTTATCCTCAACTAACCTCTATAGTATTACTATTATTAACCATATATTATAAATGAAAAAAATTGATGCTTACGAAGTTTGTATAACCTGGACAGATTCACCAGGACAAAAAATATATGGGATTAAAATATCAACCTTAGTCCATTTTACCATAAAGTCCATGCTTTAAGCAAAATCAGTGGCTCTGATTATATAGCCATCCATTCAGCAAATATTAATTGAGTGTCAACTAAGTACCAGATGTAATGGGAGCTGGGAAAAGAGTAGGGGAAAAGATGATATCCCTGCATATATAAAGCCAATATTTTTATGAGAAAGATCATTAAGTAAGCTAATAAGTAATTTAATTCAAAGAGGAGATAACTTCTATAAAACAAAACAGCAGAGTGAGTACATAGAAAGGGAAGGGAAGTCCTGAGGAAATGACATAGGAACAGGAACATAGATGATTTGAGGGAGTAATCTATGCAACAATCTTGGAGAAGCATCTAGGAATCCAGAATGTGGAAGAGCAGATGCAAAAGCTGAAAATGAGACCAAACTAGGGGTCAAGAACAAGGGGTTGGCAAACTATGTTCTATGCCTGTTTCCCATGAGTGAGGAATGGTTTTTACATTTTAAGTAGTTAAAAAAATACAAAACATGTATTTTGAGACATGGAAAAATTATACAAAATTCTATTTCAGTCCCTAGATATAAATTTTTATTGGAATACAGCCAAGATCATTTGCTTACATTTTGTCTGCAGTGGGTTGTGCATTACAGTGGCAGAATGGAGAAGTTGAGACAAAGATCATCTGGCTTCAAAGCCTAAAATATTTTACTATCCGTCCCTTGCAGAAAAATGTCTGATGAGCAAGGCCATGTGAATGCAGATGACTGCATAGGGATGGGAAATGAGTGAATGTAGTGTTGTAGGTCAGCTGCGGGGGTCTGGCAGGCCGCAGCAAAGGGGTTTGGATTTCACTGTTATTGAAAGAAGAGGCTTTGGAAGATCTTAGATAGGGAATTATACTTAAAATTTTACAAAGTTCTCCTTGGATATTTTGTTGGGGAAGAAGGATGGTGGGGAAGAGTCAGCATGAATGCAGAGGAAGGAGCCTGGTTTACTGCCCTGTTTAGGCAAGATTTAGTCCTGAACTAGGGCAGTAGTGGAGCACTTGGGGAGTAACTTGCATTTACAATAAACATGGTTTCTCAATAGATAAGAAGTCAGATGTCAGAAAATAAGAGAAAGTAGGAAAGACTCCCAAGTTTCTGGCCTTATCAATGGGGCAACTTTGGGGGATTTTTACCAAGATGGTGAAGACTACGAAGATGCTGCTTTGAAGGGAAAATCAAGAACTCTGTTTTGGACATAATAAATTTGGTATGCCTATTAAGCCTCCAACAGTTAATGCCAATTAGTCTAAAACAAAAGAAGCTGAAGCTCAGCAGGAAGCTCAGGGTTGCAAACACATGCTTTTGCATCATCTTTTGATAGAAAGCCATAGAGAGATAAATGGGGTCACTTGGTAATGTGCTATGTAGGTAGAGTATAGAAGGAAGCATAGCACTGAACCCAAAAGATGCTCCATTTAAAATTCCAAATGTCAAGAGGAAAAATAAGTGGCAGTAAAGTAGGAGGGAGCCCATGAAAGTATTTCTTGGAGGAGGAAGGAACCATCAAATACCTGTTAGAAAATGGGGGCTATAGTAGTTCTTAAACTTTAAAACATTATCTTCTTCTTATTATTTTTCTTCATGGCGATCTGGTTTTCTTCTTCCTAACAAGAGAACTCTAAAACAACTTTTTAAAATTATTCCACTTTAGTGAGCACAAAACAATCAACAGGAACAGAAAATATCATTCTATGAGGTAAGGAGATTTAGAAATCTGTCTTTTAAATACCTTTACAAGACCAAATATATATATATATATATATATATATATATATATATATATATAGAGAGAGAGAGAGAGAGAGAGAGAGAGACAGAGAGACAGAGAGACAGAGAGAGAGAGAGAGACAGAGAGAGAGAGAGAGAGAGCATGTCTAGTTTCCGCTCAATAATAAAACCTCCTCAACTTGCTAAGCTTATGCAGTGTCCTGCAGACCTGCCCATTACATATCCAGCGCATTTTTACTGGTACTTTGCCAAGAATGCAAAAGATAAAGAATTAATGTAAGATGGGAAATTTGAAATCTCTTTGAAAAAGCCCCTCTGCTATTTACAGCCTCTAGTAATCAGTACCTCACTGTATGTCCCTAGTGCTCCCAAGGTGTCCTGGTAAATGTTCTGCTATTGTGTTTGGAACCAAGGGACAGTAAAATAAATGATCCATGATCTTATTTTTCAATTTTCAATTTTTCAATTTATTCAATTTTCAAGGTCATTTGGATTACTAAGTGTAACTTTGACCAGTATGTCACATAAAATAGCCTCTAACACTTATAAACATGCAAAGGCAGTTTAGCCACATAAAATAGCCTCTATCACTTATAAACATGCAAAGGAAGAAAAACAGCTAGCTCTCATGGTTGCTTTACTGCAACAAGGAGAATGAAGTATAGTATTTAATGGTTCACTGTAATAAAGATAATGCCTGAAAGAAACTCTTCTCAGTGTGTTTGATTTAGTACTTAGGGATCATAAAATCATATAAATGTTAGATTTGTTTAAAATAATCTTTTGCAAAACAACCATTAACAAGTGATTTTCCAGAGAATTCAAAGGTATACTGTCAATAAGTAAAATAGAAAAATGCTGCTTAAATCAAAATAAATTCATCTATTGTTTCTGCCCATCACAGGAAAGTAATTATATTCATTAGAGATCTCTGTTCTCTTCAGAGCTACATTTATTATTATCTAGATTCTTCTGCGATCATCAGAGCTGTTAAGCAGAGTATAATTTAGCATTCAAAACTGATTGAATGACTTGTAAGAGGCAGACTTTCTAGTAAGTGTTGCATCATAAAAGACAAGGGCTCAGTGTCTGCCCTGGAGGGATTTGTACTACAGTGGAGAAACACGAGCCTCACCCAGAGTGGGAAGTCACATAATACTTCCCAAAGAAAACAGGTTTGGTGCAGAGTCCAGTGTTCGACATACTCATCTCAGTGGCTCAAGTAAACAGAAATCCTGAAATGCCAGGCACACAGGCCCTTGTCAAGTGTTCTACACACATAAGTACTAATCCTCAAACTAGCTTTTGGTTCATGCGTGTGAAGTCCCTAAGGAAGAAAATATTAATTATCTCTCCAAGGTTAAATGTAGAGCCACAAGTTAGCATTCAACATCCCATCCCATCACCCCTCCTCCCCATGACTGTCTGCCTGAATTGAAGCCACCCCCTCTCCTCTCACGCACAGGGACCCCCTTTGCTGATTCACTGTATTTCACCCAACAAGAGCAATGCAAAAAGATTTAATATAAGTTAAATGTTTGTCTGAGTTAAATATTTCTGGGATAGATATTATTGTTTCATTAAAGCTCTTCTCTAGCTATCTTCTGACCATCAGGAATGCACAATCACCCCATGTAGGTGAAATTTATGAAATGAGGAGGATTAATTTCAAAATCAAGGTGTATTATAATTCATCTTTAGAGTAGAAACATCTCCCTCTTATTTAAATTTTCTATAATTCTATCAAGCCATTTTCTTCTACAACTTCCCATTTCTTAATGGAGTTAAGTATCTTCCTCTTCAAGCCAGTTGCATGGGAATTCATGCCATTCACAGAGCTGTGTCTCGATTAGGTCTAGAGCAATTGCCTGACCCTGCAGAAGATCACCCCGAGCTCCAAGCTTACAGGGTTTTGAGGGCAGAAGGCATTGCAATTTCTGTCTGCTCCCTGAATATCATCAAAATTCAGTTATAATATGTCTGTCTTTAATGATGCTCTAGGGAGCCTTTGAAAGATGTGACCATGCAGATTTCACATTTCAATTACCTTGATTGTGTCCTGCACTGATTCAGTCACCCACACTTCCATTTATATCTCTAGGTGCAAAGCAGAACACAGATGTTCAAATACTTGAGAACCTTTCTATTTTATTGAGATTTCATTTTATTTCTTTGTATCCTTAAAAGGTAATACAAAGTGTGACACTTGGTAAGTACTCAATAACAGTCTGTTTAGTGGAAATCTGAAAATCATGAAGTATCTTGATTTATATGACCTAATTACAGTGGCCCTTAGATTCATAAAGATGAACAAATGAGCCTTCTGGAATTCTAATATGTTGCCAATATCCTTTCTTGCTTAGAAATTCACAGATAAGAACCACAACTCTCTAGCTAGGGTTATCAAGAATAATAAAAACTAATAATAACTTATTATGTACTAGATATCTAATAACATAACTTAGGTAATCTTCATAAGGGTATAAGAGATAATATGATCCCAGTTATAGAGAAAAATAAATGTGGCACAGGGCAGGTAGTAAACTTGCTCAAGGTCCCACAGTGATGAAATACAGAATCAGAATTTGAATTCAGATGTCTGGTTTGAGAGTCCAGGGGATGTTTACTGGGACATTCAAAATAACTTTCCCAAACATATAGGGGTCACGATAGAAAATGTCTCCCTCTATTTCTCCAAGAGGTTTTTTGGATAAGCCAGAACTAGAGAATTATTGTTATTATATAGTTGCAGAAATAGTTAAGCCATTGAATATTAACTCTTCATTAATAAAATATTGGTGTCATAGTTAAATAATGCCACATCTTTTAAATACTAATGTTATTTCAGAAATGTAAACCTTATATTGCAACTTGATATATTTTATGATTTATATATTAGATATAAAAAATACATAATTAAAGGAATGAAGAGGCTGAAGCACTGCTATGAAGGCCCAGTGTCTACTGATCTATAGGCCATTATAAGCTACATATGAAAGACTAACAGCTGAATTTATTCACAAAATACACATGATCTTTTTTATTGCACACAATCAATTCATCCCAATTAAGAAAAGTCTATCAATCAATCAACCAGACAGTTAATCAAAACACACATTGAAGGGTCTATTAATTCGGGGTTCTGAAAGGAATTTAACTTCGATTATTTGAACACTAAAGATGCCTGGATTTAAGAATAGAGTAGCTTCCAAATAGAAGATCGAGCTATTCTTTCTTTCCATGTAACAGATTGTCCCACGTTATTCAAAATGGGACCAGCCAATCAATCAACTTTCTGAAAAGCAATTCATTCTAAATGTTTACAAATAACCAAGTTTAGAGGGGAGATCACAGTGCAATAGCAGTGTTCATTTTGTTCTTTTTAAATTTCTGCCAAAATCTGTTACATATAGAAAGATGAGAACTTTAAATGATTCCAAACCACTTAAAAGCAATTATATATCAAGGAAGAAATAATGAGGTAAAATTGTACCAGCCAACTTGACTTCTCCACATGTCATTTCTCTATCACAAAATCAGCCCGCAAAATTTGGGCTTTTATGTGCAGTCTCAAACTTCTGTGGGTCTCTTTCCTAAGGCAATCTCCAAAGCTTGACTACAAGCTATGCAACTAGAACCAAAAAAAAAAAAAAATTCTTCAACCTAATCACTTCTAGCAAACATACATTACATTATATATATTTTTAGGTAACAAACCTTTGTTTTAATTACTGTCTAAATAAGCTCTAAACTCCATTGCACATCACTTCTATTAGGGACAGTTTGCATTACTAAAATCAACTGAATAAGTGTCCCCAAACTAAGAGATACTTAGAAATTAGGGGTAGAGATCACACAAAATTTTAAAAGATAGTTAATGTGGAAAACAAAACACATCCATCACTAAACAATTCTGCTGTACTTTTTTTTAAAAAGTTCGAATAATCTTGTTTTTGTAGCTTAATTATATTAATCTGTAATGGATTTCAGTCTCTTTTTCAAAATAATGTTGCAAAGCTAGCCCCAAGAATCAAAAAAGAAAAGAAACTTGACTTTGATAGTACAAAGCAAATATGTAAATCGGTAACCCCACATTATTCTTGACTCATTCACCTGTGTGGGCTCAGCTCCCATTGATTTTCACATTTGTGACCCAGCACATCTCTATTCCTGGAACCCTCTCTTATGTTTAAATTCTGCCTTGTGTATACCAATAGCCCAGCTCATTCTCCACCCAGGCTTGTACAGACGCTCCCTTCTGGGACTCCCTTTGGCAGCACAGTCCTACACGGGCAGCCCTCCGACTTCTCTGGCTTTCCACTAAAGGGCTGGGCACCTGTGAGCTAGTCCTTCTTTTGGTTTTGGAATTCTTGTTTCATTTTATAGTCTCCCTTTTAGAAATTCCTTAAGGGTTGAGATGAACTCCTTCTCTCTTTTGCTGTAGCACAGTGGCCTCCTAATGAAGGCACTCAGTAATTATTTGCAAAATGAGTAATAATTGATTAGTATATCATCCTTGATCAATAATGTTATTTTCAACACAAGTTATAAGCACTTTGCAAAGTTAGGAAGAGTCAGGCTACAATCTAATTTAAGGGTATCGTTTAGTGAGCTAATAAAAGTATATATTTTAAGGAAGCAGTATTTTTTCCAAGTCAAGCCACCTATGGAGCTGGATACATATACTTAAGAGGATATTTATTTTTCCCGAATTTTCACCATCTGATTTTATTACTTTGATAATTTTTTGTATAGAATTTCTTGCATTCTTCAAAGTCCTAGAGACCATTACTCTCTATAGGGAGAGCAGGAAATTGAATATCAGTTAAGGCCTCTGTCTCAGGTTTTGATCCAGGGTAGGAGCTATCCCCAAAGTTATCACTCCTATTTTTTGTCTTCTTTCCTGTTTTACAGGATGGAAAATCAAATGAAATCAGCAATATGATGTAAATTCTTATGAGATAAACAAAATCACTGAGGACCAAGCCAGTTTCTCTAAAACCTAAAGAGACTAAAACCCCTTGCCAAGAACCCTGAGTTCCAGAGGAAAGAAGCTGGGTTTCAGCCCTGGGGTGGAGTTCCCTGGAGGACTGTTAGAAGCCTTAAAGAGAAAGTCAGAGGGAACAGAGCCTTCCCCTGCCACGCCCAACGCCTAGAGGCATGAGGAGCCTGTAGTCAAGACTGCACTCAGCTACCCACCCCCGTCAGCCTGGGGGAGACACCCCGCCACAGCCTCCCCAGACTCACCCAGGCATTCCCTGCCCTCTCGGTGGCCCCTAGTGGGGTTCCACACGATTCCCAAGATCCCTCCCTGTCAGGAGTGAGCCCCTCTCCCATCGGTTCCTCACTCTGTCACTTACGAGCCACCTGGATTTGGGCAAGTTGCTGATCCCATCTGTGCCTCGGGGTCCCCAATAGCAAACAAGAATATTAATAATAGCACAGACCTCATAGATGATTTAATCCATGTAAAGCATTTCAAACAGACCATAGTATGAAAGACCTCAATGCATATTAAGTATTGTTGGTGTAGTGTTTTACAATTTCAAAGTATCCTGCACAAACTGTTAATCTGATTAACACAGCCACACTGCAACAAGTTAGTGATGAAGTACCCACTCCACTGCCTATGTTAGTAAATAGATACTCAGAGAATTTAAAAGACTATGATCTGCCCAAGTTAGTATAACTACCAAATGGTGGAACCAGACTGGGTCCCACATCTTTTTACATTTGGTCCAACGCTCTTTCTACAATGCCGTGTAAACTGAGTTCACTACAACATTCCTGGAGTGGCCCAGGAAGCCCAGTCTGTGAGAATCCCCACAGTTTCACACTCCTTTTTCTAGGGTGTCAGGGTGTCAGGGAAAGAAGAGGTTCCCCAACACCTGGTTGTAGATTGTCTATATTATGATGCTGCTACTGCTACTGAGGACGATGATAATAAATATTAATGACTATTATTACGTATCACTTTAGGAAAGCCAACCATTTCTGAGATTATAAACATAAGAAATAATAAGTGGTTGTCCTTTCATGACACTAAGTTTTGAGGTGGTCTTTTACAGAGAAGTAGATAACAGAAACAATTCCCATTATCTTCAGTGGCCTTTCTAATCCTACAGCATTCTGGGAGTAATTGATGTTTATGAAACAGATAAATGGGGCTGACCCTAGCCCAGGCTAACATGGGCAGACAATATGACCATGGGCAGGAAGAGGCAGAAAGGAACATCAGTGCATGTCACTGACTTACAGAAAGCCTGGGGCCTGCTCTGGATTATGAAGAAGGAATGGCCAAGTTTTCCAGACCTCTGAGAAGCATCTACTCTTTGGCAGGCCTGAAACTTCCCTTGAAGAGCTGCCTAAGAAAAAGTAAGACTCTATCACTTAGCAACTGATTTAATTCATTAATATGGGAGGTGGAATAGTGATGTGGTTGAAAGCATGATCTGTAGAGTCGGAAGTCTGGATTTTATGCCTGGCGTCGCCATTTACAAACAGTGAAATCTTGGCTAAGTTACTTAAACTCTCTATGCCTCTGAAAAACTGGAGATATTAATAGCTCTTATCTAATATTAATAATAAATAAGTAAACCATGCAAGTTGCTTAGAAGAGTACCTGCCACTTAGCAATGCTTGAGAACTGTTGGCTATATTGATGTAGATTTTCTTAGCCATCATTCTATTAGTCTGTCTGCTTTACCATTTAGCAAGTTGACTTAGCCTTATAGCATCATACCAGTAGTTCCACTAGGATTTGGGACACGTGAAAGATCAGTAGTCCTTTGGTTACATTACTTGGTCTACTCACTAGTGCCACATATTTAGCATGTCGTCATTTATCCCCAGCCTCCTGCCTCTTTATTCCTCACTTCCAAACATACTAAGACAAATATGTACATATAAATGTATATCCTTCCCTCCATCCTTTCTTCCCAGACTCAAATGCCTATGTGACTCCATTCTACTCATTAACAAACATGGTCCACAGGTTCCTGAACCAAAACCTAGCCCCTATAATTGCCTTGTGCCCAAAGTCTTCTGAACTGCCACATAATAATGAATAAATTAACTTTATCCCCCATTTTTCCTTAATATCCATTAATTTTTTTGCTTTCTCAAACAACATCTTCACACACATTCCTCACCCTCAAACTTCTGTCTGCTGTTTTCTTTAATCAGATTACAAAATTGGTTAAATTTCCACATCCTAAAAATATTCCCTGAAGTCTGTTACCTAATATGACACAATCTACCTAATATTACACCAAAATGTAATCTATATTCCCTGCCTCTACTTCTTCATCTTTACATCTGACTTCTATTTCAATAATATTTTGGATGCTTTCTTTCAAACACCTGAAGTATAAGACTTGGAGGGATGGGTGTGCATATGTGTGTGTGAATGGGTGTTCATACCTGTGTGTGTGTCTTCATATTCCTCCTTCCTGTAGGTCTTTGTAACATTTGATGTCACCTCTGCTTTGATGTTGAAACCCTTTTTACATGCTACAACACTGAACATTTCTCTTTCTCATTCGGCCTCTCTTATTCAGACTCAAAATAAATAGATTGCCTTCAATTGGCTCATTTTTTGCTTAAAATATTTACTCTTTTGCTGATGCCCCCATTATTATTTTAGGTTATGATTCATAACTGATTTATCTACAGTTTTTGTTTTCAATCATTAAAAAAAGTTGTTTGTTTGATTTTGAGAAGCATTCTGTTTGCCACATTTATCGTCTTGAGCCTCCGCCTGATGAAGGATGACCCATAGGCAGTTAATGAATCGCCTTGTTCTTGCTTAGTCTGAATGTCCTGGGGGAGACACAACCCGGGACTCTTACACTACCCATCCAGAATTCCTTTTCTTCCCCAGATTTATTGAGATATAATCTACAAACAAAACTATATATATACTGAAATATACAATATGATGATTTAGTATATGTATACATTGTGAAATATTTACCACAGTCAAGTTAATTAACACGTCTATCTCCTCACATAGCTATCTTTTTTTTTTTTAATTTTGTGGTTAGAACTCCTCAGCTCTCCTCTCTTAGCAGATTTCTTTCATACAGTACCAAATTCTGTCACTTCACATCCAGAATCCTGCTACTGGACCCTAAACTTAGACCCCAAGGAATGTTTCTTACATGCCTTTGGTAACATACCTGGATAATTGGCATAACTGCTATGGCTGCTAAAATATTCTATATCTTATGTTCTATGGAATTATGGTATTGAATTATAATATATGTGGACTTGGAAAAGATTGTGTGATTATGTGAATTGCCTATTTAACCATTTGTTAATGCAGTAGAAAACTGCATATATAAATGTATGTCTACAATACATTGACTATAGGATTCTAACAGAAACACAAAAACATATTGAAATATCAATGAGAAGGCACTGAGCATTATTTTACAAAAATAGGAGGACTTTCCCTAGGTCCTATGCTTAGTTATTTTTCTATCTGAGACTTACCTCTGTTTCATATGATATAGTTTCTTGTTCTATCACTTAAACACAATGACTATCTTTAAAACAAATATCATGAGGTTTCTTAGGGATGCTTTTTATTATTTTCTGAAATAATATGTTTCTTTCACATAAAAATAGTATTGATATGTTAGCATGCCCAGGGAAACTTCAGTCAATACATGAATATTTACCCTATATATTTAGATACTATAAAGAGCACCTCTTCTTAAAGGGGCATAGCTTGATGAATTTTGACTAATGTATACATGCATGTAACCACCAACATCAAAATACAGAACATTTCCATCCCACCCAAAAGTCCCTGTGTGACCCTTCCATATTTAAATTTATTCAACAAAATTGCTGGAAACAGGAAGAAAAATACAGGAGACTTATACATTGCAATAGGAAGTAGGGTAAAAATACAATACAAAATGAGAAACAAACATCTATTGAGCATCCATTTTGACCCACATGCTGTAGCCAAAGAAAACAATAACAGATAAGCATAAAATTTACCTGAGTAACTTAGCAGTCAAGGGAAAGAGGAAAATATGTCATTACCTAATAGAAAAGAAAATACACCAGTTCAGTATAAGAAACTTTTCTCAACCCTCCTCCCTTTTTGTTTTCCTGAGTGGCATTAGTCACTGGGACTAAAATAATAAATGATATGCTCAACAAAAATTTTAATGGAAATACAGTCATATGGATTTTTCAAAAATTATTTTTTAATAAAATATTAAGACAATGTTGGAAACTGTGAAGCATAGGCATGAAGAGAATATCTAGTTGTATGATAGGTTATCAAGCTCTGTGAGGATATGAATTAAGTCAAGGAGAAAGCATCACCCCTAGGCTGTTGTCTTAAACAAAGCATTGCCTCATTTGGCTGTGTAACAGAAGTGAGTCACACACAACATAGAATCCACTTGCCAGGTGTGTAGGCAGGACTCTCCTTCACCTCCATAGATGTAGGCAGTGGGACTACCTTAAAGGAGAGACTTTGATGAAAAGCAGCTGTGCACGTGCTTTTCTACACTTACCTACTTCCCAGGAGCAGAAGCAAAATGTTGCCTGATAAAGCATGGAAGAGATTCTTTTGACCTTCATGTGACTGAAGCCATTTTGAAGAGGAATCTATGTGTCTCCATGAGCACTGGAGGGGGAGCCTGTAAATTAGTGGCAGATGTTTGGTTCTCTAAAGGAGGCTGGACAAAACATGGTCAGATCTGATGTCCTTAGCTCCCCGGGCATTGACCATGCAAGGGCAAGACTAATCCCTTGTATGCATTAGGTCCAGAGTACCATCTAAGTACAAGGGGCTTTTCTAAGAATATCAGGCACTTTATACTATCTTATATCTTTGAATTTATTCCAGTTTACTCTGAGAAATCCTGATTCACTGTTAGAGAGATAGTATCAGATTACTGATACCAGTGAATTCCAGTCAATAGAATTTTCATTAGAAATAGCCACTGAACTTGGGTGCTGTGAAGAATTAACAGATGGATAAGGAGCAAACCACTTTTTAAAAAAGCATCTATGTCTAAATGGATTGAAAACATCTCTTGCAACCCCAGTGTTTGTCAGTCAGCAGGAAATTGATTAGACAACTTTTTGTTTGATTAAGTGGCTCAGTGTTTTCATGTGCAATAAATGCAAACATTAAAACAGTGGTACAAATAATTTTTCCATTTAAGGAGTCTTTCAAACAAAGAAATAGTAAAATGACAAGTACCACTGACAATAATATTCTTTTCTTACACTTTTCCAAGTTAGAATATTTGCACGAGAAATAATGTTTTGTGTTTCAGTATTCATGTCCTTTAAGTTGATCCCTGCTTAGATTAGAAAATGGATCAGATTTGCAAGTTATTCTCAGTTCTGCAGGCTGTTTCTTTGGAAGCCTGTGAGTAAACAAATCTGTGACTCTACCTAAACACTAAATAAACCTTAGATATATTACCTCACTAAAACTGCAGTATGGAGGATAAAAAGTAATCTTCAGTATCTGACACTGAAATTCACAATAAAATAATTTTCTGCAGTAACAAAGTGGTTGTGATTATAATAGTAATAATAACACAGTGTGTTAACAGAAAGGTATTTTTCCTTTGTAGTGATATCTACTTGAGGTGGGATGGAAATTTTTATGTCATTAAAAGCCAAATAATTCATAATTCAGATGAATAACACCAGAAATTCAAGTTATTGAAAGATATCTTACTTTAATTATCCATCTGTCCAATAACTGGAGGCTAGTAATTATGGTACATCCATTTTGAAATATTATAAAATCATTAAAAATTGTTGTTACAATACACATTAAGTGTTGAGTGGCTTGAGCAAGGTATATTCTTTTAAATAAAAACAATACACAAAGCTCATATTAACAATGACAAACTCTGGGAAATAGGTGATTTTTCTTTTCTTTTTTCTACATGTTCACAATCAATGGGAATCTGCATGTATTTTTAATACATTATAGTCAAAACCTATCAGCATAATATAAAAATTAGGTATGTTGCATTTTGGAAACTTAGGTTTTTTCCAGCTTCCCATCCACTCATCATATATTTCTTTTAGAAGTGTCCCAACATCTTTTAATTTGGAGATTGCAATTCCAGACTGAACATGCTGGGTCACTGCAGAAGGGGGCCCAGCCCAGGAGCACACTGCACAGAAATCTAGTATGTGCTCTGCTTAAAAAAAAAATGCACAATTGAGTTGCACATACTCAGGAGAAGTGTATGTGTTTGTATAATATACAGGAGAGTCCTAATTAGCACAAAGAAGCAACATGTGTTAGTGGGGGTCTTAATAACAAATGAGTTTTCTATGTGGAGTGGTATTTTCTTTCCAAGCAATTTAGACCAAAAACAATTTCTGTAATTCAGAAGCCCATTTCTGGACTAGAATTTCAAATTCTGGGGAATAGAAGAATGATTACAAGTGGGGAAAAAAGGGGGCTATCTATGTTGAGGTTCTAGTTATTTGTACTCTGGTTATGATGCTTGGTTTATGTGATCAAAGGCATCAGATAGAGCAAAAAAATGTGTTTTTGAGTCATTTAGTCAACTGAACAGCCAAAGACTAACCTGTGTGCTTAACTGGCAGAAGCAAACTCTAGGGAATAGCTAGAGGGACCTCAAGAATGAGGCAATCAGCAAATCCGAATGGAACAATCAGCAAGGGTATACAAGAAATGTCACTTAAAATCATGCAAACGTACAGAGCCTTTAAAAGTAGCATTAATTAAACTTTGTGTTTACATAAGGATGATGCTGTTCAAAAGGAATAAATATATTTCTAAATAATCTTATGTAATGTTCAAAAATGTTTCTTCATATTGGCTAGCTTAAATATAGAAAAGAATACAGTCATTTATTGGCAGATTTCAAAATGTTTACATTTTTTAGATAATGACTATAAATAGTCCAAAAGAACATCATAAAATCCACCAGACAGAATGTGAAATAGAGAGAAGTTGCAGGAATCAATAAAGTCATATCATTTTTCTTCCTATAACTCTTTAGCAAACTTTGTCAAGATGTGGTTTCAAAATTCATATAAAAGTTCAGTTATGAAACTTTTGCCTTTATTCTCTAATACAAAAAATAGAGATATTTCCAAGATTGGCTGTTCATTTTAACACAGATTAGGAAAGGAACAGTTTTAAAAAAAATTAATATAATGTACAGAATGTAAGGAAACTATCAAGACTATGCCCACACATAAGCATGGATTTAATGAAATTACATTTGTAATCAAAATTATGTTAAAATATCCTCCTTAAGCAAACTCTTATCATTTAATCTTTCTATTCTATACTAACTGCAAAACTCCTTTCTTCATATTTTGAACCACAGCTTAATTGAAATTCTGAGGATGGCAAGCAAGTAGTAACATGCTTACTTCCAATTTGTCTACTTTATTCAGCTTTTTCCCAGAACTTTCAGTTTTTACAGGAATCCCACAAAATGTAAGATGCCACCCAACAGTGCACTGTACTCTTTGCTTACTAAGGGACCATCTTTACAGTAGGTGTAAATAAAAATTGATTAGCAAGTGTTTTACTTACCATTTAGAACTTCATATCTTTCTTGAATGAATAACCTTCACTACTTGCAGACCATAACATTCCGGCATTCTATGACAATATTCAAAAGGCAAAATCTAGTTATATTTTTCCTTTGACTGAATAAAACTCCTGCAGTTTTCATTTCAGTTGGCTTGTACATTGTATACAAAGGGAAAATATTGCAATGACATTTAACAAGTTAATGGTAAATTAATGCACCCTCTCTTCTGTTAGGCAAATTTGCAATTCTGTGGGACATTCAGCACGGTCTCCTGGATAGCACTTGACATTTTATATGCAGATGAATGGATGGCTTTAGTGAACTTTTGCTTAACCTATGCCTTAATGCACAAAATAAGCAGGAATTTTTTCCAAATGTTTAACCAATCTGTATGTAAGAGAAAAGCCAGTTCACTACTTCATATAGAATGCTATTTCTAGTCATGTCACCAGGGGTATTATACTCGAGGATGAGCAAAGAAGTGTTCATTTAGATTTCAAATTAAAATGTTTAATACATTTGATTAATTCTTCACATGAACAGTCACTGTAAAATCCCAAGCAAATAAGTGAGTATAGTTCTCCTGTCACAATAAATGAGTAACACTTTCCTATCTTGCAATAATCCCATTCATCTGCATAATTCTGGCTGTGTCAAAAGACAAGGATCATTTCCCAATTTTTAAAAAATTTAAATTAGCCAAAAAAAGTTGTTATGGCGAAATAGCTCATTTTTTACATAAACTCATTATTTTTCTGGCTTATAGATCTTGATGCAGAATAAGTTTATATCTGAGGATTAATTTGAAATTATATTTCTAAGTTGCCATGAGGCACATAACTTTAATATTTTCTGCATTGTCTGTACTTAATTACTTAAACTTTAAAGTCAGTCAGTCTTCTTTAAGTTCAAACATCCTGAAAATGTAATAAAATAGTGTATGTAGAGGTAAGAGAAACCAGAAAGTTTCTCTTTAAAATGGGGGTGTGGAATACTTACAAAGAAAACAAAAGAAGGCAGAGAGAGAGGAGGGAGGCAGGCATCAGAATTTTTCTATTCAGTTCTTAGAAATGATGTTCCACACAGGGGTTCCATTTCTCCAAGTTCATTGAATGCCCTAATGAACATTCCCAATTCTTTTAGCCGTTTGGCTTCATTTAAACCTCACAACACATTTCTTTCTACACTTCATCACTGCAGCACCTCCTTGGGTCCTAATAACTATGTATTTACCACCCTTCCTGCTCTTTTCCCCTGCCCTTACTTTAGCATTCCCAGATGAAAAGCAGGGAAAGTGGAAGGTCTCCAAATATTATTCCAAATTTTTTACTGTTTTATTGAGCTATATTATCATTCAATTAGGAAAAAGGGGGACAGGTTCAAAATTACAACAAATATTTGTAAATTCAAGAAAGTCAGTGGGAGAAAAGAAATTTCCTGTCTTCAAAGCAGACCTAAGAAAACGTTATTTCCTCAAAAGTCAAGTCGTGAAAAATAACATTCATAATTTATGGCTAAATTGATGATATTGTTCATATTCTTGGATTATATGAATTCCATGAATACTTATCTAAATATGATTATTATTTGCTTGTTTTTCCTCACTATTAATAGTGATCAAATTTAGAAATTCATGTCAAATAAAAAAATAGTGGACTAAATTAAGAAAAAGATATTATTTGTTACTAGCTACTATATAATGAGATCATGTATTTAATAAAAAGCCGTAGAAACCATCAAACTAAAAACTTCTGCACAACAAAGGAAACCATCAAAAAAATAAAATGCAACATACAGAATGGGAGAAAATATATACAAATCATATATCTGATAAGGGGTTAATATCCAAAATATTGTAAAGAACTCACATAATTCAGTAGCAGAAAACAACTAATCGATTTAAATATGGACAGAGAATCCAAAAACAGAGATATTTCCAAAGAAGACATACAGATAGCTAATAAGGTACCTGAAAAGCTGCTAAATATCACTAGTTATCAAGGAAAGGCCAATCAAACCACCATGAGATATCACCTCACCTGTTAGGATATTTATTATTAAAAAGACAAGAGGTAACAAGTGTTGGTGAGGATGTGAAGAGAACAACTCTTATGCACTCTTGGTGAGAATACAAATTGGTGCTGGCACTATGGAAATCAGTATGGAGATTTATCAGGAAATTAAAAATAAAACTGCCACATGGTACAGTAATTCTATTTCTGGGTATTTATTCAAAGGAAATAAAAACACTAACTTGAAAAGATATCTGCACTCCCATGCTTATTGAAGCATTATTTACAATAGCTAAGACATGGAAGCAACCTACATGTCTATCAGTGGATGGATGGATAAAGAAAAAAAATAGATGATAGATATAGATAGATGATAGATGATAGGTAGATAGATAGGTGATAGATAGATAGATGATAGATAGATAGATATAGATAGATAGATAGATAGATAGATAGATAGATAGATAGATAGATAGATAGATATAGATAGATAGATGCTAGATAGATAGATAATGAAACATCATTCAAGAGCACACCCACTAAGGAAAAGAACTGACTAGTGGGAAGTTCCATGGACTGAAAATTTGGCAGGAAAGACTAGATCTGTGTTACAGCAAAATGTGCTAAGTAAAAATCAGGCTAAAAATTGGCAGCAGCCCAGGTAGAAACATGATTCCCCATGTGTGAGTGAAGTTTAGTTTCTAGGTAACTAAAGGAGTCTGTATTTCGGGGAAAAGGCAAGCCACTTTCAAGATTTTGAGAAGGGTTTTATTTCCTGGAAGAAACGTGAGAACGAGCCGAGCGAGGCAGAAACCTAGTCTCTGAGAGGATCCAGGGAAATCTATTTGATTAAAATGGGAATTAGGTTGAATGTCTCCTTTGGATACTGGCTGCCTGATAAAACTATACCACAATCTAATTTAAGAAAAGGGAGATGGAAGATAGGAATGACATATTCAAAAGGCCAGCCAAAGTTAGCCTGAGTAACAGTCTCTGCACAGAAGAATGAGAACACCTGATAAATATTAACAGGATAGGACAAAGGCAGAAGGGGTGTTGAGTGAGCTTCACGTTCAGAACCAACACAGAAACATGGAGTCTTTAATCAGTGATGAGCACTGCTGTCGGGTAGTGAGCAAAGTGTCTGATAGCAAATTCTCCTTGCCTTCGAGCCAGGGATCTATGATTCCAAATGAATTCCTGTCTAGAATAATCTGACTGATGGGTGGGTGGGCAAGCTTAACAGAGATCACTAAGGACTTTTTTTCTTTGACTACAACTATTCTTTTTCCAAAAGTGAGTAAGTTAATGCATAGGAGATTCATAAAATAAGGGCCTACTTAAGATTTACATTATATATAAGTAAAGATATAAGGCTAAAGTTTCATTTGTGCCTCTTACTCTCTTTCTGAGAGCTTTGGAGATGGCTGAAGATCATGACTATTCAATGCCCTACTTATCTACAAGGGAATAAATCAATGATGGCAACACAAAATGCAATGCTATCCTTGTTTCCAAAGGCATTATCTCTGACTTCCACCTACTTTCAATAATTTATAAGGCCTTCCAAAAGTATGTAAACCATCTTTTGTATGGTGGAAAAGAACAGTATTTCTAAGAGAAGAATGACAAGTAAAAAGGTGAGATTTCATAAACCATAATTCAAACAGGATATTTTAAAGAATTAGTCAATTCAAATCATATTCAGGTCTGAGGTTTTCTAAAAGAGTACACTTTTTGATAAAAATCAATTATTCAGTGTAAGGAGGATTCCCCACAATATATAAGCTCTGGCTGAAACTGTCGTAAGCAAAAAGCGAGTTTATTGGGTTGTGTTATGGGCTGAATACAAATAACATAATCAGGATCTGATTTCTTACCTTTTCTTGGGCCACCACAGCCCAATCTTCCCTCTCAGTCTCAGACAGATCTTTCCCTCATGGTTGCTCAAAGATAGTCAATTGATTTTCAACCAACAGATAAGAAGGGAGGTTTCTTGCTGAGAGTTCCTGCATAGGTCAAGAGTTCTGTTGAAGGCAAAGACAGAGGAGGAAGTAAAATACTTAATTCTAATCATGTAAAAAACAGCAAAACTTTAAATAACTTTTGTCTTTTCTTTTTATATTAATGAATCAAAGAAAACTCCAAGATCAAGTAAAATTAATATTATTATTTTATTTTGGAATGGTTTTCAAAATATTGAAAGTATCAGATCATAACTTTTAAAGAATTACAGTCTGATGTACCATTTTGTACCACTTTTTTTTGGTATCATTAATGCACAATTACATGAGCAACATTATGGTTACTAGACTCACTGTATTATCAAGTACCCACCACATACCCCATTACAGTCACTGTCCATCATTGTAATAAGATGCTATAGAATCACTACTTGTCTTCTCTTTGTTATACTGCCTTCCCTGTGTCACTGCCCCCCGCCCCCACATTATGTGTGCTAATCATAACGTCCCTTTTTCCCTGTTATTCTTCCCTTCCCACTCATTCTTCCCAGTCCCTTTCCCTTTGGTAACTGTTAGTCCATTCTTGGGTTCTGTGAGGCCGCTCTGTTTTGTTCCTTCAGTTTTTTCTTTGTTCTTGTACTACACAGATGAAGGAAATGATTTGGTACTTGTCTTTCTCTGCCTGGCTTATTTCACTGAACATAATACTCTCTAGCTCCATCCATGTTGTTGCAAATGGTAGGATTTCTTTACTTCGTATAGCTGAATAGTATTCCATTGTGTGTATGTATCACATCTTCTTTATCCATTCATCTACTGATGGACACTTAGGTTGCTTCCATTTCTTGACTATTGTAAATAGTGCTACGATAAACATAGAGGCACATATGTCTTTTTCAAACTGGGCTCCTGCATTCTAAGGGTTAATTCCTAGGAGTGGAATTCCTGGGTCAAATGGTATTTCTATTTTGAGTTTTTTGAGGAACCTCCATACTGCTTTCCACAGTGGCTGAATTAATTTACATTCCCACCAGCAGTGTAGAAGGGTTCCCCTTTCTCCACATCCTTGCCAACATTTGTTGTTGTTTGTCTTTTGGATGTTGGCCATCCTAACTAGTGTGAGGTGATATCTCATTGCAGTTTTAATTTGCATTTCTCTGATGATTAGTGATGTGGAGCATCTTTTCATGTGCCAGTTGGCCATTTGAATTTCTTCTTTAGAGAAGTGTTCAGATCCTCTGCCCATTTTTTAATTGGCTTATGTACTTTTTGTTTGTTGAGGTTCTTGAGCTCTTGTCAAGCCCTTATCAGATATGTCATTTATGAATATATTCTCCCATACTGTAGAATGTATTTTTGTTCTACTGATGGTATCCTTTGCTGTACAGAAGCTTTTTAGCTTGATATAGTCCCACATATTCATTTTTGCTTTTGTTTCCCTTGCCTGGGGAAATATGTTCATGAAGGAATTACTCATGTTTATGTCCAAGATATTTTTGCCTATGTTTTTTTCTAACAGTTTTTCAGTTTCATGACTTACATTCAGGTCTTTGATCCATTTTGAGTTTACTTTTGTGTATGGGGTTAGATAATAATCCAGTTTCATTCTCTTACATGTAGCTTTCCAGTTTTGCCAACACCAGTTGTTGAAAAGGCTGTCATTTCCCCACTGTATATCTATGGCTCTTTTATCATATATTAATTGACCATTTATGCTTGGGTTTATATCTGGGCTCTCTAGTCTGTCCCATTGGTCTATGGTTCTGCTCTTGTGCCTATACCAAATTGTCTTGATTACTGTGGCTTTGTAGTAGAGCTTGAAGTCAGGGAGCATAATCCCCCCACTTTATTCTTCCTTCCTAGGATTGCTTTGGCTATTTGGGGTCTTTTGTCATTCCATATGAGTTTTAGAATTATTTGCTCTAATTTGTTGAAGAATGCTGTTGGTGTTTTGATGGGGATTGCATTGAATCTGTAGATTGCTTTAAGCTGGATGGCCATTTTGACAATATTGATTCTTCCTATACATGAGCATAGGATGTGTTTCCATTTATTGGAAATTTAATTTCTCTCATGAGTGTCTTGCAGTTTTCAGCGTATACGTCTTTCACTTCATTGGTAGGTTTCTTCCTAGGTATTTTATTCTTTTTGATGCAATTCTGAATGGAATTGTTTTCCTGATTTCTCTTTATGCTAGTTCATCATTAGTGTATAGGACTACAACAGATTTCTGTGTATTTAATTTTGTATCCCACAACTTTGCTGAATTCAGACACTAGATCTTGTAGTTTTGGAATGGATTCTTAGGGTTATTTTGTGTACAATACCATGTATCTGCAAACAGAAACAATTTAACTTCTTCTTTACCAATCTGGATGCCTTTTATTTCTTAGTGTTGTTGGATTTCCATGGCTAGGACCTCCAGAACTATGTTGAATAAAAGTGGGGAGAGTGGGCACACTTGTCTTGTTCCCAATATTAAAGGAAAACTTTCAGCTTCTCACTGTTAAGTCTGATGTTGACTGTGGGTTTGTACTCTGCCCAGCAGGTTGGGAACTTTCATGATTTCAGGCACTCCAGCACTCTGGCTGGCTATGCAGATCCAAGGTCTCTCACTGTGAAACAGCCTGCTGTGCCTTCCTCCTGGCCAGCCTGCACCTGGCTCGCAAACTGGGAAGCCCTGCCCCAGTATCAGGCCAGCCAGAGGGAAGCCCTGCCTCCAACAGCTACAAATGCAAAGCATAGAGGATTACACCTGTGTGTTCATTCCACTGGTTCTTGAAGTGGAGACAGGCATAGAAGCCAGGAAGTAGGAAACAGCTCTTTCCTCCCCCCAGGCACAAGCACCACTCCCCTGCAACCCCTGACATCACTACAGTGGCTGAGCAGCTCCAGAGAGTAGAGCTCCTGGACATTAGAGGATGCCATATACAAATATGAAACGTCAAAAAAACCTGGATCAAAGCAAAATCTCAACAACACCAGAAAAAAATTCAAGTGAGACTGATTAATCAACCTTCCTGAAAGAGATTTCAAAATAAAAATCATAAACATGCTCCTCAAGGTACAGAAATATATTCAAGAACTCAGGAACAAATTGAGGATGGAGTTCTTGTTGGAGATCAAATTGTTGAGGAACACAATGGACAGTATTAAAAGCAGGTTAGATAGAGTGGAGGAGCTGATAAATTAAATACAAATTACAGAAGAGTAATACAAAGGAGCTTAGGCACAGAGAGGTAAAAGGATCTCTAGGAATGAAAGAATACTGACAGAACTGTGTGACAAATCCAAACGGAACAATATTCATATTATAGGGGTACCAGAAGAAGAAGAGAGAGGAAAAAGAGATAGAAAGTGTCTCTGAGGAAGTAATTGCTGAAAACTTCCCCAATCTGGGGAAGGAGATAGTCTCTCAAGCCATGGAGGTACACAGAGCTCCCAACACAAGGGACCCAAGGAGGACAACACCAAGACATATAATAATTAAAATGGCAAAGATCAAGGATGAGGACAGACTATTAAAAGCAGCCAGAGAGTGAAAAAAAGATCACATACAAAGGAAAATCCATCAGGCTATCAGACTTCTTAGCAGAAACCTTACAGGCCAGAAGGAAGTGGCATAATATATTTAATACAGTGAAGTAGAAAGGCCTCAAACTAAGAATACTCTATCAGGCAAGATTGTCATTTAAATTTGAAGGAGGGTTTAAACAATGTCCAGATGAGCAAAAGCTGAGAGAATTAACTCCCACAAACCATCTCTACAGTCTATTTTGAAGGGACTGCTATAGATGGGAGTGTTCCTAAGGTTAAATAGCTCTCACCAGAGGTAATAAAAAGTGATAGACAAAGAATACAGAATATGATACCTAATATATAAAGAACAGAGGAAGAAGTAAAGGAGGGGGGGAAAAAGAACCTTTATATTGTGTTTGTAATAGTATACTAAGGGAGTTATGTTAGACTCTTCGATAGTAAGGAAGTTTCCCTAGAATCTTTGGTAACCATGAATCTAAAGCCTGCAATGGCAAAAAAGCATACATATCGATAATCACCCTAAATGGAAATGGTCTGTATGCACCAATTGAAAGACATGAGTCACTGAATGGATAAAAAAACAAGACCCAACTATATGCTGTCTACAGGAGACTCACTT
The DNA here is from genome assembly GCF_040802235.1 of Manis javanica. Classification (NCBI taxonomy): domain Eukaryota; kingdom Metazoa; phylum Chordata; class Mammalia; order Pholidota; family Manidae; genus Manis; species Manis javanica. The sequence goes on from NC_133158.1 coordinate 108,482,210, forward strand.
GAAACCCAAAGATATACACAAACTGAAAGTGAAGGGATGGAAAAGATATTTCATTCAACTAATAGGGAAAAAAAAGCAGGTGTTGTAGTACTTGTATCAGACAAAATAGACTTTAAAACAAAGAAAGTCACAAGAGACAAAGAAGGACATTACATAATGTTAAAGGGGTCAATCCAACAAGAGGATATAACCATTTTATATATATATATATATATATATATATAAACATTTATATATATATATAATATTTATATATATATATATATAATATATATATATACAGGGGAAATAGAATGCAATCCATTCATTCTATGAGACTTCAACACTCCACTCACTTCAAAGGACAGATCCATCAGACAGAAAATAGTAAGGAGACAGAGGCACTAAACAACACATCAGAACAGATGACCTAACAGACATCTACAGAACTCTCCACCCAAAAGCAGCAGGATATACATTCTTCTCACATGCACATGGAACATTTTCAAGAATAGATCATATACAAGGTCACAAAAAGATCCTTAGTAAATTTTAAAAGATTGAAATTATACCAACCAGTTTCTCAGACCACAAAGGTATGAAACTAAAAACAAATCACACAAAATAATGAAAAAGCCCACAACACATGGACACTTTACAACATGCTCCTAAATAACCAATGGATCAATGACCAAATAAAAACAGAGCTCAAGCAATATAGAGAGACAAATGACAACAGTAATTCAACACCACAAAATCTGGGTGATGCAGTGGAGGCAGCACTAAGAATGAAGAATACTGCAATACAGGCCTACCTCAGGAAAAAAGAACAATCCCGTATGAACAGTCTAAACTCACAATTAGCGAAACTAGAAAAAGAAGAACGAACAAATGAGGCCCACAGTCAGTAAAAGGAGGGATGTAACAAAGATTAGAGCATAAATAAATAAAATCAAGAATAAAACAATTGAAAGAATCAATGAAAGCAGGAGATTGTTCTTTGAGAAAATGAACAAATAGACCAACCCTTAGCCAGCCTTATGAAGAAAAAATGAGAGTCTACACATAAACAGAATAAAAAATGAGAAGGGAAATATCACAATGGACAGCACAGAAATACAAACAATTATTAGAGAATACTATGAAAAATTATATGCTAACAAACTGGACAACCTGGAAGAAATGGACAACTTTCTAGAAAAGTACATCCTTGCAAGGCTGACCCAGAAAGAAACAGAAAATTTAAACAGACCAATTACTAGCAATGAAATTGTATTGGTAATCAAAACACTACCTAAGAGCAAAATCCCTGGACCAGATGACTTCACCGCTGAATTTTATCAAACTTTAGGTGAAGACCTAATATCCATCCTTCTTAAAGTTTTCCAAAAAGTAGAAGAGGAGGGAATACTTCAAAGACATTCTATAAGAGCAGCATCACCCTAATACCAAAACCAGGCAAAGAAACAACAAAAAAAGAAAATTACAGACCAATATCTCTGATGAACACAGATGCAAAAATACTCAACAAAATATTAGCAAACTGAATTAAAAAATACTTTCAAAATATCATTCATCATGATCAAGTAGGATTTATTCCAGGGATGCAAGGAAGGTACAATATTCAAAAATCCAACAACATCATCCACCACATCAACAAAAAGAAGGGAAAAAAACACATAATCAATATCGAAAATTCATGCAATAAAATTCAACATCCATTCATCATAAAAACTCTCAACAAAGTGGGTATAGAGGGAAAGTACCTCAACATAATAAAGGCCATATATGACAAACCCACAGCCAACATTATATTTAACAGTGAGAAGCTGAAAGTTTTTCCTTTAATATCGGGAACAAGACAAGGATGCCCACTCTCCCCACTTTTATTCAACATAGTTCTGGAGGTCCTAGCCACAGAAATAAGAAAACACAGAGAAATAAAAGGCATCCAGACTAGTAAAGAAGTTAAAGTGTCTCTGTTTGCAGATGACATGATATTGTACACAAAAAACCCTAAAGAATTCACTCCAAAACTACTAGATCTAATATCTGAATTCAGTGAAGTTGCAGGATACAAAATTATTACAGACAAATCTGTTGCACTCCTGTACACTAATGGTGAACTAGCATAAAGAGAAATCAGGAAAATAATTCCATTCACAATTACATCAAAAGAATAAAATACTTACAAATAAACTTAACAAAGGAAGTGAAAGACCTATACTATGAAACCTACAAGACACTCATGAGAGAAATTAAAGAAGATACCAATAAATGGAAACACACCCCATGCTCATGTATAGGAAGAATTAATATTGTCAAAATGGCCATCCAGCCTAAAGCAATCTACAGATTCAATGCAATCCCTATCAAAACACCAACAGCATTCTTCAACAAATTATAGCAGATAGTTCTAAAACTCATATGGAATGACAAAAGACCCCAAAAAGCCAAAGCAATTCTGAGAAGGAAGAATAAAGCTGGGGCATGATGCTCCTCAATATCAAGCTCTACTACAAAGCCACAGTTATCAAGACAATTTGGTACTAGCACAAGAACTGACCTGTAGACCAATGGGACAGACTAGAGAGCCCTGATATAAACCCAAGCACATATGGTCAATTAATATATCATAAAGGAGCCATGCACATACATGAAATGACAGCTTCTTCAACAGCTGGTGTTGGCAAAACTGGACAGCTACATGCAAGACTATGAAACTGGATTATTATTGTATATCCCCATACACAAATACACAAATGTAAACTCAAAATGGATCAAAGACCTGAATGTATGTCATGAAACCATAAAACTCTTAGAAGACAACATAGGCAAAAGTCTCCTGAATATCACCATGAGCAACTTTTTTCTGAACATATCTCCTCGAGCAAGAGAAACAAAAGCAACAATGAATGCATGGGACTACATGAAAGTTAAAAAGCTTCTGTACAGCAAATGACACCATCAACAGAACAAAAAGGCATCCAACAGTGCAGGAGAATATATTTGTGAATGACCTATCCAACAAGGGGTTAACATCCAAAATATATAAAGAACTCACACTCCTCAACCCCCAAAAAGCAAATAACCCTATTAAAAAAATGGGTAGAGGATCTGAACAGACACTTCTCCAAAGGAGAATTCAGATGACCAACAGGCACATGAAAAGATGCTCCACATCACTAACAGGGATATTCAAATAAAAACCACAATGAGATATCACTTCACACCAGTTAGGATGGCCAGTATTGAAAAGACTAAGAACAACAAATGCTGGCGAGGATGTGGAGAAAGGGGAACCCTCCTACACTGCTGGTGGGAATGTAAACTAGTTCAACCATTGTGGAAAGCAGTATTTAGGTTCCTCAAAAAACTTACAATAGAAATACCATTTGACCCAAGAATTCCAGTCCTAGGAATTTACCCTAAGAATGCAGGATCCCAGTTTCAAAAAGAAGTATACACCCCTATGTTTATTGCAGCACTATTTACAATAGCCAAAATATGGAAGCAACCTAAGTGCCCATCAGTAGATGAGTGGATAAAGAAGAGGTGGTACATATACACAATGGAATAGTATTCAGCCATAAGAAAGAAACAAATCCTACCATTTGCAACAACATGGATGGAGCTGGAGGATATTATGTGCAGTGAAATAAGCCAGGCGGAGAAAGACAAATACCAAGTGATTTCACTCATCTGTGGAGTATAACAACGAAGCAAAACTGAAGGAACAAAACAGCAGCAGGCTCACAGACTCCTCAAGAAGGGACTAGTAGTTACCAAAGGGAGGGGTGTTTGTGGGACGGTGGTTGGGGAGGGAGGGAGAAGGTGATTGAGGGGAACTGTGATTGTCACATATGGTGCGGGGGGATCATGGGGAAGACAGCGTAGCACAGAGAAGGCAAATAGTGACTCTGTGGCATTTTACTATACTGTTGGGAAGTGACTGCAATGGGTTATGGGAGTGCCACAATAACATGGGTGAATGTAGTAACCACACTGTTTTTTCCTATGAAACCTTCATAAGAGTGTGTATCAATAATACCTTAATAAGAAAAAAAATAAAATAAATTGTTTTCACACCACTCAAGCTAAAGGTCACTTACTTCCATTAAGTCTACTTTTAACAGTGTTATTGAGATATAATTTCCACACCACACAATTCACCCATTTGAAGTGTACAACTCAGTGATTTTCAGTGTGTTCACATAACTGTGCAACCATCACCACACTCAGTTTACTCCCTCTTCCCCCATTCCATATTAGCCCTAGGCTAATCTAATCTAATTTCTGTCTCTCTAAATTAATTTATTCTGAATATTTAATATAAATAAAAATGACACAATATGTGGCATTTTGTGACTGGTTTCTGTCACTTAGCATACTGTTTTCAAGGTCCATCATTGGTGTAGTATGTATCAATACTTCATTCCTTTTATTGTCAAATAGTACTCCATAAAAAGGATTTACCATGTTTTTATAATGTACTCACCATAGAAACGGGTTGTTTCTTCTTTCTGGCTATTATGAATACACTGCTATGAATATTCATGTACATGTTTTTGCATGTGCATATGTTCTTTTATCTTGGTAAGTACCTAAGACTGGAATTGCTGATTCATATGGTAAATTTATGTCTAACATTTTGAGGAACTTCCAAATTATTTTCCAAAGAGACTGCACCATTTTACATTCCCACCAGCAATGTGTGGGAGCTATGGTTTCTCCACATTCTCACCAACACTTGTTATGTGTCTTCTTTATTTTAGCCTTCACATCTTAGTATGAAGTAGTATTCTATTGTGTTTCTGATTGGCATTTTCCTGATGGCTAAAGATGTTGAGCATCTTTTCATGCATTTCTGGGCTATTTGTATATATACTTTGAAAAAATATCTAGTCAGATCCTTCATCCGTTTTTAACTGAGTTATTTGTCTTTTTATTGTTGCTTTGTAAGAATTCTTTGTATATTTTAGATACAATTCCTTGATCAAACATATGACTTGCAAATATTTTCTCCCATTCTGTGGCTTGTCTTTTTACTCTCTTGATGACAGTAATCTTTGAAGCACAAAAGTTTTGAATTTTGATGAAATCCAGTTTATTTTTATTGTTGTTTGTGTTTTTCATGTCCTATCTAAGAAACCTTTGCCTAATTCAAAATTACAAATATTTAAGCTTATGTTTTCTTCTAAGAATTTTGTAATTTTTGCTCTTACAATTAGGTCTTTAATCCATCTTCCATGGTATCAAGTAGCAGTCCAACTTTATTCTTTTGCACATTGATATCCAGTTGTCTCAGGACCAGTTGTTGAAAAGATTGTTCTTTCCCCCATTGAATGATCTTGACATCATTGTAAAAAAATCAGTTGGCTATAACTGTGAGATTCATCAGGACTCTCAATTCTATTCCATTGTTCTATATGTCTATCCTTATACCAGCACCATAGTATCTTGATTACCGTAGCTTTGCAGTAAGTTTAAAAGTCTGAAAGGGTGAGTCTCTAACTTTGTTTTTCTTTTGTTTCAAGATCATTTTGGCTATTCTAGCTCCCTTGAATTTCCATATGAATTTATTATCTGTTTGTCATTTTCTGAAAAGTAGCTAACTAATCATGTAATCATAACAAAATTAAGTCTTCTAAGACATGGATATAGGATGTTTTTCCTTGTTTATCTTCTTTCAACTACATTATGTAGTTTTCAGATTAAAAGTTTTGCACTTCTTTTGTTTAATTTCATGTGTGTACTGTTATTCTTGCTAGTATTATAATATAATTGTGTTCATAATTTCATTTTTGGAAAGTTCATTGCAGGTATGTAAATTTACAAATTTTTGTATATTGATCTTGGACTCTGTAAACTTGCTGAAATTGTTTATTAGTTCTAATAGTTTTTTGGTAGATTCATTAGGATTTTCTATATGTAAGATCATGTCCTCTGCAAATGGAGATAGTTTTAACTCTTCCTTTCCAATCTGGCTGCCTTTCTTTTCCCAGTTTATTGCTTAATTGTCCTACCTAGAACCCCCAATCTGATGTTGAATAGAAGTGAGAAGAATGGACATCTTTGTCTTGTTCATGTTCTTAGGAAATGCATTCAGCCTTTCACCATTAAGTATAATGTTGGCTGTGGGAGTTGTATAGATGTCATTTACCAGGTTGAGGAAGTTCATTAAATCTTAATGAAGGTAAAATATATGCTAAAGGGTCAGAGGCCCAATTAGTAGCTCTCCAGTTCGAATGATAGAAAAAGGGAGCTAATATATTCTAAAACTAATAAAACTGAGTTTTTTTTACATTTACTCAGTGAAATCTTACACTGTGTCTGCTGTGTTTCATTATCCTTTAATTAACACATAAATAAACCAACTCTCAGAGAATTTGTATAATTTGCCTCAAATCACAAATATTATTTGAATGCCAGGATTTCACCCAAAGTCATTCAGGGTCCAGGAAAAACACTGACCAGTGTTAGATTATGGTATTAGGGTTGCCTAGAAAGGCTTTTGGTGAAAAAGTTGAAAAGTATTCTTTTGAACGACACAAATTAAAGGTAATTTGCTCCTTTTGCTATTGTTCATTTAGCAGAATTGAACTTTTTTCCATTAAGCACAACTTTGTTAAAATACAACTTTGACTTGTACTGTGTTATGGTAGAGATAAGCAGATATTTTCCACCTGCTGCTTTAACTCTGCTCCAAATATGCAAACCCATTCAGTTATGGGTTTAATAGACAAAAAGATAAGTTTTCTACAAAAAGATACTTTTGACTTTCAATGGACATTCTTTAACAGTTTTTGTTTTCTCTATGTAGAATATAGAGGTGATATTAGGAGTTCTGACAATTTCTGTGCATCGTTAATCTAGTTATTTGCCAACACTCTTGCTGCATTCAGATACCATGATTTGGACAGATGACAGTGCTAGAAATGATTTGGGGGAAAAAAGATTAATTTCTTCCTATTAAAATGATAATATTAAGTCTGTTCATTTATGGAAATTCTATTATGTGTATCTTTAAAAAGTGGTAGAAGTTACTTTGAGACCAGAGCTGATTAAATTAGTTGTCTATCTGATCAGGCAAATGGAATTTTTTCAAAATGGTATTTGGAAAAGGAGCAAAATTTGTAGTTCAGCACTGTCCAAAGATGAAGAATATTCTCCTAAGGAAAAAATGTAAATAGAATGAAAGGAAGGCAATCTGTTTGTGCTCCTTTTTAGCTGCCAGCTCATTATGTTGCATGATAACAATCACATGGAGATTTCAATCTAGCATAAACACTCACTCTGTATTTGGCAGCATTTCCCTTGCCAGGAGTTTCCTGAACAGAATTCTGATCTGATGAAGCTTCCTTTCTACCATTAATATATATCATTAATATATTGTAAATATATTATTATATATATGTGTGTGTGTGTGTATATATATATATATGTAATATTTCACTCTGACCAGGTAACTCTGCAATAAGTGAGACCTGGACACCCCAAAATCTGATGGGACTACAAATATATCTCAGAATTTATCTCTTTATTCTTTCAACTCCATTGAATAGCAGCAGAACATGAAGTGTCCATCTTTTTTAAATTTACCCTGTATTGAGCAATCATGGACGTGCAACCACCTACATCCACAATCTTTATAAGTTGATTCAAAGTGTTTATTGCAAAAACCTAACATGTATTGACTCTCTTTAACCAATATTAAAGACCTATTCAAGGAATTAGTCAATTTCCAGTTGATGTGTACCTAGGAAATATGAAATATTTTCTTTTTGTTAATTTTCAGAATTGAATGCTCCAGGATAGGCTTTGTGAGAAAAACAGAAATCTGTAGCTATAGAAGGAGTAGCACAGGGCACAGGATTATGGGACATAATCCCAAGCATTGGGAATTTTGCCAGCTATGAGGAAATCCCATTAATGCAATAGCCCAAGGTGAACGGGCCTCATCTTGAATGGTTTCAGTGCCTGTACCTCATATGAAGTCAGGTATGTCATAGATGATAAATAAATGTTTGCTGAATTAAACTGGAGTAGTTCAGGATTACCTTTTTTTCCCCTTCCGTTGATGTCCTGTGCTAAAAATGGTATGTAGAACACCAAAATTGGGGTAGTGGGTGGTGTATCGACTGACCTCAGAGATTTATGCAGCTCAATGCATTGGTGTTTTTCTTGAATACAATGGGAATCTTCCACTATAAAAACTGACTGAACTTCAGTAAGCAGAGAACTGAGAAGCCAAATGTGAATGCACGCAGAGGATTTGTCATCCCAAGAAACAGTCTGCATGCCACAGCTTTATCATCACTGTAATCCTCTTACTAGAAGGAACAAGATAAGCGAATAATGCTTGAGAAAATTTTTTTGCAGAATGAGTTCTAAGGAACATCCAACAAGTACCAGATGAAAATAAAAACTGTCACTGATCTAAGAACCTAACTGAACAACTTTAATAAATATTTTATAATGGATTACTCTTCCAAAGTGTACAATTTGGAAATATTACCAAAAGCTTACAAAATATCCATATGATTGTGCTGAATGACATCACTTATATGAATTTATTATAAAAATATAATTCAGTTCATCAAAGACCTTTTAGAAAGATCTTCCTAATAACAGAAAATCAAAAGCAACCTGAATACTCAAAAATAGATTACTTATTTTTGCTTAATCTTGTGAGCATTAAAATCAGTATTAAAAAATGTACAAATATATACTAAGTGAAAAGCAATATTTTATTATACTTATAATATTAGAAAGATAAAACTATGTTTACAGTGGTTTAGATGGTAGAATTATGGGAAGTTTCATTTACTTTGTCTATAATCAGAAACTATATGGTAATATTGCTTATCAATGCAAACCAAATTGCATAAGAAATATACCATCTGAAAACATATGTGATATTTTGTTTTTGAAATATATGTTCCATGAGAGGAAATATTTTCATTTTCTTCATATTTGCATCCCAAGTACCTTGCACAGCACGCAGCTCATAGAAAGAGTTAAATGTTGTTTGAATGAACATAATCTATTGATGAATCAGGGATAAATAGATTCTCAGCTCACCCCTTCTGGAATTCCAGTAAGTAGCTTTACATGTTACAAAGGTGTCACCATTTCACAAATTATCCCTCCTATCTAGTGGGAGAAAAGAAATTAAAAAAAAAAATAACTATGGGCATCCAACTGTTACTTAAATTTTTGTCCTTTCAAAATGTGAAAGAAATACATTTCACTTGGTTAATTTCATTTCAGAAATGATATCTTGTGAAAAAGTTGATCTCAGTCAAGTATGAACTAAAACATGTTGACAATATTAAATCCACCAACATGAGCTTACCTCTTCCTCAGCCCTTACTAAAAACAACAGTCATAGTCTGCCCATATTTTTATGGCCTTAGATAGTAATTTGAAAAGTCTGTCCCAAGGCCATCTATCTCTGAAGATAATAAATTCTCCTTAAACCCATATCATATAATGAAATAAGCCTTCTTAAAGCACAACACACACACACACACACACACACACACACACACACACACACACACACACAATTTTCTTGAGTGGTTTGGAAGACAGATAGAAATGGTCCTTATTATCCCAGTGAAATAAAATAAATGGTATGTTGTTATTATAATACCAAGTATACGTTCAGCCAAATTAACTTGTGCCCTAGGGATTTTACTTCAAGGAATATTTTTTAATAACATTTCTCTCATTGTAATACCTTCCTTTCAAAAGCACAAGAAACTACTAAAAGCATTCATTACTTCTACAATTTGAAACACTGTCCCCAAAAACAAAAAAGAAACATGAATACAATTTATGGGAAAATGATAAGCTAAAGGAGTTTGACCTAGTTATGTCTGAAACGTCTTACCAGCCGCTCCTTATGCAATACCTGACATTGTAAAGACCAAAGCTTCTGTAGGCACAGGGGGAGCCCACCAAAGCATGATCTAAGCCAAGAAGGTGTGTATGATGAGCAAAGGCCGATGGATGAAACACACACAATACTCCAAGTTATTTTAGAAAACTATGCATCAGTGTCACCAAAGAAAGAGTCATAAGAAAGAGTTCCTGAACTGTGGTCTAGTTTAGTCACCATAGTGCAGAATAGAGTTTCCTCAGTGCCTGATTCTGTAAACTCTCTATTGCCCCCAGGGATTTCTAAGAAAGAAGGAAGAAAATCACAACTCTTGAGAAAAAGCATATCCTCTTTCTTTGATAAACTTCAATAACACAGGAGAAAAAATAAGAGATGCAATACAGTTACTATTTTCTCACCACAGTACAGATCTCTCTCTCTGCCAGACTCCTTTTAGTGTTTTCATATATTCTTAAAACCAAGAACCTGAGTCTTACCAGCTTTAGGCATAGAATCTAAATATTAAAGATTTATAGGACGTAAACTCTTCAAGAGCAAGGGAAGTGTCTTCCACATCTAATCCACCAGAGAAGCAGTTAAAATTCAAGGAACAGTATATTGTACCCTATTCCAAAACTTTTTAATTATTCATTTATTCATTCAACAAATATTTACAGGGTGTATGTATACATATATATGCTAAAAGCTGTTCTGCACTGGGGATTCAGGAGCTAAAAACAAACAAAATGCCTGCTTTTACAGATTTCACATGGTAAAATAAACAAAACAAAAAACAAAAAATAAATAAATTAGATAGTTGTTATAAGGAAGTAAGCACTATTTAAAAAAAAATAAGGAACAGATTAGATAGTCCAGGAATAGGTCCACATAAATATAGTCAACTGATCACTGACAAAGAAGCAAAAGCAACACAATGGAGCAAAAGCAGTCTTTTCAGAAAATGGTGATCAAACACCTGGACATCCATATGCAAAATCCTCTTTTTCTCTACTGGGCCCTTTTTGATTCACCTCTTGCCTTTGGATCCATTTTCTGAGCTCAAATCCCAGCACTTCTTATAGTACTTAGCCAAGGCTAGACTTACAGATTTAAATTCAGCCTCTACTTAGGTTTTCCAAACTTACTCCTCTTAGTATAATTGCTTTTTGGATCTATGCTTCTGATGCACAGATTCCCAGATTATTTTTTGGCTCTCAAATGAGGATTATGTCCACATGCCCATGTTTTTGGAAAAACATATTACATTTGTCAATATTTATTAGAGGACATAGTCTTTTGCACAAGATCCGCTAATTCTATTTATTTGAACCAGCCCAAGTTCCTTATATAGGATTCTACAAAATTCTTATTTTATAAAAGCCATTGAATAGTGAAACCACTTATCTTAAGTACAACCTGATTTTGATAGGTATTTATATCCATCAGGGAGTCTAGGTTATGCTTGACAATAAGCAGCCCCAAATTCAGTGAATTAGAACTATAACAGGCTTCCTCTATCTTGCTCTGCTGTGCATCATCCTTATTCAGGATTCTACACTGCATCTCAGTGCTTATACAATTGCCAAGACTGAAAAAAGGGACATAGCAAATCATGCACTGGACAGTAACCTCCCCCCTGCAAGTGACATCCATTATTTCCATACCCATTTCAATGATCACAGTAAATCACATGGGCACATCTAACTTCAAGGGATTCTGGGATGAGAAAGTTTGGTGAAAAGGCCTGATAAATAACCATAATATTATTTCACCACAAATTAAAAAATTAATCAGTAAAATTTTCATCATCACCCTACTCTAATACAAATAGTGGTTTCTTAGGGAATTAAGTTACCTCTAGGAACTGTATTTTTTCTGTCCATAATTTTTCTTTTCTTAGCGAAGTCTCAATAATGCCATCTGGATGTAGCCTTTTATCATCAGATGTTTTAATTTCTTGGTCATCTGTTCTGGCAAGATACAGTTTTCCTTCAGTACTTATTTTTCCTGCCCTGAGAACTGTTTGATTGTTTCTGGCATCTGTTCCTCTGCCTTCTTTTTAACACAGAGACAAGTAGAGCTTTGAGGGTTTGGCTACACCTTCAATCTGCTACAAATACATAGCTCTTGACATATTTCATTGCTACAGTCCCTGGCGTTAAAGAGTAATGCATTGACTGAGAATGGATGCCCAGAGGGTAAAAATTAATATTTCCTCATCAAACCAGAGTGCACTGCTCTGTGTTGGGGGAAAAGATACATCATTTGACCTCTGTTTTGACAGGCTCCTCCTTCAAGAAGAAAGTTTTAGAATTGAAAACACTGCTGAGGATGTGTGCACTCCAGTTCATCTTTTAGATATAAGATTTCTTAGGCTTCTCCCTTCAGCTTTAGTCTTGGATTCCATCTTAACATTTTCAGGGCTTATGATATAGTAAACATCTATTCACTACACACTCACCTTATTTCAAATATGCCTACCATCCACTCTGCCTCTTGTGTATATGTTGTTCTTTCCATGCTGTTAGTACTTTCCATTCAGTTACTTTCCATTTCCAAACCAGCCTTCTTCCACTACTACTATATACATAGATGGCAAACCAGCCCTTAGGAATTATTTAACATCATTTACCTTATCATACTTTCCATTTCCTCCCTGTATATCTACCCCACATCACAGTTTTCTATTTCAAACTAGAGGAAAACATGACAGTTTTATTTTTTAACTCCTTCTCAAGAGGATGTTTTGACTGATTTTTCCAGAGATTTGAGAGTAATTTGTAACACAGTGTAAGCACCCTGAGCCACAAATTAATCTAGTGGTTTGGCTTTGTATTTTTTATTGTTTGTATAATGGGATGAAACAGAAAAACTTCAAAACATTATTCCCAAAGAAATGTACAGTAATAGCTACAGAAAAGTGACAAAAATTCAGAGCACATATACTATGTATATGTTTTATTTTAATAACATGTTTCATCCTAATTTTTGACTGCTATTACAAGATATTTTTCAACATTTATCCCCAGAAGTGTTTGAGAACTACTAGAGAATGTCATTCCAACTTTGACTTCTGCCAGGAAAATTGTTCATCTTCTAAAAATATATGCAAAACCATTTTTATTGGCTTGTTTCTTTCCTACAACCTGACTTCATTAAAGTGTTCAATGGTGGTTGAGAATATCATCTCTGACTCCATAGCTTGAGAAGTACAACTTCCGTATCATGCAGGGCCTCATGAAGATGGAATACATCATCTTTTCATCAAGTTGTTTTCAACTATAAATAGTGTGCAGTCTCTGCCATCACACTGAACCTGCATATGGGTCTCACACGCCTTCTCGGGGTAGTATTATACCTCTTTATGAAAGAGACTGGTACAATCCATTCTCAACTGCCAGACTCTTTACTAGGGATTCCCTCTGCCTTACTATCCACATGGATCACTCTTTTTCCTTCAAGGATTTATTCAAAATTCAACATCTCAAGGACACTTCTCTGATTACGTTTTACAACTGTGAACCTTCGTTCCCACATTCCCACATAACCTGACCCATATTACCACTTTATTCATTTTCATTATACTTATCATCACGTATCAGCTCAGGTCTTTCTGGTAGCAGACAGCAAGACAAAGTTAGCAGCACAAGAAATTAATTGGAGGTATTGCCTGTGACAGATAAAAGGAGAAGGAGCAAGAGTAGGCAGAATGTAATGTGGCTCTGGCATTTGCGGGAGGAAAGGGAGCAAGAGAGAGGACTGAGCAAGAGCTTCCGACTAAAGTGCAACTCTGAGAAGTTATCCGCCAGCCCAAGAGAGAGCCCCAGAGCAAAGATGGTCTGTGACAGGAGCACTGTGATGGGCAGAACCAATAGGCCTTATTCCCTAGGACTGCCCAGTCATTGGCCGGAGCTGCCCATCCGTGGCTCTAAGACTGAGGCAAGTTCCAAGGGCACTGTTTCCAGACGTGAAGGCTCACTGCCCTTCACGTGGCAGATGGGAGATCACAGGACACATATCCAGGGCTGACACATCTTCTCAGTATTCTTGACCCTTGAAAAACATAGGGGTTAGGGGCACTGATGCATCTCCACAGGCAAAGCTCCTGGTATAACCTTTGATCGCCGAAAAATTTAATAACTAATAGCCTACTATTGACTGGAAGCTTGCTGATAACATAAACAACACAATTTATATGTTGCATATATAATATACTGTATTCTTATAATAACCTAAAGTAAATAATATGTTTTCTGAAACTGTCACAAACTTCCAAAAATTCTTCCAATATACAGGTTCAAAAAATTTGCATGTAAGTAGACCACAGTTCAAACCCATATTGCTCAAGGGTCAACTATATATATTATGGGTTTATTAAATTTTTTGTCTCTTTCCTATTTTGACCTAGTAGATGCTCAAAATATATATATTAAATAAATAAGTGAATGAATGAATAAAATGAGTCCAGTAGATAGCCATTTTTTAATTCATTAATAATATATGTCACCCCATAAAATAATGCATAAAATGATACAATACATTATGATTTATTTTTATGGTTATTTTTATTTATAAGGTTATTTTTATAAATAAAGTAAATGTTGAAGAAACTCAGAATACATTCTGAGTTTCCTTAGGACAGACATCCAACCATCATTTTTGTATTTCCACTGTCTTACACACTGCTTGATACAAACTATGTATCTTGAGAATTGTGGAAATTAATAAATGATATTTTGATATTGCAATGAAAATATCCTTTCCTTTTTAAATATGCAAGTACCGGTGGTAAATTTGCAGGCTTTTACCCCAGTAACATATTTCTTTTCATGTGTAATACAATAATGATTCACAGCTTGGGGTCTATAGTAGATCAATTGTGAAAGTCATCTCTCCAAAAGAGACATGATACTACCCCAGGAAGCTAAACCCATCTTATCTACTCATGTAATTGAAGAGCAAAAGAGCAACTTCCCTCTTAAAGGAAAATGAAATCTCTGAAGAGTAATACACTTATATAGACAAAATTTATGAAGTGGTTTAAATCATACTGTATGTGGATTACATGGTAAAGAAAGATTGCTGATGAGATTAAAGGTCTTGTACCTTTAGGCCAGCTGTGTTCAGTTAAACTGGGCTTCTTGAGAAGAGAAAATGATAACAGTAAAGAGCCTATGGGGAGGTTTAGTGATCACAGTGCCCTAAGAATTCACTGATAAATAGTGTTCTGGGCTTAACAAATAAGATAAGATTAAGAGTGGACCTGAAAACTGAATCATGTATTTATTTGCAGGCTGTGTGTTGGGGAGTTCAGCAGTACAGAGGTCTGCGTGTAGGAACAGCTTGCCAAACACAAATGGTACTGAGAACACAAGACTCTCAAACTCCAGGGACTAATAGGGAAATCATCACCATAAGAAAAGAGTAAACTAATCACTCCTAAAGTACACTGTGTTCCTTTTATGTTGAATTGTGAAGAAACTGGAAATTTTATAATCCATACCTATAACTCTTTCTTAAAATAAATAAAAAACACTCATATGAAGTTTTCCCTCAAAACTGAAGGCAAAATAAGGTTATTTTAATTCAGATTATTTGCATTTAATAATGACTTTGGCTATTAGAGAGCCTAAAAATGGAAAATATCTTCCCTCATTAAATGAATTTTTTCTCAAGATACTTTTAATATACTATTTAAAGAACACAACTTCAATTTTTATCTTTGTCTACCATGAATAATAGTACCAGCAGAATTCAGTTCCATCTCTGCCTCAGGCACATTGCAAATTTGAAGTTCTTGCAATTTTTCTTTCTCTTTAAGTTAAAAATGAACTTGAAATGTCATAAGAATTTCAAACTTGGATAGAAAGTGCCCAGCCCAGCACCTATGATGCCACTATGTCTTATGTAAGATTCATCTGCAGAAATCACGCACCTGATCTCTACAGATCTGTGACTTAAAAGAGTACACTTTAAAAGAATAAAAAGCATTAATTAAATTAAGCAGAATCACAGAAAGTCTTCTGCACTCATTTGTTTATATAAATTTAATCAACCATCATCTGGGGGAGAAAAAGATAATAGAAGAGGATAAAAAATATCCACAATAGTACATATATTAGTTGAAAACTCTTGTTATCATAAATATTTTATTCTGGTATTTTTGAAATAACCAAAAAGTTAACTGCACAGGAAATATTTATGTTTAAAATGTTACCATTAGGTTAACATTTTACTGAAAATTCACAAAAATCAACAAGAAATATCTAGAATTCCCATTATAAATGGGCAAAAGACATTGATCCAAAGTAAGAAATACAGATTAAAATAAGTTTGTAGGTTATCTTTAGTATCACCATAGTCATATAAATGGAAGTGAGAGCAGTTACGGTATCATAGTTTGCTAACATAATTAGGAATAGTCAAAACTCTGGGCCCAAAAGTCAAGTGACAGTAAATACTAGATAAAACCACTTATTTTGTAGACAACCATGTGGAAAATGCAGCAAACTATATTGTATCTATGCTAAGGAAAATAACTATAGTTTTCAAAGTATACATAATAGATGGAAGACAAGACTGGATTTGGAAAAAAGAAAAATATCAAATGGTTATAATGGTTGTTTTAGGATGGTAGAATTAAGAGGATTTTTTCTATTGGTTCTAGTTTCACCCTCTACTTTTAAAATGTTTTAAAGGTTTCATAATTTTAAAATGATGATTATATAAAATTTTAAGACATGAATATATTTGTGATTTAATATTAACTAAAAAGCATAATTTGAAGTTTGCAAAAATATGGACAAGGGAGGTAGAGTATTTAAAGAATAGATAAGAAGTGTTATTAGGACTTTGGAAACAAGAGTTTTCTTATTTTTAACTGACTTTATTTTTTGTTGTAACATCTTTTGAGCAAGAAATGACATTGATAAATATGTGTTTCCCAGGTGCTAAATTTTTATATGATTTGTTGACAAGCGTAAATGTTTTTTTTTTAATAGACTCATCCAAATCCTGTCGTAAGTGTAGCTTTTGTTTGTTAGTGTTACTTGACCCTGTAAGGAGTAATTATTTTTAATTTTATAGATTTCACTATTCCACATGCCTTTCACTTTCGTGTCATGGAGAGGTTTCTCTCTCTCCAAACTGAGGTTTCTCTGTTTAAATGGCATATTTTTCAGGAAAGTGAAAGGTTTACATTCTTTAGCAAAGTTGTACTGTTTTAAAAGAAGCAAACATAGTGCAGAAAGATTGAATTCAAAAATGCTGATTCACTAATATCTGAGGCAAAAATAAAGCCTGTACTAGATGCTAGCTGCTGCTTTTGTGTAATATTTATTACATCACAATTTCAAACATTTCAGTTACTTAACAGAAACAGTAGAAACAAGAAACATTTACTGAGCTTCTGTGCCTGGCAGTTTTTCAACCAGTTTCACATTTAGTCCTCATCCCAACCTATGAGGTGAGTCTTTTATTATTCTCATTTCATGTATGAAGAACTTCATCTTCAACATATTTAATAATTTGTCCCAGAACGTGCAGGAGATGAGCAGAGGACCAGAAGGTGTAACCCTAGTCAGTTTGACCCTGGAGCTGGAGGCCAACCTAAAACTTCCTTCTGATGCTGTTTCTGCCTCTTCCCTTCGCCTGTGTCTGTGTCCGGCATGCTTCATCCAGTCCATCAGTAACTATTGTTCAGGAGGAAGAGCTCTCCTCTACCCTTCAAGGTTTTTCTTGCTGGTCTAAGAATCAAATTTACATGAAACTAATAGGATGAAAAACCAATGTTTAATTGCATGTATTTGGAGGCCCAGCAATGAAGTTAAGACCCAAAGAAATGACCAAGACATGCAGTTTTCATACATTTTAGGCAAAGAAACAGAAATCTGTGAGGAACTGACAGGACAAAGAACATAAATTTGGGTGTTTCAATTAGTAAAGAATTCTAAACAGCATTTCGGCTGCAGTAGTAAATTAGTAAAAAGTAACAAGGTTTGTTCATGTAGGTTTCTTTGGCCTTGAGTTCCCCGCTCTGATGGTAAGAGTGTCGCTCCACTTCCTGGTGCAGGGAGGGCAGTTTCCCAGATTTACTTCCTTGTTGCAAGGCAAGGGGGACAGAGGTGGGTCATAGAATCCTTTATACTTCTGCTGTTTCTCCAGTTGTTTTAATTCAAAGTAATCAGTATGCGCAAGTGGCGTATTTGGGGGCAGCCAGCCCTTGGTTCCTACAAGTACCCTCAAAAGAGCACCCACTCACTCCTCCAAGAATCATTAGTGAGCATCTTAAAGTGAAAGCTCCTTTTTCATCAGTCTTGTGGTCACTTGTGACTTGAAAAATTCTGATGGGGGAGAGATTTGTAAGTGTCTTCTCTTTCCTGTTTACGTCTCTGTCTGGCTTCCCCCTTCATTGACTAACTCGGGATCTGACCCCTTAGGGTCAAGCACTGGGGGAGAGAGGATTTTAGGGGACTAGTGCTGCCAGGTCTATGACAGTGATCTCTGGGCTCGGCAGATGTGCAGGTCAAGGTCCCTCAAGTGCTGGGGGAGTTTCTCAGTTTCCCCTCTGGGAGCTTCCTTTGCAGTTAGCAGAAAGCAGTGGTCCCTCCTCTACTGGCTGCTTTCTGCTTCCGTCTTAGCCACGGGGCTTCTGGCAATTCCTTTGTGGCTTACGCCCCAGAAGGTGCCTCAGTGCGAGCTCAGAAAACACAGACATTCCCTCCGCCAGCAGCAGAAGCCAACTGCACACAGTGTGGCCTGAGTCTTTTCCTTCTCTCTCTTGCAGATGTAGACACACCTCCCACTGCAGTCCTTAGGCTCCCTGAACCCAGGTAACACGCCCGCGCGCGCGCGCGCACACACACACACACACACACACGCACACACACACACGCACACACACACACACACACACACACACACACACACACACACACACACACACTCCTGTCCAAGGGATTTTCCTCACTGTGTCTCTCGGCCTTAGAGGGGAAACGCCTCTTTTGTTTCCCCGCGCTGCGGGGTGAGAGAGGCAGCCCGAGGGAGGGGCGCACAGCGTTTAACAGCTCTGCAAAGAATTCTGTTACTGAGGGTTCCTTTTAATGCTTTTAATACTAGTGTTTGGTAACCTCTAACATGGGCCCTTCCTGAGGACTCTGTCCCGATTGTATTGTTCTTGCCTTGGTTACCTGAGATACTAAGATTCCCATTTTAACAATTTAATGCATACCACAACCTATTTCTTTCCAGTAACTCTCTCCTGTACAGTATCAGTTTGCTGTTTGATCCAAGGTCCTGACATTTCCACTCTCACTTGGAATTGACAGCACAAAGGTGGGCTTTTATTCTGATGTATTCCTGATACCTGGACCAGTACTTACTACATTCTCAGTAAATGTTGGAATAAAAGAATGACTCCTTCACAGCAACAAAAGGGGGGTTAACCCACTTTCCCTTTGCCGATCTCCTCTAACCTTCAGCTTTTGTCTTTTATATCCTGATTGATGGTCTCAAACATCTGTTTGTAAATACTAAAATGCTGAGTTTATTAATGAATAGGCTCAATGTTCTACACTGTCTTTGAGAAAGGTTGAAGAAAGAGATTTCTATACAATCACAGCTGTCCAGAAATGGAAATTATGCTTTCATTGCCAGTCACCTATTACTAGATAGCATCAAGCAGAATTTAATAATCATACACTGACTTTATTTTAGAACTAAATGATTCCATAAGACAATAAAAGTATTACTCATTTTTTATAGTCATCTCAACTGGATTGAGAAACAAATTAATGCATTATATGATAATCAGCCTTAAAAATGGCCTCCAGTAATTCCTGCTCCCTGATATTCATTCCTTTCCTTATGCAATGTGGGTGGGCCTAATAACCCTCTCCAAGGAATAGGATATGACAAAAATGATGGATGTCAGTTCTGAGGTTAGGTCACAAAAAGAATGGGGCTTCCATCTCAATCTCTCTTGTTCTTGCTTGCCCATTCTGAGGGAAGCCACGTGCCATGTTGTGAGCTGCGTAAGCAGAGAATTACATGTCAAGAAATTAAGGGTGGTCTCTGGGTAAGAGTAAGCAAGGAGCAGAAGTACTCTGTCCAATAGCCTATGAGTCCTAAATGCTGCCAAACACCAAGTGAGCGAATTCAGAAGCAAATCCTACTGCCCCACCCATGTCCCACTAATGGAGCCTTCAGACTACCCCACACCTTGACTTCAATTCCACAAGAGGCCCAGGATAAAAGATGCCCAGATTCCCAAGAAATTGTGAGATAGTAAATGTTTTGGTTTTTTTCACATAGCCATCACCAGATCAAGATATCAAATATTCTCACTAATTTTTTTCCTCCTTCACCTTTTCACCCAGCCCTCATCCATTCCCTATGGCAACCAACAGTCTGTTTATTTAAGAAGTAATATTTTGATGTAATTTGCTACACAGAAATAAAAATTAATAAACCTTCATACATAAGGATATAAATAGTCATCCACATATTTTGCTTGTCAATATAGCATATACATTTCCTTTCTAATTTATTAATATTTATATTGCAATAAGGGTTGAAAAAGAAAGTATTTCTTATTTAGTTTTCAGGTTACCAGAAGCCTGTTTTAAATAGAATACCCAATTAAATGAGTATCTTGGATAATAGATTAAGTCAACAAAGGATTCGAAATACTAATAGTTCCTTAAATGCATCTAGTGTTCTGTAGTCTAAAAAGATTTTCACATGTAGTATTTCTCTAACTCTTTAATATTTCTGTAATTAGATATTAAGTTTATTACTTTCTGTGAGAACAATATTCAAAGATTGTGATCTCGTGCTTATGTGAGTCACACATTTTATTTGTATACCTGGGCAGCCCTGCACCCCACATTTATCCAATAAATTCTTCCTCTTGCTTCAAAACCCAGTTGTATTCTATTTTCCTCCTGATTCATCCCCTAACTCCCACAAAATTGATTTGTCCCCTCTCTCCCATCATCTTCATGCATATATTTCAGTTAGAGTTTTCACAGTATCATAATTGTCTTTGCAATTAAGTAGAACTTTCTTCACTGAATGTAAACTTCTAGTAGGCAAGAGTGTTATTCTTTTCCTATAGTCAATGTACATTACACCTGATATAAAGCAGGTGCTTAATAAATTATTCTTCATAACTGAACAAGGTATTAAATTACATATTCTAAAAGGGAGATATTGCTGCAAAGAGGGAAAAATTGACTCTTGAGGAGATGGTCAGAAAGACCTTATATGTTACATATTCAATCTGCAATTATGTATGCAGGACATAAACAGATTACAATATATCTGTGAAGTTTAAACTTCAATGGGTATGAGCTAAGCAGGAAAAAATTTCTAACAAGTCTCCTTAGAAGGGTGATAATGAAAAAATAATTGAAAAACCTTTTTACTATTAATTAATGACTTAACTGTATTAAATGAGTTGCATAAAGTTAGAGAGGCAAGATTTATAAACAAATTTTCGGATTGAGGTCAGTGTTCTTTCTTTGGTGCCCCAGCCACTTCAGCAGTTAAAAGAAAAAATGAGAGAGAAATTTTACAGAAATATCTTCCCTGAAAACTAAGATAATAGAAAAGCTACACTTACACAAAGATATTTCTGTATATAGCAATCCAGGCCTATTTAAAGAAAGAAGATCAATCACAAATGAATAGTCTAAATTCACAATTATTGAAAATGGGAACAGAAGAACAAATGAGGCCCAAAGTCAGTAGAAGGAGGGACATAATAAAGATCAGAGAAGAAATAAATAGAATTGAAAAGAGTAAAACAATAGAAAAATTAATGAAACCAAGAGCTGGTTCTTTGAGAAAATAAACAAATAGATAAACCCCTAGCCAGACTTACCAGGAGAAAATGAGAATCTACACACATAAATAGAATCAGAAATGACAATGGAAAAATCACTACAGACACCACAGATATACAAAGAATTATTAAAGAATACTATGAAAAACTATATGCTAACAAACTGGATAACCTAGAAGAAATGGACAACTTTCTAGAAAAATACAACCTTCCAAGACTGACCCAGGAAAAAACAGAAAATCTAAACAGACCAATTATGAGCAATGAAATTGAACCAGTAAACAAAAATCTACCTAAGAACAAAATCTCCAGACCAGATGGATTCATCTCTGAATTTTATCAGACATTTAGAGACGACATAATAACCATTTCCCTTAAAGTTTTCCAAAAAAAAGGAGAGAATACTTCCAAACACATTCTATGAAGCCAGCATCACTCTAATACCAAAACCAGGCAAAGACACCACAAAAAAGAAAACTACAAACCAGTATTGCTGATGATCATAGATACAAAAATACTCAACAAAATATTAACAAAACGAATTGAAAAATACATCAAGAGGATCATACACCACAATGAAGTGGGATTCATCCTAGGGATGCAAGGATGGTACAAAATTCGAAATTCCATCTACGTCATCCATCACATCAACAAAAAGAAAGACAAAAACCACATAATCATCTCCATAGGTGCTGAAAAAGCATTCCACAGAATTCAACATCCATTCATGATAGAAACTCTCAATAAGATGGGTATAGAGGGCAAGTACTTCAACATAATAAAGGCCATATATGATAAACCCACAGCCAACATCACACTTAGCAGTGAGAATCTGAAACTTTTTCCTCTAAGGTCAGGAGAAGAGACAGGGATGCCCCCTCTCCCCACTTTTATTCAACATAGTACTGGAGGTCCTAGTGACAGCAATCAGACAACACAAAGAAATAGAAGGCATCTAGATTGAAAAGGTGGAAGTCACACTGTCACTGTTTGCAGATGACATGATATTTTACATTAAAAAGCCCTAAAGAATCCACTCCAAAACTACTAGAACTAATATGTGAATTCAGAAAAGTTTCAAGATACAAAATTAATACACAGAAATCTGTTTCATTCCTATACACTAATGATGAAGTAGCAGAAAGAGAAATCAGGAAAACAATTCCATTCACAGTTGCATCAAAAAAAATAAAATACCTAGCAATAAACCTGGCCAAGGAAGTGAAAGACCTATACCCTGAAAACTACAAGACACTCTTAAGAGAAATTAAAGAGGACACTGACAAATGGAAATTCATCCCATGCTCTTGGGTAAAGAGAATTAATATTGTCAAAAGGCCATCCTGCCTAAAGCAATCTACAGATTCAATGCAATTCCTATCAAAATATGATAGCATTCTTCAACAAACTGGAACAAATAGTTCTAAAATTCATATCGAATCACAAAAGACCCCGAATAGCCAAAGCATTCCTGAGAGGAAAGAATACAGCAGGGGGGGTCTTGTTTCCCAACTTCAAGCTCTATTACAAAGCCACAGTAATCAAGACAATTTGGTACTGGCACAAGAACAGACCCATAGACCAGTGGAACAGACTAAAGAGCCCATATATACACCCAAGCATATATGGTCAATTAATATATGATAATGGAGAAATACAATGGGGAAATGACAGCCTCTTCAACAGCTGGTGTTGGCAAAACTGGACAGCTAAATGCAAGAGAATGAAACTGAATTACTGCCTAACTTCATACACAGAAGTAGATTGAAATGGATCAAAGACCTGAATGTAAGTCATGAAACCATAAAACTCTTAGAAGAAAACATAGTCAAGCTCTCCTGAATATAAACATGAGGAACTTCTTCATGAACATATCTCTACAGGCAAGGGAAACAAAAGCAAAAATGAACAAGTGGGACTACATCAAACAAAAAAGCTTCTGCACAGCAAAGGACACCATCAGTAGAACAAAAAGGCATCCTACTGTATGGGAGAATATATTCATAAATGACATATCTGAAAAGGGGTTGACATCCAAAATATACAAAGAGCTCACTCACCTCAACAAACAAAAAGCAAATAAGCCAATTAAAAAATGGGCAGAGGAACTGAACAGACAGTTCTCCAAAGAAGAAATTCAAATGGCCAACAAGCACGTGAAAAGATGCTCCACATCACTAATCATCAGAGAAATGCAAATTAAAACCACAATGAGATATCATCTCACACCAGTTAGGATGGCAAACATCCAAAAGAGAAACAACAAATGTTGGCCAGGATGTGGAGAAAGGGAAACTTCCTACACTCTGGTGGGAATGTAAATTACTTCAACCACTGTGGAAAGCAGTATGGAGGTTCCTCAGAAAACTCAAAATAGAGATACCATTTGACCCAGGAATTCCACTCCTAGGAATTTACCCTAAGAATGCAGGAGCCCAGTTTCAAAGAGACATATTCACCTCTAGGTTTATCACCACACTATATGCAATAGCCAAGAAACGGAAGCAACCTAAGTGTCCATCAGTAGATGAGTGTATAAAGAAGATGTGGTACATATACACAATGGAATTTTATTCAACCATAAGAAGAAAACAAATCCTACCATTTGTAACAACATGGATGTAGCTAGAGAGTATTATGCTCAGTGAAATAAACCAGGCAGAGAAAGACAAGTACTGAAAGATTTCACTCATCTGTGGAGTATAAGAAAAAGCAAAACTGAAGGAACAAAACAGCAGCAGACTCACAGAATCCAAGAATGGACTAACAGCCACCAAAAAGAAAGGGACTGGGGAGGATGGTTGGGAAGGGAGGGATAAGGGGAATAAAGCACTTTACGATTAGCACACCTAGTGTGGAGGGGGGGGTCACAGGGAAGGAAATATAGCCTAGAGAAGACAAGTAGTGACTCTATAGCATCTTACTACACTGATGGATAGTGACTGTAATGGGGTATGTGGTGGGGACTTGATAACAGAGAGAATCTAGTAACCACAGTGTTGCTCTTGTAATTGTATATTAATGGTACCAAAATTTTTAAAAAGTTATTTCTGCGTATTTCATTTTATTTTTATTTGGTTTCACTAGTTAAAGCATCATTCAGAATTTACCAACACATTTATACATTGCAAACACACATATGCACATGCATGTAAACACATATACACACATGCACATATACACATACATATATATACACATATCCATAAACACATGCCCTTATGACTTGGCTATTTCACTTTACATGACAAGCAAACTCATATAAAGTTTATCTGTTTTTATTCATTTATTTATACCTTTATATTTTTATAAACACAGTTTTTAACACAGTCATATGGGCCCAGGTTTGCAGATACATTTTTTACTATGTAGGGAAATGACAATGGTAGTTATTTTATTTGCTCCATCGAAGTGAGCTTCTGCTGAGTATTTCTGGCCCATTAACAATCACCTACAGTTCACAGGGCAAACAGATACACTTCTGTCAAGCTGTGTTAACACTTACCTTTGCCTTTTTGAGTCACTCTATGACTAAAAATCAATTGGTAGAACTGCACTACAGCTGCCTATCATCCATCTGAATCAGTCTCATTACGACCATTTGTCAAAACTGGCACCAAATACCTTAGGAAACTTGTCAAAATAATGGTAATGGCTGTTCAACATTGAGGGTACAAGATATGTGGGCAGCAGTCCCTGTCAAAAAAATCAACACTACTGATATCTATTGAGAATTATTATTTGCAGAAAGGAGAGCTGTATTTTACTATCTGGACTCTAAAAATGCATGTGATCTTGACTAACCAGTGAGGGAAAACACAGATCCAATTTATAGGAGTTGGAGCCTCAGCCTATTTCTGCAAAGCACAATGAATTTGCAGGTTTATGAGAACTTAAATTATTCCCTTTTAAGCTACAACAGATTAAACAATAATAACTAAACTTAATAAGGCAATTCTTGGGCAGTTCTAAACATCCGGTGAAGGTTTATACTTCTGTGCACATTGTTAATGATTGGTATATTTGAGCAAAAGAATCATTTTCACTAAATATATCTGTTTTTTCCTTTCCTATGAAATGACATATTCTCCCTGAAAAACTCAGAAATCAGTATTATCTCATTGTAATACTCTAAGCAGTTCTTGCGGGTGACTAAAAAGACATGTAGGGAATTCAAGAAAAAAGTGAAAATCAGTGTGCTAAGTATTTCAGGATCACAGACTTGTGCAAGACAGCACAGCTCAGTGTCACTTTTCACAGTAAATCCCAGTTTATTAACATCACTCCTTTTCCACTCATACAAGCCTGCTGTCAGAGATGAAGCCAGGTTCAAATATATACTCTGGGTTATGGGGTAGCATAAAACTTCAAAAATATTAACCAATGTGCAGCAAAGGAAAAAGATGGTGGTGTGAGGAGTGAAGCAGAAATCTCGAAAAATCACATAAAATACGAAAAAACAGCAAATACAACTAATCCTGAAAGAGTGACCTGAAGACTGCAATACAGACTGCCTTCATCTGGGGAAAAGAGAAGACCTCATAAAAAAGGGTTAAGTAGCAAAGCCATGACCTGGTGAGATCCAAGCACTCCCCGCACCCCAGCTCACAGGTGGAAGGAAAAGAAATGGAGCTAGACGAAGTAGGAGCTCAGGAGCGCTGGACACTCACCCCTGGAGATCTGCTTCAGGAGCATGAACCCACATTACATGGTGTTTTGGAGATTAGTGGGGTTGGAAAGCAAAGACAGAGAGAATAATCAGAGAGCCTGAGATTCCAGCCTCTTGTGGAAAACAGGTATGCACAGCTAGCCCCCCTGGCAGGCACTTTGAAAGCCCTCCCAACAATGAAAGGGCTGCTAAAGGGGCAAAAATTACACAGAGCTCACTGCTCAGTAGAACATGCAGGTGGACAAAATCATCCCAGTACTCTCAGCCCAGCAGGCTGAGAACTCTCAGGAGCTTCAGATGCCATCCCCCAGCTGGAAGCACAGCCCCGAGGCCATCCAAGCCATACATAGACAGCTTCTCCTTTCTCCCACAGACACTGGTTAAGCTCATCTGCAACACCCCCCCAACCATTGCTGCAGTTGCTCAGCAGCTCCAGAAGGCAGAGCTTCTGGGCACTAGAGGGCAATGTCTACATAAAATTATTTTTCCATAGGAAATACTTAAATGAAATTGCAAAAGAATTGAGTACAAACAAAGGTGCAGGAAAAATTGCCAGAAAAAAAGGCTCAGTGAAATGGAAATAACCATAGGGAGGACATCAAGAAAGAGAAAGAAATTTTGAAAAATACAGTGTCTGAAATGAAACACACAATGGAGAGGTTTAAAAGTAGATTAGATGAGGTAGAGGAGATGGTAAATGAAATAGAAATTAGAGAACAAGAAAATAAAGAAGCTGAGGCACAGAGAGAAAAAAAGGATCTCTGGATATGAAAGAATATTAGAGAATCCAAATGGAACAATAATTACATTAAAGGGGTGCTAGAAGAATAAGAGAGAGAAAAAGGGATAGAAAGTCTCTTTGAGGAAATAATTGCTAAAAACTTCCCCAGTTTGGAGAAAGAAATAGTCTCTCAGACCATGGAAGTCCACAGATCTCCCAACATGAGGGGGACACTAAGAAGACAACAACAAGACATATAACAATTAAAGTGGCAAAGATCAAGGACAAGAACAGAGTATTAAAAGCAGCCAGAGAGAGAAAAAAGATCACATACAAAGGAAAACCCATCAGGCTATCATCAGACTTCTCAGCAGAAATCTTATGGCCATAAGGGAGTGGCATGATATATTTAATGCAGTGAAACAGAAGGGACTCAAACTAAGAATACTCTACCCAGCAAGATTATTATTTAAATTTTAAGCAGGAATTAAACAATTCTCAAATAACTTAAAGTTGCGGGCATTCACCACCCACAAACCATCTCTACAGTGTATCTTAAAAGGACTGCTATAGATGGAAGTGTTCCTAAGGATAAATAGCTGTCACCAGAGAAAATAAAACCACAGTAAAGGAAGTAGACCAATTAATTACCAAGCAAATGCAAAATTTAATCAACTACCCACAAAGTCAGTCAAGGGATACATAAATAGTACAGAATATGGCACCTAACATATAAAGAGTGGAGGAGGAAGAAAAAGGGGAGGGGAATCTTCAGATTGTGCTTAAAAAATAGTATAATAAGCGAGTTAAGATAGTTAGATAGTAAGGAAGCTGCCTTTGGTAATGACAAATCTAAAGCCTGCAATGACAATGAGTACATATCTATCAAGTCACTGTAAATGTAAATGGTCTCAATGTACCAATCGAAAGACATAGAGTTACAGAATGGATAAAAAGAAAACAAGACCAATCTATATGCTGCCTACTACAAGAGACTCATTTCAAACCCAAAGACATATACAGACTAAAAGTGAGGGATGGAAAAACATATTTCATACAAACAATAGGAAGAAAAAAGCAAGATTTGCAGTACTTATATCAGACAAATCAATTTTGAAACAAAGAAAGTAACAAGAGACAAAGAATGACATTACATAATGATAAAGGGTCAGTCCAACAAGAGGATATAATCATGATATCTATGCACTCAATATATGAGCACTTAAATATGTGAAAAAAATACTAACAGAATTAAAGGGGGAAATAGAACGCAATGGATTCATTTTAGGAGACTCTAACGCACCACTCACTCCAAAAGGCAGAACAACCAAACGGAAAATAAGTAAGGAGACAGAGGTACTGAACAACACATTAGAACAAATGGACCTAATAGACATCTACAGAAAACTCCACCCCAAATCAGCAGGATACACATTCTTCTCAAGTGTATACAAAATGTTATCCAGAATAGATCACATAATTAGGCCACAAAAGAGCCTCAGTAAATTCAAAAAGTTTGAAATTGTGCCAACCAGCTTCTCAGATGACACAAGGTAAGAAACAAGAAATGAATTATACAAAGAAAACAAAACAGCCCACAAACACATGGAGGCATAACAACATGCTCCTAAATAACCAATGGACAAATGACCAACTTATTTGTTTGATTTTGAAACAAAGAAAGTAACAAGAGACAAAGAATGACATTACATAATGATAAAGGGTCAGTCCAACAAGAGGATATAATCAAACAGATATCAAACAACATATGGAGACAAATGAAAACAACAACTCAACAGCCTAAAACCTGTGGGATACAGCAAAGGCAGTTCTACAGGCTTACCTCAAGAAAGAACAGTCCCAAATGAAGAGTTTAAACTCACAATAAATGAAACTAGAAAAAGAAGAACAAATGAGAGCCAAAATCAGTAGAAAGAGGGACATAATAAAGATCAGAGCAGAAATAAATAAAACTGAGATGAATAAAACAGTAGAGAGAATCAATGAAACCAGGAGCCGGTTCTTGAGTAAATATCACACAAAATAGGTAAACCCCTACCCAAACATACCAAGAAAAAAAGAGAGTGTGCACACTGAAACAGAATCAGAAATGAGAAAGGAAAAAAATCACTACAGACACCATGGAAATACAAAGAATTATTAGAGAATTCTATGAAAAAAATTATATGCCAACAAATTGGTAACCTAGAAGAAATGGACAACTTTCTGGAAAAATAAAACCTTCTAAGACTGACCCCGAAGAGGCAGAAAACCTGAACAGACCAATTACCAGCAATGAACTTGAACTGGTTATCAAAAAAGTACCTAAGAACAAATCACCAGTACCAGATGCTTCACTGCTGAATTTTATCAAACATTTAAGGAAGAACTATACCCATCCTCCTTAAAGATTTCCAAAAAGTAGAAGAGGAGGGAATACTTCCAAACTCATTCTATGAGGCCAGCATCACTCTAATACCAAAACCAAAGACACCACACAAGAAAAAAAGAAAACTTCAGAACAATATAACTGATGATCATAGATGAAAATATCCTCAACAAAATATCAGCAAACTGAATTCAAAAATATATCAAGAGGATCGTACACCATGATCAAGTGGGATTCATCCCAGGAATGCAAGGATGGTACAACATTCAAAAATCCATCAACATCATCCATCATATCAACAAAAAGAATGACAAAAACCACATAATCATCTCCATAGATGCTGAAAAAGCATTTGACAAAATTCAACATCCATTCATGATAAAAACTCTAAACAAAAAGAGGGCAAACACCTCAACATAATAAAGGCCATATATGACAGACCCACATCCAACATCATACTTAATAGCAAAAAATTAAAAGCTTTTCCCCTAAGATTGAGAACAAGACAAGGTTGCCCATTCTCACCACTTTTATTCTATATAGTACTGGAGGTCCTAGCCATGGCAAACAGACAACACAAAGAAATAAAAGGCATCCAGATTGGAAAGGGAGAAGTTAAACTGTCACAGTTTGCAGATGACATGATATTGTACATAGAAAACCCTAAAGAATCCAACAGAAATCTCCTAGAACTAATTACTGAATTCCACAGTAGCAGGATGCAAAATTAATACACAAAAATCTGTTGCATTCCTATATACTAAGAATAAGCTAGCATAGAGAGAACTCGTGAAAACAGCTCCATTCACAATTGCATCAGAAAGAATAAAATACCTAGGAATATATCTTACCACAGAGGTGAAAGACCTATACTCTGTAAACTACAAGACACTCATGAGAGAAATTAAAGAAGTCACCAATAAATGGAAATCTATCCCAAGCTCATGGATAGGAAGAATTAATATTGTCAAAATTGCCATCTTGCCTAAAGCAATATACAGATTCAATGCAATCCCTATTAAAATACCAAGAGCATTCTTCAACAAACTAAAAGAAATAGTTCACACAATGGCACAGAGGGTCTTAAAGCCCAGTGTGGGGCAACATTGGTCAGTTGAGGGATCTCCTTGAACTGAAAGGAATGCAGAAAAAGTTACATGTTTATGAGAATAGAAAAGAAGAAAAATACAGTAGTGACCTGCATGGACCAGTGTTCATAAGCTAGATGGGATAATGGGTGTCCAAAGGATTTAGGGAAGGACACATGATTATAGAGGACTGAATGGCCCATCTGCACTCCTTACCTGTCCCTGTCCTCCTTCTTTGCCTATCACCAACCCATCTTTTCTTTCCTTCCTTTGCCATGAGCAAACCCCTGGGCTCTTCCCTCTCTTATTCAGTCCCCAGTGTGAAGTGAGAGTATCAGATCCAAATGATCTCATGCATAGCACTGTTCTGTGCTGTTATACAAGTTAACTGGCATCCTCCCCTCCATTGGACACCTTCTTCCCCACTTGCTGCAGTGACTTCAAAAGGCAAAAAAAAAAAAAAAAAATTAGCTGAGCAGTGCTTTTTAGACATGTTTTTTGTCTAAATCTTAACCTCCATCACAAGAGCTATAACCAAAGTGAGAGAGTTTAGGGGTAAAAACATAAATGTTTTCATTTGAAACTTCTCTTGAATAGCTTATGCACACTTCTTTGGTGGGGGTGGGGAGGAACTTAAGGCACCCATCTTACTGAGGAAACAAGACCATTTTGCCTAATAATGGGGAAAAGATCTTTGTGACTTAAAACAAATATTATTATAACTTGTAGATAACATGAGCTTCCAGCAGCCACTTTATGCATTTTATATTTTGCATAGAGATGTTTATTTGCTGATCAGCAAGATAGAATAAGTTTCCTTCCAATCCCATTATTGAGTCCCATGGCATAATTTGTATTTTAACAAGTTTTCCAGGTAAACATAATTTTATTTGTTTCTAATTTTAAAAAAAATAGTTTGCTTAGCATTATTAAAATCTTCAAGAAAGAGTGGGTAGCTTCTGGGCTATGAAAAATCAGAACTTTTTCAGTCTTTGGTCAGTCAGAGGATAGTAAACTTGGGAGGCAAGGAGATGTGCAGAGAGCATGGGAAACAGGTGTCAAAAGCAAGATGACAGGCCCCAAATGGAGTCACTTTATGCTGAGCCCCATGTCCCCAAACTGAGACTTAATTAGTTTGGCTCGCCCAAAAATGGATCGCAGATTAATCAATCAGGAATGATCAGCAATAGTTCGGCAATCTGCTTGACAGACCCCACCCGACCCTGAAGGAAAGTAACCTTGCAATAACCAACCTGGTTTTAGTCTGGTATAAATTCTTTGTTCCCATTCCCTTCTGCCTATAGAAACCTTTCATTTTGTACAGGTCCCCAGAGCTCCCTTCTATTTGCTAGACTGGATACAGCCCAATTCAAATCTATTTTTGCTCAAATAAACTCCTAAAATTTTCAATATGCCTCAGTTTATCTTTTAACACTGGGAGGCCACTCTCTTGCAGCATATTGCTCAAGAGAAAGAATTGGGGCCATACCAATCCTGGTTTGACCCTCATGTCTGGCCCTTAAGAACTCTGTGAACTTGAGGAAGCTAATTACAGTTCAGTGAGCACACACTGATGCTGACCTAACTCTTATTGCCAACATACACAACTTCTTTTAAAAGCTGAACATCACTTTCTATCAAATTTCTGTTGTATTGTCATTAAGACTAATATTTTCCATATTTTCTAGGCGTCAGGCATTATTTTAAGCAATTCACAAACATTTTCTCATTTAAAACTCACAAAACCTGTCATATTTATACTTCACTCTTGAGGAAACTGAGTCACTGAGAGGTAAAATAAAATGTCCAACGTCTCAGAACCAATAGATGATAAAATTAGGATTTAAACCTAGGTAGTCAGACTAAGGGGTGTGCCTTCAGAACCATGTCATTATAATGCCCTGGTACTTTGCATCTTTGTTAACGCATTTTACTCTGTGTTAGATTAAATATTTGCTCCAGAAGTGATTTTTGAAAGCCTGGTCCACTTCTAAGCTCAGCTAATGCTAAATAAACACTTTCGAAAGCAAATAGTGTGAGCTTATTGTGCCTTTTCAGGCCACTGAAACAATTCCAGTTTAAGAGATAGCTCTGCAGACAAACACATGAACAATGAGTGGTAGAGAATCCCCTCCCAAACCTTGCCGGCTGATTTAATGGCATGTTTAGGTTTCAGTGGATCTCTGATTTTATTTGGCTTTTAATAGTCCATCTGGAGGAATGATGTTCAAACGCTTTCAAATAAATTTTTGTAATATACATATGTAGATAAGCAAATGACCTCACTAATTCTTAATTTTCTTATTTGCTGCTATCACCCACTACCTTCCTTCAAAAATAGTTAAGGAAGCAAAGTTTTTTTTATGTCAAAAAAGTTGTTTTATTTTTATAACCTTTACAATATTTGCACAATTTGATATTTGTTTCACATAAGTATTATCATATATTATGATCAATATGGCCTCTGACAATGTAATCAAAGTTGTAATTTTATATTAAGGCAGTTTAATTCATAATATTTGTTATTTTTTGAATTGTACTTTCTACTTGTTCTTAAGCTTTGTGCAATATTGTCTTAATGCCCATCAACAAAAAAGTGAATTAAAAAATTGTGTTATATCCATATAACAAAGTGCCACTAATAATTAGAAAAAGGAATGGACTACCAACTGGCACAAGAACATGTATAAGTTTCAGAAACATTTAATGAAATATTTTCATTTACTAAAAGAAAATTATTACACATATACAAGGTATGATCTCTTCATAGGACTTCCAAGAATATAATGATGGAAGTCAGAAATGGTACTTCAGTGGGTGGAGGAAATTGACTGCAAGAACACAGAGATTTCTTCAAGAGATAAAAATGTTCTTTATGTTATTTTTGGTGGTGGTTACATGGATGTAACCAACTATCATTTTTAGGGAAACAAATTTTAACATTGGTGCTTTTTTATTATTTATGTTTCTTTACCACAACAAAAATAAATAAATCAAAAGTAGATTGCAAAATCATTTACACTGTGAGCTCATATGTGCCTCATGATAATCTGCATACACCCAACTCCTTACATCAGAGTTTCTCAGCCTTGGCACTACTGATGTTTTGGACTATCTAAATCTGCTGAGGAATTGGGGAGAGGGCTGTTCTATGTAATGTATGATGTTTAGAAGCATCCCTGGCCCCCACCCACTAGATGTCAGTAGGTTCCCTCATTTGTGACAACCAAAAATTCCTTTAGATATTGTCATATAGCTACTGGGCTGGGAGTGTGCTGGGGACCAACCTGGTTAAGAACTACTGCTCTGTATGTATATATGCACAAGAAACGGTATATGATGGGATGTTTACAAAAATGAATGTAGTGGTTTCCTTTAGATAATGTGAATACAGATAAAACCGTTTCTTCTTTGTAAAAAGCTATGTGTATATTATCATTAAGCATTAATGGGTTAATTATATACATGCTTTTGCATACCTACTTTTTGCTTATTTTTTTATTGAGGTAAAAAACCCAAATGATAAAGAAGCTCAAATCTTAAAGGTTCAGTTTGATTACAATTGAAAATCAAACACATGTACACATACACACACACACAGGATCAGCATATATCATTTTATCCCAAGCTATTTTAAAATATGAATGTCTTAAAAACTAGCACTATCTCTCATGGAAAAATACAAACTCAGTCCATTTTCCTACATTATTCTTTTGCCGCTCTCATATCCCCACCTGATTTCTGCCTACTTCCCCGTGGCAGATGATCATGACAGGCCCTGGCTGACTAGAGGCAGCATTCACAGGGCTGAAGCTGAAGTTGACAGCCTTTACCTCAGATAGAAATGGCAAAAAACACAGAACGAAGTCAGAGACAATGCAACTCCAGTACAGCTGTGGACGTGGGGAGTAGGTCTGGTGTACCCCAAAGAAAGAGTTCTTTGAAGCAGAGTTTAGAGTTGGGTTTGGGAGACAGAACAAGTCAGGAACCAATGGGGCAGAGAGGAAAAGATTCATGGTGAATTGCATAGAATAATTGTTACTTTTGAAGTTTGTTCTTCTAAGAAATAGCTGATCTCTTAGAAAATGAAGTATTTCTACTCAACAAAAAAGAAATATCGTAGGAAGGCATGCACCCGAAATGCACCTGGGGCTCTCTACATCCACTCAGCACTACTTTAGACCCGTGGCTTTGCTCGGGGCACTCCGTAATCCCCTTCTGTCTCAGTGTCCAGCCAGCCTCTTCCTTTTGGGCTCATCTCCTAATTTTTGCTCTGAGTTCATCCCTGAGACATCAGCACAGACATGGACTTGTTGCCTCATAGTATTCTTTACAACATGCCTGTCCTCTGGTACTTTTTCCTCTTGTCCTTTTAAATAACCATTCCACTGACCCCGTATAATCCCCTGTGAGCCACCCA
This sequence comes from Manis javanica, assembly GCF_040802235.1. NCBI lineage: Eukaryota > Metazoa > Chordata > Mammalia > Pholidota > Manidae > Manis > Manis javanica. The sequence continues at coordinate 108,517,207 of NC_133158.1, forward strand.
TTCAAACTGAACAAGGATGCAGCAAATGAGAGAAAATGTACCACAAAGGTCCTCTATATATAGTATAGTAAATAGTGATTGAATAAACATGACCAGAAGCCAGCAAGCAGACTGCCAGTTTACTAAATGATTTTATCTATCTCATCTAATTTATAAAAGCCTTATTTTTAACAATGAATAGGAATTTGGTAATAGTTTAATGTAGTGATCCCAACATTAATTTAAAAAGTTATTCTAAGGAGAAATCTATATTTATTATCTTTTCTTTTTTCAACAAATGCAAACTTGAAGACCAGATTCAGAATAATGTGGTTAAATTGGCAAATACATGTATTCTCTTACTATGATTTCAAAATCATCATTTTGCTTTTCTCTCCATATCAAAATAAAAACTGTATTCTTCATTTACTAAATACTTTATCATTGAAATCGTACACACAAAAAACACCTATCAAGGGCTTATGGTAAAGTTAGAATATGACTCTGCATGAAGGCATTATTTGGAATCTTAAAAGCCTAAGTCTTGTATCTCACAAGAAACTTGGAAATATTTTTTTTCTCAAAAATGTGAATTGGTTATAAGGAAGATGAATATAAGTGCTAATTCAAATGCAAAACCTTTGCTTTTTGCAATCTCACTAAATATTGAGTTTTAGGAAAAATGATTTTATATTTCTTGAAATACAAGCTTGAAATGAACTGGTTCATAATGTATGTGTTCACTGTTTATCATATCAAATTAAAGTAAATCTCTAGACCCTTTAAAATAATTATTTTTCTAACCATACAGAATGATTGCTGTTTGGACAATACTCATTTTCTTCCTATGGCAATACATGAAACTCTAAAATTCAAATGGTCAGACATTTAACACTAAGCTCTATGCAATTCTGAACTCTGAATGCTCCTCATATAACTAATATTACCAGTATTCATTTCATGAAATTCTAAAGGGAAATCTAATTACTGTCAAAAAAGTGACTACCAAAATGATTTACAGCCCAGGAAATAGAATCATGGAGAATTGAAAGGCCAAATCTCTTGAACTTCTAAATAAATACTTTTGAGAAAAAAGAATATGCTTCATTCAAGGACAAAAGATAACTGAATTTGGATTTGTTTTTCTATATTTCTAATACAAATTGGTAATAAGGTTTTAAACAGCTGTAATATACTTATACATCATCTTTTTATCATTTAGAACTAAGTATGTCATAACCAGTCTTTAGATTGCCACTAGAGATGGATCTTAAGAGATGATATGCCTAATTTGTAAAACAGTATTCTATCTGTAAACTTTTTTCAAAGCTTTCAACTATGACATACTGTTTTAAAAAATAACTCACAATATACTTGAGAACCATACTATCAAATAACATGTTGCATTTCCTTAAAATATAAATATGGTTTCTAAAATGTTCCGTTTGACAAAGATGAAGTGAATGACATGAGGTAACCCTTATATCAATAAAAAGTATGAAATCATATATCCCTGAGATTAAAAAACAGATCCAGACAGGATATGTCTGATTTTTACTTCAAAAAATCCAAGAGTTGGGAAATGAGTAGGGAGTAATAAATGAAACAAGACTAGCCATGAGTGGACCATTTTTAAACTCAGGTGTTTAATGTATGCAGCACCCTGGGAGTGTGGGGGATGATTAGAGGATACAAAGGGAGGGTCATTATATTATTTGGTCTAGTTTTGTATGTGTTTGAAAAAAGACCTTTACAAATGAACACAAATTATATGCAATCCATGATATTGTGTTATTTTAAATAAAAGTACTATATGTAGGTATTTTTTTACTTTAAGAGCAAATTTGACTAAAAAAATGTATATTTTTAGGATTCCAAATAATCCTCACTTTCCTTAATTTAGCAGAAGAAATGTCTCTTTGAGATTATTTCTCTACTTGCAAATGTGCCTATCTTGGCTATTTACATACAGGCAATTTTATCTTCACAAAGGAACCTGCTCTGCCAAATGAAATGTTTCAGTGAAACATTGGCTTCAAAATGATCTTTTCTACTGTATCAAAGAGACCATTCTCATCAAAACTATAGCAGATCATTTCTCCATAGAATTGTCATTTTTGCTACATAGATCCAGGGACTCTTGTTTGCAAAATACCTATACATTATTTGAATGAGGTCACAGTCATACAGAGATACACATGGAGGCTGAACATTCACTCATTCAATAAATATTTATTTCAGGCCCTTTACAAAAGTTCATGTGCCATATTATACTGGGTAAAAAGGTGTATGTGTCATGATTCTCTCTTATTTTCATATCTACAGGACCTCAAAATTTAGTACTTATTTCACATTAATTTCAAAGGAAAGTTTAAACTAACCTGTCTCAGAATGAGTTTCTTTGCTTCACCTGAAATCATTGCTATTTGTTTTATTGTTGCTTCACCTGAAATCATTGCTATTGTCCTTATAATGACAAAGTAATGAGAAAATGATTGAATTTTATCACATCTGATGGCTGAATATTTAACTAATCACCAAAAAGTGGATGTAATTTGATTGTTGGGTGATTTTGAAAAATATGAATGGCATATTGAAAGGCATGATTTATAATGATTTTAAGTGTGTGTTTTGTGTTTCTCTCTGCTTCTTTAAAATTTATTCATCCCAGGGTAAAATCTCCACATGTCCGATGCCTTTTCTATTCATTCAATCTAGAATCAAAAAAAACACTCTCAATTCAGTTATGCCTATCCCAAAACAGTAATTGAAAATATGATCTTGATTTAGTGTTTTCTCTCCTTCCCAAATTCAGGCCTGCTTCAAGCTAGTAGCCTGATTTTTTCTCTATTGATTTTATATCTTCTACTTCCATCCCCAGACCAAGCTGGCTAGTAGTTGTGTATGACCTCACACAAGCCAGCAATCTCACTCTTACATTTCCACCTAAATGAATTAAAAATTGTGTTCATATAAAATTTGTACCCAGATATCTATAGCAGCATCATTGATAGTCACCAAAAATTAGAAACAACCTAGACGTCCTTCAACAGGTGAGTGGATAAACAAATTGTGGTACATTCCTGCAATGTACCACCATTCAGAAATAAAAAGGAGCAAACGAGATTCACACAAAAATATGGATGAATTTTAATGTTTTGCTAAGTAAAATGAGCCAGATGAAAAATGTGTTTACATATGGTATAACTATTTATGCAACATTCCAGAAAATGAAAAACTGTATGAATAGAAAACAAATTAGTGGATGCAGAGGCTGGAGATTGTGAAGGGGGCGGGGTCATTTAGAGCTTTCTTAAAGGTGATGGAACAACGCTGTATGGTGGATACATGACTATGCATTCATGAAACCCATGAAGTGTATATCACTTAATTTCATTTTATATAAATTTTTTAAACATCAACCAATCAAGATGTCAGGGGCACACAAAAAGCAATGCAGACTGTGACAGCTAAATATAATTGTTTGCATGATGTAACTTCACCAAAAGGTAAAGAATAACACCTCCTAAATTGCTATGAAGAATCATTTTGACTTGACACTGTGAGTCTGAAAATAAAAAGAACTATACTCAAACACTGTACTCTAGTTGGAAAATATTTATCTTAGGACTACACATTGAAAATACTGACACAGCTTCGTATGGTCAATAGAAGAGAGCTATTTTTCTCACTGTAGGAGAAAGAAGTTACAAATAAGAAAAAATGGGAACTCTAAAATAAAACTGTGAGGGCCAGATTGAAGTTGCATCTATCAATATAAAATTTGTTTCTTTTAATAAATAGATAGATATAAAATAAATACAGGTAAATGTGGCTATGCATGAGTTGGTAAACATATAACATTTCCTAGCTTTTATCTACTGAAAGGACCTAGAAGCAGTGACACTTCAGTAGCAATGAACACATCTAATTCTAGGTATTGGTTTTTAAATATCAGTTCTCCAGCAAAAGGAACCAGCACTCCGTGGAGAAATGGCTGACTCTAGCACAGAGGCGGGAGAGAGACAAGATGCACTTGGGGAATCCTGTTGTGTCAGAAACTTAGGAAATGTTCAAAACGAAAGGAGTAAGCTCATGGCAAGGGGCACAAAAGTCAACCCAGAAGAGTTCCCAGTTGCAAAATGTGAGCAATATACTGAATAAATATTGGATTATTTATCATGGAATTAAATAAGTATCCAGAATGCTACCTTGATATAAAGAAATGATTGGAATAATAAATGGAGAAGGGACAACCCTTCCATGCAGAAGAATTCCAATTAATAAATGTTGAAGGAATAAGGAAAATAGACAATTCCAATTAAAACACAATAATTATTTCAGGTAAGATCCATGCTGAATGCTAAAGTTAGTGGGAGAAACTTTAAGAAGAAAAAAGATATTTATATAGCCTTAAAGTATCTCTCCCAAAATATTTATTAATTACTGTGACAATTTTGACTTATGTCCGCACATTCTTTGATATTCCTCCCTTCAGGAGATATAGCTTAATTCCTCTCCCATGACATGTGGCCTGACTTATTGATCCCTTTTAATGAAAAGAGCAGGGTCGGCTGGCTTTATTAGAACACACACTGAAACATGTTTATGCACTGTCTATGTCTGCTTTCCTGCTACAGATCACAGTAAGTCATTGTGACAGAGGGCATATGGCCCTCAAAGCCTAGAATATTTGTTATCTGGATTTTTACAGAAAAATTTTACAGATCTCTGGAATAGAGTATGGAAATAGGAAAAGAGTAATTTTACAATGGGTAATCGTGGCAGACACCACAAGTGATTTTACCTTAGTGATCAAGGTTGACATCACCAGTGATAATTCAGGTTGATACAAAGAATGTGCTGATATGATACAAAGAGAAGTGTACATCACCTCTCTGCTATTCTTCCCCAAAACACTTAACCATTAAGCTTCAAAAATGTCAAAGTCACAAAAGATAAGGAAATGTGGAGACTCCAATTGGAAGAGATTTAGGAAACATAGTCATTAAATGCAATGTAGCATCTTCTATTCTGGAACAGAATGGAAACACTTGTAAACTGAATAAAAGTTTATATTTCAGGTAATAATATTGTGCAAATGAAAATTTCCTAATCTTGCTATTATGTATGGTATTAACATTATGGGAAGGTGAGTGCAGGTTATTTAGGAACTCTGTCTTGAAGAATAAGATGCAGACTTTGCCACGATCGCACAGCATTCCCGAAGGGGCACAAGCAAGCTGATTGAGGACCAGCAGAAAGTGCCTATGTAGGTAGTTTCGGGAAATGAGGACATATCAGGGCAAAGAGAACTTCCTTTTTTTCTTTGGAACCAAATATAGAGATACTGCAATCTTTAAGTGCAGATTCCATCTTGTGGCTGTAAAAGGAAGCAGATCAAAGAAAAAGAAGCAGAACAAATATGCTGAAATTATTTGAACCAGGTGAACTCTCCTGGATGCCCAACTTCATGGGCCAAAGAACTCACTTTTATTGCTTTTATTGCTTTTTAAAAAAGGGCAGTAAGGGCCTCATAGCATCCTATCACAATGACAAGCTATTCAAGTGGAATGACAAATTTTCTTCATATGTTAATTGGTTGTCATCACTCAACTATGATAAAAAGATTGTAGAAATATTACTTGAAGAAACAGATACACAAAGATCATAATACTAATGAATAATTCCATTGACTAGACTAGAGCTCAATGTCATGTTGAAGTAATAAGAGAGAGGAAATTCATCTGTATGAACATAATTGTGGGTTGAACGATGTGTACAAGCTGGCATCATAACTTTGGGAAGTCTGTTGAATCCCTTTATTTCTATCACTTTATCAGGAAAATGAATATAACAAACTTCCTCAAAGGGGTGTTGTGAAGGTGCCAAGTGAATTAATTGGTGTAAAATCACTTAAGAAAATTTGAATACTATATAAAAGCAAGGAGTTGGTGCTGTCAGCCTATATAATGTAAGAATATTCCTGATGTATGTCATTTAACCATGTGCTAGAGTTTTAAGACTTCAAACTGTCCACTCATCCAGCTGGGGAGACATGTTTATCAAGAATAAACCCTAATGTCCCCGGGAAACACAGGCAAGAGCTATGGATGTATGAACCATGCCTTATATATATGTAAAGACAGATTAGGCTGGTCTGAGAAATACAGTCAGTGTATATCTGCCAAACTTCTTACGCAGTTTTTTTAAACAGCTTGATTGAAGTGTGACTGATGTACAGTGAAGTGTAGATACTTTAAATGTAAATCTTGAGAACGTTTGAAACCATCACCATTATCAAGACAATGAAAACTTATCATCTCTTATGTGCCCTCTCACCCTTTCCATCTCCCCATGACCTGCTCCTTGCTTCCATTCCCAGGCAAACATGATCCTTTTACGCTTTTGACCTAAAACATGGAGGTTCCAGGAAGATATGATTTTGCCCTTACACAAAATTCAGGGTTTTTTATTGAACATGAATATCCTTCTCTGATTTTTTAACATAATAAATGAACCCACATCTATATTTTGAAGTGAGGGGTGTGTGTGTGTGTGTGTGTGTGTGTGTGTGGCATGGGGGGAGAGAAAGAGAGAGAGAGAGAGATTTGCATACTGTATCACATTGTATGGCTCTGTCTTTCTAACACCTAATAAATACAGACCTACAGTGGGTTTCAAATACTTAAGTAACATGTTTGCAGCCTATGTAGTAACTTGGTTTGTTAGCCTGGCAATCTGAGATAACCACAGCTGCCGACAGAATCCTAGCTGTTACTCTTCTCGTCATCCTATCATGACTGGCAGTACAATGACATCGTAGCGTTTCTTTTCTCAGTCTGTGCTTCTCTCAAGTTCTTATTTTTCACAAAAAAAAACTTTGAAAGTGTTATCTACTTGTGAAAAATAAAACCTTCAATTTTTGATGCAATGATAATGAGAGAAAATACAATTTATCCTCTTCAGATTGGAATTCTACATTCTCACAGAAAAATAAAAGAAGCCTAGTAATTATTGAATAAAATGAAATTTAGATACCAAATCAAAGACATTTAGTGTTTTTCATCTTTTTAAACAACCTCTTTGGCCACAGGCAATACAACATAATAGTTTTGATTACATGTTTTATTTCTGTATTTTTGCAAAATATAATTCTGCATTGTCCTCCAATGAGTCCATAAGATATAAGCTCATGTTGCCTCAGTATGGAAAGTACTGAATCTGTATGTCTACATCAAGAGCTGCCTTACCAGTGTATCAAAATGTATCAATGAATGTTTATTCTTATCTTCCGTACAACCAATCTTGTGTTTAGCAATGTACCTAAAGTCAAGCTCTGTAGACAGATATTCTCCCATTTTTTTCTACTTTGACTTTCGACATTTTTTTTAATTTTTTTATTTTGGTATCATTAATCTACAATTACTTGAAGAACATTATGTTTACTAGGCTCCCCACTTCACCAAGTCCCCCCCACATACCCCTTCACAGTCACTGTCCATCAGCATAGTAAGATGCTGTAAAATCACTATTTGTCTGCTCTGTGTTGCACAGCCCTCCCCGTATGCCCCCCTACAGTATACATGCTAATTGTAATGCCCCCTTTCTTTTTCCCCACCCTTGTCTCTCCCTTCCCACCCATCCTCCCCAGTCCCTTTCCCTTTGGTAACTATTAGTCCATTCGTGGGTTCTGTGATTCTGCTGCTGTTTTGTTCTCTAAAGAAATTCAGATGGCCAACAGAAACATGAAAAAATGCTCCACATCACTTGTCATCAGAGAAATGCAAATTAAAACCACAATGAGATATCACCTCACACCAGTAAGGAGTGCCACCATCCAAAAGACAAACAACAACAAATGTTGGCAAGGTTGTGGAGAAAGGGGAACCTCCTACACTGCTGGTGGGAATGTAAATTAGTTCAACCATTGTGGAAAGCAGTATGGAGGTTCCTCAAAATGCTCAAAATAGAAATACCATTTGACCCAGGAATTCCACTTCTAGGAATTTACCCTAAGAATGCAGCACTCCAGTTTGAAAAGGACAGATGCACCCCTATGTATATTGCTGCACTATTTACAATAGCTAAGATACGGAAGCAACCTAAATGTCCATCAGTAGATGAATGGATAAAGAAGATGTGGCACATATACACAATGGAATATTACTTAGCCATAAGAAAAAAACAGATCCTACCATTTGCAACAACATGGATGGAGCTAGAGGGTATTATGCTCAGTGAAATAAGCCAGGCAGAGAAAGACAAGTACCAAATGATTTCACTCATATGTGGAGTATAAGAACAAAGGAAAACTGATCGACATTTTTTATAAATACGATTCATGAAATTTTATATTCATAACTTTCATCCACTTAAGGACTTCTAATAAAGAGGCAGAAGGGTTTTAAAACATGAGCTTCAACATGATAAATCTGGATTCAAATTTCACCTGTACCATTTACTGGCTTCAGAACCTCAAGCAAATGATTGATTTTTCTAAGCCTCTTTTCTCTTCTGTAAAATATAGGACCTTAAGAATGGAGTAGCTGTGAGGTTTAACCAAGAAAATGTATATAGAGCAGTAGCTAGTGCTTATTACACAGTAAATGATCATTAAATGTTAGTGCCACTATTCCTCTAATTGTGACTATGGTTACAATTACTGGTTATGAAATGGCTGAAGAAAAATAGGCTCCTATCCACACTTGAGTCAAAAATACAGGCAATATTATATGTTACTTTTTCTGATTTGAGTATCTAAACATTATAGCAAAACACTAAAACTGGAAATTTCCCATGTGTGAATCTTGTTTTAAAAGTTTTAAAGGAGGTCTGCAAGTTTGTCTCAGTGGATTAATATAAGAGACCATATGAATAAATTTCTGCTGAAAGAAATGTAGGTGCAAAGTCTGCTCAGTATAATCTGTTGCACTGTCTCCCTCCTACAGTGCATGGCTTGCAATGAGTGGGCACAAGAAACCATCAAATAATTATAACTCTTCAGGATCTCACTTCCTATTCATCTCAGGCAGACGTGTGATCTGGAAGCTTAATTTTTATGCCACCTACGGGGCGGCAGCTGAACATTTCTTCTGGCTTTAGAGATAGGACACCCACAGATCACACAGCACTGGGCCTGCCCCCTGGTGGTACAGTGAATTGAATTCTAACATTCCCCTGTCAAGAACATGCTGCTGCAGAGTGCATTCCTTAATTTCCCATTTTTAGATAGATAATCACACTAACTTTATTTTTTAATGAAATATAGTTGATATACAATATTATATTGGTTTCATGTACACAACATAGTGATTCAACAATTTTATATATTGTAACATGCTCACCACAGTAAGTGTAGTTACTTTAAAATGTGTTGCCTCATACTCAAAGGGGAAGACTTTCTGGTTAATACTAAATAAGAATCTAAATGTTACGTAACTACAAATGTTAATTTGCTGTGCATATCATGCGGGTAAAAATAAAAATATTGACTTCTACTTGACAAAAGTCTTTTTAATTACAAGATTGTGAGTCAAACCTTGTTTAGGGCCATTAAATTAGTCTTCAAAACATGCATTTATACTGAACTAGTATCTGAACTCTTAAAGAATCTGATTTCAAATCTCAATAACTTTTCAAGTAGTTTCCTTTAAACAATTTCTTAAAAGAATCCCTAACAGCAATGATGTACTTACATATGAAGCCTGCTGTCTACGACTGCCTTATTTTATAAAAACAGCATAGAGAATGACTTTACATAAACATTCTTTTAAATCTCACCACTTTCTTTTCCCCAATAATCTTATAAGAATATAACCATGTGCCTATAAATCGATGGACACCTATGGGTTTGTTTAATCAATTAAATAATGATTCTTTCATAGGTATTATTTTATCAGATATATTTTTACCTCAAGTTCAGCTAACAAATCGAGAATTGCATGAATTTGGTGGAGAGAGCAGTAGTGTGAAGAATTCAAAAGAGAAGACAATCCAAAAATGTGTTTTGTTTTCAGTTTCTAGTCCCATATATGTATTTGAAGAGGTGTGTGTAAACTTTCTAGGTATTGACAATAGTTCCAATTAGTGATTGTGAGAACCTAGGTCACAATGGTCAAAATTGGAAGGATGCCTCATCCCAACTGTGCTCTTCCTAGAATTATCAAATGCTCATTTGGAAGCTGTTTTCAAGGGATTTGTTTCTCTTTCAAAGACTGATTGCTTCTGAGTCTGATTTAGTTAAGAGAGTTGTAGAATCCCTTGCTTTCTAGCCAAAGCTGTAGATTGCGGGCAGTACACAAAATTATTTGACTTCCTCAAATGTAGTAAATTGAGGAGAGATAAACACAAAGTAAAACTAATAATCTCCTCTTTAATTATGCTTATGAGAGCTTAAATATTGACAAAAACCAAGCTGCTACATATATCACAAAGTCAGAGTTAAAAATCACCTCCATAATTCACAAGCACAATATAGGAACATCAAGGGCAAGGCAGTACAGCACGGAGAATACAATTAATAACTCCCTAACATCTTACTGTGTTGATAGACAGCATCCACAATGGAGGGAGTGAGGACTTGCTAATATGGGTAAATGTTGAACCACTGTGTTATGTATTTGAAACCATGATAAGATTGTATATCAGTGATACTTCAATTTTAAAAAATCGTCTCCCTTTCAAAGGTGGCAAAACAAAACCAGGCTAGTGTAAATGGTTGTTGCATCATGGAACCTTGTTTTATATTACTCTTGTGTCACTTAAATAGCAGTTGGCTGCCATATGGCTCCTTAGAATTGATCATACCTGCTAATGCTAATTTGTCAAAACTCAAAACCTAAACAGATGAACTTTGGGGATGAACTTTGAGTTACAGCCCCAAAAGTCAAAAAACCTAATATAGAATCTTCTCCAATATGAAATTTTCCCATGATCAATGTAATTTAAAGATTCACTTATTTTATTCTGGTGCTAAAATTATTTAGCAAAAAACTTAATGTCTTGCATTTATTTCATAGAATATTAATTTTTCAATTTTTGCTATTTTAAAGTTCTTTTGATTTTACTACTGCATGAAAACAGTACATCAAATAAACTGAACATAATTGTCATTAAACAATTTAACAAGAAAACATTGATTCATTTTTCCTTTATTTTACTTAACCATCTGCCTAGTCATGCCGTGTTGGTTTAAATAGAGCTGAAGATTTTTAAAAAATCTCCATGGATCTGAAAGTAGAAAGAGTTTGTCTATAGAATCAAGACAAAGTATTACCTCTCCTCCCCATTGTAAAAGTCCAGTCTCTGAACCACAGGTCTAGAAACTGTATAAATATTCATACACACTTAGACTGTTTAGAAATAGAAAAGGTCAATTGTTTTCCAGCAACTTTTCATGTAGCTAAACTTTTACAATGTTCTGAGCAGTGAGGCAGACAAAATCTGAGATTTCATATTACTATTCAAAAACAAGGATAATAATAACCATTTATTAAGTACTTATCATCATCCAAACATTTGTTCACTAATGCACTGACTGTGAACAAAGGTGAAAAGGATCTATGCTCCACATGTATGGGAGTTCACAGAAGTGAGTGACATTTCTCCATGGAAAGATCAAGGAAGGTTCCATGGGAAGTGTGGTGGTTAATTTCATGTGTCAACACAGTAAACTAATGTCTCCCTCCAGGACAGAAGTCAAGTAGGTGCACTGGCCATTATAAAAGATTCAGACTCTTTAAACTCGGAGTTCCTGTCCTGTAACCCCTTTGTGCTGTTCTTTGGGAATTGGGGCTCAGGAAACTGGCCCAAATGCTGATTCTCTGCCCACTACCATTGTCTCTGATCCAAGAGTCTTGTGTCTTCTGCCCACATCTGTTAGACTGTAGCTGTCTAAACTGTTAGCTTGAATGTAAGATAAAATTCCAGACCCTTCATAGTGCTTGACAAATACCACCTGGTTGCTTCTTTGTGTTATCTCCTTTACTATGTTAGCTAGCACAGGCTAGGTCAAGATGCAATAACAAACAGCATTTTAATGCAGTGCTTCATCCACACAAAGTTAGCAGTGATTCCAGATGATCTCCAGGACAGCTGTCCTCAACATTTTAGCTGCTTCAGTCTTATGTTTTCTCTATATAAATTGCTGCTGCCACAATTATGAGAAATAGCTACCTGGAGACTTGAGCATCTGAAATCAAATGCTTTCCCCCATGACTGTCACATGTCATTTCCCCTCACCTTCACTGGTTAAAGCAAGTTACCCAGAAACAGTGAAGGGGTATATAAATGCCATCTTCCCATGTGGTCAAAAGTAAAGGAAATGGATATTTATGAATAATAAAAAAGGCTACCACAACTTTTACATTATATATATATATTATATATATATTATATAACTTTTACATTATATATTATATAACTTTTACATTATATATTATATATATATATATTTCAATTGTTAAGCTTTTTGAGGGCAGGAATGACTTTATTTTTTAACGAATTCTCCATAATACTTTACACAGCATAACCACTAAACTGTTCTTTTTACTGATTAATTATTAATTAATCTAAAATATCACCATCTTTTTTGAGCTATTAGAGGCAGGCAGTAACAGCTGAAATCAGAATCATCAGACATTTGAATAACACCCTTGAAGATGAATGTTTAGGCTATCTGGGCAAATTATTTCTTCACAACAGAGTAAGAATATGATGAGCCTCTCCCATGTGTCAGAGTGATTGATAATAAGCTGAAATGTGAGCAGAGCTCAGGCTTGCCCAGGGATGGCTATGCTTGTAACATACAGTTCCATTACTCACCACTAGGTCAACATTTCTCCAAGTGTTAAGATAAAAATAGGTGTTATGTGATGAAAGGGGGATTTGCAGTATGCTGACTTTGAGAAATTCTAAGATTCACAAAGTTAAACAGGCTTATTTACTACAGGACTTCTCAGAGCCTCCAGTATGATAAACTTTGTGAATTTATTGAGGAAGATATAATAGCATCTCCAAAGTATCTACGTATGTCTTATCCTGCATTCTTCCCAAAATCAGAGCTTCAATCTGAGGGAGCCAATGTGAGAGACTAGAAGAAAAAAATCTAAGAAAAGGCTTCATTACAAATTTATCATTTTTGTGGGTAACCACTGCTCGGTTTCTCTGGCTTCTTCTGACATGACTTTTGAAAAGTCTTAAAACTCTACACCCAGGGTACTTAACAGACAATCACTTTCCTTCCAGACTTCACTCCATATCCCACTGGTCTGGGGTGGCTCACAGGTACCAACTCCCCATATTTCCAGAATCTGCATGTATGAGTACAGCGGGAGTTTTCTTGAAGAGCCCACTCTGCAGTGCCAGAGGAGTGTGGGGTATATGGTGAGAAGTATGTGGCTAGGGCTTGAGGAAAGGCACTGGTTGATTACACCTGCCCTAAATTATTCCGAGCCCCCTCAGAAATGGTGGCTGCAGAAGCTCCCAGGAAAGAGGTGGAATCAGGGGGATGTGAAATGGTGCCCAAAGTTCCCTGATAAATTGCTGGGCTTCTTTTTTCAACGATTCTCCTATGAAACTACCTTGAAAAAAAGTAATCTAAGTTATCCGTAAGTAATAGTTAACTATCATATAAGTTGAAGAACTAACAAAATATATTACTGATAAAAAAAAAATACACAGGGGCCTACGATGGTGTCACATCTGCTAGGCAAAGTCACCAAACCAGGACCTAATACTTAAACCCAGTTACAGTTTCAACCTCCCCCAGAAATAGTCAGAAATTATCCAGTCTCCATCAATACGATAATGTCACGTGCCTTCTCTATCCCCTAAAGGAATTCAAAGATCCCTTTATACCCAGATGAAGGTGACCTCACCCAAAATAATCGCTTTTTTTGCTGTTTGACTTCCTTGACCCCCCTTTAAAAATCTCTCCCTTTCTGTTGCCCTTCAGAGCATCTCTCTGCTTGCTAGAGGGGATGCTGCCCAATTTGTAAATCATTTAATAAAGCCGATTTGATCTTAAATTAATTTGGATGAATTTTGTTTTTTAACATTACAAAGTTACTGACATTCTTAAAAATAAGAGAAAAATTTTTAAAACATCATGAATAAAGGCAGTGTAGCCAATGCACCACTTTTTCATAATTTTTAAATCCTTTTCAAGTCATTCAAAATAAGTATGACCATAAAAGTTAATGGACTCACATTCTGAAATAAAATAGACCTGGGTCAATAATAATGAATCTTCCAGGAATTTGAAATCAAATAAAGTTGTGAAAAAACTTCTGATTTAACTTCTGAGGAACGTTTTTGTCACAAAATTTTTATACTTGTTGTAAAATGCCTAAATATCTATTTGTTTCCACAAAAATAAATCTCGCTTTCTATAAAATCCTTTATGTCCTCAATGCCTAGGTTTTCACATCACAAACACACTCATGGACTCTAATGAGATTATTATTACTTTCATAAATGTAACATCTGTAGCTCAATTAAAAGCAAAACTACAGAAGCACCATTTGACAATACAAACATTCTCAAATTGTGTACACAAAGATAAACATCATTAAATAATCAGCATATCAGGGAGGTGCTCGAGGAGACAAGAGGGAAACAACAATCAAGGAAAGCAGTTTTCAAAGGAGAGGAAATATAAGCTAGGAAATTGACTTCCACTACTCAAAAACAGGCATTTTGGGTTGGTTTCCCCATTCATTTATTAGAAGTCCTGATGACTGATTTTTCTTACACCTTTGATTAAAAAGTTAGTTCTTTAATTATTCAAACAATTTGCCCAAGCCATCACATTGAAATGAAATATTGCTTACAAAATGAGCTTTGTCATTGAGTAAGTCTGCAAATGATAGAAAATAGCACAAGACTGCCATTAGTTGATTACGTGACCTTGGCAGATTTATTTGAGTGTTCACTTTCCTCACCTGCCAGATGGCAGCTCTAACCCCTGCTTGCTCAGAGGCTATGGAATTCCCAGAGGAAAGGAGTTCAGTGAGAACATACACAGTTACTTGAGCAGCCTGAAGGATGTTAAGTAGTAACCCAGTTGTGTAGGGCCCAAAAGCAGGCTGCCTCCCGATGAGCCACCTTGGCACGTAGATTATGTCCTAGCTGAAAACAATCAAGGCCGGAAGACTCAGAAAGAAACTTGGGGCTTCCCCCCCACTGATAGAATCTGGACCTGAGTACCACCTTTCAAATAAGCCCACCCACCACCGCCGAGAGCCCTAGATGTCATCTTAGCTAGGTTACAAGCATTCTCCAGTGGACACTTCAGCAAGCCACAAGCCCACCTTTTCCCTGACCCCTCCCCTCAAAGAGCCCGCCAAAAAAACTGGCCATAAAAAGCCTCTTAGCCTGTAAGAGACACCTTCTTTGCTCTGCTGGCGAGAACAGAGGGGTCCCTCTCAGGTTTAGCAATAAACCTACTTGGACTGTTGAGGTCGCATCCCCATCACCCACCCCACCCCCAGCTGCATAAAAAGAATTCGGAGGAACTGCTCCAGGAAGAGCACTATCCCCACAGATAACTATACTAAAATTGACAGAAGGAATACGACAAAATCTTTTAAAATTTCTCTGTGCCTGTTTTTTCCGTGTGGCCTATCAAGCATTAGTTTACCAAGCATTTACCCTTTCATACTCCTGTTAATTGCTTCTCTTTCTCTTTGAAATCCCAGATCTCTTAGGTCAGGATAACAAAAGCACCTCAGTGTGCCTGTTTTTGGACTCTCATGTCAGGGGGTTCCTCATACATATGTAATTACATTTTGGTTTTTACTCCTACCAATCTGTCTCACATCACTTTCATTGTTAGATCAGCTAGAAAAACCTTGAAAGGCAGAGGAAAGTTCTTCCTCCCCAATAGTTATCCCTTGTTGGTGGTGTTTTTTAAGCCAGCGTTCTTCCTTTGCTGAGGAGTTTGAATTGAGAGCTTTCCATTTTTTTCAACCTTAACATCAAATACATCTCTGACATTAATCGATGGGAAAATAGCCATTTGATCGAAGACTTATTTTCCATACCCATATCCTATTATATGTGTGAACAGCATCCCACCATAGTTACTAACAGTAAACATACAGACTAAATTTAAGTTTTAGACATACGTTCCACTAGATTTTTCAGCATGTTAATTTTTAACACTACCAACTGCATTAGCATTGTTCACTATAACCATTACATCATTGTTAAAGATAAGTCTCACTGGTCAAGATGAGCAAAGAAATTTACAAACATATATTCTCTGAAAAACAAGATATTAGATAAGCTACACTTATATGAAGATATTTCTGTGTATTTTATTTTACTTTTATTTGTTTTCACTGGTTAAAATGTCACTCAAAATTTACCAGCCGTTTTATACATTGCAAACTCACATATGCATATGCGTGTAAACACACACACACACACACACACACACACACATACACACATCTGTAAACACTTAACTCTTATCTAAATAAACCCTGCTGCCAGCAACAGGGGAGAGAGCACAGATTCACTCAACTTTGCTGAGACAAAGGCTAGGAGCTTTTAAGAACTGAAGGGGCAGCTGCAGATGAAAGGCCATTTGTGTTTGCTAATTTTCTTTACCCCCTCCCCAAAAAAGCAAACTTTCTCTTATCTTCATGTCAGGAGGTAATTTTACACCTTGGAGGAAGGTGCCCTCTGAAGTTAGACTCCTAGTTCCCACAGAGACTGAGAGATGAGGGTGCGAACTTCTTTGATGATTACATTTCAAAGGCAGGGCTCCCTCTGAAAGGTAGTCCTAGGTTGTAAAATGAGCAAAAGGCTTTTGAAGAGATTTATATCTCAAAGGGGCATAGAAAAAATTTACAATTACAAGTTTTCTGAAGTCAATGCTCTGAGGAAAAGGAGGTCAGGGGTCTAGAATGAAGAAGTCTGCCTGAAGTTCAGTCAATCTGAGGGCAATATTAACGCTGTCTTGGTCACTGTGGAAGGGGACCAAAATTTGCCACCTCAAAATATGCCTCTGGCATATTGATTATTTTAGGCTGAGTATATTTGAGAGACTACGGACACGTGAGAATCTCTGAAAACAGAGTAGGAGCTGTTCTTTTATAAGAGACATTTACATTTATAAGGGAAAGCTCCAGCTGTAAGAAATCTCCATTTCTAAGTACGAGGAAGAGAAGGATAAATACGTTTCTAGACACTCTTATCACTGGAGAAGGCCAGGGCTCAGATCTGCACAACAACCTTACCTTTACTCGTTACTATGCTTTTCCTGGTAACGTCCCGTTAACAGGCCCTCCCCACCCTTCTCCAGCATCTTCCTTTTATCATTAGAGGAAAGTGTCATTTAAGGTGATGGCCTGGGGCATTCCAGAGAGATATTCAGGCTGCAAGGAACGGTACATACATGAGAGCTCTCCCTTCCGGGCTCCCTCACTCCATTTTTAATGGGATTTCCTTTACTCATTTTCACAAAACTCTCAAAACACTCAAAAAATATATGAGAGAAGAGAAACTTGGAAATGAGGTGATAAATCTCTCTAAAGAAATAAAAATAAAAGAGAAAATATTTCAGAAATAAAAACAATACAAAAGACAAAGAAACACAAGAGCAAATAAGCACAAGATAATACCTTAAGAACAGTAGGAGATTAAATAAAAGTTTTTTTAAATCAAAAAGAAATGAAGAGTTTGAGACAATGAGACAAATAAATGTGAGACAAAAAGGATCAAACCATGTAACAGGAATCAGCAAAGGGAGAAAAGAGCAAGCATCAACCTAAGAAAAAGAAGCCAGTTCAAGAGGTAAAGTGTTTATTTGGAATCAAAGAATTGCAATTCAGGGTACAAAGATTTAGGTAGAAGTCCTGATTATAAGAGGTCGATTCCGGAATTTTATGGGAAAAAAAGAAAGATTCAGTAAATCGTTTTAAGGAGAATTCACTGGTGCTGACAGCAGAGCTAGACTGGACTTCATTAATTGGTGAGGCAAGGTGGTCTCTAGTATTAAAAAGAAAGACCCAGGCCCACCATGGTGTCACCTCTGCCAGGCCAGGTCACCATACCAGGGCCCCATACTTACACCCAAATGCAGTTTCAACCTCCCCAGAAACTACTCTGTCAGGAATTTTCTGGTCAGCATCATTTATAAGATAAATTGTCACACAAGCCTTCTCCATCTTTCCTAAACGATGAGGTAATCCTCATTGAAAAACCCCTGTTCTTCCAAAGAGAAAGTGGCCTTGCCTGAAACAATCCCTTCTTATTTTTTCCTAATAACTTTTCCAACCTTCTTGTCTATAAAAACCTCCCATTTTGCACAATTCCTTGGAGCATCTCTCTACTTGCTAGAGAGGATGCTGCCCAATTCATGAATCACTTAATAAAACCAATTAGATCTTCAAATTTACTTGGATGAATTTTGTTTTATAACATGAGGCACAAGTTTACATTTCTCAATCTTTAAAGCAGGATTTTCTTGCTCTTGCTGACATTTTGAATTTTGGCAGTTTGGCCCAGTCTGAAATATTTAGAAAACAGGACAGTCAAGGCAATTCTTCTGAAATGGCTGTGCTGGGTCTATTTTTAAAATGGCTCTACCTTATGCCATCTTTCACACAAAAAAACAGAAAAAATACTAAAAACTTTAAATTGAGTAAATCACCTATCATAAAAGAAAGAATTTAAGGCATCACTATGAATTCATAAGATATTTTATATTTAAAAACTGAAAAGGCTCTGAAACAATGACTAACTCAGCAGCAATGAGCAACCCTAATCGCTCGCTCATGGTCTGGAGATACTCTTCTCCGATAAGACTGCGAGGCTACTTAAGAAAAGGCTGATCCTAAGACCGTAAAAGATGAACTTGAGCCAACTTGGCATACCTGACAGAAAGGGAATGGCAGAAGCCTGTTGAGACTGAAATAAGAAGACACAGGGACAAAAGACACAGATGCTGTAACAGAGCTTCTACTGGCCAAAGATAGGACAGTTTTAATATCAGTAAGGCTTTCACATCATAAGACTTTTGTCTTCAATAGACCAAACCACACCAAATATGTTTAAAAGGTCACCTGTAGAAAATGCTGAGGAATCAATTTGTTTATTTTAAAAACTGGTAAGGGGAAAGTATTTGGCATTTGCTCTGCATTTCCTATTTAACTACACAACTTCGGAGAACCAAAGAGATAATACAGTTAAATTTTTCTTTTATTTTTTCTAATTTTTTATTAAGGTATGATTGATATACACTCTTACAAAGGTTTCACATGAAAAAACAATGTGTTTACTACATTTACCCATATTATCAAGTTCCCACCCATACGCCAATGCAGTCACTGTCCATCAGTGAAGCAAGATGCCACAGATCCACTATGTGCCTTCTCTGTGCTGCACTGTTCTCCCCATGATCCCCCACACCATGTGTACTAAACATAATACCCCTCAGTGCCCTTCTCCCTCCCTCTCCACCTGCCCTCCCACACCCCCTCCCCTTTGGTAACCACTAGTTCATTCTTGGAGTCTCTGAGTCTGCTACCATTTTATTCCTTCAGTTTTGCTTCATTGTTATACTCTACAAATGAGGGAAATCATTTAGCATTTGTCTTTCTCCACCTGGCTTATTTCACTGAGCATAATGGCCATGTTGTTGCAAATGGTAGGACTTGTTTCTTTCTTATGGCTGAATAGTATTCCATTATGTATATGTACCACATCTTCTTTATCCATTCATCTACTGATGGACACTTAGGTTGCTTTCATTTCTTGGCTATTGTAAAAAGTGCTGCAATAAACATAGGGATGCATATGTCTTTCTAAATCTGAGAAGTTGTATTTTTTGGGTAAATTCCAAGCACTGGAATTTCCGGGTTAAGTGGTATTTCTATTTTTAGATTTTTGAGGAACCTCCATATTGCTTTCTGCAATGGTTGAACTAGCTTACATTCCCACCAGCAGTGTAGGAGGGTTCCCCTTTCTCCGTATCCTCACCAGCATCTGCTGTTCTTAGTCTTTTCTATGCTGGGAATTCTTACTGGTGTGAGGGGATATCTCACTGTGGTTTTAATCTGCATTTCCCTGATGATCAGTGATATGGAGCATCTTTTCATGTGTCTGCTGGCCATCTGAATTTCTTCTTTGGAAAACTGTCTGTTCATATCCTCTGCCAATTTTTTAATTGGGTTATTTGCTTTTTGGGTATTGAGAGGTGTAAGTTCTTTATGTATTTTGGATGTTAACCCCTTGTCGGATACATCATTTACAAATATATTCTCCCATACTGGAGGATGCCTTTCTGTGCGGTTGATGGTGTCCTTTACCATACAGAAGTGAAATTTTTCTTTAGGGAGATATTCCAGCTGAGAATGAAGAAGAAATTATAAAATTTTAAATTTGAAAATCATCTTGTAATCCCTAATGAATTAATAGATTCAGTCATGGAATTTCAATAACCCCTGACATCACAGAGACACCAGTTTTAAGCATCTCCTGATGGAAAAAAATATTGCCACTTATGAAGCAGGCTTTCCAAATAATTGAGTTGGAATCTCATTAAACTTCTAAACCAGTCTGTTAATAAATAGGAAAGCCAGAGGACAGAGGCCCATGTAAAATTACAATAGAGGGAAGAAATAATTTTATTTATTCATTTATTTATCTGTATTTATAAATATAAACATATTACACATTTTGTGTGTTATATTTATATAGACAGATAGAGAGTTTTAAATGTTTAAAGACAGATATAAAAAAGACAAAACTAAATTACAGTGACATTTGAGTGGGAAAGAAATGTAAGAAATAGACTGTCAAAGAACCGGGACAGTGGTTCCTTGTGGTGGGGGTGGTAGTGGTGAGGTGTGATGGGGCAAGTCAGGGGCTGGCAGCATGTGGAAAGTTTGTGAGATGGACAGGAGTGTTCCATCTTCTAGCCCAAGTCATGGTTACATGGGTGTACCTCTTACAGTCCATTAAGGCGTACATGTGTGTGATATCCTGAATTTATATAAAATTTGTCCATCAAGTTTAAAAATTTTTAAAGAAGTTTAGAAAATACTAGGTCGAACACGGTTAAAAAGATTTTTGGAATCTTTTCTTCGGAAGCTCTTACAGCCAGTGCTTAAAATGCCAATGCATATTGTGAAGAGTTAGGATTGTGTTCTAGCTTGCAACATTTAACAATCTAATTTGGCCAAGGAATCCTTTTTTCCCAAAACACCTATTAGCAGTTCTCAGGACACTAGTGTTCCCTGAAGCATAGATCAATAAATGATATTTAGTTAATACATCAATGTGAAAAACTGGTATCCTGAGTCCTTTAAAAAATATACACCAAAACACCATTTATCTATAATAGTGACTTAACTTACTAAATACTCAGTACATACCATTTTAAGCATATCACGTTTGCCATTGAGAAATTTTATTTAAGCCAAGAATATTCCAATTCTTATTGGGTAGTCTTTGTCTTCATTTGGAAATAAACTTTCAGTTACTGGTTTCTTGGCAATGTCTATTGTTTTCTTGATCATTAAAATAGAATAACCCTTTTCAAAAAGAACAGTAAATCTCTGCTTTGATAGGAGAATACAAAGTTAAGGTCAATGAAATTAAAATCTCACAGTTACAGAAGTTTTATAATAGTTTTGTTATATACTGTGAAAAAGGAGTAGCTTTGAAGAGCTTACTTAACTTTACACTATTTGTTCCCATTAATTATGCTCTATCATAATGTATCATCATTCAAGATAAAGATGACAGATTTCTTTAAGTAAACTTGTAAGGAATTCAGAAATCAGGCCGACCTTCCCATGTCTACCAAAATGCCCTGGCTATTGTGTTAGATGTTTCATCACAACAAAGTACACTTAGCAGGCAAGGTCCCTGTGTTAAGCCAAGTATGTTTTACTATATAGTGAAGGAGATACGAATGGACAGAGACTCTGGGAGAGTTCAGACAACCCCACTATATACTGAGGACCCTAATGCCGTGCAGTGAGGAACAGATGAAAATGGCCAGAAGCCTAGGACACTAAGCTAATGCTACTGTTTCCAACAGCAACGATAAAGAAGTTCAATATAATCTATTTTTTAACTGGGTGAATTAGTTTTACACCTTTTGTTTCTATTTTGCTCAAAAGACAAGGGCAAAGGGGGATTAGGAATGTTCAGCCTAAGGTTCTTCTCCATAAAATCAAGTATTTGGGAAGCTCATATTTTTTATGTTAGAAGTAAGAAATTAATATAAAGGAAGTCATATCAAAAGAACTCCTCCAAAGGCAAAATTATGAGTACCCGTGATCCTTAGCGCCCTTTCTTACTGTGCCACTGAATGAGAGTAGGCTTCTCAGTAACCTCTTAAAAATCAACATAAAAATGGCCACTCCTTTATTACAAAAGAAATTAATATAATGAAAATTGCAATGAAAGTTCTGTTTTAAAATTGTAATCTATAAGCTGCAAAATTAACTGTAGTATGGTTTTGCTTCATCACAGTGCTTGGGAAGCCAAAGCTGGAGGGTCATCTTCGTGAGGGACGGCTTTGGGTAATGAGATCCTTTAGGGGTATTGAAGTAAATAGACCCTTGATGTCAATCTACAAAAGTGAGCAAACTATGAAGTGCAGCCACATCTTTTTCATTTAATATTGGGTACTAATCTTCAGCAAGTGACAGAGTTGGACTGAGTATTTTTTTTCCCTTTCTAACTTCAGAGAACACCATTAGGGAACCATTAAAGGAAAACTAAAGCCTGCAAAAGAGATGTCACCTAGTTCTTAACCCTTCAAAAAGAAACATAAGTATAACAATTATTGAGTGTCTTATCAAGCTAAACCAGTTGAACTTGTAACGAACAGAAATGTTTTCAGAAGAAAACCTAGATACCTATAATGGATTCATGTATCCAATCATTCATTCATTCAGAAACCATTCACTGAGAGCTTTCTAATTGCCAGGCACTGACGCTGCTTGCAACTGGTGATGCAATAGAATTAAGACATAGTTTCTGCCCTCAAGGAGTGTGAAACCGGGTGAGGAAGTCAGAGGAGGGAAGAGGCAATCGGTATTCCATGGTGGGGGGACTGCTGGAGCAGCGGAAGCACAGGGGGTACCGTGCACTCAGGAGGGTGCTTTGCAGCAGGTTGATCATGACTTCTAGGATGAGGGGACACTTTTGGAACAAGTGTCTTCTAGGACATTTGCTTTATGAAGAAAAGGAAGATGATAAGCATAGTGAGAAGGGTTGATTCAACATAATATATTAATTCCAAAAACATGGTAAGGGTCTTTTCATAGGGACTTTGTAAATAGTTTATTTAATTATATAAAATGTTTATATAAATATTGCTGTCAGCTCTCCAGTCCATGGTTTTAATTTTATTTCTAGCCAAATCATATCCTTTGACTAGAGGATATTGGGGTGCCTCTTTCATTACAGCATAAAAGCCTTCCAACCCACATCAGCACAACAACATGGTTCTGTTACAGGTGCTACTTTCAAAACTGACCTCTGTACCAAACATGCAGCTGAAATTTGCACAATATTAGGACATCTAAGGTAAATACACTCTGTTCTCAAATCTGATCTCCATTTACTCAACTTCTCAATATATTCACTTAGAAAGTTGAATTTGTTGATCAATAAGTGGTGTAAATATGGTTAATAGCACATAGTCCAGCTCCATTTGAATCAATTAGTTTCTCTGACTTATGAAATAAAAATATGATCTAGCACCATAACTTCACCAATAGCTTCAGAAAGAGAGAGAACAAAACTGGAAAAAATCAATGCCTTAATTTAACTTTCATTTCTAATGGAGTATCAACTCTCCTTAGTGGCAGAGCATGAGGAAAACTCCACTATGTAAAGTACAGGGAGCTGCTGACTTTTTTTAAACTGATATATTTAGAAGTGGGTTTGGGGCTAGACCTAAGAACATAAATAAACTAATGCAAGATCTAATAAGCCTAAGCAACAGAATCTAACTCTTTTGATACAATGGTAATTTTGCAAAATAAGTTATTAAATTTATAGTTTTTAGTCTGTAAGTTTTAAATTTATAGACTAACATCTAAAGCATTTCTAGAATATTGACAAACCATACAAAAAGAAGATTGAAATATATTATCTAAAAAATGCATTGCTATGATTGGTCTTCTAAGCATAAAATTCTCCTATATCTATATTGGTGAACAGAATAAACATTTTATTCCAGCAGCTGTAGCTACCATTACCAAAATGTTCAACATTTGTTCATTAAGCTCAAAAGCTATTTGCAAGGCAAATAGTGTCAGGCAGGGAGCACAAAAAGTTAGAATGACCCAGCATCTGTCTGTCAGATAACGGAAGTGACAGACACAGAAGTGCAGTGACAGAACAGCATCCCCTCCCAGTCAGAGATGAGATGGGACAATGTGCAGGGCACCGTGCAAGTGTTATCAGTCACTACACTCCGTTTTCACAAAATGCAAACCCAAAAAGTCAGTTAGGTGCTCATCAAATGTTAAAAATCAGGTGTCAAAGAAATTTTCAGATAAAAAAGATTCACTAAAAATATTCAATGACCAAATGTGAGTCATTCAATTTAACAAATGTTACCTATATTTGAGAAACTATGGCGTGTAATACAATATACTGAGTGCTCAGAATAGACAGCAAACACAGCCCTCACTCAAAGAGCTCATAGCCCATAGAATTTTATATTCAAAGAATATGAGGAAAGGCAAAGTCTATGTTAGAAAAATTAAACAAGAAAAGCTCCATCTTGTATCCACTATGCACCTTTATCATAGAACATTCATCTTCTTGGAATGTGTCTTAACTGCTGTATTGGTCATTTGATGCCATTTCATTCCTAACCATCTTCTTGAGAGCTATTAATGTGAAAATGACACATCCTCTTTCTAAGAAAGTTTCCAGTAGTGTTGATTCTTAGAAGTTGTATTCATTCTAGTAAAACTAATTTATTAAATATGTAATCTAAAATTTCAATACCTTTCCATATTGGTAATATAAAAAATGTCATCCATCAGGATATATCTTTTCCAGATCAATTTATCTGATTTGAGATTTAAAAAAAAAAGGTTACTGTAAATTGGCTCAGATGTTGCCACTACACTGTATCAGCCAGTGAATGAAGTCAACCTTCCATGTTCCTTGTATTTGGACAGAGATTAACCTACATGATTCAGGCCTTAGAGGAAATATATCAAAGAACATGCATTTGAGTCCAGCTGTTCTGCTCAAGTAGCCTCATGATTGAAGGATTATTTTTACATTACAGAAAACCCCATTTTTCTTTTGCAAATATACTATAAGTCCTATTTAAGAAAAGGTACACAGTGCTGGGTGAATGTTTACAAGTGCTTTCTGGATTGAATCTAAAATTATTAGCTTTTCTGCTGTATGCTTATAAATGAAGCATAGTACAACATAATAACCAGATCGACCACAATTAAGGCCCTGAATTAAAGGCAAGAAATGAGACATTTTGACAGCTCTGGAACATTGCATTTCATGGGGCTCAGTGCACGGCTAGGTAGCATAGGTGTTCCTATAATTGCAGTACAACAGGAAAATTCGGTGCTTAACGGCCTTTAAATTCTCTTGTGTGATGGGGTGTGAAGATCAGGTGTTGGTATTGTCTCCCTGTCATTATTTGAAACACAACTGAAAACATTTTGTACTTCAAGTTGTCCTAAACTAGGTTAAGGGTATAAATTTAGCTTCTTTATCATGTAGTTATAGTTTCTATAACTATATATACATTTTTTCAAATATATTTTAAAATGCATATTAAGAGTTCTTGTTGACAAAAATTTACATATCTTCCCTTTCTCATATGAACCTTGTGCACCCAAACTCTGCCACTTTCTTGGATAGTCTGCAAAAATGGTCTCTAACCAGGTACTGAGATTACAACGAATGTGGTTTTGTTGGTTCTTTCATCAGAAAAAAAGAGCAAGAGGAGAAGAAATAAGAGGAGGAAAATACTACATTCTATAACAAATTATAAACATTATGTTTGAAAACCAAGACTCATTTTTCTGTTCTGTGATCACAGCAGTTGTTTGCTCGGGGATCTCTGGGAATATTGGCTGAAGCCCAAAAGTGGGTTCTGAAAAGCGCTGGGAAAACAGCAGAATGAGAGTTCTGACTATGGGGAGAATGTATATGACACTATGGACGTGCTGAACATAGACAAGCTTACCATCTACTGAAGAACACTGATGTGGGGGGGAAATGGGGCATCATTTGAGCACAGGGAAGCAGCAATATACACCCACAGCTGGCTGCCTCCAGCTGGCCTCGCTGAGACTCCAGGCTCTGGAGAGCCATTTGCATCTGCCTCATGAGGTATCAGGCCGTCGAAAAGGAACCCCACACAATAGTGCCACGGCTTTCTTTGCTCACTGTAATAAATCACCAAGCATCAAGAACAGCAACATATTTTAATCTCTTGGGGAAAATACTATGCTCAAATATACTCAAAAATAATATTTTTAAGTCTGTGAGGAAAAGATACTCTATTCCCTGATTTGAGATGTTTAGGGTCCCTAAAGAATGCATTGTCCTGATGTTTCATTTATTGCAGAGTCCTAATGCACAGATAATCATCCATGGCTATAAAGACTATGTATTGACATTTTGCAGCTATCACAGTAACGAACTGGAATAGAACCTACATCTGACTGTATAAGGGACACACATGGGAAGCCACTGTCTGCTGCTGAAAGTAGCTTTATAGTTTAACTAAAAACTCATAATGGGTGTCTCTTTCCTTTCATTTCTGAAAGCACCTGTGTTTTCCTACTCAGTGTTTGAACCCTGAAGTTATTGTTCATGCATCTGATCTATGAACTGTGTGTGACAGACACACTGAATTGTTCAGAGAATTATCTCTTCTCAGAAAAGAAGGTTGTTGATTAGCAAAAGAGTAATGATTTGTGCAAGACGCACCTTGCCATGTCACACTAGGGATCAAATTAGAAATTTTATTACCTTGTCTGTGGCCTCTGACTACTCTTAATTCTGAGCCGTATTTTTTAGAATGACTTTCATAATGGAATTATTTCATTGCCAGTTTTCGTTTTGTTGATTTTGGCCATGGAAGAGGAACATAGTGGAACACCACCTGCAGGAAGGACACAGTCCAACATACACTGGAATCATTACCTAACACCTGGCATGTTCTCCATTGGTGTGGAATTCAACAAGTTGAACCATCAAGAGACAGTTGCAATATGAAGGAGATAGAAAGGTTATTGATAGCTCAACAGGACACATCAGATGGCCCACATTCAGTAATTCCCAACATGAACCTTAACCAGGCCAGTCTTTGCACTATTCCTCAAGTTTCCCTGAGGTCTGAGGTCAGTTTTTCATTCCCTGCTCCTGATTTTGTCCCCATGTGGAGGGGGATCTCTTTCAGCTAAAGGCATCTTAGCCCTTCCTCACCTGTCTCACTCAGTCCTTTCCTCCAGTGAGGAATGATTTTCCACAGCTAAGACTGGAAGGAGAAATCAGGTACCCACAGGCTGGCTCCTTTCTCCCCACCTGTGAATGAGCCCACATGCAGGAAACACATGTATTCCTCTTGATTTCATGCCATATATTTTAAAGGATCCTGCCCCAGTAGTAGACTGGGCTGGGGTGAAGTGGGAAAGTTTATCACTGCTGACTAATTTGGGGATTTTAGTTTTAGAAAACCCTTGACCACAAAAGGAACACTTTTGTTCCCCTGTGCCTTACTATAGTCCTATTTTTAAATTGGTTCAGAACACATAGAGTGTGCAGGGTTGCTATTTCAGGGTCACCTCAAAAACCACCTCAAAAACAACTTTAGTTGTTCATAACTTTATGTGCCAGGAGTTTCTGCCATCTGGAAGTCACTTCCTCATTCTTTTCACCTTTTCCAAAGCCATGCATCTTTCAAGTTCTTTTTCAAGCTCTAACTTCAACCACAAAACTTTCCACAGAGTAGCTGTGCTATTTAAATAATGCCATACGTGTGAAGACCCTGTGCTGGGAGCAGTTGATAAGTACTAGGTGTAACTATTCTTTTCCCTTCTTAGTCATTCAAGTCTATGCTAATCTTCACCATACACTGCTGGTTTGAGTATCAATAGTACAAATTTCTAGAAATCAGTTTGATGGTACAATCAAAGAGCCATAAAATTAGCCATGCCCTTTGAGTCAAAATTTTACTTCTGAGAATGTATGCTGAGTTAAAGCTTAAGTTGGTCAATATTGATATACTGAGATAAATGTTGTATGATGATCATAAGGAAGTGACTAAGGAAATTACCGCACAGCCATATGATACATAATTATACAATATTTAAAATTACACCAGCAAATTTTTAAAGATGATACAAAGCATTTTTATACTTCTTGATCTTGTCTCAGTGGTAATCATTACCATTCCTGCAAAATAATATAAAACTAAGTGTGCTGCTTTGTCACTTTTTTTCCTGTGTCATTTTTTGACAGTGTACATTAAAAAGATTTTTTAATATTCTCTATCATCAGAAACACCATCGTTATCATCATCTTAAACTACAAACACATGTGTGCTGATATTATAGGCATTGCATCATGAGGATTTCTGTAGACTCTGCCTTTTAGAAGCAACCACATCACATAGTCGGAACTCAATATGTATTTGTGGAGTAATTGAGTAAATGTTCTGGGCTAATGTATAGAATAAAAGCCCAGAAATCAAGCTGATATTAATGCAGCATCCAAATAAATTAATGATGAATCAAATATCTCCTTTTTCTAACTGTATATGAATCTCCTGCTCTTTTTCACTTTATTTTAGGGAATACTAAGTCTCTAGCCCATGATTTCCACCTTGTTATGTTTGCTGCTCCTGCGTTCATTTCAGGAAATAATCATTCCCCAACCACCCACAATGCCCTTGGTGCCTTGCCACAAGCTCTAAGGCGTGAGATGGAACACAATTTCAGAATGAAGTAGTCAATCAGGAAATGACTGGTCACAGGCACAGAAAACATTAACTTCCCTACTTCAGTACTGCTCCACTACCCTATTTGTATGTATATAGTGCAAAAAATTTCTCTCCCTTGATGCCCCTCAGAAACTGACAGATCATTTATGTACAGAAACTTTACACAAGTCTATTCTTAAGCCACGATGTTAGAGAACCAGGTTTTTTTTATCTTAGATGGAATTAACAGACAAAATTATAACCCCAAACAGCCATTTCTCAGAAATATTATGAGACATGCATTATGAGACTTGAGTACAAGTTTTAAAATATTGGAAAGGCTACTCAAATTTTCCATAAATCTTCCCATTTTAAAAAAATTGCAACATTTTTATGATTTATCTCAACTGCAATGGTATCAGGTTGACATTAGTCTTAGAACCTCTTTTCTGGATGTTAATATAAGTGATTGCAGACATATATAAAGAATCAGGTCCTGGTATGAAAACATGTACACAAGTGGACTAATACATTTTATGAGTTTATTAACCATGAATTACTACTCAATTTGTTCTCATTTAAACATCTTTGCATTATTATTGTATGTCCTCTTCACATGTTAAGAAAGTATTTTTAAAATGGTATATTGACCACTGCCAACACAGGTCAGATGCTCAAGCCTATATGATGTGGCCTCCAGTCCTCCTGTTGCTGTGTGGCTGCCTGCCTGCATGTCAGATTATCTTACCCTATGCCTTTTTTTTTTTAAGGACCAAACTTCTTTAATATTTTAAGAACATCTCAAATGAGTTAGTGGTGGGGTTACAGAAGCTTCCATTCATGCCACCACAGGGAGAATCAAGAATTCTGAGAGGTAAAGCAATTACCTTTGGATACATAAAAATATATTAAATTGTATCACAGAGTGCAGAAAAGGAGGCATTCAGCAGTGGAATAATAAGCAATAAACTGATTGTCCTCACAAGAGGGCAGAGAAATTCCTAGATTTCACAGTCCCAGGAAACAGAGCTGTCTCAGCCAAAAAAGGTCCAGACATGGGTTTTGACTGATTATTATTAAAACTAGTCAAAGGCAGCTCAAAGAAAACCAAGGTTCAGATTTTCCATGACTGCAGTTGGCTCTTTCAACAAAGAGAACCCTTGGTTACTTCTCATATGTGGGGTGAGTGAGAAGGGGGACTTAGCCAGTGATTCTGACCCCAAGCTGATGTCCCTGTGCCTGAGCTCTGAGCTTTTCAGGCAGAACCACCTGGAATTGTTCCTGTACCAGCATTTCCACAATTTGCTCCTTTGTGTGAATATCAGGTCTCATGTTGCTACTTCACATGTTCTCTTATATAGAACCACATTATCATCAACATCCAGTAACCTAGGAAACTTTTTTCAATAAAGGGAACTTCCTGGAAGTTTGGAGCCTACAAGTGAGCTGGTATTTGCTATATATTCAGTGTTTTGTAAAGCCTTATATAACTATGACAAGTTACCTTAAATGTTTTCTGTTGAATTACAAGAAAATTCAGTATGTAAAAAGAATAGTTTCCAAATCTTACTCCCATGAGTTCATCTACTAAACCACCTTCCATTTCTGAGGCCCCTCAAAAATCTAAGCTAATAATTATGAATTTTATACACATTTTAAACTTTAAGAAGGTATTTATAAAATTTTCTTGGTCAACAATTGTTCCATGAGTTCATTACTCTTTGGAAACAGAAAAGATTTTAAGGCAAGCTTTACAAACATGAATTATTAGGTCCGGAACATTGTGTTTCAGGGAGAATGAGCTGAGATAGGAAAACATTACCTTTGGAATGGACTGATAATAACCAAATTCATTGAAGGATATATAAGCCAGATGCTAGTACACCCACCAAGGAAAACAAATACTTACATCCACTAAGTAATATATTTGTCTGTTGTGGATATGTGTACCTATAGTGAGAGACAAGTTGTTATTAGCAGATTACTTGATAGGGATGGATGTGGAGAACAGAAAATAATGTGGATGATCTTTATTTTATATTGGTATCATCAAGCAATGATACCATTTGTAACCTTTCTAGACAGATTCTTGAGCTATTGAGTCAGAATCTTCTTTCTAAATGAACTTAGAGATACAGTGAGAAGTCATGATTGCATTTCACTTTTCAAGAACAGCTTCTCTATTTTCCTTCAGATATAGAATACACAATGGTTATATTGGGGATTTTTTAAATCATTTTTGTGGTTTGGTTTGGTTTGGTTTTTACAGATATTTTCCAGTCAAGTAATGTACCCTTGTATCTCTTTTTGGAAATGATGCTGGTATCTTTCTATACATGGTCTCTTTTTCATTACATCAGTGGTTCTTTATCTTGTACTTATTTATTTATATCTCAGATACTCTCAAAGATACAATAATGTTATAGACCTTTCCTAGAAAAACAAATATAGCACATGCACACAAAATTCCATATATTCTTTAAAGTGTTTGGCAAGAATCCTGAAGTCATTTCATGTACTGCAAATCTCTCAAACTGGAGCTGTCCTGACCAGATAGATCATACTTAATCTTATTATTTTCAGAATGAGACAAAATTTTGGGACAGAAAGGCAAACATACAGTTTGACTTTTATATAATTTACCAAATACAGTGCCAAGCCAATGCCTGCATGTCATCTGAAGGCAGATACAATTAGAGATGATATCTGGTCTAGCTGCAAAGATGGCTTTGCTCATGTGGAGGGTGGAGGTAAGTGAGCAACACAATTGTTACCTACAATTCCCAGCAAAGAAAAAGGCTGGTTTTAATCTTCTTCCTGCTTTATTTGAAGCACAAGTTATGCTTCATGATGATTCACCTACCTCGGGAATCTAGGAGCAGAGATGGTAGATTTCATCCTATTCTATATAAAAACAGAAAACAACAGGACACAATTTCTAAACAGAGATAATTCTAACAATATGTCATCAGACTGTATAGGTTCTCCTCCCCTGTTGTAATAATGCAGCCTGTATTTTAGAAAGAACACAAATGCTAAGATGCATCTTGTTTAAGAAAAATAAGCAATAGCTACTATCCCATTTATTTCCCAGGAAATGCTGGTTTCTGAAGATCTTTGGGCCCATGCAGAAGACTTTTCTGAGTGTGCCATGATGGCACTCCCTCATGTAGGTTGATATTTCTTAATTTCACTCAAAGACAGTAGACTTAATGTTGAATTTGGGGACTACCTTATTGCCATCCTTTCACTTCCTCTCATTTTTCTTTTATTAAAAAGTATTAGTGATATGTGAATATATGTTTTTTTAATAGTGCCTAATATCCAAATGCTTAAATCAACAACATTTCAGATGTTTCAGATCATTCAAAGAATTAATAATAAACTATATATTTCTCTTCCCCTAAGATAAAATTAAACTAAAATTCACAATACCATGGTGATTAGCATGTTGTACTGGGCAATGAGACACATTGGTAACTTACTCGTAAATGCTTTTTAGTGGGCATGGTACTGGGTTTCTCTGCCTCCATGTTCCCTGTCACACTATCTCATTTGCAGATTGTCAATTCACTCCTGAGTGTATTTGGTAACTTGTACCTGTATCTCATCAATTTCATTTGTTTGGTTGTTAATTCTTAGACATCTTTTCTCCCAGAGGGTAGGAAAGTGATCCTCTCTCCATTCCACACTTCCACTGGATCTGGCTTGTTATCCTTTTAAAATTTGATTTGCTTCTCTTCCTTTTAGCCTGGTAGACCTACCATTTTAGGCATACTTTTTGTCTGGGAAAACTAGAGGATTCTGTTCACCTTTGTATTTGCTTGCCTAGACATCTATTAGATTGAACTACATGAAACTGATATTTTTTTCAGATAGTACATGGTAAAATGTTGGCCATTTAATATGATCTATTTATAATATGTCACGTCTATTTGGGAAAAAATTGAGGAATTTTGTGAGATGAATGTAGGACAAATGCTTGATGCATAAGGGCTTTTTTACATGCTCTTTATTATTGTTATTATCATTCTTATTATTAAACTAGTTGTGTGCTGTCTGTAGGAAGAGCCTGATGCAGTACCACAGATATTCTTTTGAAGTATGTGTGTGCAATACTTAAATAGCCGTTTTATACTGAGACCTCTGGGGATATAATTTAACACTCTTTAGTAGTCTACACTTTTTTTTAAATTGCCAGGTTTGCGCATTTATCATCTCCAGGCTACTTGTTCTATGATATTTATACTGTCATGTTCACAAACCAATGTTATCCTCTTTACAATAACATCCCCCAGGAACAAACAAGTTCTTAAAAAATAAATCCCAAGGAAATGTAAAGATATAATATTAGGCACTTTAAAACATCATAATGCAAACATATCAAACATTCTAGCTTATCATTACTTCAGTTCAAATTTGCATGGATCAAATATGCAGACAAAATCTTCAGATCCCTTTTGAATTATCCCCATGTTCTTAAGCTCTCTTTATATCATTATACTTTTTAAAAGATCAGTCTCAAAGGATACAGAAGCAGAATAAATGACTCTCACAAAATTCATTATTTCTCTTATTTTGATCAGTTTCAAACTATAGACTCAGGATGCATATTCATGTTGAGTTGATATAGGCAAAAGTTTCAAACTATAAATTTAAGGGCCAAACTAAAGGGTTTACTAAATTAATTGTGGGCTTATTTTTTTTTATTTGAAACTTCAACAACTACTTCTGTTAATGAAGT
Source organism: Manis javanica (assembly GCF_040802235.1). Lineage (NCBI taxonomy): Eukaryota > Metazoa > Chordata > Mammalia > Pholidota > Manidae > Manis > Manis javanica. The sequence goes on from NC_133158.1 coordinate 108,550,884, forward strand.
GTTGTCACTGAGCATGGGTGGCTGTGGTAGCACACATTCGTTGCCATAATTAATTCTCACTTGGAACGAGCACAACGTTCATCCCAGTGCTCTAGCATACTGCGTCAGAACAGAAGGAAGGCGGTGATTGACACAATGTTTATGTGACAGATACATTCTCCATATAAATACACATCTGATGAACTTGAAAATTAGCTTGCTGTTTGGAACAGTGGTGCATATTTTAAAAGACCAACTTCACAGAAAGGCTATTTTCCACTGCTCATTTCAGCTACAAAGAGAATAGTAACATAAAGCTCATAAATCAAAACAAAATGATTGACTTTATTCAGCCATTTCAAACAACTGATGGCAGGAAATAGCAGGAAACCTAAGGCCAGACCACTTAAATTCCAATAACATGCAAGGAACGATTTCTTTTTTCAGTCAGGAGGAATGCCAAACATTTTTGTCTAATATTATTTGTTGACACTTTTTACTGAATCCTAGACGTTACTTTTTATTCACCATTTTAAGTATGCATACTTATTTTTAACTATCTTCAGCTTCAAAATTAACAACACATACACACTCTATTTCCAGTTCACCTGATCCTTAGTTTCCAGTCCTAAATTCTCTGTCTCTTCTCCCTGCTTTCCCATTACACTTCCCAGAGGGTGGCCCACTCCCTCCTGCTCCTTTATGCAATGCTCAGTTGCTCTGCTCCTTACTTAGCCTTCTTTTTCAGTCACCTATTGCTGTGGAACAAGCGATCTCAGTAACAAGTAGTTTAAAACAGTAACCACTTATTGTTGCTCATCAATCTGCCAGTTGGCTGGGTAGTTCTGTTGACCTGAGTCATGCTTGTTTGCTTTCCACTGGGCTTATTTATGTATGTGCAGATCAGCCGGGGTCTGGATCCTCGAGGATAGACTCACTCACATGCATTTGCATTGGGACACCAGGGATTATTGGTTGGGATACTAGGAGTGAACAGGCCACATATATCTCATCATCCAGCAGGCTATTCTGGGTTTTTCCTCATAGCAGCTGGGCAGGGAGCAAGCAGAAGCTTGCCAGATCTCCTGAAGCTTAAGCCTAGAACTGGTCCAGTTCAACTCTACCCCATTCTTTTAGTCAAGAAGGGAACTGACTCCACCTCTTGATGGAAGAAGATGCAATGTTCAAAGTGCATGATACAAGAAGTTCACGATACAAGAAGTGAAGAACTAGGAACGCTTTTGCAATCACCCAATCACACCTCTCTACCATTATTCCAAATACATTTACTGTACAACTTTTTCTCAGTGTTCACATTCCTATTAACCAAATGGGCCTTTTTGACGAACTTACAACAGACAGAGAAAACCAAACTGGAAACCAAATCACTGAACAAAACCAAAGGGCAGAAGAAAGGTTATGACATTGTCAGCTTGTTATATGTGCACCTTCAGTACCAAAAAAGCCAAAATAAAACCCTCTCCTTTGAAGTGAGTCCATATCATACTGTTGATTGTTTGGCATATAACCTGGGTCTTAGGATGTTTTAGAAAAATGATACATAGATATTTTTAAATAGGGGCAGTTTTTATTTTGAAAAATCCTTTCTTTTTTTTTTTAAAGGATTCACTAGACCATTAAATTGAACATAAAAGGAAGTATAGTATAGAGGGGAAAATACAGGATGGATTTTGACATCAGATAGACCTGAATTCAAACTCCACTTCTGCCAACTTACTACCTGTGACTTTGGCCAGATTGCTTAACCACTCCAACCTCACATGTGGTATTATAAATAAAGTGAATTTACATACCAGGTATCAATCTGATTTCCCTTTTTCTAATGTATTAGTTCACACTTGGACAGAAATAAGATGAAAGGGACAGGGGGGAACCCAGGAGGCTTCTGCCCAGAGACCCCAATCTAACAGAGATTCTTACACCTAAATTTAAGCTCTTTGAGAGAAAAACTCAACTTACTAAAAATAAAAAATTTTATTAACATTCTTTAATAATATTATCAATGTCATGTCTAACAAACTGCATTAAATAATATACCTTCTCCAAATATGACTTCATCAATGAAAAAGCATTTTCATGGATTTAACTACCTTCCAAAACCCACTATAAAAGAGAATATGTCAAATCAAGTACAGTACTTCAATCAGATCTGTCTGATAAATTAATGGTTTGTACTCTTGCTTTCCTTAGGGTCTGTATCCATTAGCCATGCACACCTGAATCCTTTGACAAGTCCATGACTAAAATATACTAACAACTCAACACATGTAGCAAAAGAAAACAAACAATACCTTAATGTTTCTGAAAGTACTTTTTTTTTTTGCTACAAGGAAGAAAGAACCCAATCCTTAGGCCACTAAAAAGAAAGTTAGCTTGCATTTTCAATATCCAAAGGAAAAACAAACCCTTGCTTACATTAGAAGGCATTTTTTACCATTTCATAGAAATCTCAACTATCCATGCCCTTAGAGTCACAGTTAATATTGTATCTCTCTTGGGTATTTTGAGGTAGCTATATACTCTATTCTGTAAGATTCTTTTATTTATTTCAAAGAATTCATTTGTACATTGTCTACCTCCTTTGCCAAGTTCAGTGATACACTGTGATGCTTTATCCCTGTGAAAAAAGAAAAATGCATCCCTGGAGAAATCGAGGCGTGGAGCTCCAGTTTCATGGTGGTGGTCCCAGTAGGAAAATTGCCTAGAAAGAATCAACAATCTTTAATTCCATCAGCAGTTTAATCTTATAATGAAGCCTGAAAATTCCATTTTTGTTAATAGAAAGAGAACCAGCATGAAATGTAGTGCACAAACCATTTCCACTGGCAGCTAGCACAGCCACACTGAGCCATCACAGACAGCATAATAACACTGATTTAATTATACTGAAGATAAGGGGGAGAGGATGGACTGAGCCAGTCAAATGCAACCAAGGCACCCAACTCCAAATGCAGTATTGTTACAGAAGCTATATGCTTCACATGTAGAACTGAAATGTACAATTTCAACTCTGCCTTTCTGAGGTGCCCTGACTGGTAGCACCACCAGTTTTACTGAAAAGTAGTTCTCCGTAGCTGAATGTCTTGTCCGTTCTTCCTATGATTTCTCTGTAACAGTACCTCAATTGTACCAGCAGTAAAAACAATAAGTGGCATGCTAATTCCTTTGGACCATTCTTTAATAGTCCAGGATATTCATTTTTGTGAATTAACCTAAAACATTCTCATCCATTTACAAGGTCTAGGGACATTTACCAAATGCACATGGAGTAAATTTCATCTGTTTCCTTCGAATTCACACTGTTATCAAAATTGTTAAAAATAAAGTAGTACATTACATATATTGTGAATATAATATACACATATACCATATATATTATACATATGTGTATATATACATATATGTTATACATATAACTGCTACATAACTGTTATATAACTTACATGTAAGTTATATAACAGTTTATATATAATAAACTTATGTGTTTTATATATAACTTTCATGAATACATTATATGAGCAAATGACATATATATAAACTGTGTGTGTGTGTGTGTGTGTGTGTGTGTGTGTGTATAAACTATGAGTGAATAAGTTATTCTCAAACATAAAGTCAGCAAGGCAAAGACTGGATTAGAGTAAGAGACCTGGAATTTTACTGTCAGTTAAATTACCGTGGTGGATAGTTCACTTCAGTTTATAAAGCTTTCTGAGTAATCTTTCTCTATCTACAGATTTCTCATTTATAAAATTAAAGGATTAGCTGAGATAATTGACAAAACTCCTCTCAGCTCTAAAGTTCTGAACCAAAGTCATTCACCCAGAATCTGCAGATTACCTAAAGCCATGGCCAAGGTAATCCAATGTTAAGCCTATGTTTTTCTTTAAGTAGTTTAGAAACACAAATAAGAGTACAGGCCAAAATATGTGGCCATATCCAATATTCCATGCAAGAACTCTGCAGCAAGTTGTTTTATAAAAAATTGTATCTTTTAAAGTATTTCACTTACCTTTCATACTTTTTCTCATCCTTTAAATGTACTAGAATCAGAGAAGACATACGAAAATTGATCAGTTAATATATTTTGATTTTCTTCCTTTCTTACCAAAGTCCCACAGGAATAGGAGCATTATTACCTTCCCCTTGGACTTTCACAGAATTAATGAACTGTTGCAATAGCCAATCATAACTTGTGTTTATAGTTCAGTGTTCTGTCAGACTTATAATTATTTTTAATGCAGACCTACTAGTCCAGTAAGTGCCTTCATTATTCCTGGGCTGAAGAAGGTGTTGGTTATGCACAGCTTGTCTTGTCCCTGCACCTTCTTCCTTGGCCACTACTTGTAGTAAACATCCTCTTTGCTCCATTTTAATAGAGCTGCCTGCAGAAGGCCATTTATTAGGTAATCACTTGTCTGTGAAAACTCCTAATTACTCCATGTTTGTCAAAGGGAGGAAAATAGTATTGCATTTGAATGCTGAATGAGGAGCAAACCAGAATGCAGATGAGTTCATTGAAGTTTTTCTTTAAATTGGCAGATAAAGGAATTTGTTAAGGGCACCTACACTTTGAGGGTTAAAAAGAAAAGGTACAGTATCAGCTGTAGTGAAGATAAAAAAGCAGAATTTATGGTGTTATCAGTTTGGAGTTAAAGCAAAAGAAAAATAATTTATGAATGCTACAGGGATATATTTCTCCTGTGGAATCTTAGTGCCCCCTGCTGATCCTCAAAAAAACATTTTACAATCACAAATGCTCCTGAATTTCTATCCAGAGATGTATTTTTCTGGTATGGTATTTCCTTTTCAGAGAATAGAGAATCTTTCCTATGTAAGACCCCATCTCAGCAGTACTATCACATGTTGTCTTCTCTCAGAAAAACAAGTAATTAATCAAACATGCATACTCCCAGTGTTAAAAGATAAGAGAGCAAAGAAATTGAAATTATTACCTGATATAACTTAACTGGTTCAACTTGTTAGTTTAAAAAAATGCAAAGTCATCACCACTTAGGAAAGAAGATCTTGATAAAGTGAAAGTACACAATGAAATTATCAGCGGCCAGAACCACAATACTGATCTAAGTCAGATGCTTATTGATGAAGATTATTTCTGTCATATTAGTTCATAACCAGACACAGGCAGATTAGACATTCAGACACAATACACTGCCAGAAACCACACACTAATAGTATTAATTTTGTCCATATTTTAGTTACCTCTACTATATTATTTGTGAGAGAAATATTACTATTCCTAGCTGAGAAGGGAGGAAAATGAAACTCAAAAACCTACTGTAACTTACTAAAATGTTGTACAACTGTTTAATGACAGAGAATCATCATATATTATTTTTAGAAAAAAATGTAGTATACATTTTCCAGAACTAGTTCCCACTCCACCCCAAATTATTTCAAAGCAAATCACAGACATCTATAAAAATGTCAGCATTTATCTCTAAAGATAAACTTTCTAGTAATAAAAAAACATTTAAAAATCTAGCAGAACTGAGGTATGTAACCAGTGTCAAGTCCAGGCTCTCTTCATATACTAAATATGTTTTATATTTTCTCTAGTCTAATCTGGGGCCTTGCTGATCCTGAAGGGAGAACTCTTCCCAGGGTTAGTGAATTCTAGAAATTGTAAACAACTCCATGAGTCAAGTGCAAATCAACTAATCCAGAGCCAACCACTTCCTCTATGGAGCTACGAATCTCTGAGCCACAGTCCACCTGTCCTAATCAACCTAGGGCCAAGTATCAGACAACCAGAGACAGCCCCTATGCCCTAGAGTCCACTAAAATATTTAAACTAGCCAGTCATAAGCCTGCTTGCTGTAACTAGTCTGTTCTTTCCCTTGGAAACCACAATAAAGGCTCTCTTGTGCACAGGTCTCCCTCTCCATCTGTCTCCTGACCAGCCCTGGTGCTTCCGCAAGTGGGTTCTGCTGGCACACCATGCTCCCTTCTCTTTGGGTCTGTGAGCATAACGATCTTTTCAATCACAGTCATCTACTGGTCTGTTGACCTTACTACACCTAAATATAATAAAACATGCTGCAGCAACTGCACACAGTCACTTATATTTCAAAAGCAAAATAAAATTAGTAAAAAATAAGTGTGTCTTAGTCATAGAAATGCAGAACTATTTCTATCGGGTCAGTGAAAGTAAAGCATTTGTTTTACAAGTGAGCTAAACCTCTCTCGTCAAAAACAAATTAGTGCCGGTTATTTCACATCATTAAACTGGTTCACCGACATTCCTGGGTGTCAGATCATTTCCCCAAACCATCAGCTGCCACCCAATTCCTGAGCCATGGTAATCCCAAGCAATCCCTCCCAGCAAGGTGCTCAGACTTGGTAATATTATGATGGGTTTGAAGGTGAAAGATACCATGAAATAAATCAGATTGAGATGTTAAAGGAAAAGATATAAGAAGGGAGAAACGTCGAGGTCCAGTTTGCAATAAGGTGGAGGACTTAACTCAGTAGGGTTTTGACCTAATATCCAAGTTCCCATAAGCCACCAAGAAAGTCCTGCCTCTGCATTATCTCATTTTATACTCATCATCCCTCTATCAATTAGGCTTGAATTATCCTCATTTTATAGATGTATAAGTCAAGATTCAAGGATGGTAAGAAGCTTCCCTGCTATGTCTCAAGAGATTGTTCTGACTACTAAACCCCAACAGAGCCTCAAAAAAATCCTCAACCAAAGTTGTTACATAGAGTAAGAAAATTCTAGTATTTCAAATAAGTATTTGTTATTGGTAACTGGTCATCCTATTTTTAATAACAAAGTTGAGTGAAGTTTCAGGTGGTTGCCTGTACAAAACTTAAATTTAATTTTCAGCAACAAGCTTAATGCCAATAGGCAGTAGTCATCCTCCAGTGTCTCTAGGTAATATTTTTCCATATTCCTACACAACACCAAAGCAGTGTCTATACTCCATAGATCATATCACTTTCCCAGTCTGTTCTGGTACCAGGACTCAGTCTAGCACTGGGACAACCTGAGCCCAGAATGGGTTACCCAGATTTAAAGGGGACAAATGGGCACTGACTACAACTTCAATTTCAGATAAGCAGTTTAGTATAAGCGCATCCACACAATATTCAGGATGTCCTTTTACAAAAAAAAATATTTGCTACTTATCTGAAATGATAATTTAACTATTTTATATGCCAAATATATTTATCTGAACTACAAGTTTAATTCTATTTTATACTGAACTATAAATGTATCTGTATTTTATCTGAAGATCCTAGCCCCAAATATTCCAAAGAACCTAAAATTCTTTCTGTGCTCTCATCAGGACATGATTCTATGCTGAGGAAGATGAACCCTAGTCTCTGCACATTTCTTGAAAAAAATAATGATTATTAATCACAACTAATATTAATTTAATTAATTCAGTAATTTTTTTAATAAATTAAAAATGTTACGAGGTTCTTCTAGACCCTACTGTGGACATTTTCACTCCCACAGTCCATCCTGGTTGGAAGAGGAAAGCAATGGCCTGGTTACTTCACTATCTCATTCTTTCTCCCAGCAAGGCCCACTAAATCTCAGACATGGCACTCAATGCTGTAATAACAGATGGATATGGGGACATAAGAAAGACATAACTGAAGATAGAAAATATGGAGAATTGTCACTAAGTAAGCCCAGAAACCAGTAACTTGCATATAATGCCACCTTTGATATATCAAAATAGTTTTTATTGTATCTATTGCTCTGATTTTAAATCGCATTTCCTAGTAACAAATAGTTTACAGCATCATTATTTTGGAGAAAGCAGTTTTCCTATTTAAGACAATTTGGAAAAAGTTTATATTTAATCCACTATAGTATGTCTGAATTCATCTTATGGTGATTTTAGTCTCTTGGTATATTAGATTTTCCCAGACTTACTAGATACAGAAACATTCCTTTTGTTGATGTTGTTTCCTGTGAGAATAATTCATTTTTAAAGAAAAATAATTTATCAGAACTCAGACAGCTATCACTGCACATTACCTGCAAATATTTTATGAGGTTTTTTTTTAAACTTTGAGAACTCATAACTTGGTTCAGTGAAGGTAAAACCTTTTAACTGAAAGGTGAAATGACAACTATAGTCTCACAGTGTTAAAAAGTATTCTGATTTAAGGGAGTATTGGTGGTTTGGTGACATCCATCTTAGTATTTATTTCTATAACAGTGAGTATCATATTGTTCCACTTGCCAAAATGTCATGAATTTAACTCTGGCCTCGGAAAATACCATCAATGCTGGCTGTGAAATTTCCTTTGACTTAAATGGAAGAACAATACTACATACTCTCTTTTGTTCAAGACTATTATTAAAGCAGTTTAAATCAGAATCAGTTTTTCTGTGCCAGTCACATACTCAGTATGCCTGATTACAGACTTCAAACTAGTTGAGCCAATGAAGACACTTTGAGAGAATTTAGAAGGCAAAAAGTTTCATATAACTGACTTTTAAAAATCTGATTTAGCGGCATCCTCCTCAATACAGTAAGATATGGTCCAAGATCCCTCCATAGGACGAGCATTGTGAAGGCAGCGTTAGGAACACTTACACTGTGAAAATAACAATAAAATAAGATCTGAAACTGGGAAATACCAAAGATTTAACCAAACACGTTAAGTTTGAAAGTGAGGTTATTATCACAAAAGGTGTCTGAACATGACCAGAAATACCATTTGCAAGGAATAACACAGTAGGACTCAAGCAGCTTAGAATTGTTTGCATGAGACAAACTTGAAAGCTATTTCCAACCTTAAGGTTCAATACTACTATGATTATCAGAAAATTCTCATATATTTCAGGATGCATTCAATGTGCATTCATTTCTGTAAGGAAATGCTTTTTATAACTGATACATCTTTTAAAATCATTTATCATTCATTTGTATTCATTTGTATTTTCTTCATGTATATTTTATCCCAACATTTTACTTCAGAGAGAATTTAAGTTTCAAGTCTTATTAATGGGATTTTATAAGAAATGAAGTCAAAATAGGGTTATGCTATTATAATTATTTGATATATGGCATTATTTTCCAAGTGTTTCTGATCCTTGGAAAATTAATCATCAGAGAAAGCCTGATTATTTTTCCTTTTATGTGGACACACACATCTGGTAATCCCATTAAACAACTAGTTTATCCCCACCCTATATGCAAAACAAAATAAAACTTAAACTTTATATTGGTCCTGTTTTTATGGTTTAGGAAAATGATTCTTCTTTTCTAAAAGCTTATCTACATGAGGCAGCATTTTTCATAAGCTTCAACCAAGATAGATTATGCAACTGTCTTGCATTGAGCCAGACATTAAAGAGATTTACAAAAACATGAAACAGAGCCACTCATTTTGTTAAAATTTTGTTTTGCAAAAGCATTATCTTTCACAAAAATATTTTATTTTTTTGTGCATTTATTTTTTAATTATTAATAAATACATATTTTTAATTTCTAATTTGGTAAGTACCAATAGATATAATCCATGTATTAAAAATGAAAAGCTCTTTGGGGGCATTCAATAATTTTTAATAGTGTAGAGATCCTGACAACAAAGATTTAAGAAACTTTGCTCTAAAACAATGTAGAATTTTTCTATCAACTAAGTTACTATGAAAAGCTGCATTAACTTTTTAGTGCTATTTGCACTAGTAAAATAATAACTTACTGCATATCATCTCAGTCAAGTATCCAAGATAAATATATAATCGTTCCCTATATATATTCAGGTTGTTTTATAATTTTTTAAATTTATTCTTTCTATTTGCATTGACCAACTCAGACTGCTCTTCTTCATAAACTATTCCAATGTTTCTCTGCTCAACTAAGCAGCACAAATTTCTCACTTTCAGGAGAAAAGCAATTTAGAAGGGCAAATTTCTAGATAAATGCTTCCCCAAAACTGTGCTGTTCCAGAGCTTGCTACTCAGCACGTACTGCGTCACCTTCCTGCCACATTGCTTAGAAGAGGAAATCTGAAAGTCAGGGTAGTCCGGATCCCGCAGCCGCCTTGAGATTTGGGCTGTGTTTTCATGGTTCATTTATAGTTCACTCCACTTTCTCTTAGAAAACAATGGACCTGGAGGGAACACTAGGAGGAGAGATAAGAGTTCCCTAGGATGGTAGAAGGGAAGAAGGGACAAGCAAAAATGAAGACAAGCATAAAGGGAATTCTAGGGAAAACAATTCTTAGTTACCTGCCATTTCTTTTATTTGTGAAAACAGAGCAAGTGTTGATGCGAGAGTGTTCTTTCCTAGCCCCATTCCACCGCCAACATCACCCAGGCGGATCCTGCTTTACTTTGCTTCTTTTCACTCATTCTATTTGACTCTTCTCTTCTCATCTTTTCTCTTCCTATAGCAAAGAATTCATCTGTCATGTATTTTCTTTCCTGCTCACTTCTTCCTTCCTTTTTATTTTCTTTCCTCTTTCTAATCCTTTGAAGACTATCTTTCCTACATTTCTCCTTTCCTACATTTCTCTCTTCTACCTTTCAAAATGTTTTCACTCTTTAGCCTCATAATGTATTTCTTCTCCCATTCCTTCCTTCCTGTACTAGCAAAATGGAATTTAATTAACTAAAAAGCAATACATGTTAAAGGAGCCATGGACATACAATGGGGAAATGACAGCCTCTTCAACAACTGTTCTTGGCAAAACTGGACAGCTACATGTAAGAAAATGAAACTGGATTATTGTCTAAGCCCATACACATAAGTAAACTCAAAATGGATCAAAGACCCGAATGTGAGTCATGAACCATAAAACTCTTAGAAGAAAACATAGGCAAAAATCTCCTGAATATAAACATGACCAACTTTTTCCTGAGCACATTCCCTCAGGCAAGGGAAACAAAAGCAAAAATGAACAAATGGGGCTACATTAAAAAAAAAGCTTCTGTACAGCAAAGGACACCATCAGTAGAACAAAAAGGCATCCTACAGTGTGGGAGAATATATTTGTAAATGACATATCCAATAAGGGGTTAACATGCAAAATATATAAAGAACTCACATGCCTCAACACCCAAAAACCAAATAACCTGATTAAAAAATGGGCAGAGGATATGAACAGACAATTCTCCAAAGAAGAAATCCAGATGCCCAACAGGCACATGAAAAGATGTTCAACATCTCTAATTATCAAGGAAATGCAAATTAAAACCACAGTTAGATATCACCTCGGACCAGTTAGGATGGCCAACATCAAAAAGACTAAGAACAACAAATACTGGTGAGGATGCAGAGAAAGGGGAACCCTCCTACACTGCTCATGGGAATGTAAACTAGTTCAACCATTGTGGAAAGCAATAAACTTTTAAACTTTCTCAAAAAACTAAAAATAGAAATACCATTTGACCCTGGTTACCCAAAGAATACATGTTCTCAGATTCAAAAAGACATATGTACCCCTATGTTTATCACAGCACTATTTACAATAGCCAAGATAAGGAAGCAACCTAAGTGTCCATCAGTAGATGAATAGATAAAGAAGATATGGTACATATACACAATGCAATACTATTCAGCCATAAGAAGAAAATAAATCCTGCCATTTGCAACAGCATGGATGAAGCCGGAGGGTATTATGTTCAGTGAGATAAGCCAGGCAGAGAAAGACAAGTACTAAATGATTTCCCTCCTTTGTGGAGCGTAACAGCAAAGCAAAACTGAAGGAACAAAACAGCAGCAGTCTCACAAACTCCAAGAAGGGACTAGCGGTTACCAAAGGGGAGGCGTGAGGAAGGGTGGGTGGGGAGGATTGGGAGAAGGAGATTAAGGAGTATTATGATTAGTACACATGGTGTGGTGGGGGTTCAGGAGGAGACAGTGTAACACAGAGAAGACAAGCAGTGACTCTGCGGCATCTTACTGCACTGATGGACAGTGACTGCAATGTGGTATGGGGGTGGAGGACTCGATAATATGGGTGAATGTAGTAACCACATAGTTTTTCATGTGAAACCTTCATAAGAGTGTGTGATCAATAATGCCTTAATAAAAAATTGTAAAATAAAAGCAATACATGAGAATTTCTCAAATGTAGTATATTTGTAGTTAATTTTACTAGTATGAACTACAAATATAATCTCATGTGACTTTGAGTTCATAACATTTTGCAACTGTGTTTTCTTTTAAATAAAAAAATCTAGAATGCTTAAGTAAACATCTTCTGAACCATCTAGATGGATATCTTTAAAAAACAAAACCAAAAAAAGCCCTCTACCAGTCCTTTTCAATGTCTTGTGTTCAGATTTACAAGCGTATAAGTCTAAGTTAAGGTCAAATGATGTCATATCACACTGTAGGAAGGAAAGATTCACAGTAGTTCACTGAGACAATTGAGTCATCACATGGCATAAAATAGCACAAACACATCTAGATTTAACAAACCTATTCCAAAGGAGTTAGTACAAAATTCATATGACAAGTGAATCTATTTTGCAGATGCATCACTTGAAAACAGTCAACCAGCATATGTATAAAAGCAAATGTAGACTGTTGTTCTGTTGCCAATTTCAGTAAAAGTTATATTATAAAATCATTTAATGTATAAAAACATTTAATGTAACAATGCCACAGGTGCCACAGGGCTGAACATCTCTTGAATGCAAAAAAGTAGCCTCAAAGATTTGCCGAGGCACCTCAATAAATTAACAATCAAGGATTTTTCTTCATCAAGGTATTTATAAGAATACATCTGATTTGCCTTTCTCTTCGGATAATGAGTAAAATCCTAGTAGACTGACTTCCAGAGGAAAATAACAACAAAATCTGCAACAGAGGCAGGTAGATTCTGGTGCATAGTACTCAGAGTGAAGAAGATGTACAAAGTGATTTAATGTTTTTGCAGCTGTTAGCCTGGGCCAGGAACAGTCCACCAGGCACAGAGAGCAGCAAAGAAAACTATAGAAAACCCAATCTTTCTGACCTGGAAGACCAGAACACTGAATCTGAAGAAAGTATGGCTGCTGGAGAGATTGGGAGAATATTAGAGGGGAAACAGTCTGAAAGGGGATTGCCATGTTTCTCTGCCTGTAACTCTGGCTGACCCTTAAAATGTGCTTATGCAAAACAGACTCAGAGGTGCTCAGCTGAACACCAAAGATATTATCTTAGACCAGGACTACTGCCCAAGTGTTCGCAGTTCAAATCTAGTCAATGCAATATATCCTTTAAAAATAATAGAAGGAATACTCATCAGAACAAACTAACAGAATCCACTATTTCCAGATTTACACTCAAACATCCAGTAAATAATCCAGAATTTTGAAGGACTGAGACAATAGGCCACATCCTCAAAAGAAAAGAAAATCTAAAGTAACCACCTCAAAATTACCCTAATGAAACTGGAAGTATTGTAAAAGAACTATTAAAATCTGTCAGTGAAGTAGAATAAAATATGCTTGCAGTTAGTAGAGGACAGGAAATTGCAGCAGAAAAAGAAAAACAATTTTAAAAGACCAAAAGAAATTTGACAACCAAAAAATATAAAATATCTGAAACAAAATTTTACTGGAAAATCATAATATTCAAATGGAGAGGAAAGAGTATTGATATCGCAGATAGATCAGTAGAAATTGTCCAATGTGAAAAACAGAGAAAACAGAATTTAAAATTATGAACACAACCTTAGTGACCTCTTGGATAAAATCAAATGGTCAAACTTATGTCTAATAAAAATATCAGAAGAAAAGAGAAAGAATAAGAATATATATATTTTTAGAGTGCTCCACATATATATATATATATGGAAACAACAAAAAATTTATGCAATTTATGGAAAGGTAGATATTTACACATTAAGGTACTCAATGAGAACCAAGTAAATTAAAAACAAATAAAACCATACTGAGACACATCATAATTGATCAGTTGCATGAAAGTAATATTGAAAACAGAAAGAAAAAAGTGACACATTACTTAAAGGGTAAGAGTGATTCAGGTCAGGATTCTGGAAATCAGAGGCAAGTTGAGTGAAATCTTCAAAGTGCTGAAAGAAAAAAAAACTGAAAACCAAAATTCCACATCCAAAATATAGAAAAATAATAATAAAGGCAGAATAAATATCTCTAAACAAAATAAAAGTAAAACACTGTCACCAGCAGATCTGTAACAAAAAAAAAGATAAGGGAAATTTTTTAGGTTGCAAGGAAATGATACCAAATGGAATTTCAAATGCTGAGAAAGAAATGAGGAGCAGGGGAAATGATAAATAATGGCTTTAGTAAAAAGTTTACTTGCTTTATTTCTTTTAATTTATTTGTAATACAGACAGTTGCTAAAACCAAACATTACAATATTGTCTTGTTATTTATGATAGCTGAAGATCCAACAGCTGTAATATAAAGGCTGGGAGGATGTTCACTTATATGATTTCATTATTATATAAAGTAGTATTAACTGTAAATGAACTGTTAATTTAAAGATACATATTATAATCCCTAGTTCAACTACTAAGAAAATGGTAAGACATGTACCTTAAATGCCAATAGGAAAATTAAAATGGACTTCTGGCATTTTTAAATAATCCAAAAGGTGGGAAAGAAATAACAGGGTCTGAAAATCAAACAAAGGAGATAAATAAAAAACAAAATTAAAGTGATAGATCCAAACCCAATCATATCAATAATTAAACTACACATCAAGGGAATAACAATTCAATTAAAGGTAGAGACCTCCAGAGTGGGAAAAAAGTGAGACTCAGCTATTGTCAGTCTACAGGAAATGACCTTTTAATATACAGACATAGCTAGGTTGAAATTATGTGGATGGAAGAAGTTATTCCATGCAAACAGTAATCTTTAGAAGAATGCACCTGCTGCATTCATGCCATGTGAGAGATATCAAGCCTAAAATTACAAGTGAAAAAGAAGCTATTTCATAATGACAAAAGGGTTGACTCATCAAAAAGGCACGATAAAAATGTATATGTTTTTAATATGAGAGCATCAGAATACAAAAGCAAAAATTAACAGACTAAAAGAGAGAAACAAACAAATCCGCCCAGTTGAAGATTTTTAAACTCTTTAAGCAATTGATAGATCAACTAGACAATAAATCAACAAGGACATAGAAGATATGAATATCATTATCAAGTGCACTGATGAAGATTTGTAGCTAAATTTACAATTTTAATATGAAGGATGATTTAACAGATTCAAGATATTCAAGAATTAGGTTGTCTCCTCTAACAAATTAAATATAGATAATTCCCATAACTGGGCATCATTGCACATATTACAGAGCAGTTAAGAATGTGGGCTCTGTAGTCAGATAGACAAATGAAATCCCAGCTCTGCCTCTTCCTAGTTTCATGGCTTTGGGTGTATTACTTCATCTCTCATGGTCTGCATTTTCCCTTCTGAAAATAGAGATAATAATAGTACATGTCTCAGAATTAAGCAAGATAAACATTAATATCAAAGTATTGTAGCTATCACTGTATAATTATCAAAAGCAGGAGACAATTTTCATTTCAGCAAATAGATGGATTTTGATTTGGGAAGTGCAGATGAATCCTACTTGTGATGATCACGAGAAGCCCTTTTAAATCCATTATAGTCACTGGAGGTTTACCCTGCAAGGCTACTGAGAACAAATTGAAAAGTTCAAATTTTTACACCAAAGCTGAACCCCCACAGTTCAGGAGTCTTTTCCTGGAAATACATATGCTTGAGCAGAGTTTTCAATTTGTTTCTCTTCTGAAATTCATTTTTTCCCTTCACTGCACCCAAATGTTTCTTATTTCTTCCCCAGTTTGACAAAGAATATTGATCTTCGCCATGAGTCTCTCTAGAGAGGTCAGAGGAGTTTATCATTTTTTCCATCCTGATATTGCTCTAAATTATCATTTAAGTTGTTTGCTTTTCTGTGAACTAAAGAAAAAAAAATTGTCTATAGCCAGCAAGAAGGCCTAAAAGGATGACACAAGCTGAGACCACCTGTCTCCTGATGACCCTGAAGTTTGAAGTGGATTTTCCTTTGAGTTGACCTTTCAGTCAAGTACAGTCTAGTTTTTAAATAACTTACCCATGAACCTCTAGTTGTCTTAACTTTTTCCAAGATGACCACATTTAGAGTTAGCATGCCATTGACACTAAACAGGAAAGTCTTGAATGAGATAAATTTTGAGTTAAATTTTATTTCTTGTGGTTTCTTCTTATAGTTAATTCCAAGGAACAATATTCAATTTCAACTTCAAGGAAAGAAGAGAATAATTGAATATGCTCAACATTTTTGTCAAGAAAGCCTCTGAAAATTGCCTTCACAACAGATGTAAAAGATGAATTCTACAAATTCTACCTATTTCTCATTTCAAATAAACTTGTTTAACAAAATTTCAAAGCCGAATAACTGATCTGTTCATTTTATAAAACATGAGTGTTCATATTAAAATAATGTTTACCAAAAGTAAAGAGCAGTCCTCTATTATAATTTGTGAACCACCCCCAGGCTGCTTATAAAGCCAAAAGTTTCCCATTCTTTGTTAATGACCATGACATAGGCTAGTGTGTTTCCAAACGTGAATGAGGACTACTAGCATCAGAACTATTTGGGGAACTTATTAAAAATACTATCATACACTGGACCTGCCAGTTCTTCCAAATCAGGATCTCTAGGGATTGGTCCAAGCAATCTGTATTTTTACCAATATCCCCAAATGATTCCTATGCAAACCAAAGTTTGAGAACTCTTCAAGGAGATCTGAGGAGCCCCAAGGAAGCTTGGAGGCTCACAAAGCCCTCACTCATATAATGGGACACAAAGGAAAAGAGTTTTCTAATTTGTTCCATGGGTTGATGCCCAAATGTTATGTAAGTTAAAAAAAGAACATATATATAATATCTTTCGGTAATTGTGTATATTTTTATGTCTAATAAAATCAGAGTAAAAATTATTTTTTTAATAATAATTTGTAAAATCTCCCACAATAAAGAAAAGATGAAGCGAGTTGAAGTCTGGAAATCAGGCATCATTGAGGAAGCAGAGCAAAAGAGAGCTTCCTCTAATGTGCAGAAATGAAAGAAAATTTTTCTTAAAATTACTGTAAAAATTATCCTTATATTCTAACACCCAACATGTCATGTATCAGCCATCAGAGAAATGGTAGGGTTCATGATGGGAGGTGAGCTTCCCTTACAATGGCAGAGTTTGAAGACTATCTAAAGTCTCCCATGGGTGTCTTTCTTTAAAACTACAGATAATTTCAAAATTATTTACTCTATGATTTGTACTATCTTCTAAACCTATAGCCACTAAACCACAATCAATATAATGAAAGAAAATAATGATATGTAGAGGGACATGCACATAGTCTTAAAATGCTTACATAATTATAGAAACCACCTAAGTGAATTTAGAATGCTTCTGGCTGTCATTTATGCAATAATCGGCTATTACAAAATCCTGCTGGGTACTGCCCAGATACTGCAATGGGTGTCTGCCAAGTTAACAATAAGGTATTTCTAATAGTGTTTCATACATGTTAATAAAATTCCTAAACATAAAGCTGCTCTTATAAGATGAGAAGCATATATATTTAATTACAGTAAACTAGACTGATGCCATGTGTGAGGATTCTCATCTCCCTTCATTATGTTAATTAATACTATTATATTAATTCAAGAAAGCAAAGAAAAGTTATAGTCACTAAGTGTATTAAATCTCAGCTATTATTAAAATGAAAATGGGTATCAAATAGCCATATTGCATTACTTAGAAAGAGGTTGTCTCCCTGCATCAGGAACATACTTTGTTCCATCCTGGATATCACAGGTTAAACTGATTAGCAGCTCTCCAAGAGCTGTAGAATTATTCAAAAGAACTAGAAGAGAGAAAACAGGATGTTGTGAGAGAGTCACATAAAGAACAGTGTATTATACTTAGGGACTTTGCATCCTAGAGCTCATAAAATGAAGGAAAAAAAATCCATTGCCTTTTTTCTCAGCTCAGTGAGCAGGATACTTTATCAAACATTTTGAAAGTAGGACATCCTGCTGGTTTTGTCTTATTGAAACAGGGAGTAAAACACAATGCTTTATTAGAGTTGTTTCAAAAATGCATCAAAGTTGAGGACACTCAACGTAGAACTCAAAGAACTGAAAAATCACAACTGCTGTATCTTCTCCCTGAAACTATAATTGGCTAAAATTGGTGGAGAGCGGAAAGACAACTGGTAGAAATATGACTAAGTCATGTACCAAAGACACGTAAGTATTCAACTTACCTGTTACCATAGTCTCATGTTATCCTGGTCATTAAATAGTTTATCTTCTCACTAAATAGTAATATGACAATTGTTGGGAAATGAATTCTGTTAATTTCAAGCACCCTGGGGAAATCATGTTCTCAGCCTGGTGACTTTTCTGGCCAGGACATACTGCATGAAACCCATACCTCAGTTATCACTTTATTAAGCAAGAGGCTGCAAATGTAAGTTCAAGCAAGAATCAATTCGGTTGAATTACAATGAGGAGTTTTGAATGGATAACTTGGCCTGTGTGTTAGGTCTGAAGACAGGGCAATCAGACAAATTATGGGTCTCAGCGATGAATCTGACTCACTCCCCTGAGCATGGCTGCCCCAGTATTTCCGTGGCTCCTGGTTCCAGCCCAGTTTCTTCCCAGTCCCACCTTAGTAAACTAGGCTGATGCCATGTGTGAGGATTCTCATCTCCCTTCATTTGGGCTTACCTCTGCCAGAACAGATTTATTTTTTTATTTGGCATATAAAAATATAATGAAGAAAGAAATGAAATTTTCATACTTTCCCCTGAGCTTGGGAGAGTAAGCAGGATACGGTAATAAACACTTCATTAGCCAGAGTGACAATACCATGTCATGATGAAGAGGCTCGGAGAATTTATTGGAAAGTGGTTGCCAATGGACAGAGGGCTGGTAGAAGATAGGGAGAAACTGGTAAAGGGTATAAACTTTCAGTTATAACATGAGCAAGTTCTGAAGATTTAAAGGATAACATGGAGAATGGAGTTGATAACACTGCATTGTATAATTGAAAATAAATAAGGTCGTAAATAAATAAATATAATTTTAAAAAGTGAACATAGGCTCTGAATTCAGACAAATCTTGGAATCCTTTCTATCACTTATTAACTATGAGACTAATAGCAAGTATATTATCTGTATGTTTGGTTATAATGAGAGTTCAATAAATGTTAGCCATTATTATTATCACTGTGAATTATCATAATCATTATTACAACAATAATCAAAGGCCAGAGTACAAATATCAATATGACTGGATAGGAAATGGGGGTTAAAAGTTTTGAAGAGAAAATTAGTGCATTAAGAAATTGACTGAGGAAAATAGATACAAGAATAATAGAGACTGAAACAGAAAACAGAAAAAAACTGTTAAGAAATGTCATGGGTTACATGACCCAAGGTATTTCCATTTAAAAGTGTCAATTACAGTTCTTAGCTTCCCATTTAAAACCAAAACATACCCATGGCCTCTTGGGACAGTGGATACAATCAGACGTTCACCACAAGGACCTGTCTCCTTTGATGCCACCCAGAAAGGAAGCTAGAAGGGATTAGCGTCAAGAGGGGAACACTGCTTTCCAAGAATTACAGTCAGAGAAGTAAGAACCACCAAAAAGCAGTCCTCGATTGATAAGGGCTTTTGGCCAAATGGCTATTCTTAGTAGAAAAAAGAGTAATGGTACAAAAGGAAAAAAAATGTTGGAAAAAGTGGAAACAAAAGCAAACAAATGGAGGCGGGGAGAGAGGAAGCTCACAGAGTGCCCCTGACACTCCTCCGCTGCCTGAGAGCTGAAAGGAAGTGCATTGCCTGAGACAGGGGAGAGACAGAGTCGAGTTTAAAAACCCATGTGCTCCAAGACCAGAAATGAGAGATGTCCTGCGGGGGAGCTCACGGACTGGGCTCTTGGGCGGGTCATCGTCTGCTCTGTTCACTAAGGACTCCCAATGCCAAGAGGGTGAGAGAACAAACACAAACGCCATCTTCTTAGAGACCTTCTGTCTTTTTTCCCAGTCATTCAACCATGTAGTCTGCTTCAAATTCTGAGGAGCTTCCAGAGAATAAATGGTAGGAAGGTAGATAGGAAGGAACAGGGAGAGACATAGCATGGCCCCTCTGCTCAACGCCCAAAGCCCCCCTCACACCCGAACTCCAGAAATGCAAATGTGGGCTGAAAACTGCTGAATTTGCCTGCACCTGCTGCTCTCCTGATTTCTCTTTGACTACATCTTCCCACTACTATGTTTTCTCTAGTTTTCAGCTCTGATTCATTGTTTTTATTCATAAGCCTACAACTAGCTGCTAAAAAAAAGAAAGTAAGCATTTGCAGTGCAGTAGCTCAGCCCCAGGCTGTTTTGGGGTGACCACAAAATGACAATGGAGCATTGGAAAGAGGGTTCTTACCAAGCTTTATTCTGGCAATGGCAGGTTGAGCACTGAAATCATATCCCCATCCATGGATCTGCACACAAGTGCCTGGCAGTCTCGCTTTTATACCAGCATAGGCAACAGTGGCTCATTGCCAGCACATGTCTAAGCATGAGCCTGCACAATGGCCAAGTATTATTTAAGCATGAGGCAGCACAGTGTGTGCACAGTGGGTCAGGCAAGCATCCTCAACATAGTGATCCACTTTGCCTACAGCATTCACAAAGCAAATTCAGTTAAGACTATACTGACCACATGTCATATGCCAGGCCCTGGACTTACAGCTCAAGCTCACCTATAATCAGAGAGCTCACAACATCTCAAGTGGGCCAGCAGCTGCTGACTTCACAGCTTCAAAGGCCTTGTGAAGCTAAACTCTAAAACCCACCAGGAAGATGGGGCTGAACTTGATTTATACCCTTGCATTTTACCCTTGGAACATGAGGATTCCATTCATGCTTGAGAGGAATACCTGCCAGGACAGCCATTAGCCAAGTGAACTCTGGGCCCCAGTGAGTCATGTGGGAAGCATAGAAGGTTCTGTCCTATTAACTCATGGACTATTTCAAGTGCAGCAACAAAAAGGGTATGTGGCAAACATGTCCTCTGTAATGTATTTTTTCATATACAACAAAAATATTACACACTGCAGTAATCATATTATACACAGCAGTAATAGTAATATAATTCCTTTTGGGTTCCTGGACCCAATTCTAATGCATCTGTGTGTATGTGTGTGGTGAGGGGTATAGGGGGGGTTCTTCCTACACACAATACCAAGCAATTCTCAAACACCAGTAGGTGTCTGAGAACTCAGCTCAATTCTGAAACTATCTGCCCAGAGACAGCACCTGATTCCCCAGGTTAAGGGCCCTGTCCTACAAGACGGCTCTCCACCCCTCACTGCAGGTGCTGGTTGTAATCCCCAGGCAGTTTTACCTGTGCTTCTGACCTACCAGTTCCAATGACCTCCACTTAGGTTCCATTAATTTGCGAGAGTAGCTCACAGAACTCAAGAAAACACTTACATTTACCAGTTTAATAAAGGGTACATAGAGAATACAAGTTAACAGCCAGATGAAGAGATACATAAGGCACAGTCCCAAATAAAGGAGCTTCTAACCTCATGGAGCTTGGGGCCTGACCCAGTGGCACGTGGAGGCAACGCTGGTACCCCAAGTGTAGAGGATCTCTCTTTGACAGAGAAGCAGTATCCAAGAGTGCAAAAAAAGCTCTTCTCAGGAGGTTTCTGGAGGCTCCATTGCATGGTCATGATTGACTAAATTATCCACCATTGGCTGATTCAGCCTCCAGGCCCTACCCTTGGATAGGGGTCTAAAAGTCTCTCATTAACATGACAAAACACTCATTTCACCCTTAAGACTCTGCAGTGTTTTCAGGAATTGTGGATGAAGACCAAATATACCTGAGAAATATATATTTGGTCATAAGAGTGACTAAATATATATTTATTGTAACTCATTATATCACAGCCTCAAAAAACACATGCAACTGACCATTTAGGCCAAAAGCAAACCATTTCACATCAAAAATGCTATCCTTGAAAACTCTAGGATGACTGGTCACACGATCCAAAAATAAGTGATTTCAGTGGCATAATAATAACAATGCCTTAAATTTGTAACACTTTTATGATAATTCATTTTCTAACATCTTATTTGATTCTCTTTTCTTGAGATGACATTTGAGCAATGTGGCTTTTCTTAAACTTGCAGACTCATGATTTTCTTATTTAATTTTCATTCCAACTTGGAACTTTAAAAAAAATGTAATAACCAAAAGAAGAAACAGAGTGTTTATGGTCATCTCAATTCAAAGTAGTTTGCATCAGCCTGTTCCTGAAGGCAAGACTGGCAATGATTTTTTTCATACCAGATTTTACTTCAATAAAACAGGACCACAAACAGTTATATTTACTATGTGAGCAGGAGAAAAATAAGGTTATATGACCTTTGAAAATTCTAGTTATGCTAATTAGTGATGCTCTAGAGGAGCAAAAATGATCTTCTCTCCATGTTTCTTTCAGAGGCAAGATTTTATTTATTTGCATCTGAAAATTCAAAGGTTTATTTCAAGCTGTCCAATATTTTGGTTCAATATTCTTTTCAGCATCACCGTGTATGCCAACTAGCCTATGTTTAATGACTCTAACAGAAGGAGTTACTGAAATCTTGAATGAGAATCGTGTGCATTATAAAAGTGGTCAGCTAGTGGGTGAAGACTGGTGTTGTCCAGGCACGTGTTTAGAGCCCTCAATATGATGAATGCTTAGGACAGGGTTTTTGACATTATATCTCTCATTGAGTTTGTAAGTATCTATTGACCAGGAGTCTAACTTGGAAAAAGCTGCACAAAAATACAACCTGATAAATAAGATAGTTTTGGAAATTTAGGAAGCAAAAATGAATAAAAAGTAGGAGAGGATTAAAGATAGGGCATGAGAGGTAAAACAGAAACCTCCTCCCAAAACCACATATAATATGAAAATATGGCAAATACATCAAATCCTGAAAAAGCAACAGGAAAAAGGCTACAGCAGACTGCCTATACCCAGGGAAACCAACACACCTTAAGGAAAGGGTGAAGTACCAAAGCTGGATCTGGAGGGACCTAAGACCTTTCCCCACCCTAGCTCATCAGAGGAAGGAAGAGAAATGGAAAAGGGAGGATATGGAGACCTAGGACTGCTGAACACCCAGCCCTGGAGATCTTCTCTGAGAGCACAAACTTACATGATATGGCACCCTGGAGATTAGTGAGGTTGGAAAGCTAAGACAAGGGGAATACCTGGAGAGACTGAGATTCCAGTTGCTTGTGGGAAACAGGGATCAACATGCGGCTGCTCTGGGACAAAAGAAAGGTGGACAGTCTAAGACACTTCTTAACAGTGAGAGGGCTGTTAAAGGGGCAAGGATTGCACAGAGCTTGCTGCTCAGGAGAAAGGACAGGTGGACAAAATTATCCAAGTGTGCTCTGCCCAGCAGGTTGGGAACTTTCAGGAGCTTTAGGTGCTCCATTCCCTTGGCTGGCAATGCAGCTCTGAGGTTCCCCACCACAATACACAGCTTGCCACTCCTTCCTCCTGGCCAGCACCAGCTTGCAAACCTGCTGCCCCCACGATTGGATTGTGCCAGGCCAGCCAGAGGGCATCCCCACCTGTAGAAGCTACAAGAACATAGCATAGGGGCTCTTCCTTGCATGCTCAGCCCACTAGCCTTGGCAGTGGAAGCAGGCACTGCAGCTGAGAAGCAGGAAAATGCTCTTTCCTCCCAGGATGCCCAAGCGCTGCTCACCTGTAATGCCCACCATGATTCCAGGGTCTAAGCAACTCCAGAGAGTAGAGCTTCTGGGCACTAGAGGGCACCACCTACAAATATGAAATGTCAAAGGAACCGGGTTCAAACCAAAATCCCACAAACACCAGAAAGAGGACCAAGTGAAACTGAACTCATCAATCTTCCAGAAAAAGATTTCAAAATAAAAATCATGAACATGCTAACGGAGCTACAGAAAAATATTCAAGAACTCAGGGAGGAATTCAGGAATGAGATACAAACATTGAAGAATACAGTATCTGAAATGAAACATACAATGAAGGGATTTAAACACAGATTAGATGAAGTAGAGGAAACAGTAAATGAAATAGAAATTAGAAAACAGGAATGCAAAGAAGCTGAGGCACAGAGAGAAAAAAGGATCTCTAGGAATGAAAGAATATTGAGAGAACTGTGTGACCAATACAAATGGAACAATATTCACATTATAGGAGTACCAGAAGAAGAAGAGAGAAAAAGGGATAGAAAGTGTCTTTGAGGAGGTGATTGCTGAAAAACTCCCCAATCTGTGGAAGGAGATAATCACTCAGGCCATGGAAGTGCACAGATCTCCCAAAACAAGAGACCCAAGGAAGACAACACCAGGACATATAATAATTAAAATGGCAAATATAAAGGAAAAGGACAGAATATTAAAAGCAGCCAGAGAGAGAAAAAAGATCACATAAAAAGAAAAACCCATCAGGCTATCATCAGACTTCTCAACAGAAACCTTGCAGGCCAGAAGGGAATGTCATGATATATTTAATGCAATGAAGCAGAAGGACCTCAAAACAAGAATACTCTACCTGACAAGATTATCATTTACATTTGAAGGAGGGATTAAACAATTTCCAAATAAGCAAAAGCTGAAGGAATTTACCTACCATAAACCATCTGTACAGTGTATTTTGGAGGGACTGCTATAGATAGAAGTGTTCCTTCAGGCTAAATAGCTGTCATGAGAGGAAATACAACCACAGTAAAAAAAGCAGAATAATTAGTTACTAAGCAGAAGCAAAATCAAATCAACTACCCCCAAAGTCAGTCAAGGGATAGATAAAGAGTACAGAATATGATACCTAATATATTAAGAATGGAGGAGGAAGGAAAAGGAGGGGAAAAAAAGAACCTTCAGATTGTGTTGGTAATAGCATATTAAGTGAGTTAAATTAGACGGTTAGATAGTAATGAAGTTATCCTTGAACTTTTGGTAACCATGCTTCTAGAGCCTGCAATGACAATAAGTACATACCTATTGATAATCCCTGTAAATAGAAATGGTCTCAGTGCAACAATCAAAAGACATAGAGTTACTGAATGGATAAAAAAAAACAAGACCCGACAAGAGACTACAAGAGACTCATTTCAAATGCAAAGACATACACAGACTAAAAGTGAAAGGATGGAGAAAAAAGCAGGAGTTGCAGTACTTGTATTAGACAAAACAGATTTCAAAACAAAGAGAGTAACAAGAGACAAAGAAGGACATTACATAATGATTAAGGGGTCAGTCCAACAAGAGGATATAACCATTATAAAAATCTATTCACACAACACAGGAGCAACTAGATACATGGAACAAATACTAAGAGAATTAAAGGGGAAAAAGAATGTCATACATTCATTTTAGGAGACTTCAACACACCACTTACTCTAAAGGGCAGATTAACCAGACAGAAAATAATTACGGAGACAGAGGCTCTGAGCAACACATTAGAACAGATTGACCTAACAGACATCTACAGGACACTCCACTGAAAAGAAGTAGGATACACCTTCTCCTCAAGTGCTTATGGAACATTTTGAAGAATAGATCATACACTGGACAACAAAAAGAGCCTCAGCAAGTACAAAAAGATTGAAATTATACCAACCACCTTCTCAGATGACAAAGGTATGAAACTAGAAATAAATTACACAAAGAAAATGAAAAATCCCATAAACACAGGGAGTCTTAACAACATGCTCCTAAATAATCAATGGATCAATGACCAAATAAAAACAGAGATCTAGCTATATATTGAGACAAATGCAACAATAACTCAAAACTGCAAAATTAGTGTGACACAGCAAAAGCCATATTAAGAGGGAAGTATATTGCAGTATAAGTTTACCTCAGGAGAGAAGAACAATCACACATGGACAGTCTAAACTCACAATTAATGAAACTAGAAAAAGAGGTTTTTACTGACTTTCTAGGAGGGCCAAAGTCAGTAGAAGGACTAAAGATTAGAGCAGAAATAAATAAAATCAAGAAGAATGAAACAACAGAATAAATGAAAGCAGGAGCTGGTTCTTCAAAAAAATAAATAAAATAGATAAACCCCTAGACAGACTTATCAAGAAGAAAAAAAGGTAACAAACAGAATCAGAAATGAGAAAGGAAAAATCATTATGGACACAACCAAAATACAAAGAATTATTGGAGAATACTATGAAAATTATGTGCTAACTAACTGGTAATCTAGAAGAAATTGACTTCCTAGAAAAATACTGCCTTCCAAGAATGACCCAGGAAGAAACAGAAAATCTGAATAGATCAATTACCAATGAAATTGAATTGTTAATCAAAAAACTACCTGAGAACAAAACTCCTGGACCAGATGGCTTCACTGCTGAACTTCATCAAACATTTAGTGAAGACCGAATACCTATCCTGCTTAAAGTTTTCCAAAATGTAGAAGATGAGGGAATACTTCCAAACTCATTCTATCAGGCCAGCATCACTCTAATACCGAAATCAAATACACCACAAAAAAGAAAATTACAGACCAATATCCCTGATGAACATAGATGCAAAAATACTCAACAAAATATTAGCAAATCGAATTCAAAAACACATGAAAAAGATTATCCATCATGATCAAGCAGGATTTATTCCAGGGATGCAAGGATTGTACAGTATTCAGAAATCCATCAACATCATATACCACATCCACCAAAACAAGGACAAAAACCATATGACCATCTTCGCAGATGCTGAAAAAGCATTTGACAAAATTCAACATCTATTCATGATAAAAACTCTCAACAAAATAGGTATAGAGGGAAAGTACCTCAACATAATAAAGGCCATATGTGATAAACCCACAACCAACATCATATTTAACAGTGAGAAGCTGAAAGCTTTTCCTTTAAGATAGGGAGAAAACAAGGATCCCAACTTTTATCCAACAAATAAATGGAAATACATCCTATGCTCATGGACAGAAAGAATTAATATTATCAAAGTGACCATCCTGCCTAAAGCAATCTACAAAATCAATGCAATCCCTGTCAAAATACCAATGGCATTCTTCCACAAACTAGAGAAAATAAATCTAAAATGATTATGGAATCACAAAAGACCCTGAATAGCCAAAGCAATCCTGAGAAGGAAGAATAAAGTTGGGGATTATGCTCCCCAACTTCAAGCTCTACTACAAAGCCACAGTAATCAAGACACTTTGGTACTGGCCCAAGAATAGACTCATAGATCAATGGAACAGAATAGAGAGCCCAGATATAAACCCAATCCTATATGGCCAATTAATATACAATAAAGGAGTCATGGATATACAATGAGGAAATGGAAATGACAGCCTCTTCAACAACTGGTGTTCGTAAAACTGGACAGCTCCATGCAAGAGAATGAAACTGTTTTACTGTCTAACTCTATAAACAAAAGTAAACTCAAAATGGATCAAAGACTTGAATGTAAGTCATGAAACCATAAAACTCTTAGAAGAAAACATAGGAAAAAACCTCTTGAATATAACATGAGCAACTTTTTCCTGAACACATCTCCTAGGGCAAGGGAAACAAAAGCAAAAATGAACAAATGGGAATACATCAAGCTAAAAAGAGTCTGTACAAAAGCCATCCTACAGTTACATTTGTAACCAACATATCTAACAAGGGGTTAACATCCAAAATCTATAAAGAACTTACACACATCAGCACCCAAAAAAAATAACCTTATTAAAAAATAGGCAGAGGATCTGAACAGACACTTCCCCAAAGAAGAAATCCAGATGCCCAACAGGCACATGAAAAGATGCTCCACATCACTAATTATCAAGGAAATGCAAATTAAAACCACAGTTAGATATCACCACACACCAGTTAGGATGGCCAACATCAAAAAGACTAGGAACAACAAATGTTGGAAAGGTTGTGGAGAAAGGGGAATCCTCCTACGCTGCTGGTGGGAATGTAAATTAGTTCAACCATTGTGGAAAGCAATATGGAGGTTCCACAAAAAACTAAAAATAGAAATACCAATTGACCTGGGAATTCCACTCCTAGGAATTTGCCAAAAGAAAACAAGTTCTCAGATTCAAAAAGACATATACACCCCTATGTTAATTGCAGCACTATGTACAATAGCCAAGATATGGAAGCAACCTAAGTGTCCATCGGTAGATGAATGGATAAAGAAGATGTGGTACGTGTACACAATGGAATATTATTCAGCCATAAGAAGAAACGAATTCTACCATTTGCAACAACATGGATGGAGCTGGAGGGTATTATGCTCAGTGAAATAAGCCAGGAGGAGAAAGACAAGCACCAAATGATTTCCCTCATTTGTGGAGTATAACAATGAAGCAAAACTGAAGGAAAACAGCAGCAGCAGACTCACCATCTCCAAGAAGGAACTAACTGTTACCAAAGGAGAGGAGTGGGGTAGGGTGGGTGGGAAGGGAGGGAGAGAGGCATTGAGGGGTATTATGATTAGTACACATGATATATGGCAGGGATCGTGGGGAAGACAGTGTAGCACAGAGAAGACAAGTAATGACTCTGTGGCATCTTACTATGCTGATGGACAGTGACTTCAATGGAGTATGGGGGCACTTGATAACATGGGTGAATGTAGTAACCACAATGTTTTTCACATGAAACCATCATAAGAGAGTATATCAATGATAACTTAATTTTAAAAAATGAATAAAATGCTATAATTATAAAGATAGAATGCTTTATTTCCCACTGCCAACCAAAAGCAAGTTTATGAATTATAAGAGTCAATGTCAAGGTGAGAAATATCTGATAGTGTTTATCTCCCCCTCTGCACATAGCTTATCATGAAACAAGCAGCATTGGATGTGAATGAGAAATGTGTACTATACAAGGAAGAAGGGCACCAGCAGAAGGGTTGCTCACAGAAGAATTACACACAAAAAGAAATTGTGGAAACAATACCATTGTGAATGCTTAAAGCATATTTTTCTTTCCCATTCTCTTCTCTCCATCTTACTGCCTCCCACTTCCACCTTTCATGCCAACATCTTTATCAGCTTTTGTTTTCCTTTTGTGTAACAAAAGCCAGGGAAGAAAGTAGAAATGACTATATAAATGCCAAAATGTCTGTTTTTGACCACAGGTGACATTACTCTCCACATTCCAACTGGATCTGATTCAGAAGTCAAGAGAAGGGGAAGAAATGAGCTTAATTGAAATATAAAATGAGGAAAGGATATAAATTATACCTTCTCTTTTCAACAAGAGCTGAATTTGCATTTATTTATTTATTTTTAATCAAAAGAGCTAGCATTTCAGCAAACAAGCTGTTTCTATTTTGGCCCAACCATCATGAAAAGCACTTCAGAGCAGAAGTTGCTCTTTCTCTATGAAATATGGTAGATTGGAAAATGTTTACATTTCAAAGGCATATTCTGAAACTACCATTATGTAGATTTATTTAACCCAGACTGAAGAATTCTAAATTATCTCTGCCAATTGTTTTCCCTAGGCCCTACCTGCAGATATGTAAGTAGTAACTTTATACAGTTTCCTCAAATTATTAAGAACTAATGTGCAATCTCTTTCTTACCAGGATCCTGACTGATAAGTAGAACAGAGTTAAAATTTGGGGTTTCATTCTAGAGAATATAATATATGTAAAAAAACTCACAGTGCACATAGTGAGCATTTGTACATGCTAGTCCTCATTATGATTATCCTGTTTAGGAAAAATCACTAGCTCACAAATACATTTGAATATTGCATTAAGAGTACCAGAATTGCACTGAATCACCCTCTCTTTTTCTCTTTCATGTAGTGATCCATAGTGGCCAGCCCAGGAGGTGGATTTGTGACAGTGAGACAGCACAATTTGAATATGCTCAAGTAGAATACTTGACTCTCTGCTTTATTCTTCTCACATGAAGATGCAGAATGATATACCATGAATACACTAGTGACATTAACCAAGGTACTCTGCGTAGGTTAAAAGTAGGTGTAATTCCTTGTTAAAAATGTGAGATAATTTGGGGAACATAGTGGTGTGATATTAGTTTTTTTCTCATAAGTCACCCCCTCCCGATAAACTACATAAACAGAAAAGAGGCACCAATTAACTGAAAAACTGGAAGGTGTTTGCAGAAAAGACACTGAGAATGGTTGAATTTATTGCATCTAAAATACTGCTTGCAATAAAGCATTAAATCCTTGTTTCTTCTACAAAGAGGGCATATTGAAATCTGTAAGATAAAACATCAGATCTGAGTATACACTGTGCATTGGATAAGCACATGATGTTTTGTCCAAGACTACTTAGTTATAATTTCTAGTTTCTTCATTGTACATATAAATAGGAAGACAATTAATCAAAGTTTAGATTTTGCATAAGTATAGATTATAGTGTATACTATTCTCTAAGGCTCTAGCAATTCTTTCTCATAGAATTGTTTCCAAGATTATAAATTTTATGTTTACAAGGACAAACTGCAGTAAAGGTATGAGCAGGAATCTGGTGATTTTGATCAGTAGAAACAATCAGTACTGAGATACTTACCTTAAGTTTCACTCTTCATTCCTTATGTGCTTGGGTTATTAAACTAGTTATCTTGCTGACAATTACAACAAAATCATCAGCTGATGATGTGGAAGATTAACAATTTCCCTTGACATTGACCATTAGTAGGGAAACTTAAATAATGCTCACTAAATTGAATTAGTTAGTCTGAAATAAATATGGTACAAAGTATGAAGTTTGAAACCATGTGATAGAAGTGATCTGTATATAATATTTTACAAAGAACCCAAATTCAAGCTTGGCCATTCTTCCTACTTACTTTAAGTGAAGAATGTTTCTCTATGTACAATAAAGTTTCCTTTGGTAATGAATTCAGTGAAGCCAGTGAACAAGGTCATTGGAATCTTATGTCAAATGCTAAGCATCAGAAAAGATCTTTTGGAGGAAGAAGTATAATTGGTTTAAGTAGTGTTAGAAGAGATAAGCTTTAAATCATATTATCCATCCAGAGGCCCAAGGATATGTAGACAAAAACCTTCCAGTAGATCACTGTGCTTTAATTCCACTATAATGAATGTTGATTGAAGTGTGGAGAATAACAGATACTTTCTTTTCATTTTTTCCAAAATCTGTTAAAATGCACCCTGTTCGTAAAAGTTCCCTCTTTAGGCTAGTAACTGGTCAGTCTTCACTCTCAGTCTCATAATTTGCTCATTCTTCATTCATTTAGTCAACAGAATAAATCAATAGAATGTCTACTAGGTGCTAAAAATACTTGTGAACAAAAAGGATATGATGGTTTATTAAACAGACATGATTTTTGCCATGAACAGTGTTAATAACCTGTACTTATAAAATACTATTTTAATATTAACAAGATGAACAACACAGTCATTATTTTACAGTTACATCAGAATTCTACAGAGATGGATGGGAAAAAAATGAAGCATTTCCTTGCTATACCTTTATTTAATGTCATACTGTTATTTATACTAAGCATAAAGAAAACTACTAAAAACAAAGAGAACAGTGAATGTCATGATATTCATACCAGGTTTGGCCTATTATGAAATCCGTATTACCTGGAAGGGTAAAACAGTTGCATCCTTGCAGGGAGAGAGGATTCATTGATACCCAAGGTATTTGGCAGAAGTGTTTTTCTGAGCAAGGGCAGTAGTCTGCATGCATTGCTTGCAGCAGATGAGTTTATATCCTATCTCTTCTAAAATGTACTAAGGGTAAACTCTTTTCATTCTTTTCTAACTACTTTTTAAAGTCCTTGAATTGCTTAACTTTTAAAAATCTACTTCATTTTTATAGCACTGAGGGTTAATCCTACAGCAAATGACAATATTTTATGACCCACTTTCTAAATGGAAAGAAAAAAAAGCACAACACATCCTCAAGGTAGAAAAGCAATGACACTTCTAAAGTAAGCTCCCATTCAGCTCCAGGGTATGCTCAATACCCGGAGCAGATGTGGTCTGCAGCTGCCTGTGGACTTAACAACTGTGCTTTAATCTGCTTAGAATCTGGTACTCACATCTTCCACGGTTCCTTTTGATAAAACAAAATAAAAGTTTACGGAGACAGTGTTGTCCCTGAGATTGTAAATTAAGGAGCAATAATCCAAACAAGATAAGGAAAAGATGTGACATTGCAATTATGGGCTCCACTCTAAATCAGAGACTGAGTATCAGGAATGAGAAGAAAGAAAATGTTCGACTCATTCCAGGAACAGACACCAGGAGGTGGAGTTCCGAGGAGAATGCAGAGCAACCACTCCTCTGATCTAGCCTAGAGCCAGAGCAGGGAGCCCTGGGGCACTGTCCGGGCCCTCTCCCACACCCATTTCCTGGACCCCATTAATGCACCCACAGGCTTGTCTCCTTTATTCTCAGTGTTTCCAATCAGATCAATATCTGTTAAGTGAATATATTTTATATATTGGAAAATATTCCCATCGGCAAAAACAAAAATTATATTATTTATATTAAAAGATACATAACAGTTATAAACATGACTGTACTTTTTAAATGAATTTAAATTATATTTTAACAAATTAGTGTTTTATTTAAAAATTATATTTTATTATGAAAGCTGTATTAATAGTCATGTTTAAAATAATTGAGTCACATTAAAACCAGAACATCATGGTGCTCTAAATTTGTTCAAATTTCTTAGTTTTCTGTGCATTTTTCAAAACTTTAAAAAAAAATTCATCATAGAAAAAAGCTTTACCAGTTCTGTTAGGCAGAAAGACTGAAATGAGCGGGATGAAAAGGAGAAAGGGCCCCCCAGAGGTGACTCAGGGAGTTGATCAAATAATGCCAGAAAGCCAGAAATGACCCAGAGAGTTAATCAGATGAAGCCACAGAGTCCAAGAGTGACTCCGGAAATGTCCAGGGTCTCCCCAGATAAGAAACATCAGAGGCACAGGCACAGCACAGCCCCTGTCCCCATTTCACCAATCAGAACAAGCTGACAGCTGTCAATCAAGGACATCTCTGCCCTGCCAAAACCACATAAAAAGAAGCCTCAGAATGAGCATCCGGACCTGTCTCATCTTAGGTAGGCCCGCCCTGTTACTCTGTGCAGAGGGCATTAAAACTTACTTTGCTTTCTTGACTTTAGTCCTCGTCTCACTGTATCTGACTTCCTGCAACACCAAGCCAAGTCCTTTCCTTCCTAACAGTTCCTTTACAATATTTGGGTCTTTCTGTGGCACATTTAAGTAGGAAATAGGTAAATAGGTACATTTAAATAGGGAAAATCCCAGAAAGCCATGGAAATTAGTGCTGGAAAGGAAGGAACAAAAGCCCCTCTATCAGAGTATTGTGGTGTTTCCAGTCATGCCCAAGTCTGTGCAAATCAGGGCTTTGAAAAATCGTGTCAACTTCTTGGCACAAATGAATAATCCACTGTGACAAACAGCATGGGTGATTTGAATTCAGAACGCACTACTGATTACAGCTGAAGACAATATATTGTCAGGTAACAGGTTTGGCTATTAGGGACTCACAGATTCCAATCTACTTTCCTTTTATATACATATGTCTACCAAAGAGTCTAAAATGAATTTTTATTTTAATGGCTCAAAGTCTTTTGATTTCATTTTCCTAGTATTTATTCAATTTCCACTAAGTGCCTAGGATTTTGCTAAACTTTCCCATAGGGTAGCTACCAGCCATATGTGCTATTTGAACTTACATTTAAATTAATTAAAATGCCCATTAGTCACATGAGGCCAGTGGCTAGTGTATTGGGCAACAGATATAGAATATCATCATCCCCTCATCCAGTTCCATTGGAAAGTGCTGCTCTACAGTCTTGCTACTCAAAATGTGATCCAAGTTTCAGTAAATCACTGTAACCTGGGTTTGTGCTAAAATCCTCTTAAAACTGTTAACACAGGATATGAAGTGGTTTGTATTCATATTAAAGGTTTAGACATGATGCTTTTACCTGTGGATCTTGTTAAAATGCAGATTCCAGTAAGTCTGAAATAGGGCCCAAGATTCTGTGTTTCTAATGAATTCCCAGATGACATCAATGCTTTCAGCCCATGGACCACATTTGAGTAGCAAGGATCTAGAGGAAATGAAAATAATGTGAGAATAGCCTTTGACCTCAGAAAATACACCTTCTTTGAAAAGGATAAGATTTAAACATATTAGCCATTGATATAATGAATTTGGAAGAGATTATTGATTTGGAAGGGGATATTGTGAAATAGTTTTATAGGTAGTGGTCAAACCATGACATAACTATTACCAGTGTGACCACCGTAAGTCTCACAGACAACAAGAAGCACAGACAGTATTATGGTGAACTCAGTCTGTGAAAATAAATCAGCTCGCTGAGCAAGAAATGAGGGGAAACAGAAACAAGGAAAGATTCAAAGGTCTCATTTTGAGGTAAGAGGTAGCCATTGGGATAAATAGAACAGGATATGTTGCCCCAGTAGAGGACAGCCAGGCAGCAAGATGCTGACATCAGTCATTGCAATCAGCCAGTCAGGCAGGATGTGTGGATCACTCCCTGAAATGGCCAGCCTGAGAAAGAAGAGTTTTTTTTCTGACTCCCCAGTTTGGCCCTAGCGACAAGTCCTAAGTAACAACAGGTCCTAAGCAAGCAGGTGGACTTCCTCCTTGACGTGCTTACAAACCCTTAGCCGTTTCACCCCAAATGCCATCCACTTTTAGAGTCCCTCCTGGCTAGCAGGAGTTCTTGCTTTCTCTTTTCACTCCTCAGTAAAAGCTTTGCTGGTTGCTCTGTACTCTTTTGTCTGTCAGCTTCATTCTTCAACACCTCCAAGATCCTGGGAAAAACAGCTTCTCAGCTGGTAACATTTTTAGGAACAACCACAATTATGATTGACAGGAGTGTTTAAATAGTGCAAAGCTTCAGAAGGTAAAGAGACAGAGTTATTCATCATGAGTAAATTATCATTAATTATCATTTATAAAGAATAAAATCTCAAACTACTATTCAAAGCTTGAAAATCTATTACTTTATTTTTAAAAAAGAATACAAATAAAAAATATATTGACACTTCCCAGGGGTCTAAATTACAGTGAAAGTATAGATAAGTGGAGAAATTTCTCCCAGCTAACACTTGGAGATTTCCAAATTTCTTTTGGAAAATCTTCCAAATAATGGCGCTGCCACAGCTACTTTCTATAACCACCATCTTGAGTAAGGGTCAGAAATCCCTAATGGTTTGCAAAATTTTCCTACACAGAACTGGACTACACTGACTGTCCTTATTATTTAGATTAAAACTACCTTACTTGTAAGGTACATATATCAAAGTGGAATTTGAGGAAGAAAAGACACTAAGGTAGAAGATTTTTTGTAGTGCATCTTCATAAATATAGTAAATACAGAGCTAAGACCATCCTGTTTCCTAAGATACTTATACTATACTGAGATGCTTCTCAAAAAGTAGACTGGACACCTGGGAGAACATGTGGCTCTGGTATGACATCACGATCGTGATTACCATCACCATCTACACCACATGTCTTACTCTGCTCCAGAATATGTGCTAATGCTTTGCTTGAATTATTTCATGGTACTGAAGGAACAACAGACTGAGAAGTTGTTCCATCCTTATTTTCATTGCAAGCAGCAATTATGTTAAAGCCTCTATATCAATAAACAAGTAAATATGTAAGAGACAAAATTCTAACTTCGGTTGTTTTGGCTCATTAAGTAGATATAATACAATCTAGTTAATGTTGTGATTTGACCTGTGTGGGTAAAATTGGAGTATTTCCAGAATCTCTTGCCTGGCCTTAGTGCATCCCCATATCAGTAGGTGTTTCCAAGGGGTGGAGAGAAGTAGTCCATCTCATATTCATAGGTGATTACAAAGGAGGCGAAGAGAAAATACCTATCTGGAGCAGGTCCTTTTTGCAGCAGGGTCTCAAGAGACATGGGCAAGCAGAAGTGGACAACTGCTTGTAAGCAATAAACGGGTGTCTCCCACTTCATTTCTCCCTTTGACTGATTTTGGCTTCAACAGTTATTTGCCCCAGGCTGGGAACATATTTTCTTTCCTGAAGTTACAGCCTGTAATCGAACAAAACTGATTATATATATATTTATATTATCATCTCTTATCACCATCACCTTTATACTAGTAAAAAGGAAAAGCTATCTCAAAAGAGTGATTTACAGGTATGATATATTTGATACCCTGAAGTAGACTTTAGTTAACACTATTTACAAGTAAAAAAATTAAGCAAACATGTTGGAATAAATTAAAACATTCCTTTGTTGGAAACCATTTTTGAGAACCTCTTATTCCTATGGAGAAAGTTTGTTTTGTAAACAATATTATTGAATTATTTTACTTTCAGAAGTCTTTGAGGATTTTTTTTTCCTAAATATGTCATCCTCCTCTTTTGTCAATGACTTAAAACAATTAAATAATCACACTATGATTCTGCCTGCTAGGCTAATCTCACCACCAGTAGCAGAAGCTTCTTTGAAGTGGAACTTTGTGTAATGAGCTAAGGAAAAAAAAATGGAAGAGTGAGAGTCTCACAGACAATTTGCATCCAGAAGATGGTTTTCCTTTTCTTTCCTGGAAGCGAGAAGAGTTATACAATCCAGCTATCATCAAAGACAGAAGTTACTCCAGGGAATTCAAAGAGAATAGCTTGGAGAAATTTTACAAGCTCTACTCTGCACAAAGTGGTGCAATAACAGTAGGCAAGGAAATAATAAGACAGGAAATTCTGCATATAGAGCTGATGGATTCTGTAAAGCTTTGAACAGTAACAGACAAAAAACTGAGAATCAAATCTAGTTTTGGTCCTGGAAAGGACCCCTCCAGAATGGGGCTCAGAAGTGACTTTTTTAGAACAGAAACAGAAATATTCAGACCCAAACATAACCAAAGAAGTTTAAGACAAAAAGATAACAAAATTAACTCCCCTATTTCATAAGCCTTCCACCTCTCAAATTCTCAGTGGAATGACTAAAGAAATAAAAGGAATTGAGAGCAAATGTATATCATCCCAACATATCAAAAAAAGAAGAAAGGTGATGTACACAGGTCAAAAGCTTCAGGAATCTCCACTAAAGACTTGTGTCAAGACTCCTTGAAGAGAGGGGCCAGTCTAAGGGAAAACAAATGCAAAAAAGGAAGTCAGCCTGGGGACTAAATGGTTTGGAAACCCAACTACAGCTGTCATTCAGAGTGACAGGTCAGGCACTGAGTAGCAAATTATAGCCTCCTAACAAACTTTGAAAAATATAGTAAATGTTTCCCCCACAAAGTGTGCTACAGCAATCCTTCCAAGCTTGTATTTGGTGCAGAGAAATGTCCTGTGTCATGGGGCATGGAAGTGCCACAACATAGTAGTAAGAAGAATTTGAAATTGCTGGAGTTCATTTTGGACAAGCCACAGCCAACACTTGAAAACCCCAGAGGAATGAAACTGTGTACCTTGCAAATGCCTCTAGTGTGGTAACATTATTTCTCTCCTCACAGACAACTTCAGTCCTAATTTGGAAATACACACACACACACACACACACACACACACACACACACACACACACACACACACATACTTGCTCTGTCTCTGAATCCAGAAATTTTTAAATGGTGTTCCATAAAATCTCAGCAAATGCTGTTTCACTTCTCAGTAGTGGATAAGTCTAAATCTTCTGTAAGAATGAACAGGCAGAAACATAAAACATGTCTTAACAATGAAACATGTTGTAACACATGTTAAACACTAAACATGTTTAAATTTGTTTGTAAGCATGCAGACCTAGCTGAAGCATCAGACCTCATTTCCACCTAGAAATCAGAAGAAAACTTTGAAAATGTCTTGTTTCTACTGTCCATAAAAATTGAAAGGGCTAAATACTTATTCTATCATACATCTATAAAACAGAACTGTCTGAAAACATAAGTTGCTTTCAGATGGAAATTATGTTTCCAAATGTTAGTGGAGGCAGGGAGCAGCAGAGGGCATGCCACAGAAAGCAGAAATATGACCTAGCCTATCTGAGAAATATTTATGGATTGTAGAAGAAAAGAGCAAAGGGATCAATATGGTAAGTGAAAAGCTAATAGGAAAATGGAAGATTGATCCAGGAGTTCCCATATATTCATAATAAGAATTCCAAAAGCATGATTTTAAGGAGAAAAGCTCTCTTTGGATGATGGAAAGAGAGGGAGCAAAGAAAATAAAAATGAAGGTAGTAAGTTCACTGAGCTGAAAAGAATTGAGACTTTAGATAAAAAAAAGGCTACCTGGATACTGGGCAAAATTAATGAAAAATAAAAGATGAAAACAGATCTTGAAGACTGCAAGAAGAAAAGAAAAAGGAAAACAATAACTAAAACTATCCAAGCAGAAAAACCAGGCAACATAAGAAAAAAGGAAGAAGAAAGGCTCTCATTATTGCGATTCTCTTTCACAGTTCTGTATTTCACAAGAAAACTGTTTAACATCTACAAAGTTAAGATGACTATCTAGGACTTAAGAAAGCTATGTCCAGCCAAGCTCTCATTCATGTTTGGAGGCAACAAAGACATTCTCATAGCTACGAACTGAGAAAACATCCCCCACCTGTATTATTTTTTTTTAAATAAGATGTTAGAGCAAACTCCGAAATAAATCAAAATAAAAGGATTTTTGGCATGCAACATAATCAGTAAAATTATTAGAATTATTACTTGAATAATCATTAATGTAGTCAGAAAACAGCAGCAGCATATAATTCTCTAAATATGTATGATTCAGAGTAACAGTGAGTATGAAGAGATATGAAGAAGGAAAAGAAACAAAAAGGAACGAAGAAGGAAAGAAAGCAAAGAAAGGGGAGGAAAGGAAAAAGAAAGGAAGAAAATACTTATTCTATCATATTAATCAGTCTGTGATTAATTACATTAATTAGTTTAAGAATAGGTTCTAGTATATTTTTACCTAGTTTCATGGTAATAATATACAAGATAGTGAGAGTATCTAAGCCATTGTAAAAGTAGCAAGAAAAAAATAAACAATGTATTAAGATATGGAGAAGGTATGGTCATTGGAGATAAAAGAAAAATGCTTTTCTAAAAATTCACATATAAAATCTTTAGAATAAACACTTGAGGAGGGAAAGGCTGGTAAATTCACCCCACAACCACATTACACTCATTCCTGCAGTCATTTGTAAACTCTTGCCCTGCACTATGATTAAATATACAGCCTAATACAGTGAATATATTTCATTCTGTAGTGTTGTTTCAGTAATTCTCAACAAATCTGCCATGGTCAATGCTGGCTGTCCACTCAACATTCGTCCCTTTATTCCCACAGAGCACCTGAAGTTGGGAAGCAGCTGACCACCTCCACCCCAGCCCAGCTCCAGGAAGGAATAGTTTAAGCTAAACAGTTCATCCCATTTCCCCAGCCACAGTTAATATTCCTAAATGGTCAGATTCAGAGCAGCTCGAAGGACTCTTGCTTGGAATATTGGAAGAGGGTGCTCAGTACCTTTCTCTGAATACTGTCGTGCAATGTCCCCAGACTGAAAAACACATTTCAGTAATGGCACCAGTTGAGAAACAGCCAAGAAAAAGGCAAGAAAAGGAGGCCAGAGCCACTGGATTGCTAAAGTTCTGGACTTCCAGTTATATGAGCCAATAAACCTTCTCAACCTTTGAGCCACTTTGAAATGAGCTTTCTTTTAATTGTTCTTGAAAACATCCTAATTGATACAAATTCCTTCTGTTGCCTTTTAAAAGTGTTAAGAAACTCCTGATTGTGTTGGATCCAAAATCAGCATTCCTTTCATGGACCTACTGCCCCAGTGGGTAAAGCATGCACATTTATTAATTGAGTGCCGTAGCAATGATTTAAAATTTGCTTAGGCTGCAAGTTTTGGGATATAGGACAATTTCCTAGCTGTATAATCAGGGAATGCCATCAAGACTACAACTCTCCAAGACCCTTAGCAAAATAGACATCAGAACATTCTCTCTATGGATGGTAAATCCTAGAAAAGAATCCTTTTTTTTTTTTTTACATGAAACCACCTTTAAATAATGAAATTAACTAAGGATAGACACAACTAAAGTCAGTCTTAAAAAACCAATATTAAAAGTAAAAAACCTTAATGCAATTAAGCTTTATATATTGAAAGGGAAAGCTAAATGAAATGTTTTTGTAGCTTTCTCTGTTTTTCAAAAATTGTAGTCATCAAAATTCAGGTATATGTTTGTTTGAATGTTAAATGTGATGATGCTTTTGGTTTTCACTGTATCAAGAATCACATTCCTTAGCATTAAGAGAATAATTTTAGGAATAGTTTTCCAGATTAATTTCTCTAACACAGGCTTATTGGGTAGCACACCCATACTTTGCCATTAAATGAAAAGAAAGCTACTTTCCCAGGCTCTGCATTTCTCCAGCCTGTCTATCCAGAAATTGTGGACCTCCCGCCTACCTAATAATTGTTCCCAAGATAGTTGGTTTTGCAGTCTCTAAAAGTCCCAACTAGAGAAGTACAGAAATTGCCCCTGCTCTGCTCCAATTCCCTTCATCAGGGAGAATTGGAAAAGAAAAGGCCATCCTGTGAGCAAGAAATGACAGGGGTCATAAGTCACAAGGAGGAAGTGACACTGGAGCAGAATAAAGCCCCAAGTATCCCGGTTTTGCTTTCTCGAAGTAGGCTACTAAACCTCTGTTTCAAGTTAGTTTAGTATGCAGACTTTGTTTTAAAGTTTTTAAAATGTAAAAATAAGTCATATTTATTGTTACTCCAGAAAAGAAAAGTGACTTCTATCTCCAACTTCCTCATTTTGAAACATTTGATTTAGGATTCGTTTTATCTTCTTTCACAGTCTCATTTTTCTTCTTTTAATCTGTTAACCTATCTCTTCAAGTAATTTGTGTAAGGGTGACTTTAAATATGGAAATGATTCACCAAGGAATGTCAAAGAATTTACTTTGCTCCATAGACTGTGGTGTATGTTAATGCTGGAATTAGTATCAGATAGTCTCTCAAGGACTTTCTCAGCCTCATAATTCTATGATTCGTGAAGGGACAAGGCTCTAAGCCTTGGAAATGGCCTCTATACGTAAGAGCTAAAGAAGTTGGCAGTACAGCAGGTGTCCCAGAATGAATCACACTTGTATAATTTCCGAACCGTTATGGCTGCTCTCAAGACTCTGTAATAACCAGGGACTTGTAAAGCAGAGTATAAAATAGTTATGAATGTGGTCAAGTGTATATGACTATTTTCCTAAAATGGCTAATGTTCAGCATATAATTTCTTCAGGAAGAACTATCAAATGTATTACCTATGGTACCTAGGATGACAACTTTTCATAAACACAGCCTGCATTCTGCCATTTCTGTTTTTAACAAGAGTCTTTACAATGCAGGGGTGTGGAGAATTGACAGATTTTGCACATTTTAGTGCTTTTTTCACAATGTCTGCTATGTTCAGCAGAATATAAACTTTATGCTTCCTAGCTCATCCCACTGTGCAAACCAGTATATTAAGCAAGCCTAGCAGAAAGCCATAACCAAGCAGACAGAAAAGCTGCAAGAGGCTTTCCTATCAAATGTGATGAGAAGATGTAAATATCAGTTTGTCCACCAGTGTATAAACCAGAAATCACAGAACAGAAAGAGGAAAAAAAAAAAAAACCCAAGCAAGGTCAACAGAGACACACAATAGATTGTGAAAATTGAAAGAAAAAGAAACTCAGAATAATTCTAACTAAAACATACTGTATTAAGTATATTGTATTAACCATACTGTACTAAGACACATTGTTAATATAGGGTAAACTGCCATAACAAATAAACTCATACAGAGTCCATACTTCTTGCTCCTGTGACAGTCCAGGCAGGTTCTGTCTGACAGGCATCTCTGCTCCACACAGGCATCCAGAGCTCCAGGCTCCTTGCCTCCAGGACCCTGCCATCATTGCCTATGTCTTATAGGCTGTCTGTCATGTCCAAGTTTAAGTGGCAGAAAGGAGGAGAGCTTGGAAGAGGCTCATCTGCTCAAGTAAAAGCTGCAATCTGAAAGATGGTCTTTCTGCTCTCCATCCATTAGGGATTCAAAGGACCTCATTGACAGCAAGGGAGGCTGGGAACCAAAGTCTTGCCAAGTGCCCAGAAGAAGGGGAGAAGGGAATTGGTGCCCAAAAAGTTACAAAAATAAAAGAGTATGTACAATATTCATCCCACACCTAAAAACTCACTTTGATACTACCATTCTAACAAATGTAATTGTTGAGAAGCCTCTGAGCTGTTGTTGAAGAGCCCTGACATCTTGTGGATCCTGGCTATCCGTATATGACCACGTGGGGGCGCCAGCGTCTGCTAGCAGAGTAAATATTCACAAGCTTAATTCCTTTCTTATACATTTTAAATAAAAACAAAGTTTAACCACGAAAGGTTATTTCGCACCACCCTAGTTGTGTTTACCCTCACTTTGAGATACTGGCTGAGGACAGTGCATGGAATTACCCAGGGATCTTAAAATGCAGTTTCTAATTGCTTAGGTCTGGAGTAGGAATGCAGATTCTGCATTTCTAACAAGCTCCCAGTTGCTGACCATTCTGTTGATCCATAAACCTCAAGTTAAATAGCAAGAATTTAGACTATAATTGCTTTACATGATTAATAGCAATGACAAATATATTGGGCAAGCTTATAGTGAAAATCCATAGTCTGAGATCTATTTACATAAACTGGAAGATCTAACCAAAAACAGGAAAAGAAATAACCAATAATTTTGCCCTAAGAGATATTTTTTAAACGTAGCTCCATTCTACCACTTCCTATGCCTTTCGACTTGTTTTATACAAGGTTCTGGCTAGAGGCAAGATTTCACATGCTGTCTAATGTTGCTTAAGATTATAGGTAAATTCATTAGCAGAGGAGACTGCAAAACTAGCACTCTAGAAAAGTATGTAGTATTATTTCCTTGTTTTTATCAATGTAGTGATGATAACAACCCTGATCCTGACAGTGCTATTGAAAGGATTATACAAGATAAGCTCAACCATACCTAATTTAAACTGTCCATAGGAGTCCTGTATGTGTCCCAATGTTTAAAGAATTTGTCATTACTTCCTCCCAAACTCAAACTAGCTAACAACTTCTTAACTGCCCCAAAATCACTCTAAAGTATTCTAGTATAAATTGGGATTAGACACTGTGATGCAGAAGGGAAACAGAGGTTAATTTTCAATTATTGCATGGAATAGTTAAAAAGAAAGAAATTAAAAGCAAGTCTGCTGTTACATGCCTTCTCAAAGTACTTGCTACTCACTCTGAATTTAGTGCACTTGCTAAAAAATAGCCAACGTTGTCAATGGAACTCATATTCCTCAAGAATCTGAAAAAAAGTGATAAAAACTAACAGGACAATTTTATTTTAAAGTAGCATATGAGCCTAGAAAAAGGAAGATAGAATAAAAATGTGTTCCTGTTAGTCTTGAAACACAGTGAAAACCTCTCATCTTTTCCTTACCCTCAAAAGAATCAGAATTCAAAATTATCCTATGCATAATAGTTAAAATCTATGCAATCAACTGGGTGTTTTTATAACTCTGCAGTCCCAAATTTCTTAACAAAAGATTTTGTATGATATTTTAATAAGATCCTGAATAGACTATTTCAGCTTCTGTTAGGGAAGATAAAACTAACCAAAACAAACTCCTTCTAAAATAACTAAATATGCATGCCATTTTCAAGAGAACTTTCAGTAACATATTCATCCCTGAGGTCTGTTTAATTGTTATGGGGCTTTTATACACCGATGCACATATGCATGCTCTTTTTTCTTGCAGAAAAATAAACAAAACATTTTTAAAAATACAACTATTTCCCCAAATGTTTCTTTTTTGATGTTACTAAAGAAATAGTTGGCTTTATCCCCTGAATAAATGTTAGTGGCACTGAAGATCCACCATTGTTAAATCATAATGAAGGGTACTAAAGAAATTCCTCCTGAAATAAATTATGTCAAGTCTCAAGAACAAAAATGAATAGAATGATCAGATAAATACTAAGCAATTCTTCTTTCCATTATAATATTGAGAAACACAGATATTTCCTCTTTCCAGTGTATTGTAAAAAGTGCAAAGTAATCTGTTGTAGCTTTTTAAATGCACTATTCCAACATGGGGGAAAAGGAAGGACATCTTTTGCACATTTAATATGTGTTGGATACTGTGTAATGTCTGAAGTGTATAACTCATGTGATTCTTTCAAAAAACATGGATGAAGGTAGAACTGTTCCCATTTTGTGGAGAAGGAAGACGAAATTCAGAAAAATAAGTCATCGTGTCAGTGTCAGAAAGCTAGGTAAATTGCAGGCTAAGTATCTCACTGCAGAGCCCATGCTTTTCTACTGGTAAAG
Source organism: Manis javanica (assembly GCF_040802235.1). Taxonomy (NCBI): domain Eukaryota; kingdom Metazoa; phylum Chordata; class Mammalia; order Pholidota; family Manidae; genus Manis; species Manis javanica. The sequence goes on from NC_133158.1 coordinate 108,595,329, forward strand.
CAAGACTGGATGTATTGGGTCCAATCAGTTTTTGTTCAACTAGGCAGTACAGCAGTATTGGTGTTGGGGCACATCAGCTGCACATTCAGGCCCCCTCCTCCCTACCATTCACACACACATGCCTACACAAACTCAAAATATCTGACACTGAAAAGAAAATAAAATTGTTTGAAATAAGATGAGAGATAAAATAATAATACATGAAATTGCCTATTTACAAAATGACAGTCACACTTGAATCTGTGCTGTGATAGTATAAAGTAAATGTTTTTATCCTAATAGCAAATAAAACCAAAATAAACTACAAATATTATCTCAAGGAGAGATATTTGACTTTCACATTAAATTTGGCCTATCAATGTGCCCACTTACAATATGTGAGGAAACATTATACTGCAGAAAAGGGGAAAGGGGGCTCTGTGTGTCCCCAATGCTTTGCTGCTGAAGCTAGAATGGATCAAATATCATTAATCTACTAAATCATTCATCCAAAGTAAATGTAAGGCAAATAATTTTGTATCTTAAGAAATAAACAGTAATGGCTTTTATAAAATCTCAGTTTCTCAAAATAATAACCATAAATAAGACATACAGGCATACCTTTTTGGCAACCCTCTCGAGGGAAGTTCAAGGTTGTGCACACCCATTTAGGTCTCTACCATTACTCTGTCCCCACACTGTACAAAATATCAAACCTGCATCAAAGGTAAAATACAGTTGTCAAGGGCTCCCCATGATCAGGTTACAGAAGGCTGTGAAGACTGAATAAAAGTCAATATTCACTTCCTTTGTTTGTGTTTTCTTCCCCACAGTGTAGCAGAAGGCTGAGCAAGACCCAGGAGGGCTCAAGAATGGTGCTACGTGCATGCAAGTCTCTGGTAAATTTGTTTTAATTGTATGCATGGATGGCAAAGTCATCCTCAAGGCTCAGATAAGGGCCCATGCTGCTCATCCTGACTCCAAAAAGGCCCCTTTGTGCACAGGTAATGACCAAACATTCTTAACCTGACTCTATTTTCAGGCAACAAGATAAATCTCTGTGGGAACTGATTCCATCTTTTGGCTGCAATAGAAGCTCTGCTATTAAATGAGGAAGAAAGAGAAGATAAGGTCCCTTTCTGCATAGAATGTATTAGGTTTAAATTCCCCTACATATTTATGTCTTTTCTCCCCTGTTTTTCTCTCCCTGTGCCAGTTATTACATACACCACATCTTCTAAATTGGAAACTCTGAAACTAAAAGCATTTTCTTAAAATAAAAACAGACCCCTTGGCAGCTCCTGTTATTTAGCTATGCCCCCAACCCTCTCCTTGTTAATGTCACCACCAACTTCCTGTTCACAGGCCCCCCATTCACGCCAAGTGATGTCCTCTGGCAACACTATCCACATCAAGAGGTTTCACCCAAACCCCTTAATTTTTTTGTCTCTGAAGACTTTTTCGTTCCTGTGAAGACTTTCTCTTTCTTCCACTTAACTCACCTACAACCATGATCACACTGATCAGCCTGCAAAATCAGCCAATCAAGGCTCCTGCATTTTTACCACAATGATGTGTCATTCTAGTCACATTGTTACAGTGTATTTATGAGATCACTTTAAGATGGGACAGATGCTTGTGTTTCAAAGTCAGAAAAAGGATCCATTTGTTGGAGGCAGGCTGAACGTACAAGAGGAGAATGCTCACACTGGATAGAGTAAGAGGCTGTACACGGACACCTCTCCAGCCCATCAGACCTTCCCTTTCCTGACTTACATCTTCACCTTAGATTCCATGAGCCATAATTTTCGTAACAGTTTTCCTATGCCATAAAATCCTTCCTCCGCCTGTCTTTCTTGTACCCATGTAGTGAAGCCCAGTTCTGGCTGATCTCATGAGCTTTCTCTTTGTGTGTATGCTAACACAAGAGGATAGAAAAGACCAGTTTGTCCACCTGTGCTTCAGGTCCCATCTTTTCCTATCTTCCCCCTAATTTATACTGTTAGTTGTATTTCCCCCTCATATATATTCAACCTCCCCCATTGACTTTTAAACATAACCACAACTCTCTCATCTTACAAGTTAAGTTTCACTCAAGCTCTTTCTCCAACTACTCCTCTGCCTCTCTCCTGCTCTTCATAGCCAAATTTCCTGAAAAATTTGTCTTCACCCACCGAGTCCATTTTCTCACCTACATCTTGCTCTCCACTCACTCCTGGGCAGAGACTGTTAGCCCACCATTCACCCAAGTAACACTCTCCAAGTCACCAGTCATTGAGAAATTCCATGGGTATTTTTGGTACTGTTTGGTACAATTTATTTATCTCTTTCTTATATCTTTTTCTCTCCCTGGATTTCTGTGGCTCCCCAGTGACTTGTCTTTCTTCTCCAACTTCCTTGAACCCTTCTACTCTACCCTGGCCATTAACATAATCTAATTTTCTGTAGACTGATTAGGCTATCTTCTCTTCTCCCTCAATACTCTCTCCCTAGACATTTCATCCATGCATACAATTAAAACAAATTTACCAGAGGCTTATGTCATCCAGATTTATACTATTTTTCATCTTATAAGATGCTTGCTTTTCCATACTTTCTGTCTTGAACTTGATGGTATGCCATAGTAGGAGCTCTATTTTTCTTTCTTAGTGACATATAAAGTAATGGTGTATTTCATAATTGGTGGCATCTTAGATTAAATAAATAAAGCCTTTTCAGCCCTGATCTTTACTTGAAAAGCCAAACCCCCATGTCTACTCAGCACTTCCACTTGAATGCCTGAAGCAGCAGCCCGGCAGCGACCATGGCAGGGAGCAGTGCTTGTACTGAATTCTGTGAAAATGGCACCTCCTAAAATCGTGCAACATGGTAGACTTGGCAAAAGTACTTCAGATCCAACACATTCCAAATTAAACTCAAGCTTCTACTCTCTCCCCACATCCCACCACCCCTGAAATCTCCTCCTCCTCCTCTCTTCCCTGCCTCAATATTCCTGACCATTGTCCATCCAGTTGTACACAAGCCAGAACCCTAAATATCAAATTTATATTTCCTTCTCTGACATCCCATAACACCCAGTTATCAAGTCCTGTAATTTTCCAAATCTGTCCAGTTCTTTGTATTTCGTCCAGTAGCTCCCCAGTCCAAGGAACAATCACCTGCTCCAGCCTCCATAAGCGCCCTCACCGCTCTGATGCCGCCCACTCTCACCCCGTTTCCCTTCTGTTCCCCCTCTTACAGCATAATCTTTCCAACACTTCTGACAACATCACACTGTGTTTGAAGCCCTTTGGTGTTTCCCCACTGCCCCGTTGCTGAGTGTCCTCCCAGGCAGTGTCTTCCGAGAGGCGCCACCTTTCCTTGCCCCTCCCGTGGCTCAGGTCCACGTGCACATTGTGTTCCTTGTCCTCTAGGTTCCAGCACACTGGCTTTCTTTCAGGACCCTAAGAGTAAACGACCAAGCTCTCCCTGCCACAGGTTCTCATCCTGGGATGCTCTCAGTATCCTCCTCCCCCCTTACCTAGCTGGCCATCCTCAGCCTTCAGACCGCTGCTGACGTATCGTTCCTCCTGAGAGTCCTTCTCTGACCTACACTGATCAGCTCCCTTCATTCCAGGCTTCCTCTTTCCCATTTTGAAATTTTATATTTATATTTTATTAAATATCTCATATTTATTACTGTGTGGTGATTTCTGCTAAACTAAGCTCCACGAGAGCAGGGGTGATGCCTGTTTTCTTATTTCTGTATCCCTAGTTTTTAGCAGAGTTCCTGCCACAGAAGAGGAGCTCAAGAAAGATTTTCTTATATTTCCCAAAACAGGGTAGAACCCAATGACATCGGGAGGATCCCCTTCCCACCAAACAGATGACTCTAAGATACAGATTGTTATTTTAACATTACTTATTGTAGCTATTGAATGTTTTAGGATTTCAGGTCTATGTTATTTTCTCTAAAATTAATTTACATATTCAACTTGAACTTTTTGTTTTTATTTTTGTGTCCATGGTCTTTGATTTTTTTTTAAGTTTTTTGTTTCTGTATTACTGTAAAATTGTTTTTTATTAAATTCCATGCATTTGTCATTGGTCTTTAATAAATTGCTCTTTTTCATTTTTGAATGAATATCTTACCTTTAATTCCATAGGAGTTAAGGTGCTGGTCTGTGTCAGGAATTTAATATTTTGATGACTAGCAAATGTTATTCTGCTACTTCTACACCCCTAGGTCATTTCAATTATATGTAATATGCTCATTAAATTAAGACATCTACTATGGTGCCAGCATTCACATAAGAGACAGGAAAATGTCTCATATGGGTCAATTGGAATCACTCTGTTATATTAACATCATAGCCTTTCATGGAAAGGTCTTAGTAGATACTGTTATTATCAGAGATAGAGCACAAATTAAAATGAGGTTTTTATGCATTACATGCTCTGAATAGATGTTCAATTGACAAATCTGTGTAGAAGGCAGCCAAGCTTTCAAAATATACTTTATCCATGTTCCCATAGAGCCATTTGCCAATTTGCACAGTATTAAGGTTTGTGCCTGTTTACCTGATTCAGTGTATAAGACATAAGAATAAGCTTGTGGCAACTTGAGAAATACTATCTGGTAGTTTACCTGAATATCTGAAATGTTCTCTATACCTTTTGAGTCAAAGATGTTCCTGAACAAAAGGAATTCTGCCTTTCAGGAATATTCTAATTATAAGATTCAGCCCCCACCCAAGGCAGCTGGTCCCACCCCTGCACTGACACATGCAGTGTGCCCTTCACTCGCTAGCTCACTGGCCAAGCTTTAGTAACAGAAATAAAGTTAATCAATGAAGATCAGCTACCATCTGTGCTTTATCTTAGCCTAAATGTGTGACCCTGAGCAAGTCACATGCCCTATTATCTCATTTCCCCAACTTTAAAACCTACCCTAATCCAGTCACTAGCTGTCTCGAGGGCTTATCACCATTTGCCTGCCCACCTATAGCCTTCTTTCCAATTGATTAGCTTTCTTGAGAGCATTACTCAGGTCCTATCATTCGCTAATGCAAAGCTTTCAATGATGCTCCATGACCTTACCAATGAGTTATATATCCCTCAATCTAACAACCCATATTTCTACAACATTGCCCCATCCACATGTATTTCAGGTCTGGCAAACTTGTAGTTGTAATGGGTGGGGATAATCAGTAGTGCTAAGTGGAGAGGGGCTTGAGGAGATTTATTTAACAACTGGTCATTTTCCTGATAAATATTTCTCTGTATTGATGGCTTTCACTCATATTTGTCTGGCTGCATTCCCAGTGAGTGGGCTCTGGAAAGATGTCCAGAGGATCTGGTGAAAGATTATCAGAGAGTGGGAAACAAAGCCACACATGGTATCGTTTTATTATGCAGTCTAAGAAGTACTCCTGTAGAACTTATTAAACAATCAGGGTTATACTTTGTACTTGGCGACTAAGGAGAACTAACCCAAATAACCAAAGAGAAGAGAAAAGTAAGCAGCACATCCTCCTGAAGCCACAGGCTAAGGAAAAAACCAGTGCCCCATAGAGAACAGTGCCTCGGCATGATGCGCTCAGGACAGTGTTCGGAGTTCTCACTCGGAGTCCACAGCCAGGGGAAGGAGCCCATGCCCCACCAGGTAGGAACCCCTCAACTGCAAATGGGAGGGCAGTTTGTGCCTCTAGCTTAGGCTGGGAGTCACCTCCGTGCACCTGCAGCACGGGGAGAGAGCCAACACAAAGCAAACGGGGGAAAGTCGTCAGTAGTATTTTCATCATCTGACTTTCCTCTCAGTGGTCATTAGCACAAATTGTCCATTGCAGCAGATACAGAACCTCACAAGCCATCCACTTTGCCCTTTCAAAAACAAACAGGTCTTATTCATTGATCCTTTCCACAAAATGTATTGAAGACTTGCATGGGGTAGGTAGTACAGCATGGAGAATATAGTCAGTGATTCTGTAACATCTTTCTACATTGATAGATAGTAACCGCAGTAGAGGGGGAGAAGATTTAATAATATGGAGACTGTTGAACAGTTGAACATTTGAAACTAATATAAGATTGTTTATCAATGATACTTCAATAAAGGGAAAAAAATGTATTGAAGACCTGCTGCCTGTCAAACACTATGCTAGGTACTAAAGATATGATTATAAGCAAGGCAGGATTTGGAGAAGTAGACATATTCCACCCTTCCAAACAAAAGAAAACTAGCAGAATTATAAGCATTTATAATAGGTTCTTTATACAAAAAGAAGAACTCCAAATTTTTGTAGAAATTAGCAAAGTGACTAAGTCGCTTTGCATTTTTGCACTTGATTCTTGACTAATATTATGAAATGTCACAGCTAAAAATAACTGTACATGGGTGAAATTTAGAAGAGAACCAGAGGGAGTTTTAAAGGGGGGAGCAGGAACTCGGTACTTTCCATGAAACCATCAGATAATGGTGGTCATATAGTATATGATTCCATTTATATGACATTCTCAAAATGACAAAATTATAGAGATGGAAAACCTATTAGTGGTTCTCGGGGGTTAGACAGGGAGGGGAGTGGGAAGTGAGCACTATAAAGGCATAGCATAATGGAGATCTTTGTGGTGATGGAAGAGTCCCGTATTTTGATTGCATTGTTTTTTTATACCAATCTACATGTGTGATAAAAATGACATTGTGCCATATACACATGCTGTATTAATATCAAATTCACAGGTTTGATATTGGACTGTAGTAACATAAGGTATAGCCATGGAGAAACTGGACAAAGAGTATATGGTGCCTTTCTATCCTACCTTTGCAACTTTCTATGAATTTATAATTTTTTCAAAATTAAAAGTTAGAAAAAAAAAGAAAAAGAGCAATAATCAGGGACTTTCCATGAAATCATGAGTTAAAGTATTTGTAAGGAAACCAAATCTGTTTTCCATTGAAACCAGAGGTTGCTCTCAGAGTTTGGGGCACACAAGCAGTGTGTATCTTCAACACTTACCAGGGAAGTATGATTTCATCCACAAAGGATCTCCCGGTCAACTAGCTGGTTTTATATTCTTGTGATTTGATAACAGGAGTCAAGACCAATGTTTACAAGAAAGAACAAAAACTTGAAATCAGGCCACCTAACATCTATCTCATGATTGTATTCCTTCTAATTTATCTAAGTAGTTTCTGTTTTTTATCTTGGGTATAATGAGACATCTCTCAATTAAAAATTCAAAAATTTTTCCTCAGAAATTGTTAAAAGTGGTATCACTAGACTCATACAAATTAGAATTGGCACAAGAAGTTTAAGATAGTTTAAGATATGCAGCAATATTTCATGCCAGTCCAGTGGACCTAAGTACCTCTTGAGCCTTTCTTATCATCGTCTATGATTCTTTTATTCTGTTGAGGTAAAATTATCTACATAATGTCATTACCAAGGTCTCCTGTGTATAAGGATAATGGAAAGTGCCTCCATACTTTGCAAATGTGTTATGTCCTAAAAGAACATTAACATTTTATTTTATATAAGATCCTAATGGGAACATTTCTAAAACTAAAATAATTATGCAAAATGGCTCACATCTCAAAATTGCAACAAATTTTATAAAATCATAGATTTGAGATGTTGCTATCTATTGCATTTTGCTTTGTTAAGACAGTAGGCATTCTGATTCATTTTAAATATTTATAGTTTATGTATTCATTGTATTGCTATGATTTAGAGATTAGTAGGACGTGATAAAATATGTCATTGAATAAAATATCTAGTCCATTCCAAAATACTAGAACCTGCAATTTTTCTATCTAATCATATAACTGGTTCTATCATGTAGTTTGCTAACACAATTCTGGACTAACTACAGGATGTGTTCTGTGAAAATAGCTCTTCAAACCCAACCTCTACCAGTTCCCATAAGTGAACATTCAGAACTAGAGCAAGCGAAGAACTCTTACTCGTCTCTACTACTCTTACTGTTTGGGGCATAAGGATGTGAAAGGCCTGTGGGAGAATAGTAGAAGGCTTCACTTTGGCCACAGGACAAAGCCACATTCTCCAGCATGTTCACAAAACATCTCATATTTTGAGGATTAAAAAAAAAAGATAATATTATGCTTCTTCACCATGTCATTCCAGTCTCTACTGCTCTAGCAGGCTAAAATTATAGGAAAGTGGAAACGGAAATCAATTGCTAGAACAACCACTCCCCCAACAGAATGCCATTCCCCTCGAGTACAATATGTGTGCGTAAAACTTGACAACATCTTTAAGGTTCAATTGAAACATAATACATTAGGAATACCTTCAGGAAAGATTTCACGTTATGTTTCTTATTGCATTTAAATCCTCTAAAAATTGGTAATTCATATAAATAGCAGAAGCTGTTCATTAATGGAAACATTTCATTGGAGCACTCTGTACATAGTACTAGCTCAGAAAATTATTTTTAAATAAATATTAGATTGATACATGTCATTAAGTGACATACTTTTTTAAAATGTCCCATTAGTAGGGAAACTGATAAATAAAATGTGGCATACCTCATGATAGATTTTTTCAGGGCAATTGAAAAAAGAAAAATCTGTATCAATATGGAAGTAGCCCAAAAATATACTATATAGAGAGAGCATATTTCTGAATATATTAAAATATGCTATAATTTATGTAAAATTTTAAATTATACCAAAATAACATTTAATACTCATGATACTACATTTGTATAAAACAATGAAAAATAGACTGTAAGAACATACATCAAATTTATGATAATGGTGTCTTTTGGAGAAAGGGAAAAAGGAATAAATGAGGGATTGGGGGTCACAGACACTCCATATGTTGCATTTATTTTAATAATTTAAAACATACAGTAAATTTTTATTAAAAAAACTAAAAATTAAGATTCAACTCATGTCCATCAAATAAATGAAAATTATCTTTTAACAAGCTTCTACTCCTCAAGCACCCTTACATTTTATTTTATACTTTTATTTTTAAGGACTATTCTTTGAATATCATAACTCAAAAGAAAAAATGTGTTTTGTAAATTACATAGACAAATAAAGGATAACTATTCTAGACTGCTCTTAGTCTGTATTTTTCATGAATACAAAATGACTAATCTGACAAAATATGAAATATGAAACATATTTTCTCATTATAGCTATTCCTACCATTCTTGTCTTGCTCTTAAAATAACTGAGATTGTCCAGGACACATGGAATCCCTGCTGCTAAATCTCTACAGGTCAAAAATGAGTATGAAACCCAGTACCAGAAAGCAGCGATCCTGCCCCCTCTCATCCACAGGAAAACCCAAGGGGGACCTGAGGATGTAGTAGACCCCAAAGCCCCAGTCAGCAGGTACTCCCAAAAAAAGAACTCCAGACTAATCAAGCAAGGGTTTCATTTCCAGACCTTCTACTCCAAGAGCAGACTTAGGAGGACCACAGCCACCCTGGTTAGAGAGCTGCTTACTTGGAACAACTCATCTTGGTTTTGTATGCTGCACCATCCTTCCATAGGATGTGCCATCCCTTCTCTGTTATATCTCCTCTCTCAAAGGCTATCTTCCATTCAGTAATTAAATCTGGACCCTGAGTGCAGACTGAACTGTCGGCTCCCACTTCTGTTGTCAGGTCTCCAGTGTCTTAATAATAAGCCCTATCTGTCTTGTCTACACAATTGTGGAATATTATAAAATTCTAAATCAATTTCTAAATCTTGAACAAAAACCTCTTCTGTGTAGCTCATGTGTCATATATATATATATTTATTGTATCTTATACTCTGAAAATTTGTAGTTTTAAAGCATGCAGAATTCTCTCAACCAAATTATTTTAGCAGAATATTGTACACATCGTAGCAAAACACTTAACCCAATTGTGACATGTGAATAGTGACTGACTAATGAGCAAGAGCTAAGGTGGACCCCACTTAGCCACTCAAACCCCAGAACTCCCAAGTGCCCTGCTTGTTGCTCTGTCTACACTGATCCTCCTGCAGGGGATAATACTCCTTCTGTGGTCTGCCTCTAGGATCTCCACTTTGTTTCATAAACAGCCTTTCTAGACATATACCTTCAGACGTAAAAATGTACGTTCATTCTCTGATTGAATGGCTACACGTAAGACTGAGAGTGACATCTACTCATGTCCATCACATTTATAAATGCACTACATATATTAAAATACACTATTTTCTTTCATTATACTGATGGCATTTAGTTGCCCTCAGTACAAGGGACAAAGGTCTCTGTAACCACAAGCTTGATTGACTGCATGACCTTCTTCCTTGCAAAGGAAAAATGAGGCCACATGAGTAATTAGACCCCCACAGACTGCTGTCCCAAATGGTATGACTGAGGTGGGTAAAGCAAGAAAAGAGGAGCACACAGACAGCACATGCCCACCCATTTTTGGAACCTTGGTAAGGTGAGCTTTTGAAGGGTGCATGAAAGTCTCCCCATTCAAACATTTGCCCATGTCTCAGTGCCATGAAGACCATTCTTGTGGCTTTAAGTCTTCTTGTCCTGAAAGAGAATTCTACAAACATCCAGTATCCCTAGAAAAACCTCACCCTACGCAATCTTTACTTGTCACTGTGACAGACACAGAGGTGTGGCCCCTCATATCCCCCATCAAGAAAGGACTCGCCACCCGGCTGTGAGGAATGTGGTTGACGACCATCTCCAGCTGTTAGTTGCTTCACAATCTGCCTCAGCATTTGAGACCAGGTCCCACTCCTAGGGTGTGGTGGTGTCCGTCATTCATCGAGGTGATGACAGCTACCCCTCATGCTTTGCTCAGAACACTCCCAGCCATGACCAAGCAAGGAAGGCTGCAAAGGACCTCATCAGCAACTCCCCAAGCAGGACTCCACTCCCAGGCTCCCTGGGGGCTCTCCGCCAAATGTGCAGAGTCCTCAGGTCCGCTCCATCCTGCTTCTTCCTGGCTTTTTTGACCATTGTTTCTCCCAATAAACCTTCTGTACTCCAAATTCTGTCTCAGCCTCTGCTTCCTAAAAAAGCCAACCTGATACAGACACCAGGGCAAGATGGGATTTATGGCAATGACATAAAGATGAGAAAAGACCATGCAGGGTTGGCTTATAAAACTTTTGGTGGAGGCAGGGGGAAAAGCACAGCCATGGTATTACTGTCATTGCCGGAAACAGGAGGAGAAAGCAAACCAGAATTTACTGAGTGCCAACTATATGCCAGGACCTTTACAAACATTATCATTGTCTTTACTACCATTTTTGAAATAGATACTGCTATCCATATTTCACAGATCAAGTTTTCCCACAAATATTTATTCCCACCTTCCTGAGTGACATATACAGCCCCACAAAGTTGTCTGCCTTCAAAGACATGTACATAGGCGATTGAAGGAGAATATGATGAATGAAATGGTAAAGTATAGAGTATAGACTCACAGAACAAAAGGACCGACTTCACCTGGCATTACACAGGTGAAAAAATGTGGCAAGAGTAGTTCAAGCCAAGACACTGTACAAATAAAGCAGAGAAACCAAAGTTCAAATCCCAGACTTGGAAAAGGGGGAACCTGGATTCAGACTCGGCTTGACTGCTGCGGCAATGTTTAGTTCACTTCCACCAAAGTTCACAACTGAAAATGTCAGTAGATGCTCACAAAATTGCCTCTTCATCCTTCACAGGTGTGTCTAGAGCCAACCCTCACCACCTTTATTCCCCAGGGCAGGCGTCCCCTGCCCTGCTGTTCCCATTAGAAATGAAGTAGAGTCCAAACTGACAACAGAAACAGAGAGAGCTGTGAAGGCCTTTTCCAAATGCTGAAGCTCCTCCCAGGCTAGCGTTTGCAGAGCGCCCAGCCCGGGGCTGGCGCAGCTGCGGAGGGCCGCCGTCACTCCCCGCAGGCGGCTCCCACTCCAAAGGCAGCGTGTTCTGTCTGGCAGAGACAGAGGCGCCTGGAGACCGGGCTGTGGGCTGGACTCTGCCTGCCCTCTGGCCTCCATGGCCCCCTGGGCCTGCCGGCTCCCTGCTCACGGCCTCTCCCTCCTGGAACATCCTCAGCCCCGCAGCCTGGCGCCAGGACTCAGGACGCAGAACACAGCTGGGAGCACCGGACCACCACATTTTCCACAGCGCCGACAGACCCGCAAGGAGCTCCTGAGTTGAGCTGGCAGCAAAAATACATTCTGAGGTAGAAAATCTATGGCAATGAAGACACCTGAAAGGCTAGGACTAACATCAGCTATGCCACTGCTCACTCTCAGTGCTGACCTGTAGGTATAGGAGGCAGCAAAAAAGTCATTTGGTTAATGATTGGGTGCTCTTTTACTGTAACGATATAGGCCTCATGCTCTCAACAATTATTACTTTCCTTGTCCTAAAATGCTAATTTTATATGATTGCTTAAATCGCATAGAGTAAAAGATGTTTTGCCTTGCTAGAATAATGGAAAGTTTATGATCCAGTGTTTAGCTAATGCAAATTACCTCCTCAAGACTCACCCCAAATGTTTCAGAGAGGAATCCAAACAATGTTATTAGGGAATGTCAATATGCAACTAGAATATAAAATTAAGGAACTTACAATAAAGTGCCCTTCAGTACAATCACTTATTTCAGCAGATGATGGATTCTAATAGCAGAGTCATTTGGGGCTGGCTTCCAGGTGGAACACGATTCATCATGACTCCTGCAAGACACTAATTTCTCATTAACTGAGTAAATAAATATTTTTACACCTTTCATTTCAATACCTAAATCAGTCAGAAAAAAATATTATTTTACATACTTGGTGAAAGATTTCTTCTGCAGAACTAAAGGCCTGTGTTCACCAGGAAAGAATCCATCCCATCAGGATCAAAAGCACAGGTCCAGATGTGAAGGCTGGAAGCAGAGACCACAGCCCTGCCTGAAGTTATGACAGAGAATGTGCCAGAGCTCCCAGCGTCCGTGAAGACTGCCTCTGAACTCAGAGCAGAGACCTGGTGAACTGGGAGTCATCACGGAAGTGGGCTTTAACGCAACATACGGAAGGATAGAAGGGCTTTGGTGCGATGCGGTTTCCTATGGTGCGGTATCGGTGGAGGCACCTGGCTCAGTGCGGGCTGGACGTGGTAAGCCAGGAGCTGTGAGCTCGATCAGACTCTGAGAGGGCCAGCTGCCCTGCCACCAACCGCTGTGGTAGGCTCTGCGTAGAGGCTCATGTAGGGCAGTGGTTTTCAAGCTTAGCCATGGGTCAGAACAAACTTGTGCTTTTTCAGAATCCCTGTTTCCACGGCCCAGCTGCAGAAATTCAGATTCAGTAAGGCAAGGATGGAACCAGAGATCTGCCATTTTAAAGTTTAAGAGGTGATACTGACGTAGGCTTCTAGTGAGAAACCATGGTCTAGTTGGTAACTGTGAAACAAATAAGTTAAAGAAATTATCTTCTACCTGGTAGAATGGACTATGATATATACAATGCAATAAAATATGGCTTCATGGCACAAACAGAAAGACAGAATTTTACCACCCTCTCTCCCTCTGGCTACACTAGAGGTAAGTGTAAGTGTCCAGTTACTTTGCCTTCTGTTTTCAGAAGCCATTAAGAAATTGCTAAAAGCACCTTACATTTTCTTTAATTTAAAAAAATTCAACTCACTTTAACATATCTACTGAGGGCATAACAGATGTTACAGTGGAAGGGAAACTAAAGGAAAACAACTGGATTCAAATCTCAGTTCCATTTTTGGTTAAATTAATCATATCAACATGTTACTAACAGCTCTGCATCTCACTTTTCCTGATGAAAAACTTGGAATTAATAATAATACCTGATTATGGAGAATGATTGTTATGAGAATTAAATGAGAAGTATATGCAAACCTCTGAGCCTGGTATCCAAGACATAAGAGAAACTAATTTTTCATGAATAGATTAATAAACAAACATTTGGGTGGATGAGAAGCTCTTTGGAAATTAAATGAATGTTGAAAATGTTGACAGTCATGATAAACAACTCAGTGACAAACATAAGGAATTCTGTATTTTTAATCACCAATTTACTTCTTTTTTCCACTGTGTTTTTGCCCCCTAGGAACACAAGTATAATCATTCTTTGTTTTTACCCGGCTTTCCTTTGATTTCCTACATCACCTTGGTGTAAATCATCCAAACTGTATGCCATAGGCCCATAGAGCCTGGGAGTCTTTGGATTCAGTGCTACTGACCATACAGGAAAACTAATTCTTTCATTTGGCTGTCCTTTTGTATGCGTTTCCCATCTTCTTTGGGACTTTTATTAATTTCTAGAGCACGGTCTGTGAGTAGTTCCACAGAAGTTCACGAATTACTTGGGGCTGTCGCCCATGATAACTCTTCAAATGGCTTCATTTACAGGCATAGCTGCCTCATCCTGAGGTCACTGGGAGCAAGGCAGGGCTGGCATTTCCCTTCTCACAGGCCATTTCTTCTCAGACACACGCTGTGGTGTACATAAGTTCCATTTCTGTGGAGTTGTTATTGAGATGCAGAGCCACGCACAGCTGCATGGCATCGTGCTCTCCACGTGGGACTCAGAAGAACAATGCAGACAGAAGGTCGTGCATAAGAAAGGTAAATTTCCAATCTGTGACATCAATTTCATGCTGTGGGCTTCCCCACGCTATCCCCAGGAAAAGACGGAAGTGTGACTTGGAGATGGACAATACTTTTCTACTTATAAATAATTTCACACACATCTCTTGACATTCCCTACTATGACCTGGGGGTTATTAGAATCTTTATTTTAAAGATGAGTAAACAGAAAGCACAACAGGGTTTCATAAATCACCTAAAGTCACACAGTTGACAAGCTGCATAGCAGGGACTGGATACCACTTTTTTGTCTTAGTCCACACAGGCTGCTTTAATATAATACCACAGACTGGGTGGCTTATAAACAATAAAAAGTCATTCCTTTCAGTTCTGGAGGCTGGGAGGGCCAAGATCAAGGCACCAGCATGGCTGCTTCCTGACGAGGGCTCTCTCCTCACTCACGGTGGGCGCCGCCTCGTTGTGCCTCACACGGTGGGAGAGAGGCGCCCGCTCTTTGAGACTTTTTTAAGAGTGTTGATCTCATTCCTGAGAGCTCCGCTCCCATGACCGAAGCACCTCGCAAACCTCCACCTCCTAATTCCATCACACTGGCCATTAGGATTTCAACACAGGAATTTGTGGGGGACACATTCAGACCATAGCATTTTTCTAACTCCCAATCTCAGATTTCTTCCAAAATGACAATATTTCTCTATATTCAGATATGACTCTGGGGTTAGCAGAATCCTTAAAAAGGGAGAAAAGGAGACATGACTGAGGCAAACGCAATTTTCCAGGGTCAACCCGCATAATCTGATTCAAACGACTTCCCTCCGTATGTTCTGCTCCAAGTGCTCTGTGGGAGTAAGCTCCTTCGTTTACTGCCAGTCACTGGCCGCAGGCGATTCACTCACCCTTCCAGATGGTCCCCATTGCCTCCTCGCATTAGTTCAGCCGCAGACACCGGACAGCTGCCAAGGCAAACAGTGCTGTGGGGTCATGGCTGGTACCCTCTTCAGCCCCATTTGGTTGAATTCCCTTGGACCTGAATGTTCTGAACTTGACTAGATTGCAGCAATTATTGTCACAGAGGGGTTGTTGCATACAATTGAGATTTTACTTAGCACATGCTGGCATTTGTTCTAAGTAAATTTTGAATAATCTCCAGTTCAAAGGGTTCTCCACATAAAACACCCATGCATAACCCTCCACCTATCTCTCCTCAAAGAAAGGCTAAACTAGATTCATTTTTATCTTACAGTTTATGTAAACTGCACTTCTGTGACTAACATAGGAACGTGTTCAGGTGAAGGATTATGTGCTCTGCATTCTCAGGTAAATCTCAGAGCATCTTGTTCACCCTGTTCATTGGGGCCTAGCCAAGTCCTTACATAAATGCACAACAGACTTCTCTGCCCTCAGCTGAAAATCCCCTATTGAAGGTTTGATTAACTGCGTTCGCTGCATTCCCAGGCTTAGGCTAGTGCTGAACATGCCAGGTACTATGAGCTTGTGCAGGAGATCAAGGATTTGGGGATCAAAGTGAAAACCCCCAAACACATGGGGGAATACAGCTAATGCTTATATTTGGAGCAAAGAAAAAACCTCCTTATCCCCTCACACAGCCACCAGTGCCCAGAGGAGGCGATTTTGGTCCCTTCACTTCCACTCTCTCCACCCTCTTCTGCTCCCCGACCCATCCTTTATTAACTCTTCACGAGAAAGCAGGAGCTCACCGTCGGGTATGGAGATGTTTATGGGCGTGTTGTACTGGGTGCGTCAGATATCTGAGTGTTCTTAAGAACGTCTATGAAAGCGCCTGCTTTTTCCTTCTGCGTCCTGGATTTGTGCAGTAAATACAGCCAGGCAGGGCTCGACTCTCCAGGATCTCAGTCTCTCTCTAAATCACTTTCAATATCCCTCCATCTCTCTTTCTCTTACTCTTTCTCAATATTTCAATCTCCCTCTCTCTCCTTTCTTTCTCCCTAGCACATAACTGAACAGTACTAAATACAGAGGAAGAGGAATCCTTCCTTTGTTTTAACTGATGAGCCAGAATTGAGGGGCTCATCCCCTCATACCGGTAATGAATGGTACTCTCCTTCACTTCTGGCTGTTAATCCTTGAGTTTATCATTCCCCACATCAGGCATCCAGCAGGGAGAAGTTCTAGATGGCAGAGTTATATCCTCTTATTCTTGAGACCCCAATCAATGCCTTCAAGATATACACCATACTTTTTCAGCATAATTATTATACTTAATTCTACTCAAGTAATCAATCACTGGGCCAACTGCTAATGATGAAATCCCAAAATGAAGGAAATGAAATGGTGATGGAATTTTGTTGGGGAATATTGAAAGTCAATACACCTATGTACTAAGAACAACCTTTCAATTTTAATGTTTCACTTAATGAATTAAACCCACTATGATGGGGATTACATCTGCCATCCTGACCCACAGCTTTTTCCCCCATCCATTAACTCATAGGATGTTTCAGCTATGTGTTAGCCTGTGTTCTCCTGAAAGGAAATCCTGAGGCAAAGTCTTGGGTGTAATACTTATTTGGGGCAGTGATTCTCCTAGGGAGCAAGAATGAAGGATGAGTAATCACAATGTAAGTTGGTCACAGGGCCAGTAGTACAGCATGGAGAATACAGTAGTACAGCATGGAGAATTCAATGATTCTGTAACATCTTCCTACACTGATAGATAGTTACCGGACTAGAGGGGGTAAGGATTTAATAAGATGGGAAACTGCTAAACCACTGCATCTGCATTGTATATCTGAAACCAACATAAGATTGTATATCAATCATACTTTAATAAAAAAAGAAAAGAAAGGATGAAGGAAGTAAAACAAGGAAGGAGGGATAGTCAATAAAAGATGCTCAATCAAATTGGTGTCTGGTCTCCCAGGACCTTCTGAAAACTCTTCTGAGATGTGTCCTTAGAAATGTCTGCCTGGGGAAGGAAAGCAGAAAGTATTTATTAATTGCCTGTCATTCCCCATTTGGCAAAGATGTCCCCTAGGACATGATCTCCCCAACACCCAGTTTACATGTGAGAGCTGAGCAGGTTCCCTAGGGCATCAAATGCCAAGGCACCAGAAGCCCTTGGCAGGAAGTTAGAGAAACACAGGGAAGGCACAAGGTGGAAATTCTGTTACGTGGCATCCGCACAGTTCTAGTCAAGTCCTGCATAGAACTGGTGGTCACAGAAGTAGACAGAGTAAGAGATGGCATTATATCCAAAACAGTTCTCCTCTAGCATTATACAGCTCCTGGCCTGCCTGCCTTTAGAGCAAAATGTGAGAGTCCCCTTGAAGCTATGAGCAGCCAGTGTCTGCAGTACCAGGCTGGATACAGTGGATTGGTGGAGCGATGCCTGCTGCCGCCATCAGCCTCCAGCCATAACTGATGCACACCAGCTATCTGCATCACTGGTTTTCAATTTCCCCCCACCTTGGGCAGCATTTTGGCAGTTCTAGGTTCCTTTCTGAAAAGGTTGGATGACCTAGGCTTTCATCCTTTAGAAATCTGAGCCTTCGTTTTTCTTGTCCTTGTTGGACCAGGGTTACTCAGTTGCCAAGATGCAGCTGTCACTGAACATGGAAGCACCAAAGACACCCCAGTGAATGCCCAATTCCCAAAGCTGCTGCTCCCTGATCCTGTTACGTGGCTGCAGTCCTACCTCCTCATGATAATCAGACTCAAGCTCAATGCGTCCCGAGTATAGCAGCTCCACCTTTGCTGCTGCTGGTCCTCCGACATGAACACCCAATGCCCAAGGGCAGCTGAGCTTCTCCAGTCGGACCCACACTGTGGCCTCTGCTAGAAAAGCCTGAGATTGTGAGGACACTCTGCTCCCCAGGTGAGCTGCCTGAAGTGATGGTTAAAAGGACCAATTTTTCTTCTACCCCTTAGTTCCTAGCCATTGGCAAAAATTTTCCTCTGAAAGTAGAAACTGAGACAAAATCTCATATCTCCAGAAATTTTTCATCATCCCAAACTGTTACTCCATACCCATAAAATACTAGCTCTTCATTACTCCCGGATAAATGGAATCATACAATACTTGTCCTTTTGTTTCTGGCTTCTATTTAACATAGTATCGGAAGCTCCAGCCAGAGCAACAAGGCAAGAAAAACAAACAAAAGGCACCCAAATTGGAAAAGATGCAGTGAGTTTATCTCTATTCGCAGATGACATAATCTTACCCAAATTGGAAAAGATGCAGTGAGTTTATCTCTATTCGCAGATGACATAATCTTATATATAGAAATCCTTATAATCACACACAAAAAAACTGTAGAGTGGTAATGGTTGCATGACACTGTGAGAATACTTAGCACCACTGAATCCTATACTTAAAATGGTAAGGATGTTAAATTTTACATTATGTATATCTTACCACAATAAAAAAAAGAAAAAATGCTTTTGATTTTCTTTGCCTTTGAGAAAAATGCCAGACCAAAACCTACATGGCAGGGTCAGAGGTTGTGAGGACCGCCTTGGGCCCAGCAGCTGTATTTGTAGATATTACTTGATAGACTTTGTAAGTGCAGGACAAGGAAAGAGAATTTTAACACAGAGTCAGGAGGAGCAACATGGGGCTATCTCATGATCGAAACCTTGAAAATGGAAAGAATTCCCACAGTGGAGGTTGGAGAAATTATTCCTGGCTTTCCAACTGCAGGAGCAAGACAGTGACTCTTCTGTCTTGGGAATGTTGAAATCTTTATTCAATTACATTTAGGACATATTTTGAATAAGCTGCTAAAGTAATTTCCATTTTTATGGTTGTTAACTAACAAGGAAGAAGTAGAAATCAGCCACTACAGGCAATATTTGACATTTAGAAAGAAATACTCCATGAAATCCAAGGTCTCCCCTACTCCCACTGAAACTCTTCTGAAAGCATTTTCATTTCCCTCTGCTCAAGTTCATCAAATGGACTGAAGAACATAATTTCCAAGTTCATCAAGGCTATTGGAACAAAATTAACTATCAAGTAAAAATCCTCAGAATTAAAAATTATTATTATAAAACATACTTAAAATTAAATCATATACATCAAAAGATGACTAGCGTGTATTTCATAGAGGTAGCCCTTGCTTCAGTAATACAAACACACAGTTTTTTTTTCACAGTTCCTCATTTTTACCAGACATTTCCTTTCATCTGTGTGTCCATGTCTTTTTCCCTTGGGGTCAAATGGAAGATGAATCTGAAGCCCGGTTTAGCATTCACATACTGGGTTTGCCAAGCTTCCTTATAGCCTCCTTGGCAGTAGCCTTATCCAGGACGTGTCTTTTATGTCTCCTTCCATAAGCAACCTCATTCTCTCATAGAATGGAAATAAAGACTCTATAACTCTCTAACCTCGTCAAATTACTCATATGGACCCAAGTTAGACAGCATCATCTCAGCGTCAGTCTCTTCGCTGTCTGCAGAGCTTGCCCTATGATTTGGTCAGCTCTTTAGGAAATTACAAGCATGTAATCCTAAAGAACCTCTTTAGGATGATTCTTGCCACTGATAAAATCCTTAGTCTCCTTTTTCTACAATGTCTTGAATAACACCACAGAGCACAAATCACTATATACGTTATAAAACAAATGAATTATAACACATAAAGCCAAAAAAAGTGCCTCAAAGAATAGCATTCTTTTTAACAGGAAGTGGAGAGATGTTTCAGAGCAATGAACACAGGTTTTCAACTCTGAAATCTTTCAACAGCATAATGTTTTTGAACATCTAAACCAGATGGTGATTCTGCTAGTTACATGTGTATTTCAGCCTTCTTGCATTTAAGCATAAGTAGCAATTGCCATTTAGAAGAGCATGGAAGAGAAGGAGGAACTTTAAAACTTACTTCATTTTCCTAGTTTTGTATCTATAAAGCATTTGACTATGCTGTCACTGACTCTTCACAGCAACCCTTTGGAACAGGCATTATTACCCCATTTCACAACAGTAGCTGCAGGATGCTAACACATTTGCTCAAGGTCAGCCTCCGAGGAGGTGGAGTCTGGATTCATGCAAGGTCTGTTTGAATCCAATTACTTTTGACTCTTCAAAGTGCAGGACACAGTTCCCATTGCAATTCCATGTATATTAGAGTTTTTAACTTTATGAAAACACTGATTTAAGTTATCCTTATGAATAAACTTAACATATACAATATATTTTAATAATATGTTTATAAAATCTGTGCCTCAAAACTTGCTTATTAAACACTTAAAAAAAGTTTTTATGGTTATTTGAGTTCCTAATATTTAATCTTATTCAGTTAACACACTTTGCTTTCATACAAAATAAAAAATGTTCTATTTAGTGGCATTAAATTTGAATAGTTCACTAACATAACACTCCAGGTATTTTTCTTCTCTGTACTTTTTTAAAAATATTGTAATCTATGTAGAATATTAGGATCAATTCTTTTAAGGAACTTAATCCCTATATTTCTAGCCAACAGACCAGAAAAGAAAAAAAAAAGAAAAGGAAAATTAGATGGAGGTCTAGGGAAGCAACTAATAGACTTACAAGAATGGAGTGCTTCCGCCACCTGGTGGCTATTTTGTGTTATAGCCAGAGCTACTCTGAGGTTTGTGGGGGGCTTTGTCCTTGTTTTCAAGAAATGTTTTGTTATTGCTTTATTTCCAAAAGATAGATTACACAGTGGCTTCCAAATCTGTATGTCCAACACAGCCACCCAGAAAATATACTCGTAGGGCCCATCCCTTGATATTTTGATCCTGTATTTGGGGAAAGGATTTGGCATAGTTTCTAGTTATCTCAGTTGATAATGATGCTGTTGATTCCGGATTGGATGTATCAGAGCATGCAAGCATTGCATAAAGAACTGGTATCCTCAACTTTCTGGGCTCACAGCTAAACTCCATTTAGTGCCTCCCTTTAGCTGGGTATGGCCATACGACTGAGCTCTGGCTCAAGAAATCTGGCCTCCTTCATCTGCATTGAATGTGGTTGTCTTGTTTCCGCTCTAGCTGAGCTGGCTTCCTGGCATCTCCTCCAAAACAACCTAGTGTTTCTGGTGGACACGCTTTTTCCTCAGATACCCACATGGGACCTGCTGTCTTTCAAGTCCCTTTTGAAGCATTCATTTCTCACTAGTACCCCTATATACATAAAGGCAACTTCCTCCTAACAAACTGCTTGTGCTTATTCTGCTTTATTTTTTCCCATAACAGTTGTAACATTCAACATACTACACAGTTTTAATACTTATGTTTATTGTCTTCTTTACCCTAGGATTGAAAATCACAAGGGCAGGGATTTCGCCTTCCTCCCTGCTGCAAGCTCAAAAACAAAAACAGTGCATGACACATTGCAGGTGCTCAAAAAAATATTTGTCCAGTGATTGAATAGAGGAGTCAATGAATGAATGACCCCCCATTGTTGATAAATAAACACATGGGGCATCCTCAGCCTCACACAGACATACAAATTAACACAAGTGAGGGTGCAGTGAATTACATATACATTTTAGATAAATTAATGCAATTATCTTTTAAAGCAATTTACATGTAGTCATAGAGATGACAATCTTTGGCCCAGTAAATCTCAAGTATGCTACTCAAAAAAAAAAAAATTTAAATGCATATAATCTATTTAGCCATCTACTGCAGCATTATTATTAACAGTGAACTAAAATAAGCTAAACATTTAGAAATAAGAAAATAATAAATTTAATTATGTTAATTCTATGCAGTGAACTGTTGGGCAGCAATTATAATCATAAGGACTGTGCATCAACATGAAAACTTGTTTATGGAAAATGATGTATTACAACAAGATTTAAAAATCAGTAATTACAGAGTTTTTATATGTATGTGGGGAAAAACTATAAAGAATGCACAAAAATTAGAAGGATTTTTGCATATATAAGAGATGAGATTGAATTTTATTTTTATTGCCTTTTTCCAAGTGTTCTGATTTATCGCCGTAGTTTTTACAGTTCTTTAGTATTGGAAAGGAAAATAAATTGCCTTATTTCTAAGTGTTTTACCCTCACCTCATGTGAATTTATTCTAAGTCCCAAGAAGTGATCATTATTTGCTTTTATTGTATTCATCAAGAATAATTTACATCTCTGTGGAAATACCATTAGGTCTTTAAACCAGATTTACTTGCATGAAAATGAGCAATTATCAAAAAAATTCAGGCTTAATTTAACATTAATTCAATAATTGAAGTGCTCTTTCTGTTTTCTCAATGTGTCTGTTCTACCTAACTGCCTGCATAGGCTGCTGTTCGAATGGCTTGGTTTGTATAGATATGGGGTGTCTATCACCCTGCCACATTTTAATAAATAGGACTGTCTATAATTGTCCCTGCTTTACACATATTAATGCCCATTAATTCACAGCACGCTCCCCAGGAATTCATGGGTGGGAAGGGTTTGCAGACAAAGGAATTCAGGACATGGGCCGTCTCTCAAATACTGGTTTTCCTCCTTGACTTCTGAACTAAATCTTCAGCTTTCCCCAGCTACTGGGATTGCTGTCTTCTTGCTTGATTTACCCTTCCCTGCCAGCTCTCAATCCAGGTTAGTCCCTACCTTCTGTCTCGTGTGACCTGATAGAGTGTGGAAATTCAGTCTTCCTCCCAGGTGTCGCGCTTAGCAAAGATTGGGGCCGTGGCCTAGTCCTGTCCTAACTGGTCACGGTGAGGGGTGGCTGCTCGCAATCTCATGCTCTCCCATTTGCATGGCTACCTTGTCATTCCCCATTCAACACTGACAGCCCAAGAATTAACTTTCAAAGTCATGACATTAACTCCTTGCTGTGAAATAAAGTCAAGTCAACCATTCTTTGATTCCCATCCTTGTGAAGCTAAAGATTCATATGACCAAAACAAAACAAAAAACAAAACGATCCTCCTCATGCCTTCTCTTATCCCAGACGCCCTCCTTGAAGCATTACCTTTCCCACACAGGCTCACCACGTGACTTATTTTGGCCAGAGAAACATGAGAGAAACTGATACATTAAAATAGGAACTGTAAGAGCCATTGCAGAGCTCTTCCATTGCTTTGTATTTCCTCTGCCAAAAGGTTAACAGTGTCCTAGAGAGAGGCTGTTTCAGCCAAAGCCCAGGAATGAAGCAGTGCAAGTGTCCTGCAATATAGTCTTTAAAAAAAAAGAAAAACCCTTCTTGTTAAATACTACTAAGATTTTTGGAGTCATTTTTAACCACAGCATAACCCAGCCCATGATGCTTGATACACCTTGTGTCTTCCTGATTCTTGAAGAGGCACTGTGATGCTTTGCATCAGCTGTGTGACCCTGGGCAAAGTACCAAAGCTCTCTGTGCTTCATCTGTAACATTGAGATAATACCTGTTCTATGAGGTCGTTGTGATAAACACGTGAGTGGGAACATAAACACCATCTGGTGTGCTTCATAAATGCACGATTAAGGTTAGATACTGATGCTGCTCTTTTTTATTTTTTCTGCAACACACATGGGTTTTGTCCTAATTCTGTATATACAGTTTCCAGCAGAGTGTCAGATTCATATGGTGCTCCATCTAGACCTATTTTCCAAATGTCTTTTCGGAAGATATTGATCAGCCATTTCCCTTTCATTTAGTCCCCTTGTATGACCACTTCCATTGCTTTTCTTTCACCATCATTTTTTTCCTCTTTTCCTTTTACAGATTTTATAACATAAAGTAAGCAGGTTTCAAATACCTTCAAAATATTCAGCTCAATTTTAATTGATACTCTGAATTTTGTTCTTTCATAGACTTCAATCTGTTCTTTGTCCTAAATGGAGCTCAAATAAATAATTTTATGTACCAAAATATCTGCTTACAGGACATCTTAGGATGCAGTATGTTCAATTTGTAAACGCATAGAAGTGCTTGAAATGATCGTTAAGTTACAGAGCCAGAGCCTCAAGGAAACTCTATTTAGACACAATTCTTTTCTATTGCCATGTTCTCAAAGATAGGGAATAATGTTCTTTTCTCTTTTTCCTACATGGGTCAATTATGCAAAAAGACAACCTTTGCTTCTTAGGAATCCTCTGTCTTCTGTGTCATTTTCTTTACATCTTTCTTTTTTTCCCACTCAAATCATCTTTGACACTAATTTTCATTGCAACCCACTTCCCTGGATTTTCTAAACAGCAGACACATGCTTTAAATTACCAAAATCTCACTCACCTCATTTTTCACTGCAAAGAAATAAAATAGAAATCTCTTTTCCAAGTGAAAATTATTCTTTTCTGTCTGGCTTTATAGATGTTTGAGTGCTTTGGGTTGTTCTTATTCCTTAGTTTTGTAACTGGCCACCTGGGCTTCAGCTTCTCCCTCAATCAAACCCTTTATTTTGTTGCCAAAATCATCATCTTAAAATTTAAATTTGATGAGTTCACTTTCTGGAGTTCACACTCTCCATCCACTCTTCAACCACAACAGAGTAAAGGCAAATTACTTGGTGCCATGCTATTCACTAGACCCTGCACCCTAAAGCCCCCTCTCCCTCTCGTTTCTGTGAGAGCACCTTCATCTGCACCTTTCCTGTTCCCTCTCTTGCTCCTTCCCAGCCTCTGCCCCCTCCTCTGTTACTCTGGTGGGGGGAGAATGTGTTCTCAGCCAGGGGCAAATTAACCAGGAAAACCCATGAAGGCGAAATCAGTCAAAGGGAAAGTAAAGTAGGAGAAACCTGTTTATTGCTTACAAGAAGTCACCTGCTCCTGTTTTTCTGCATCTCTCCCTATCCTGGAAAGAAAGAACCAAAAAGCCTCTCAGGTCCCTGCATGTGCTGGCCTCTTCCCCTGTAAGCACCTATTGATATGGAGACGGACTACTTCTCTCCACCCCTTGGAAACACCTATTGATATGGAGATGAATTAAGGCCAGGTGAGAGATTCTGGAAATATTGCAATTTTACCCACACCCTCCTAGACCTAAGAATGTAGACATTCTCCACAATTATGTCTTCAACCCTCTATGCCTCCCTTTCTATATATTTTTTGCAGAGACCTCAACTCTTCCCAAGTTATCACCAATAACTACCCACAAATATTATCTAAGCAGTGCTGTCCAACAGAAATATAATGCAAGCCACAAATATAAGCCACATGTGTAATCTTTTTTTTTTATTTCACATTGCCTTTATTTCACTTTCACTTTTGGAAGACAGTTTTGCTGGGTATACAGTCCTCAGTTGACAGTCACTTTTCTCTCAACACCTTAAATATATCAATGGTATCAAATTTTGAATATGTATGATTCTGATTTTATAAATGTATGCATAAAAATTCAGACTGAGAGTGAACACACAAATTATTGTGAACATACCACCCAATCCAACACAATTAAAGTTATCTGTGGGTCTCTCCTTGACACATGTGCAATAAATTTTCAAGTAGCCACATTTAAAAAGGAACATATGAAGTTAATTTTAATAACATATTTTATTTAACCCAATGTATCAAAATACTATGATGATTGGAATTGATATTTTAAAAGTGAGATATTTATTTTCTTTTACTTTGTTTTTACACTGTCTTCAAAATGAATGTGTACTTTCCACTTACAATACATCTGTTAGGCTTAGCCACATTTCTTTACTCAATGGCTACATGTAGTCCGTGGCTTCCATGTTACACAGGGCAGATGTAATGTACTGTATGCCTTTAATGATCTGTTCAGCATCTGCTTATAAATGACCTACCAGCACTCTAAATTGATCAGGTCCAAAACAAAATACATTTCCCCTTACACTACCTAGTTCCTCACCTAAGTACTGGCTCATCATCCTGATTTTAATGGCCTCAGCAATATGCCAATACTTAAGTTCTATAACTACCCTAATATTGAGGAAGCAGAAGGAATCTTTCAATTCATCCTACTCTCAGGATTTTCCTCTACCAAAGGGGTTCTTAACCTGTGCCTACCACATCTGTGAACCTCCTAAAATTATTGGCAAAAGGTGCTGTGGATAAAATGAGAGTTCCTGTGGCCAGGATTCTCACCTGGCCCAGGCTGACTAGCTCACTGCATACCTGTGGGCAATACATGGCTGTTGACTATATAAGGAGCTCCACCCAGTGCTCTGCACATGACATGGTAGCAGGGCTGAAAGTCTGCTGGAGAGCAGAGCAGAGGCTGGAGTGGTGGCAGCGTCGAGGACAGAGGCCCAGTGGATGGTTGTGTGTGACAAATGTGCACAGAAGCTCAAAGGACAGCTGTGCAGAGGGGCCCATAGGCAGAGACTGGTTTGCTGCATGCAGACTCACTCTGACTGAATGGGATTCTAGTGACTGACCTGCCACCTGGAAATAAAGTTGGGTATAACCCTTTCACCCCAAAGAACGTTTTGGTGTCATTTTCTTTGGCCACATTTAATCCATAGCAAATTTGCCCGGGGCTGAAACCCATTGGCAAGACAGGTGCATACATGGGTTTTCTGGTGACAATATCCTTAGCTTTAGAAATCAATAGAGTTCAGACACCATGACCCAGGCTCAGCTGTGCCCATTCTCTCTTCTCTAATGGCTACACCCAATTTATCACCGGTCCATTCAATCTTTTAGATAATGCTAATGCAAATCTACTTCTTTCCCACTGCCATTGACTTAGATCATATCCCTATCTATTGTGTTGCTTTACTAATGAGAACAACACTCTTCCAGGGAGCAATGGGACCAATCTGTCACTAGTAGGGCAGCAGCTGTAGCTTGATCACACATGAGCACCTATGACAAGATCAGATAGGCCAATGAGATGACTGGAAAACAGAATCAGAAACAAATCAGTAAAAAGATGAGTTATGATTACTGTTGTGTCCACATGATATCAAATGACATCAGCCATTTGAATAAGTTATGTCTGAGACACATCTGGAGTTCCAGCTTGTTGGTCTGGGTGCTCTGAGAAGAGGCCAGCTGTGGTCCTTTCAGAGGGACTATCAGTACTTCCCTGCTCAGGCACCTAGAGTAGACATGCCACCAGCCTGGTCTTCTTGGATATGCTTGCACCCTGCCAACACATCCACTCACATTTGTATGAGATGCTTCCTGGTATCCTCTGGCTGGACCTGGCATACAATTTAAGCATGTTTCTTCCAGATCTGAGTACAGATTGTTTCCTTCCAGAGTCTAATGATTCCTCCCAGGTCTGCTTTTCCAAGGCAGGTAGTAGTTTTCTGGGAGTTAGACTCTGTGCTTAAGTCTTGACAACTGACTGCCCCATCCCTGATTTCTCTCACCGTTGCATCCTGCAAATCTCTGCCTGATTAAATGTCCTCTTTTACATACAATGTTATTCCCCTTCTTAATTAGTCTTATGGGTGCCCCACAGCCAAGAAATAAAATCTAAACCCTCTAGAATTGAATTAAAGATTCTCTATGATCTCTTTCAACACTACCTTGGATCTTACTTTCATATTTCTCTACCCATAACTAACACTCCAGAAGGGGATTATTAGAGCTGTTGATCCTTACATTAAGTCATTTCTTCACATTTTCAAAAGGATGATTTCAAAGCTGCATATAATCAACGGCATTAAGTAGAAATCACTATACCCTGAAACAGTCTCCTCTGTTGCGTATGGATGCATGTTGATGAAAGTAAGAGACTGGCCATGAATAACTTAAAGTATTTAAGTTGTCAGACTTCTCAAACCATAGGAGTCCTGACTCACATTCATAAGCTCATTCAAACACCCTCCATCAGAGCTCCTACCTGCTTCATGCAAACCCGAGCAGGCAGGTAACAAGTCACCACTGAAAAATAACCCCAGATGGCTACAAAAGAGACCAAATTGCTCTTTAGACACTATTTTGGCCCTGATGTAAATGCCTGTATTGACATCCTGCCATCTCATTTCCACAAAGATTTCAGCTCTCTGAAAAACATTTGTGTTTCCCAAGACAAAGGGATGATGGGATCTAATGTGTGACCCTCACGCAAGGGCTGGTGACTCTGAGATCAAGCACTTCAATGGCTTGTGGTAAAATCCCCTCTGTTTTACACCAGCACAATAGCAAAAGCCATTAGATTTATTTCTCCCTCACACTCCTCACTAATCAGAGGCCAAATTGCTGTCACTTCACTAATGTCTCTCTACCCACTGGTACAACCAGGGTCAAATCTGAGAGAATATCAAGGGTGTTTATTGTCTGTGTTATTCATTAAAATGCCTACCTAGAAAAAGGAAGCTCAGTGCTGGGAGAAATAATGCTGTTTTCAGACTTCCTCAGAATGAAAATGTCCAAAGCTGCCAGCATTTGGCCTTGTCAATAAGTCACTTCCAAGCTCCTCCAGGCCAATAATAAAGATGCAGGGAGCTCATAAGCAGAAATGGGAGGTTGCTGATTTCTACACAAAATCTTTTATGAATTAGTTAAAAATAGTATTTGATAATTAGATAAGGACACATTTATTTTAAAACAATTTAAGACAGACACACTCATTTAAATCTGGGATAAATAGAATGGCTGAAGTTGTAATGTCATGTCAATATGTTATGTCTCAATAATGTAGTGAAAAATCCTTTATAGCACACATTAATATTACACCTTGATGGTCCTCCTTAAAATTCTATAAAACAAAATAAAGGTTGGAGAAAAGGGAGGGAAGGAAGAAGGGAAAAGGGAAGAGGCAAGGAGGAAAAGAAGAGGAGAAAAAAATCCTCTCTCTAATCCCATGTTCCTAGTAAGTGGAATGCTCTATTAATCACATAGAAAATTAGATAAGTTAATCATCCCTTGTGACTTTTCCTGTGTAATTGAAATACTAAATGATTTTGCCTGCATTTATCATGGCCAGTGGAAAGCTACTAAAATTATTTCTCCTGTAAATTTTTGTTAACAAATTCAGAAGAAATTCAAAGTTACTTGGAAAATTAAGTAAGAACTTTTTAGCTAAAGGATCCTAATTTTGAAATTCATCACATCTGTGATTCACCCACAACACTGTCAGAAATTGGGATGTTGCCCTAATCTTATCCCAGGTGTGCTCTTTGGCTTCTGAATTTAAACCCTGTACTCCAAAGGACAGTCTCGAGTTTTTAATTGGTTTGCTGTTATAATATAAATATAATTCATTCATTCAGTCTTGTTTCTTAACTTTTGTTACAACAGAAGATGTACCTGATAGGCGCCTGGCCCTTAGTAGGTATTCAGTACTCCTCATTATGTGGAAAACAATCTTGTGTTTTGAAACACTCCTCATGAACTATGGGTTAAGCAGAGTCTATGAAAACAAAATTAAAGATAGTAAGAAGTATAAAAAAGGAGTAAAAGAATATAAGCTAATTATTTCTTTCTGTAAATCTTTCTGTAAATCTGGAAATTTTCAGGGAATCTATGCTTGCAAGAATTTGGAGGAAAAATAAAAATGAAACAACTTCCCAGTTTCCCAGTTTCTTTTAATCCTCAGAGATAAGGATTCCCTCTGGGAGCTGACAGGGATGTGGAGTTTGGGCTCAAGATGTTTATTAGGGATCAAAGGCTCAGAGAGGAAGGGCAGGAGGCAGGATTGTGTAGATGTTGCTCTGGGCTGCAGGCTCCTCAAAGACAGTCCGTGTGCTTTGCTTCCTGAACAAATAAGGTACTGGAAATACTTTGAAGGCATTGTTTTTAAAACATTTTGATGGATCCTTAAAATGTTGTATCTTATTCAGTTTTCATAAGTGATGTTTATTGAAAGTGTTGGTTATAAAGGAAACATTCATGCTGACAATGAATATGACTGGTAGAGAAATACACAATAGTGTTAAGAGTGGTGATGGATATTTTTTCTGTGTCTAAGTACATTTCATCATTTACCACATTATCCAAAGTGAGCATGTGTAACTCTTAAAAGAGTTATAAATATATGATAAGACCTAACACTGAAAGGGGTAGGAAAAGCATATATAGGGCAAGGGGCATGGGGTTGAGCATATGGATTTCTAAAAAACTAAGGGTTAGTGATGGTTTACTTTGGTTGCATGTAACTATAAATAACTTTGTTTTTCTTTTTATTCATCCAAGTTTCTTAAAATGAGAAGTTATTACTTTACTTGGGGATTGAGGGATGAACAAGTCCTCCAAACCAATTTAGTTTTCAAAATAATATTTAAAATATAAAATAAAGAATCTGGCAGAGAAGTTGACCTTGGGTAGCTGAGACACACACTTCTGAGAGCTGGGAGGAGGAATTCAACAGCTGACCCTGGTTCAGGCCTCTCTCTGATTCTAGTACCATAGGAGGCAGCACAGGTCTCCAAGAGGAAGAATAAACAGCAATACCTGGGGTGAGAAAGAGGCTGTGGTATATGGACTAGTTAGATATTCCTTCAGGGATTCTCAGGGTTTTTGAAAATGAAAATGCCTTTCTATACTGTAGCCCTTGTGAAAGAGACAAACACCATCTACCTATCTTTCCTCCATGCAGGGGGCTTTCCAAGCCTATGGTATGAAAATGACAAGTGGCATCTGATGGAGAGTCCTGTTCATGCCCCCCTCACCAGTGAGTCATCCAGGCTCCATCACACCCACAGAACCTCCACTCACACTGTCTGCTTCCCACCAGCAGAAGGGCCCATGGATGTGTGACTACAGCCCTGCTGGACTCTCTCCTCATCCACAGGAATGAAGCCTCTGAGAAACCACACTCTCAGCTCCAAGCAGAGCCCGGGCCGCTGCACTCGGCCTCAGGGACGTCGAGACTGTTCTCGGTGATCACAGAATTAGTCAACAGGAACTCGACTGTCTTAGGGGAGTTTTCCAGGCCTTGTCTCATCTCTCAATTCCAGAGAGCACATGTGAGAAATAAATTAAACCTACACAAGGTCTTGCTGTGAAATCAAAAGGAAAGTCACAAATGTTGTAGAAAGTACAAGCCCGATGCCATTTCAAATGCCAAAAATGTTAAACAGTTCCAGTCAGTGCTATTGCTCGGCTATATTCTGTTCACCTAAAGAGATAATCTGGTTATGAATACATTCTACATTATAATACATAAGAGAGAGAGAGAGAGTGCATGGATTCTTTGTACAACTTTAGAAACCTGCAACTAATTAATTACTTTACCTATTTCAGAAAATTATTATATTGAAAAATCTGCACTGGAAGAACTTCCAATCTATGCTGTTCCTTATATTTGGAATTTCTGATTGTTTATGCAGTGTAATGACTTGTCTTACATAGAGTGAGTCCCTTTTTTTAAAAGCTTTCCTTTCGATTTCTGAATTTAAGTTTATCATCTTTTAATTATATAAAAGTGTTCTAAAAAAGCATTTCAATCTAATATCTGATTTCATGGAATTACATTTTTTTTTCTATACATATTGAGGCTTAACTAATTTCAGGAAAAATAATCTGGCTGTATTTTAGCTCTCAAAAAAAAATTCATCTAACTATAAGCCTATATATGGAATTTTTTTCTGAAGGAAATCTTGTGGTCAAGTGCTAGGGACCTAGAACAAGGGTATAAAATTTCTACTAATGGAAATGAAAAGTTCATTAGTTAAGCTATTAAGTGGACTAAGGCATAAGGAGAAGGAAATATTCTTTAAGGAGATTTAGGAAGACTTGTTCTAGAAGATATGGTTTTCCAGAAAAAAAAAATGTGTGTCATCTGGTGAGATTTTGAATGGTAGACACTTTACCATGGAAAATAATACAGTGAAGAAATGATAGTGAAAACACTCCCACCTGGAGGAGGCAGAGTGTGGAAGGCATGGGTGGCACTGTTTGAGAGTTGAGGGTTTATCCCTGGAGATCAGAGTTTTCTGGTAAAGAAGGGATGGAGACCAGTGCTTGGCACATGGTAATACCATCTAAGTGTTTATTATTACTAACTGATTCAAACACAGGAAGAGTTTATTAGGCAGCACATGGGACATCAATCTAAGTGACACCATGCATATTATACCTAAGTAGTCTAACTATATTTAGAGCCAGGCTTGAAGCAAAGATTTTTTTTTAAGTTATTTATTTGGGTATGGTTTACTGCATTTCATTACATGAAATATCTAAAAATAAAGTAAATTTAATTTTTAACAATGGTTATTTCCCTAATTTAGTTACTTATTTGGGTGAAGGCCATTCAGAACATATGGATTAACACAAATTCTCATTTAAGGCACAATTCAGTTAAGTCACAGTTACTTCACCTAATCTTTGGGTATTACTGTCTTCTAAAGATGAATGATTCCAAATCCCAAAGCCACAGACATGTGGCTTGAAATAAAGCCCATGTGGTGACCTTGAATTTAATAATGAGAGCAGAAGACCCAGAGGGTCTGAGGGTGGGAGACAGAAAATTGAAGAGAACAAGCAGGTTGGACCAAGGATTCACTTTTAAAGGTAACCTCTGGTTAAATCTGATTATATGTGATGTGACCATAGAAGAGTGAGAACAATTTGCAATTAGAATCAGGATAATTGGAATTCACTTTATGTTTATACTTCTGTGAATAATATTAAATATATTTGTCACTCTTTTCTCTCCCCAAAAGTGCAAGGGACCTGTTTTTTATGAATCTGCTTAAAAATATAAAAATCCAAGGCAGGCTTCTTGATGTGGGAATTGTTTTATGGCACCTGAATGTAGATAATCATTCTAGTAGAAAGTCTGCACACAGGTGAGTTTGAAATCTCTATCATGGTCACATGTAATATAAAACAAATGTTCTCTTATGCATCATAGTCCTCAAAAATGTTGACAGATTAAAGAAAATTGAAATAATATTTATTCTCTCCTAGGGCAGAATTATATTAGAATGTTTGAATATCAGTTAAATAGACAAACTTTAGGAAGATTCTAAAGCAGGACATTAGTGAATAGCTTTTAGGAGTACTTGGAATTTGGAAGAAAATTTAAAATAAATCCCAGAGCTGATAGGAAATGATAGACTCTCTAAAAAGGTATTATCACATTCAGGAAAATAAAAGTTCTAAAGACAAATTTTAATTTATAACATGATTTTTCAATGAATTCAGTGTTTTTATTATTTCAACAATAAAAACAGTATAGTGGTTAGTTTTATGTCTCAACTTGACTGGGACACAAGGTGTGCCCAGATATTTGGTCAAACATTATTCTGGGTGTGTCCATGAGGATGAGACAGAACATCTCATTTTAGGATGAGATGAACATTTGATTCTATAAACTAAGCAGAGCAGATTGCTCTCCATAATGTAGGTGCATCTCATCCAGTCAGTTGAAGATCTGGATAGAACAATAGAGCTGGCCGTCCCACAAATAAGAGAGACTCATCCTGCCTGACTAACTTGAGCCAAGACATTGTTCTTTCTCCATCTTCAGACTCCAATTGAAACACCAACTCCTCTTGGATTTTGAGTCTACCAACTGCAGATCTTGAGATTTCTCAACCTCCATAATTGCATAAGCCAATTCCTTTTAATAAACAAACAAACAAACAAACCTCATGCTGGTTCTATTTCTCTAGAGAACACTAATGCAAACTAAGAATCCCACAATCCTGATGGGAATACTGAGCATTTGTCCAAATGAATTGCTCACATCAAGCAATCCAGCCCAATGCCTTACCTGGGCCAGCATTTAACTTATTTCTTGAATGCATGGATATATGCAGGCATGAATAAATGAACACTTGAATGCATGAATGAATGTTAAATTAATGAAGTATTTTCTAAGAATAAAAATTTGTGATCTTCAATCATTCAGGAATGAGAGTTTTTCAAAAACCAGTGTTCAGATGGCTAGCTTCTTTCCTGAATGAAGTCAAGCAATAATACCAAATGACCAAGAGAGGTTTCTGGAAAATAAGGCTGGCCATGTCCATGGTTACCAAATATCAGGCTGCAAACTTGCCAGTACAGACTATCCTCCAAGTTGTCGGTGTCAACTAAAAGCAGCCAATGTGTTTCTACAAATGAATGAGCCCCAAAGGCAACATTATTTAAAGCTGCATCTTGTTAGGCAATTCACACTTTCTCTACTAAGCTGAAACATAGCTGACTCACTACTGTTTTCTTACAATATCTCTCTCTTGTAACAGACACCAATCTCTTAAAATCTAAAAGCCTGCCAAAAATAGAAAACACACATATCAGAAACACTTCATCTTTCTATCACACTAGAAATCTGGAAAAAAGCAACATTCATTGTTTGAAAAATAAAACTAAAAATCAGGTAGAAGGGCATACTTCTTTTACTGTAAACACTGTTAAAAGTCTTTTTGGTTAAACAGTATTAGAAATAGGAATTTTTAAGTAACTGAAAAAAATACCTGAAAAGATTCACCTATAAGTTATTAAGCCCTAAGTCTATGTCAGATGAGCTCATATTTTCTTTCTTAATCAATTTTTAAAACAATGCTTTCAGGAAGTTGTGATCATCTTCATGATGTTACTAATATTCAGATGTATTTTGTAATTTGCCCCCATTCAGATTTCTTGTGTGTCAGAGTCCAAATTCATCCTTGTCTCTTTGACTCCTGAAATTTCAACTCTACCACTCTGACTTTAAATATAATTGTATGGTAAGACCTGTAGTTAGCCATTCTGTGAAGTTCTGACCCAAATGTGGCAATGATTTTGATCATTACAGATGTAATTGCAGACATTAAACAAATAACACCTATTGAGATAAATTCCAGGTGAAGTTGTTTAGAAAGTCCATGTCTCCGGGAATTTTCTGATGCATCTTATAAAAGCCCTGGCATGGTGTATTCCTGGGGGATCGACCAAGGTGAGTGTGTCCAAAATGCGGAACAAGTAGCAGACACACTCAGAGGCAGGAGTCAAGAGGGCTCCCTCACTTTCATACATCATGTGTCGGAATCACAAAGAAAACAGCAAAATGAAACCCTAAACTTTTAAAATGTTTGTCCCCTTGAATTACTTCACACAGTTTGAACAGTGATGGGGTAGCAGTCGTAACACACTATAATTTATCCATTCAAGAAGCAAATAGACCTTTGCATGTCCCTGGGGTGACTCCATGTACTGTGCATGCATGTGCACACAACACACATTCATTGCACAACCCTTTCATTAATTTATTGTCAAAGAGTGGACTCTCCAAGTGGGGGACATGTTCAGGATGTCAAGCAGTTATTGATTTCTGAGTCTTTGTTAGCAAAGCATAATGAAAGAAACCACAGTTTCCTCCTGCTGGCATTTCACCATATGGTGCCAGGCCATGAACTGCCAGATGGCCTGGAGACATCAGTTGTTCAAGAATAACATCATACACATTTGAATAGAAGTGCATTTTAACCACATCTTTTCTGCTCTCCTGGGTGACAAGAAGTCCTATAGCTGTACTTGTGCTTTTACAACTAGTTTAGATCGCCAACTTCTTTATAAACTCTGAGTTTCAGAGACATTGGTGAGTATTTGACCCTCTTCTTAGATCCTAAACCCACAGAAATGGTAAAGTTACAGAGTAGGCATTAAGGCAAATGAACCGTTGATATAACCTAGGGTAAGCCCCTTACCAGGGAGTAGCATGGAAGCAATAGAATGATTCCTCAGTTCTCTCAAGCCTGGCGTGTAAGTGGCTGAGAGACCCATTAGACCTGAAGCACTAGTGGACAAGAAAGAGAGTGGTCTCAACAATACGCTGCGTGGATCAGTGAGCAAGGACCAAACGGAACCATAGACTGGCCAGCAAATATCCATGTGGACAAAATGGATGAGGAAAAAAATGGGTCATACAGCACCTTGAAACTATATAAATCTCCCCGCAACTTAGATACAAGCCAAGGAAGAGAGAAAGTTTTAGTGTCAATATCCTAGGAAATGAAAGATTCAAAGAAAAATTTAGTTGATAGATGTAGAACAAAAGTTATGTTTCTTACACATCTGGTTTATTTTGGACTGAGATTAGACCTTATTATAAAAGATAATATAATTAACACATATCATGAAGTAGTTTATGAGTTAGCTTCCAAGCACCTGAGCTCCCAGATTTTCCTAATATCATGAACACAATGAAACAGTGCTGCAGGACCTGTAGACCCATCTAAGTTGCTGTCATCTGCTTTCAGTCGTGTTCTTTTGGCTTCATATATTTGCTCACAATGTGCATTTGACTTCTGTCTTCATTCTCTTCAGTTTTTTAAAGAACACCTACTATATGCAAAGCATGATAGATTAACAATCTCTTCATCATTCAATCCCAGTTTTATTAAATGTTTTATATGAACTATCATTTATTACACATTAACCATAGTAGGAGCTTTACAAAAACTGTCTCCTCTTCACAAACACAAAAAAAATTGAGTTCAGCATCAGGATTTCCCTGTTACAAACAGAAAGCAGAGGCTTGGAAAAGCTATGCAACTTGGCCAAAGTCAAATTGTTGGAAAGTAACGGAGACAGCTTCAAAATCTCTTCTGTTTCTACACTTCCAATCCAAACTCGTCTACAGGCTTGCCACTCTCTTGAATGTATTGTCACCCCGATATACTACCTAACTTTGTTTTCTTTTTCTTCTTTGCAGCACACAAATCGGTTTTTTACTATAGATTGTCCCATCTTTGTCATTACTTATGTATTAAATTTCCCCTCCAAACCAAATTGGAAACAATCAAAGATGAAAGATGAGGCATCCTTTCAGGCAACCTCTTTTTCCCATATTTCTTATTTTTCCCAAAATGGTGATGTCCTCCCAGCAATATTTAATCTTTCCATAGTCTCTCCAATCAAAAAAATTTTGACATTCCTTTATTTATCTTTTCTTCTAGATGCTACCCTAGCTCTTTTCTTGCCTCTGTAACTAAGATTCTTTAGAGTGTCTGTATTGTTTGTATTCACTACCTCACTGCCTATTTACTCCTCAACACACTGAAATCTGACTTCCTCTCCCATTAATCCAGTACAGTCTCTTTGCAGTATCACTGGTGAGTTCCCTGTTGTTAAATCCATTGAACACTTTTGTTCTTTATCTAATAGGCCATTGTATCACCAAAATATAGCTAAATAGGAAGAAGAGAGATTGTCTTCCTTGAGCATCTTTTCCAAACATAAGTCCTACAAAGCATTTACCTTCAAAATACTATGTTCATGTAACCAGAACAATTGTTGAAACTATGGCACAAATAAGTAGAGGAAACAGTGTGATGACTACATAACAAGACAAAGAAAGAAGTGAGTCAAGGGTTTGTTCCTTTCTGAACAATTGATTTCCCCATTATCTAATGGTGGCTGTCACTCAGGATGCTCTTAAGAAAACCTGGAATTGCCTTCTTAAACACTCTCTTCCCCTTGGACTTGGGGACATCTCTCACCCCAGGTCTTCGCCATATGCCACTCCCATTGTCTACATCTCTGTTATCCTGGCTAATTTCTACTCATGCTTCAAGTCTTCAAATATCTCCTCACAATAGAGGCTTTCAATGACTCTTTGGAATTAATTAAATTCCCCTTGCTTTAGACAACTTTACACCCTTTTCATAACACTCATCACAGTTGTAATTACTATTTGAATATTGTCTTTTCTAACTGTGATCTTCAGGAGGACAGATGGTCAATGGTCATGCTCACTGACATAGCTCCAGGGCCCAACAGTGTCTGGCATATCATAAGTGCCTGATAACTACTCCTGGAATTGAATTGAATTGAAATTTTCTCAAATCAACTTTGCCATGACATTTTAGTAGGTGTATTTATAACATAGGGAGCATTAAAGGAAAGGGGTTATTATAATGGTAAACTGTCTAGAAAAGCTGTCAAAAGGGACCAGTTGAAGAACCAGCGATTATTTAACCTACAGAAGAAAAAAGCATTTAAAGCCCATCATTTGGAAGAGAGCCTAGAATTGATCCATATGACCTGATTAGAACATAGAGGAACAGTTCAGCTCAGGGCAAGGAAAGACTTCCCAACAATTGAGGCTCCAAAAAAATGGCATATGTCAGAATGGGAGCAGTTCTCTGACTCTGCTCTAGTTTAGACAGACATGACCTTGAGAAGAGATTTCCTTTTTGGACAGGCAGCTGGGCAAGGACAAAGATATGAACCCTGAAGGTCTTTCCATGTTCCCAAGTTACCTTTGTAAGTAAAGACAAAGTAAAAGCTGATATATCATCCCTTGTCTCCTCAAGCCATCCTAAATTTAAAGGGAAAAAGTTGCATAAAAAAGAGAAAAGGTAGACAAACTCCTAAGGAAAGAACTGTGTTTAACATATACAGTTGTTATGATTTTTTTCTCCTCCATGTGTATTGGGCTTGTCTTAATGTTATTTTTACATTCAATTTGTGTTCTCAGTTGAGATTTTTTTGGTTGATCGACTGGCTTACATGTTTTTTAGTGCCTACGAATATGATATCCATGCAAATGATATATTGTACTTTGCCTTTTTCCCTGAATTTTGTAGTCCAAGTTTGTGGTCCAGCTAGGAGCAATTGCTCAACAAACATGAAAATGATGATTCCATATTGTTGATGTTTAATCTAATTATTCAAAAATTCAATAAACACTTTCACAGATGCACAAAATTTCCAGTCAGTACACATCCCTTGAGACATGGCCAGTAGCAAGAAGTAACTTGTCAAACACAGTGTAAAGGGAAGAAATTATGTTTGAAAGAAACTATAATATTAGTTTAATTGATATTTAGGTTCAGGGGTTAAACACACTTTCTGCACTAGTGGCCATTCTACTTTACATTCTTTCTGTTTAGTCTTATTAACTCTCAATGCCAAGAAAAAACAGTAATGTTGGAGAATATTGAGGTATTTGGAATTAAAAATAAATATATGATCAGTTTTCTAACAAGACAATAGACCATAATAAAGCTGAAATTTTTTAAATTTATTCTATTATTCCCAATATTACTTAGTCTTTCTCTGTTATTCAGCAATATAGCACACACACAATGGTTTTCTCACAAAGGAAATCAAATTTACTTTTGAGAAAATAGTTGTTTTGTAAAATTCAAATAAACCCATTTAAAAAGTAATCACTAAATGATAAATTTAAATTTGACTTGAACAAATATTACAGCATGCCAATTTGTGGCATGATTGAGGTTATTTTTACCCCTTTGGTACTCATTCTGCAGACTATACAGAATTTTTATTCAATTTTTCAACAAAGTGAAGAGATAGACTAGACACTGGGAAAGGGCTAGTGGAAGTACATGAGATGATACATAAATAAAGATATTAGGGTAGAGTCTTGGATTGCGAGAGAAGAAGCCATCCCTCTTCTACAGCCAGACACTCCTTTCAAGGGCTCAGCATTCAGGCTAAGTCAGGCAGCTGGAATCAGTGGGAAGGCTGGACTTCCAAATCTCTCCCCACTGGGTGGTGTCAGAGAATGTTTGCCAGATAGGACATCCCCATCTCCTTGGTGTCAATGGAGGCCATGTGAGGGGCAATAATAGGACACTCCTGCCTCTTTAAGCCAGAATAATATCAGCAGAGACTTAGCAAAAAGCCTGAACTTTCACCCACACCCACACCTAGGAGTAATGAGGAATACCACCCTTCCAGGTGTCAGTGGAGAACTGGACTTGTACCCCCACCTAGCAGTAAAGAAGCTGTGCCTCCTGAACCCATCAGAGAAGAGTCAGAGGAGGCCTGCTATAGCAGCAGATTTCAATAACATTCAACATCTAGTAACATAAGACCTCAAACATCCAGGTTTTCATCAAAAGCCTACCAGAAAGAAGGAAAATCTTAATGTGAATGAGAAAAGATAATCAACAGACACCAACATCAAGATGACACAGAATTAGAAATATCTGCCTATAATTTTAAAGCAGCAATCATTAAAATGTTTCAACAAACAATTATGAGTGTGTTTGAAACAAATGCAAATCTAGAGTCTCAGCAAAAATATAGACAATATAAAGAAGAATCAAATGGAAATTTAGAATTGAAAAATATAACTACATAGGCACAAATAAATTAATGAATGGTCTCAACAACAAAATGGAGAGGATAGAGTAAAGAATCAGTGAACCTTAAGACAGAACAATAGAAATTCCCCCATCTGAAAACAGAAAGCAAAGAGGCTGGGAAGGAAAAATGAACAGAAGCTCAGAGCTCTTTGGAACTATCACAAAACAGATAACTTATGTGTCATCTATGTTCCCAGAAAGGAAGGAGAAAGAGAATGGGGCTGAAAAGCATTCAGAGAAGGAATCCAAAGATCTGAATAACAATAAAGTTAGCTAGATCAGTTCATGCTTTTCTCACCCTACCCATCCATAGAAGTGAGACTATGGCTTGCTGAGTTTTAGGAAGACAATACTGGCCTCATGAGGGAAATGAATGATGCATTCCAAGCCCAGAGATACATATTTTGTGGTAAAGTTTGTCTAAGTTCTAACTCCTTTTCTGTCCTTAATAATTCCCACTTCACCCTCATTATGTGGACCTGAGACATCCTCCAGAAACATAGATGAGGGCTGTCAATGGGACCCCACCCCATCAGGCAGTTGGAGCTGTGTTTGGCCATGGGGAAGGGGAAAGTGGGGTGAATCTGACCCCTGGATTTTCTGTCCTGCGGAAGTGTAAAAAAGTCTGCTGCTGTCTTGCTTCCCTTGACAAAAGCCCCTGGTCAGGGAGGCAGTCATGAGTAATACTTCTGATGAGGAAATACTCGGGAAGTTCTCATATCCCTCCCCCTCTTGGCAGATGTGCTGGGAAGCTAAGAAAGCCAAGGAAACAGGGTTCTGTTAAGGCTTCAGGAAAGTAGAAGAATCACAAGGTGCTTGGGTGCTTGGGATTGAAACAATGTAACAATGTATTTCCCCCCCCTACAGGGACACAGTGGTATTAAACAGCTTGTTGATCATAGTCATAGAAGCCCATTCATTTATGATACGGTATCTGGGTAACCTTCACAGAAATGGATTAAAATATAACTAGCATCCTGAATACACCTATAGTGACCTAATAGCTCCCACTGCAACTCCTGGGTGCTGACTCCCTACTAGCTTTGTAGTAAATGCATAAAAGGTATGGCCCTGCTGTACTCTGGACTCAGATCTTTGGAGGTCACTCACCTCTGAGTGCGCCAGTGTGAAATAAACCTCCACCCTCCAAGATATCCGAGTGCCGCTTGGATCTTCCATCAGCAATCCAGTCCAGGTTTCCCAGTTTTCCATAACACTTCGACCTTGAGACCACCTAAGGATTTTATCTTTTAACAGTTAAAAGAGTT
This sequence comes from Manis javanica, assembly GCF_040802235.1. Classification (NCBI taxonomy): domain Eukaryota; kingdom Metazoa; phylum Chordata; class Mammalia; order Pholidota; family Manidae; genus Manis; species Manis javanica. Next base: position 108,636,981 of record NC_133158.1, read on the forward strand.
TAAAGAGGGGGCGGAGCCAGGATGGCGGTGTGAGTAGAGGAATGGAAATGACCCAAAACCACATAGATCTATGAAAATATAACAAAGAAAACTCTTCCTAAAATAGAGACCAGAGGACATAGGACAACATCCAGACCACATCCACACCTGCAAGAACCCAGCACCTCGTGAAGGGGTAAGATACAAGCCCCGGCCCGGCGGGACCCGAGCGCCCCTCCCCCTGGCTCCCGGCGGGTGGAAAGAAACCGGAGCAGTTTTTTTTTTTTTTGGCGAGTGCTTTTTGGAAGCCTTAAAGGGACAGGGACCCCAATACCAGTGAAACAGGGCAGCAAGACCGGTGAGTGGGTGCCTGAGACCAGCACCTGAGGACAAAGAAAATCATGCATTTTTCGCAGTACTGGGGAGGCAGGGCGGCAGGACCGGTGAGCAGGTGCCTGAGACCGGAGCCTGGGGACAGGGAAAATCACGTTTTTCCCTTTTTTTTTTTTTGGTGAGTGCTTTTTGGAAGCCTTAAGGGGACAGGGACCTCAATGCCAGGGAGGCAGGGTGGTGGGACCGGGGGGCAGGTGCCTGAGACCGGCGCCTGAGGACAGAGAAAATCACACGTTTTTCCCTTTTTTTGGTCTTTTTGGCGAGTGCTTTTTGGAAGCCTTAAAGGGACAGGGACCCCAATACCAGAGAAACAGGGCAGCAAGACTGGTGAGCGGGTGCCTGAGACCGGCACCTGGGGACAAAGAAAATCACGCATTTTTCCCAATACCAGGGAGGCAGGACGGCGGGACTGGTGAGCAGGTGCCTGGGGCCAGCGCCTGAGGACAAAGAATATTGTGCGTTTTCCCCTTTTTTTCTTTTTTTTTTTGGCAAGTACTTTCTGGAAGCTGTAAAAGGACAGGGACCCCAATGCCAGGGAGGCGGGACGGCAGGACCAGTGAGCGGGTGACTGGGACCGGTGCCTGAGGACAAAGAAAATCGCACGTTTTTCCCTTTTTTTTTGGCAAGTGCTTTTTGGAAGCCTTGGAGGGATGGGGACCCTAATACCAGGGAGGCAGGGCAGCAAGACTAGTGGGTGGGTGCCTGGCGGACAAAGAAAATTGCGTGTTTCTCCCTTTTTTTTCTTTTTTGCAAGTGCTTTTTGGAGGCCTTAGGGGGACAGGGACCCCAGTGCCAGGGAGGCAGGGCAGCAGGGCCAGTGGGCGGGTGCCTGGGACTGGCACCTGGGGACGGAGAGGGTCGCACGTTTTTCCCTTTTTTTTTGGCGAGTGCTTTTTGGAGGCCTTGAGGGGATGGGGACGCCAGTGCTAGGGAGGCAGGGCAGCAGGACCGGTGGGTGGGTGCCTGGGACCGGCGCCTGAGGACAAACAATATCGCACGTTTTCCCCTTTTTTTGGGGGGGGGCATGTGCTTTTTGGAAGCCTTGAAGGGACAGGGACCCTGGTGCTAGGGAGGCAGGGCAGCAGGACTGGTGAGTGGGTGCCTGGGACCGGCGCCTGAGGACAAAGAAAATCATGTGTTTTTTCCTTTTTTTTTCTTTCCTCTTTCATTGTTGCTGTTGTTGTTTTGGTTGGGAGAGTGCTTTTTGGAAGACATAAAGGGGCAGGACAGGACACTTAGAACAGAGGCAGGGAATCTGGGGATCTCTGGGCACTCTAACCCCCTGGGCAACAGGGAGCACAGAGGCCCCTTACAGAGATAAATAGCCTCCTGGCCACTCACCCTCCAACGGGGCTCCACCATTTTGGAGGAGCAGCCCCAGCCAGGCCACGCCCACAGCAACAGCGGAGATAAACTCCATAGCAAATGGGCAGGTAGCAGAAGCCCTGTCTGTGCACAGCTGCCAAGCATAGGCCACTAGGGGTCGCTATTCTCCCAGGAGAGGAAGGCCACAAACCAACAAGAAGGAAAGCTCTTCTAGAGGTCACTCATACCAGCTCTGCAAGCTATCTCTATCACCATGAAAAGGCAAAACTAGAGGTAGACAAAAATCACAGAGACAACACCTGAGGAGACAGACCTAACAAGTCCTCCTGAAAAAGAATTCAAAATAAAAATCATGAACATGCTGACAGAGATGCAGAGAAAAATGCAAGAGCAATGGGATGAGATGCAGAGAAAAATGCAAGAGCAATGGGATGAAGTCCAGAGGGAGATCACAGAGGTCAGGAAGGAGATCACAGAAGTGAAACAATCCCTGGAAGGATTTATAACCAGAATGGATAAAATGCAAGAGGCCATTGAAGGAATAGAAACCAGAGAACAGGAACGTATAGAAGCTGACATAGAGAGAGATAAAAGGATCTCCAGGAATGAAACAACACTAAGAGAACTATGTGACAAATCCAAAAGGAATAATATTCATATTATAGGGGTACCAGAAGAAGAAGAAAGAGGAAAAGGGATAGAAAGTCTCTTTGAAGAAATAATTGCTGAAAACTTCCCCAAACTGGGGGAGGAAATAATTGAACAGACTACGGAAATACAGAGAACCCCCAACAGAAAGGATACAAGGAAGACAACACCAAGACACATAATAATTAAAATGGCAAGGATCAAGGACAAGGAAAGAGTTTTAAAGGCAGAGTTTTAAAGAGAGAAAAAGGTCACGTATAAAGGAAAACCCATCAGGCTAACTTCAGACTTCTCTACAGAAACCCTACAGGCCAGAAGAGAATAGCATGATATATTTAATGCAATGAAACAGAAGGGCATTGAACCAAGGATACTGTATCCAGCACAACTATCATTTAAATATGATGGCAGGATTAAACAATTCTCAGACAAGCAAAAGCTGAGGGAATTTGCTTCCCACAAACCACCTCTACAGGGTATCCTACAGGGACTGCTCTAGATGGGAGCACTCCTAAAAAGAGCACAGAACAAAACACACAACATATGAAGAATGGAGGAGGAGAAATAAGAAGGGAGAGAAGAAAAGAATCTCCACACAGTGTATGTAACAGCTCAATAAGCGAACTAAGTTAAGCAGTAAGATACTAAAGAAGCTAACCTTGAACCTTTGGTAACCACGAATCTAAAGCCTGCAATGGCAATAAGTACATATCTCTCAATACTTACCCTAAATGTAAATGGACTTAATGCACCAATCAAACGACACAGAGTAATAGAATGGATAAAAAAGCAAGACACATCTATATGCTGCTTATAAGAAACTCACCTCAAACCCAAAGACAAGCACAGACTAAAAGTCAAGGGATGGAAAAACATATTTCAGGCAAACAACAGTGAGAAGAAAGCAGGGGTTGCAGTACTAATATCAGACAAAAAAGACTTCAAAACAAAGAAAGTAACAAGAGATAAAGAAGGACACTACATAATGATATAGGGCACACTCCAACAAGAGGATATAACCATTCTAAATATATATGCACCCAACACAGGAGCACCAGCATTTGTGAAACAAATACTAACAGAACTAAAGAGGGAAATAGACTACAATGCATTCATTTTAGGAGACTTCAACACACCACTCACCCCAAAGGATAGATCCACCGGACAGAAAATGAGTAAGGACACAAAGGAATTGAACAACACACTAGAACAGATGGACCTAACAGACATCTATAGAACTCTACATCCAAAAGCAACAGGATATACATTCTTCTCAAGTGCACATGGAACATTCTCCAGAATAGACCACATACTAGCTCACAAAAAGAGCCTCAGTAAATTCCAAAATACTGAAATTCTACCAACCAATTTTTCAGACCACAAACGTATAAAAGTAGAAATAAATTCTACAAAGAAAACAAAAAGGCTCACAAACACATGGAGGCTTAACAACATGCTTCTAAATAATCAATGGATCAATGAACAAATCAAAATAGAGATCAAGGAATACATAGAAACAAATGACAACAATAACACAAAGCCCCAACTTCTGTGGGACGCAGAGAAAGCAGTCTTAAGAGGAAAGTATATAGCGATCCAGGCACACTTGAAGAAGGAAGAACAATCCCAAATGAATAGTCTAACATCACAATTATCGAAACTGGAAAAAGAAGAACAAATGAGGCCTAAAGTCAGCAGAAGGAGGGACATAATAAAGATCAGAGAAGAAATAAACAAAATTGAGAAGAATAAAACAATAGCAAAAGTCAACGAAACCAAGAGCTGGTTCTTTGAGAAAATAAACAAAATAGATAAGCCTCTAGCCCAACTTATTAAGAGAAAAAGAGAATCAACACAAATCAACAGAATCAGAAATGAGAATGGAAAAATCACGACCGACTCCACAGAAATACAAAGAATTATTAAAGACTACTATGAAAACCTATATGCCAACAAGCTGGAAAACCTAGAAGAAATGGACAACTTCCTAGAAAAATACAACCTCCCAAGACTGACCAAGGAAGAAACACAAAGTTAAACAAACCAATTACGAGCAAAGAAATTGAAACGGTAATCAAAAAACTACCCAAGAACAAAACCCCGGGGCCGGACGGATTTACCTCGGAATTTTATCAGACACACAGAGAAGACATAATACCCATTCTCCTTAAAGTGTTCCAAAAAATAGAAGAAGAGGGAATACTCCCAAACTCATTCTATGAAGCCAACATCACCCTAATACCAAAACCAGGCAAAGACCCAACCAAAAAAGAAAATTACAGACCAATATCCCTGATGAATGTAGATGCAAAAATACTCAATAAAATATTAGCAAACAGAATTCAACAGTATATCAAAAGGATCATACACCATGACCAAGTGGGATTCATCCCAGGGATACAAGGATGGTACAACATTCGAAAATCCAACAACATCATCCACCACATCAACAAAAAGAAAGACAAAAAACACATGATCATCTCCATAGATGCTGAAAAAGCATTTGACAAAATTCAACATCCATTCATGATAAAAACTCTCAGCAAAATGGGAATAGAGGGCAAGTACCTCAACATAATAAAGGCCATATATGAGAAACCCACAGCCAGCATTATACTGAACAGTGAGAAGCTGAAAGCATTTCCTCTGAGATCGGGAATGAGACAGGGATGCCCACTCTCCCCACTGTTATTTAACGTAGTACTGGAAGTCCTAGCCATGGCAATCAGACAAAACAAAGAAATACAAGGAATCCAGATTGGGAAAGAAGAAGTTAAACTGTCACTATTTGCAGATGATATGATACTGTACATAAAAAACCCTAAATACTCCACTCCAAAACTACCAGAACTGATATCGGAGTACAACAAAGTTGCAGGATACAAAATTAAGACACAGAAATCTGTAGTTTTCCTGTACACTAACAATGAACCAATAGAAAGAGAAATCAGGAAAACAATTCCATTCACCATTGCATCAAAAAGAATAAAATACCTAGAAATAAACCTAACCAAAGAAGTGAAAGACTTATACTCTGAAAACTACAAGTCACTCTTAAGAGAAATTAAAGGGGACACTAATAAATGGAAACTCATCCCATGCTCATGGCTAGGAAGAATTAATATCATCAAAATGGCCATCCTGCCCAAAGCAATATACAGATTTGATGCAATCCCCCTCAAATTACCAGCAACATTCTTCAATGAATTGGGACAAATAATTCAAAAATTCATATGGAAACACCAAAGACCCCAAATAGCCAAAACAATCCTGAAAAAGAAGAATAAAGTAGAGGGGATCTCACTCCCCAACTTCAAGCTCTACTACAAAGCCATAGTAATCAAGACAATTTGGTACTGGCACAAGAACAGAGCCACAGACCAGTGGAACAGATTAGAGACCCCAGAAATTAACCCAAACATATATGGTCAATTAATATTTGATAAAGGAGCCATGGACATACAATGGCAAAATGACAGTCTCTTCAACAGATGGTGCTGGCAAAACTGGACAGCTACATGTAGGAGAATGAAACTGGACCATTGTCTTACCCCATATACAAAGGTAAACTCAAAATGAATCAAAGACCTGAATGTAAGTCATGAAACCATTAAAATCTTGGAAAAAAACATAGGCAAAAACCTCTTAGACATAAACATGAGTGACCTCTTCTTGAACATATCTCCCCGGGCAAGGAAAACAACAGCAAAAATGAGCAAGTGGGACTACATTAAGCTGAAAAGCTTCTGTACAGCGAAGGACACCATCAATAGAACAAAAGGGAACCCTACAGTATGGGAGAATATATTTGAAAATGACAGATCCGATAAAGGCTTGACGTCCAGAATATATAAAGAGCTCACACACCTCAACAAACAAAAAACAAATAACCCAATTAAAAAATGGGCAGAGGAACTGAACAGACAGTTCTCTAAAAAAGAAATACAGATGGCCAACAGACACATGAAAAGATGCTCCACATCGCTAATTATCAGAGAAATGCAAATTAAAACTACAATGAGGTATCACCTCACACCAGTAAGGATAGCTGCCATCCAAAAGACAAATAACAACAAATGTTGGCGAGGCTGTGGAGAAAGGGGAACCCTCCTACACTGCTGGTGGGAATGTAAATTAGTTCAACCATTGTGGAAAGCAGTATGGAGGTTCATCAAAATGCTCAAAACAGACCTACCATTTGACCCAGGAATTCCACTCCTAGGAATTTACCCTAAGAATGCAGCAATCAAGTTTTAGAAAGACAGATGCACCCCTATGTTTATCGCAGCACTATTTACAATAGCCAAGAATTGGAAGCAATCTAAATGTCCATCGGTAGATGAATGGATAAAGAAGATGTGTTACATATACACAATGGAATACTACTCAGCCATAAGAAGCAGAAAAATCCTACCATTTGCAGCAACATGGATGGAGCTGGAGAGTATTATGCTCATTGAAATAAGCCAAGCACTGAAAGAGAAATACCAAATGATTTCACTCATCTGAGGAGTATAAGAACAAAGGAAAAACTGAAGGAACAAAACAGCAGCGGAATTACAGAACCCAAAAATGGACTAACAGGTACCAAAGGGAAAGGAACTGGGGAGGATGTGTGGGCAGGGGGATATAAGGGGGATAAGAAGAAGGTGGGTATTAAGATTAGCATGCATGGGGGGAGGGAGAAAGGGGAGGGAGGGCTATACAACACAGAGAGGACATGTAGTGATTCTACAACATTTTGCTATGCTGATGGACAGTAACCGTAATGTGGTTTTTAGGGGGGACCTGACATAGGGGAGAGCATAGTAAACATAGTATTCTTCATGTAAGTGTAGATTAAAGATTAAAAAAAAAAAAAGAAAGAAAGAAAGAAAAGGGGGATTACTCCTTGATAGGATAAAACTATTGGTAAATCAAAGATTAACACATGCTTTAAGTATCCTTAATGTTGATCACTTAAAGGGTGTCAGATGATCAGCTATGGAGGTACTCTTTTCTGATAATATGCCTTTCTCTTAATAATGAAAAAAAAAAAAAGCAGTTCCTGTGTGCTGACCTCCAATGAGTTCTACACAGTGACACAGTGGTATACAGGGCATGTCAAAGTGTGGGCAAAGGGTCTGTTTGTTTCTATGCAGAAGATCAAGGCCTAGCTTGGCTACCCAGAAAATGAACTAAGATACGATATGAGGAGGAGCTTCTGGCATCAGCACTCTCTGGAGGACTCGTGCTGGGGGATGATCATCAAAAAGCCTCCACAGGGATCCGGGCGATGCTGCGGTTGTGGCTGCGTCCACCCCACCGTTTCCTGGACTTGCCATAGGAATGAGGAGGGAGATGTCTAGGCTGGCATGTGCATACAGTGAGACAACAAATTTGACCGGATCTGTACTGTTGGAACTCAACCAGGAGTTGGGAGGGGTGCAAGTTGTAGCACTCCAAAATCTTACGACTATAGACTATCTACGGTTAAAAGAACATATGGGATGTGAACAGATTCCAGAAATGGGTTGCTATAATTTGTCTGATTTCTCTCAGACTGTTCAAGTACAGTTGGACAATATCCATCATATCATAGACAAATTCTCACAAATGCCTAGGGTGCCTAAATGGTTTTCTTGGCTTCACTGGAGATGGCTGGTAATTATAGATTTGCTTTGTTTATGTCACCGTATTCCTATTATGTTAATATGTGTGCGCAAGTTAGTTGGTAGTTTAAAATCTATACATGCTTAAGGTACTCTACAAGAAGATATGTCAAAGAAATAATCAATCCTCCCATGTTTTCTTCCATATGCTACCTCTATAGCTTTTCTTCTTCCTTCCTAATTACAACCCTTAAATAGAATTCGTGCCTCATATCGAATTTACCGAGTATCATAATTCCTCCAGATGGTAAAAGATACCTCAAGACAAGTGCTGGGCATAGAAGCCACAGGGCATAAATCTGCAAAGAAGTAAAAAGCTAACCTTTTCAAACAATATGGCTCCTCTCTCACTTACCAACTTTACATTTCCCTGTATGGCCCCGGAAGATGACTGGTTAGCCAGAGACGGGTAAGATTCCTCAAGGGAGGAACAACCTAAGACAGGCACAGTCGCAGGGGGGCCATCAAGTGAGAAATCGGGGAACAACAGTGGTGAAGCTTAGAACCTCAACCCCCCTCCTGTTTTGAGAGAAAGCTTCTGCATCCGTGGATGTTTTATTGCCCTTGTCTAGCTCGGATTAGCACATAGTCTACAGGCACACACCTGATCATCTACAATTGCTCTCTTACAACACTAAACTATGTTTTCGAACTTTATCTTGCATCTACCTACCACTTCAGCATTTTATTAAAAATAAAAATAATGATAATAATAAAGGGAGAAATGTGGGATCCACATATAAATCAAGTATAAAAATCAAACGAATATTCATATTTGACCTGATTGTTTATAGTTCATAATGCGTGATCAAAACCGAAAGTTTCTGTGATGAATGCCCTTGTACTGTTCACCATGTAAGAACTTATTCACTATGTAAGAATTCGTTCACCATGTAGGAACTTATTCGTTATGCTTCAGAAGATTGGAGACTGATGAGAATTAGGCTTGAGATGGATTAATGATTGTGCATTGAGCATTGACCCCCCTATATAGAATTTTATTGTTGTTAACAACCATTTGATCAATAAATATGAGAGATGCCCTCTCAAAAAAAAAAAAGAGTTTAAAGAGAAACTGTGACTTCCAAAATTTCTACCAATTCCTGGATTGCTAAATATGCTTTGCAAAAGTGGCATGGAGAGGACATATTACTTACTGGGACTTTAAAAGGCAATGTCTGGGACAGACTTTGGAATTCGAAAATTGAAAAAAAGGAAGCTAAGTTCTTCCATTTTAACAAATTATCAGCAAATACTACATGCAATAAAAATGCCTATTTTAAAAAAGTTTTCTTTGATATAGGCAGGAGGTGAATTTAGGGACTTAAAGAAGAGGGGGGAAAAGGACTCTAGAGTGAGAAAGTAGACTCACAAAAAATGGCAACAGGTCAGGGGCCAGAAAGGGAATAAATAAAGGGAAGAGAGCAAAAACGACTGCTGAACTTGAGGAAAGGTGATTCATTTGTTCAAATTTAGGTCTTTTCCTGATTTTTGCTTTAATTCCTTGCAACAAGCCTTCATGTAAAGTGTTCTGTAGCAGCTCTGGGCTGGTTACACATGGAGGAATAGAAGAGAGGGGGCCGTTACTGGCTTTGAAAGAACTGGTGTGGAGAGGAGACAGGTACAGCAGGATGCTAGATCAGGGGCTAATGGAAGTTAACTAGGAAATGGATATTAGGAAGCATGCCAAATCGAAGAATGAGCCCAGAGCACCTTGTACCCATTCTCCTTCACTTTCCTCCCCAGAGAAATAAGACATAAGGTATTAGACTGACTGCATCATTTATTGAATTGGTGCAGGAGGGGCTCAGGTATTGAATTTGTATTTGGACAGAATCACTCCAGAAGGCTGAAGGTCTTGGGAGCACTCAGCTAACACAGCCTTCTTCTTGAAGATTCTTGAAATCTTGCAACTTACAATGCGATCAAGCATTATACTCTCCAAGGAGAGTTGGGTGAAGTTGTCCCTTAGACTATCACAAGTGTCTGTGCATGTTTTCCATCCAGGGTTCCCTATCAACACACGAGACAAACACCAAAATGACATAAGTCATATATAGCAAACAGAGGAAAGATATTCTAAGACAAAAATAGCAGTCAAGTTGTCCTTGGCTGACCTAAGAATAAATAAGGATGGGCAAGCAGGCTGTGAGGAAAATCACATTGGATATTAGGTGGAAACCTGGAGCAGAAAGGTACTGGTTGCACTGGGTTACTACCACCACTAAGACCTCTGCCACTTACCCGCTGTCTTGGTTTAGTATCCTTGAGAGCAGAGCCTACACTGGGGACTGCACTTGGGTACAGGTGGTTTATTTGGGATGAAATCCCAGGAAGCAGAAATGAGAGAGGAGAGACTGAGAAGAGAAAGAGGAAAGGAAATACAAGGCTGCATTATTGTAAAGGAGGGTTTGATTTTGCCAGGACCTCTGAGAAGAGAGTCAAATACCTCTTAGAATCATCTCCCAAAGGGACAGAGGCTGACACATTTCTCCAGGTTTCCCCTCATCCTCAACTGAGGATTGCTGCCAGGGACAGAAATGCCTGCAATTCCAATCTGCACTTTTCTAAACCAATTACCAGGAAAACAGGTGAGTCGCAACTTCTAGGGAATGTCCCCCAAAGCTATGGCTGAAATCAGAGGTGGGCTAAGAGGAAGCGATGCAGGGCACTAAAGTGTCTGCAAGACTCGAAGCCTGCAGCAGCCACTCAAGCTCATGCCATGTCCTTCTTTTCAGTCCCACACAACTTCTTAGTGACATCCTAGGGTAGAATTCAGTCTTCCTGTCTCCCAAAAAGTGAAACTCTTCCTCTTTATCATGCTTCTTCCCAAAATTTCAAACTTCAGCAAATCAATTAACCTACTTATTCAATTAAATTGTGGTTGTAGTTGAAAGATGAAATAATATTTGTCACTACCCTCATGAATTGTGTGAGTCACTGGTAGAAACAAACACATGAAGAAGTCATTTCTAGTAAGATGGTGAAGACAGTCAGAGAAGTAAAAACATGCAGAGATTGCTAGGAGAGGGCAGAGACAGGGCCCTTATGCAGCCTGACAAGTAGGACCATGGTCAAGGAGTCCCCCTGAAGGGGGCATTATAGGTGCATGGAAGAGCTTGAAAAACAATGCAAGAAAAGCTGGCATGCTGTGTACTTGTTTTTCTTATTTGTTCCTTCTGACTTTCACATCCAATAACAGTGCATTAATTGTTTACTTCATAACAATTTTTTATGTATAAAAACATTTTTGTGTTCATCCCATAAAAATAGACTATCTGTCTTTTATACTTCTCTACGCCTTGTACAGACCTATTGAGACTCTCAGTATTTGGTGAATGATTTAAACAATGAATGAACGAGTGACATTTATAATTTCTGAGCATTCCATAGTAGACAAGACATCAATTAAGGGCAAACAAGGAACCCAAGAAGTCTAATAGTACATCTCTAGGACATTTAATTATTTACATTCAACATAATACATTCAATTATTATTCCTCGAAACAGTAGGTAATTTGTGCTTCAGGAAAAGTTTGTTTTCATATCTAGAAAGTGTAAGTGTTAAATGGTATATCGGAATTACTGGGATATTTATGTATAAAAAGGCTTTATTCATCACAAACTTCATCTCTATATAGACACGGGGACAAATATGGGAGCCCAGTTGCTCTTTTTCAAGTTATTAGCCTCTTCTCCATACAGGTCTGGGGTTCCTAGTGCCTACAAACGTTGTGTGGGGTGGATGGTAGATATGTCCATCTGCTCGGCTCATTAGGTGCCTACAAACATTTTGTGGGGTGGGTAGCTCGGCTCGCTAGGCACACTGTCCATTGCATTGGCCTAACGGAACCTGACCTTGGTAAGCACATCGACAGCATAGTAACTTGTCTGTGTTCCCAATTCAAACACCAGTCATGTGTAGTGAGGTTTGTTTTGTTCTCTCTTCTGATTTTGTATACATTGGTAAAGTTTGATGCTTATGCATGATTTGTTATTTAATTTTAATGCCAGCTAATACACAATATATTTATCCAGAAGAATAATCTTTGGACAACTTTTAAATCATCTTTGTAGTGTTGGTGACAGACTGGTTCAGGTACATCTATACTTAAGAGACCTGAGTTCAGTTATGACAGCAGAATGTGGCAAACAGTATGTAAGTTTAGGAAAGTAGTCTATTTTCATGGAGCAAATTAAAGGTAACCAATCTATCTAGAATAGTCAATTTGAAAATGTTATTCTTTCCACAAACACTTATTGAGTATCTACTAGGGGTCCAACATTGTGTTACATTTAATCCTAAACATCAAGGGATTTACAATTAAACTTGCTATTTATATTAAATTACATTGGAAAACATTTTAAAGCCTCAAACTCATGCTAGGTCTATAAATATGCTGATATCACTCAGCAATCAGTCAGTATGAAACAATTTTTTCTTACTCAAGAGTTGAATCAGAAAGGAAGAAGAGGGATGTCTGAGTTTATTAATATGTTGCATGTCTGTGGGCATCAGAGATGAGGTCAGTTTCATGCCCTAAAAGCCAACATTTTAAAAATTATAAAAAGATTATTCTTGGAAATAGATTTCCTGTATGAAAATAAAAGTATTAATAGTTATTTCAATATGAATAAAATGGTTTCAAATTTTAAATATGTCTATCCTGGCACTGTCCCTTCAGCCACTCTGTTTTTCATTATTTTATGGCACAATATGTGACCAGATTCAACTTACACTAATTTAAACTTTTTTAGAGGATGATTCCAGTCTAATTCATTGATTTAACATTATTACAAATAATGATATTAATTTCACTGAATCTTTTTTAGCAGCAGTGTGAACATCTTGACGGTTAGATGGAGGAAAACACAAGAACCAAGTCTAAGTAACAAATTCAATTAAAACTTTTTGACCAGAACCAATTCATGTAACTTAGGAAATAAAACCATAATTATAGAATTTTTAATGACTGTGGAAAATATCCTATCCCACCAACCCTTTTCTCCTTAGGATTCTCTTATAGCCATGTTTTTCTTCTTTGCATTATTTTAAGTTAAAGTTTATATTTTAAGTATAGATATGTATACTTTTTATTTACAAATACTGTCCTTTGTCTTCCCTCAAATACCTCTTTTCTTCTCTTCTCTTTTTCACTCATTTTTATACACCAACCTACACATACACACTACATACACACTTCTTGAGTCCTATAATCAATGACCCATGAAATATTTGTTCCCTGTCGCTTCCTTTTTTTAAGTTTTAGGAAGGGAATATTATGGTATCTGTTTCTACATATAAAAGCCAGTGGAAATTTGAAGTTGATTTCTAGATGGCTGTCCATATTATACACTTTTTGAAAGATTATTAAGAAAAATTGAAGCGATTAATTAGGAAAATTGAAGCACATACCAATTTTATACTCTTAATTATTCAAACTTTACCTTCATTATCCTCATACAAAGGGACACACATGAATAAAAAGCAACATACTGATACTCTTTCACCTCAGTTTTATTGAACATACATTTTATTGTGGAGCTACTGGAGAAAAAAATTAATCTGCAGTTGTTGACCAAAATTGAGTTCATTTTTTTCAAAGAACTGTTCCATCTTTGATCCTAAGGTAAGAAGGGTTCTTCAAGTCATTGCCAGGAAGAGCTAAAATGTTTTCAAAACTTTTCTGGGTTCTCCCATTTCTGCTTAGAAAGTCACTGAAGTGACAAGACTTCATATAAGGAAATTCCCCTCTGACTGTAACTTAATACTGGGTAAGAGAAGCTTAGAAGAATAGATGTGGCAGGGGACACACCCGGGAGGTGACTACTTTCAGAGCAGTGAGTTTCCTCCTTATGGAGAAAGTGTCCTTCAGGGCTGACCCCCAGGGGGAATAGCTTGGACTTCATGTGTCATATAAAGAAATGCCATGCAAAAATCTCTTCCCTTCTCTTCCTATACCTCTACCTTCATAGACTCAGTCTATTCCAACCAAGTCATTTTCCTCTAATTTTCAAAAAGCTCACTATTAAAAGAAGAAGCCATCCTGTTGTTTATTTTTGTGCTTACTTATAAACTAAAAGTTTTTAAAAATTTTTATAAGGAGGGAGAGATCTTTGAAAATACACAGTGTAACAATAAGAAGAAGGGAAAAAGGAGACAGGATATAGAGAAGAGTACAAATGGAATGAAAACCTCTTCTTGAAAAGAATGAATTTAATTATAAACACACTTCTTCTGTTATTTGAAGTTACCCCATGAATTGAAAGGAACAAACCCAGGTGACTCATCAGGGAAAAATATTAAAACAGTGTTATGCCTACTTTCTTTTGAGTCTTCCATCTTCTAGATCTCATCTACCACTTTAATGTGTATCACAAACTAGACATAGTTAGCAGCGACCCACATGCACACATCTGGAATTCACAGTGGCCATTCTCCCCTTCTCCAAGGGAACTTCAGCTATTTAAAATAGGTTTCAGACTTGCAAAGTTCTACCACTTAGTATTAATTCCTTGCTGTTTCCAGTACAGTAAAGGCAACTGAGGAAACATGATGGGTTCAAAGCCAGAAACACATTTTTCACAATACAGCAAATGTAATGGACCCCACAATCTCCAAAGTATAAAACCTTCATCTTGTGATTCTGCAAACGGCTCCCATCATGGAATAAGGCCTGGGTGAGGATGAATGAGAAGAATTTAGAGAGGGTAAGGGCTATAACCTGTAACTTAGTACATCCTCTACTGGTGACACCAAACATTTGTACTTCTGTCACATAGCTGGTATTTAACATTTATCTGTTTGATAGAATGAAGAAGTGAATGAAGTCACAGTAACAACACATCAAATAAAGCTGATTCCTTTATGTCATCTTGGAGATGTGCTTCTTCTAACTAAAGTAAAACACTGGTGGTATCTAATTTGTCTCAGTTGTGTAACTCACTCACGTCTCAGCTGGCGAAAGTCCTGCAAGACTTAATTAGTTTTTTATTTTTCTCATTTTCTGACTTCAAATTTTTCTCATTATGAAATAATTCATTATGTTTGCTGATCAACATTCCCCTTTGAATTGCAAGAGGAAAAGTTGAGGTGCACAAATAATAGCATTTGGAGGAGCACTGCAGTGACTCGGCTGCTGAAAAGAATTTGGATTGAGCTTTTGACATTCTGACACAAAGCCCCAAATAGTGTCATAATTATTATTTGACCACCACCAAGAAGCCTTTCGAGTGTCTCTGTCCAGAATAGAATTTTAGTCATTTCACAACCAGACAATCCATGAACAAGTTTTTGCGCTTTCTGATATAGACCTAGGTATACGTGGTAGGAGGAATAAGGGAAATAATCCTGTTGTTCAAATCAATGAAAAATTGTTCTCTTTTTGTGTGGATTTGTATCAGGGAAGTTGTTTTGTTTATTTATTTTTTACTGAATCTATAATTTATTTGAGATTTAGTTGGATCTTCTCAAATCAAAACTATGAACATTTAGGAAAATTTTGCTCAATACCATGTAAAACAAAATGATTCTTCAACATAGAATTGGCCACCCATGGACTTTTTTCTAATTAACTGCACTAATCAGATTTTAATGGGTTTTAATTAAAGTAATTATATTGAGAATTAATTGCATTAATCTTCAAATTGTGAGTCAGAAAATGTTTGCTAAATATCCCAATTTAATGTTTCAGGGAAAAAATTCCTATTCATTTCTTAAGTAGGATTATGGACAAATATATTAATGAGATTAAGTTCTATGCCAAATAATTTTTCAAAAGAGGAAAAAACATTTATTTAGTATGTTTGTTTTATATAACCCTCAATACTTAATTCACTTAAATCTCACATTCTAATTATGTCCTTTAATATTATTAAATAAACTGCTTGACAATAAACACAAGTTCCCAAATGAGTATTACATTACTCTAGGATGTAAAACTGATTCTACTCTGATATTTCCCCATGTTTTGTTTTTTATCTACAACACTGACACTTTCTAAAAATGGACACAGTAATTAATTAATTATCAAATATTAAGTTTCACACAAATAAAATCAATCTGAGTGCTGTCCTCAAAGTACATATAAGCTACTGGAAAATGATGTTTTCACACAATTCAAGGTAGATACTAATATGAATGGTACAGCCTAATGGGAAGATAGAAAGGGTTCTAGGTGCTTAGAAATAATGTAGGCTGACTACAAGTTAAAAACTCAGAGCACAATTGCAGATGTGTTACTTTTCACAATCAAGGCTATGGTGAAAATTCTAAGTAGATACAGCTCTGAAGAAAAGCGTTTATAAAAGAGAACAGAGACTGTGGACTAATTATTGAGAAATTCCAATGACTGACATGTGGGAGGGCAAAGAAGTACCAGTGAATAAAAGATTGAGGATGTAGTGGTGACACAGAAAAGGGTAAGAGATTTTTTCAAGGAAGGGGTTCCCACCAGAATCACATGCAGTTAAATAGCCCAAGAAATTGAGGATTTTAAATGGCTGTTGATTTTCCCTAGAAATAGGTCATTAATGACCTTCCCATAAACAGTTTCAGGAGGCTAAGATTCCATTCAAAGCTGACAAAAAAAAAAAACAGATAATGGAAAAATTAAAGTGTATCTAGACTATTTATTGGAAGAGTAGGTCATAAAAATGAAGGAAATTAAAGTTTATTAAATATGAAAAATAGGTATCAGAATCCAAAGAAAAAAATTGATTTGTTTAAAGTAATTAACCTCCAGGCATGACTAATGGCAAGAAAGCTTTTTTAAAACAAAGAAGGAAAATAAGTTTGCAGGCCATGAGGAGGGTGGGTGAGGTATGGGAGCAATACTTGAAAAGCCCCAATTAGGAAAAGTCCCAAAGCATTTAGAGATTAGAATAGAAATAATAATGGTTAACATTTATTGAGGAGTTATATGCTAGAACTGTTCTAAAATGTTTAATGTATGTTTATCTCCTTAAATGATGATAAAAACATTACAGGCAGATATCATCATTCCCACTTCACTATAAGGAAATTGAAACTAAAAGAAATTAAGTAGAGGGGGGAAAGATGGTAGCATGAGGTGAGACAGAGGCCTCTTCCTAAAACTACATATAATACGAAAATATAATTACTAAGACTAATCCTGGAAAAACAAGAAAGAGGGTTGCCCCAAACTGTATACACCTGGAGAAAATAAAACCACAGTAAAGAAAGTACAACAGATATTTACTAAGTAAATGCAAAATTAAATCAACTATCCTCAAAGTCAAGCAAGGGATAGACAAAGAGTACAGAATATGATACCTAATATAAAAAGAATGGAGGAGGAAGAAAAAGGAGGAGAAGAAAAGAACCTTTAGACTGTTTGTAATAGAATATTCAGTGAGTAAAGTTAGACTCTTACATAGGAAGGAAGTTAACCTTGAACCTTTGGTAACCACGAATCTAAAGCCTGCAGGCAATAAGTACATACCTTTTGATAATCACCCTAAATGTAAATGGACTGAATACACCAATCAAAAGACATAGAGCCACTGAATGGATAAAAAACAAGATCCATCTATATGCTGCCTACAAAGACTCACTTTAAACCCAAAGACATACACAGACTAAAAGTGAAGGGATGGAAAAAGATATTTCATGCAACTAACAGGGACAAAAAAAGCAGGAGTTGCAGTACTTGTATCAGACAAGATAGATTTCAAAACAAAGAAAGTCACAAGAGACAAAGAAGGACATTACATAATGATTAAGGGGTCAATCCACCAAGAAGATATAACCATTATAAGTATCTATGCGCCCAACACAGGAGCACCTACATATGTGAAAGAAATACTAACAGAATTAAAAGGGGAAATAGAATGTAATACATTCATTCTGGGAGACTTCAACATTCCACTCACTCTGAAGAACAGATCAACCAGACAGAAAATAAGTAAGTACACAGAAGCACTGAACAACACATTAAAACAGATGGACACAACAGACATCTACAGAACTCTACACGCAAAAGCAGCAGAATACACATTCTAAAGTGCACATGGAACATTTTCAAGAATAGATCATATACTAGGCCACAAAAAGAGCCTTGGTAAATTCAAAAAGATTGAAACTGTGCCAACCAGTTTCTCAGATCACAAAGGTATGAAACTAGAAACAAATTATGCAAAAAAAATGAAAAATCCCACACAAACATGGAGGCTTTGCAACATGCTCATAAATAACCAATGGATCAATGACCAAATAAAAACAGAGATCAAGCAATATATGGAGACAAATGACAACAATAATTCAACACTGCTAAATTGGTGGGACACAGCAAAGGCCATGCTAAGAGGAAAGCATATTGCAATACAGGCCTACCTCAGGAAAGAAGAACAATCCCACATGAAACTCTAAATTCACAATTAACAAAACTAGAGAAAAAAAGAACTAATGAGGCCCAAAGTCAGTAGAAGGAGAGACATAATATAGAGCAGAAATAAATAAAATTGAGAAGAATAAAACAATAGAAAGAATCAATGAAAGTAAGAGCTGGTTCTTTGAGAAAATAAACAAAATAGATAAACCCCTAACCAGAATTATCAAGAAAAAAAGAAAGTCTATACACATAAACAGAACCAGAAATGAAAAAGGAAAAATCACTACAGGTAGCACAAAAGTACAAAGAATTATTAGAGAATACTATGATACATTACATGCCAAAAAACTGAACTACCTAGAAGAAATGGACATCTTTCTAGAAAAATACAACCTACCAAGGCTGACCAAGGAAGAAACAGAAAATCTGAGCAGACCAATTACTAGCAATGAAATTGAATCAGTAATCAAAAAACTACCAAAGAACAAAACCCCTGGACCAGATGGCTTCACCACTGAATTTTATCAGATATTTAGTGAAAACCTAATACCCATCCTCCTTAAAGTTTTCCAAAGAGTAGAAGAAGAGGGAATATCCCAAACTCATTCTATGGGCCAGCATCATTCTAATACCAAAACCAGGTAAAGACACAACAAAAAAAGAAAATTACAGACCAATATACCTGATGAACATAGATACAAAAATACTCAACAAAATATTAGCAAACTGAAAGGAAAAATACATCAAAAAGATCATCCATCATGATCAAGTAGGATTTATGCCAGAGATGCAAGGATGGTACAACATTCAAAAATACATCAACATCATCCACCACATCAACAAAAAGAAGGACAAAAACCACATGATCATCTTCATAGATACTGAAAAAGCATTTGACAAAAGCCAACATCCATTCATGATAAAAACTCTCAACAAAATGGGTATAGTGGGCAAGTACCTCAATATAATAAAGGCCATATATGACAAACCCACAGCCAACATGAGACTTAACAGCGAGGAGCTGAAAGCTTTTCCTCTAAGATCAGGAAAAGACACGGATGCCCACTCTCCCCACTGTTATTCAACATAGTACTGGAGGTCCAAGCCATGGCAATCAAACAAAACAAAGAAATACAAGGCATCCAGATTGTTAAAGATGAAGTCAAACTGTCCCTGTTTGCAGATGACATGATATTGTACATAAAAAACCCTAAAGACTCCACTCCAAAACCACTAGAACTAATATCTAAATTCAGCAAAGTTGCAGAATACAAAATTAATACACAGAAATCTGTTGCATTCCTTTACTCGAACAGTGAATTAGCAGAAAGAGAAATCAGGACAACAATTCCATTCACAATTGCATCAAAAAGAATAAAATACCTAGGAATAAACCTAACCAAGGAGGTGAAAGACCTATACTATGAAAACTACAAGACACTCATGAGAGAAATGAAAGAAGATTCCAATAAATGGAAACACATCCATGCTCATGGATAGGAAGAATTAATATTGTCAAAATGGCCATCCTGCCTAAGCAATCCACAAATTCCATGCAATTCCTATCAAAATACCAACAGCATTCTTCAATGAACTAGAGCAAATCATTCTAAAATTCATATGGAATGACAAAAGACCCCAAATAGCTGAAGCAACCTGAGAAGAATAAAGCTGGGGAGATTATGCTCTCAAACTTCAAGCTCTACTACAAAGGCACAGTAATAAAGACAATTTGGTACTGTCACAAGAACAGAACCAAAGACCAATGGAACAGACTAGAGAGCCCTGACATAAATCCAACCATATATGGTCAATGAATATATGATAAAGGAGCCATGGACATACAATGGAGAAATGACAGACTCTTCAACAGCTGGTGTTGGCAAAACTGGACAGCTACATGCAAGAGAATGAAACTGGATTATTGTTTAACCCCATTCACAAAAGTAAACTCAAAATGGATTAAAGGCTTGAATGTAAGTCATGAAACCATAAAACTCTTAGAAGACAACATAGGCAAACATCTCCTGAATATAAGCATGAGCATTTCCTGAACACATCTCCTCAAGAAAGGGAAACAAAAGCAAAAATGAACTCATGGGACTACATCAAACTAAAAAGTTTTTGCATGGCAAAGAATATCAATAACAAAACAAAAAGGCATCCTACAGTATGGGAGAATATATTTGTAAATGACATACCGGACAAGGGGTTAACATCCAAAATATATAAAGAACTCATGTGCCTCAACACCCAAAAAGCAAATAATCTGATTAAAAAATGGGCAGAGGATATGAAGGGACAATTCTCCAAAGAAGAAATTCAGATGGCCAGCAGACACCTGAAAAGATGCTCCACATCACTAATCATCAGGGAAATGCAAATTAAAACCACAATGAGATATCACCTCATACCAGTAAGGATGGCCAACATCAGAAAGACTAAGAACAACAAATGCTGGTGAGGATGCAGAGAAAAGGTAACTCTCCTACACTGCTGGTGGGAATGTAAGCTAGTTAAACCATTGTGGAAAGCAATATGGAGGTTCCTCAAAAAACTAAAAATAGAAATACCAATTGACCCAGGAATCCCACTCCTTGGAATTTACCCAAAGAATACAACTTCTCAGACTCAAAAAGACATGCACCCCTATGTTTATTGCAGCACTATTTACAATAGCCAAGATATGTAAGCAACCTAAGTGTCCATCAGTAAATGAATGGATAAAGATGTGGTACATATACGCAATGGAATACTATTCAGCCATAAGAAAGAAACAAATCCTACCATTTGCAACAACATTGATAGAGCTGGAGGGTATTATGCTCAGTGAAATAAGTGAGAGGGAGAAAGACAAGTACCAAATGATTTCCCTCATTTGTGCAGTATAACAACAAAGCAAAACTGAAGCAACAAAACAGCAGCAGATTCACAAGCTCCAAAAAGGGACTAGCAGTTACCAAAGTGGAGGAGTGAGGGAGGGCAGGTGGGGAGGGAGGGTAGCTGGGGATTGAAGGGTGTTATGCTTAGTACACATGGTGTGGGGTGTCATGGGGAAAACAGTGTAGCACAGAGAAGGCAAACAGTGAGTCTATGGCATCTTACTACACTGATGGACAATGACTGCACTGGGGTATGGGGGGACTTGATAATATGGGTAAATGTAGTAACCACATTGTTTTCTCATGTGAAACCTTCATGAGAGTGTATATGAATAATGCCTTAATAAAAATTATTTTAAATAAAGGAAATTAAGTAACTTTTTCCAAAGTCACCCAGAAAGTATGAGGCAATATTCAAAGACAGCCTTACCTGACTTCAAGCTCAACCATTGAAAGTTTTTACTTCTGATTCATTGCCCAGTGTCACAAGCAAGAAAAGTACAGTTCTCATTCCTTGTTATTGATAGAAGTTATGATCTATAAATATCACATTGTATATCAACAATATTTCAGTTAAAAAAACAAATTTATAAACACATAATTTGGACCCCCACACTTCTAATACTGGAAATAAAGATTTTTCATTCAGTGTTTGCTGCATAGATTATAGTCAGAGACACTCTCAAGCTGGGAAAGGAGAAACCCTTATTTCTGAGGCAGGCTCCTTCTAAGGAGCAGCCCCTTGATTATCATAAACAGAATGCACAAATAGAGAAATTATGTAAAGTTTGTCTCAGTAATTTCACTTCAAGGAACCAAAATAAATCCTTTTCTACCACGCCACTCTTTGTGGATATGGAATGGTGCACAAATCCCAAGCTACCACTTCTCTTCCTAGCAACCCTTAACCACCCCAAGCCCTACCCCAGTGGGGAGAGTGAGGAACAAAAATTTTCATTAAACTGAAGAGAAATAGTATCTCAATCATCACCATATGCTAATTTAAATCTTTTCTCACTTCTCCAAAGAATGTGAAGTTGTTCCCCACATGTCTCTTCTGGAAATCCCCATCTTTCTTTGTTTTATTGTCTATAGTCTGCCCTGAATTACTTTCTACCTACCTGGTTGTTCCTTCTCTTTACTTTTCACAGACTTCTCTTTCTCCACCCAACCTTGAAATGTTGGGTCTTCCTCTACTCATCCTCTTCTTTCTCTTTCTTCTTTATGCGGATGAGTTCCAAAGCATGTCTGTAGCTTTGACCTCTCTGATGGGCTCTAGATCCCTTGTATACAACTAAAACCTCCCCATCTGGGTGTCCTGTAGAGATGCTCCATCAATTCCCCAATAACCTTCTCCTCCTATAAAGCCACTCCTTTAGTGAAACAGAGAAGGCAGAAAACTAGCAATCATCTTTGAGGGTTTTTTCCTTCTTTATTCATCTCCCTTTCACATTCAATCCAACTGAATTTACCAAATTCACTAAATTCTACTCCCAAACATTCCTCAGATCTTCTCTTCCTCTTCACCCACATTGTCACTATCATATTTGGAGCTCATCTCTTCTCACATAAATTACTTTTGAAAAAAAAACCTGGTTTCCCTGCCTCTAATATTGATTATTTCAAACCTAATCTCTGTACAACCTCCAAAGTGATATGTTTAAAAATCAAATATGATTTTAGCCTTATTCATGAAATCCTCAAAGTTTTCCTATAGATTTATGGATAAAATCCAATCCTTTAAGTGTCTATATAATGGTTCCACACAAGGACCCTACTCACCTCTCTACTGCCATCCAAGATCACTCCTCAGTTTCCACTCTGGGTTCCAATCTCACCGAAATAATGTGTCATTTCCAGTATGCACACATGCCCTTCCCAATGCCTGAAATAGGGTTTTCTTCCATCACTGCTGACTGACACTTATCCAGCATGAACATCTTCCCCAGGATGCTACAGCTCATCCCATCAGTCAAGTTTAGGTGCCACCCCCTTATTCTTTTAGTGTCTATACTTTGCTTCTTCATAACATGCTTGATTGATTGCTAACAAGTTTATCATTTTGACTAGAATTTTAGTCCCTTGAAGACAAAATAAAATGGTACTAAGAAACAGTAGACCATATTCGTTCAAAGCACCAAATTTGGAATGAAATAAACTTGGATTTTAATCCTGAAACTTCCACATAAAAATTGTGTGTGGTTGGAGGGGGACAGGCAGGTTCACCTCTTTAAACTCCAGTCTTGGTATCTGTAAAATATATTCAGTAATATCCTCTTTTTATAGTTTTTAAGAAATTAAAATAATATAGTATATAGTGAGGCTTTAACAAAGTGCCTGAAATATGAAAAAATGACATCATTTTACCCATTTTTGCCCAACTGGTAACTGGTACATTGTAGATATTTAAAAGGTATAGACATGTACTACTACTGCCCCCTTGTTGATGTCTTAAAGCAATGAAACTTAATGAGATCCTGAAGCAATGGCAAGCAGAGAACCAGACGAGCCTTCAGAATCTTAATACATTTTATGGATCCTAGAATGACTGAATGATTGCCGCCATTAGTGAGAAGCCATACAAAGTCTCAAACTCAGCTTTAAGGAATATAGTTTCATGAAGGTCTGTGCTTTTATCCTATAATAAATAGTTTCCTGCTAGCTCAGTCCCTCTCTAGTCACCCTAAAAATCTATATCCCATTGTATGTAACATATGGCTTCTCAAGCATAAGAAAAATAACCCCTCAAATATAATCTTCACTCCCAATTCAAAGATACTGTCCTTGAGGCCCTAAACCACGGACATTGTCTTCTTATAGACACTTGATGTGATCTCTACACTCATCATTTACCCTTGGGAAATTTCCAAATGGCTCTATACCCTACTGATACCAAGCACCAGGGATAACTGATATGTGCCACCAGGGAATATAACACGTGAAAAAGTTGAAGATATCTGCTCTAAATAACTGAACAAACGTTACAAAAGGAAATGTAGGTCAACTGCAAATTTCCCTATCTATGGATAAAGAAATATGATTAGATTAGAGAGCTATGAAGAATTGCTATACAGAAATAAAGAAAAGAAAGCTGATTCTTCTGATTTGAGATCTTTATCCTTTAGGTTCCACTCAGTCTGTTTAAATAACCCCTCTGAAGGCGATTGAGAAAGTTTGTGAAATAAATAAAATAAATGCATTGGTAATATCCTCCAATGTGTTCTCTATGCCTTAGCAAAAAAAATTAAAAATTCTAAAAACCCACCTATAGGGATGAAACTTTTCATACAGAATGAGACTGGAGGTCTAGGACAATTGATTTAATACCTGTAAAACTAAATTTTGGAGTGCAGCCAGAGGTGAGTTCTTCAGTTGTCCATAAACAGCAGGAGCTCAGATTCATTAGCTCAGGAGCCATCTGAAGGGAAAAGGAAATCCAGCTGAATGACTTCTAAACACCTCTGGGTTGAAGAATGAATCATGTTTGCTTATGCATTTATGCCTATTATCTAAGATAAAACCCATCAAATAACAATGCATTTCATACCTCATTGATGCAACATCTTCTTCTGCTTGGCTACTGGTTTTTCACAATCTAATTGGCCAACATGAAATAAATTTCCATCTTGAAAGCCAAGTTTCACAAAAGAAAGAACATTTATAGCTGCTCTTCATATTTGCCTTTATACTTCATAAAAGAAAAGAAAATATCTCATATATCATCCAATTTAATTCTTGCCTTGGTCAGAAATTGCTTAGTGGTGAGGAAAAGAGTTTTCTATGGTAAGAACAAATAAAAGTTTTATTAGAAGACTACAAAATAAAAAACTCAAAGATATTCATATTGAGAAACGACTTACAGCAGGGCCTCTTTAGAGACAGACTAGGAACTGGAAATAAAGAAACTAAGGTCATCTCTCTTGGCAGCATGATTTCCCATCTCCTTCTCTCTAAAAAACTTTACCTACTGATTCATGGCCTAATCCATTGTGCCCAGTTTTCACTGGACATGAGTAATTGCCAGAAGTCATGCCAAGTTTACAGGAAGATAGCTGTATCTGGCCATTTTCTCTAAAAGAAAGGTATAAGTATGATAGGTCGTTGGAACTTTATGAGCTCCTCCAAGAAAGGAGAATCAACGTTATAGTCAGCAAAGTCAATCCACAGTTGGCCTTTTCCAATGAGCTAATGAGGAATGAAGTGTTTCCTGGAACACTAAAGAGTGATAGGAAAATATCTCTTTATGAGGGCATTGAACCATAAGAAAACACTGTTTTTTGGTCAAAAATGGTCATTTTTTTATCAGCAATTTTATGTGGTCCAACTTAATAAACACAGTATAAACAGACAAGTCATCCTGATTATTACTAATCAAGATGGAAAAGTATTATAAATGTATTTATGTATGTATTTGAATTAAATCATTCTGATTTTCACCTCATATGTTTGTTTCTTTGCAGCACACCTGTAACAATCCTTTTATTCATTAACAGAGATTTTTCTCAATTTCCTGAGTCTATATTTCTCTTCCACTTAGTCAAAAATATCCATAATTCCTGGTTATAGGACCATCAGAGGCTATTTCCTCTTAATCACATTTCACTCAAAACTAGCTGGTTTATTTTTCCAAAACAAAAATATAAGTTCAGAAATAAGTATAATTACTGGGAATACAGTTGTCTGATATAATCCAGTAACAAAAAAGGGGGAGATGTACATAGTCACATGGTTCTTGTTATTCCCTGAGCATAAGAAACAGAGAGGTCTAAAATACAGTATGGAAGAGTAAAAAAAGGAATGATTTGGTTTCAGTACACAGTTTTTCCACCTACTAGTTTTGGAATCTTCAACATGTAGATGAACCAATTGAATCTCTATGACTGCACATATAAATTAAGGAATGAAAGTACCTCTGAACAGAGTTGATGTGAGCATTGATTGAGACCCTGCATTTATTTGGCAATCTCCCGTTATACCCCAACATTTCACTAGGACAGAGATACAATATAAGGACACAGAAAGTCACAGTCCTTTTCAGTTATTTTGGTGCTTATGATCTGGTGGGGACACAGACAATAATCAATGGATCACATTAATAAATCCTAGTTATAATATATTCTCCGAAGGCTAAAAATGCTCTGAGAATATGGAGAGGGGATTCAGGCAGAGGGAATATTTCCTATGGCCAGAAGGCATGTGATTGGAACAAAACTATGACAAAAGAGCAGACCTGTGTGACTAAAGGAAGACAAGCCTGGTGTGAAATAGGTCTGGAATGATAGTTAGGATCCTGGAGTTACAATCTTGTCTTAGATTTTTATAAGACAAGGATTTTTTAACTTTATCCCGTGAACATGGGAAACCATTGAATATTTTGGAAGAAAAATGATATGATGATATTTGAAATTCAAAAATACCAGCCTAGCTACAGAGTAAGAAATTAGAAAAGGGTCAAAAAGGGATGCAGGTATCCAAGTGAGAAATGATGGTAGCCTCAGATTAAGTGGAATAGAACTGGTAAATATTGATATTGAATTGGATTTGGTGAATAAAGAAGAGGGATAAGGGATAACTCATAAGTTTCTGCTTTGTAAGATGCAACTTGAGAACACTGAGAAAGAACAAGGTGTATGTGATGGGGTCCTGTGAATATGTTTAGGATATATTGAATATGAGATATTTCTAAGACATACAGTGGAAATAATCAAGTAGGCATTTGATTATTCATATCTGGAGCTCACTGGAAAAGTCTGGACTACAGATACAAATTTGTGAGTCATGTGCAGTATCTGTGGTAACTAAGGCCTTGCTCAAGTGTGTATGGGAGGTTCTAGGAAGAGAACACAGAACAAGAAGAAGACCAAGATGAGAGGATCTGGGGAAAAGATGGCAGAGTACAAAGGCAAGGCAGAAACCTCCTCCCACATTCACACCAAGGAAGCAACTACAGCATATACACTAAGCCTGAAAAATGACCTGAAGACTGAAAACAGACCATCTACACCTGGTGAAGAAGATCGCAAAGAGAATGGTAAAGTGGCACAGCCATGATAGGAGGTACTCAAGCCCTTCCCCCACTTCAATCCACAAGTGGGAGGAAGAGGAATGGATGGGAAGAGGATAAGCACTCAGGAATCCTGTAGACCTGGCCCTAGAGATCTGCTCTGGGAACATCCATCCACATTGCATTGGGCTTTGGTGATTAACAAGGCTGGACACCAGGGAGAGTTGGAGTACTCTCAGAGACTGAGACTTCTGTCACTTGTGGAGGACAGGAACACTCTGTCAGTCCCACTGAGACCCAACACAGAGGCAGCAGTTTGAAAGATTTACCAGCAGGGGGAAGGGTGCCAGAGGGGTAGGGGTTGGAGAGAGTTCTCTCAAGAAAAGAAAGAGCAGGTATACAATGCTCCCCCAGCCCCTCCTCAGCCCTCAGTTGGTCATTCAAAGGAGCCATTCCAGAACAGTCCATTCTTCTTACTGGCAGCTCAGCCTCTTCCTTGTGCATCTATCAACCTTGCACCAATCACTCTCAGCCCAGCAGTGATCATATTTTGCTGCCTGGCAGGTTAAGGGAGCTTTTGCTGCCTGAAAGGCAGAGGAAGGCTTTCTCAGCTTTCCTAGCACTCTTTCAGCTCCGTAAGAGCCAGCTCCAAACACTACTTCACTGCCTGGAAGGCAGAGGGCAGCTCCTCCCACAATGATCCCAGCAGAAGCACTGCTGCATGGCTCACAAAGGCACAGAGAGAACCGTCAGTCACTGCTGACAGAGATCAGCCACTGCCAGCAGACAGGTAGAAAGGTAGCCCCATTCACAGACCATCAACAGCAACAGTGGCTCCACTGCAAAGGACCAAGCACTGGGGAGTGAAGAGTCTTGAGCTTCTGAGCACCACAGGTGCCTTCTTCATAAAGTTATTACTTTCTAGACCAGGAGGCAGACCTGATCATCCAATACAAAGGAAAAAACACAGAAACCCAGACAAAATGAGGAGGCAAAGGAAAATATGTTCCAAGCAAAAGTACAGGATAAGACACCAGAAAGAGGGCCAAAGGAAACAAAGATCATGGGTCTTCTTGTTAGAGATTTCAAAGTAACAGTCATAAATATGCTTACTGACCTGAGGGAAAGATTTATTATCTCAATGATAATTTCAACAAAGAGATAGAAGATTTGAAGAAAAGCCACTCCGAGCTGAAGAATACAGTAACTGAAATGAAAACTACAATGGAGGGAATAAATAATAGATGCTGCAAGTACAGAAGACAATTAATGAGAAGGAAATTAGGGAATAGGAAGACAACAAAGCTGAGGAACGCAGAGAAAAAGAATCTCTAGAAACAAGAGGATGCTAAGAGAGATGTGTGACAACTCCAAAAGAAACAATATTGACATAATAGGGGTGAAGGAGAAGAGAGAGAAAAAGGAGTAGAAAATCTTTTTGAAGATTTTCTCCCCAGTGCCTGATTCTCCTTTGCAGTGGAGCCACTGTTGCTGTTAACAGGCTATGAATGCGGCCACCTTTCTGCCTGTCTGCTGACAGTGGCTGATCTCTGTCAGCAGTGACTGAAAGCTCCCTTTGTGCCCATTGTGAGCCATGCAGCAGTGCTTCTGTTGGGATCATTGTGGGAGGGGCTGTCCTCTGCCTTCCAGGCAGTGAAGTAGTGTTTGGAGCTGGCTCTTGCAGATCCCTCACCAAATAGGCTGAAAGAGTGTTAGGAAATAATTGCTGAAAACCTCCAGAAGTAGAAAAGAAAGGAGAAGGAAATAGACACCAGTTCCTGGAAGTGCAGAGAGGGTCCCTAAAAAAAGGAACCCCAGGAAGACCAAGACATAATAATTAAAATGACAAAGATTAAGGATAAAGAGAGGGTATTGAAAGCAGCTAGAGAGAGGCAAAATTAATTATAAGGGAAACCCATCACCTATTGGCAGATTTCTCAGCAGAAACTTTACAGGCTAGAAGGGAGTAGCATGAAATATTTTATGTATTGAAACAGAAGGACCATCAACCAATAATCCTTTACCCAACCAGAAAATCATTCAGAATTGAAGGAGAGATTAAAAGTTTCCCAGGCAAATGAAAGTTAAAAGAATTCACCACCACTAAACTGGCCTTACAGGATATTTTAAAAGGATTTCTGCAGAAGAAAATGTTCTTAAGCCTAAGTATTTTTCATCAGTGAAAATAAACTCATAGTAAATGTATTAGACCAAGTACTATGCAAGCATGAAGTTAAAAAATAAAATAATAAAATCAACTATAGACAATATCAAACAAGGGATATACAAAAAAATGTAGAAAATGGCATCTAATACATAAAGTGTGGAGGAGGAAGAAAAAAAGTAGTATTTTAAAATAGTGTTCCAAATAGAGTGAACATCAACTTCCAATAAACTGTCATACATTTAGGAAACTATCTATGAACCTTATGGTAACCAAACATCTAAAGTCTATAATAGATGCAATACACACAAAAAATCTTTAAAAAGAAATCCAAGCACAACACTAAAGAAAACCATCAAATAACAAGAGAAGAGTATAAGAAAGGACAATAGGAACATGGAGGAACTACAAAACTAATCAGAAAACAATAAAATGGCAATAAGTACACACTTACCAATAACTACCAAAATGTAAATGGACTGAATGCACCAATCAAAAGACATAAGGTGGCATAATGGATAAAGAAACAAGACCTGTTGATATGCTGCCTACAAGAGACTCATCTCAGACCTAAAGACATATAAAGACTGAAACTGAAAGGATGGAAGAAGATACTTCATGCAAATAAATAGGAGAAAAAGCAGGAGTAGCAGCACTTATATCAGAGCAAGTAGACTTCAAAACAATGAAAACAACAAGAGATAAAGAAGGACATTTCATAATGATAGAGGGATCAGTCCAACAAGAAAATGTAACAATTATAAATATCTATGCACCCAAGATGGAAGCACCTGAATATGTAAAACATTAACAGAACTAAATGGAGAAATAGACTACAACTCAATCATATCAAGGGACTTTGATATACCACTTACATCAATGGAGAGATCAATCAGAGAGAAAATAAATAAGGAAACAGAGGCACTGAACAACACACTAGGTCAGATGAACTTAACAGATATATGCAGAACAGATATATTCTACCCAGAAGCATAAGGATATACACTTTTCTCAAGTTCCTACAGAATGTTCTCTAGAATAGATCACATATTAGGACACAAAAAGAGCTTTAAAAAATTCACAAAGAGTGAAATTGGATCAATCACCTTCTCTGATCACAGTTATATGAAACTAAAAATAAATTACACACAAAAAAAATTCACAAACACATGCAGGTTAAACAACATGCTTCTAAATAATCAATGGATCAATGAAAAAATCATCAAGGAAATCAAGGAATACATGGAAACTATTGAAAACAAAAATACAGCAGTTCAAGATATGTGGGATGTTGCAAAAGTGGTTCTAGGAGAGATGTGCATAGTAATACAGGCCTACCTCAAGAAACAAGAACAATCCCAAATAAAGAGTCTAAACTCACAACTAAAGAAACTAGAAAAAGAAGAACAAATGAAACTGAAAGTTATTAGAAGAAGGGACATAGTAAATATCAAGGAATAAAGAAATAAAGTAGAGAAAATAAAATAGAAAAAAAATCATTGAAACCCAGAGCTGGTTCTTTGAGAAATAAGCAAAATAAACAAATCACTAGCCAGACTTATCAAGAAAAAAAGACAGGACACATAAAATTAGAAATCAAAATGGAAAAGTTACAACCAACATCACAGAAATGCAAAGAATTATTTGACAATTCTATGAAAAATTATGTGCCTATTAACTGGACAACCTAGAAGAGATGAACAAATTCTTAGAAAAGTACAATCTTCCAAGACTGACCCAGGAAGAAATAGAAGATCTGAACAGACTAATTACCAGTAATGAAATTGAATTGGCAATCAAAAATCCCAACAAACAATACCCAATACCAGATGACTTCACAGCTGAATTCTACCAACATTTAAAGAAGGGCTAATAAAAACTGAAGGAACAAAATAGCGGCAGACTCACAGACTCCAAGAAGGGACTGTGGTTACCAAAGGGGAGGGGAAGGGAGGGGTGGGGGAGGGTGGGTAGGGAGGGAGGGAGAAGGGGATTGTGGGGTATCATGATTAGTGCACATGGTGTGTGGGGGGTCACAGGGAAAACAGTGTAGCTCAGAGAAGACAAGTAGGGACTCTATGGCATCTTACTACACTGATGTACAGTTACTGCAATGGGGTATGGGGGGGACTTGACAATAAAGGTGGATGTAGTAACCACATTGTTTTTCTTGTGAAACCTTCATAAGAGTTTATATCAATGATACTTTAATAAAAAAATAAAATAAAGAAAGGCTAATACCCATCCTTCTTAAGGTATTCCAAAAAGCAGAAGAGGATGGAATACTTCCAAATCATTCAATGAGGCCAGTACCACTCTAATACCAACACCAGATAAAGACACTAAACAAAAGGAAATTATATGCCAATATTCCAGATGAACATAGATGTGAATATCCTCAACAAAATATTAGTAAACTGAATTAAAAATACATCAAAAGGATCATCCATCACAACCAAGTGGGATTTATTACAAGGATGCAAGAATCGGACAATATTCATAAATCAATCAATACCATACACCACATTAACTAAGGAAGGATAAAAATGATATGACCATCTCAATAGATGCTGAAAAATCATATGACAAAATACAACATCTATTCATGATAAAAACCCTCAACAAAATGGTTATGGAGGGAATATATCTCAACATAATAAAGGCCACATGCAACAAAGCCACAGATAACATCATACTCAATGGCAAAAAGCTAAAAGACTTTCCTTTAAGATCAGAAACAGGACAAGGATGTCCATTCTCACTACTTTTATTCAACACAGTACTGGAAGTCCTATTCAGAACAATCAGACAAGATTAAGAGACAAAAGACATCCAAATTGGTAAGAAAGAAGTTAAACTGTCACTATTGCAGATTACATGACACTATACATAGAAAACCCTAAACACTCCACCAAAAAACTATTAAAACTAATAACTGGATTCAACAAAGTTACAGGATACAAAATTAATAGACAGAAATCTGTTGTGCTCCTATATACTAACAGACAGAGAGATCAGGAAAACAATTCCATTTACAATTGCATCAAAAAGAACAAAATACATACGAATAAACCTAACCAACGAGGTGAAAGACCTGTACTTTGAAAACTGAGACACTCATGAGAGAATTAAAGGAGACACAAATAAATGGAAATCTATCCCTTGCTCATGGATAGGAAGAATTAATATTGTCAAAATGGCCATTCTGCCCAAAGCAACTTATGATACAGCACAATTCCTATCAAAATACCAATGGAGACTTGAGGGGCGGAGCCAGGATGGCGGCGTGAGTAGAGCAGTGGAAATCTCCTCCCAAAAACACATAGAGCTATGAAACTATAAGAAAAATCTTCCTAAAATAGAGACCACAGGACACAGGACAACATCCAGACCACATCCACAACTGCAAGAACCCAGCGCCTTGCGAAGGGGGTAAGATACAAGCCCCGGCCCGGCGGGACCCGAGCGCCCCTCCCCCCGGCTCCCGGTGGGTGGAAAGAAACCGGAGCGGTTTTTTTTTTGGCGAGCGCTTTTTGGAAGCCTTAAAGGGACGGGCCCCCGTTGCTAGGGAGGCAGGGTGGCGGGACCGGTGAGCAGGTGCCTGGGAACGGCGCCGGAGGACAAAGAATATCCCGCGTTTCTCCCTGCGGGACCGGCGGGAAGGTGCCTGAAACCAGTGCCTGAGGACGGAGGAAATCGCGCGTTTTTCCCCTTTTTTTTTCTTTTTTTCTCTTTTTGGCGAGCGCTTTTTGGAAGCCTTAAAGGGACAGGGACCCCAGTGATAGGGAGGCAGGGTGGCGGGACTGGTGAGCGGGAGCCTGGGACCGGTGCCTGAGGACAAAGAATATCCCACGTTTTTCCCTGTGGGACCAGTGGGCAGGTGCCTGAGACCGGCACTTGAGGACAGAGGAAATCGCGCGTTTTTCCCCTTTTTTTTTTCTCTTTTCTGCGAGTGCTTTTTGGAAGCCTAAAAGGGACAGGGACCCCGGTGCTAGGGAGGCAGGGCGGCGGGACTGGTGAGCGGGTGCCTGGGACCAGCACCTGAGGACAAAGAATATCGCGCGTTTTTCCCTGTGGGACCGGTGGGTGGGTGCCTGAGACCGGCACCTGAGGACGGAAGAAATCGCGTATTTTTCCCCTTTTTTTCTCTCTTTTTGGCGAGTGCTTTTTGGAAGCCTTAAAGGGACAGGGACCCCGGTGCTAGGGAGGCAGGGCGGTGGGACTGGTGAGCGGGTGCCTGGGACCAGTGCCTGAGGACAAAGAATATCGAGCGTTCCTTCCCTGCGGGACCGGTGGGTGGGTGCTTTTTGGAAGCCTTGAAAGGACAGGGACCCTGGTGCTAGGGAGACAGGACAGCAGGACCAGTGAGCGGGTGCCTGGGACCGGCACCTGAAGACAAAAAAAAAAAAAAAAAAAATCGCTTGTTTTTTCCTTTTTTTTTTTTTTTTTTTTTCTTTCTTTCTGTTCCCTCTCTCATTGTTGCTGTTGTTGTTTTGGTTTGGAGAGTGCTTTTTGGAAGTCTTAAAGGGGCAGGACAGGTCACTTAGACCAGAGGCAGGGAATCTGGGGATCTCTGGGCACTCTAACCCCCTGGGCAGCAGGGAGCACAGAGGCCCCTTACAGAGATAAATAGCCTCCTGGCCGCTCCCCCTCCAATGGGGCTCCACCATTTTGGAGGAACAGCCCCAGCCAGGCCAAGCCCACAGCAACAGCGGAGATAAACCCCAAAGCAACTAGGCAGGAAGCAGAAGCCCTGTCTGCGCACACCTGCCCAGCACAAGCAACTGGAGGTTGCTAGTCTCCCAGGAAAAGGCTACAAACCAACAAGAAGGGAAGCTCTTCCAGCGGTCACTTGTACCAGCTCTGCAAACTATCTCTATCACCATGAAAAGACAAAACTACAGGCAGACAAAGATCACAGAGACAACACCTGAGAAGGAGACAGACCTAACTAGTCTTCCTGAAAAAGAATTCAAAATAAAAATCATGAACATGCTGACAGAGATGCAGAGAAAAATGCAAGAGCAATGGGATGAGATGCAGAGAAAAATGCAAGAGCAGTGGGATGAGATGCAGAGAAAAATGCAAGAGCAGTGGGATGAAGTCCGGAAGGAGATCACAGATGTCAGGAAAGAGATCACAGAAGTGAAACAATCCCTGGAAGGATTTATAAGCAGAATGGATAAGATGCAAGAGGCCATTGAAGGAATAGAAGCCAGAGAACAGGAACGTATAGAAGCTGACATAGAGAGAGATAAAAGGATCTCCAGGAATGAAACAACACTAAGAGAAATATGTGACCAATACAAAAGGAATAACATTCGTATTATAGGGATACCAGAAGAGGAAGAAAGAGGAAAAGGGATAGAAAGTGTCTTTGAAGAAATAATTGCTGAAAATTTCCCCAAACTGGGGGAGGAAATAATCGAACAGACCATGGAATTATACAGAACCCCAACAGAAAGGATCCAAGGAGGACAACACCAAGACACATAGTAATTAAAATGGCAAGGATCAAGGACAATGAAAGAGTTTTAAACGCAGCTAGAGAGAAAAAGGTCACCTATAAAGGAAAACCAATCAGGCTAACATCAGACTTCTCAACAGAAACCCTACAGGCCAGAAGAGAATGGCATGATATACTTAATGCAATGAAACAGAAGGGCCTTGAACCAAGGATACTGTATCCAGCACGACTATCATTTAAATATGATGGTGGGATTAAACAATTCCCAGACAAGCAAAAGCTGAGGGAATTTGCTTCCCACAAACCACCTCTACAGGGCATCCTACAGGGACTGCTCTAGATGGGAGCACCCCTAAAAAGAGCACAGAACAAAACACACAACATATGAAGAATGGAGGAGGAGGAATAAGAAGGGAGAGAAGAAAAGAATCTCCAGAGAGTGTATATAACAGCTCAATAAGCGAGCTAAGTTAGGCAATAAGATACTAAAGAGGCTAACCTTGAACCTTTGGTAACCACGAATCTAAAGCCTGCAATGGCAATAAGTACATATCTCTCAATAGTCACCCTAAATGTAAATGGACTTAATGCACCAATCAAAAGACATAGAGTAAAAGAATGGATAAAAAAGCAAGACCCATCTATATGCTGCTTACAAGAAACTCACCTTAAACCCAAAGATAAGCATAGACTAAAAGTCAAGGGATGGAAAAACATATTTCAGGCAAACAACAGTGAGAAGAAAGCAGGGGTTGCAGTACTAATATCAGACAAAATAGACTTCAAAACAAAGAAAGTAACAAGAGATAAAGAAGGCCACTACATAATGATAAAGGGCTCAGTCCAACAAGAGGACATAAACATTCTAAATATATATGCACCCAATACAGGAGCACCAGCATATGTGAAGCAAATACTAACAGAACTAAAGAGGGAAATAGACTGCAATGCATTCATTGTAGGAGACTTCAACACACCACTCACCCCAAAGGATAGATCCACCGGGCAGAAAATAAGTAAAGACACACAGGCACTGAACAACACACTAGAACAGATGGACCTAATAGACATCTATAGAACTCTACATCCAAAAGCAACAGGATATACATTCTTCTCAAGTGCACATGGAACATTCTCCAGAATAGACCACATACTAGCTCACAGAAAGAGCCTCAGTAAATTACAAAATATTGAAATTCTACCAACCAATTTTTCAGACCACAAAGGTATGAAAGTAGAAATAAATTCTACAAAGAAAACAAAAAGGCTCACAAACACATGGAGGCTTAACAACATGCTACTAAATAATCAATGGATCAATGAACAAATCAAAATAGAGATCAAGGAATATATAGAAACAAATGACAACAACAACACTAAGCCCCAACTTCTGTGGGATGCAGCGAAAGCAGTCTTAAGAGGAAAGTATATAGCAATCCAGGCACACTTGAAGAAGGAAGAACAATCCCAAATGAATAGTCTAACATCACAATTATTAAAACTGGAAAAAGAAGAACAAAGGAGGCCTAAAGTCAGCAGAAGGAGGGACATAATAAAGATCAGAGAAGAAATAAACAAAATTGAGAAGAATAAAACAATAGCAAAAATCAACGAAACCAAGAGCTGGTTCTTCGAGAAAATAAACAAAATAGATAAGCCTCTAGCCCAACTTATTAAGAGAAAAAGAGAGTCAACACAAATCAACATAATCAGAAATGAGAATGGAAAAATCACAACAGACTCCACAGAAATACAAAGAATTATTAAAGACTACTATGAAAACCTATATGCCAACAAGCTGGAAAACCTAGAAGAAATGGACAACTTCCTAGAAAAATACAACCTCCCAAGACTGACCAAGGAAGAAACACAAAAGTTAAACAAACCAATTACAAGCAAAGAAATTGAAACAGTAATCAAAAAACTACCCAAGAACAAAACCCCGGGGATGGACGGATTTACCTCGGAATTTTATCAGACACACAGAGAAGACATAATACCCAGTCTCCTTAAAGTGTTCCACAAAATAGAAGAAGAGGGAATACTCCCAAACTCATTCTATGAGGCCAACATCACCCTAATACCAAAACCAGGCAAAGACCCAACCAAAAAAGAAAATTACAGACCAATATCCCTGATGAATGTAGATGCAAAAATACTCAATAAAATATTAGAAAACAGAATTCAACAGTATATCAAAAGGATCATACACCATGACCAAGTGGGGTTCATCCCAGGGATGCAAGGATGGTACAACATTCGAAAATCCATCAACATCATCCACCACATCAACAAAAAGAAAGACAAAAACCACATGATCATCTCCATAGATGCTGAAAAAGCATTTGACAAAATTCAACATCCATTCATGCTAAAAACTCTCAGCAAAATGGGAATAGAGGGCAAGTACCTCAACATAATAAAGGCCATATATGATAAACCCACAGCCAGCATTATACTGAACAGCGAGAAGCTGAAAGCATTTCCACTGAGATCGGGAACCAGACAGGGATGCCCACTCTCCCCACTGTTATTTAACATAGTACTGGAGGTCCTAGCCACGGCAATCAGACAAAACAAAGAAATACAAGGAATCCAGATTGGTAAAGAAGAAGTTAAACTGTCACTATTTGCAGATGATATGATACTGTACATAAAAAACCCTAAATACTCCACTCCAAAACTACTAGAACTGATATCGGAATACAGCAAAGTTGCAGGATACAAAATTAACACACAGAAATCTGTAGCTTTCCTATACACTAACAACGAATCAATAGAAAGAGAAATCAGGAAAACAATTCCATTCACCATTGCATCAAAAAGAATAAAATACCTAGGAATAAACCTAACCAAAGAAGTGAAAGACTTATACTCTGAAAACTACAAGTCACTCTTAAGAGAAATTAAAGGGGACACTAACAGATGGAAACTCATCCCATGCTCGTGGCTAGGAAGAATTAATATCATCAAAATGGCCATCCTGCCCAAAGCAATATACAGATTTGATGCAATCCCTCTCAAATTACCAGCAACATTCTTCAATGAATTGGAACAAATAATTCAAAAATTCATATGGAAACACCAAAGACCCCGAATAGCCAAAGCAATCCTGAAAAAGAAGAATAAAGTAGGGGGGATCTCACTCCCCAACTTCAAGCTCTACCACAAAGCCATAGTAATCAAGACAATTTGGTACTGGCACAAGAACAGAGCCACAGACCAGTGGAACAGATTAGAGACCCCAGAAATTAACCCAAACATATATGGTCAATTAATATTTGATAAAGGAGCCATGGACATACAATGGCAAAATGACAGTCTCTTCAACAGATGGTGCTGGCAAAACTGGACAGCTACATGTAGGAGAATGAAACTGGACCATTGTCTAACCCCATATACAAAGGTAAACTCAAAATGGATCAAAGACCTGAATGGAAGTCATGAAACCATTAAACTCTTGGAAAAAAACATAGGCAAAAACCTCTTAGACATAAACATGAGTGATCTCTTCTTGAACATATCTCCCCGGGCAAGGAAAACAACAGCAAAAATGAGCAAGTGGGACTACATTAAGCTGAAAAGCTTCTGTACAGCGAAAGACACCATCAATAGAACAAAAAGGAACCCTACAGTATGGGAGAATATATTTGAAAATGACAGATCCGATAAAGGCTTGACGTCCAGAATATATAAAGAGCTCACACGCCTCAACAAACAAAAAACAAATAACCCAATTAAAAAATGGGCAGAGGAACTGAACAGACAGTTCTCTAAAAAAGAAATACAGATGGCCAACAGACACATGAAAAGATGCTCCACATCGCTAATTATCAGAGAAATGCAAATTAAAACTACAATGAGGTATCACCTCACACCAGTAAGGATAGCTGCCATCCAAAAGACAAACAACAACAAATGTTGGCGAGGCTGTGGAGAAAGGGGAACCCTCCTACACTGCTGGTGGGAATGTAAATTAGTTCAACCATTGTGGAAAGCAGTATGGAGGTGCATCAAAATGCTCAAAACAGACCTACCATTTGACCCAGGAATTCCACTCCTAGGAATTTACCCTAAGAACGCAGCAATCAAGTTTGAGAAAGACAGATGCACTCCTATGTTTATCGCAGCACTATTTACAATAGCCAAGAATTGGAAGCAACCTAAATGTCTATCG
The DNA here is from genome assembly GCF_040802235.1 of Manis javanica. Taxonomy (NCBI): domain Eukaryota; kingdom Metazoa; phylum Chordata; class Mammalia; order Pholidota; family Manidae; genus Manis; species Manis javanica. The sequence goes on from NC_133158.1 coordinate 108,676,024, forward strand.
GTAGATGAATGGATAAAAAAGATGTGGTACATATACACAATGGAATACTACTCAGCCATAAGAAGTGGAAAAATCCAAACATTTGCAGCAACATGGATGGAGCTGGAGAGTATTATGCTCAGCGAAATAAGCCAAGCGGAGAAAGAGAAATACCAAATGATTTCACTCATCTGAGGAGTATAGGAACAAAGGAAAAACTGAAGGAACAAAACAGCAGTGGAATTACAGAACCCAAAATGGACTAACAGGTACCAAAGGGAAAGGAACTGGGGAGGATGGGTGGGCAGGGAGGGATAAGGGGCGGGAAGAAGAAGGGAGGTATTAAGATTAGCATGCATGGGGGGGAGGGAGAAAGGGGAGGGTGGGCTGCACAACACAGAGAGGACAAGTAGTGACTCTACAACATTTTGCTAATCTGATGGACAGTAACCGTAATGTGGTTGTTAGGGGGGACCTGATATAGGGGAGAGCATAGTAAACATAGTATTCTTCATGTAAGTGTAGATTAAAAATTAAAAAAAAAAAAAAAAAAAAAAAGGAAGAAAGAAAGAAAAGGGGGATTACTCCTTAACAGGATAAAACTATTGGTAAATCAAAGATCAACGCATGCTTTAAATATCCTTAATGTTGATCACTTAAAGGGTGTCAGATGATCAGCTATGGAGGTACTCTTTTCTGATAATATTCCTTTCTCTTAATTTAAAAAAAAAAAAAAAAAAAAAAAAAAAGCAGTTACTGTGTGCTGACCTCCAATGAGTTCTGCACAGTGGTATAGAGGGCATGTCAAAGTGTGGGCAAAGGGTCTGTTTGTTTCTACGCAGAAGATCAGGGCCTAGCTTGGATACCCAGAAAATGAACTAAGATACGATATGAGGAGGAGCTTCCGGCATCAGCACTCTCTGGAGGACTTGTGCCGGGGGATGATCATCAAAAAGCCTCCACAGGGATCCGGACGATGCTGCGGTTGTGGCTGCATCCAGCCCACCGTCTCCTGGACTTGCCATAAGAATGAGGAGGGAGATGTCTAGGCTGGCATGTGCATACAGTGAGACAACGAATTTGACCGGATCTGTACTGTTGGAACTCAACCAGGAGTTGGGAGGGGTGCAAGTTGTAGCACTCCAAAATCTCATGACTATAGACTATCTATGGTTAAAAGAACATATGGGATGTGAACAGATCCCAGAAATGGGCTGCTTTAATTTGTCTGATGGTTCAAGTACAGTTGGACAATATCCATCATATCATAGATAAATTTTCACAAATGCCTAGGGTGCCTAAATGGTTTTCTTGTCTTCACTGGAGATGGATGGTAATTATAGATTTGCTTTGTTTATGTCACCGTATTCCTATTATGTTAATATGTGTGTACAAATTAGTTAGTAGTTTAAAACCTATACATACTTAAGGTACTCTACAAGAAGATATGTCAAAGAAATAATCAATCCTCCCATGTTTCCTTCATATGCTACATCTATAGCTTTTCTTCTTCCTTCCTAATTACAACCCTTAAATAGAATTCGTGCCTCATATCGAATTTACCGAGTATCATAATTCCTCCAGGTGGTAAAGATACCTCGAGACAAGTGCTGGGTATAGAAGCCACAGGGCATAAATCTGCAAAGAAGTAAAAAGCTAACCTTTGCAAACAATATGGCTTCTCTCTCACTTACCAACTTTACATTTCCCTGTATGGCCCCGGAAGATGACTGGTTAGCCAGAGACGGGTAAGATTCCTCAAGGGAGGAACAACCTAAGACAGGCACAGTCGCAGGGGGGCCATCAGGTGAGAATTTGGGGATCAACAGAGGTGAGGCTCAGAACCTCACGCCCCCTGCTTTGAGAGAAATCTTCTGCATCCGTGGATGTCTTGCTGCCCTTGTCTAGCCTGGATTAATACTTGGTCCATAGGCACACACCTGATCATCTGATCATCTACATTTGCCTTCTTACAGCACTAAACTATGTTTTCTACCTTTATCTTGCATCTACCTACCACTTCAGCATTTTATTAAAAATAAAAATAATAATAATAAGAGAAATGTGGGATCAACATATAAATCAAGTACAAAAATCAAACGAATATTCATATTTGACCTGATTGTTTATAGGTCATATTGCATAATCAAAACCGAAAGTTTCTGTGATGACTGCCCTTGTACTGTTCACCATGTAAGAATTTATTCACTATGTAAGAATTCGTTCACCATGTAAGAACTTGTTCGTTATGCTTCAGAAGATTGGAGACTGACGAGATTTGGCTTGAGATGGATTAATGATTGTACATTGAGCGTTGACCCCCCTATACTGATTTTTATTGTTGTTAACGACCATTTGATCAATAAATATGAGAGATGCCCTCTCAAAAAAAAAAAAAAAATACCAATGGAAGTTCTCAGTGAAATAGAGCAAATAATCCTAAAATTCATATGGAACCACATAAACCCCAAATAGCCAAAGCAATCTTAAGAAAGAGGAAAAAAGCTGGCGGTATTATGCTCTCTGACTTCAAGCATTACTGTAAGTCTAAGTAATCAAAGCAGTATGGTACTGGCACAAGAACAGACCCATAAAGCAATGAAACGGAATAGAGAGCCCAAAAATAAACCCATTCATATATGGTCAATTAATATATGATAAAGGAGTCATGAATATACAGTAAGGAAAAGACAGTCTCTTCAATAACTGGTGTTGGGAAAACTAGACAGCTATGTGTAAGAGAATTAAATTGTATTACTGTCTAGCTCCATACAGAAAAATAAACTGGAAATGGATTAAAGACCAAATATAAGACACAAAACCATAAAACTCTTAGGGGAAAAGTTACATAAAAATCTCTTGACCATAAGCATGGTCAGTCTTTTCCTGGACACATCTCCCTGGGCAAGGGAAACAAAATCAGAAATGGACAAGTGAGAATAGCCAAGATACAGAAGCAACCCAAATGCCCATTGATAGATGACTGGATAAAGAAGATGTGGTACATATACACAATGGAATGTTATTCAGCCATAAAAAATAATGAAATCCTTCCTTATGTGACAACATGGATGGATGTAAAGGGTATTATGCTAAGTGAAATAGGCCAGGTGGAGAAAGAAATAACATGTGATATCACTTATTTGTGGAATCTTAAAACAAAACAAAACAAAATGAACAAAATAGCAGCAGACTCATGGACACAGAACTGACTGGTGATTACTATGAGGAAGGGTTTGATTGGCCAGGTGGGATGAGTGAGCAGGATCAAGGGGCACAAAAATTCTTAATCATAATGTAAGTTGGTCACAGGAAGGTAGTACAGCACAGAGAATATAGCCAATGACTGCAACAACTTCCTAGTGACAGATCTTAACCACACTAGAGGGGGGTGAGGATTTAATGATACGGACAACTGTTGAACCACTGTGGCATATACTTGAAACCAATATTGTATACCAACTATACTTGAATTTAAAGAAATGAATAAGTGGCGTTACATCAAACTAAAAAGTTTCTGTACAGCAAAGGGCACTAACAAAGGAACAAAAAGAAACCTAGGGAGAATATATTTGTAAATGACTTATCCAGTAAGAGGTTAGCATCCAAAATATATAAAGAACTCATATAACTCAACACCAGAAAAAACACCCCAATTAAAAAAAGGCCAGAAGACCTGAACAGACATTTTCCAAAGAAGGAATAAAGATGGCAAATAGGCACATAAAAAGATGCTCCACATTATTAATAATTAGGGAAATGCAAATCAAAACTATAATGATATATCAACTCACACTAGTAAGAATGGCCACTATCCAAAATACAAGAAATAACAAGTGTCAGAGAGAATGTGGAGAAAAGGGAATCCTTCTACACTGATGGTGGGAATGTAAAGTGGCACAGTCACTATGGGAAGCAATAAGGAGGTTCTTCAAAAAACTAAAAATATAAATACCATACAACCCAGTAATTCCACTTCTAGGAATTTATCCAAAGAAAAAAAATCCTTTCTTCAAAAAGATGCATGCACCCCTGTGTTTCTTGCTGCATTGCTTACAATAGCCAAGATAATGGAAGCAACCAAAGTGTCCAGCAAAATAGATAAATGGATAAAGAAAATGTGGTATATATACACAATGGAATGTTATTCAGCCATAAAAAGAAAAGAAACCCTGCCATTTGTGACAACATTAATGGACCTAGAGGGTATTATACTAAATGAAATAGGCCAGGTGGAGAAAGACACTTACCATATGATTTCACCCATCTGCGGAATCTAAAAACAAAACAAAACAAAATGAACAAAACAGCAGTAGATTCAAAGACACTGAGAAGTGACTGGTGGTTACCATGGGGAAGGGGCTGGGGTGAGTGGATGGGGAAGATGAGGGGAATAGAGGCACAAAACTCTCAATCATAATATAATTTGGTCACAGGAATGGTAGTACAGCATGGACAATACAGCCAATGGTTCTGTAACATCTTTCTATGTTGACAGATAGTAACTGTATTAGTGGGGGGGGGGTGAGGATTTGATCATGTACGTAACTATTGAACCACTGTCTATACTTAAAACCAATATACTATTGTGTATCAACTATCCTTCAATTTTTTTAATTACCAAAGTAAAAATAAATGAATAAAATAAAATAGAAAATCAAAAAATAGAAAAAGAAGAGAGAGACAAGCATTGAGCTTGACCCAGAAGAGGACTGATTGTGCAAAGGTGTTAATACCCAGGGACATAGGAGAAAACCAGGGGACAATCATGCTAAAAATCCAAAGCTTCAAAAAGAAGGCCATGGTCAACACAGCTGAGTACTGCTAAGATCAGGTAAAATGGGAACCAATAGGAGTGCCAGGTACCATGCCAAGTGCATACTAGTCATTCACCAAATGATGCAAATGTCAATGCAAGTTGACTAAACCCTAAGCCATAGAATATACTTCTGCTGTAGGACAGAAAGTGAAGCCCAAAGAAGAGGGTTTGATGTTCCCTTCACTGGAAATTTTTCCCTTTATGATAATCTCTTCACAGTCTGTCCAGCCCCTCATCTGTCCAGATTCTGCTAAAGCATGACATTCATTGACTAGTATTTACTGAGATTCACTGTCTCATGCACTGTTCTTAAGGTTTAAATGTATAAAATAATTTACCCTTCACAACAACCCCATGCAGAAATTAATCACTACCCCCATTTTACAGAGGAGGAAAACAAGGCACAAAGAAGATAAATTTCTTGCTCTTGGCAGAATAGAGATACAAACCCAGGCATATGGGCTCCAGAGTTTATGCTTTAATCATCTCACCATCTCTGAAAATGTCGATCTCTGTTTTCCATGCTCCCATGTTTCCTTGTGCATATATCGTTTATGAAATTTGCTATCCATTTTCATAAATGTCTAGAGCAGTATGGTGCAATAGAAATGTAATGTGAGTGACAAATGTAAGCCACATACATAATTTTAAACTTTCCATTAGCCACATTTTACAAAGCAAAAAGGAACAGGTGGAAAATAATTTTAATTATATACCTTATTGAGTCGAAGTGTGATGGTTATTTTTATGTGTGGGTATGGCTAAGATATGGCACCCAGTTGTTTGGCCAAACACCAACCCAGATGTTGCTGTGAAAATATTTTTTAGATAAGATTATCATTTAAACCAGGAGATTTTAAGTAAAGCAGATTCCCCTCCATTATATGGTAGTAGGCCCCATCCAATCAGTTGAAGGCCTTAGGAGCACAGGTTGAGGTTACCCAAAGAGGAAGGAATTTTATGTCAAGACTGCAACATCAAAACCTTGTCTACATTAGTTTCCTAGGGCTGTTATAACAGAGTATCACAGACTGGGTGGCTTAAACAATAGAAATTTTTTCATAGCCTGGAAGCCACAAGTCCAAGATTAAGGTTGACAGTTTGGTTTCTACTGTCAACTTCTTGGCTTGCAGAAGGTCACCTTCTCACTGTTGTCTTTGCATCATTATTTCTTGGGGTTCATGCATTCCTGGTGTCTCTTCCTCTTCTAATGATACCAACCATATTAAATTAGGGCCCCATCCTTATGATGTCATTTAACTCTAATTTCCTCTTAAAGGCCATATCTTCAAATACAGTCACATTGAGGGTTAGAGCATCAACATGTGAATTGGTGGTGGGTGGGCAGAACAATTCAGTCCACTACACCACCTGAGCTTCCTGCATACCTAGTCTACCCTGAAGAAATAATAGTAACTATTGTAGAGATCTGTTGTGAATATCCATTGTAAAGCCCTTCCCAGAGTGCCTGGTAAAGCACAGATGCCCAATAAACATCCTTAAAATAAATCCCTCTCTCTCTCTCTCTCTCTCCTTTCTCTGTCTCTGTCTCTATCTCTTTCTCTCTCTGGCTTTCTCTGTCTACCTCTCTGTTTTTCTTTGACTATACATAGATATTGATGTTAGATTAGATAGATATAGATAGATAGATAGATAGACATATAGATAGATAGATAGATAGATAGATAGATAGATAGACAGATAGATATGATAGATGATGATAGATAGATGATAAATGGATATTTTAGATAGATAATAGGCAGATAAATACTGCAGGTTCTCTTTCTCTGGAAAACTATGACTTGTACGTCAGTACATGCAAGTTATTATCATTTCCATGTGTCATCAATATAAAAATTATTAATGAGGTATTTTACATTCTTTGTAATACAGTCTTTGAATACAAGTCTTTGTAATACAAGTATAAAAGTTCTATTTTATACTTACAGTACATCTCAGTTTGGACTGGCCACATATAGCTTGTGGCTATGATATCACAGATTGTGAGTCTAGAAGAAAACATCAAGGTAAAGTGAAAAGAGGAATAGGTGTGAAGCCATAGACCTGGGATTAAACTCCACTCTGTCACTGAGGCTCCATGAATGCTAGCTATAATTTCTACTCTCTTAACTAGCGGTCCTCTCTGAGCCTAGGTGTTATCACCCGTAGATGAGAAATAATAGTAACTATTGTAGAGAGCTGTTGTGAAGATCCATTGTAAAGCCCTTCCCACCGTGCATGGTAAAGCACAGATGCCCAATAAACATCAGGCACTTTCCCTTCCCTTATACCCTTCATATCTGTTTTCCTTGCAGACTTCATATGTTTACCTATCTTCCATCTTTAAGACAAGAGTCGTATTTGTTTCATCTTTGTTTCTCCAGCCTCATACATTTGTTAAGTGCTCAATAAATATTTGTTGGAATTAATGAGTGGTTTTATGTTACTGTGATAGAATATATGCACTTGTTGATTCATATTTTCCTTTAATAAATCATTCTTAAAAACATTTTGGCAGATTGTAGAGCTGTTGACATTGTAGTGGGTGGTCCAGTGGAAAGATGATTCAGGTTTGAGTTTGGGGATTTGAGGGAAGAGCCTATTCAGCTAAAGGAAATGAGGCAGCATCACAAATAAAATTAACCAGGTGAGATGTACCACAGACATCTCTGACAAAAGAGTACACCACATTTTTAAGTATAATTTTCCATTACTGAAGATAAATTAGGCAAATGTTAATGAGATGGGAAAAAAAATAGGGAATCAAAGAAAAAAATAGGGAACACATTCGTACTGAAACATGGAAAATCCAGTTTAGGTGAAAATACTTCTCCCCTGCCAGTGAGTACATGAAAGGCCTAATTCATTTAGAAAAGTAAATTTTCCGGTAATATGCCATTTTGTGAAGACACCTGATGTATTAGCCAGGGTTCTTCAGAAAAAAAGAACCAACAGAATGTATATAGACAGAGAAAGATATTTATTATAAGGAAATGGCACATATGATTATGAAGGCTGACAAGTCCCAAGACCTTCAGTCAGCAAGCTGGAGACCCAGGAGAGCTGACAGTGTAGTTTCAGCAGGCTCAAGACCCAGGAGGAGCTGATGGTTCAGTTAGAGTTTGAAAGCAAGCAAAAACTGATGCTGCAGCTGGAAGGCAGTCAGTCATAAGGAGTTCCCTATTGTGCAGAAGGGTCAGCCCTCTCCTTTACCCAAGCCTTTAACAGATTGGACCAAGCCCACCCACATGGGAGAGGGCAATCTGCTTTGCTCAGTCTGCCAATTAAAATGTTAATCCCACTCAAAGACACCCTCATAGACATACCCAGAATAATGTTTGACCAAATTTCTAGGCATCCCATGGCCCAGTTGACATATAAAATTAACCATCATATCTGATAAGGTACAATACGCCATTACAATAGATATTTCTATCAGAGCTTAATATGACAATAAAGAATTCCTTTGGCAAACCGCTCTTTTTCCTCCATGCTCTGCTTTTTCTCAGTACGTTATTTCCTTTCCTTCTTCCTTACACAAGTTGTCAGAGAAAGCACTTTGGGATGGAAATCAACATTTGTGGTGTGCTATTGTATGCCATGCATTTTACCAGGTACTCTTTCAGTCCCCGCAGAAGTGGGGAGGCTAGGAGGATGCATCAAAGTGGGACAGCCTCCAGGAAGCCTTTGCAGCCTAAACGCTGTTACTCAGACTCGTTTATTTGAAAATTGAATCTTGTCAGTGTCCCAGACTTGGCCAAACTTGGGAACTGTAACTTTTACAAAGTAGATTCAAAAGACTCCTGTACAAACCAGGAAAAAAACAAAAACAAAACAACCTTCATTAATTATAATGAGATACAACTGCCAAGAAGTCCACTAACTAAAGCATTCCTTCCTTGTAAAGTTATGTATCAGAAATCAAATTATAGTCAAAATATTGTTTAATGAATGTGATTTCAGAGTAAGTAGGGCCTATTTAAACAAGATGTTCAATGGCATTAAGCAAATAACTAATGCTACAATTTCAACAACGAGGACCAGAAAAGACAAATCTTCAGAACAAATTTCTCCTGAATATTCTGTGTCAACATGCATTTCATGGATTCTTTGTTTGCTCCTTTCATATGCCAGGCTGACCAAGTCCTTTTCTGTTTTAACAATTGATTTCCTTCAGAAATACTGAACAGTTTCCAAGTCAAGTATTACAGGTTTATAAGCTATTCTGTTCTCAGCAAAAGGACTTCCATATTTTGCTCTTAATTTTCTTAAGTTGCCAAAGAGAATCTTACTGTTTGACTTTCTTGTCATTAATATGCATTTAATCTTTATAGCAATTCTGTTCTGGCAACCTATTGCTGATTAACTATCACAAAATGTAGTGGCTTCAAACAAGAACAATTTTATTAATATCACTACTCTTCCCAACATGTTCCCACTCATACCTTCAGCTCAGGTTACTGCTATAGCTGGCATTCGGATGTTCTAATGTTTTTAATTTGTATGTTGAATCTCTTCTGACAAGTTTTGGAAGGAGTAACTTTGATACTTTCTATTAAACAGTCTTCACAAGTATGTTGTCCCGTTGACATTTTTCATCCCTTACCACTTCTACAGTCATATCCCTCCTGTGTTCCAACTACTTAAAAATCCAAACAGTGACTAGCTAATGGGTCTCTTTGACTATTTAATCTTAAGATGTTAATGATGATTAAAAGCAGAAGGTGATACCCTGTCTTAAATACAACCATTTTCAGTGCCTTAAGCTAAAGTGGGTTATTTGACATATAAGCATCAAGCAGTATAGGTAGAAAAAAGGTTTGGTTTATGAAGGGGAGAGTTGAAGGTGAGGAATTAATTCATTTATTAGAAAACATATACTGACCACAAGGCATAAATCTCTCGTAGGAATTTCCATTTGGTGACACGCAGCCCAGGAAAGTAAATTTATACTTAATAGAAATATTTTTTAAAGCAAATTAATATTTGCAGAAGGTTTATACTCTCTGGAAAAATTCCCATTCTATAAGTAATGTTAAATAAAGAATCACAAGGCATTGAGGAATGTAGCCTTAGATCTCGTACCTCATGGTATGAAGCATTACTACATTAAGGATCTCATAAGAAATAGATCTTATTAGATTCTTGATACTTCATGGCTACTAGCATACTGAGACCACAGAAGACAATTTTTCTTGTGGTTTTCCAAAGAAAAAGATGAAGCGCAAGAATTTGCTTTTGCTGTATGACTTTCTTGTCATTAATATGTATTTAATCTTAATAGCAATTCTGTTCTGGCAATCTATTGCTGATTAACTATTAGCATTACTGTTCATTTACTCAACAAACATTTGTTGAACATTGCTATGTGCTCAGAACTGACAGCAATAAGCAGGTGTGACCCCTGCCCTAAGGAAACTTGAGGTATGAATTAAAGCCCTCAAACTTGGAATCCTGTTGGAACTTACTGTATGATAACTTCTTTCTTTCTCTCTCTCTACCTTTCTAGCCATCATCATATTTCTACCATAATGTAATGGTTAAGAGAAGAAATTCTAGAGGTAGAAGACTAGGTTTCAGCCCAGTTTCATGAAGAAAAAGTTTTAAAAGATTCTAGATACATAAATACCTAAATAGACAAATAGAGATTGAGAGACAGACTGATAGACAGGTAGATGGATAGGTAGGTAGATAGATGCCAGAAGAAATACAAGCAATACTCCTAAGCAAAGCAGAAGTCTGAAGATAGTCACTGGTAAGTCCCAGATTAACTCTCTAAGAGTGATTGTTTTTGTCACAACTACATTGTTTTTTCCTTAAGAAGTGGTTTTCACCACTATTATTCTGACAATAATCCTTAAATATTCTGTAAATTATTACATTCAGCCTTATTTTTCCTCTCCCTTGTAAGCTGTGGTCAATTAAACACAGTTTCATTTTCACTTTTTCAAAATGATAGTATAAAAAAACAGAAGTGAAAGTATGAATCATAATATAATCAGAAAATCCATCAACATCATCATCAACAAAAAGAAAGACAAAAACCACATGATCATCTCCATAGATGCTGAAAAAGCATTTGACAAAATTCAACATCCATTCATGATAAAAACTCTCACAAAATGGGAATAGAGGGCAAGTACCTCAACATAATTTTTAAACCCACAGCCAGCATTATACTGAACAAGAAGCTGAAAGCATTTCCACTGAGATCGGGAACCAGACAGGGATGCCCACTCTCCCCACTGTTATTTAACATAGTACTAGGTCCTAGCCACGGCAATCAGACAAAACAAAGAAATACAAGGAATCCAGATTGGTAAAGAAGAAGTTAAACTGTCACTATTTGCAGATGATATGATACTGTACATAAAAAACCCTAAAGACTCCACTCCAAAACTACTAAACTGATATCGGAATACAGCAAAGTTGCAGGATACAAAATTAAAACACAGAAATCTGTGGCTTTCCTATACACTAACAATAAAACAATAGAAAGAGAAATCACGAAAACAATTCCATTCACCATTGCATCAAAAAGAATAAAATAAGGAATAAACCTAACCAAGGAAGTGAAAGACTTATACTCTGAAAACTACAAGTCACTCTTAAGAGAAATTAAAGGGGACACTAATAAATGGAAACTCATCCCATGCTCATGGCAGAATTAATATCGTCAGTTTCAAATTTGATGCAATCCCTCTCAAATTACCAGCAACATTCTTCAATGAATTGGAACAAATAATTCAAAAATTCATATGGAAACAACAAAGACCCCGAATAGCCAAAGCAATCCTGAAAAAGAAGAATAAAGTAGGGGGATCTCACTCCCCAACTTCAAGCTCTACTACAAAGCCATAGTAATCAAGACAATTTGGTACTGGCACAAGAACAGAGCCACAGACAGTGGAACAGATTAGAGACCCCAGAAATTAACCCCAAACATATATGGTCAATTAATATTTTAAAGGAGCCATGGACATACAATGGCAAAATGACAGTCTCTTCAACAGATGGTGCTGGCAAAACTGGACAGCTACATGTAGGAGAATCGAAACTGGACCATTGTCTAACCCCATATACAAAGGTAAACTCAAAATGGATCAAAGATAGTAAGTCACGAAACCATTAAACTCTTGGAAAAAAACATAGGCAAAAACCTCTTAGACATAAACATGAGTGATCTCTTCTTGAACATATCTCCCCGGGCAAGGAAAACAACAGCAAAAATGAGCAAGTGGGACTACATTAACTAGGTTTCAGCCCAGTTTCATGAAGAAAAAGTTTTAAAAGATTCTAGATACATAAATACCTAAATAGACAAATAGAGATTGAGAGACAGGCTGTGGAGAAAGGGGACTGTAAATTATAGACAGATAGATGGATAGGTAGGTAGATAGATGCCAGAAGAAATACAAGCAATACTCCTAAGCAGAAGTCTGAAGATAGTCACTGGTAAGTCCCAGATTAACTCTCTAAGAGCGATTGTTTTTGTCACAACTACATTGTTTTTTCCTTAAGAAGTGGTTTTCACCACTATTATTCTGACAATAATCCTTAAAATTCTGTAAATGCCGGGGGATGATCATATCCGGACGATGCTGCGGTTGTGGCTGCATACATTGCATACAGTGAGACAACAGACCAGGAGTTGGGAGGGGTGCAAGTTGTAGCACCCCAAAATCTCATTATATGGGATGTTTTCCTCTGGAGATGGCCCAAATTAGTTAGTAGTTTAAAACCTATACATACTTAAGGTTGTAAGCTGTGATACCTCGAGACAAGTGCTGGGCATAGAAGCCACAGGGAGCTCAGAATGAGATAACCATTTATAACTCAGAAAACCATGGGTATTTCCAAACTGATGTCATTCATAGAAAGAATGCCATGTGTTGTGGAAGAATAAGAAAAATTACCTAGGCTGAATGGGGGATTCAGAATACACATGGGATATTCCCAGATGATTATTTGTGATTTTATAGAGTGCAAAAATTAATCTAAATTTCAAATACTTAACTTGATACTCATCTTAGAATTACTGGATTCTGCGCTATTCTTAATTCTGATAACTGAGATAATGCATACTGAGATTTTACTTCAGAAAGCACAATGCCAGTATAGGTGCTTTATATAACTCAAATGTTTTCTTTAATTCTCTTTACAAAACTGTGTAAATACTAAAATTACTGTAAAATTCCAAGTAGCTGTTTTACATAAAGAAAAATATTATAATCACTACTCAAATTATTAAAATTGATTTTATTTTACTCTTTGGGGGAAGAAATAAATATAAATTTTATTTTTCCTAACTAAACAATTAAAATAGGTTTTTTTTTCTCTACACTATGTTCAGTTTTTTTTAGAACTGAAAGAATATGATAGTATATGCTAAATAAATTAGTAATATTACAGAGAGGAAACATTATCCAGAAAACATTTTCTTCTGGGTTGTCTACATTTGCTTGGGAAATACTATGGCTGTGTTAGTTTTACCATATTTGCTGCTATGTTTTCTGGTAGTTTTGATTCATATCCTGATAGCATTTTGTGAAGCCAGGCCAGTTATGTCCTTTTTCAGTAAGCCAATGTCCCTTGTTCCCCATTAGCCAGTGTCCCTGACGTGGGGGACTCCACAGAGGTCACCCCACTCACTGACACAGTTGGCACCACTAGTTTGCTTTTTTTTTTTTAATTAAACTATAGTTGATATAGAGTCTTAACCACTAGTTTGCTCTCTGGTTTCTAGGCTTACCCATGAGCCCACTAGTTTACCCCCAGTGTCCAGTCCAGATGCCCGCTATGAACTGCTTTGCTATCCTAGATCTTTCAATGGAGCTGCAGGCAAATCTGTCAATAGGATGGGCTGACCTCATGTAATTGAGGAACAAATATGAAAATATATCACAAAATTATGTTCCTTCTCATTTCATACACAAACAGGAAGCCTACATGGATTAAAGACTTACAGGCTGAAAGTAACCCTTGAAAGTTTTAGGAGAAAATGTAGGAAACTATCTCATAACATTGAAGAAAGGGAAGATTTCTTACAGTATAAGAAGTTTCATCAAATGTAACACATGTACCACTCTGCTGGGGATGTTAATAATGAAGGAGGGCATGCATGTGTAGAGGTCAGGGGTAATAGGAAATCTGTGTACCTTCTGCTTAATTTTTCTATGAACCTAAAACTGCTCTAAAAAATAAAGTTCATTAAGAAAAAAAAGAGCAAATGAGTAAGTACAAACCAAATGATGAATACATTTCATTACATAAGCATTTAAAATTTTTATATATCAGACACCATAACAAAGTTAAAAGGCAAGCTAGAGACAGAGAAAATAACTACAAGGCATTGGAGAAATAATTGCAATCTACAATATATAAAAATATTCTGTAAGTGAAATATAGAAGCAAAGTAAAGATGTGAATTAAATCTCCAGTTCACCGAAGAGAAACACTATATGACCTATAAAGATAAGAAAGAAAAGAAATGCTGTAACTTGCTGGTAACAGAAACATGCAAATTAAAACAAGACACCCTTTCATGTCATCAGACTGGAAAAAATTCAAGTCTGTCAGTGACAAATAGTGGTGAGGAAGTAAGAGAAATAGAAATTTCCTATTCTTATATTAACATCACTGATGATTAATAAACATTGAAGTTTTACTATAGAGAGTGTAGTTTAAATTTGAGAAGAAGAGATTGAGAGAAGAAATTGGTACAATTCGGAAGGCCTCCTGGCAAAAATCTCATAAAGTTTGGCAATATCCAGCAAGTCAACTTCTAAAGTATAAATTCCAGAAAAACTGTGTGCAGGGACCCAAGGATATTCACGGCAACATTTTTTATAGTTAGAAAATGTCTTTCATTGGGGGGGCAGATCCTGGATCCTCTCAGTTTCAATTGTCTCAATACCAAGCCTCCATTTCCTCCTTGGAGTCCTACTACTCCTCTCCTTATGTGGTTGGAACCCAGGTACTGACAATACCACATCGCCACAGACTCCCCCCTTCTCCTCCCTACACTCCCCATTCCCATGGGAGTCTCTTCCTAGCTTGGAAAACTCACCTTCCATAATGCCTCTGGTCCAGACACTTGGTCGATGCCCACAAATCCTCCTTCGTTTTGCCTTTTCTGGCAATCTTGCCTGACATCTCTGTCAGAATCGAATTACTGAAAGTTAAAAGCCAGAAACATGATCCTGCCTCACACTTTTTCCCAGGACCAACTATTCACTTAAATGAGGATGCACAGAGAGAGGAAAATATATATGGAAAAAGATGAAGTGTAGATTAACAATTTCAAATATTACCCTACTATATTCTTCTCCTAACCAATCTGTTGATAGTGACACCCACAGTAAACTGGTGCCTACCCTTATGGGTGGGATGAAGAGGGAAACATGTATATCAGGAAAAACGAATTTCTTGACTCATTTGGAAGTTTCTCCTTATACCTGGAGTAGATGTACCTTCACCATCAGGACCCATCAAGCACCCTAGGAGCTTGAGAGTGCACAGGTGGGGCAGAACTGCTCCTGAGGCACTATATTATTGTGCAGTTGCACGTAACTGGGAAGAGAGTTGTCATGGGCAGGACATGGGCAGTTGTCATGGGCAGGAGAAGCAAGACATCTGTATGAGGGACAGCGACTGTTAGAGACTGTAGGCAACTTGGGGTCCAGCCATTCTCTTCCTCCTCCATCACATCCTTTGCGAAATCTCTGAGCTCAAAACGTTAGAGGTAGCCCCTTGCTCCCATTCGGGGGTGGGGAAGATCGTGAGGCTGGCTGCCATACTGGTGTATATAGCCCTCCTTTCATCATATCCAACACCAGAAGAGTGTTCTAGCTTTTCTCCTGTGTCTTCCCTTTCTGATATAATAAATGGATAAATGAATGAATGAAAAGTAAATAATCCCCCCCACCTCCCTTAGGTAATAAATGTGAAGAATTGACTATGTACATTACCCATTTTTCTCTTTGATCAATCACATAACCTGGTTTGTTTGGATTTTTTTTGGAGGAGGGTGGTGTTTTGGTTTTACTCTTAAGTTTGAAAGCAGTCACTATTTATTAACTGACCAGACTACTAAAATAATCACGGTAGACACCTTAGTTCATTCTTCTAATGAGCCTGTTGATTCAGTCTTCCGTTACCAGCATCTCTGCCTTCTACAAAATGGAAGGTCTTTTTCTTCATTCCACTTCACAGAGAAGATAATTTGAAGAACCAGCAGAAGTTGTTTGATTCTTCAAAGCATTTTCCAACAGTATAAAGGTAGACCTCATGAACCAGATCCTCTGTGCAGATGATGCCATCGTTACCAAGAGATCCAACAATGGCCATGTTATCTCCCAGGGCAATTCACTTCTTGATTTTGTCATAACCACCCTGTAGATCAATTTATTTACTGACTTCAGGTTTGAGTTCCCCCATGCACTATACAATTCCACAATCCTCAGCACATTAACTGAAGGCTTGTTGAGTTTCACAAAGATACCATGGAGGATGTGGTGAAGGCAAAGGAGCTGCAACATCTGTCAGACTTTTGTGGTCACACCATTAATACTGATCCTGATGCCAAGTGCTAATGTGGGTTCTGCAGGTACACAGAAGTTGACGGCTTTTCTTGTCATCCTAGACATTCTTATCTCAGTTCTATACATCTGCCTATATTCCTTTTAGTAGTGCTGAACTTTTTCATAGATAAGCTTCTTCTTTGCCTTTTAAGGTATCTTTATGCAAACTTCTTTCTCAGGTGCTTGATGTTCACCTCTGCAATATTACTTCACTTTTTATTCAGAGTTTCTGGCACAGCAGGAACCATCTTTTTTTTTTCTGCACCTCCCTAATTCCAGCTGAAAAGGAGGAGCACATACCCTATTTTTAGGTTTTGATTTTTTTTAACAGGTTGATATTAATTCATTTTACTCTGAATTTGCTTGTGTTCATCTCACTGTATATTGTAACATCCCTCTAATTAGGGACATTTATATATTCTAATACTTTGCTTTCCAGTGTGTGTGTGTGTGTGTGTGTGTGTGTGTGTGTGTGGACAGGTGCTATGATTTATTCAATTCCCTATTCACAGACATTCAGATTGTTTATGATTTATTGACACTATAGCATTACATCTATATATGACCTTTATCAAATGTGATATTTTCAAAGTAAGTTAGAATTCAAGAACTGTAAATGTGTATAATGTGTAGTCATTTTAGCTCAAATAATTGCTGCTAGATTTATTTGCCAAAACAGTTGGGGAATTCACACTCTTACCACCCAAGTAAAAGGGTGTTTCAGATCCCTGAATTTTTGCTGGCAATGTTGTTAATGCTTGCTTAAAATATTTGCCAATCTGACAGATAAAAAGTGATATCTCACTATTTTTCCAATTCAGTATCCTAGGGTAGGGACAAAAATGTAAATCCCAAGTGAAGAGAAGTATGTCTGAGACCCTGTAATTCTTAGTTGCACCCTTTGGTATCCCTTTCTCCACCTAACTGTGGTTTGAGACCTGCATTCCTCCTTGCAGAGGTCTGAGAAAGTGGGAAATAACCTATATTTTCCTAGCAGTGTTTTCTTGCAGGTCCACAGGATTATGTCAACTGTTATTACAAGGAAAGGCCACCAACGCACCAGTTTAAAAAGGAAAAGGTGTGTCCACCGGCTAAACACAGGGAAAGGGCAAAACACATAGAAATAGTTTAAAACCTACCAATTACAATGGTACTAAGGAAGCTGGTAGGACAAAGCCAGACTCAAGGCTTAAAAACTCAGGGTGTCTCCTGAACTTTTAAAAGTCTAATCTGGGAAATCAAACATAGCACAGCCTTGAAAAGATCCAACAGTAGCACTGATATTAAACAGGGTTTCAAAATGTTGTAGCTATGTTCCTACTTTGTCCCACTTGATACCCATGATTTCAGAACTATTTATGACTAATGAAAGGGTGGCCAAGCATAAATTACATAACACACTGATGTATGGACATACTTAACTTCATTTTACATCAAAAAAATAATTGATGCAATTGTAAAACTCTAACACTTGCTTAATTTTAATTCAAAGTCTGTGAGAAAATACTCTTCATAAGTGGCAAATGATTCAACTCCAATTAAAAACAGTCTGATTTCATTGATGGTACAATAAATTGACTTGTAGAGGATATAAAAATCATCTAAAGATTCCAGATCATATTGATCATATACTGAGACAGAAAAAAGCTTGAATTTGAAGAGAAATGGTGCCACAGGACAGTCTTTGCCAGTCACTGAAACAAACAGAAATTCTGGCACCAGATCCTAAGGCAGCTCGGATAAAATGTTCTACCTAAGATGAAATTCTGCCACATGCTACAACATGGATGGAGTTTGGAAACATTGTGCTAAGAAGTGAAATGAACCAGACACAAAAGGACAAAAAAAAAAAAGCATTAAAAGAACAGTATACTTAGCACACATAGATAATAATAAATTCTGATGAAAAGCTGCTGCGTATCCTGTACTCCACCATATGTATGTCCCAGTATTCATCTATTTATTTATCTACTGGTTGCAGTTTAGTTTGTTTCCCAACTTTAATCGTTAAGAAACATTTTTATTGTTATACATTCTATCTCTCAACACTGGGGTACAAAGTACATCCCAGTGAAAACAATTAAAAATATTTGATAACAGGTTGTTAATGTCCCCTTTAATGCACAGAAGATTGGATAATCATCTAAGTCAGATTACACTGAGGCCAAAAGTGAAATTTAATCTGGTGCATGGATTTCATATTTGTGCCCCTCCCTCACCATTCATACATTGAAACCTTAATCTCCAATGTGCCAGTATTTGGAGGTGTGGCCTTTGGGAGGTGATAAAGTCATGAGAGTGCAGCCCTCATGAATGGGATTAATGCCCTCACAGGAAGTGACACAAGACAGAGGCTCTCTCCCTTCAACCATGTGCGGACACAGCAAGATGTCCATCTGCATATGGGAAGGAGGGCTTTCACCAGGTACCGAATGAGTCAGGAAGTTGATCTTAGCCTTACCAGCCTCCAAAACTGAGAGAGATGTATTTCTGTTCGATAAATCACTAGCTTATTAGCCTGAGCAAAGACATCTGGTTTTTACCTTATGAGAACTTTTCCAAACGATGAATTTGAGCATCTGCAGAAGACAAAATCCAGGGCCTTCTCTTGGTGGAAGGTCTAATAGGAGATCCTATATAAACTAAAGAACCTAAAGGTTCTTATATCCTTATTCATAAAGGTCAACTGTCCACAAACCTTCTGTGCTTGCAGGCAAGTGACAGGAGCAAACAAAATTCATTTCTGGAAACACCCATGGTGACCCTGAGTTTTTTCTTTAAGTTCAAAACAAAAACTTAATGAAAATTAAGCATCTTACACTGCTAGTTTCCAGTTCCTCATATAAGGAACTTGGAGGATGTCACTCCGATCCAGCAAGTCAAAAGCTGAGCAGACTGAAAAATCCACGCTTTTTCATGTTTCTCTACACCAGTGATTAACCATTAGGAAATAAAATTCTAACAAATATATACAAAAGCTGACAATGCAGTGAGAGTGCAAACCGTTTGCAAAGTGGAAGGAGGAATGGGTCGTGTATCAGCAGGGACCGCCTTCCACAGATGCCTCAGGGGTCTCAGCAGCAGGGCACTCATGCATTCTGGAGACACAATTTTCCTCTTTCTCTTCCACACATACGGGTGTTTAGCAATTGCTAGAGTAATTCAACTCTAAGATACACCCCCCTCGTGATGTTGCTCTTTTGCCCTCCTCCCCCTTTTGGAAACATTGCCTGCATTAAATTCCTTCTGTTTGTAAAAAAAAAAAAAAATGTTCTACCTAAAACATGACATAGCTTTTTGTGGCTCACTAGACAGTACCTCCTGCCTGTGTTACAGATCAGAGCAGAAAAGAATGGACTACTACTATATAAAAAAATTTTTTTAATGAATTAAGATATATTGGTGGGAAATACGGTGTACAGAGACATTCTTACTGGAATAACATGTGCACATGTCTACTTGCTTCTCACATGGCAGTATGGTGTTTGTGGGTGTACACATTCATCTTACCAATTATAAGTCCAGAGACTCTTATTCTTCTTTAAAATGACTGAAAAAAAGACATATGCACCCCTATGTTTATCACAGCACTATTTACAATAGCCAAGAAATGGAAGCAACCTAAGTGTCCATCAGTAGATGAATGGATAAAGAAGATGTGGTACATATACACAATGGAATACTATTTAGCCATAAGAAGAAAACAAATCCTACCATTTGCAACAACATGGATGGAGCTAGAGGGTATTATGCTCTGTGAAATAAGCCAGGTGGAGAAAGACAAGGATCAAATGATTTCACTCATCTGTGGAGTGTAAGAACAAAGCAAAAACTGAAGGAACAAAACAGCAGCAGACTCACAGAACCTGGGAATGGACTAACAGTTACCAAAGGGAAAGGGACTGGAGAAGATGGGTGGGAAGAGAGGCATAAGGGGGGAAAAGGGGTGCTACAATTAGCACACATAATGTAGCTGGGCGGGGGTCATGGGGAAGGCAATATAACACAGAGAAGACAAGTAGTGATTCTACAGTATCTTACTATGCTGATGGACAGTGAATGTAATGGGGTATGTGGTGGGGGCTTGATAATAGAGGGAGTCTAGTAACCATAATGTTAATAATAACAAAATAAAAATAATTAATTAGGCTTCCATTTACTAAACTGGAGAGATAACTATGATATATTCTTAAGTTAATAAAACAAGTTATAAAACACCTGTAAAAAAAAATGACTGAAATCTAGCACAATGTCAGGTACAGAGTATATGCCCCATAAATGTTGATTATAGAAGTCAAAACATCATACAGGTTGCTAAACCACTGGAAATATTGATGTAGTAGACCTACTGACATATCAGGCTGACACACTGAACTGTGTCTCCTCACCACCCAAAAAAATTCATTATGTAATAGCCATAACCCCCAATGTGATTGTATCTGGAGATAGAACTTTTAGGAGGTAATTAAGGTCAAATGGGGTCATGAGAGTGACTCCTGAGCCATTAGGATTGGTGGCCTTATAAGAAGAGGAAGACAGATCTCTCTCCACATAAATGCACCAAAGAAAACTATTTGAGTGAGCATGGAGGAGAGGTGGCCATCTGCAAGCCAGGAAAAGAGCTCTCTCACCAAAAACAGAACCTGTTAGTACCTTGATCTGGGATTTCCAGTCCACAAATTGCGAGATAATTAATTTCTGTTGTTTAAGCCAGTCATTCTATTGTATTTCATTATCGCAGCCCAAGCAGAATAAAATGATCAGTAATCCAGTAAAAATTCTGATGCTTTTCATTAGTTTCATGACAGTGAAGAAGACAAGAGAAAAGTGACTTTTTTTAAGTTATTATAATGATCATCCAAGAATCAGTTTTAGCACAGCATTTGACATGTATGAATTTGAATGACCCAGAAGCTTGAGAATAGTATGTAACTAAGTAGGGAAAAGGGGGGGAAGAAAAATATGAGTTGTAAATTATTTTTAACACAAGAAGATTTCACTCTTGCAGAAAAGTTTCAGCTTGCATCTTGTTTGAGGGAGGATTCTGATTAAATTTGATTAACTTTAATAAAGCTTGAAAATCATTTCAACCTATTATAAGTGTCCCATTCTCTTTTTAGATTTGATCAAAGATTTTTTAACAGATTGCAAAAGTGTTACTTTTAGACTACAGTCCCCAGACATTTTCTAAATTGGAGAAAGGAAACCCTTCAAGTGTTTCCTGGGAAGCATAGGATCCCACAGGTTAAAAAAAAAGAAAAGTCATTTGTTTCTCATATTTTTCTTATAGCATATTTTTATACAAAGTTGGTCATCAGAAATTCAAAAACCAAAGTTAACAAGATAAAAGTTTGCAACTTCACCCTCACTACAGATTCCTCCAATGGAAGTAGCCTTTATGGAGTAAATGAATTACCTGGAAAGAGGATACATGCTTTATTCATTTATAATACCCAAAATGAACATACTAGTCCAGATTTAGAAATCCAGAACTAAAATGCTTTCTCACTTTTACCAACTTTTAAAGCAGTAAATAGGATGGTCTAAACCAATTAGCACACGGACATTTAACATTTTCATAACAATGAAAGGAACTTACGAAAGACAGTGGTTTGGTTATTCTGAAGGTAGCATCTTTTTCTTTTCATTTTTTTTCCTTCAACATTTGCATTTACCTCATTTGGCTGATGATCTGAAAATAGCACTAATTTCTAGGACATTCTCACATATATGTAGTCATCACTCCACCAACTTTAAGAATTGTCACAGTGAACTTTTGAAAACTAAAATTCAAAAGTGTATTCTCTTAAATTGTCTATGTTTTATTATTGATAATTATGAGTCTCATAAATTTAATTTGTTAATTTTTCTTGCAGCAAAAACTTTGAAAGCAAAATTCTGATTTTTATTCTTTATTATGTCATCTTGCTCTAAAATATATGTTCAAATATTTGCCATACTTTGTAGTATTACAACATGCAGAGAGCTTTAATAACTAGGTCAACATACACTGTTTCTAAGCATCATGAAGGAGATAACTTTGTTATACTCATATTAGAATATCACCAGAGTAACAGAACTAAAATGACTCACGGGGTCCTTGGTTGGAGTGTTTGGCACTGCAAGTGGTGCTAAATTGAGGGCTCAGAAGACTGATGCAGTTGTGAAAGTCACTCTGAGAGGTCATCAGTGACTGTCTTCCAAAACACAAGCATCAAGTAGGAGAGTGCGTGGGGTTGAGAAAGAAAATCCGGAAAGCCTAGGAGACAGACCCGAGGCCCCTCCTCTCTGAGAATGCACACGCAGGTTTACCATCAAATGAGTCTCAGAGGATGCAAAGGAAGCTGGCCCACATGACAACACCTTGTCCAGCATGACCTAGAGGGGTAAAAGAACAATCAACTGCTGTCCTACAGGGCTAGAGCCACCATGTGAAAATGAGAGACCATGTGAAGGCACACCTGGATCTGACAAGGAAGAATCCACACATCTTTAGTCATTATGCCTGAGAAAAAGAATTTGCAAAAAGAACACTTGAAACTTACATTATATACCAATTCTATCTCAATATTTTTAAAAAGATCAGTAATTTGGTGAAATGGAAAAGAACTCTCTGCTTCATATATAAGCTATTGATACAGGATCCAATGTTGTTCTATTCATTCAGTCAGTACTCATGGCCTCCTGTGAATAGATAATGGAGAAGGATGGATGCAAAAAGAGAAAACACATGTGATTCCTGTCCTCATGCAACTTACAGTCTAATGAGAAGATAGATTCCACACTCACCAGGCCTTTTCTCTTTGTCTGCCTCCTTTGCTCATTCTTTCTTACCTCCTGACCTCTAGACTCTGGAGTGCTCCAGAACTCAGTTCCTGAGCTGCGGCTCTCTGTCTACATGATGCTTCTAGCTGATCTCAGCCATTCTATGGCTGTAAATACTATCCACACAATAATGACTCCTAAATTTAAATCTCCAATCAGTTCCTCTCCTTTGACTCCCAGATGCCTGCCCAATAACTCCACTTGGAAGCCACCTCAAACAAGAGGACTAAAACTGGACTCCTGCTCACCAACTATCTGCTCCTTTCCCCTCAACTCCAGACCTGCCCCTCTCCAGTTCTCCCCATCAAACACAACAACAACTCTGTCCTCTCAGTTATCACCACAAAACAGGCATCAACCTGATGTCTTTCCTTCTCTTACACTCTACTCTGCTGTCAGCATTTTCCATTTACCCTATCTCAGACCAGATCCAAAATTTGGTTATTTATCACACATCATCCCAGCCCAAATTATAATTATTTTTGCCTGTATTATTGCAATTACATCTTAACTGACCTCCCTCTTTTATGTTTGTCCAGCTTAGCATATTCTCCAAAGTGCAGAAATAGAGATTCTAATAAAACATAATCTCATTCCTTTATTTACAACCATTCAATGGCTTCCCAGCTCACTTGTAATAAAAGATGAAAGTCCTTACTGTGATCTGGTTTCCTGTTACTTGTCTGACCACATCTCCTCCTACTTCCCCCTTTTTCATTTCACCTAAACTAAATGGGCCTCATCCTTGTTCTTTAATACAACAGAGAAGCTTCTTGCCTAGGGCTTTACACTGTGTTCTCTCTGCCTGAAATGGTCTTTCCCCTAATAATCCAAAGGACCTCAGAGAGAAGTGGAGTACACACTTAAAAGTTTAAAATTTACAATTCATTTAGAATTCAGACTAGTCATTAATTTGTACTGACCTCATGCACAATTTGGTTATATTAGCAAGATTCTCTATATACAAATACTTTACAGATGCTTTAAGTCTTGCTTTCAGCTTGTTTTTTTACTTGCTGACTTCTAATTCTAACCATCAACACCACATACTTGACATTTATTTTTATCAGACCCCAATTTTAGCAAAATCATAGTTAATAAGTGGCATCAATTATTCCACAAATGCCAAAGTTGAACTTAAAGAGTTTTCTTGTCTTTAAAATTCCATCAAGATGGCAGACTTTGCACAAATATATACCTCACAAAACCCTGCTGATTAAAAAAGTTTTAAAAAAAAGAATAAAGTCATTACAGAGAAGATAATGTAGATGGGAAATGGTTGAGGTGGGGCAGCATGAAAGATGTCCTTTTATGAACAAACAAGAAATATCAACACACAAGAAATAAAACTGCGTTGATGACTAAAACAAGTCAGGAAAGTCTCTAATAAACTTCTCAGTATCTGCAAAGTTCAAAGCCAATTCATATGGATAGGACATTTTCTAGCGTGGCTTTCCTAGAACAGTCTTTAACCCTGAAAAAAATTTTGCTAAGTGAAAGAAGCTACCACCTATCATGTGACTCCATTCATATGAAATACCCAGAATAGTTAAAACATATACACAGAAAATAGATCAGTGTTTGTCAGAGGTTGGGAAAAGGAGGAAATGGGGAGTGACTACTAAAGATACGGGTTTCTTTAGGATGATGAGAATGTGCTGGAATTGGATAGTGGTAATGGTTGCACAATTCTGTGACTACACTAAAATCAATAAATTGTGTACTTACAAGGATGAATCTTGTGGGACATGAATTATATCTCAATAAATCTTTATTTAAAGAAATGTAAAGATTAGGAAGTTTTAAAAGATATTTATATAAACAACTATTAAAAGGCAAGAAATGGTAAGGGAGATACCAAAAAATCTTTAACAGGATTCAAAAACAAGGTCTTCACTTTCAACTGAGATTATTATAGCATTCTATGAAAGATATGGGAATAAAGCTGAACCCTGAGAGATGGATGCCATTAGGATTTTTTTTTTTAATGAGAGGACAAGGTATGAAAAGATAATACCAGTAAGGGGAAGAAATGTAAGCAGAGACCTAGAGGTGGAAATGGAGATGAACAATTATAAAAAATCCCATGGGTTTGTAAATGTGCAGATGGGGATGAGGATGCCAAATTAATTAATTAATTAGATTATTCTTTAGACCATCAATTCCTATCAACATTTTGGGCCAGAAAACTCTTTGCTGCAAGGAGCTGTCCTCTGCCATACAGAATGTTGGACAGCATTCCAGGCACCCACTGGCCTAGGTATGACAATCAAATACATCTGAAGATAGTGACAAATATTTCCAAGGAAGCAAAGTCACACCTAGTTGAGAACTATTGGTGTAACAAAAGAAATTCACCAAAATTTTGAAGAAGAGTATATTATAAAAATAAAAATTAAGAAGGAAACTGGCAAGACTTCCCAGGCTGTGTGGAATAGGTGGGGGAGAAAAGTTAACATACTTTTATAATATTTCTAGTCCAAGAATAGGGTTCTGAAATATAAAAGAGGTCATGGAGTTGGAAATGAGAGAGTATATGGGTATAGAACCAAACAGACTTATTGACATTTGCTATTTTGATAAGGGACAAAAAAAAACAGGAATCAAAGGTGATCTTGATGTGTTGAACCTAAGTGACCAAGTAGCATTTGAAACAAAAAAGGAAAATAGTGATAGAAGCAGATTTAAAAGGGAACATGAGAAGTGTAATTCTTTGAACTCTGGAAATAGAATATCCAGATAGAAATGTCAAGCCAGAAACTGGAAAATTGAAACCGAACTTTGGGGGAGAATTCAGGAGAGCAAAGATTTAGAAGCCATTTACCTGAAAGTAGAGTTGAAGCAATGGGATTAGATTGACCAGGAGTAGAGCTCGAAATAGAGAGAAAAGGAAGCCCTGGGGGACAGATGCTCCTGGGACACCTACATCCAAATGGATATCATATACGAAGGAAGAAAAAAGAATAATTGGAGGAGCAGCATAAGAAGAAAATAAGAAAGCATGGAGACAGAAAGGAGATATTTTGGCAAAGAAAGGGTGGTTGGGTTGATTGATTAATGGGTGTCAGTTGCTACAAGAGGTTAAAGAATATGACAACTGAGAAAATGGCTAATGGATTCAGTGACTAGTAAGTTACTGGCAGCTGTGATGAATGCTGTGTAGTCATGATGAGGACAGAAAATCATTTAGAATGAATTTAAGAACACACAGGTGTGGAGGAAATGGATACTTAAGAAGTTCACTGGTAAAAGGAAAAGAGAAACAGAGCAATTGTATTTCCCAGGGAGAAGAGAAGTTTTGCGTATTTGTAAGTTATGGTGAAATTCTGAGAGTAATGGAAAAGGTAAGAAAGGCAGATAGAGGCAAAAGAAGTGATATGTAATGAGCATGGTTCCAGAGACGGAAAATTTTGGAATTAAAAAAACAACTGTCTAATTTTGCCTGAACATGGGAAAAAAGAGTAAGAGATAATGCAGTGTGATAATAAATTTCAAATTTGAGGATGATTCTCTGAGCTTTTTTCTATGTAATTTAATCTAAAAAATGTTTACCCAGAAAAGAGCTCATTTAAATGAAACTCTTGAATATGATTTTCCTATTCACTGGAACACTTGGAAAGATGGCCCCCTTTCACCATTCTCAGAGCCAGATGTTCATAGACTGAAGCCAGATTTTGATGGTGCACTTTATTATTCTTTCCAAAGTAATCCCCAGAACATCATCACATGCTCATGTAAACACAATATGAAGACTCACAAATACAGAAATGTTATTTTTGGATTATCCCTGGATTTTGGCCTACTTATGCCTCCATACTCCCCAATGATGTCAAGTAATCATGTTATTACAGTAAAATATCTTAAGTGAGCTCAATTATAATATATGTATAGGCATATAAACTTATAGACTTGGGTATATTAGATACCCAACACTTGGCATCAAGAGAAAGAAGGAAACAGCAGAATGACGTGCAGTTTGAGTTTCATTTCTTAAATTCTCTGAGAAAAGCTGACTGCTTCTCCCATGCGCTTTCATTCAACTTTCCCTGACATATCAACACAAGAATGAAGAGACTCCTATGCTGTAAGACAATTCATACAAAATGTCAATATCATGATAGCAACTATGTAAATGGAGCAAAATTCAATAACCCAAATGTTACTTTCCTCCCATTCAAATGAGAGGAAAGCACTAGAATTCTTTTTGCTTTGTTATATTGTTATCCTTTTGTTCTTTAATTTCTATTGTATGAAACTATTACAGTTCCAAATAAAATGTGAAGCTTAGTCCTCACAGAGATATTTTCTCTCATCAAAAGATAGATCTAAACAAAAAAGCAGAACACATAAATGTATCAAGACTGGCAAAATATTGACAATAGTTGAAGTTGCATGATGGGTAGATGGACTTCTTTGTACTGTTCACTCTACTTTTGAGTATATTTGAATATATTCATTTATAAATAAATGACATGAGATGTAAATTATTCTTATTATAGATGTTTTAAACACTTTCTCTCAGTTCCAAAATACACACATCCCATATTTCTAGATTAGAGGAATTGAGGAATATGATAGGTAAACCAAACAGTGGAGGCCTTGTATGTGTGGCAGGCAGGACTCTCCAAAGACAACCACACCCTAACCCCTAGAACATATATATATATATATATATATTACTTTACGTGGTTAATTTTATGTGTCACATAGACTGGCCATGGGTGTCCAGGTTAAACATTATCAGGTATATCCAGGACAGTATTTCTGGATGAGATCAACATTTGAATGGATGGATTCGGTAAAGTAGATTATCCTTCCCAATGTGGGTGGGCATCATCTAATCCATTGAAGACCTAAATAGAAAAAAAGGGAGAAGAAGGAGGAATTTGCTTCTTTTTCCTGCCTCATTGATCAAGCCTGAGCATCTCATCTTCTCCATCTATAGGACTGGGATTTGTACCATCAGCTCCCCTGGTTCTAAGGTGTTTGGGCTTCGACTGGAATTAAACCACCACTTTTCTGGGTCTCCAGTTTACAAATGACAAATTATGAGACTTCTCAGTCTCTATAATTGTATAATTATGTGAGCCAATTCCTCATTATAAACATATGTGGGGGAGAGGGGGTGTATAAAATGTTTTAAAAAATTCAGACCCAAAATGGAGTCACTTTTGGTAAGCCCCACCGAGACTTAGTAGCTAACCTAATTGCAGTTTCATCTTCTCAGGAGTGGAATTTAAAAGAATCCTCTAGAATTTCCTGATTAGCACTAGTGAAGTTAACCGCATAATAGGACTCCCCTTAAACAACCTTTTATTTTCTTTTGCTAATACCTTCATTGTCCTGTCCTGCTTCTGCCTATACAAGCCTTCTGTTTTGTACAGCTCCTCACAACTCCTTTCTGCATGCTGGACGGGATGCTGCATACATCATGAATCTTTGAATAAAGCCAGTTAGATCTTTAAATTCACTCAGTTGCATTTGTTGCATTTTGTTTTTTGACATATATATGTAATATATTATAAATAAATAAATAATTTATATATTTATTCATTTATTTATGTGTATATATATGTGTTTATATATATTATATATATTATATATTATATATAATGTATATTATATATGTGTATATATATATTTATTTATAAATGTTATATATATATAACATTTGGAGAATCCTGGCTAATACACCTTACCTGGCAAAAGGGACTTAACAGACGTAATTCAGTTTACAGACATGAAACATGTAGATTAGTTTGGAGTATCCTGTCTAGGTGGGCCCCTATCTAATCTCATGAACCTTTAAAGCAGAGAATTTCTCTAACTGGAGGCAGAAGAGATGTGGCAGAAGAAGTCAGAGACCCAAAGCACGAGGAGGACTCAACGGGAAGTTGCTGGTTTGAAGAGGGAGGGATTCAGGCGGCCTTACAGAGCTGAGAGAGGCTCCTGGCTGACAGCCAGCAAGGAAACCGGGACCTCAGCCTGCAGCTCAAATAACTGAATTCTGTCAACAGCCTGAAAGAGCTGGGAAACAGATTCTCTCTCAGAGCCTCTAGATAAGAGTCCAGCTTGCCAACAACTAGATCTGAGCCTGTGAAACCCGGGCCAGGGGAACCTGCTGAGCTCACCAGACTCCTGACCTACAGAACTGTGAGATAATAAATTTGTGTTGCTTTGAGTGGCTAAATTTGTGATGATTTTAAGGTAGCAGTAGGTAACAAATACATAATACTTAACACAAAAAAGATCCAATAGCTGCACAACATTTTAAAAGTCTTAGTCCTAACAAAAGGTAAGGCACTGAGAAATAAATATAATTTAATGTTTACTTGTTACACTAGAAAAAAATTTTTGAAAGAAACTGTGGTACAAAAATGCATTACATGGTGTGTGATGAGGACTTGATGGGCATATGTGAAGAAAGTGAAGGTGCCTGTGGCCAGAATTCTCAGCTGACCCTGGTTAGCCAGCTCACTACACATGTGTGGGCAATACATTATTGGCTCTATATAAAGAGCTCCAACCAGTGCTCTGGGCTACACAGTGACACGGCTGCTGCAGGGCTGCAGAGGCTGGAGTGGTGGCAGTGCCAAGGACAGAGACTGAGTCGTCTGTGAGGGCAGAGAGGCCCAGAGGCAGAGACCAGTTTGTTGCGTGCAGACTTGCTCTGTGTGGATGGGATTCTAGTGACTGACCTGCCACCATAGGAATAAAGCTGGGTATAACCCTTTTACCCAAGAACATTCCACTGTTATTTTTTCAGTCTCACTGAACCCATAGTGAACTTATCTGGGGCTTTAAACCATTGGCAAGATGGCATATAAATCGGTCCAAAATTTGGGAGAGCAATTAGTGATATGCATAAAAAGTCAGGATAACATGTTTGACCTTTGAACTAGAATTCCATATCTATTTTCTTAAGAAATAATTCTAGTGGTATTTGTTACCTTTGACCCAGTAATTCTATCTATACACTAAGAAAATAATTTTAGATATATTTTTATTTAAAAAATATTAAAATGTGAAGAGAAATTAACCTATAAAGATGGTGTCTTGCCTGGTTTCAGCCCCAGGCAAGCTCACTCTTGATTCAGTGAGATCAGAATGACAATGGAATGTTCTTGGGGTAAAAGAGTTTATACCTGGCTTTATTCTTCCAGGGGATAGGTTGAGCACTAGAATCATGTTGGCATCCAGCAGTCTGCAGGTCCATACTCCTCTGTCTCCACCAAGAGCACTGGGAAGAGCTCTTTATATAGTGACTCAGTCAATAGCTTATTTCCTAAGGGTGTGGAAGCAGTAGCCTAGCAGTAGACCAATCACATCAGCATGTAGTTTAGGTTCAGGTGAGGATCCTGACTATAGGAACTACTATTTTCCCCACAGATAGTGATCATACCACAGCATAGAATAGCAAAATTGGTAACAATGCAAACATCCAGAAAAATGAGTTGATTAAATTAGGGTATGCCCACATAATGAAATGTTGTAAAGCCAGTTAAAATCATGTGGTAGATATATATTTGTAGGGAAAATGGAAGGTCCCATAGCCAGGATCCTCACCTGACCCTAATTTACTTGATGATGTAATTGGTTTATTGCTATGATAGTGCTTCCACACCCATTGGCGATAAGCCAATATTGCCTGTGTTGCTATATAAAGAGCTCTTCCCAGTGCCTGTGACAGAGCAGAGGCTGGAGGTAAGGGCAGAGCCTGCAGCAGAGGGAGAGCTGGGAGCAGAGAGCGAGCTGGGAGCAGAGAGGCCTAGAACCAGAGATGGGCTTGCTACATGCAGACTTGCCATGAGGCAGATGGGATTCTAGTGCTTGACCTGCACCACAAAAATAAAACCAGCTATAAACCCTTTTATCCCAAGAATGTCCCCTTGTGTTGTCATTTTTCGGTCTCACTGAATCCATAGTGAACTTGCCTAGGCTGACACCCTCAGGTGAGACAGTATTTATTGACATGTAAAAAAGTATTTTAAGGGAAAAAAAATCAGGTAAAAAAAATATCATTACAGTAAAATATCTGAATGTATATGTATCAAAGGGTTGCCAATTTTAGGCACTTTCTGCTCATCTGCATTTTTTATTTTTCTTTTATTCTGGTAGGTTTAGTAATAAACTAAAAAAGGAAATTTATTTTTAATATGGTTTACATTTCTGTGCTTTTATATTGTGGATAAAATGAAAGTTCCTGTGGCCCAGGATTCTCACCTGGCCTCAGCTAGCTCACTACACACATATGGGCAGTATGTTACTATTGACTCTATATAAAGAGCTCTGCCCAGTGCTCTGGGCAACATGGTGGCATGGCTGCAAGGCTGCAGGAGAGCAGAGCAGAGGCTGGAGTGGTGGCAGCACCGAAGACAGGCCCAGAGGATGGTTGTGCAGGCAGAGAGGCCCAGAGGCAGAGA
Organism: Manis javanica; assembly: GCF_040802235.1. NCBI lineage: Eukaryota > Metazoa > Chordata > Mammalia > Pholidota > Manidae > Manis > Manis javanica. The sequence continues at coordinate 108,707,652 of NC_133158.1, forward strand.
CCATCTTGCTGCATGCAAACTTGCTCTGAGTGGATGAGATTTTAGTGACTGACTTGCCACCATGGAAATATAGTTGGGTATAACCCTCTCACCCCAAGACCGTTCTACTGTCATTTCTTTGGTCACACTGAATCCATAGCGAACTTGCCCAGGGCTGAAACCCATCGGCAAGACATATATAAACTTCCAGAAAATTATTTACTCAATTTGACAAAAATGACTGTATATGTTTTAGGACAAATTACAAACTATTCTCTACTTGGACCAAAAAATTAAGAGTAAGAATGTCATCCTACTCCTCTGATATTTGCTGCTATTATACATGAATCTTTATCACTAGTTTTATTACCAAAAATAAACCTACCACCCTTTTACCATCATTACATCTTTCATTCTGTTTAAATTATGTGCCAAATTTCATTGGACAGACTCATTTCTCCAAATTTAAATATTATAAAATTTAAGAGCTTTCACTGAACTTAAACTAAGAAAAAGTCTCCTGTACTCAATCCCTATCTCTTCCTACACTACCACAAAAAATGTATCTGAAAGTTTTGGGTCCACACATTGGCTGAAGAACAAAACAAGATTCTATTGATTCTGAACATATCAAAGATTGTGGTAAAGTTGGCTTCAAGGGAGAAAGAAAGTGAAAAATCTGTTTTTGTATATAAGTATCTATCTGAGATAAATCTGAAATACTCATTTAAGGAGATTTTTCTCAATTTCAACCTTCAGTTCTTGTATTGACTGGCATGGGATGACATTTTAACCAAAATCAAAACATTATATTTGAAATATGTTGCTAAGTCCCTAATTGCTATTAAAACATAAGAAGCAAAACTTGGGGTTAATTCTTAAAAAATAAAAGTCCATTTCTGTTTAACCCAATAGTATGCTAGAGAGTTAATCATGTACATTTTCAGGTTGATGGCTTGAAATCAGGAAATGCAACAAATCAGGGCTTTTGTTCCTTTTTTCTGGGAGATCTGGTTAAGGCACAGTATTGATTCAACCCCCCTCCCACCCCACACCAAACCATTATTTAGGAAGACTTGAAGTAGCTGGGCAAGCTGCACATCACAGCTGATGCACTCACTCAGCCAGTTGGCTTTTTATCTCCACAGTAACCTTGGTCAGCCAAAAATCCTGGAGGTCAGCAACATCCATTGCATCCCACCGAATCTGTAGTGCCAAGGAGGATGCAAAGCTAAGTACTCCTTGGCTAGTACTTCTTTTACATAGGCCGTGCTTAAGATGCAATGATATATCAGGTAGATGGAACCACAGAAACCAGTGGTGTGGAATGTATATGCAGAAGAATACTTTAGTGCTAGTACAAGCAGACAAAATGACCTTTGGACACAGCAAGGTCCATTTTTATTGCTAATAAGATATATTAAGAAGTTGGTCTCAGTACATAAAACAGGAAGCAGTGTATGGATGTACTGCAAAAGAGGCATGTAAAAAGGCATAGCACTAGTCAGAGATGTCTTTATTTAGTTGAGCCTAAGTCAATTCAGCATGTGGCCAGAGTTCAGTTATTTCAAACTAATTATACATTTCTTAGATTTCCCAGTTTGCATCTTTATTACTCCTATTCCCTAATGTTTGTGCATTTTAAACTGTTAAGTGTTATCCTTCAATTTAACATCATATTTAGGAATTACCTATGGATTTCATTATAAAAGGGATGCTCCTCTTATTGGGAGCTAGCAATGGTTCAAAATAAATAACATATCAGAGTAAAAAGGGAGAAAAAGCATTTGCTTTTTTATAACCACAAAGTATTCTGGTGCAGAATCTCAAGCATAAGGAACCATGTAAGTTATGCAAATAGAAACCCATTTACTACTCCAACAAATGTTTGTTGAACAAATATTATACACGAGACACTTCCTGTTGCTGTGCTGAATCAAAATGTTGGAAATTAGTCCCAGCCTTTAGTTAGAAGGAGATGAATTGATGATACTTTACATTAACTATATGAGTGATACAAAATGAAATGGTAGTGATTAAGGCAAAAGGCAAAAGGCAAAAAAAAAAAAAAAAACAGTATTGAGCAGGTGGCATTTGAACTGGACCTTGGAAAAATGGGAGGATTTTTCCATACAGCAATTTTGAGCCACAGGTGCCTGACTGTCCTACCATTATAATACAGCTGAGGAACATTGTTCACATAAACATATATCCAATAGTGACATGGAAGCAACCTACTCCACTAATAAGTATATATTACCTATAATTTCCTTTCTCACACTTATTAAGAGTAATGATTTTCTACTTGAGCATACATCAGAATCTCCTGGAAAGCTTGTTGGGACACAAATTGCAAGGCTCTACCCACTGCTTCTGATTTAGTAGGCCTGGGGTGGGACTCATTTCAGTTCCCAGGTGATACTGACATTGCTGGGCCTTCCAACACAATTTTAAAGCCACTGATTTAAAGCACCTGTTCTCATGTTTTACAGCACCTGGGATAGAACCCTGGCTTCATGATAGATGATCTTCAGAAAGTTCCCCACTTCCCAAAACTTGGGTTTACCATTTTTAAATACCTGTTTTGTAAGCCCACTTTGAGAATTAAATTGAGTAATGCATTGTGGGGAAATAGAAGTTCCTATAGAAGCCAGGATCCAGACCTGAACCTAAACTACTTGATAATGTAATTGGCCTACTGCTAGGCTACTGCTTCTCCACCCCTAGGCAATAAGCTATTACTGGCTGAGTCACTACATAAAGAGCTCTGCCCAGTGCTCTGGGTGGAGGCAGAGATGGAGCAGAATTACAGATCTGCAGACTGCTGGATGCCAACATGATTCTAATGCTCGACCTAGACCTATGCCTGGAAGAATAAAGCGGGGTACAAATGCTTTAACCCCAAGAACATTCCATTGTCATTCTGATCTCACTGAATCAAGAGTGAACTTGCCCAGGGCTGAAACCCTTAGGCAAGACATGCATATAATCCAGAGCCTGATACAATCAATGCCCTGCACTGGGTAGCAACCATTATTACTAGGGGAAGCTAGTGGGTGAGGGTATGCCAAGTGTTACGGACTGAGTGTTTGTGTCCTCCAAAATTACACATTAAGGCCTTAAAACCCAAAGTGGTTGTATTTGGAGGTGGAGCCCTTCATAAGGTAATTAGTTTTAGATGAGATCATGAGCATGTTGTCCTCATGATGGGATTAATGTCGTTACAATAAGAAGAGACACCAGAGCTCTCTCACCCCTCCCTGTCCTTCCCCTTTTCCACCTCCCCTCTCTCCCCACTATCAGGAACCAAGGAAAGTCTATGTCAGTACACAGATGTCTTGCCAGTGGGTTTCAGCCCCGGGGCAAGTTCACTATGGATTCAGTGAGACCCAGGAATGACAATGGAATGTTCTTGGGGTAAAGGTTTATTGCCTGGCTTTATTCTCCCTGCAATAGGTCAAGCACTAGAATCACGTTTCCATCCAACAGTCTGCAGGTCTGTAATCCTCCTTTGTCTCTGCCTCTGCCCAGAGCACTGGGCAGAGCTCTTTATATAGTGACTCAGTCAATAAAAGCTTATCGCCTAGAGGTGTGGAAGCAGTAGCCTAGCAGTAGGGCATTTACATCAAGTAGTTTAGGTTCAGCAAGGATTCTGGCCATAGGAACTTCAATTTTCCCAACAGCTGGAAGGCAGCTGCCTACAAGCAAGGAAGCAGGTCCCTACCAGACACCGAATCTGCTGGCACCTTGATCTTGGACACCCCAGCCTCCAGAACTGTGAGAAATAAATTTCTGTCATTTAAGTGATCCCCCACCCGCAACAAACCATCCATGGTATTTTGCTGTATCAGCCTGAGTAGACTAAGACACCAGGTAAACAGAGATATGGTACAGATGTGGGAATAGATCATTTGTGCTCAGAAAATGGCAAGCAGTTAAGACAAACTAGGATGTAACATTCACACTGGAGAGAGGAGGGAAGAATCATAAGACCTGAGTGAGAATCTGGGGAGAACCCTGGAATTTCCTGGGCACCTCTTCCTTCATAATTGTCTAGTGGCAGTTACTGGCCTCTACTTTCCCTCAAAGTGCCCGCTATTTATAGAAAAGCAACAGGAGTACCAAATAACTAACCAACAATCATAAAAGTGGAAATGACTTTAGGCGCTCATTCCAAGCATGTCTAAATACACTTGACTAAAGAAGAGCTCTATATTCTCAAGGCAGAAAAGCAGTGAAACTCTACATCCAAGAACTCTATTAATGTCCCAAAAGGACCCTCACAGTGAGGCTATACAGAGAATTACATTACAAGGATGCACTCATGCATCCTTTTCATTAACCTCAGACCACAAGCTCCTTATCCTTTTTGCTTTAAAATGGACCCCTTTTTGCTTTAAAATGATTTATGGTTGGTTTTGGAAATGCACTTATTTTAATAGATAAACCTACTCTTCCAGCTCTTTTTGCTTTGTGATGTTACGATTAAACATATTAGAACAATGCAGTAAACAGAGTGGGTATTGTCACTAAGTCTCAAGTAGCTGAGATATAAGAAATCAGTGTAAATTCATAATTAGGACACCAATACCCTTGCCAGTACAGTTGATACGGTAATGGTGTTCCAGATCCTTGTTACTCCAAGTGGGTTCACAAACCAGTGGCAGCAATAGCTTCATGTGAAAATTATTAGAAATGCAGAATCTCAGTTGCCACCACCCATCAACTGAATAATGAGTCATATGCACATTGATATTTAATAAGTACTATCCACTATCCTAGGCACTCCCACAGTTTTATTATTGCTCTAAAAAAGCCTTCCCAGCACCTCTCCACCCATCAACATGCTCATCAGGTAGCAACTGCATTCAGCTGCTAGTAACAATCCCAAAAGACAGTGACTCAAACAAATCAGAGGTTTTATTTTTTGGAAACATCAGTACTGAGAAACCAGTAGTATAGAGAAAATTAAAGTTCCTATGATCTGAACATGATTGGCTTGCCCACTGCACACATGTGGGCAATATGCTATACTGACTCTATGTAAAGAGCTCCACTCAGTGCTCGCACAGCTGCAGGAGAGCAGAGGCTGGAGTGGTGGCAGCACTGAGGACAGAGACCAAGATGGCTGTGGTGGGGGCAGAAAGGCCCAGAGGCAGAGACCGGCTTACTGCACACAGACTTGCTCTGAAGTAGATGGGAATCTAGCCCTTGACCTGCCATCACTGGGAAAATAAAGTTGTATATAAACCCTTTCACCCCAAGAACATTCTATTGTCATTTTACGGTCTCACCAAATCAAGTGTGAACTCGCCCAGGGCTGAAACCCATCAGCAAGACAGTAGAGAAGCCCCATGATAACATCAGAAACTCAAGTTCACTCCATCTTTGTGCTTAGCAGTCCTTAGTATGAATATGTCTCCTTGTGGTCACAAGAAGAAAGCACCCCTCTGTGTCTGGGTTCCAGGTGAAAGAAAAGAAGTGGGAGACCAAAGAGCCTGAAAACCTGCCTTTCCTCTCCAGGAAACCCTACCCGGCCGGGGACTTTGGCTTTCATCTCACTGGTCCACAACCAGACCTCAGAGGTTCAATGCCACCCCAAATAAATTTGTGTTGGTAATAAAGAATAAGGCAGTGGACAGTGAACAGTACCTGTGAACCCTGGACCCTCTTCCCAAGCTTAGGCTTTTGACAAATCTAACACAATTATTGACCCCACAATGTATTTCCTGTTGCTTTGTATAGGACTTTAAAAATTGGGATGAGATTCTGGGATAATCATGGCATTCACTGAATACTTGCTATATATCAAGTCCCAAACTAAGTATTTTATAAATGCTATCTTGTACAGCAACCATTATATAAGGTTTTGTATATTTTATGTTTTATGCCATATGTCTTATTATATCCTATATTTAACAGTTACATGTAATGCTTCTTCTATGCTCCAGCCTTATTAGGGTAAGAACTACATTTCCCAAGATCATCCTTCTTATCTTGTTCCAGGTTAGAACTGGCCGAAAGAAGAACTTGTGAGAGATTTGGGAACAGAAGAAAGCATAGTAAACCTGTTCTTTGGAGGTCCTTTGGGGTTAAAGGCAAGACTGCCAAGCAGATTTGACCTTACTGTTCTCTGCTCCACGCTGTATCTTTTTTCCAGTTGCTGGCCCTGCAGGCCAGTAGCAGCCCCAGGGCCACCACTAGTGTTGGGCCAAAATGCACAGGTGGTAGCTACACAGAAGAAAGATCTTCGATGGATTCTCCTCAGCTTCTCCTTAAAGGTCCCATGGTGGCTGGACATGCTTGGGACTTTTTAGTTCCTCCCTGCAAATTCTGACTAGTCCAGGGGCACCCGAATTTCAGGCAGGCAAGTTGATGACTGCAACTGTCTTCCTCCAACTCTTCCTCCAACTCTTCCAGCTTCTCCCACAATTGGTGAGATCTAGTTCCTTTAATGGATCCCTTCTCTCACAGTGCTCATCAGGGCACACCTCCCTGACTGAGTGACAACTAATACATTCCCAACAGTGAGGTCTTTTAAGCCCATAAGAAAAATGAATCAACTGTGGAAAGGTTAATAAAGAAAAAAAATGTTTGTATATTCAACTGTAAAAAGAACCTGAGCACTAAATTTTTAGTTCTCATAACTTTAGTGAAACTACTCATTGACATCTGCATAATTTTCATTGTATTTAGTTGTATACCATCTGTTTTTATCTTCCTCCAGCCTCCTCTACACAAATACATCCTCCACCCCACTGCCAGAATAACTTTTATAAAACACAGATCTAATTAGGTCAGTCCATTGCTTAAAATCCTTTGGTGGCTGTAGACTGTCTAATGGATAAAATTTATGTTATTATATGGCAAAGAATAGTCCTTCCAAAAGGTTCTGATACTTTTTAGGGCAACAACTCTCACCTCTGCCCCCAGACCTCTATTTCCCTCTGACACTGAGTCAATTCCTCTTTCTTACATGTCCTACATTTTGCTACTGCTATGCCCAGTCCTTTGTCTCTTCTCCGGCTGGGAAAGTCCTACTCATTCTTCAGTGCCCAGCTCAAATAATCACAAGCCCCTGTGCAGCCCTGCTGAGTTAGCAGCTACCTTGTTTGCGTGCCTGTGTATGACACTGTCCTATAACTTATTTGCTTAAGTATCCATAGGTTTCACTCTAATTTGAGCAGCTCATAGTACCTCTGGTTAGCATGTAGTACCTGACACGCAGTAGGCATACAATAAGTATTGGTTTAGTTAACCTACTCAGACATTCTGAGAAAACAACTTTTTCTCAGCAGTGTTACTCTGGCTCTTGGCAGGCCACTCAGATACATGGTAGAAGTTGGTTCAAATATAAATGTGAGGTTTTGAATATGTAAAGCTGTATTAAGAAGCTTAAAGAAATGGTGTGAAAATGCTAATACATGCTATGTGACCATAAAGGAGAGATTTTTTAAAAAATTATATTGAGCTTGATTAGGCCTAATCTATTATTTAAAACCTTCCCACAAAGAAAATCACAAGCCTCAAAATAATGCTTACTAACATTTAAGGAAGAAATAATGTCAAACTTACACAAACTCTTTCAAAGATTAAGGAAAGAAGGAACATTCCCAACTCATTTTAAGAAGTTGGTGTGTAATAATGATACATTAGAAAAAAAAAGTATAGGTCAGTATCTCTCATGAACATTAACACAAAAGTCCTTAACAAAATATTAGCAAATAGAGACAAATAATATATAAAAAGGGTAAGACAACAAGTGGAAGTAGGGCTTATCCCAGGGAAACGAGGTTATTTTAACATTTGAGCACCAATCAATATCATTTAACCCATGGACAGAATAAAGAGAAAAAAATGATTATACCAAAGGCTGCAGAAAGGGACCCCATTTGAAAAAACGAAACAAAACAAAATACTTGGTCATGATAAAAACTAACAACAAAGTAGTAGAAGGGAAATTCCTTCATCAGTATAAGGTAAATAAAGTCCCTTAATCTGATACTCTGACAAACTGCACCTACAAATTACCCAGAGCTACCATTATTAGTTCCATTCAACATTGTACAGATATTCTAGTAAGTGAAATAAAGCAAGGGGGTAGAAGGATGAGTATAAAGATTAAAATGAAAGAAGTAAAACTGCCCTTTTTTGCAGATGACATGGTAGTTAGTATATTTAGAAAATTCAAAAGAATCTAAATTGCAATTAGAATTGTTGAGTGAAATTAGCAAAACCTCTGGATAAAAGAATAATATACAAAAATCTATTATCTTTCTATACGCTAGCAACAATTAGAAAATACAATTCTAAAAAATTTGTAATAGCATCAGAAATAAAGTAACAGGAGAAAAAATCTAACAAAAGTTGAACAAGACCTCTAAAATGAAAACCATAAAACATTGCTGAGATTTTTTTTAAAGACCTGAAGAAATGGACAGATACCCCGTAAATATGGATTAGAAGACTCAATATTATTAAATGATAATTAACCACATATTGACTTATAGATTCAATATGATTCCAATCAAAATCCCAGTAGACTTTATTGTGCAGACAGGTGATTCTAAGATTCATGTAGATAAAGGACTTAGCATAGCCAAGACAATGAAAAAGAATTAAATTGAAAAATCTGTATAATCCAATTTCATAGTAAATAAAGTTTACTATAAAGTTACAGTAATTGACAAACAGTATTGGGTATTAGTATGAGAACAGATAAATAGACCAATGAAATAGCCCGCCAATGGGTTGAGCTCCAAAAATGTATGACCATGCTGTAATCTCCAGAACTTGTAAATATGACCTTATTTGGAAAAACAGAGGTGATTAAATCATAGGTGAAATTAAGTTCAGGTGAATGCTAGATCTAATTACAGGCATCCTTATAAGAGAAAAGCAGAGGGAGATTTGAGACACAGGCACACTGGGGAAAAGGCAGAGATTGGAGTCATGCAGCTCCAAGTCAAGAAATTTCCTCACCTCAGAACCAGTGAATATATTAGACTACATTACAAAAAAGGAATTAAGGTTGAGTTCGAATTAAGGTTGCTGGCTTTGAAGATGGAGGAAGGGAACACAAGCCACGGAATGCAGAAGCTGCCTTTCCAGAAGCTGGGAAAAGCAAGGAAATTCTCTCCTAGAATCCCTAAAGAGGAACATTGCCCTGCCAACACCTTGATTTTAGCCCAGTGAGACCTGTGTCAGACTTCTGATGTACAGAACTGTATGATAAGAACTGTGTTGTATTAAGTGACTAAGTATATAGTAATCCATTACAGCAAGCCATGGGAAATGAATGCACATGACATCATTAAAGTTAATAACATGTTCATGGGAAGACAATTAGAGATTGAAAAGGCATGACACAAACTGAGAGAAGGTATTTAGTATATATATATACATATATACATATATATATATAACCCATAATAGATTTGTATATAGAATATAAAGATAATTCCCACAAATATATAATAAAATTATGGAGAACCCAATTTTTAAAGTGGGCAAAAGCCTTTAAAAGATACTTGACAAAGAAGGATTCAAAATGGACAGCAAAAAATTGAAAATATGTTCAGTATCATTACACACCAGGGGATGACAAATTGAAGCCAAATGAAACAACTTTACATACCCACAGACTAAAATTAAAAAGACTAGAGTGCAAAGTGTTAGCAAGAATATGAAGTAAGTGCAACTCTCAAACATTGTTGGTGGACCATATATTGGAACAACCTCTTTGGAAAACTGGTAGAATCTACTGATGTTTGACATATACCTACCTACTAATCGTACTCCCGTACCAATCATTAGAAGTATTGTTATTATATTATTAGAATATTCAAAGCAGCTTTATGAAAAATAGCTAAAAACTGGAAACACTCCAAATATCCCAAATAAAGAAAATGAATAAATAAATTTTGGTATGCTGATACAATGGAATACTACATTGGAATAAAAAGAACAAATACACAGTCAGGGTATGGATGATCTCACAGACATTATGTTGAATGAAGGAAGCCAAACACAAAAGTGTACATATGATACAGTTCCAAGTATATGAAATATTCAGAAACAGATGGAACTCCTAGTGAAAGAAGTCAAAACAGTGGATGTTTCCAAAGAAGGGATGGTTACTGTCTGAATTAAATGAAAAGAATTCATGAGATATTTGAAATACTCCATATCTTACTCTGTATAATTTAAGAATTCAGCAAGCCTTACTCTTAAGATACCATTTGATAGCAGTAGACTCATAGACACTGAGAAGTGACTGGTGCTTACCATGGGAGAAGGGTTGGTGTGGGTGGGTGGAGAGGGTGAGGGGGATAAAGGGCACAGAAATTCTCAATCATAGTATAAATTTGTCATAGGGATGGTGGTATATCATGGAGGATACAGCCAAGGGTTCTAACATCTTCCCATGTTGACAGATAGTAACTCCACTAGTGGGTGTGAGGATTTAATAATACACTAACTGTTGAACCACTGTGTTGTATAGAAACCAACATAAGACTGTATATCAATGATATTTCAAGACAAAAAGATACTATTTTATACATTTTACTCCATGTATATTATCCTTTCATTTAAAAAGGGAATTAAATAAAATACTGCATTCATCTTTCTGGAATGTAGGAGATAGGGGTTTCTAGGCATGTTAAGGAAAAGGCATGTACAGCTAGAACAATGTATATAATCATGTTAAATTGCCCTAAAGACCATAAAAGAACAGAAAAGAGAGAAATTAGACTATTTTTGATAAAAAAGGTAGTCAAGTCCTGAATTCTTTATTGTGTAAGCCATCTGCTCCTGGCATAGCCAAACCTAAAAAGAGATTTCTATATATCTCACAGAAAACATGACAGGTACACTGTCTATTTCTGGCTAGGACTTTGGCCTCCAAATGGTGCTTAGCACCACCTAAACCACCACCTAATTTGGACTACCTGTGACCCACAAGGTGTAAAGATATACCAAGACAGCCTGTTCCTCTACCCCTTTGCCCTGGACTCTCCAGACTGTTTCCTCCTTGGCTTTCTGGGGCCCAGGATTCCTCTGAAATGGGAGGCAGTCCAAATTTTCATCTTACTTGAAACTGAAAAATCTCCAAAAAAGGCAATGTAAAACAAAAATGGAAATGATCCAATTGGACTAGGGGGAGAGAAACACAGAGATCAAACTTAAAAGAAAACTCCATGCTGAAAGTAAACACTAATTCCTTTCCTGCTACTTGCTTCCTCACCATCCAAGTCCAATTACGTGACCTTGTCCCCCTTCCTGTATAGCTTGTCTTCCTCATTGGCGATGGACAGGGGATGGCAAAGGATTCCCATGTGGAAGGGTTGAGTTCCCTCTAGAGCTTAGAATTTATGGCCAATAGAAGCTGTAACCAAAAAAAACTGCGGGAGGAAAGTAAGCTAACAAGCTATTGAGTCAATTCCTCAATTCCAACCCCTGCTTTTACAACCTTTCTTATTTGAAATAAAATCCAAAAGTATTGACCAAAGTTACATAATTTCCCAAACTAAATCCAATTCTCTATCACCAAGCTCCAAGCTACTTTTTCTGACCTCTCCTCTCCTAGTTCTTATACATTTCCTAAGCTCCAATCACACAGTGCTCTCAGTAAACCAAGCACATTGTCAGACACAAAACAGAGACTCAATAGATTTACTGAATGAACAACTGACTACGCGCATTCCCTCAGGGTGGCTACTATCATCCCACATTGTTGCCCACCTTTGGGATGCTTGCTTCTTCCTCAGGGTGCAGACAATGCCATATTTTCCATTAAGTGTCTCCTGACACCCTGAGCTAAAATTCTCTCTCTTGTTTGGACTCCCATAGAAATTGTTTACATACCATTATAAAGCTTCCTATATTCTTGTCATAATCTGGGCTTATACTATCTCCTCTGATGAGGAAAATCAGCCCACATTATAATCAACAGAAATTAATTTCATGTGTTCAAAAGTTAACTTAACCTACAGACAATATTCTATATGCTTAATTCCCTAAATGTCATAATTTCCTTTGTTCTCTGGAACAAATAGAGTGGCTCCATTGTTTGTTTTGTTTTGTTCTTTAAGTACACTTTTTCATAGGTCTATTTTTGCACTGTTTACTACAAACCCCCTTGCTTTCAAAATGTAAATTTAGATCCCTTCATATATATGTTTGACCTCCATTACTCTTGTTCCACCCTTTTTTCAAAATCCGTACTTGAATTACCTTTCAAATGTATAAATTTATTTATTCATGAGTACAAGGACCTCACTCACTTTTGGATCCAAAAACAATGCCCAGAAAGATCAGGAGAATCTTGAGCTTTATTCATGTACAAAAGGACAACAAACTTCTAACAATCCTGGGCTTCTCACTGGCAATCAAGCTCCTCATTTCTCTTTGTGTACAGATTTTTAAGTAAATGTTGAGTCTGTGGGCTTATTTTCACTACAGTCTGGTGTAGCTGTCAGAACCTGGAGCAACACATACCCTAATGATAGTGAAATGGGGGAAACTATAGGATGAGAACTAAGCAAGTGTACAATAACCTCTTGTCCTACTTCCACCATCTCCTCATCAGCCCTCACTGCCAAGGGGCTCCAGCCATAGCTCCATTCCTGAGCTGTATCAGCTTTCAAAAACAGAGAAAGGAAGAAAGGAAAGAAAAAAGAGAGTCAAAAATTTAGTATGGATTTTTTTTAATATTTATAAGTTTTGAGCATATTCACAGTCATACTAATAGAGACGCTCCAATAGCAAGAGAACATTCAAAGAAACAGCCAAGACAGGAAATCAGCCATGTGCACTTGGAGAACCTACAAAGATAAAGAGTTCAGGGACATTCCCCTCCACGCCCCCACCTCTGTATCTGTATATGACCATCTCCATAAGTGCAGGGAGCATCTCCTCTTGCTAATCATACCATTGCCAATACTCACACAGTGAGAGCATGCAGTAAGTGTTCAAAGGAGAGGAAGGAAAGAAGAGATGAAAAGAGAAAGGAGGGTGGGAGGGAGGGAATGCAGCGTTTTTTGCCCTCATTCTATCTTGCATGCAATCTTTTCCTTTTGAGTAACAACCACAATCTACCCTATATCAACAGATTGTTCTTAACCAGTAGAGAGGTGTAGACATATATTTTTCATGTCATACATCTTATATTTACATTGATTTTAACCAACTTCAGAATACAGTCCCTCTATTTCATATTTTCCCTCATGATCTTTACTTCTTTCAATATTTCAACATGCTTAGTCATGTTTATTGATAGCTTTTCTAGGGTCATTTCAATGTTACACAGCCTCTCACATGCCCTCTCAAAAAGTCTTCTCTTCCTACTGTAAGGCTGACAGGAAAAGACTAAAGAATGTTCACAAATTCTTCCAATACGTAGAAACTCTTCTTTGGTAGTTCTTGGGCCTAAGAAAAAACTTAGTTTTAACACCTTTTGAGTGTATGCTATTATAGACATATGTATTTAGAAAATGCAACTTCAAAGGCTTCTGATTAGAAATATTCTTTTTTGAGACATAAAAATTGCATCAGCAAATATAATTAGTATTGCTAAATTATTATCTATAATCTTGAGAGGAAAAAAGAAATTCCTCCTCTGTAATTTTAAATTTAGTATGTGCCAATAATAAATGTCATTATATATATAATCTTCATGCATTATAAAATTAAAATATAAAACCATTGAACAGAAAGAGGTGGGGAATTCAGTGAAGCAATTTATTTGAGACAATCTAAAACAATGTCAATTTCTTACAGCTTAACCATATCAACTTATATATTGGCTTTTTGATGCAGTATTGAATCAGCACAGGGAGATTTTGAATAACATAGACCAAGACTTGTTCTGAAGCACATAAATCATTTTTGACATATATGTTCATAACAACAGCCTTCAGAAGAAAAGGGAACAGTGTAAGTTCTAAGAAACTGGGCAGGAATACTTCCTAACATTCAGTGGTTTAGATGAGTTGCTAAATTCTAAGTTGCAAAAGTATACATAGTTTGTATGAAAAATAATTTTATTTATTATGCAGACAAAAAAAGTCCCTTTGAACATGTTCTATTTGGGGGTAATTTTGTGACTCAAAGAGTTCTTCATATTTCCCCAGGGATGCTTTAATCATTTCTCCCTGTTGCCCTTTAAAGACATCAAAAAATCCAGCTATGTGTCATAAATGTACATATGCACCAGAAGCACTTAGAACATGCATTTCCTGCTACATAATTAGGGGTGGAAGAGCAGGTCTTTGTGAAGTAAATGGTCGCTTTCCCATTTAGCTGAAGGTAAATCCCTTAAATCTCAATATTTCACAATAACTCTTTAATATTCATTAATGGATCAGATATTGTAGTTCGAAGAGATTTTTTTTTTCATTGTACAGTACAGCCAAAGGGCACCTGTTGGAACAGCATCTGAGATCTAGAGAAACATAATGGAAAATTTTTTTTTTAAATAAACTAAGTCTATATTTTCACAACCAAACCAAGCCAGGAAATACCTGGATTTAGACACAGTTACTGTAATTTGAGGCAGTATTTTGGAGGAGAGTAAAAGCAATTTCTATGTGCTCTTAAAACCGAATTAACCAACATCCTACATAGGTCATTTCAGATAAGGCAAAAACCTTTTTTCTCCTGTACTTGCCATTATTTGTTCTGATAGAAAAGGAAACTTCTCTCACTCTCCATATTTCAGAGAAATTAGCAAATCTTTCCATTATCAGAAATTTTAATTATTTCATTAATTTAAGTGTACTTTTAACTGGGAGCATAAACTCATATAAAATAACACAAAACTAAACTGAACTTTCTTCCCTGCATGTGTTGCTGGTTGTAGCATTTCCACTCCTAAAGGTTTGCCTTCTTTCTATCAACTATTATGCTAACTTGTTGGTTTATATTTCTTTTTCCTACTGAGGATCTGAAAGTCCTTTTTGGCTTTGGGATTTTTCTAGGCCATAGCTCCTTGCCTCCCACAATTCTTAATATTCATCTCACTCATTCCACTTCTCCAAGAGCATGGCCCACTCTTATATATTCTTTCCATTTCTCTATTAATATTTAAATATCCAAGAACTTGTTAAATGCATTTCCTTTCTTGTTAGGGATTTATAGTTGTTGTTTAAAAGGATTATTCTAATCCCCCCTGAATCCCACTATTCTCCCTGATGGTAGTATTATGCTTTTTTGTCTTTATTGTATTTGAAATTTGTTTCACAAAAGGCCAGAATGACATTTCTGAGTGCCTGAAGTTGCACTCCCTTCATTTTCTTCATTTTCACAAAATGGGTGCTCACACACAGCTACCTCTGCTCAAAATGTCTTCCTGCCCTTTTTTTCTGGCCAACCCCTAAGCGGTTCTACTTCATAATCAATTTTTCTCTGAAGCCTTCCAGTCCTCCATCTCTGTCCTTCCACAGGATTTTACATGTGCCTTTTAGTACATTTTACTAAAATCAATTACATAGGCTGTGAGTTCTTGAAGGAAACAGTATTGCCCTCAAAATCCCTAGTGCTTATATAGACATACCTCATTTTATTGCATGTTGCTTTATTTCACTTCAGAGATACAGTGTTTTTAGGAATTGAAGGTTTGTGGCAACCCTGTATCAAGCAAGTCTATCAGTACCATTTTCCAACAACATTGCTCACTCTGTGTCTCTGTCACATTTGGGTAATTCTCACAGTGTTTCACACTTTCTTATTATTATTAATTTGTTACAGTGATTTGTGATCAGTAATCTTTGATATTAATTGCTATTGTATTATTTTGGGGCACCATGAGCCATGCTCACACAAGACAGTGAACTTGTGTTCTGACTGCTCCACTGACCAGCTGTTCCCTGTCTCCCTCCCTCTCTTCAGGCCTCCCTATTCCCCAAGAAACAACAACATTGAAATTAGAACAATTAATTACCCTATAATGGCCTCTAAGTGTTTGAGTGAAAGGAAAAGTCACCAGTCTCTCACTTTAAATCGAAAGTTAGAAATGATTAGGCTTAATAGGAAAGGCATGTCACAAGCTGAGATGGGTCAAAAACTGAACCCCTTGGGCCAAACAGTGAGCCAGGTTGTGAATGCAAAGGAAACATTCTGGAAGGAAATTTAAAATGCTACTGCAGTGAATACATGGATGATAAGAAAGCAAAGTAGCCTTATATTGATGTACAAAGAGTTTTAGTGCTCTGGACAGAAGATCAAACCAGCCACAACATTCCCTTAAAACAAAGGCTAATCTGGAGCAAGGCCCTAACTCTCTTCAATTCTGTGAAGACTCAGAGAGGTGAGGAAGTTGCAGAAGAAAAGTTAGAAGCTAGCAGATATTGATTCATGAGGGTCCCATCTCCATAACACAGAAGTACCAGCAAGTGCTGATGTAGAAGCTGCACGTTATCCAGAAGACCTAGCTAAGGTCATTAATGTAGGTGGCTAATGAACAACAGCTTATCAGTGTAGATTAAATAGCCTTCTATTAAAAGAAGATGCCATCTAAGACTTTTATCGTTCAAGGAGAGAAGTCAATGCCTGGCTTCAAAGCTTCAAAGGACAGGCTGACTCTCAGGGAAGGGGCTAATGCAGCTGATGACTTTAAGTTGAAGCCAGTGCTTATTCACCATTCCAAAACTCCTAGGGCCCTTAAAAGTTCAACTAAATCTATTCTGCCTGTGCTCTATAAAGGGAACAACAAAGCCTGGATGACTGCATATGTCTTTACAACATGGTTTACTGAACATTTTAGACCCACTGTTGAAACGTACTACTCAGAAAAAAAAGATTTCTTTCAAAATATCACTGCCCATTGACATTGTACCTGATTACCCGAGAGTTCTAATGGAGATATACAATGAGATGACTGGACTTTTTTCGTGCCTGTTAACACAACATCCATTCTGCAACCCATGGACAACAGAGTATCTGTGACCCATAAGGGTTATTATTTAAGAAATACACTTTGTAATGCAATGGCTGAATCTGGGCAAAATAACTGAAAACTTTCCAGAAAGGATTCACCATTTTAGATATCATTAAGGACATTTGTGTTTCATGGGAAGGAGTTAAAATGTCAACATTAGTAGGAGTTGGGAAATTGATTCCAACCCTCATGGATGACTCTGAGGGATTCAAGATTTCAGTAGAGGAAGTAAGTGCAGATGTGGGGGAAATAGCAGGAGAACTAGAACTAGAAGCGGAGCCTGAAGATGTAACTGAGTTGCTACAATCTCACAATACAACTTGAACAGATACAGAATTGCTTGTTATGGCTGAGCAAAGAAAGTGGTATCTTGAGATGGAATCTACTCCTGGTGAAGATGCTGTTAAAATTATTAAAATAACAATGAATTTAGAATATTACATAAACTTAGTTGGTAAAGCAGTGGCAGGATTTGATAGAATTGACTGCAATTGGGAAAGAAGTTCTACTGTGTGTAAAATGCTATCCAACAGCATCAAATGCTACAGAGAAATCATTTGTGAAAGGAAGAGTCCAGTGATGCTATAAACTTCATGGCCGTCTTATTTTAAGAAATTAGCACAGACACTCCAACCTTCCACAAGCACCACTATGATCAGTCAGCAGCCATGAGCATCGAGGCAAGACACTCCATCAGCAAATAGATTACAACTTGTTGAAATCTCAGATAATCGTTAGCATTTTTTAGCAATAAAATATTTTTTAATTAAGGTATGTCCTTTTTTTAATATAATACAATGCACACTTAATAGACTATAAAATAGTGTAAATATAAGTTGTATATGTGCTAAGAAACAAAAATTTCTCTTGACTGGCTTTATTAATATATTCATTTAATTGTGGTGATCTGAAACTGAACTCACAATATCTCTGAGTATGCCTGTAAATTATATTCATCATTCTTCTATTTGCTCACTTAATCATTCATTTAAAAATACTTTTCAAGAGCCTACTGTAGGTCAGCAGTCTTTAGGGTTCCAAAGATCAGCCATGAGTGACACAAACAGGATCCCTTTTCTCTGGAAGCTTTTATCTTAATAAGATGAAGCCAGACAATGAGCAAGTAAAAAATTAGTAGGACAATATGACTTCAGTTGTTAATTGCTATCAAATATACATATGTATGTATATGTAACAGGCTAGTAATACTATAATGGAAAGGGTTCTACAGACAGAGCAGTAAGACAAAGCCTCTTTGGGTAGCGATGTTTGGGCTGCAATCTGAATGGCATGAAAAACAGCCTTAAGAACACCTGATTAGGGAAATACAAATTAAACCCACAATGAACTATCACATCACACCTATCAAAATGGCTATTATCAGAAAAAAGAGAGAGAGAAATGCTGGCAAGGATGTTGAGAAAAGAAAACAATTGAATATTGTTGGTAGAAACATAAAATTGGTGCAGCCACTATGGAAATCAGCATGGAGATTCTCCCCAATACCAAAAATGGAACTACCATGTGATCCAGCAGTTCCACTTCTGGGTATATATCTGAAGGAAATATCACTATCTTGAAGAGATATCTGCATCTCCATGTTCTTTGCAGCATTATTTGGAATAGGCAAACATGCAAACAATATATGTGTTCATCAATGGATGAATGGATAAAGATAATGTGGTATATGCATACAATGGAATATTATTCAGCCATAAAAAAGAAGGTAATTCTGCTTTTTGCAACAACATAAATGAACCTTGAGGGAATTATGTTAAGGGAAATAAGTCAGACAGAGAAAGACAAATACTATATGTTCTCACTTATATGAGGAATCTAAAAGAGTGAACTCAAAGAAACAGAGAGTAAAATGGTAATTGCCAGGGCCTGAGGGATGCAGGAAATGGGAGATATTCATTAAAGGGTACAAACTTCCAGCTCTAAGATAAATAAGTTCTGGGGATGTAATGTACAGCATGGTGACTATAATTAACAATACTGTATTACATATGTGAAAGTTGTTAAGAGAGTAGATCTTAAATGTCATCACCCCACCAAAAAAGTGGTAATTACATGAAAGGATAAACATGTTAACTAATGTTACTGTGGTCATCATTTTGCAATATGTATGTATATCAAATAATCATGTACACATTGAACTTATATATGCTATATGTCCATAATATCTTAATGAAGCTGGGGAAAGAATATCCTGAAGTAAATTTTTAAAAAGGACAAAGAGGATCTGGATATAGGCCTTATAGCAGGAGCAAGCTTGGCATGCCAAAGGAACAGAAAGAGACCTAAGTGGGTAGATCATAGCAAGTAAGAAAGAAAGAGAGGGTAACAGAGGACAAACTAGGTAAGGCCTTGAAGGCCATGGTAGGAGCTGGGATTTCATTTTAGTGCAATTGCAAGCCACTGGAGCTTTAAAAAAAAGTGATACAAAGTAGCTTGGACTTAAAATTACAGTTGTTCCATATTTGTTAAATGAATGAATAAATTATTTCCCCTTCATTTCTATATCATCAACCAGTACTTTATGTTAATCTTTTAATCTTGTATTGCTGTTTCAGTATTAGAAGTTGGAGAAGAAAGCTGGTGTGCTGCTCCTGATTGGCTGGCATCCTGTCTCCCAGACTGTTCATTCACTTCATTGTTTTGATCTTCAAGAATGACTTCTTCACACACTGTTCCCTCTGCCCAGAAGGTTCTTTCTTCCCTTCTTTATCTGGCTAATTCTTGATCATCCCCCAAAAATACCTCTGAGTCTGAAGGTAGAGCACATCATCTAGTTGATGGGTGACAGTCATTAGTCCATATTTATTGACTGAATAGAGCTATTTCAAAACTTCTACACAGAGAAAGTTGGGGTCTTGGTTGTACTCCCCCACCCCAAGCAAGATAGCAGTCTTGGTTGCTGATAAACTTTCCTTTGTGTGTGCTCTACCAAAATTTAAATTGAGGCAAGCAGGTGAGCAAATGAATTGGGAAGTAATTTAATTGTTGTTCTATATCTAAATCATAACATCCAATCCAGCTTTTATGAGTAAGAAGATTGATTATTTTGGTCTCATTTACCTAACTCTCATATCTCCCCCAAAACTGGCTCTGAATTCGAGCAAAGGAAAAGAGTTTCTGAAATCTGAGAAAGATACAGTATAACATGGCTGGGCCACACTAAATTAGAAGTTAGAGGACCTGCTAGATTTGGGGTCCTTAAACTCTAGTTCTAACTAGTTGTGAAACTTTAGGTCAGTCACTCAAGTCCAATAACTGACTCTTACTCTATGTCAGGCACTCATTAAGCACTACATAGATTATGTCATTTAATTTTCAAAACAATTCTGAAATAGATACAATTATCATCCCATTTTACAAATGAAAATTGGGCACAGACAGTAAGTCTGACAGCTTCAGTTTGAACCCAGACAGCCTGGCCTGAGAGGCTGACTCACCTTTGCAAGTTTCCATTTTGCTCATCTGTAGAATGCACTGCTGGTTGGACCAGACAATCTCTAAAATGTCTTTCAACCCTGAGGTTCTCTGACACTTACTCCCATTACCTCATCTGCCTTCTCAAAGATGACAGGTCCATCTTCAATACTTTAATTTTGGCAAAATTACCCCCATTTCTGCCAGTATTTGTTTCTGTGAGTAGTTAATGGAAGGCACACAATTTAGCTTGACAATTATAGCTGAATGTTTCCCCAGCCCCTAAAATGAATGTAAAGCTAATTTTATCAGGTCAACAAGTCTGACCTACATATTTTCCCCAATAATTATCATTTCAATTCTATCTCCTGCCAGAAGCTGAGAACTCTAAAAATTAAATCTTTATTTTGGTAATATCTGTATCTCCAACTATTCTCTCTCCTTATCCTCTTTTTCTTCCAAGTTGCAACCTTCAATGGGGAGAAACTATTAATACTCCATACTTCCTTACCCACCCAGACCTTAATATCACATGTAGAAACAGATGACATCTTACTTCCTATTACACTTTGTTTCCCCATAACATACATACTAACCATATCCAATAGTGACTGCTTGGAAGCAGTCAGATACTCCTTATATCCCTGTTTAACATTGTTCATCATTTCCCCACTAACTTCTCTGTCATATGGCAGGCTGGGGAAGAGAGGGTCTGGGGACTCTCGGCAACTTCTTCATCCCAACTCACCGTGGCCCTGAAAAATAAGCTCACCTCCTGAATGGCCACCTTGGGTCTGTGCTGGGTCATCATGACCTCACTGTGGAGCCACCATCACACCTCTCATCCTCCAGGAAACTGAAAGAGAGTCCTCCCATAGTCTGGGACCATCGTACATCTTTTTATCTGTAGGTTATAGAGTCCATCTTACTTTTTAAAGATACAGATTCATACAATTTGGGATGAATCAGAGAACTGATGGCTAGCTCTACTGAACCCTGATTGTTTTCCTTTTATTTCTGTTTTGCTCTATTTTCTGACTCTTGACATTCATTTTTAGTACATGCTAATAACTGAGGATCTTCTTCTTCTTCTTGACCTCCTTCTAACTAAACAATTATGTTGCACTGTATCTAGTGTACATAATGATTAATAAAAAGTTAACATATGTTCAACAAAGGACATGTGCTAGAACATGTAAGACCATACTATTCACAAGTGCCCCAAACTAGAGACTAACCAAATGCTTGTCAACAATAGAATGAGTAAAAAGATTGTGGTGTGTTTCCACAGTGTAATACAAGAAATCAACAAGCTTAACTATAGGCAACAATGTGGACAAATTTCACAAACCTAATTTGAGTGAAAGAAGTCCAGCACAAAAGGGTAAAACTATATGCTTCCATTTATATAAAGAACAAAACCAGGTGAAAACAAATCAGCTGTTGGAAGTCAAGATAGTGGTTACCCCTGGGGGTTAGGGGAGAGAGCCTAGAAGGGGGCAAATGGAGTACTGGCGATATTCTGTTCTTGATCCAAGTGTTGATCACATGGGAGTATTCAGTTGTAAACACTCAATGAGCTCTACATTTTAGGATAGGTGCACTTTCTGCACAAAGTTTAGACTTTTAAAACAGCTTAATAAACTAAACAAAAGAGAAAATAAGACATAAAAATTGAAAACAAACTGAAAAAAACTAATATCTTTTTTTAAGTACTTGCTTTTGTGCCAGTTGATATTTATCTATGCCATTTTTATGTGCTAATTTGTTTCATCTACAGTAATAGTGCCAAATCCAGGATTCTAATGCAGACAACCTTGAGTGTTGATTTAAATCTTGGCTCTGCCAATTTCCAAGAATTTTATTTTGTTTTTGCTTTTTTTTTCTTTTGCTTTTACTTCCTAACCCTCAGTTTTCATTTATAAAGTGAAAGCAGTAATAGTAGCTACACTATAGCTTTGTGGTAAGTGTCACATGAGCAAATCCTTATAATGTACTTAACATAATGCCTAAAGTAGTAAGTGCTTAATAAATCTTTACAATATTATAGTTTCTGGTTTATCTTACCTAGAAATACTCATCTCTTGTAAGCTGAAGCATTGAGAGAGAGTCCACAAGCTCCTTCACATTCAGAGATTAGAAACTAAGAGAGCAGCATGTCCTGCTCTGCACAGAAAAGGAAGGATGGGAGAGAGGGAGGAACGAGGGAAGAGTGACATTCTAACGATAGTGGTAGGAATGGGAACAAACTTAAAACTATTCAAGATAAATCATTATCACCAGACTTTCTAAAAGAAAAATTAAGATAAAGGAATTAATTGAATCATACTTCTCTCTGAATCCTGACACTTGTCATGATTTTGCATTGTATATGCCTGACAGAAGTATGTGCAGTGGTGAGACTGATGACTCAGAGTCGGAGCGGCGGAGTTTAAGTCGTGGCCGCTGATATCACCTGGGCAAATGACCTCCCTTCCTCAGTTTGCTCACCTGTATGATAAGGGTAATATTAATGGTTCCCACCTCATAGTTTGAGGCTTAAAGCAATTAATATTGGTAAATAACTTGGAATAGTTATTTATAGAGAAGCATATAGAAAGCACTAATAGCTGTTTGTGAAAGACAACAAACAGGTTAAATGTTCAAGGTTACTCTGGGAAAAATCGTAAAGTCAAAATTTTCTTCTATCCTTCCTCAGTCCTCTTTGAAGTGCTTCCATGTTGGCCCCTCCCAGCCCCCAGTGCACACAGGCCGACTCCTGGTAACTCTGTCCTCCCTGAAAAGCTCCACTTGGACCTGCCTCCTCCCCATCCCAGATCCTCCCCTCGGAAACTTGATAAAATTTACTTGTACTATACTTCACTCAATCTGGAAAAAAAAAGTCACCCTTTTGAGCAAATAATAATTGGAGAATTTTTCTCAGACAGCATTTCTGATTTTGACAGAGCTTTCTGAAATCTGCTTCACAATCCAGTGAATAGACACAAATGGTACAAACTTTCAGCACCATTTCTTGCCAACTGGAAAATACTTCAGTCAGAAAAATCTTGTTGTTTTGGGTCACAACAACTACATAACTATTATACCCTGATTATTTTAGAGCTGCAAATTAAAAAATGAAAACAGTTTTTTTTTTGTATCCTTTCATATCCAAAAAAAGGAAAGAAGTGGAAAACTAAGAGAAGGAGTATGTTCCTGTTCTACTGAATTTTAATTTCCCTAGGGAATGGGGAAAATTTCTAGCCTATCCTCTCCCATGTTGAAACTATATTTCCCAATACTCTGGAAGCCTAGAAGATAGATCCTTCCTTAACCCCACCATGCATTTCCCTGACTGATTCCAGAAGCAACCACATGGCACACATGCACATACCCATGCGTGCACATTCATATGAACACACACATACATAGAACTGCATTCCCATCCCTTTCCAGCCCTGCAGGATATTTCCCCAAGTGAGAAAACTAATTCTGATGACCCAACTTGCACAACCTGGACCTTAGTGGTACCCTCCACTTTAGTTAAAAACAGAGACCAACCTGAGTTGCAGAAGCTAAATAAAGTGCTGACCTAGGCACCGTTCAGAAGACCAGCTGCCATGGACTATGCTGTTGCGACCTTCCGAATGACTCACTTAATCTCAGATGTACTTCAGTCCAGATGGCATTGAGAGTATTACCCACAGGCAGAAAGAATCTCTGACTTCAAGAAATGATTGAGTGGCACTTAACACCAGAGGTCAAAGCCTCTGACCCTTCTCTTCCTCCAGAGGCATCTGGCCTGCCAAGCATTGGATTATAACATGGACACATCAGGGTTTTAAATTTCTATACGAGTCAGGGTGTTCCAGACATTTCCTGGCACTATGGATACCATCCAAAGAGCTGCATCAATACATCAAGATAAAGCCAATACCAAATTTTTCCAGAGCATGAATGCCAATCATGCAGCAGGGAAAGAATGTAAATTCTCACTATGATATAATCCCCCAAAAACGACTGGGAATCATCTGAACATTGTATTAGAAGATGTATCTAATAATGTAAGCCTACATTAATCAATTAATGACTCAGAAAGAACCAGATATAAACAATTACCCATGTACAGAAAGCACTTCCAGGGAAGCTGAGTTGGGTCAAGACTGAAAGATGGTTCTGGACATCCAGTACAGAGTATTATCCTTCCTCTAGTCTCTGGGCAGAATGGACTTTTATATTCCTTCAATATTTTGGATTTTATGTGTACAAAATACATGGGTATTCTACAATCATCAGGCTGTTTCAAAAATCTGAATCCTTAAAGTGCCAGTGAGAACATCTACGCTCAGGTAGACCCCCTGGATAAGAGCCATATGCTATCAAGGTCCCATGGTCCGGTCCATGCCTCCACCCTGACTCAGCCCCCTAACGTCCTCCTGGCAGAAGTCTACAGCCAGTGAAGCTCCATCAGGCTCTCACTAACCTTGTGATTTTCAACCTTTCACACTCTAATTCAACTCTCAATAGTCTCACTCTTTCATGAACCTCTACAATGTCAGGAAAATTGCAGGGAAGGACTCTGGCTGCTGTACCTGTGAGGAAAAAAGAAAAATAGGTACAATTTTTGCACACCCTTGACTAAAAGCAGTGTTGCCCTTGACCTGGATGAGGCCCTAACTTGTGCCCTATCAGCTGGTTGGTCTTAGAACTGGTGACACTGCTGGTAGCTTCCAAATGATTGCAGAGCCAGCCAATAGCACAAAGACAGAACTACCACCCAGCTGATCTCTTCAACCCAGTTATTGATGTTAAGCCACTAAATTTGGGGTGGTTTGCTACACACCAGTAGATAACCAAAACATCAAGAAAGAAGACTTTTAAGACATTTAACTTGTCATTATGGATGCATTCTCTCTGTGTTTTCAAGAGATTTGCACTTAAAAGAATCAATTTCCTTTTCAGTTATTTCTAAATGTCAGTTTAGAGCTGACATGGAGCAATGAGATATACAGGCCTTTTGTGGACTATATATATAACACCAAGCAGAGGCTCTGAATAATTAGCACACAAATCATGCTTTTCATACCCTTCAAAAAATACTGAATTTTCATGCCAATAGCTTAAAATAATTAAAAATACAAGATTAAAGATGAAAATACAACTTGAAAAAAAATCCCCAATGATCCATAGAATTTGTTGTAACTACAAATAAGCAAGATTTCAAGGTTATCTCCATATTCCTCCTCCGAACACTACTCACCAACTGTGTACTATAAAGGCGATAAACACTAAAGACCCCGGAGCAGTACAATGTCCTTAAGAGAACACCCAGTCCTCATCATCTAGACCCATGCCAATATTATGGTCTATTAATGAAATCTGGGCTCTTCAGCATAAGGGTCCCTATATGCCACTAATCCTTGATGTCTCAAAGGAACACACGTTAGTATATTTGAGAGAGATTTAAAGCACTCAAGGGGCCACACCATTCCAATATAGCTGACTGTCACACACTGTGTGATTTCTGTTCCTCCATCCAACACTTTAGCCTCTAGAAATAACCACAGCTGCTATGAGTCAGTGCTATTTAATAATGGTGTGAAATGTTGCCAAGTTTGGATCAGTGGAGTTGCTATTTTTCTCTGGGCAATTCAGATCTTTGTTTTATTTGCATCCTAGACTGCCACACCCATATGCTTAAAGGTATTTAACCTTAGTCATAGCAGAACCAGATAAGCATTGAGCCAAGTCTGTTCTCAAGTAAGAATTATGAGTTAATGGCTGATTAAATGTATTTGCTCACCCATCAGATAAATTACATGGTGGTATCATTGAAAACAGAGCAGAGGGGCCAACATCCCCAACACCAGTAGTTCTGCATCGTAAAACTAGAGTTGCTGTTCCACGGCAAACTCTACTTCTACTTCTACTTCCACAGTCAAACTCCAAGGCCCACAGGAATCAGCTAGAGTCCTGGAGGACCCAGATAGTTCCCCATGTGTTGATTCCTGCAGAAACAAACTGAATCCCTCCCTTAGTCCCAGGAAAACACCAGCAATAGCTGGATCATACATCATCCAATCACAGCCCAACCTGTCTCTTCAGATGTTAGAAACACCTCAGTCCATAATAGAAATTAGCTAGAACCTTAGACCCAGCACCAAAACAAGGGAGACTAGTAATTTGGTTCCCCTTCAAATCAATATTATTTAAATATTTGTTCAATATGCCTTAAGCAGGAATATGGTGATATTGATCTTTTATTCTCAAACTCACATATAACTTCTCAAGTTATTATTTGTAGTGTTACAATGAGAATATTCATTAAGAAACATATAAAAGCAGTTAATATGCACATAACAAGGTAAACCACTATGGTCCAGTTTGTTCCTGGCAAGTTTCTGGCTTGTGATGCTCTTCCCAGACATCTCAGCCTTAATTAAGTATTCCTCTTTTAGGAGTACCCCCAAAACATATATGTCAGGATGGACAGTTCATCAATGCTGGTCGGAAATATTCTGAGGTCAACACTCCAGAAAGACTTATTGCATTTTCAAAGATCATTTCATCACTTTTAAGATAAGGACCTAGGAGATATTTGGACATTAGAGTATCAAAAACCTCTTAGAAAAGGTGATTCTGTCATTTCAGTCAACATGTTGATCTTCCCCACTATAAACCTTCACATAAAGTTGCCTTGAGTTTTCCTAGAGTTGTTATTCTATAGTAATAGAATGTATTAAATAAACATTCAGCCAAAATAAATACTTTCAATAATTTCTGTCAGTATTTCACATTTCTGTGATATTTCCTAAACTTAATCACAACCTTTGAATTCAAACAGTAAATATTACTAATATACTTAGCATATTACTTGGTATTATTCAAACTGAATAAACAGTTGTTAATGTTGTTATGTTAGATAACTTTGCATTATAAAGCAAACAGGAAAGAAACCATGCAATGAAAACCTATAACTATTCCTTCAAATACATACAACTGTTTATTGTTTTTATATCTACATGTTTCTAAAAACATAGCCGCTTCTAAAAAATAGCCGCTCTCTGTTCATACCACCATGGCATTCTTCCTTAAATCAACTTCAGCTTCTCTTGATTAACCAAGAGTAGAATGACTCACTATGTCAATAAGCATTCTGAATCACAGACACAATACAGTGGATATGGCAGATGTCAAGGGAACATATTTAAAAATCAAATGGTATTTAAAAGGCCATATATCCTAAAGTGTGGGTGTCAGTTTCTGGACAGCAAAATTACAAAGGTGTAGGATTTGGGGAAGATGGCAGCGTGAGTACGGCAGTGGAAATCTCCTCCCAAAACCATATATATTTTTGAAAATATAACAAATAAAACTATGCCTAACAGAGAGACCAGAGGATACAGTACAACAGCCAGGCTACATCTACATCTGCTAGAACTTGGCATCTCATGAAGTGGGTAAGATACAAGCCATAGCCCAGTGGGACCCGAGTGCTCCCCCCACCCCAGCTCCCTGGTGGGAGGAGAGGAGTCGGAGCAGGGAGGGAGTGGGAGCCCAGGACTGCTAAATAACAAGCCCTAGTAATCTGCACCAGGAGCACAGACACACGTTGCGTGGTGTGCTGGATATTAGGGAAACAGAAAAGTAAATCTGCGAGTGGTTCCCCACAGCTGGCTCCCCTGGGACAAAAGAAAATTGAGTGCTTTTTGAAAGTCTTAAAGGGACAGGGGCTCACATTTGGATGGAATCATTTTGGCACACTCAACCCAGCAGGCTGGGAATCCCGGGGAACTTCAGGCGCACTAACCCCCTGGATGGCAATGAGGCTCTGAAGCCCCTCACAGCAAAAAACAGCCTGCCATTCATTCCCTCACTAGCACGGCCCCAGCAGAGCAGCCTGGGAGTGGCAGTGCCCACAACAGTTGACCAGAGCCTTCTCCCAGTGTACAGACACCTGGGCCAGACCCAGGGACACTGGCAGTGAGCAGCTGCCTGGCACAGACAGAGGAAACCAGGACAGGGCATGAAGGGGTGCTGTTTTCATAAGAGAGCACACCTGGCATGCCTGCAACTGCCCACAGGGCTCTAGGCGGCCACAAGGGCTGCTCCCAGTGTGACAGGTAACCAGCACAGTCAGCGGAAAAGGGAAGTGCAACCAGCAAACAGGAATGGACTTTGTTCTCCCAGCTAACACATTCACCACCTGCCTACAACTACCTCTATCACCATGAAAAGGTAGAAGAAGTTGGTCCAGTGCAGAATCACCCAGACAACCCCTGAGAAAAGACTTGGGGAGATAGATTTAACCAAGCTTCCTGAAAAAGAATTGAAAGTAAAGGTCATAACCATGTTGATGGACCTGCAGAGAAATATGCAAGAGCTAAAGAATTTGGGAAGGAGAATACAGAAATAGAACAATCTCTGAAAGAATTTAAGAGCAGACTGGATGAAGTGCTAGAGGCCATTAATGGAACAGAAATCAGAGAACCGGAATACAGAGAAGCTGAGGCAGAGAGAGATAAAAGGATCTCTGGGAATGAAAGAATATTAAGAGAACTGTGTGACCAATCCAAATGGAACAATATTTGCATTATAGGGGTACCAGAAGAAGAAGAAGAGAGAAAAAGGGATATAAAGTGTTTTTGAAGAAATAATTGTTGAAAAATTCCCCAAACTGGGTAAGGAAATAGTCTCTCAGACCATGGATGCCCACAGATCTCCCAACACAAGGGACCCAAGGAGGACAACAACAAGACATACAATAATTAAAATGGCAAATATCAAAGACAAAGACAGAGTATTAAAAGAATCCACAGAGAAAAAAGGTCACCTACAAAGGAAAACCCATCAGGCTATCATCAGACTTCTCAACAGAAACCTTACAGGCCAGAAGAGAATGGCATGATATATTTAATGTAATGAAACAGAAGGGCCTTAAACCACATCCAGCATGATTATCATTTAAATATGAAGGAGGGAATTAAACAAACCCCAGACAAGCAAAAGTTGAGGGAATTTGCCTCCCACAAACCACCTTTACAGGATACTTTAAAAGGACTCCTCTAGATGGAAACACTCCTAAGGCTAAATAGATGTCACTAGAGAAAATAAAATCACACCAAAGAAAGCAGACCAAACAAATACTAACTAAAGGCAAAAAATAAAATCACCTATGCACAAAAGCAGTCAAAGGAAACACAAAAGAGTATAGCTTAAAACACCTAACATATAAAGAATGGAGGAGGAGGAATAAGAAGTAAGAGAAATAAAGAATCATCAGACTGTGTTTATAATAGCTTAATAAGTGAGTTAAGCTAGATGATTAAATAGTAAAGAAGCTACCCTTGAACCTTTGGTAACCATGAATCTAAAGCCTGCAATGGCAATAAGTACATATCTTTCAATAATCACCCTAAATGTAAATGGACTGAATGCACCAATCGTAAGACACAGAGTAATAGAATGGATAAAAAAGAAAGACCCATCTATATGCTGCTTACAAGAGATGCACCTCAAACCCAAAGACATACACATATTAAAAGTCAAGGGATGGAAAAAGATATTTCATGCAAACCACAGTGAGAAGAAAGCAGGGGTTGCAGTACTAATATCAGACAAAATAGACTTCAAAACAAAGAAAGTAACAAGAGATAAAGAAGGACATTAGATAATGATGAAGGGCTCAGTCCAACAAGAGGATATAACCATTATAAATATATATGCACCCAATACAGGAGCACCAACATATGTGAAACAAATACTAACAGAATTAAAGGAGGAAATAGAATGCAATGCATTCATTCTAGGAGACATCAACACATCACTCACTTCAAAGGACAGATCCACCAGACAGAAAATAAGTAAGGACAAAGAGGCACTGAACAACACACTAGAACAGATGGACCTAATAGACATCTACAGAACTCTACACTCAAAAGCAACAGGATACACATTCTTCTCAAGTGCACATGGAACATTTTCCAGAATAGACCACACACTAGGCCACAAAAAGAGCCTCAGGAAATTCAAAAAGATTGAAATTCTACCAACCAATGTTCCAGACCACGAAGGTATAAAACTAGAAATAAATTGTACAAAGAAAACAAAAAGGCTCACAAACACATGGAGGCTCAACAACATGCTCCTAAATAATCAATGGAACAATGACCAAATTAAAATAGAGATCAAGCAATATATGGAGACAAATGACAACAACAGCACAAAGCCGCAACTTCTGTGGGATTCAGCAAAGGCAGTTCTAAGAGGAAAGTATATAGCAATCCAGGCCTATTTAAAGAAGGAAGAACGATCCCAAATGAATAGTCTAAAGTCACAATTATTATATTGGAAAAAGAAGAACAAATGAGGCCCAAAGTCAGCAGAAGGAGGGACATAATTAAGATCAGAGAAGAAATAAATAAAATTGAGAAGAATAAAATAATAGAAAAAATCAATGAAACCAAGAGCCAGTTCTTTGAGAAAATAAACAAAATAGATAAGCCCCTAGCCAGACTTATTAAGAGAAAAAAGAATCTACACGCATCAACAGAATCAGAACTAAGAAAGGAAAAATCATGATGGACCCCACAGAAATACAAAGAATTATTAGAAAATACTATGAGAATCTATATGCAAACAAGCTGGAAAACCTAGAAGAAATGGACAACTTCCTAGAAAAATGCAACCTTCCAAGACTGACCTAGGAAGAAACAGAAAGTCTAAACAGACCAATTACCAGCAATGAAATTGAATCAGTAATCAAAAAACTACCCAAGAACAAAACCCCCGGGTTAGATGAATTTACTGCTGAATTTTATCAGACATGTAGAGAAGACATAGTACCCATTCTCCTTAAAGTTTTCCAAAAAATAGAAGAGGATGGAATACTTCCAAACTCATTCTATGAAACCAACATCACCCTAATACCAAAATGAGGCAAGGACCTCACCAAAAAAGAAAATTACAGACCAATATCCCTGATGAACATAGATGCAAAAATACACAAAATATTAGCAAACCTAATTCAAAAATACTTCAAGAAGATCATAAACCATGATCAAGTAGGATTCATCTCAGGGATGCAAGGATGGTACAGCATTTGAAAATCCATCAATATCATCCACCACATCAACAAAAAGAAAGACAAAAACCACATGATTATCTCCATAGATGCTGAAAAAGCATTTGAAAAAATTCAACATCCATTCATGATAAAAACTCTCAACAAAATGGGTATAGAGGGGCAGTACCTCAACATAATAAAGGCCATATATGAGAAACCCACAGCCAACATCATACTTAACAGCAAGAAGCTGAAAGCTTTTCCTCTGAGATCGGAAACAAGACAGGGATGCCCACTCTCCCCACTGTTATTCAACATAGTACTGGAGGTCCTAGTCACAGCAATCAGACAAAACAAAGAAATACAAGGCATCCAGATTGGTAAAGAAGAAGTCAAACTGTCACTATTGGCAGATGACATGATATTGTACATAAAAAACCCTAAAGACTCTACTCCAAAACTACTAGAACAAATATCTGAATTCAGCAAAGTTGCAGGATACAAAGTTAACACACAGATATCTGTAGCATTCCTATACACTAATGATGAACTAGCAGAAAGAGAAATCAGGAAAACAATTCCATTCACAATTGCATCAAAAAGAATAAAATACCTAGGAATAAACCTAACCAAGGAAGTGAAAGACCTATACCCCAAAAACTGCAAGACACTCTTAAGAGAAATTAAAGAGACACTAACAGATGGAAACTCATCCCATGCTCTTGGCTAGGAACAATTAAAATAGTCAAAATAGCCATTTTGTCTAAAGCAGTCTACAGATTCAATGCTATCCCTATCAAAATACCAACAGCATTCTTCAATAAACTGGAACAAAGAGTTCTAAAAGTCATATAGAACCACCAAAGACCCCGAATAGCCAAACCAATCCCGAGAAGGAAGAATAAAGCAGGGGGGATAGCTCTTCCCAATTTCAAACTCCACTACAAAGCCACAGTAATCAAGACAATTTGGTACTGCCACAAGAACAGACCCACAGACCAGTAGAACAGAATAGAGTCTCCAGACATTAACCCAAACATATATGGTCAACTAATATATGATAAAGGAGTCATGGACATACAATGGGGAAATGACAGCCTTTTCAACAGCTGGCATTGGTAAAACTGGACAGCTGCATATAAAAGAATGAAACTGGATCATTGTCTAACCCCATACACAAAAGTAAATTCGAGATGGATCAAAGACCTGAATGTAAGCCATGAAACTATAAAACTCTTAGAAAAAAACATAGGCAAAAATCTCTTGGACATAAACATGAGCGACTTCTTCATGTACATATCTCCCCAGGCAAGTGAAACAAAAGCAAAAATGAACAAGTGGGACTATATCAAGCTGAAAAGCTTCTGTACAGCAAAGGACACCATCAATAGAACAAAAAGGCAACCTACAGTATGGGAGAATATATTCATAAATGACAGATCCGATAAAGGGTTGACATCCAAAATATATAAAGAGCTCATGCACCTCAACAAACAAAAAGCAAATAAGCCAATTAAAAAATGTGCAGAGTAGCTGAACAGACAGTTCTCTAGAGAAGAAATTCAGATGGCCAACAGGCACATGAAAAGATGCTCCACATTGCTAATCATCAGAGAAATGCAAATTAAAACCACAATGAGATATCACCTCACACCAGTAAGGATCGCCACCATCCAAAAGACAAACAACAACAAATGTTCGCAAGGTTGTGGAGAAAGAGGAACCCTCCTACACTGCTGGTGGGAATGTAAATTAGTTCAACCATTGTGGAAAGCCATATTGAGGTTCCTCAAAAAGCTCAAAATAGAAATACGATTTGACCCAGGAATCCCACTTCTAGGAATTTACCCTAAGAATGCAGCAGCCCAGTTTGAAAAAGACATATGCACCTGTATGTTTATCGCTGCACTACTTACAACAGCCAAGAATTGGAAGCAACTTAAGTGTCCATCAGTAGATAAATGGATAAAGAAGATGTGGTACATATACACAAAGAGTATTATTCAGCCATAAGAAGAAAACAAATCCTACCATTTGCAACAACATGGATGGAGCTATAGGGTATTATGCTCAGTGAAATAAGCCAGGCGGAGAAAGACAAGTATCAGATGATTTCAGTTATCTGTAGAATATAAGAACAAAGAAAAAACTGAAGGAGCAAAACAGCAGCAGACTCACAGAACCCAAGAGTGGACTAACAGTTACCAAGGAGAAAGGGACTGGGGATGATGGGTGGGAAAGGCGCGATAAGGGTTGGGGGGAAGAAAGGGGACGTTATGATTAGCATGTATAATGAGTGGTGGGAGGGCTGTACAACACAGAGAAGACAAGTAGCAACTCTATAGCATCTTACTTCACTGATGGACAGAGACTGTAATGGGGTATGGGGGTGGGGACTTGGTGATGGGGGGAGTCTAGTAAACATAATGTTCCTCATGTAATTGTAGATTAATGATACCAAAATAAAATACATACATACATACATACATACATACATACATACATACATACAAAGGTGTAGTTTCCCTCACTTGAAATTTACATTTAATGGGAGCACTTTCATGTAGTAGTAGATCAATCTCTTCAGGCCACTGCCAAGCCTCACTGCTTTGCAATCTCATACTGTCTTAGAGACCATGGTGCACTAGATTAGAGTGGTGCACATAAATGATAAGCCTTAGTAGAATATCTTCAATAATCATGAGTATTTTTCTCTTTAACAAAACTAGTCCCCACATTTATGAATCATTTGTAATTAATGCAGAAAAAATTAAGTGAACAATAAGAATGACCAGAGGGATTTTTCTTAGCTTATACAAAGAGAAGAAATTCTAGCCTCAAATTCAAGACAGCTACTTCTCTGAATTCTGATAAGAATGACTATACTCTTGATTGATTAGCTTATCAAAAACAGAGAACAAAACAAATTCCTATTTCTTAGAAATAAGTGGCTATGAAACTTTCAGCACACACACTAGATGCCAAATACTCTCCAACTAGAGCCAAGTTATCAACTGTACATTGAGTGCACCCAACACAAAGAACAGCGTAGCATCATCCAAGACCAGTAAAAGTAAACATGATAATATAGCTAGGACTTACATCGCACTTCCTCTGTGCCAAGTATTATTATAAGTGCTTTACATAAAGTAACTCACTTAATCCCCACAATAACCATGTACAGTAAGAACTGTTATTCTCTCCTTTTTAAAGATGAAGGAACCAGGTACAGGGAAGTTAAATAATTTTGCTCATGATCAGCAGCTAGAAATTAGCAGTCTGTCCCCAGAGTCTACAATCTTACCTGTTATGATGACCTAAAGGTATATATTTCACCATAAGAAACTTAGAATCCTACTAAAAAAGAAAATTTCAGATGAAAAGATGTGAGAATACTCACAAGGCAAGGATTAGATTGAACAGAAAAATACAGACTGGTAAGTGATGCACTACATTAATAAGGAAAGCATTTAAATCAGAGAACACCCCGATTCTGCTTGCATTAGAGACAAAGGATGCACATACATATTTGATTAATATTCTCTTTAACTTTATAAAGTCCTTTGAACATTTTACCAAGAGTTCTGAAGTTATGCTAAACACTGGGATTGATTGATAAATACAGGCTCAATACTCCCTGAGCTCAACTTTCCAGCTAGTCCAGGAGGCAGCTTTCCGAGCTTTATCTTACTGGTTAGAGAAATGGCCTCACCCTTGCAGATAATTTAACAAGAATAAGAAGTGTCTCAAAGAGCAACACGGTCTTGCTGAATATCCACTATCTGTAAGAACACACCTACAGATAAAGTAACCAACTCGCCTGGGTTTGCACAAGACTTTCTTAAGCTTAGTATTGAAAATCCCATATTCCAGGAATCCCTCTCTCCAGGAAAAACTGAACAGATTGTCATCCTAGAGCTAGTGTTGTCTTTTGCCTTGGATAGCTGAAGTTTGAAGCAAAGAGCAAAGGCTTCAGAAAAAGACAGAACTTGTATTCCAACTTGCCTTTGCCACTTACAGTACTGTCTAGGACAAATCATTTAACTTCTGAGACCCTATTTTCTTTATCTGTAATATAAGGATAATTTCCCCATAATTTTTTGAGAATTTAATGAGAAACTATGAAAAGTTCCTGGAAAAGTGTCTTTTATTATGTAACTTCCCAGTAAATAGTACGTATTACTACTACATTCCAGGAATTCTAAAATCAAACTGTAACCATATAAGCAACTGTGTCTAGACAGGTGGGGGTTTTTTTGTATCAGAGGGGGGAGTATATCTATGACCATAAATATTTCAGTTTTAAAAGTCAATTCATTTGACAGGATTTATTTGTCAAAAATCCATGGTGACTCATGCCCAACTGTCACAAGATCGATCATCCTCAAAACTCATTTATGAGTAAAATTCAAGTTATCTTTTCTAAAGCCAGTATTTAAGAAAAGAATATAATTGCCTTTTACTCACAGAAGCATGCTCCTTAGAGTGGAATTTTAAGAAGAGGTATGTAGAAACAAAATTATCCAAAATGTCTAGCTCAGTTAAACGATAATACTCTACACTAGCCTAGGTTTTTATCTAACAAAGCTCTATTTTACACCAAGTCCACTTCAAAATGTTAACTAGAAGAGAGACAATATATAACCCTATTGGACAATATATAATACATTTAACTGACAAACAGTAATAGGTTTCCCAGAATAAGATCCATTAAATTCTATGATTTTGCTTTCTGTGTTGATACTAACAATTCATTTTTCAACAATACCTAGTACATTTCTCTATACTTTACTCTTTTAATTACATAAATTGGAGGCATTTGGATTAGTTAACTTTAAAATTCAATCTCTGATTATCCATCTTCTACTATGTAAGGGCTCTAATTCACAATCCTAAGTATGGATGAAACACTGATGCACTGGAATCTATTTTACCTGCCTAGGAAGTCTTTTCTCTTCCACTGAGTACTATATTAAATAAGAATTTTTTAATTTTGCTAAAAATTTGTGTTACTAAAATCATTTTTCTACTCTATTTTTAAGATTCATTTTACATTTGGGTCCATAAATTTTTCAGTTTATAACATGATACAATTCAAGCTAAATTAAGCAGTTAAAATATTCTGAGAAGGAAACTTGAATTGCTCAGAGAAAGTGTGAAATCCCATGTGTTAGTGAAATCAAAGGCCTGCCTTGATCAAAATTTTCTGAATACACTGCAAGTGGATAATTCATTTTAAAAACTCCCCACCCACATTGTTCTCTGAAGCTTATGTCTCAAAATCCCATTCCTTAGCAGAGAATACGTGTTGGTTTCTTTTTCTTAACATGTGCTTTTTTTCTACATCAGATATGTAACATTCAATCTTGGGACATTACAGGAAATGCAATTTAGATTTTTCTCATCACTGCAATATAACACACACACAAATAAAAAAAAAATCCCCTCTCCATACTGCTCATGTTCCTTCTTAAATGCCCGCTCTTTAAGTAGATTCTATCAGTTTAGGAAAGTAGATTAAGTAGATTCTATCTATTTAGGAAATAAAGAACTCTTTTCCACATATTTTTTTTTTATGTTTCATATCATGTCTTACTTGTCCTCTACTCCCAGAGTTCTGATAACTCTAGGACCAATGAGATGAGCCCAGGTGATGGCCACTTTAAGTATAGTCAGCCCAGGGCTCAGAAAGTTTGAGCATGTTTCAAATTAAAGAAACTTCGGGATAAAAGCCCTTCTCTTCTTAATATAAAGAAGCACATTAGATCTGTCAAATAAGTAAACACTAATCAAAACTGTTGCCAGTGTCACAAGCAAATTACTTTACAAATGGCTGATATGGAACTTCAGAAGCACTAAGATTCCTGAAGTGACTTATTTACTCAATGCCTTTTAAACCATATCGTATTACCACGTTACAATTCCACCCACTAGACTGAACCAGCCAAGCAAAAACAAATTCCCCTGAATGCCTAAAAGAGCTCATTGTAAATATGTAGTTTAGTTTTGTTCTTAGGAGAAAAACTAAAATTAATAGTATAGATTATTCTCTAGTAGCTTCAGACAGTAACATCAAACACCCACCAGCACCATCAAACAGAATTCATTTAATAGAGGAACAAGGGTAAGTTAGGTAGGTTTCTGAGAGGTCATGTTGAGACATTTTCATTTTCAAGGTTTAACTTCACTCTTTTGTGAATTGCTGTTCTTTGGCAAACTGAACTGAAAGTCTATTAAAGACTTCCTGTCATTCCACTTCATTTGGCTATGAAACCTGGACTTATAAGTAGACAATTCAGCCTAAGAGTCATTAAAGAAACAAAACTAGGTCTACTGTTAATCTAATACTTGTTACAGTTGTTCCTGAGAAGTTAAAAAATGGAAAATGTTCAAAAACCATGAAATTACATATTATTTTATTTTTCTTCATTTATTACTTTTCACTGAAATATTGTCTATGTTGGAGAACCTTGAACCTGGTTTATTGTAATAAAAATTAAACATTTTAGGTAGGTTTAATTTTTGTCCACAACAAATTTAAGGTTTAAAATGTATAGGAATGAACATTGTTTTGCCTGTTGAATTAAAGGAAAATGAATATTATCTGAATTAAAATAGAATATAGCCAAATTGTTCACTTTGCCATTTCAAACACTCATATCATCAGTGTGCCTTCGGGCCATTTTTCCCATTCATTGTAAATCCAGATTTCTAACAGAACTAAATAAAATACTTAAATTGTATAACAAAATGGTCCCATATCACTGAAAACATTTTTAGTCAAGCTCAATAGGTTTTTGTGACTGGTTGTTAAATTTTCTCCTAATTTTTTATGTTTGTCAGTGTAAGCTAAAAATCTCTTCATTTTACATAATTAATGGCTTGATTGGCATTTTCTCTTAAAATGATGATTTTTCTCTATAAACCTTTCCTCTAAGGGCACATAGAAATAAGCTCCTTGATTCTAAGTACTTTGCACACCTATAAAAATCTAAAATGATAATGTGTGCTGCTTTTTTCACTATCTGGCTCTATAAATCCTTCAGAATCCATCTCTAACATTGTTCTTCTTACCCTAGTAAAGCTAACTGGAAAATAAAGTGGTGAATGGGCTAGCACCAAAATTGTAAAAAAAAGCAGCTATTACCACATAGCACCTTGATTTTAGCGCAGGGAGGTCACTGCAGACTTCTGATTCCATTCTGGGATCCATCAAAGAAAAGAGTCTCACAGCCACACAATATGAGGATAACAAGTATCCAGAGACTCATCTTCACATCACTTTCCTGGAACTTTCCCATTCTATTGAGTAAGGATAAAACATGTCTAGTGAAAATTATGTGTTAAAAATCAGGCTTAAACAAGTAGATGAAGAGGTGCTCAACATCACTAATCTTCAGGGAAATGCATATCAAACCACAATAAGATATCACCCCACACTTGTAAGAATGGCTACTATCAACATGATAAGAGTTAAGTGCTGGCAAGGATGGGGAGAAAGGGAATCCTGTGCACTGTTGGTAAGAAGGTAGCCACTATGGAAGACAGTAGGGAGGTTCCTCAAAATTTAAAAATAGAACTACATGGTCCAACAATTCTACTTCTGGGTATTTATCTGAAGAAAATGAAATCACTATCTTGAAGAGATACCTGAACTCCCATGTTCACTGCAGCATTATTTACAATAGCTAAGATATGTAAACAACCTAAGTGTCTGTCAATGAATAATGCATAGAGAAAATGTGGTATACAATGGTATGCAATATTATTTGGCCATAAAAAAAAAATAAATCCTGCCATTTGTAACAACATGAATGGACCTTGAGAACATTATTCTAAGAGAAATAAGTCAGACAGAGAAAGACAAACACTGTACTATCCACTTACTTATGGAATCCAAAACACCCAAGCTCATAGGAACATAGAACATATTGGTGGTTGCTAGCAGTGGAGGTTGGGAATGAGGAAAATGGGTGAAGGTGGCCGAAGGATACAAACTTCCAGTTACAAGATGAATAAGTTCTGGGGGTGTAATATACAGCATGGTGACTGTGGTTAACAATTCTGTATTGTATATTGTCAGGATTGGGAGTTGTTAGAGAAAGGAATTTAAAAGTTCTCACCACACCAAAAAAAAAATCTAACTGCGTAGGTAATGGATGTGTTAACTAACTTCACTGTGGGAATCCTTTTATAATATATACATATATAAAATCACTGTTGTATACCTTAAACTTACACAATGTTATATGTCAATTATATCTCAATAAACCTGGAAAATCAGGCTTATCTCCCAGTTCCCCAAGTTATTGTGCCAGTTGATCAAGACTGACAAAAAGGTATTATCTTAGAGCTGCTGACTTTTTGTCCAGCAATCAGCCCAACTTCACTCCACTCCCCTCCTCCCACCATACAAAACATCTGCCAGTCATACTATTCTACCATGCTGTCTACATCTCCTAGGTCTTCAAGCTTGCTGCTACTTCTGCCTCTACAGGCTTCCCCAGTCTACTCATTAGCTTCTAATCACCATTTATCTTACAGATATCCTCAAAGAAATCTTCATTTGGCTACTGATTATGTTCAGTCCCCTACTGCATATTCCTATGGACTCTCATATACTCTCCTGGGCTGCCACAAACACTCTAAAAAGGCAGAGAGAATGTCTGCCTTGCTCATCAATGACTCCCCAGCATCTGGTACTGCATCACACAAGATGGGCACCTGGAAAATTTTATGGACTGAAAAAGCTAAAAGACCAAAACAATAAAAGCTAGGTCTTTTCAAGAAATTCATTCTGTCTTCCAATTTTCATTCCTGTTACCAAGATGAGTGTTTTCATTTCCTGTCACCAATAAGTCAATACACTGTTGATATTCTCTTCAAAGTTAAAGTGATACTGACTTGTATACTTTTCCTTTCTAGCAAGAAGACTAAAAAATATTTTATTACCTATATTTTCAGCTTTACATATGAATAAACTTAAAGTATATCATATCATACATGTGTACA
The DNA here is from genome assembly GCF_040802235.1 of Manis javanica. Classification (NCBI taxonomy): domain Eukaryota; kingdom Metazoa; phylum Chordata; class Mammalia; order Pholidota; family Manidae; genus Manis; species Manis javanica. The sequence continues at coordinate 108,748,061 of NC_133158.1, forward strand.
TATAAATAATCTCATGTACACATCATATTAGTCAGGGCTCTCCAGAGAACCAGAACCAATAGAAAATAGATGATTGATTGATGGTATAGATAGATTAATAGATGATAGATAGATGATAGATAATAGATAGATAGATAGATAGATAGATAGATAGATAGATAGATATAGATAGATAGATGATAGATAGATAGATAGATAGATAGATAGATAGATAGATAGATAGATAATAGAGTTTTGTCATGAGAAATTGGCTTGCATGATTACAGAGGTTGAGAAATCCCACAATCTGTTGTCTGCAGGCTGGAGACCCAGGTAAGCTAGTGGTGTAGTTCCAAATTGAGTCCAAAGACCTAAGACACAGGAGAACCAATTGTGTAAGCTCCAGAAAATGGATATCCCAACTCATCAGTTAGGCAGAGAGAGCAAACTATCCGTTATCCTATTCTATTCAGGCCCTCTAGTCAATGGATTAGAAAATACCCAAGGAAATTAAGGAGGGTAATCTGCTTTACTCAGTCTTTGAATTCAGGTGCTAATCTCTTCTGGAAACACCCCCAGAAATGATGTTTAACCAAATACCTGGGCACCCATGGCCCAATAAAGTTGACAGATAAAATTAACTATCATGCACACACACGTACATATATATATATATATGATTTATTTTATTTTAAAACAGACTTTATTTTTACTAATGTGTTTTGATTCTAGACTCCTTCACTCCACTTCTGACAATTTGATAAGCAAGTGGTTTTGGGATTCAGACAGCTGAATGAAGCTATACTGATTCTCTCCTTTCTGATACTTCATAAATTAAAGAACACATACTTCAAAGTTAACAAAGTAAGTTTACCAATAGTGCTTTTTTAAAGTGGGAAATATATCAATTTCCCAAAAAAAATGTACCCAGGAAGAAGAACCTGCAGCAGAATCAGCTAGCATGCTAAGTCCTACCCCTACCCCTACCTCCTAGTATTCTGATCACAGACTACGTGGGCATCAAAAATGACTTAGAATTCTAAGTCATGACATTTCTAATAGCTCTATGAGTCCATTTTCTATAGGTGCAATAATAAATTACCACAAATTTAGCAGCTTAAAAGAACACAAATTTATTATCTCACAGTTCTGTATGTCAGGAGTCTGGTGAGCTCAGCAGGTTCCCCTGGCCCGGGTTTCACAGGCTCAGATCTAGTTGTTGGCAAGCTGGACTCTTTATCTAGAGGCTCTGAGAGAGAATCTGTTTCCCAGCTCTTTCAGGCTGTTGACAGAATTCAGTTATTTGAGCTGCAGGCTGAGGTCCCGGTTTCCTTGCTGGCTGTCAGCCAGGAGCCTCTCTCAGCTCTGTAAGGCCGCCTGAATCCCTCCCTCTTCAAACCAGCAACTTCCCGTTGAGTCCTCCTCGTGCTTTGGGTCTCTGACTTCTTCTGCCTCCAGTTAGAGAAATTCTCTGCTTTAAAGGCTTATGTGATTATCTTGGATAATTGAAGATAATCTCCCAATTTTATGATCAGTAACTTCAATTACACCTGAAGGTCCCCTTGGCCATGTAACTGTAACATGATCACAGGTTCCAGGGATTCAGGCATAGACATCTTTGGGGGAGAGAAGGAACATTCTGCTGATCACACCCCCGCATCTAGAAGAGCCTAAATACACAAGGGTGGAGGTATCATCTTTCCCCTCTTCTGGTTTAGGAATACTACAAATGATTTCTAGACAAATTGTAAAAGAAAAAATATTATCAAGAGACAAGACACAGACACCAAATTGGGGAGGGAAAGAAATGTGTGATATTCACCAGTCTTTCTAAATTCAAAAAAATACTTTTTATTAAAAATATTCAAAGATACAGAAAAATCTTTCAAAAATGAAAAAAATAACTTGAATATACTAAATAAGAAAGTATATTATTTTAAGTCGATCTGTCTACTGCAGACTATAGCCCACTCATACTTTCCTTTTTGGTTGACTGAACTTCAAGGATTAAATAAAAATATTTATATATCCCAATGCAAAATGTAAATCTCTTTGAAGATGGCATAGAAATCAGCCTATCCTTCTTGGGGGAGGATGGGCACACTCCAAGATATTGTTTAACACAAGAGGCAAAAATCAAAAGTCTTTTTGTTTACTTCTTTGACATTACACTTGAAAGCCTTTCACATTCTTCTTGATTATATAAATATTCACTCATATCATTTTCCAATATCTGTTGTCATTTTTATTTAAATAGTTATTCCAATTGGAATTTTATTTTTGTTATTACAGAAGCAAAGGATGAAACTTAATTATTTTTCTAAATTTTTAGCAACTGCCTCAAGATAATTTTTTTTAGTATCATTAATATAAAATTACATGAGGAACGGTATGTTTACTAGACTCCCCCCTTTACCAAGTCCCACCCACATACCCCATTAGTCACTGTCCATCAGCATAGTAAGATGCTGTAAAATCACTACCTTTCTTCTCTGTGTTGCACAGCCCTCCCCGTGACCCACCCACATTATACATGCTAATTGTAAGGCACACTTTCTTCTTCCCCCCACTTCCCCCTCCCTTCCCACCCATGCTCCCCAGTCCCTTTCCCTTTGGTAACTGTTAGTCCATTCTTGGGTTCTGTGAGTCTGCTGTTGTTTTGTTCCTTCAGTTTTTCCTTTGTTCTTATATTCCACTTATGAGCGAAATCATTTGGTACTTGTCTTTCTCCACCTGGTTTATTTCACTGAGCATAATACCCTCTTGCTCCATTCATGTTGTTGCAAATGGTAGGATTTGTTTTCTTCTTATGGCTGAATAATATTCCATTGTGTATATGTACCTCATCTTCTTTATCCATTTATCTCCTGATGGACACTTAGGTTGCTTCCATTTCTTGGCTACTGTAAATAGTGCTGCAATAAACATAGGAGTGCACCTGTTTTTTTCAAACTGGGCTGCTGCATTCTTAGGGTAAATTCCTAGAAGTGGGATTCCTGAGTCAAACAGTATTTCTATTTTGAGCTTTTTGAGGAACCTCCATACTGCTTTCCACAATGGTTGAACTAATTTACATTCCCACCAGCAGTGTAGGAGGGTTCCCCTTTCTCCACAATCTCGCCAACATTTGTTGTTGTTTGCCTTTTGGATGGTGGCGATCCTTACTGGTGTGAGGTGATATCTCATTGTGGTTTTAATTTGCATTTCTCTGATGACTAGCGATGTGGAGCATCTTTTCATGTGCCTGTTGGCTATCTAAATATCTTCTTCAGAGAACTGTCTATTCAGCTCCTCTGTACATTTCTTAATTGGATTATTTGCTTTTTGTTTGTTGAGGTGCATGAGCTCTTTATATATTTTGGATGTCAACCCTTTATCGGATCTGTCATTTATGAATATATTCTCCCATACTGTAGGATGCCTTTTTGTTCTATTGATGGTGTCCTTTGCTGTACAGAAGCTTTTCAGCTTGATATAGTCCCACTTGTTCATTTTTGCTTTTGTTTCACTTGCCCGGGGAGATATGTACATGAAGAAGTTGCTCATGTTTATGTCCAAGAGATTTTTGCCTATGTTTTTTCTAAGAGTTTTATAGTTTCATGGCTTACATTCAGATCTTTGATCCATCTCGAATTTACTTTTGTGTATGGGGTTAGACAATGATCCAGTTTCATTCTTTTATATGCAGCTGTCCAGTTTTACCAATGCCAGCTGTTGAAAAGGCTGTCATTTCCCCATTGTATGTCCATGACTCCTTTATCATATATTAGTTGACCATATATGTTTGGGTTAATGTCTGGAGACTCTATTCTGTTCTACTGGTCTGTGGGTCTGTTCTTGTGGCAGCTATCCAAATTGTCTTGATTACTGTGGCTTTGTAGTGGAGTTTGAAATTGGGAAGAGCTATCCCCCCTGCTTTATTCTTCCTTCTCAGGATTGATTTTGCTATTCGGGGTCTTTGGTGGTTCCATATGAATTTTTGAACTATTTTTTCCAGTTCATTGAATAATGCTGTTGGTAATTTGATAGGGATTGCATTGAATCTGTAGATTGCTTTGGAGAGGATGGCCATTTTGACAACATTAATTCTTCCTAGCCAGGAGCATGGGATGAGTTTCCATTTGTTAGTGACCTCTTTAATTTCTCTTAAGAGTGTCTTGTAGTTTTCAGGGTATAGGTCTTTCACTTCCTTAGTTAGGTTTATTCCTAGGTATTTTATTCTATTAGATGCAATTGTAAATGGAATTGTTTTCCTGATTTCTCTTTCTATTAGCTCATTGTTAGTGTATAGGAAAGCCTCAGATTTCTGTGTATTAATTTTGTATCCTGAAACTTTGCTGTATTCCGATATTCAAGATAATTTTTAAATGATTTATTCTATCTTACATTGAAATATCAACTTGATGAAGATAATAAAAGTAATTATATATATTGAGAACCAGGTGAGCCAGTTTCACTAGGCTGATTTCTCATCAATACATTAATGAGCATAGTTAATACACACAAACACATACATGTCTACTTTTGGACTTACTACTCTGTTTCTTTAGATTGTGTATTCCTATGCCAGAAATACACTATTTTTATTACTGTAGCTTTATATATTTTAAAGTTAAGAAGTTTAAGTCCCAATCCTAAGTGCCCCCTCTCGCACCACACACATACATATTATTCTTCTATTTAGTTTTCTTGAGCTATTCACTGTCATTAAATTTTCACAATGAGCTTTATGTTCATGAAACTGGGTTAATCATAATTCTTAGTCAATACTAGTCATTGGAAGAGACCTATTTTACTTTATTCTATTTTTTATTTATCACCTATTCATTTATTGTTTAATAATGAAACGGATACCCATTAGTCCATCACTCAGCCCAAGAACAGAACATTAATGTTAACTTACATCTACTTATGTTCTCCTGATCCTATTCTCTTGCCTTTCCTTCTCACACACACACCTGGAGATAAAAAACTATCCTTAATTTTGTGTTTATCATTTCCTTGCTTTTTAAAACAATTTTTACATATCAGCATTGTAAATAAAACACTTTATTTGACTTGTTTTTTAACTTTACAAAACATTGGTTTTATAGATCTCTTCAGATGATTGTGTCAAACCTACTGCTAAAAAAGTTTTACAGCTTCAACTGAAACACATTATACTCATAAATAATTTGGGCAAGAATTATCACCTCTATAGTAATGAAACAACATACATTAGTGGTTATGACCATCTTCATTTATAATGTCTCTCTTTTAGCTTCTGCTGTTGTTTTTTTGTTCAAAGTTTGTCTGGTGATTTATCCCTTAATAAACTGTGTTTTGAATATGTATACTAGAATTTGTTTTTAAATTCATAATTTTCTGCTTTAATCTTTTGTGTTTTATTGATGTTCTTAGACTCCTTATATGGCCTTCTTTTCACTTCTTCTCACTCAGCCTGTTTGATCTCCACTTTTTCTTATTTAATAAATAACACATCTAAAATTCTTGAGTACAATCTTACTATTCTGGTAGTTATTCTATTCTAAATATCTTGTAATAACAGTTTTGTTTTCCTCTAGAGCTTGAAGTTATTTAGGATAGATTTTTTTCCAAGCAATTGGGTCTTGAAATCAAACTTATACTGTTAATTTCTATTTTCCTACATTGTGTTTCAGGGTCTCCTATAACTGTCTGTTTTTTTAATATCACATAGAGTTTAAGTGTTCTAATATATGATCATGTTTCAATGTTCTATGAATATATTTTCTGTTTACAGGATACAAAATTGTTAATATCTACATTATTTAAGTGGTTATTAGTAAAGGAATAAGATGTCTGGAATATGCTTTAAAACCCAACAGCACCTGGGAGCTCCACTCCTAGGAATTTACCCAAAGAAAACAACTTCTCAGATTCAAAAAGACATATGCACCCCTATGTTTATTGCAGCACTACTTGCAATAGCCAAGATATGGAAGCAACCTAAGTGTCCATCAGTAGATGAATGGATAAAAAAGATGTGGTACATACACACAATGGAGTACTATTCAGCCATAAGAAGGCAACAAATCCTACCATTTGCAACCACAAGGATGGAGCTAGAGGGGATTATGCTCAGTGAAATAAGTCAGGCAGAGAAAGAGAAATACCAAATGATTTCCCACATTTGTAAGTCTAACAACAAAGCAAAACAGAAGGAACAAAATAGCAACAGACTCACAAACTCCAAGAAGGGACTAGTAGTTACCAAAGGGGAGGGGTGGGAGAGGGTGGGTAGGGAAGGAGGGAGAAGAGGATTGTGGAGTATCATGATTGGTGCACATGGTGTGTGTGGGGTCATGGGGAAGACAGTATAGCTCAGAGAAGACAAAAAGGGACCCTGTGGCATCTTACTACACTGATAGACAGTGACTGCAATGGGGTATCGGGGGGGACTTGATAATAAGGGTGAATGTAATAACCACATTGTTTTTCTTGTGAAACCTTCATAAGAGTGTATATTAATGATACCTTAATAAGAAAAGAAAAACCCAATAGCAGTATCTCACTAAATATACCTATTCGTAAAGGGGTAGAGATAGATGAAAAATGCATGGTAAAATGTGAATTTTACACTTTATCAAAATAAATTGGTAATGATTTTGCTTTGGATGCCAGCTTTCTTTTTGTTTGCATTGGCTTTACTCATTCTTTAACTTTTAACTTTTTATTTGATTTTGTTTGAATGGTATCTTTTTTCCAACATTATACTGTTAACTTTTTAAAAATCCTACATGAAAGCGTTCTTTTAATAACAGAATATAACTCATTTATATTTATTGTTATAATTTATATATTCATATTAATTCTATCATTTAATGCTATTTTAATCATTTCTTATTTATTTTTTGCCATTTGATTCAGCTATCAATGCTAGTCTCAACAGATAGGAAAAAGCGTCCTTTTGCATATGTAGTTTCCTCTAACTGAAAAATGAAAAATACCTTTCCTTCCCAATTCCTGCTGATCCCTTCAGAGAGTTCATGTGTTACATCTTATCCTCTCTACCAGAAGGCTATGCCTGACAATTCCATTCCCTAATTTGGGTTACATAGTTTTCCTCAAGTGTTTATATCACTCTTATAACCAATTTTGTTATAATAGTTATAATATTTTAAATTACTATCTCTAATATTCAACTCAGAATTAAATTAAGGAAGGAATCATGTCTTATAAATCTTTCTGCCCTAAGGGCCTATCACCAGTGCCCTATGATCAAGACACAGACATACAGATATACATAGAAATAAGAGCAAGTAATTCAGCATAGTTGAATTATAAGGTCATGCAGGAAAATGGCCAGACCATGAAAAACCTTGCATGTTATATGAGGTCTTTGAAAATCATCAAAGTCATATGTACAATGTTTAAAACCTTATCCTTGTGGCCATGTGAAAAGACCAGAGAAAGACAGAATTACAGGAAGTGAGAGGCTTTGAAATGGTATAAGTGAACAATTATGAAAAACAAGCTGATGACAGCAAAGATGGAGAGTGGGAAGCCATTATAAAAGATATTTGGAAAGTAAAGTGGATTGGATTAAATGCCAATTCAATATAGGAGTTAATAAGGCATTAAAAACCGAGAGCATCTCCAAGACTTCTAGCTTAAGTGACTAAGAAGATGTATTATTCATTTGTAAATCATCCTACCATATTAAGCATATGCTCTAAGTAGGCAATATGTCAAGGGCTAAGACCAAAAGATAAACAAATAAAACACAGTCCCTGCTCTCCAGAGGATGTAGTAAAAGAATTAGGCATGTATAGAATGTAGTAAGTGTTATTATGTATCTATAGGCAAGGTCCTATGTTGGTGTGAGAGAAAGAAACTGCTTAATATGGCTTGGGAATAAATAGTACATAAAACTACCTGGATTAAAATAAACTACAAGAAGAATGAGGTACAGTCACCTGAAATAAGGAATGTAAGAAATGGAACAGAATTTGAGGAAGGAAGGGATAATGCTTTCTATCTGAAGCTGAGATTGAGTGCTTGTTGTGTAATCAAGGTGACAGCCATTAGGCAGCCAGGCTCTAGAGTTCATGGAATACAGCAAGCTAAAGATTTCCTATGCCGGGACAATCACAGGGGTCTTATATTTATTACTGTGTCTGAAACAAACTACCATAAACTGGATCACTTAAAACAGCAAAAATTTAGGTTTGGTCAGGGCCCTACTCCCTCTGGAGGTTCTAGAAGAGAATCCTTCCTTGCCTCTGTCTGCCCCTGGAGGCTATCAGTATTACTTCATTTGTGACCACATCACTGCAGTCTCTCCTTCCATGGTTCTGTCACCTCCTCCTCTTATGTCTTCATCTTTTTCTCTTCTATCTCAAATCTTTTGTCTTTTTCTTACAAGGACACTTGTCATTGGATTTTAGACTCACCAGGATAATTCAGCATGATCACCTCATCTCAAGATACTGAATTGTATCTACAAAGACCGTTTCTCCATATAAGGTCACATTCACAGGTTCTGGAGATTAGGATGTGGACATACTTTGGGGGGGCATGATTCAACCCACTACAAGCACCCTAACTGAACTCCCTGCTTTCACCATTGCCTTCTTCAGTTAACTCTCAATACTGCAGCCCGCGGGATTTTTTTAAAACTAAAGTCATATCAACTCACTTCTCCATTCAATTTCTTTATTGGCTCCTACTCCAAGTAACTGCTGAATGACCTATCAAACTCAAGTATAGCTGGCCCCACTTCACCTCTCTAGCCTCATCTCCTCCTTCTCTCCCCAAGTTATATCCACTCCAGACACACCAGCCTCCTTGCTATTCCTCAACATGACAAGACACTTTCAACCTAATGCACTATGTTGTGGTGGTTAATCCTGTGTGTCAACTTGACTGAGCCACATGGTACCCAGACATTTGGTCAAACATCATTCTGAATGTTCCTATGAGGGTTTTTCTGGATGAGATTAACATTTTTTAAATTATATTAACAATTTATTGTCAGTAAGAAAGACCGATTAATGGTAGTTTTCAATGAAAACTTTTACAAGACCATTGCATCACAAATAGGTAGATACTATAGAAACTGTTCCTGTGGTTTTGGTTCTAAACAAGTATGCAGAAGTTCCTCATTATACTTTCCAATAATAAAAAATGATTGTAATTCTAAAATACAGCAACCCACTTAAGACATGTCCATATACCAGGTATTTCCTAATCCTATGTATAATTAGAAATGAATATTAATGAAATGTCGTACTTCAGTGGAAAAGGACACATAATGAAACCCTGGTTATATTTAAACAATCAAGGTGGTAGGTAATGACACCAACAATACCAAAACTTGGTCAAAACAAATGCACAAAATACCTTGGAAATCTAGTTAAAGCTACATAAAATCAAATCTGCACATAAAATAAAATTTACCCCTGACCAAAAAAAAAAAGAAAAGAAAGGAAAATTAAAATAAATCTATGTAAATACATGAATCATGCTAACAAGATGGTAGAACGGATTTTCATTTCATTAGTTTAACACAAACTAGTGGAAATAACAAAAAAAATTTCAGAAATGGCACATCCAACATAACTCTCATCCAGTTACAATAGGCCAGGATATTGGAAATGGCTAACATTCAAGAGACATGATTCAGTGCAGCCATCAACATTTTAGATCACTGAATAAAAAGTGCTTAAGCATTTATGCAAAGAACAATGCAGGTCATTATTTATGTAATCTCTATGTTCATTTAAGTCCAGGCACTTTGGTGGGAGTTTGACTTTGGGAAGAGCATAAGACTTCTATATGTCATTGCAGATCTAATGGAGGAATCATCACCTCCTCAAAGTCACCATCATCTGCACTGTCATGGTTACTCATTATGATCTCAGACCCTACAGCAGGCCATGCATCAGAAGAAGAGGTTGTAGAAGCACACACAGACATGGACATGTTTTCTACAGCAGGGACGTCAAAGTTCCTGACAGCCTGGAGGGCAAGGGGGAATAGGGTTCTCTGCAATTACTATTTTTATTTTAATCAGTGCCTGTGTCAGACACATTCACAGGATAGGAATTGAGTAGATACTATTTCAATCTGAAATTCTGTTTCTCAATGAAGAACCAGACTATCTGCAGCAAGTATGTCTGTAGGAGGGTCTGTGGATTCAAAGTGATCACTGAATTCTGGAGGTAATGGTGTTAGTTCATGAAGAAGAAATGTGTGTATTGTTATTAAGGTGACTTTTGAACTCCACCCAAAGCAGAGGATGCTTTCCAAGAGGACCAACCATGAGATTAGAGGGCTGGAAATTTCCCCAATGTCCAGGGAGAGAGAAGAGGCTGAAGGTTGAATCAACCAAGGCCAATGGCTTAGTAAATAACTATATAATGAAGCCTTCATAAAACCCGAGAGGACAGCCATTTTTCTGGAGATTTTCCACACTTTGAAACCAAAATGCTCCCAAGCTGGGCCCCATGCTCCAAGGACAGAAGCTTCTTTATTCAGGACCGCTCCCTATGTATCTCTTCATCTGGCTATTGATTCCAATCCTTTATCATATCCCTGAGTTCTGTGAACAGCTCCAGCAAATTAATCAAACCTAAGGAAGAAGTCACTGGAGCCCCCAGTCTACAGCTGGTAGGTCAGAGCACAGGTAACAGCCTGGGGCTTGTGGTGAAGTGGGGTGTGGGGGATTGTCTTGTAGGACTAAGCCCTTAACCTGTGGAATCTGATGCTATCTCCAGAGAGATATGATTTGGGAAAATAGCTGACTAAACTGGAATTGGGTGCAGGAACCCTAAAAGACTAAGCTTAAGGCATTGCATTTGCAGTAACCTCCAGTAGGTAGTGGATTGCAGGTGCCCCCAGTGTGAGCAGCCTTCTGCAGCTGTTAATAAGCACCAGGGAGACTCACCCATCAGTTCTCCAATGTGTGTATAGCTTCTTGGTTTGTTGCTTAAAGGGAACTCCTTCCCATTCAAATAAATGGAGTCCACACAACCATGAAACTATTACCAGCATGGGGGCTTCTTTCATGTCTTGTGCTTGGCTGACAGATAGGGCCAACAAAAAATGGTTGGTTATCCAGGTTTAGGGTTTTTGGAATCCCTGGAGCTGCACCTGACATAGGGTGGACTTGGTCTAGAATCAATCTAGTGTAGTTTCCATTCACATCAAGAGACACTTTGTGCTGCAGCCCATCATTGACTTGAATGCATTGAACAGAGACAATTCCAGGGCATCTTCCATGGTGAAATTTGTACTATAGTCTTCCATTATGAATCTCCAAGGTTCATTGCTACAGCAATTCTTCAAGCATACATTACAACTGCATGAGTAGAATATGTTCTAAGCCTCATGTTAAGTTTCATCTCTAATTTGTTTGCATTTTCAAAATGAATACTTTAAATAGGATGGATAAAGCAGATTTTCCTCCAGGGTGACCCTCCCACACAAGAGGGAACTCCTGCCTGACTGCCTTTGACCTGGGATATCCACTTTTTCCTGCCTTCAAACAAACTGAAGCATGGGCTTTTCCTGCCAAACTTTAGACTGAAACTGTATCTTTGGCTCTGTTGGTTCTCAGGCCTTAGGAATTAAACTACTGGCTCTCCTGGGTCTCCAGTTTGCCAACTCACCCTGCAGTTCCTGGGACTGGGACGTGCCAGCCTTCATAATCACATGGAAAAAAACCTTATAAAAATATCTCTTTTTATACTACATCCAATTGATTCTGTTCCTTTGGAGAACTCTAATGCATGTATCTTTTACCTATTTATCTTGTTTATTCTCTAACTCACACTAGAATGTAAACATCATGAGGTCAGGGATTTTTCTGTCTTATCACTAGTCACTTGGTCACTTGTAGAATCAGTACTATGTCTGGCACATTGTATTAATACATTTGAAAAATCTCTTATTGGACTTATTCATGGATATATACAGATCTGAGAGTACTCAACAAAATACTATATTTCCCTTTCAATTTAAATAACAATACACTGAATACCTAAAATTTTCAACAGACTCTGGTTCACCTAAAATATCAATGATCCTTGGCAGAAGAATCATGTAAGAAAAGAGTTAAAAGTACAGCAAAACTTCAAAAAGAGAGGGGAAGGTTTTGAATCATACAGCTTCAAGGAGTTAAATATACAACTTAAAAAGAAAGTGACAGATTAAGATTATCTTGTGAGAAGAAAATAAGCCAAAAATAGGATGTAATTGATAAGAAGTCTTAGATTATGTCTTCAGGATCAAATAAGTTTAAAGAGAAGTTACTTAGAAGCTTCTGTAAATGCATGTGCCTAATTATATTTTTAGACTGCTTTTTCTGAAAGCTTTCTGATTTATAAGCAATGGGGATTTTGTTAAAAGAGAAAAGGCTATTGAATTGTGTCACTTAAAAGTTTGAAACTTCCAGCTTCCAGTTGAAGATAGTTGACTAAGTACATATATTTCCTTTTTGACTCACTACAAATCCCTTGAAATGACAGAATATAAAAATAGGAAGGTAGGGATGCAGGAAAAATACAGGGATGTGGGAAAGCCAGGAAGGCTTGGACAGAAACAATGAGGAATTTCTTGATATAGAATGGTTGATAGAGGAGATAGAATGGATGCTGAAATTTGAGAGCGGAATGTCCTACAAAATGAGATATAAACAAATGAGGCTTTCACTTCAAAAGTGAAGGCTTTTTTTTTCACTTAAACTCCTGAAACCATAGGCAGCAAAAGCTGAGCCATCTATTATGCTGTAGGTTGGTTGGTGAGGAGATGAAAGTGCCACAGGGCTGAGTTCAGGGTGCAGGTGAGTACATGTTAATCTCATCTATCTACAAGGCCTTGTCAGAACAGAGTTAATTCAAAGCTGGAGAACAGGAGGGTGATTATCAGTGATTACGGGATTTCAATCAATTTTTGGAAGACACAAAGTATGAAGAGGAATACTTACTGATAGGCAGAACAAAGGACGGTGCAATGTAAAACACACACAGAGGCTGTACCAATGAAAGGGCCTACCTGGTCTGTGGCTAAGACTCAGATATACTACCCTTGGTATGTCAGATGGAAGAAATGAAGTGTGTGCCCAAAAGTCAGAGGCTACAGAGGCATGCAGGTCCCACCCATGCTCACAGACCTCATAGTCAGCTTTTCCATTTCCTCACTTTTAAATTTGAATGGAAAATCAGAATCACTAGACAATTGCACAGAAAAGAATTCAGAAAAATGAATTAGTACCCTTAGAAAAATTAAACTAAGATGAAAATTCACATTTTGTGTAACCTGAAGTTTAATCAATACTAGGGATCTTTTCAAAAATATAAAATTAGAATGTAAATTAGGCATAGAAATGAATATTTATATATGAAACATATGTCACAATTTAAATTATGGAATCTCAGAGATTATAATATCTTTTTTTTAAGATCTATTTAGCAGGAAAGCTTTCATAGAAATGCTTCCTGATTGTAACCTAGCTTTACCTTCCCTCTTAGAACAATCTACAACTTCCAGCAACTTCCAGAACTCAGGTGTGGGGTCAGTAGCTTCATAATAAACCTACTCTGGCAAAAAAAAAAAAAAAGAGCAGAGCAGGAGGGGTAAAGAAGTATTTAAGACGTTATTGCCAAAAAACATCAAAAAAACTTTGAGAGATATTGTTGAGGAAAACTCTCAAAAACTAAGACAAAGTACCCCCCACTCCAAATGGCCTATCAACAAAGTTTCCAGAAAGAAAAAAAGATGAGACAATAGAGCAGAGGTAAGGCTAAATTAAAGGAGGAGAATTTCCCTGAGCTGAAGAAGGACTCAAATTTTGATATTAAAATATCCCTCTATATGCCCAGAAATTATGAGTAAAAACCCATACCTGTACATATTATTGTGATATTTTAAAATGCAAGAATTAAAGAAAGGATTTCAAATGTTCCACAAATAAAAGAACATGGAACAATCCAGCTAGTAAATCCAACAGATTTACTAGCAACACTGAACACAATAAAACATGTCTTCAAAGTTCTAAAGCAGGTATTGACAAACCACATCTTGTGGGTCAAATCCAGCCTGCTGCCTCTTTTGAAAATGAAATTTTACTGGAACACAGCCAAGCTCATTCATTTACCCCTTGTCTATAGCTTCTTTTACACTCCAAAGGCAGAGCTGAGTAGTCATGACAGAGCCATGGCCCACAAAGACTGAGATACTTACCATCTGGCTCTTTACAGAATGCTGACCTAACACAGAAGCTTCCTCTAAAGGAAAGTGATTCTCAACCTAGTTTGCTACAACCTCCCAAATCATCATGCAAGCTTGAGGATAAGATATATTTATAAACACTCAAGTATTAATCAATTAATCTATCATGCACTATTAGGAAGTCATTAGAGAATGGACCACACAAAGTGGGGTCAAAACACAGGAAAGGAAAGAACACATGATCCAGCAAATGACCCTGGCCTAGGAGAATTGTGAGAACGCTGTCAGGAGCACCCAGTCCATATTAGACAGGGAAGGTAAAAGTCTCCAAGAAATAGAATAGACAATATGGTGCAGAGATGGGACAGGGGTGGGGAGGATGAGGCTATGCAAAGACCATCCTGCTTAAGGAGAGACTTCTATTAATCTCTAATGACACTAATAATGTAAATACTGACTATTGAGTTTCAACTTGTCTGTAAGCAAATATGAAAGATTTAATCATGGCTGTAAAACAGAAAGTAAATGTCATCAGTCATTGCAGTATAAAAGTAAAAATGCAGATCAAAGAAGTTGAAATGTGAAGGGGAAAGGAGACTTAAAGGAAAGCTCTCTCTCTTTGTAATACCTTCATCTTACAAAGTAATATGGGACTCTGATATAACAAGTTAATAGAGGAGCAAAACGGTAAGCACTGAGAATTCTAACCATATTGAGAAGAAAGGAAAGAGGGAGTGTGTGGTATAGGAGCTAAAATATCTCAATCTGATTAAGTAAGTGACAGTGATATAAATACATCATTTAGAAATGTGGTTGGAAAAACAGGTGAAAGTGTTTAAAATGGCTTCTGGGAAGCAGAAGGGGAAGTGGAAAGGATGGGCCAGAATTTATGTTTTTAAGCATAAGTCTCTCTGCATTTAATTTTTTAATCATGTGCTTGGTGAGTGTTTATTTTAAATGAGTAGCAAAGTTGTTGTTATCCTGTAGAAAATAAAATTAAATAAATGAAATAGCTTGCATAGATTTACCACTGCCATCCTCCTGGCAGCTGGCCAGTTGCTTCAATTGCTTCTGGGGTAAATAAAGCAAATTTGTTCCAATATGACTTCATTACCTCCTTCTGTACGATTATTGTCAAATCTGTTATATATTGTCAAGTATATATTTTTCAAATGTATATATTTTTGTATATATAATATATACTCAACAATACAGGTTTACAATTATTGATTGATTTAAACATCCCTATGTTTTATAAGGAAATTGAGAAAAGGGAGAAATATTTACATACAGTCTTTTCATGCATGCCTATGTATTCCCAATGGCCTTCATCTTCCCTGTGGGTCTGAGTTAGTATCTGGTGGCATTTCCTCCCTTTCTGGTGGACTTCCTTCAGCATTTCTTGCAGTGAAAGACTGTTAGTGATGAATTCTCTCAGCTTTTGTGGATCTGGGAATATCTTTATTTCACCTTCCTTTTTGAAGAATACTTTTATTGGCTATTGGCAGGTTTTTTTCCCCCAGCACTGTCATTTCACTGACTTCAGGTTACCATTATTTCTGGTAAATCTGAGATTTACTACTGCATTGTTATTCTCTGTGCATGGTGTTGCTTTTCTCTCACTACTTTCAAGATGTCTCTTTATTTTTGGCTTTTAGTAGTTGGACTACAATATATCTAACTAGTTCTTTTTATATTTATACTAGATAGGATTAATTGATATTCTTAGAAGTGCAGATAAATGTTTTGCATCAAACTTGGGAAGATTTCGGACATTATTTCTTCAAATGTTTTTTGATACACCCTTCTCTCTCTCTTCTGGAACTCCAATTCCATGCATGTTGTACACTTTCTGTTATCTTAAGGTTTTCTTCTTCAATCTTTATTCTCTACATTTTTCAGACTGAATTATTTCTATTGAGCTTTCTTCAAGTCTTTTATTTTTTCTTTCTGCCATCTCAAATCTGCTAGTGGGCCTAACTAGTACATTTTTTATTTTAATTACAGTAGTCCCCTCTTATCTGTGGTTTTGTTTTCTGTGGTTTTAGTCACCCACAATCAACCTCTGTTGCAGAAGCAGATGATCATCCTTCTGACATACTCTCAGTCAGTAGTAGCCTAACACTACATCACAATGCCTACCTCATTAATCACACTTCATCATGCAGACATTTTAAGATCTCACATCATCACGAAAAGAAGGGCAAGTAGAAAGCAGTAAGAGATTTTGAGAGAGAAAGAGACCACATTCACATAACTTTTATCAGAATATATTGTTATAATTGCTCTATTTTATTATAAATTATTATTTATCTCTTACTGTGCCTAATTTATAAATTAAACTTTATCATATGTATGGATGTGCAGGAAAAAACATAGCATCTATATGGTTTGGTACTGTTTTTTCCACCATCCACTGGGGGTCTTGGAACACACCTCCTGTGGATAAGGAGTCTCTACTCTATTGTATTTTTCAACTCTAGAATTTACATTTGGCTCTTTTTTATATACTTTCTAGTTCTCTACTTACATTCCCTGTATTTTAAGTCATCATATCACATTTTCCTATTATTACTTGAACATAATTTCTTTTAATTCTTTTAATATGTTTATAATAGCTGTTTTGAAGTCTTTGCTATAACTCAGTATAACCCAACATCTGAGCCACTCTGAGCAGTTTCTTCTGACTGCCTTTCTTTTTTCTTTTTTAACTGAGTTTGAATTATATTTTCCTGTTTCTTGCATATCTATAAATGTTGTTTTTAAAATGAACATTCTTAAAGATAAATATTGCAGCAATTCTTTTTTTTTTCTACAGATGTGGATGAGAATATGGGAGTAGGGGGGACAAGGGGGAGGAATCACTGAGCTTCATTTAGCCTGATAGGAAAGTATGGTTGGTATTTTCCACATTGTATCTTTTCTGTTTCTTTAATAAATGGGATGAGAGGACAGTAATTCTTAATTCGATATTATTTGTCTTAAGGTTGTGGGGTTTTTAAAATAACTTTTTAGTAACTTACTGTAGAATCACTAATGCCTCTGCTCAGTTTTTTAATTCTTAGTATCTTAGTATCTTTTTTACACTATTTTCCTAGAGGTCTTCTTTTCATGTGCACAGCTGAGAGGTAAGCCAATGATTTGGGCAGATATTGAACTCAAATGCCCTATTCCCATATGATTTTCTCTTCTGTCAATTGAGTTTTGTGTTGCTTGGAAAATGTATGCAAAGTCACAGCCGATTCCCAGGTCTCCCTTGGCTTTTGCTTTATATCGAGCTCTCTTGACCAAACGTGTATAGTTCTCTAGTCAGCCAAGAATGTACAGAGAAATTATCTCAGCATTTCTATAGAGCTCTCTTTCCATAGTCTCTCCATTAAACTTCTGTCTGGTCCACCATTCACCCCAACCAGAACCATATTGTCAGACTTGCAAACTGTAGGTTTTCCTCATTTGTTCCCAACTATGTCCACCCTTTTTAAACAACAAAGCCAAGTATTTTCACCCCAAACTCAAACTGATTTCATCCGTTCTGGCAGCAAAGCTGTTGTTTTCATGATCACCCACATGCTGATAAAACTATCATTCTTGCCAATGCAGCTGGGCTACGGGGGAGAAGGGAGGTATGATCCCAGCTGAAAATGCCAATGCCACACTCTTACTGTTCTTACATGGAGTTCTAGCAGCTTTTCAAGATTAAGTGCTTCTCCATTTTTTTATCTGCCTTTAGTTGATTTCTAGTGCCCAATCTCTTCACACCTCCATACTGGAAGTCACTTCCCTCAAAGAGATTTGAAAAAAAATTCCACCTAAAAACACAAGAGCAGATTGTTATAAAACAAAGCACACACAAAAAAGCTAACATAGAAATGTTAAATAATCTTATTCAGTCTTTGAGTAAGAGCAAATCTAAACTTTATACACTAATTAGCAATTGATAAAACCAGGACAGCAAATATAAAAATTCATGAAATTGGGACAAAGTGGTACTCAAAGAATTATGGTTAGATTTATTTGAAGAAAGAAAGGTTAAAAATTCAACTTACAGAATTAGAAAAAGACAATAAAATAAACCAAAATAAAGTAGAAGGAAGCACAAAGCTGAAAAACAGAAAGTGATGAAATAGCAAAGAGAAAAGTGAATCTTAGAAAATAAATCCAAGAACGAGTTCATTGAAAAAGAACAATGAAATACACAAACCTCAAGCAAGTTTAGTGAAAAAAAAAACACCACAAGAATTTAAGCTCCTTGACAGCCGTATTGGCCGCTGTATTCTCAGCACCAAGAAAATCACCTGGTACAAATGGGTACTCTGTAGATGTTTGTTAAATGAAAAAATGAATGAATGAACATTAAATTGTTTAAGGCTATAGACATAAATACAGAAGAGAATTTTTAAATATTATGTGACAATATAAATCTTATCAAGCAATACACTCCTCAAAGACACAAAGTAGACTTAAACTAATGGAAATAAGCATAGAAAGGCTGAGAAAAACTAATGGAAATGCGAAACAATAAAAAATACTAATGGAAGCATTAATCAATTGTGGCAACCATAGTGTTGTATGACAGATAATCCCAATGCCTTAAAAATAGTAACCATATGTTTCTCACTACTGATCTGCAAGTTGGCTGCCAATCTGTTGGACTGTGTTGGAATCCAGAGTCTGGGATTTAGGCTCTGTGGGTAAAATTGTAATACTTCCAGAAAATCTCACCTGGCTTTAGTCCTCAAGAGTGGAGAGAAGTATGGCTTTAGTGCATCTGCATATCAATAGGGTTCCTCAGGGGTGGAAAAAAGTAGTTCATCTCCATATCAATGGGTAATTACCTGAGCAATTTAAGGAATTATAAAGAGACTTATCTGAACCTGAGAGGTGAGGGGGAGTACTGGTTTTTATTCTGCCAGAGCAGGAAAGAGAAATGGCCCTGGACTGCAGTTTGTAAGTAATAAACAAGTTTTAAATTTTATTTCTCCCTTTCACTGATTATGATTTTAGAGGTATTTTGCCCCAGGATTTTATCTCCATGCACTTACAGGCTCGAAGCTCCAGGCTCTGGGCTAAAGATTAGGTTCAGTTCTATTCCATCTATTTCTGTCTTCATCTTGGACCAGAGACTACTGATTGTGTGATCTTCTCATGACAGACTACAGACACACAAGAAGCTAAGCCCAATCATGTGAACACACTTAATGCTTTTAATGCACCCACCCACTAAAATTCCATTGTCCACAAGAAAACATTGGGGCAGTGTCCTAGCCAGTTCAAGCTGCTGTAACAGAACACTACAGACCAGCTGGCTTAAACAACAAACATTTATTTCTCAAAGTTCTGGAGGCTGGAGGTCCAAGATCAGAGTACCAGTTTGGTCAGGTTCTGGTGAGGACCGTTTTCCTGCCTTGTGGACAGCTGCCTTCTTGCTGTACCTTCACATGGGGAAGTGTGGGTAAACTTGAAGTATTTCCAGAATATCTTGCCTGGCTTTGGTACATTTGCATATCAACAGGCATTCAGAGGTGGAGAGAAGTATGGCTTTAGTGCAATTGCCATCTTTCCTCAGGGGTAGAGAAGTTCATCTCCATATCAGTGAGTAATTACCTGGGCAACAGAGGACTTATCTGTACCTGAGAGGTAAGGGGGAAGGCCAGTGGTTGCTGCTTGAGCAGAGAAGAAAGACAGCCTGGGACTGCAGTTTGTGAGCAATAAACAGGTTTTAAACTTTTTTTCTTCCTTTGACTGATTTTGATTTTTAGGGGTATTTTGCCCCGGGATTTCCTTTCCCTGGACTTACAATTGGCGTAGTCAGCAGGATTCCTGTGAATCCGAAATCTGTCATAATGGGTGTGACCTTTGGGAGGGCTGCCCCTAGAAATGATGGAGAGAAGTGGCGCTCGTGCCGAGGGACATGTGTCTACACTCGTGTGGTCGTGGAGGTGCCACCACTGCTGCTGGCCATGTCTACCCCGGCCAGTAGCCCGAGCCTAAGGCTACTGCTTCTGCCATTGCTGCTACTCTTGCTGCCAGCTGGAGCCTGGCCACAACCATGGAAAGGAGCAGAGGTCTGGGTCACCTTGAAGCAACTGGCTGCTGTGTACCACACCTTGCTGGTTACAGAGCCCATCGGCAGAACAGCTCTGACCAAGGTAATAACCTCCTATCCCATCTCAGGGTGGGTGTGAGACTGGACCCAAAGGCCATGGAGTGACGTGGCACAGACACCTCAAAAGACAATGTGGGCCCATCGATGTGGCTTGTCTTTAACCTTTGAAGACATCAGCCGAGCCCAGAAGGAGTGCCCTGCACATTGTGCAGATCAACAAACCACCAAGAGGGGCCTAGAGCATCTTTCTGTAGTCTATGGTCAGTCATCAGTTACTGAGAGTGATCCAGGTACCCACTTTATTGGACATGTGTTGCAAGGATGGGTGCAGCAATTAGGAGTAAAATGGACGTGGCCATGGACATTTCAACAGATGGGTCAGCAAATGGCTGGGTCTTCTGGCACCTTGGGGAAAAGGGCTGGAAGATGGCCTTCTGTGTATTCCTGTAACAACAGCAAATTGGCCCCTAACAATCATGGTTATGTGCTTCTATGGTCTTTGTGTCCTGGATGTGCCCCCTGACTGCAGCTGTGCATGATGGTTGGAATGGACGAGCTTTGGACTTAATCTGCATGGGACTTTGAACCTAGCTGAATCCTCTGGCTTGAGAATTATGATTGTGTTGCTGCTGTCAAGAAAATAATGTTTAAAGAGAGACTTGACTTTGTCTAATGTTTGGTAAAAGTTTTGTTATCAATCTAGCATGATTGTTAGGAATGAGTAAACAAGTGTAGAAATGTATTTTGTGCTTAGTGAGAGATTGTGCTGTAAAGTACATTTACTTAATCTGCACAGGCTGAATCCTCTGGCTTGAGGATTATCAAGATTTTATTGCTGTTGCTATTGCATGTTACTAGATTGGTCAAAAGTGGGGGATTGAGTAAATTGTAAGGCAAGATTTCTGGAGGGGTGGATTGTAGGTAAAATTGAAGTATTTCTGGAATATCTTGCCTGGCTTTGGTACATCTGCATATCAACAGGTGTTCAGAGGTGGAGAGAAGTATGGCTTTAGTGCATTTGCATCTTTCCTAAGGGTGGAAAAGTTCATCTCCATATCAGTAGGTAATTACCTGGGCAACAGAGGGCTTATCTGTACCTGAGAGGTGATGGGGAAGGCCGGTGATTGCTGCTTGAGCACAGAAGAAAGATGGCCTGGGACTGCAGTTTGTGAGCAATAAATGGGTTTTAAAACTTTATTTCTTCCTTTGACTGATTTTGGTTTTTAGGGGTATTTTGCCCTGGGATTTCCTTTCCCCGGACTTACAGGGAGAGAGAGAGATCATCTCTTTGTGTCTCTTGTAATGACACTAATCTCATTCACAGGGCTCTGCCCTCATGACCTAATTACCTCCCAAAGACCTGATCTCCAAATACTGTCACACTGGGGCTTAGAACTTTAACATACCTGTGTTAGAGGGGATACAAACATTCAGTCCATAGCAGGCAGGAAAATATACCCCACCCAAAGGCAAGATAGCACAGAGAAGACAAGTACTGACTCTATAGCATATTACTACACTGATAGACAGTGATGGCAATGTGAGGGGGTAAGGGCTTGATAATGTGGGTGAATGTTGAAACCACAACGCTGTTCATGTGAAACCTTGCTAAGATTGTATATCAATGATACTTTAATTATATATATATATTACAACCCACCCATTTTAGTGTCATATATGGTTATATGCCAGAAAGAAGTAGTGATAAATTAAGACCAGAAACCCAACCCACCACAAAGCCCAAATACTGATGTAATGAAAGATAAGCCAAATGAGACTACAGTGAAGTAACATTTCTTGCCTATCCAATTCAGAAAAATCCTAAATATATTTTCTAAGTGAGGCTGTGGGAAAACAGGCATTCTCATACTTTGGAAGTCAGAATACAAAATGGTACTTCCTTCTGGAAAGGAACTTGACAATCTCTAAAACAAATTATATATCCATTTATCCTTTGACCCAGCAATTCTGTGTCTAGACACATCCAAACTACACAATGGTGTGAATGTCAGTTTTATGTGTCATCTTGGATAGACTACATTTCTGTTAAACACTCAAACACTAATCTAGGTGCTGCTGTAAAGGTGTTTTGTAGATGTGATTCAAGGTCATAAATAAGAAAGATTTTCTTTTTTTTTAAATAAGAAAGATTATCCTAGATAATTTCAGAGGGTCCAGTTCACCAATTGGAAGGCTGAAAGGGCAGAGGCTTCCCTGAAGAAGGAAGTCCACTTGTAGCTGCAGTGTCAGCTTGTGCCCAAGATTTCTAGCCTGCCCTTTCTGACAGCCTGCCATGCAGTTATGTCAGTCTTACCTAGCGTGGGTAAGACTGTAATATTTTCAGAATCTCTCGTCTAGCTTTAGTGCATCTGCATATCAATAGGTATTTCAAGGGGTGGAGAGAAGTGGTCATCTCCATATCAATAGGTAATTACAAGGGTGTGAGGGGGCAAGGGCTTATCTGGACCAAAGAGGTTGGGTGGAGCTCTCTTCTGCTGCAGTCTGGTCAAGAGAGGTGGGACAACTGCTTGTAAGAAATAAATGGGTTTCTTAACTTTAATTCTCCCCTTGATTGATTTCAGTTTTAGAGGTATTTTGCCCCAGGATTTTCCCCC
Organism: Manis javanica; assembly: GCF_040802235.1. NCBI lineage: Eukaryota > Metazoa > Chordata > Mammalia > Pholidota > Manidae > Manis > Manis javanica. The sequence goes on from NC_133158.1 coordinate 108,770,954, forward strand.
TGAGTTACACCTAGCCAGCCTCAACAATCACTTAAGCCAATTCCTTGCAATAAACATGCTACTGGTTCTGTTTCTCTGATGGAACCCTAACTAAGAGGTTAAAAATACCAATGAAAACACAGAGTATTACAGCACTATTTATAATTGTAAAAAATGAAAAACCCTCAAAAAACCCATCAGTATTGGGATAGCAATGGAGGACTGTTGCTATGGACTGCAAGCTTGTACCCCATCTCCCCAGTTCATATGTTGAAACTCTAATCCCCAGTGTAATAGTATTTGGAGATGGGACCTGTAAGAGATAATTAGATCATAAGGGTGGAACCCTTGTGATGAGATTAGTGCTTTATAATAAGAGACTGGAAAGACTGTGTTTCTTCTCTCTGCATGTAAGAGTACAGTAAGGGGACAGACATGTGCAAACCAGGAAGAGGGCTCTTATCAGACACCAGATATGCTGATGCCTTGATCTTGGACTTCCAGCCTCCAGAACTGTGAGGAAATAAATCTGTTATGTACCCACCTAGTCTATAGTAGTTTGCTATCACAGCCTAAGCTAACAGTGCATGTTTAATAAAGAACAAGGACTCTATCTTCTGCTATAGTGTGATATCCAAGATACATCGTAAATTTAAAAAAAAAGAACAAGTTGGAGAAAAGTGTAGACAGCTCATTCATATTTAGTGAAGAAAATGAGAATATGTATATTTGCCTATATTCAAACAATTGAAGAATAAATTATAAAAATACACTTTCAAGGAAAAAAAGAAGATAAGACATCTAAAAATATACCTTGTTTTATAAATTTAGGTTTGAAATCATGTAAATGAATTATGAAAATGTACAAGACAAAAATAATGAAAAAGCAAATACCTAAAAATTAAAAGTAAATTAAGCAAATGAATTTAAGTGGGTATTATGTTAATAGCAAACAGGGAATAATTACTTCAAGTGACTTTAAAGCAAAATATTTAGACTACACATTCCCTGTGGCCTGTGCTCTAAAGACAAAGAGAACTAAACAAAAATATTATAAAATATTAAGCTTTTTTCAGTAGTAACCTCACCAGCAATAGTACTGGTGTTATACCTTCTGGGGGGAGGATGCAGGAGGGTAAAGCAACTGTAGTAACACTGATGCTGCTGGGGACCAGGGCACAAGAAAGAAGGGGTACAAAGTTGAGTGATACTCTGTAGTTCTAAGAATGAACTAGAAGTAATAATGAGAGGTAAGAGTTAATGATAAAAGTTACCTTGTCCAGGAATGGTCTCCCACCAGGGAAGGACTTGGCCTCTGCAATACTCTGTGACGGCTGGTCACAGCTCAGCCATGTAAGCAGTTAGTCCTGGTCAAACAGAAGGTTCAGGCCTCAGCAACTCCATTTCTACGTTTCCTATCTGCCCTAACAAATTCCCACCATCTTAGTGACTTAGAACAACACAGATTTATTATTTTATAGTTCTAGACATCAGAATTCTAAAATGGGTCAGCATAGCTGTGTACTTTTGGAGGTTCTGACAGAGGATCTGTTTCTTGTCTTTTCCAGCTCCTAGAACCTGCCCACATTCCTTGACTCGTGGCCTCTTCCATATTCAAAACCAACAATGACCAGATGAATCTTTCTCAAATAGCATTACTGGAACATTAACTTTTCTGCTTCCTTCTTCCACATTCAAATGACCCTTGTGATCACATTGGGCCCACCTGAGTATCTAGAATAATATCCTAATTGAAGGTCAGCTGCTTAGCAAACTTATTTCTATTTACAGCCTTAATTCTCACTTGCCATGTAACATAACATATTGACAAGTTCCAAGGACATGTTTGAGAAAGCTATTATTCAGACTACCAAAACATGCCAGGAAAGAGGTTTATGCTTCCCCAACTATGAAGGCCAATGTGGTGAATTCTGTTAATAACTTGTTATATTGTATAGCTGTAAACATAAGTCTGGGGCCTAGGCGCACTGATCACATCAGGAGACCAGATCACACCAATATTCTTGATTGTAACAGTAGTGCTTCCCTAATCATGATGCTTTAAAGCATCACAACCCAGGTGTCAATGTCACTCTCCCAGAATCAAACATCTTGCCCAGGCAGGTTGCTGTGACCTGCCTCAGAGAGTGAATGGCAGCAAGGAAACTTCACATCTGCTATTGCCTTTGTGGCCATGAACTTTTCCAATGAACACTAATCCAGCAGGTTTGGAGCTATTAACCTCTCTGCTCCATTAAAGCACAGTGCTTAGAGCAATCAATCATGGTCAGCCACAATGCTTGGACTCTGTTACATTAGATAATTTTCATGAGAGCAAATGAAGGTACCTAACACTCATTAAAACTCAGCAAATTAGGGCAAACTTTTGTTACAGAAGATAGTAATGTAGTAAAGGAGATGAGAATAAGAACAATCACAGAAAAATTTGTACTGCATCCAGAATCCAAATTCAAACAACCTAGAGTGGCAGGAGCAATAAAACTGAATGTGTAATTAGCTGCAGCAAGAAGGGGCATTTGTATCTTCTCTTGCTGGAATGAGACAAAGAATGATGTTACTACCCTCATAATACTGAAATATCAGAAATTTCATAATTCATTACATAGGTAGCTATATATACAGCTAAATTTGCCTGTTGAATAATAGACTTTTTTAAATTTCAGAATATGCAATGTGCACAAGAATTAACTCAAAATGGATCATAGGCCTAATGGTAAAATGTAATATAAAAACTCCCAGTAGATAACATAATAGAAAACAGATTATCTTGGGTATGACAATGACTTATTAAATGCGACACCAAAGGCATGATCAATGAAAGATATAAATGAGAAGCTGAACTTCATTAAAATTAAAAACTGCTCTGTAAAAGACAATGACAAGAGAATGAGAAGACAAGTCATAGACTAGGAGAAAATATTTGCAGAAGATACATCTGATGAAAGATTGTTATCCAAAATATACAAAGAACTATTAAAACTCAACAATAAGAAAGTAAACAACCTGATTAAAAAATGGGCCAAAGACCTTAACAGACACTTCACCAAAGACGACAGAAAGATGGCAAGTGAACTTATGAAAAGATGCTCCACATTCACATATCATCAGGAAAATGCAAATTAAAAGAACGAGATACCATGACACATCTATAAGAATAGTCAATGTCCATAAGACTGACGATACCAAATACTGATGAGGATGCAGAGAAATTCATTCATTGCTGGTGTGAATGCAAAATGTTACAGCCACTTTAGAAGACAATTTGGCAGTTTCTTACAAAACTAAACATATTCGCAGCATACAGCCCAGCAATTGTGCTCCTTGGTATTTACAAAAAGGAGTTGAGAATTTATGTCCACACAAAAACCTGCACATACATGTTTTAACTTTATTCATAATTGCCAAAACTTGGAAGCAAATAAGACATGCTTCAGTAGGTAAATTTGTATAAACTGTAGTGTATCCAGACAATGGAATACTACTCAGCACTTAAAAGAAATGAGCTATCAAGCCATGAAAAGACATGGGGAACTCTTAAATGCCTATTACTAAGTGAAAGAAGCCAATGCAAAATAGCTACGTGCTGTATGATTCCAACAATGACATTCTAGAAAAGCCAAAACTATGCAGATAGTAAAAAGGTAAGAGGTTGCCATGGGGGTTGGGTAGGGGCAGGGATGAACAGGCAAAGCACAGAGGATTTTTAGGGCAATGAAAATACTCTGAATGATAATATAATGGCAGACACATGTCATTATTCATTTGTTCAGACCCACAGAATGTACAACTCCAAGAGTGAATTCTAAGGTAAAATATGGATTTGGGGTGACTATGCTGTGCCAATGTTAGTTCATCACTTGTAACAAATTTTCCACTCTGGTGGAGGTTGTTGATAATGGGGGAGGCTGTGCATATGTAGAGGCAGAGGGTATATCTGAAATCTCTATACCTTTGTCTCAATTCTGCTATGACCCTAAAACTGTTCTTTAAAAAATAAAGTCTTGAAAAAATTAATGTTCAACTTGTCTGGATTCTCTTGTTCATCCTTAGATACTTGCCCAGTAGATGCATGGTCCCAGGATATTTAACTACCTGAAAGATTACATCTGTGTTTGCATACAATTTATTCCTCCCAGGAGGTCAAAGGTTTATCAATTAATCTATATACATTTTTTTTCCACATGAGGTTAGATCTTCTGTTTTTCACAAAATGACTCAATGGGGGAAGAGCTTCTTGATTTCTTTTATACCATCTCTGTTAGGATAATTTGTGCGTATAATTTTCAAGTAAGTTGGTAAAGACAGCATATATGCAGCAAGAGTGATCATTTAATGATTAGAGAAACAACAAAAAGGAAACAAAGGACCTTAATATTTACAACTGTCAAATTTAGATTGCCAGGAAGTGTGGCCAACACTTAAAAAGTAAGCAGGCAAATTTTTCTCATCAGTTTCATTTATCTCATGTTACTAATTTTCCCAGTGGTCATAGGGCAGTAGTCACCTGTTCTGTTGATCTTGGATTAGCTATCTACTTACTATCAGGGAGGCATCTGCTTGTGGACCAAAATGTGTCTATAAATCCTGAGACTTAGAGTCTTGGTACAGCCCTTCCCACTGTTATTCTAAGTCTGAAAGGATGGCCCTCTCATAAGACACAATCATTATATATCTTACAGCAAAGGCCTTCTAGCAGTGTGAAGGGAAGGTAGAAGCCACATAACTGAAAAGGCCTCAATTAAATGATTACAGTAAATGAGAAATACAGAATGGAGAATGAAATCCTCTACCTGGGCAATATATTAATATACAGCCTACATTATTTCTTAAGAACTCAGATGATAATAAAGCATAATTATGTATTAGAAAATGTTTTATAAACACATTGACAAACACATTGACACTTTTCAATTTGACTCCGAAACTATAAGCCTCAAAAGTCACTGATAAACAAGTGTATTTTAATCTAGAAATGAAATATTCTTATTACTCTGTTGAATCTTTGTATCAGTTCTTACATAGGCAGGAGTATATTTCTACCCATCCTAAAAAATAAGGTATACATGACTAAAACATGTTTAAATTCACTGACGTTCAGTGTTTGTCCCTAAACTGTAAAACAGCTCTTATAATGTTGTTGGGCTAATTTAAAATATGGAGCATACCAAATATATTTCAATATAAAAGCATCCACCTCTTATAAATTGAGGGATTAAACCTTTAGTGTTCCCTAGAAACCATCTGGGAAGCATCAAAGATGAACATCAAAGAGACACCTGACACTTATTTTTCTGAATTTAACATTTAATCTTGGGAAGGCAATATCAAAAATTATTATTATAGAAGACTGTTCCCCTGAAAAAAAAGGTAAATTTAGCCTTAGCTATTTTATTAACAAAGGTGGCGATCCAGTATTTTTAAATAGAGCAAACAATAAAATATAATCATTAAGAATTTTAGTACTTCCTGAAATAAGGAGTTCTTGATGCTTAACTTAAGCCAGAAACATAAGAAGAGGCAGCATAAAAGCACAAAGTTAACAGGTGTTCAAGAATGGAAAGGATTCATAAAGTGAGGCAGAATGAATGAAACTTTTGCTATCTGAGTAGGATAGAAAAAAGAAACAATTATTTCTCCATTTGGAAGTAGACTAAGATCATTTATAGTTATTAGTCCTTTATTTTCTATTATACTTAAGCTTCTTTTGCTTTATCAACACAGCATTTTTTCTGTGTGTACATTCATTATATATACAATCATATATTATATATGAATATATATACATATGAAGAGAGAGAGAAAGGGAGTACAATGTTAAGTAACAACTTTCAAAGTTTTGTAGCTATAAGAACAGCATCCTACAGATGGGAGTGGGAGAGAATGGAGTTCTGTGCGGCCCATCCATGGATAGAGTGCCTTCAGTTGGTTTCCCTGACTCCACAGAGGTACGAGGTAGGGGAAGGGGTCATGCTATAAAACTATTATCACAGAGTGACATCACCACAGCATATCATGACATCCCAGAGATGAACAGTGTGCAGGAGGCAGTACCTCTCCAGAAGCCACCCTGCTGAGGATTTATCTCCATTTTTGACTTTGACGTGATAGTGCCTTCTAAAGATAATCATCAAAGACCTTCCCTACCAGAATCTGTGTGAGCACAAACACACTGAGGGGGCTTTCCCATTACCACCTTGAACTGGGAGGTGAGAAGAAATATCTGTGATTTGAACCCAAGCCATTTGTGATGATTAATTTTATGTGTCAACTTGGCTAGGCCACACTACCCAGATAGCTGATCAAAGAATGTTCTAAATGCTTCTGTGAAGGTATTGTTTTTAGAGGAAATTAACAGTTAAATCATAGACTTTAGGAAAATCAGATAATATTCTATTAGTGCTGTTTCTCTCTTGAGAACCCTAATATACAGTTTAATTTGCATTGAGAGCATGTTAGTATTAGATCTGTTATCTTGCCAATAACCTGGAGATAGGTACTCAAGACACTGAACACTCTGGGCACCAAACTCTGAGCAAAAGGTTTCTTTGTGAAACCTAGGTCTTACTAAGAGAAAGACAATTTACATCTCTGAACATCAAGGGATTCTGTGGGGCTTCAGGTGTACTCCCACTGTGTGGACAATCAGCGCTGGGGACAGCAATGACCTGGGCCTTGTTACTGGACTATCCAGCATTACCGGTATTTGCCCCCTGTGCTTTGAGGTACAAGGCATTTTGTGGCATAACAAGATTCTGATCTCTTCAAGGTTTATTCCTCAGATGTCTCTCCTTTCTTATCCTTGACCTTCTTTGGGTCACATGTCCTCACAAAGAAGACAAATTATTTGCGAAGATACACTGAAGTGTTTGTGTTACCTTTTGAGAGAAGTCATGTGGGTTTATTGCCTGGCATGATCACTGGGGGCATTTCTGTTTTACTGGAAACAGTAAAGTTTATTCTCCTAGAGGACCAGGATTAGCAAAAGTGTCCATCTCACAGTTTTGTGTGCTTATTTTGGCAGAAGCTTTCCTCTTATTGTTTAGGGAATATGAAGTCAGAAGGAGCACAGTAGTCATGGTAGTGGAAATTCTTAAGATAGGGGTAGACTCAAGGAATTCTAGGAATAGAAATAAGGTCATTGTGGCTGAAACATATTAAGAATGGGAAGTACACTGGAGATGAGATCCAAGGGGTAAGTGGGAGCCAGATGATATATGACTTTTCAAATCAGGTCGGAAGTTTGGAATTTCTTCTGAGTGCAATGACAAGCTATTTTAGAGTTTTGAGTAAGGATGTAACGACTGGGTCAGGTTTTTTAAAAAAAGACTACCCTGGCTATTTATGCATTATAAGGAAGAAAAAGGGGAACCAAGACAGCTGACTCTGACAAAGCAGGTGGTGTCTTGGACTAGCGGCATAGCAGCAGAGATGGACAGAGAAGTAGGTGGGGTCAGGCTATGGTTTAAAGGAAGAGTTTACAGTATTTTTAACATATTGAATATGTGGGTCAAGAGAAAGCAAGAAATCAGTGGTGCTTGAGCAATAAGGTGAATGGCGGCACCAATTACTGAGATGGACAAACTAGGGAGGAACAGATTTGGTCACAAAAATGAAAAGTTCTAAACTTTTGAACTTGAAAATTAACTTTTGTTATTTTTTTTAATTTTGGAATCAATAATGTACGATTACATGAGCAACATTATGATTACTAGACTCCCCCTATTATCAAGTCCCCACCACATATTCCATTACAGTCACTGTCAATCAGCATAGTAAGATGCTATAGAATCACTACTTATCTTCTCTGTGTTATACTGCCTTCCCCTGTACCCCTCCTACATTATGTGTGCTAATCATAATGCCCCTTTTCCCTCCTTATCCCTCGCTTCCCACCCATCCTCCCCAGTCCCTTTCCCCTTGGTAACTGTTAGTCCATTCTTGGGTTCTGTGAGTCTGCTGCTGTTTTGCTCCTTCAGTTTTTGCTTTGTTCTTATGCTTCACAGATGAGTGAAATCATTTGATACTTGTCTTTCTCTGCCTGGCTTATTTCACTGAGCATAATACCCTCTAGCTCCCTCCATGTTGTTGCAAATGGCAGGATTTTTTTTCTTCTTATGGCTGAATAATATTTCACTGTGTATGTGTACCACATCTTCTTTATCCATTCATCTACTGATGGACACTTAGGTTGCTTCCATTTCTTGGCTATTGTAAATAGTGCTGTGATAAACATAGGGGTGCACCTGTCTTTTTCAAATTGGACTGCTGCATTCTTAGGGTAAATTCCTAGAAGTGGGATTCCTGGGTCAAATGGTATTTCTATTTTTACTTTTTTTGAAGAACCTCCATACTGCTTTCCACAATGGTTGAACTAATTTACATTCCCACCAGCAGTGTAGGACAGTACCCCTTTCTCCACATCCTAGCCAACATCTGTTGTTGTATGTATTTAGAAGTTGCCATCCTAACTGGTATGAGGTGATATCTCACTGTGCTTTTAATTTGCATTTCTATGATGATTAGCGATGTGGGGCATCTTTTCATGGGCCTGTTGGCCATCTGGATTTCTTTGGAGAAGTGTCTGTTCAGCTCCTCTGCCTACTTTTTAATTGGCTTATTTGCTTTTCGTTTGTTGAGGTGTGTAAGCTCTTTATATAATTTGGTTATCAACCCCTTATTGGATATGTCATTTATGAATATATTCTTCCATACTGTAGGATGTCTTTTTGTTCTACTGATGGCATCTTTTGCTGTACAGAATCTTTTTAATTTGATATAGTCCCACTTGTTCATTTTTGCTTTTGTTTCCCTTGCCAGGGAGATATGTTCATGAAGAAGTTCATCATATTTATGTCCAGGAGATTTTTGCCTATGTTTTTTCTAAGAGTTTTATTGTTTCATGACTTACATTCAGATATTTGATCGATTTTGAGTTTAATTTTGTATATGGGGTTCGACAATAATCCAGTTTCATTCTCTTACATGTAGCTGTCCAGTTTTGCCAACACCAGCTGATGAAGAGGCTATCATTTTTCCATAGTATATCCATGGTTCCTTTATCATACATTAATTGACCATATATGCTTGGGTTTATATCTGGGCTCTCTAGTCTGTTCCATTGGTCTATGGGTCTGTTCTTGTGCCAGTACCAAATTGTCTTGATTACTGTGGTTTTGTAGTAGAACTTGAAGTCAGGGAGTGTAATCCCCCCTGCTTTATTCTTCCTTCTCAGGATTGCTTTGGCTATTTGGGGTCTTTTGTGTTTCCATATGAATTTTAGAACTATTTGCTCTAATTCATTGAAGAATGCTGTTGGTATTTTGATAGGCATGGCATTAAATCTGTAGATTACTTTAGGCAGGATGGTCTTTTTGACAATATTAATTCTTCCTATCCATAAGCACAGGATGTGTTTCCATTTACTGGTATCTTCTTTAATTTCTCTCATGAGTGTCTTGTAGTTTTCAGGGTATAGGTCTTTCACTTCCTTGGTTAGGTTTATTCCTAGGTATTTTATTCTTTTTGAAGGAATTGTGAATGGAATTGTTGTCCTGATTTCTCTTTCTGCTAGTTCATCATTAGTGTATAGGAATGCAACAGATATCTGTGTATTAATTTTATATCCCACAACTTTCCAGAATTCAGATATCAGATATAGTAGTTTTACAGTGGATTCTTTAGGGTTTTTCATATACAACATCATGTCATCTGCAAACAGGGACAGTTTAACTTCTTCTTTGCCAATCTGGATGCCTTTTATTTCTTTGTGTTGTCTGATTGCTGTGGCTAGGACCTACAGAACTATGTTGAATAAAAGTGGGGAGAGTGGGCATCCTTGTCTTGCTCCCAATCTTAAAGGAAAAACTTTCAGCTTTTCACTGTTAAGTATAATGTTGTTTGTGGGTTGGTCACATATGACCTTTATTATGTTGAGTTACTTGCCCTCTATATCCATTTTGTTGAGGGCTTTTATCATGAATGGATATTGAATTTTGTCAAATGCTTTTTCAGCATCTGTGGAGATGATCATGTGGTTTTTATTCTTCTTTTTGTTGATGTGGTGGATGATGTTGATGGATTTTTGAATGTTGTACCATCCTTGCATCCCTGGGATGAATCCCACTTGATCATGATGGATGATCCTTTTGATATATTTTTTAATTTGGTTTGCTAATATTTTGTTGAGTATTTTTGCATCTATGTTCATCAGTGATATTGGTCTGTAATTTTCTTTTTTTTGTGGTGTCTTTGCCTCATTTAGGTACTAGAGTGATGTTGCCCTCATAGGATGATTTAGGGAGTATTTCCTCCTTGTCTACTTTTTGGAAAACTTTAAGGAGAATGGGTATTAGGTATTCACTAAATGTTTGATAAAATTCAGCAGTGAAACTATCTGGTCCAGTGTTTTCTTGTTAGGTAGTATTTTGATTACCAATTCAATTTACTTGCTGGTAATTGGTCTACTCAGATTTTCTGTTTCTTCCTGGGTCAGCCTTGGAAGGTTGTATTTTTCTAGAAAGTTGTCTATTTCTTCTAGGTTATCCAGTTTGCTAGCATATAATTTTTCATAGTATTCTCTAATAAGTCTTTGTATTTCTGTGGTGTCTGTAGTGATTTTTCCTTTCTCATTTCTGATTCTGTTTATGTATGTAGACTTTCTTTTTTTCTTGATAAGTCTGGTAAGGGGTTTATCTATTTTGTTTATTTTCTCAAAGAACCAGCCCCTACTTTCATTGATTCTATTGTTTTATTCTTCTCGATTTTATTTATGACCTAATCTTTATTATGTCCCTCCTTCTACTGAGTTTGGGCCTCATTTGTTCTTCCATTTCTAGTTTTGTTAGTTGTGAGTTTAGACTGTTCATTTGAGATTGTTCTTCTTTCCAGAGATAGGCCTGAATTGCAATATACTTTCCTATTAGCACAGCCTTTGCTCATCCCACAGATTTTGCAGTGTTCAATTATTGGTGTCATTTGTCTCCATATATTGTTTGGTCTCTGTTTTTATTTGGTCATTGATCCACTGCTTATTTAGGAGCATGTTGTTAAGCCTCCATGTGTTTGTGGGCTCTTTCATTTTCTTTCTGTAATTTATTTCTAGTTTCATACCTTTGTGATCTGAGAAACTGGTTGGTACAATTTCAATCCCTTTGAATTTACTGAGGCTCTTTTTGTGGCCTAGTATATGATCTGTTCTTGAACATGTTCCGTGTGCACTTGAAAAGAATGTGTATCCTGTTGCTTTTGGATGGAGTGTTCTGTAGATGTCCATTAGGTCCATCTGTTCTAATACATTGTTCAGTGCCTCTGTCTCTGCTTACTTTCTGTCTGGTTGATATGTCCTTTGGAGTGAGTGGTGTATTGATGTCTCCTGAAATGAATGCATTGCATTCCATTTCCCCCTTTAATTCTGTTAGTATTTGTTTCACATATGTAGATGATCCTGTATTGGGTGCACAGATATTTATAATAGTTATATCCTCTTGTTGGAGTGACCCCTTTATCATTATGTAATGTCCTTCTTTGTCTCTTGTTACTTTTTTTGTTTTGAGGTCTATTTTGTATGATACAAGTACTGCAACTCCTGCTTTTCTCTCCCCATTAGTTGCATGAAATATCTTTTTCCATCCCTTTACTTTCAGTCTGTGTGTGTCTTTGGGTTTGAAGTGAGTCTCTTGTAGGCAGCATATAGACGGGTCTTGTTTTTTTATCCATTCAGTGACCCTATGTCTTTTGATTTGTGCATTCAGATCATTTACATTTAGGGTGACTATCGATAGGTATGTACTTATTGCCATTGCAGGCTTAGGTTCATGTTTACCAAAGGTTCAAGGGTAATTCCTTTACTGTACAACAGTCTATTTTAACTCACTTCATATGCTATTACAAACCCAACCCAAAGGTTCTTTTTTTTTCCTCCTTTTGCTTCTTCTTCCATTCTTCATATGTTAGGTATCATATTCTGTACTCTTTGTCTATACCGTGATTGACATTGGGGTAGTTGATTTGATTTTGAATCTGCTTAGTAATCAATTGTTCTACCTTGCTGTGGGTTTATTTCCCCTGGTGACAGCTATTTAGCCTTAGGAATACTTCCATCCATAGCAGTCCCTCCAAAATACAATGAAGAGGTTGTCTGTGGGAAGGAAATTCTCTCAGCCTTTGCTTATCTGAAAATTGTTTAATCCATCCTTCAAGTTTAAATGATAACCTTTCCAGGTAGAGCATTCTTGGTTCAAGGCCCTTCTGCTTCACTGCATTAAATATATCATGCCACTCCCTTCTGGCTTGTAATGTTTCTGTTTAGAAATATGATAGCCTGATGGGCTTTCCTTTGTATGTGATCTTTTTTCTCTCTCTAGTTGGTTTTAGAAGTCTGTCCTTTTTCTTGATCTTTGCCATTTTAATTATTATATGTCTTGATGTTGTCTTCCTTGGGTCCCCTGTGTTGGGAGATCTGTGTATCTCCATGGTGTGAAAGACTATCTCCTTCCCCAGATTGGGAAAGTTTTCAGCAATTACCTCAATGACACTTTCTATCCCTTTTCCTCTCTCTGCTTTTTCTGGTACCCCTATAATGCAAATATTGTTCCATTTGGATTGGTCACACAGTTCTCTCAATACTCATTCATTCTTAGAGATCCTTTTTCTCTCATGCCTCAGCTTCTTTGTATTCCTCTTCTCTAATTTCTATTCCATTCACCGTCTCTTCTACAACATCCAATCTGCTTTTAAATTCCTCCATTGTATGTTTCATTTCAGATATGGAAATTCTTAAAGATTGAATCTCCATCTTAAATTCATTCCTGAGTTCTTGAATATTTTCCTGTACCTCCACAAGCATGTTTATGATTTTTATTATGAATTCTCTTTCAGAAAGATTGGTGAATTCAGTTTCATTTCGCCCTTTTCATGGGGTTTGTGAGATTTTAGTCTGAACCAGGCTCCTTTGATGTTTCCTATTTCTATGTGGTACCCTCTAGGCTCAGAAGCTCCAGAGCTTCTGAGAAGTGAGGTTGGGGTTTGGAGGGGAGCAGCCCTGGTGCCAGGGGGCAGGAAAGAGCTGTTTCCTGATTCCTGGCTGCAGTCACGGTCTCCAGTATCAGAGCCAGTGGGCTGAGCACACAGGTGTAAGCTTCTGTGCTTGATGTTTCTAGCTGTTGTAGGTGGGGCCTCCCTCTGGCTGGCCTGATACCAGCACAGTGACTGCTGCTTTGCAAGCCAGTGCCTACAGGCTAGGAGGAAGGTGCAGCAGGCTGTCACAGTGAGGGGCCTTGGAGATGAGTAGCCAGCAGGTGGATGGAGCAGCTGAAGCTCCTCAGAGTTCTCAACCTGCTGTGCAGAGCATGCCCAGACAACCTTTTCCACCTATCCCTTCTCCCGTGCTGCACGCTCCATGTAAACCCCACCCCTTGAGCAGCCCTCTCATTGCTAGGAAATCTCTCAGACCGCCTGCCTTTCCTTTGTCCCAGAGCAGCCAGATGTGGATCTCTGTCCTTCACAAACAGCTGGAATCTCAGTCTCTCAAGCACTCCACTGTCCCAGCTCCCCAAGCCCACCAACCTCCAGAACACCACACAGTGTAGGTTTGTGCTCCAAAGCAGACCTCCAAGGCTGGGTGTTCAACAGTGTTTGGTTTCCACCCTGGCCCCGCTCTGTTTCTCTCCCTCCTGCCAGTGAGCTGGGGTGTGAAAAAGGGCTTAGGTCCCACCAGATCAAGGCTTTGGTACATTACCCTGCTTTGTGAGGTCTGCTCTGTTCATGAGGTCTGTGTGCAGTCTGGTGCAGCCTTCCCACCTGTTGCTGTTCCAGGGTTAGTTGTATTAACTATATTTTCATACTGTATGTGGTTTTGGGACGAGTTCTCCATCTCACCTTTCATGCTGCCATCTTGAATCTAACTTTTGTCATTTTTGAAAATTAATTTCTGTTATTTTTCAAGTAAGTGCATTCATGAATCTTATTAATGCACATTAATAATTAGTATCTTTTATTATCATCAATAGGCACTCAAAATTGTACTCCCTTTTAGATAACCATCAACTATGTACACTTGCTATCCTTCTATTGGCTTCCTGTCTCCTAGCAAAGCTAATTTAATTCAGGACTTACTGACTAGCTGCTTTATGCTTAACACTAAATACCATATTAAGTATTATAAGGAATTAAGTAACTAAAACATGAATCCAATTCTAGAAGATGTTACATTTTCATTGGCAAGACAAAAACAAACACTTGTAATGCATTTAAATGTGGCATGGTATTAAACACAAAATTAATAATAGAAAAATCTTAGCACCATGTCATAAGAGTTGGGACAAGAAGTTTAGGATGTGAGGCCAGAGAAATCAGTGAAAACTTTTTGGAACTAAATATAGGGAACTACAACAAAAAAACGGTGTTCAAAAAGCAAGACAGAAATCAGCATGACTAACTCTCTGTTTGCTAATATCAAAAATATTGATCACTTATACAATGGGGAGAATTTCAGCTACACAGTCCTTTGAGGCTTGGGTGAATAGAGTATGTTGGAAAAGGAGTTCTTCCTATTACATTTACCTAGTACTAGGAAACCCCTGAAAGGATTTTGCTGTTATTTCAGAGATAATTGAGCCTGCAACTTACTAAGTCACATGCATGAGTTGCCCATTAAGTATATTAATGTTAAGTCATTTTGGGGGTATTTATATAGCCCCTTTGTCTCCAACAATGATAATCTTGCCTCTCAAGACTAGCTTTCATTTCTACAGTTTGCCATCTCTATTCATGCTGTTCCCTTGAATCCACTTTTTCCCATCTCCTCAGCCCAGCCCTGGGGTCATTCTTAAATCATGCTCAACAGAATTAAGCTTAAACTACTGTTCTTCACACAGCCCTGCAAAGGCAGAAGAGTATGCAGAGGGAATGGTTAAATAGTTACAAACTGATCTCTGTAAAGAAAAAACCAGGATTATTTTATTTCTCTAAAAGAATATGAAGAGAAAACCTAACACCATTATCACAATCAATGAGTGCTATGGACTGAATTGTTTCCTGCCAAAATTCATATGTTGAAGCCCAAGAACCATGATTGTATTTGGTTACATGAGGACAGAAAGGAGGGATCTTAATCCCAAAGGACTGGTGGCCTTAACAGAAGAGAAAGAGAGACAGAGCCCTCTCTCCATGTGCACACACTGTGGAAGGGCCATGTGAGGGCATGGCAAGGAGGTGGCCACATGTAAGCCAGGAAGAGAGCCCTCACCATCGATGTAATTGGCCTGCACCTTGAGCTTGCATTTCCCAACCTTCAGAACTGGGAGAAATAACTATCTGTTGTTTAAGCTCCCCATCCATGGTATTTCACTGTGGCAGCCCAAGCTGACGGAGACAGCAAGCAGCATCAGAGAAGCACTGGCCACAGGGTAGTTGCAGATGCCTGGTTTATACACACTGATCTTCAGGCAGAAAGACAACACGAGAACAGGCAGTGCTGGTGCTCAGGGAAGTCTCCTGGTCATTTCAGGGAGGAATTTTAAAAAAGACAGTGGCGAGTGATTCTCTAAGAGTGCTTCATCAATTCACCCATGGAAGCTGCGAAGACTGGGCCCAGGCCAGGAGACAGAAGAATTCGGCTGAGATCAGATAACTGAGTGAGTGGGCGCCTTGGGGGTAGGCAGAGGAATTTTCTCTGTAAGTGATGATGGTAGACAGGGAAGCAGAACAATTCCCTGCCAACACTGTTCATGAACCAAAATATTTTCAGAATTTCAGTTCAGTCCCAAGACCCTAACTCTTCCTCCCTTATATGAAGGTTTCCAGCAGACAATGACAAGCTGACTTCCCAAAACATCAAAAAAAAAGAAATGAGCCAAGAGCAAAAAATCTTCATTAACAAAACGTTTAAATATCAAAGTTAGGGCAGAAATTATCTACAGAAAACAGCACATACAGAGACGAAAGGATTCTCATGAGACAACTGGTGCATACAAGTAATCAGACAATTCGGGCATAGCTAACCAGAGCCTGTAACTCACCGCCATAAACTCCACACTCCTCTTCAGAGATCTGACTTCATTCCACTGTGCTTGGGGAGGAGATGAATGGGAAAGATAAAGTTGAAAGGTCAGTTCTCTGTAATATGTAAACATCTCTTTGACGGAAAGAGATTTAAAAAAAAAAAGGCCACTCCCTCTCCTCTGAATGGAAAGGTATCCCAGCATTTAAGTGTGTCACATAACACTAAACCAGTAACCCACTTACAGAGGAAATGTGGGTTAGAAAAACATAGACTTCAGATTTGAGCTTCCAAGATGTTATAAACAGTGACAGGAATAAAAATTAAGTTCTGATGGAAAAAAACAACTTCTGATGCTTTGTGTCTGAAAAATAAAAACAAATACTATTAGTCTGAATGTCTTATGGAAGCAACATTTTTCGCCTCGGGTATTTATTATGGTTGCACCACTGATGGGGTCTAGAAGAAGCCAATCCAAGCTGCTTCCTCCCCAGGGACAGAAAGCATACACAAGTATGCGGAGTAATGCATCATCTCTGTTTTGTCCAAGAGAGTAAAGAGTGAACTGAAAACTGTTCTACATTAAATAAGCTGGTCAAGACTGAAATGTCCATCTGTTTCTTCACACACCACCTTAACAGTATTTTCCATTCTGAGAAATGTCTCACGCTCTTCCAAAAGGCCAAGTTTCAAGATGTTTAGTACTAAGACCCCAGGAATTTTTTCTCGATGACTTTTTGAAGAGAGAGATTATAGGCTGGTTCCTGACCATTCCTTGTGATTACTGAGGTTTCTGCAGACTTTCATGAACTTAATGGTGTTTTCAGCAAGACTTCTTTGTTAGGTAACTGTGCCAGTTGCTGCAATTTTTTCATCATTATCTGTCACAAGTAGTGTCAACAAGTACCACTCTTACCTGGGAGGTCATCGGGCTGAACTACCCAGCCTCTGGTGGACATGAAGAGTCATGAGGAGGCATGAAGACACAGCTACATCAGCCCTGGACATACACCTGCATTTGTTTACCAGGGCTGCCCTGACAAAGTTATACAGACTGTGTGTCTTAACAGAAACTTACTTTCTCACAGTTCTGGAGGCTGGAAGTCCAAAATCAAGGCATTGGCAGTGCTGGTCCCTGCTCTGAGGGCTGTGAGGGAGGATTGGTCCGGTCCTCTGCCTTGGCTTGTAGATGGCTGTCTTCTCCCTGCCTCTCTTCTGTCATCTTCCCTCTATGTGTGCCTCTTTCTCTACACGTGGCACTTTTTTTATAAGGACACCAGTTCCAATGGATTAGAAGCCCACCCTAAGATTTCGTATTAACTAATTACATCTCCAACAGCCCTGTTCCCAAATAAGGTCACAATCTACGGTACTGGGGCTTAGGACTTCAATATTAAATTTGGGAGAGATGAAATTCAACCCTTACTACTATCCATGGGACAACACTTGTGACAGCAAATGGCCCTTACTTTCTCAAGCTTTTATTTGGAGCAGGCACTTTGCATCCATCTTATTTAATCATTGTATCCCTGTCTTGGTCTGCTAAATTGCCATAACAAAATATCATGGCTGGCTGACTTAAACAACAAACATTGATTTTCTCTCATTTCTGGAGACTAGGAAGTCCAAGATCAAGGTCAAAAGGGACTCACTTTCTGGTGAGAACTCTCTCCCTGGCTTATAGGCAGCCACCATCACAACATGTGTTCACAAGTCCTCTTCATTGTGAGAATGTGGTGAGAGCTCTAGGATCTCATCCTCTTCTTATAAGTGCACCAGTCCTATTGGATTAGGGGCTGACTCTTATGACCTCATTTAACCTTTATCTAATTCACTCCATAGCAATCCCCGAAAATCCCCAGTTATTATCCTCATTTTACAGATGAGGAAACTGAGGCACAGAGTACAACCCAGGTCCCATAACTAGAAATGGTATGAAATGCAAGTCAGTTTGACTCCAAATCACCGTTTATCTGTCCACCATTAGTATTTGTCCCAAAGTAGGAGCTAATAGGAGAAAAGGAAAGTGGAAAGGCTTTGCAGATGTCTATAAGGAGCAGAGGGGCGACCCCCTCCCAGAGGGGCACATGGTTCCCTTCCCCATGGGCTGCTGCACTGTTCTTCTCCAGCTTTTGGGAGCACCTGTGCATCCAACAGATGGCGAAACTGTACTACGGAGCCACACGCCTGGGACAGAGCTATCTTTGAATCTTAGCCCGACTTCCTCACTGTGACCTAAAGCAAAGGCTTTAATCCTCCTGTGCTTCAATGTCCTGCCCTCTGAAGGAGTTAATACAGGTAAGGAGTTAGAACAGGGCCTGGCACATGGCAAATGCTCTATAAATGTTACTTACCATCATGGCTATTGCTTACCGAATTCTAAGGAAGAGGGAAAGTATAAACCTGAAGAATAAAGGGTTTTTAAATGCTCCCAAGTTCTTTATCCAACTTGGGCCATCTTTAAGTTAAGGACTAGTGCTCTGACATGCATTCAAGGGTTCTAGAAACTAATTCTCTGACATCAGCTTAATACAAACTATTCTAACACGTCTTCTGTCCTTGGGATGGAGATCCAAGTATCTTGTATTGGAATCAGGCAGTGGCCCTGTCTTATCTACAAGAAGGCATGAGTCACGTGGTGATGAGTTTAAGTCCAGTTCTGACCTCCCGTCCTCCTCCACCACCTCCTTCCACCTCATATTTCTTTCTTCTTCCTCAGGGTCTAAAAATTTATTGAACTGAGGCTCAAGAATGAGTTACTCAACTATGCTTGCAGTGTACATGTGCCATGTTTTAGGTCTGTTTTATTCATTTCCATCCAATGTGTGAAGTGACTTGCCCCGAGAAAAATTCCCCCCTTTTGGTAGGATTGGGGAGAGTAAAGAAGGAGGCTTTGAAACCAAAATTTAAAAGGCTTAAGTCCTATATGCGCGAGGAATATGACCCGGGGGTGGGCAGGAGGCGGGGAAAGACTGGTTAGGCCAAAATGAAAGAGGATTCAAGCCCTTTATCCTAGCATCGCGACTATGAATGTAGGTGACAGGCAAGGCACGAATGTGCTCATACTCCACATGTACCTCCCGGACCAAACTCTGTTGACCGTTTCTCCCTCTTTTAGGGACCCGCTTGCCTCCAGCTGATTCCGTTGGGGAAAGGAAGTGCCCCACTTTCTTTTGAGCTCCTTTCTCATCTGCAAGGACTGTATAAAGACACCCCCTGCCACTCAGTTGCAAAAAGTGTCAACTTCCCCTGGGCGGATTGAACGCTCATTTGAATGCGTTTCCTTTTCATTAAGAACAAAGGTTGGAGTCCGGGTCTGGCAGTGCGGGGGCAGGGAAGTACACCGCGTGTGTCGAGAGACAAAACACACACAGAGTGACCCACGAGAAAGGGAAAGGGGAAAACACCAATCCTAGGGGCGCTGGGCTTTTTCGACTTTTCCTTTAAAAAGAAAAAAAGTTTCAAGCTGTAGGTTCCAAGAACAGGCAGAAGGGGGGCGAGGAGGGGGGTTTTACAGAAACGGCGCCCGGTCGGTTATGAGTCACAAGTGGGTTATAAAAGGGTCGCACGTTCGCAGGCGCGGGCTTCCTGTGCGCGGCCGAGCCGGGGCGCAGCGGGCGGGCCACGCGGGCCGCCTCCAGCCTGGGACGCGAGCCGACCGCGGAGCCGAGCCCCGACCACGCGAGCGCGGGCCAAGGAGGAGGCCGCTCCGGCCCGGCAGGTACGCCGACGTCGCCCTTGCCCTCCCGCCGCCCTCTCCCACTAGCCGCGAACCGCGAGCCGGGACGCGGCCGCGGGTCCCAGGTCCCTGCGCCGGCGACGGGGGCGGGGGCGGGGGCGGCGCGCACGTGGCCGCCGAGCGCCCAGCCGAGGGGCGCTGTCTGCGAGACCTCACCGGGGACTTGGGATGCGACCCTGCGGGGCAGGGCACGGGGCGGGGAGAGTGCCGAAGGTCCGGCACTCCGCTTCTCCGCAAAGTTCCCGTAGTTGGAAGAGGAGGTGCCTGTGACATGGCCCTGGACTAGCTTAGCTATTGGAGCGGCCACCTGTGTGCGAAACACACGGGAGGGACAAGGTGGGTCAAAAGGGACTGCCTTCAAAACACGTGTCTTCTCTGTTGTCTTTTGAAAAATAACTGATAACATGCCTTAATTTTATAAGAGAATCCTAACTTCTTAGATATCAATGTCTTTATTTAATAGACGTGAGGTTTGAGGGAACGTTCGTGGGCTTCTGTATTTATTTCCTCGCATTTTGCCAGGGTGCGTTTTGCAGAGGACATTGTCTTTATTCTCATAAAACTCCTGTGGGTATCTATCCTCCACAACTTGCACCTCCCAACGGGGAATCAGGTCTTTTGAATTTTATGTCATGTAAAAGCAAGAAGATTGGGATGATCATGAATAAACCCTAACTTAGAATTACTGAAGTTGACAGCTGACAAGATATGAGAGAATTCAAGCCTTAAAAATGAGAAAACTAAGGCACAGACAGGTGGAGCCACTTCTCCAACATCACACAGCAGATCCAGGATCCCTGTGATTTGAAGAGGCCAAAGATAACTAATGATGCTCATTATTTAGTTTATGTTTTGTGTTAAAAAAAAAATGAGGTATGTAGAGACATACTTTTTTACATGAAGTCATGTAGATATTGCAAAGCCAGAGATACACTTTATTATCTACATTCATTTCTCTGAAGAATTAGTGCCTCTTTTATATGGCTTTAAGATAATGTATACTCTGAATAAACTGAGGCAACTGAACTTTTGAAATATGACTGATTTTTTAGAAATGGATGTGTATGAAGTATTTAATTGCTTATCTGTGTGAATACAAATTAAAAAGTTGGCAAGGCAATTTCCTGCCTATTATTTAATGTGACAGTCACAATGATTGGACATTGGCAAGGTAGGTGGTATTATCCCCACTTTGCCAAGAGGCCTGTGGCTCAGAGAATTTGTCTTTTCTCTAGAAGGTCACCAGGTCTTTAGTGTAAAGCCTGTTTTTAGGTACGGATGTGGGATGTTGGGGGCTGGGAGGAGGGGCCTTCTGACTCTGTTCAGGCTCTTTTCTATTACACTTTGTTGCCTCCCTGGTTTCTTCAGAGGACCAAAACGCATTTATTAATTACTTCTCCTGCACGGACTACTCCCTAATGGCCTCTAATAACCGAGTCTCCTCACACAGTGGGTCAGCTCACGCTGGTCACAGGACTGAGCTTCCTAACCACATATATTAAGGAAGAGAAATGGGCGCTGAGTCAGACCTCCACTGTTTTCAAAGCAGAACAGTGGAATCTGCACAATTCCTACTCCTGTTTTTCCCTGGTTGTGTGTAAAAAATAACTTATTGCTATATAAAAAAATATATCACTAAATCCCTAAGTGCCATGTTCACTTTATGGGAAGGCCGTTCTCACATTCCATCTATGCCAGACACTATGTTAGATGCTGGGGAGAAGACAGAAGTGAACAAGACAGGCACAGCCCCACCCTTGTGAATCTTAAAAGTGAGAGGAAAGGCTAACAGAACATTGCTATGCAATTTGATATTTCAAACTGCAGTGATATAAATACTTAAGCTAGCTAGAATGTGCTGTGAATTTTGCTGTTCTCTAATTTTCCAATGGCAAACATGGAAAATTAATATTCTTCATCTTTCTTCATATCTCATCAAATCAGTCTTCTGTGAATCAAAAAATCCACCCAAAAAAGCCCTAGGTTTTAGCTTTTGAAAAATTTTTCGTCAGCTATTTTATGTCATGACTAAGATCTACCATTCAATTTAAAGGTGGTTCTTCATTTAGAGTAATAGTTCTTAACCCCCTTTTTCCTACTTCAAATCTAATGGAAGTTATGTATGCTTTTCCCAGAAATTTAAAAAAGGAAAAGTGCGCATCCTTACACACAATTGTGTGTTCATGTCAGTGGGCCGCAGGTTTCCTTGAATCTTAGCCATGACCCTCCTGGGGGAGGACTTTTGTAATCACTATTCTAAACCTCATGGTGGAAAGTGGGGCACAGACTCTACCCTAAGCACCTCTATCCTTAACTAGTTGTCATCTCTGTATTTTTGTGAGCCATTAGCTATAAATCATAGCTGAAGCTGTTGATGGTACTAGCTCTGTTGTTTTAATGTCAGGCCTCTGGCCCTCAATGCAGAAGCCTGATACTATGGAAGAAGCACCAGCCTGAGAACCATGGCAGGTTTCTAGTCCCAACTGTGTGCAAACTCTTGTGCCTCATTTTTCTCATCTCTAAAATTGGTATCTCATACTGAGACATTACTAAAGTCCCTTAAACTGATGAAATCCTATGATTCCAGCATGACTACCACTTCATTTTCATGTATTTACTAAGCCACAGCTAGATTCAGTGAATTCGTATCCTCTATGTCCAAAGAGAGTCAGAGTAAGTGCTTACAGTATAATTGACTAGAGAATGTATGTTTGTCTTTCACTGTTTATTGCCTTCAAAACTGTCACACATTTACTGAAATTGGATAAAATAAGAAAATTGCAAGACACTTTTTCTCAAGGAAAAATATTAAAATTTTAAAGCCTCTCTTTATCCCACCTTTCACTGACTACATCTTTCTCATATACATTCCCTTTTTCTCAGCCGCTTAAGGAAATACAGCACTTTTAATTTGATCACTTTGTGTATTTCTCACCTGCCATGAAATACTTAACCTCTATCCCATCAATCTTGTCTTTGGTCTTGTATTCAGGACCTCAGTGAAACCACCTCAAAAGCACATTTATCTCAGATTAACACATCACATGTCTGAGTAGTTCAGCATTCTGACTCACAACTCCAAGACTCTCAGTAACGTGGAAGAACACTTTGAACCAAAAGGCACAATGCTAACCCTTCCACAGGATGACACACTAGCCAGAAAATGAAGCTTAACATTGGTCAAGTGACATGGTTTGAGACAAACTGTGAATATCTGTGCTAATTCTTAAAAACAAGATCCACATGTGGGTAGATGACGTTAAGGCAATGGCAGGAAAAAAGATTACTGAAGGATACCAAACAGCTGCCTTAATGAAATTGTGAAGCTGATGTTTAGAGAAGGTGCGATGACATGCAATGATGTTGGTGCCATCTCTCCAATGAGAAGCTTCTGCACACAGTATAGGGTCCCAACTGTCTTAACCAAATGCTATACTCCTTTATGTTGTTCATCCACCATCCGGCCAGCACAGAGGTTCAGAGCACGGACTTCCCAGGTTTGTATCCCAGCAGTGCCTCTCCCTACCAACTCTTCAACCCTCGGCAAGTTACTTCACGTGCCTGAGCCTCAGTGCCTTCAGGTGTGAATAGGGAGGCTGGTAACACTCATTCCTAACATTGTTATGAGGAGTAAGTAAGGCAGTCAGTGTACATCAAGCTGTCAAACTAGTGCCTGGTCCAGAGGGTGCCCTGTATAAGTATTTGCAATTATTATGTATACATTTATGATCTTGTATATTTCAAGAACCAGGTTAAAAAGGGAGATACACAGCCTGAGCAAGTAAAGTGGATATATACAAAGTGGTCTGTAAGAGTTCTCAACAAGTTAAAAGTTCTTTGGTTTTAAAGAGTTTTTAAGAGTTTCAGAATGCATTTTTCTCCTTAATCCAAAGAAAAACAAATAAAACACTTTAGAAAATTATCTCCAAAAAAACAGTTTAGTGTATCTTTTAGCAGTTACTTATGATTAAAAAATTGGGATACCAAAGAATTATTTTGTTTTGGCTTGTACATGTTTTATGTTTTTCAATAACCTCTGATTATATAATGATTCAGTTATACAGTAGCAAGTGCATCTTGTACTTTTAAAACGAGTGCAACACTTACAGATATACAGACAGGTGCTTAGCCAGTATTCATGACTGATGTCATTGGTACCATGGCTAACATCCATTATAAGCCGAGTGCCCAACTAATTGTTTTACATTCACCGTGTTACTTTATCTTCACAGTGACCTTTCAAGTAGGTTCTATCATTATCTTCATTTGTAGAGAAGCAACTAAGACTTTAAGAGGTTAATTAAACTGCCAAATATCACACAGCTAGTGACAATACTGCAGTCAGGAATGGAACCCAGGCAAGTTGAAAACAATAAAACAATAACACTCTTAGACCTTTCGCTTAGATTTACTAATTGTTAACACTTGCCACATTCGCTTTATTTCTCTCTGTCCCTATCCATATCTCTACGTCTGTATCTCTATGCAAATTAGGCATCTCACCTCTAAATCACTTGGAAGAATTAGGACATGTTCCTATACCATGAAAACACATAATTATGACATCCAAATGTGGTTTTAAAAAAACAGGAATGGAACCTAATTTTTACCTACAACTTCAGATTATTTCTGGTAGTAGTCTCCAGTTTTATCCTATAATGATTATACTTTGTGGACTGAGATCCAAGCCTGGAATCCTCTAAAGGTACACGGTCCATTACTAGTCTGGAATACCAACAAACCTCATTAATATATTTCCACATGTGTAAGCTTATACTACACTAATTCTCCAGGAATCTGCATATTAGTGGAATCTTGCTGAAACACTCCACTCGCAAACTCAAGCCAGTTGTGCAGACGGAAATGCCTTTGGGTTATCACAAACATTTATTGAAAGACCTTACTGAGTGTCAGCCATGTATCAAGCACTGAGGTAAGACCCAGTCTCTGCCCTCAAGCGGACCTCAGCACTAGAGAAGACACCCATACAGTAACCACACGTCAGTGTGCTGAGCTCTCTGTCAGAGGGTAGAGAGAGGACTAACCACCTCGGGGGAGGCAGGGAGGGAGGGTCACACCAGGAGCTAGAGAGAGCCCGGCCTCTAGGAGTTTGCTCTCTGCAGGAGAAAGAAAATTAGGCAAGCTGGTCTTGGGCTGGCTTTGGACCTACTTCTGCTCCCTCCACAGAATGACTCTAGGGCAAAAATATTTCTGACCTGTTTTTTTCCACATCCTTATCTGAAAACTAAAGATATTCATCACTGTCCATAATAAAACTATTGGGAAGATTACTTAGCTTGTAAATAAGTTCCATAAGTCGTTTCAGTAAAAACTTTCTGGTTTAAAACTGGGAAAAGCAGAATAATCCTCTAAGGCCAGTGTTTTTTCTCATTTGTATATTCACAATCAAATGGCCACTAGATATAATGTTTCCATAGTGATCCTTTGACATCCACATTGGCTTTCTTCTGAGATAGTTCAAAAGTATATCACACTTAGTTTTATATGTTAATATCATTACTCCCATATATCCTTAAAAACTCATTTTCTGAATGTCAAAACATAGAAAGATATATGAATTCGAACTGTTTCATGTGCAAACCAGTCTTTTCAATAAGGAACTCTTAATTTAGATATAGTAGGTATTTTCATTACAGAATTCTTAATTAGATCAAGAGAAGGGATGCTATATTTTTACGTAAGTAAATTAAAGAAAATATGACATAGTGAGTTTATAATTTATTTCCCAGCAGTGGCTTAAATATAAAGTTTTTCTTAAATATAAAGTTAATTATATGAAAAGTAATTTTATCATTCACCTATTGGAGAAACAATCCTTTTTGCTTTTAGAAGAGAGCACTTGCATGCTTTTGAAGACAGGACTCCAGTTAGTTACCATCTCAATCAGCAGGTCACACCATCAGTCCCATTTTAATTATGGAATTCATGTGAATTCAAGAGGAAGCATATCACCCGTTGTTCCACTTCCTAACAGCACAGAGTAGACTTAACTTTAAAACCAGGGACTGAGATGTAACACAGAAAAATCATATTCTACAGAAATCATGATCTAAAAAATCATGCAAATTAACCCATTTTAGAAAACTCGTCACTTGAATGTTTATTTTTGTCACAGAATATGAGAGGTCTTTATGAAGAATTACTGAGAAATTAAGTGCTTTATGTGAGGCTTTATAGCATGTCGAGAGGTCAAAACAGAAGACTGAATTAAAACTCAAGTGATACCATTTTAAATATTTGTGTCTGTTTTATGCTGGATATGAAAATGATCTCGAACTATTTTGGGTATATCCTCATCTTTCCTGTAAATCACTCTTTATCCCCATTAAAACTTACCTACTCTGCATCCTCTCTCCTCAGTCCTTGATCCCTGCTTCTAAAGACAGCTAGCTAACTAACCTAATGAACAAGGCTAAGCTGAAGTGTCAGTGGGAGGGGCTTCAACCCACTCTTTTCCATGTTCTCCAAACAACTCACTTGCATTTCAAGAACAGCTTACCTGAAACCCTACCTGCCGCCTTGGTTCTCTCCCCCAAAGGAGATGGTTCTAATGGTAAGAAATTCAGACTCAGTGGAAGGGAAGGGAAGCCCTATGGTACATGTAGAGATTTTACAGGGGCAGGTCTTAGGGATATCAGGTTTGCAGCCATCTTCATCATTTGACCTTAGGTCAAAAGGTAATCAAGAAATTGTTTTTCCAGTACAGCATGGAGAATATAGTCAATGATTCTGTAGCATCTTCCTATGTTGACAGACAGTAACTACGAGTGGGGGGTGAGGATTTAATGCTAGGGGTAACTGTTGAACCACTGTGTTGTATATTTGAATCCAATATAAGATTATATATCAATGATACTTCAATAAAAAAAGAAAAAAGAAATTCTCGTTCCAAAGATTGACTTTGACAGGTCCAAATTTTCTCAGGATCTTGATTTTTACAAACCTGCACTAATTTCACTCTCATGACCTAAACCAAAACAGCAACTTCAGAATATGGAGAATCAGAGTAAGTTCTGGTGGGAAAACCAGACACTGCTTTTTTTATGCAATTGTATACTGGTTGCTTTTAGTGATTGGATCCAAATAGGAATAAACACTGAATCCCAGTTCAATGGTTAAGTTTTTGACTGGCACTTAAGAAAATTAGACAAAAATGGGAAAACATTTCAAGGAACTTATCTAAACTTAGTCATTTT
Organism: Manis javanica; assembly: GCF_040802235.1. Taxonomy (NCBI): domain Eukaryota; kingdom Metazoa; phylum Chordata; class Mammalia; order Pholidota; family Manidae; genus Manis; species Manis javanica. The sequence goes on from NC_133158.1 coordinate 108,797,907, forward strand.
AATTTGTAAAAGCATAAGTGCATTACGTTTCACCTATTAACATGGCTTTGGAGTTTGAATTTGTATTGTTATATCAATATAGGATCATGTCTTTCAGTAGAAATAAGTGTACATTCACTTTGTAACAGCAAATTAATAGTTTCCAAATATTTGTATATTTCAGAATGAATTAAGTCAGGATGTCTCCTAATGGCTTGGGTTATGAAATTCAACCATTCTCTTTATTTTATTTTATTTTATTTTATTTTATTTTATTTTATTTTATTTATTTATTTTATTTTATTTTATTTTATTTTATTTATTTTATTTTATTTTATTTTATTTTATTTATTTTATTTTATTTATTTTATTTTATTTATTTTATTTTATTTTTTATTTTATTTTATTTTATTTTATTTTATTTTATTTTATTTTATTTTATTTTTTATTTTGGCATCATTAATCTACAATTACATGAAGAACATTATGATACTAGGCTCCCTGCTTCACCAAGACCCCCGGATACCCCTTCACAGTCACTGTCCATCAACGTAGTAAGGTGCTGTAAAATCACTATTTCTCTTCTCTGTGTTGCACAGCCCTCCCCGTGCCCCCCGCCCACACTATACATGCTAATTGCAATGCCCCCTTTCTTTTTCCCTGCCCTTGTCCCTCCCTTCCCACCCATCCTCCCCAGTCCCTTTAAAGAACACTTTTTGACATAAGAGTTTTTTTGGTATGCACATATTAAGCGGCTGCTGCTGAGCATAAACAGCAGAAAAAGAAAATATATATATTTAATGAAAGTGTGGAAGGATATAATTTATGACTCATATATGATCCTTAGGACATACTGCCCTGATGGTAACTGATAACATCTTTCCTGGTATATTAATAAAAGAATATATTGAAATCATATGGCACCTCCTCATAAAAATCATCCTTCAGAAAAGCATAATTTAGGGAAAATTATTCTGGGGTGCCACCTTTGGTTTAGTTATCACTACTAGAGGGAGAGTAGGCCTGCCATACAATGAAAGATACCTGGTATTATAATTTATCTAGTACATATCTAGTGCTGAATCTTGGTGGATTTATCCAAAGTGAGAAGGAATAGTTTAAACTCAATTTCTGAGAAACATTATTTCAAGTACTAGATTTAACTTGGAACCTATCATCAGCTACTGAAAAGAATGGTGTGATAATAAAGCTTATATTGACAATGAGTATTTTGTGTTGCAGGCCTAAAAGTATTGCATTAGTGAGGGGGATTGGAGTATGTCTTTAGAACTACCCTACTCAAGACCTCCCACTCTATATTGTATATAATCCATATAAATTTCTCTTATATTGCTATACATTAAAAAGTATGTCACATTCTTATCAAATAATTGGCAGCTGTCACTATTGACTGCTGGGTCTGGAATTGTGCCCAGTTCTGCCACTTGACCAGTTGGGTGGCTGCACTGATTCTAGAAAGAGCCACTTCACTTCTTGTCACCTCATGACATCATCTTCTGCTCAATGACTTGGCTAGTAGACTAGGCTTTGTTGATTGTGGTCACTAATTTCCACTCAGGCATAATGAGAATTCTGGTGTTGGTTAGCTCGGGTCCTCCTTACAAGCCCAATCAATATTGCAGATGAGCCCTGCTTCAACACTGAAGATAAATGACTTGGTCATCCCAATTTCTAGTCTACTGAATAGACTTTCTAAAAAACTATTCTGGGATATTTCCTCCTTTATTATGTTTATTGGGGTAAATGATTTCTGTCTCTCATTAGGGTTTAAATGAGATTTAAGATTGTGTAGTATAGTTAGACAAACTGCTCATTCTCTGCACTTTTAGGAATTCATGCCTGAGAAGCCTGTCTAGTCAACACTGTGCCAAGTCTCCGAGCTCTGAGAACAGAAAGGAGACCTGTGTGATGCTTTTTATTTCAGCATATGTTTAGAATTTGAATCAACAGAAAAAATAAAAGCTGTTAGAATTTTTAATATAGCACTTTGTGAAGAACACTTGTCACTTTTCTTAGCAATCTAATATGGCAATTTGTAAAAAAGAATGAAAGACAAAAATCTAATTACTATACAGAATGCCTTTTTTGATACCTGTGCTGATGTCATCTTTAAAGAACAGTAGTACAATATATGGGTAGAATAGTATGCGAGCAATTCACTTTGGATATGAATTAGACATAGCTCTTTAAGAGAAAGTTGCATTATACTGGTTGGGAAAGTACTAACATTAAGATATTAATATATATTTAATGAGCATTTACTAGGTCCAAGGTATTGCAGAGTGAAAAAAAAAAACCTTATTTTTATCATCTTTATTGACTGAAAATCTGTAAAATGAACTAAAATCCTGAATTGACATAATTTAATTCAAAGCTCTTCATCATTAAACTCAATCATCTCAGAAAACAGCAGTTTTCTTTTTTTTTAAATTACTGTCAGTAAGAATGATATATTTCCTTGGTTTGGAAATTTCCAAACCACTATATTCTGCCCTGTCAAAATATATTCATTGGGGAATTTTTAACTTTATATATTTCTTTTGAACTTAATCACAATTTTACATCTAGCTGGTCTCATGATTAAAGAAAAGAGAAGGTGATTCCCCTCTTGTACTGAGGGAGACCACAGACTTGAATGATACTCTAACTTCTAGGTTCTGCTACAGTAACAACGAAACCAGAAACTTGTGGGAGAAATGTCACTTTATCTGAGACAGTAAAATCAGACTCTACCAGGAAGTAGCAAATTCATCTTTTTCTTTTTTTTAATCCACTCTTTGTGAAGACAAGTCATTTGAGACACAACACTCTTTTAAGTCATACTTCCTGAACGTAGATCAAAACTGAAACGACTGGGCAGTGCTTTCCCCACAGGAATCTCTAAGTAGTGGATGGGACTATTTTATGAAGCATTCGCTTTTAGGTGAGATTTCATCTGTAGGTGTAGATTGTCTGTATCATATCTGCTGAAAAAAATAAAGGTAAAGCCTCAACTCTTTTTTACAGAATGAAAATCTAGCCCTATGCTAGCTTTGTGAAACAGGTTAAATCAGTTTTAATTTTCATAAATCATAAAATTATAAATATTAAAAATCTTATAACATTTTTTAAATTCATACCATGTTGAATATTTTGACCTTTTACTTACATTATCTAAGTTTCCAGAGGAGATATAAATCAGAAAAGACTACTGTCTTTTCTATGACAGAGCCCAAGATTCCCCCACCCCCCTTTGCATTTTAGCATTTGGGGACTCTGAAGAGTAGTTTCATTTTGTTAAAGATTTATGCTGAATGCATATGCATAAATAATTCAGAACTACAGAATTTAAAACAAATTTTTAAAGTCTTCAAATACACTTAAAGGTAAAAATAATATATTTTAATTGCCAATTTCTCTACCTTTTTCAATAAATTACTTCCTAGTATTTAATGAGCGCTTTCTCTTGTTTTTTGCTTTCAGATTTATATTCTGTCACTCCACTTTATAAACTACAAGTGCATACAAAAACATCTCTCTCTCTCTTGCAGGTGGCGCGCAAACCAGGAAGGGGAAATCTGTGGTTTTTTTACACCTCATCCTCTGAACGCTGGAGGTTTGCTGGAGGCCATACGCTGTTAATGCTAATCGTGATAGGGGTTTTTACCTCGACTGACTCCTACATGTTAGCATTAACAGGGTGTGATGCCTGTTACTAGCATTTCACATGGAACAAATTGCTGCAGTGGGAGGATGACAAAGAACCGTGAGTCACTATGCTGGATAAACTTAGACTTCAGGCTTTGTAATTTTTTGTTAATCATAACTGGTCACTGGGATGTTCAAAGATTTATCAGCAGTATTCTGAATGAAAAAATTTCTACTTTAATCTTCAAGCCCACATCTTTGTTCTTCTCTTTAATGGAAAATGTATTCATGTCATTTTTAACTCAAAGCTAGGGTTTGTTCATTATTACTGTTCATAAGCACTTTAAATAATTCAGCTGGAAGAATACAGACTAAACACATTCTGAAACAAATTTCCAGAATATTATCATGGTTAAAAGTAAGGAGGAGTTTACTACCCTCCAATGACATCATGGATTGTCTGCATTTTTAAACAAATTTAGGAATTGGTATTTTACCCCCCATGGAGCAATTTTCTATTTTGACAACTTTGGTTTAAAATTAATACTTTCATTTGTATCTTAAGAGGGAATTGAAAGGCAGTAACAATGAATTTCTTAAATGATGTATTTTTAACAATTGGCATTGTAAATGATGTCTGAGAGCTGGCCCCTGTCTTTTCCCTACAAAATACAGAGATTTAACCCAAAAAAAAATCATATTTGAAATTAGATCCCAAATCTATGTTTAAGTTCGGTAGGTTGGCCACATAATGATGACACAGAGTCAAAGATTCCACTTTTTCCTCTCTAAGCCTATTTCTTCATTCACAGAATGGCTAATTCTTTATAAGATTTGTGTGAGGCTTACATGAGCTAGAGAACTATTTTGTAAAATATAAAGTGTTATGTTAATGTTACAGTAAAATGAACCCATGAACCCATCCCACTTGGCTAGAAAAGAGAAAGCTAATGATTTGATTTATAGAATTTTCCAGGTTTAAATTTCTACTTTTTATCCATAATTAACTATGTCACTTACAAATAAATAGCTAATTGTACTTCCTAGCATATTTAATGTATACTTGTATTAGCAACTTTTCTCAACATTTTGCCAGTTACACACTGTAATAAAATAAATCTCTTGACCCTTTAATTGATTTTAAATAATTTTATGGCCTTTTTTCTTTTGCAAAGTACAAACTGTACTTTTAGAAACTGTTTACACACATACAAAAAGACAATGGGAAAAAAATTGAGAATACTCAGGGGAACATTCCTGACTCCCAGGACACAGTATTCTCATCTGAGAGCATCCCCTTGGCTTCTCTTCAAGTTGTGTGTGCTGCCATAATGCTTCTTACCCCTAGAATGAACGTCTGGCCCCACGGAGCCCCCTTGTAGGTGTGCTGCACTTGGGGTGGTTCTTTGGACTCTTTCATCTGCACTCCTATTACAAGAGTCCTGGCTTTGAGTCCCAGTTCTTCAAAACCCTGCTTGTTGCCTACAGCCACAAAGTCCCAGAATGTTAGACTTCGAATAAATACATTTCTGCTGTTAAAATGAAAAGCCATGAACATCGAAAAGGCAGTTTAAGAAAAACTTCCATGAAATGCTTTATTTAAAGAGCACTAGACTATACTACATGAAACTTAGGTGAGTTAATCTCTCTGAGCATCGGTTTTCTCATGAGTAAAATGATGAATATATTTCACAAGGATAGTAGGATTAAATGAAATAGGGCATGTAAAGAACACAATGTCTATTATGCATTGAATATTAAACACTAGCTTCAAAAATTTTAAATTTCAGTCAATAGATGATTATTTACAATAACCAAGATATGGAAGCAACCTCAGTGTCCATCAATAGGTGAATGGATAAAGCTGTGGTATGTATATATGCAATGGAATATTACTCAGCCAAGCCATAAAAAAGAATGAAATCTTGCCATTTGTGACAACATGGATGGACTTAGAGGGTATTTTCCTAAGTGAAATAAACAAAGACAAATACTTTATGGTTTCACTTATATGTAGAATATAAAGATCAAAACAAAAGAAATAGACTCATAAATGCAGAAAACTGACTATTGGTTACCATAGAGGAGGAAAGTAAGGGGATGGGTGAAATAGGTGAAGGGGATGGGTGAAATAGGTGAAGGGGATAAAGAGGCACAAATGTCAAATTATTAATAGTCACAGGAATAGGAGGACAGCTAGGGGATATATCCAATAATATAATAACCTTGACATAGGGACAGAGGGTAACTACACTTACTGTGGTGAGCATTTAGTAATGTATAGACTTGTTGAATCATTATGTTGTACATCTGAAGTCAATGAATATAAAGCAACTATATTGCAATAAATAGAATTTTTTTAAAGCTGTTCTAACTATAGTGAACCAACATTTTAATTTAAAAAAATCAAATGTTTACCATAGCAGATATCTCTAAGGACACATTAGCTCCAATTTAACCATAACCCATGGTGATAACCAGAGAAACTAGATACTGCCAGGCTCACTGGGTTGTCTCTGATATCCAACTCTCCAAGGCTTCTAGCTCCAGAACTCCTGGTCTTGGAGTCCTTCTGTCCATATACTCAGTCATTCTAAAAATTTTTAGAGTACAAGTGTATGTTTGAATTGCAGGAAGGGGTAACAGCAAGGAAGAGTGTATGTGTGTGCACGTGCATGTGCATGTGTGTGTGTGTATGTGTTGAAGGACAAACTTAAGGATGAAGTGAAAGTGAATTCTTCAGTAGATGGAGAAGGTAAAAGAAATCTAATTTTGTACATAGAATAATAAATTGAATGAAGCACTCTATTATGCAGACATGGTTTCTTTAAAAAAAGAAAATATCAAGAGGGTTGTCTAGGATCTTACCCATCTCCCCAGAAACTTGCTGAATTATAGACCAGAACTTTCCTATTCAGTCAGCAGCTAGATAGACCCAGTAGCAAAAACATAAAGGAAAAAATAGGAGAATAAAGAGTAAAAAAGTAAATTCAGGGATCAAAAAAATATATAGAAAACATGGAGTACTAGAATTTTTCCAAAAATAAGGACCAGTACTTTATTCAAAGAAAGTGGGGAAACTTGAAGAGGACAAAAAGCTTTTAGAAAAGTAATAGATCATAAATGAGAAGCACTGAAAAAAAGCTGACACTTTATGTGATTCTCTACTTATATGGACTAGAAAAGAGTAAAACCAAGAGATAAAACTTGCACGTAAGAGTTCTCCACTTTGGATTTCAAATCTTCTCAAACAGTAAGGAAATAATGTATCCATGAAGAGTTGGGCTTTTTCTATTCCTGTTACTACTGTGTTTTAACAAATCTAAATGTTCCAGTATTAGTCTTCATTGGCTAACATGTATATTCCTAAACACTTAAATAATGGATTTTTTTAAATGGATTTCTGAAATATCATCCCAAGATGTCTTCTCTGTCTTCAATTACTCTTCCACTCTTTGCAGTGTGCAGGGATTTCCTAGGTCACTAGCACCTACTGCACTGTATAATCTGTTTTGGTGTGTGAATTACTGCACTGGAGGAAGCAATACCCTTGAGAGCCAATCCACCGTCTTGTATATTTGTATCCAACTCAAATGTTTGCTGAGTTAATCACACTATTATTGTCCAAATCCAATTATAAAAATAAAATTAAGTTTAAATACAGTGAATATATCACTTTATATTGACTGGCTCAAAGAGGTGATTTTTGGCTAAATAAAAGTTCATTACAGCAAACAATTGCCTGAAAAGTTCTATATATAACTGAAGGGCAGTGATTATCACCTTAAGTATTTGTCAAGGTACATATTCCCAGGCTTCCACCCTCAGAGATTCTGATTCTGTAACAGAACTGAGAAAACTACCTTTTTACCAGGCTAACCAGGTGACCCGTGTGCAAGTGGTTCATAAACCAACTGAGAAACAGTGGTTTATACCCAGTGCTCCTGTTGATGTGGCATCTAGGAATGGTGCTCAGCATAGATCCTGCAGAACATAGATGTAATGTGTTTCCACACCGTTCACTCTGTAATGAAGTTCTGCAATATGGGCTGCGTGATGAGACACCTTGGGAGACAATCAGCAATTAAATTTCATGTCCCAATTATCTGTCCCCGCCAAAAACATCCTAACCATCTCAATAAAATCCACTTAACCTGAAAGCTGCCCACTGAAACCAACTGACCTGTGTCCTACCACCATCTGCAAACAAGTTGAAGGGCCCCCACCCATAAGATGGCGAACTTCCTGCTTCTCTTCCGGGTCCTCAATTCCTGCCAGCGCCACCTGAAGCCCAATCACCCCTCACCCCACTCCCACTCCCAGCACCTAGCCAATAGCCACCAGCCCCGTAGAAATGACACCTCAATCAGCTCATGCCCCTTCCTGTATAACCCAGCACCTTTCCCTAATAAAGTGGAATTCTCCGGTGAATTGCTGCTGTGTGTCAATCCTTCCTTTCATTGGTGCCAAAACCTGGGAGACGGGACACCCCAACTGGGCCCCGTCTTCCCCCTGACACCAGCAGCAGCTTGCCCTCATCCTCTTTTTCCGGCGCTGGCTCATCACACTCACCACTCCTCTCTGGCCTGTGGGTAAGTTTTCCCCCGGAGTGGGCCACTCTCCCCCGAGCTATCGCAGTGCCATTGACCGTGATCATCCGGCAAGGCCCTGACACTCGGGGACGAGGAGAGAACTCTTCCTGCCTCAGGCCTTCACGGCTGTGGCGGACCCTCAGGCCCCTCCTCCGACAGTCATAAATGCACTCACCACTCCTTCCATTAGTGCCGAAACATTTTAAGCAAAATTTCCCCAGGGTGGGCCACTCTCCCCCGAGCTATTGCAATGCCACTGACCGTGATCGTCCAGCAAGGCCCTGACGCTCGGGGACGAGGAGGGAACTCTCCCCGCCTCAGGCCTTCACGGCTGCGGCAGACCCTCAGGCCCCCCTCCAACGGCCATAAACGAGGTGACTCCTTTGCGGATGAGAACTCTCCCTTTCCACCTCTCTTCCTCCTTCCGTTCCTTCTGCCAAAAATTCCTAGTACTAGGTTCCTCGTGACTCCAGCACTCTGCCTTCTTAGAGAAGTCTGGGTGACGACCCACCCTTCCTAAGAAACTCCGACTCGTATACGAGTTTCCGCAGACCACCAAGTATCATCGGGGACGCCCTTTGTCTCCTTGCAGCCTGCTCCCAGTCCAAGGATTCCCTTTCATCTTCCCCTGTTCATCTCCTTCTCTGTCCTTTAGCCATGGCAGCCTCCTCATCCCTCCCTGAAAGTTCACCTCTTGAATGCCTGCTCAAGCATCTAACTACCCTCTCCCTGACACCTGATATAAAACCAAAACTTCTCCATAAATACTGCTCCCAAGATTGGCCGACGTACCCCCTAGACAATAACAACTAATGGCCCACAGGGGGAACTCTTGATCCTAACATCACTTGCGATCTTTTTAACTACTGCCAGCGCCTGAAAAAATGGAAGGAGATTCCCTATATCGAGGCTTTTCGCCTCCTAGCTCAAAATCCCAGCCTCTGCACCACCTGTTCCCCACCCCAAATTCTCCTAGCCTGCCAGCCGTCTCCCTCCCCTCCACACACTCCTAGTCCCTCTTCAATTACCTTTGACCCAGCCAATGAACCTCCGCCATACAGGCTTCCCCCTTCAGCCCCTCCCCCTTCCCCTCGGCCCTCTTCTGCCACCTCCTCCCCCGCAGAAGCCTCCCATCCACTCCCTTCCCCCTCCTCTCCTACAACAGCCCCTCCCCCTTCCTCTACAACCATCTCCTCCCCCACCTCACCCCCTCCGCCTTCATCCTCCTCACCATCCCCCCCACAGATCGAGCCTGAGCCTTTCAGCCCCCCTCTAACTAAGTCCCAGGAGCCTCCTCCATCTTTGCCCCATCACCTGTTTCTCCCCGACAGACTGAGCCAGAACCCTTCAGTCCCCCTCAGACTCGGTCCTGAGGGCCTCCCAAAATTATTGCCCCCCTCCGGGAGGTAGCAAAATCCAAAGGCATGGTGCACATTCATATCCCTTTCTCCTTAGGAGATTTAGCCCAACTTGAGAAATGCCTAGATTCCTTTTCCACTGATCCCACGACATGTATCAGGGAGTTTCAATGTACCCTCCAGTCATACAGCCTCACACATCATGACATTTTCATGCTACTGGCCAATACCCTCCTTCCTGAAGAGCATAGATGAGTTTGGGACTTCGCCCAAACGCATGCTACCGAAACCCACAAGACTGACCCCACCTATCCCCCTGGCCCCACTGCTGTCCCCGAACAAGACCCACACTGGGATTATAACACTGCCGTGGGTCTCTGCTCTCGAGATATCTTCGCCTGCTGCTTAATAGCAGGTCTGAAAAAGGCAGCTCGTAAAGTAGTCAATTTTCAAAAGCTCCAAGACATAATTCAAAGGAGGGAGGAAACTCCCTCCGAGTTCTTAGACAGACTCACTCAAGCCCTATTACAGTATACCAGCCTAGACCCAGAAACGCCTGACGGAAGACATGTCCTTATGACATACTTCCTAGCTCAAAGCTACCCCAACATTAAAGCTAAACTCATAAAGTTAGAACAGGGCCCTGCTACCCCACAGACTGAGATCCTAACAGTGGCCTTTAAAGCCTTCCATAACCAGAAGGAGGAGAAAGAATGCCATAAACAAAAGGCTGATCAGGCCAATTTCCAAATGTTGGCCCAGCTGATAAAACCACAACCTGGGCACCCCTCTATAAACAAGCCCCCCCCCAGGAGCTTGTTTCAAGTGTGGAAAAGAAGGATATTGGTCAAGGGTGTGCCCCTCCCCCAGATCTCCTACCACCCCATGCCCCAGATGCCACAAAAAGGGCCACTGGGGGTCTGATTGCCCAACCACCCAAAGGGGAGGCTGGACAAACAACCCCCATCCTAAGCCCGCTGTAGTGGGGCTGGCAGAAGAAGATTGATGGGGCCCAGGGGCTTCTCGCCCGACCATTTCCATCACCAAACAGGAGCCCAGGGTTACTTTAATAGTAGACGGTCGCCCCATCTCCTTCCTCCTAGATAAAGGAGCCACCTTCTCAGTCTTGCAAAAATACCGGGGTCCTACCACGCCTGCCATTACTCCTGTAGTCGGGGTAGGAGGTAAACAGATTTTCCCATTAACCCCCCCCCCTTTTATGCACAATCCAAGACAATCCCACACCTTTCTCCCACTCCTTCCTGGTTATGCCCCAGTGTCCCATCCCTTTACTAGGATGGGACATCCTTTCTCTCCTCCATGTTTCCATAACTATGTCCACTCCCACAGCCCCCAGTACTCCCTTTCTGATGGCCCTCATAGCCGACGACCCCCCTCTACCCAATGAAAGCTCCAGTTCTGCCCTCATACACCCTGTAAATCCCAAAGTTTGGGACATTACAAGCCCCTCCATGGCTCTATGTCCTCCTGCCTCTATCAAATTACGTGACCCTCTCAGTATATCTGTCAGGCCCAATACCCCCTAACCACTTCAGCCCTCATAGGCCTCCAACCCATCATTCAGGACCTTTTAAACAAAAATTACCTCAGACCCACTCACTCTCCATTTAATACACCCGTATTAGCTGTTAAAAAAACTAACGGATCTTTCCGCCTAGTCCAAGATCTCCACCTCATTAACATGGCCATCGTCCCTATCCATCCCTTAGTTCCAAATACATACACCCTTATATCGCGGATCTCTGCCTCGGCCTCCCACTTCTCAGTCCTAGATCTCAAGGATGTATTTTTTTCTATCCCTCTGGACCCCTCCTCTCAAGATTTTTTCGCCTTCACCTGGACGGACCCATACACAAGACATTCTGAACAACTCATTTGGACAGCTTTGCCACAAGGCCTCCGAGATAGTCCCCATATTTTTGGACAGGTCCTAGCTCAGGACCTCAAACAGTTTCATCATGATCACTCCGAGTCCACCTTATTACAATACATGGACAATCTTCTGCTCTGCAGTCCCTCGTGGGAACAGTCTCAACTTGACACTGCGTCTCTACTTAACCTTCTAGCTTCCAGAGGTTACCGAGTATCCCCCGTCAAAGCTCAAATCTCTTCCCCTACTGTCACTTACCTTGGATTCCTTCTGTCTCAACAAAGAAAGTCCATTACCTTAGACAGAAAACGGCTCCTCTCTGACCTGCCCATTCCCAAAACCAAGACAGAAATCCTTTCCTTTCTAGGCCTGGCTGGGTATTTTAGAGCGTGGATCTCTAACTTCTCCCTGTTGGCAAGACCCCTATACGATGTCAGCAAGGGCCCCCCTGAAGAACCATTATCCTCCTCACCCCGACACTCCTTCATTAAGCTCCGTCAAGCCCTTGTGGAAGCCCCAGCTCTCCATCTTACTGATTTGTCGAAGCCCTTCTCATTATACATTCATGAGAGGTCCAGTCAAGCTCTAGGAGTCCTAGGCCAACATTATGGCCCATCCTTTGCCCCAGTAGCTTATCTTTCCAAGCAATTAGACCCCACAGTTCGGGGATGGGCCCCCTGCCTACAGGGATTAGCTGCTGGACAGCTCTTGCAGAAGGAAGCTCATAAACTGACATTAGGGGCACCCCTTACCATTCTGTCCCCACATCACCTAAAAGATCTCTTAACCTACAAAAGTTTACAGACTATCCCTCCCTCCAGACTCCTGACCTTACTGTCCTCTTTCCTCCAAAATCCAGACATTTATTTCCTCCCCTGCCAGCCCCTGAATCCGGCCACTCTTCTTCCTCTACCCTACTCTCCTCACACTCCCTCGCATGATTGCCTAGAAGCCCTTCACAACTTCCTTCTGTGCCACTCCATGACCTCCAAAGGAGTCCTCTCACACTCCGACCTCATCTGGTTTACTGATGGGTCCTCCTTTAAACATGAGGGCACCCATTATGCAGAATATGCAGTAGTCTCCCTCGAAGACATCATCGAGCCACGAGCCCTACCCCCCGGTACAACCAATCAACAGGCCGAACTCATTGCAGCCACCAGAGCTTGCACTCTGGCCCAGGACACGTCTCTCACACTGTACACTGACTCCAAATACGTATTCCACATTCTCTTGTCTCACGTGGCAGTATGGAAAGAATGAGGCCTCCTCACCACAAAAGGAAATTCCATCACTAATTCAGCCTTAATTACTAAACTTCTAGAGGCTTCACAACTCCCACACCGACTGGGCATACTCCACTGCAAATCACATCAAAAGGATGACTCCCCCATTACAAGAGGTAACAACAAAGCTGACAGAGTAGTCTGGTCGATTGCCCTATCAGAAGAAACACCAGACAATGATCCGTCTGCCCTTGCGGTTTTAGCCTTATCACAAGACACCCTCTGTTCCCAGGACAGAGTCCCTCTTCCGCTTCTTACACGATCTGTTCCATCCTAGCCCCCAATCCCTGATCCATTTTTTACAATCCTTTTTTTCTCTCTCTCCTAAAGACAAAACCCTACTTAACCAAATCACCCACAGGTGCACCATCTGCCAACGCACTAACCCTAATACCCCCCTCAAGGCCCGACCCTTCCCGGCTCATCAAGCAAGGGGTAATGTCCCCGCTGCAGATTGGCAAATAGACTTCACTAACATGCCCCCTGTATGGCGTACCAGATACCTACTCGTGTTAGTAGATACATTTTCAGGATGGGTCGAAGCTTTCCCCACCACTAACAAATGAGCGTCCGCAGTTGCCTCTATCCTCCTCACCCAGATATTTCCTAGGTTCGGGATGCCCACTTCTCTCCAATCAGATAATGGCCCTGAGTTCACTGCCCAAATCACTCAGAACCTCTCCAAGTCGCTTTCACTCCCCTGGCATCTACACTGTCCTTATCAACCACAGGCTTCAGGAAAAGTAGAAAGAGCCAATAGGACTCTAAATGACATCCTGACCAAACTATCTCTAGAACTACACCTTGACTGGGTTCACTTACTTCCCTTAGCTCTACTCCGCATTCGGGCCCTCGAAAAGAAACCTTCCTTATTGTCACCCTTTGAGATCATGTACAGCCACCCAATTCTACCCCCAGGGCTCCCTTCCCACAAAGGACCAATTCCTCCCAATATGGCCCTTCTGCTACTCTCTCTCCTCCGCACCGAATTGTGGAAATATCAGGATTGGCTCCTTCCTGACCCATCCGCCTCCCAAAACCCTCCTGTCTAACAGCCCGGCCAACTAGTGTTTTATAAGCCACCAGAGGATCAGCACTCTCTCACCGCAAAATGGGAAGGTCCACACCCAGTTATTCTCTGCACCCCTTCGGCTGCCAAGCTCTCACTGCCTGATAACTCTGTCACCCCTTGGATTCATATCTCCAGGTTGAAACCAAACACCCAGGACCCACCTTCTCTGGACACCCAAGACCCATCAGTCACAACCCAGAGTCCTTCGATACAGCCCAAGACGCTGTCTACTCTACCATGCTTCATCCCTCTGATCCCTTGAAACTCCATATCCCCCGTGCACCCCCTTTGCCATCCATACCTGAATCATGACTTTTTCCTCCTTTACTGCTCTCTCGCTTTTTTCCCTCATTCCTATTGTCTTCCCCACCACCCCAGCCTCCTTTGTATGGCAATTCAAAGTCAGACAGACTTACACACACAGCATCAAACAAAAATTACTGCCTTTATTGCCACATCAGACTGCCCTCTGAAAGGCTGCTCTGAGCCTTTATACCTCCACTTTCCTGCCTCCACAGAAGTGTTCACTAGCAGCTACCTTTATTCTCCCTACCTCTGCTTCCTCTATGACCAAAAACAAGCCTATTGCAGGCAATGGCCTGACACCTACGGGGGATGTCCCTACTGATCTTGCGCCATTCACTACATGGGTAACTCCCGGTACCCACAGTATTACTCCTCCAACCATTTCATAAAATATCCCAACAGCTCATTCTCCTTATCAATCCCAGATCCCTGGGACTCTCGATGGGCCGCTGGAGTCACAGCCTCAGTTTACTATGGGGGGGTCCTTGACCCCCCATGGTACCCTTCATCTCTCTCGAGAGTATGTTCCCTCTCATTCCCAGATCTCTCAAGTTGCATCAGATATCGAACATCCCGAAAAAGTCATTATCCAAACTCTTGACGGCGCCTCTTCATCTTCCTAACCCTGCCCCTCTTCCAATTCCTCCTACCTTGGTTACAGCTTATTCAGGACACCACCATCTTTCTCAACCACACCCTTAACACCACCAATTGTTTCTTGTGCGCATCACTACTAGTGCCCACTGCTAGCCGCCGTGCCCCTTAACATTTCCAATTACTCCTTTCACGCAGGACAACCCTTCCACCCCCTGGCAGACATACCCCTATGGGAACCAGTACACGCAAACAATCTCACCATCCACCACTGTAGAGGCCCAACCCCTCCCCCCACCAGTGCACTTCACTGTCTCTCTATCTACACCCCCACCTCCAGCTCTAAAACTTTTACACAACCAGGACACTTCTTTTGGTGTAATGGCACTCTTTTCAACTCACTGCCTCCCATCTCCAATATACCCTGCATTCTCATCACCCTAATTCCACAGTTTACACTTTACAGCATGGCAGAATTTCTTGAGCTCCAACCTCCCTTGCCCTTGCACACAAAAAGGGCTGCTTTCCTTCCCATCATGGTCGGTATCTCTTTGACCACCTCAGCCATTGGGGCAGGGTTTTTGGGAGGAGCCTTGGGTCACTCTCTATGGGCAATTAGAGATCTCAATGCCAAACTTGAGGGAGCCCTGACAACCACTGCCGATTCCCTGGCCTCTCTCCAAAGACAGGTCACTTCGCTAGCTAAAGTCACCCTTCAAAACCGGCGGGCCTTAGATCTGCTTACAGCCGAAAAGGGCGGCACCTGCGTCTTCCTTCGGGAAGAGTGCTGCTATTACATCAATGAATCCGGCATTGTAGAAACTGACATTACCAAACTCACCGACCTTGCCTCCAGCCTCCACTTTGCTTCCAATTCCAACCCATTCTCTTCAATACTAACAAATCCCTTCCTTACCTGGCTTTGGCCCATTGCAGGCCCTATAATAATCATTCTCCTTGCCTGTCTCTTCTTGCGTTGTATAATAAAGTTTATCAAATCCCAAGTCGGTAAAATCTCTAATCAAACTTTCAACCAGCTTTTACTCAGGAACTACCAGCTTTTAGCCACAGAAGATCCCTCACCCTCACGTAACCTCCTCACCACACGCTGAGATGGACCCCTCTCTCCTCTGGAAACTGTTCCTGGAAACAATGGCCGCAGACACCTGGCTTCTGGCACCCATATCCTCTTGGCACCATTGGAATCAACAGGTCCTCGACCTATGGTTACAGGGAACCTTCATTGATTTTCAACCTGAAGAAGTCCACATCTACTCATCCTTACTGTGGGGAGTCCTATCAACCCTTTCCTCCCAATCCTCAAGCACTCACTCCCTTCTCCACCCCCCGTTCAGCAGGAAGCAGTCAGAGAGAAAGCAACATCCACAACCCCATAGAGGAGAAAGGGGGGAATGAAGGGCCCCCACCCATAAGATGGCAAACTTCCTGCTTCTCTTCCGGGTCCTCGATTCCCACTGGTGCCACCTGAAGCCCAATCACCCCTCACCCCCCTCCCAATCCCAGCACCTAGCCAATAGCTACCAGCCCCGTAGAAGTGACACCTCAATCAGCTCATGCCCCTTCCTATATAACCCAGCACCTTTCCCTAATAAAGCGGAATTCTCCGGTGAATTGCTGCTGTGTGTCGCTCCTTCCTTTCACAAGTGAAGATCTTATACTATCTAGGCCCAAACTTGTAAGCTGCTGCTTAGAGTAGTTGGGAAGGTCAATGACAACAGATTGCACGTAAAGAGATAGGTGCTAGTAAAAAGAATAGGTTGATGAATGAACAATCACAAAATGTAGTGCCATCCTAACTCACCCTCTCACCCCTGTGCTGCCACAGCTTCACCAATCATGACACTCAGTCTCCCTTTTGAAAATCCAACCCTTTCTCAAATGCTGACAGCTCAGCAATTTCTGATCCCTTGGCCTGTGCTGAGCACATAAGAATTCTGGAAAGGGTTGCACCCAGAAGCCATCTTTCTCCTCTCTTCTCCCAAAGTACAGTTTGTAGTCCTATAAAAGTGCCTCACATTGCATCCCACATCTGTTATCTGTGTACATGTTGTCTTCCCTTCTAGTTCATGAACTCCTGTAGGAAAGAAGTATCATTTTAAATTTTTCTGTATTCACTCATCTCAGGGCCTTGCTCAGAGTTGCTTAAGTGGATGGGTAAATGGATCCAAGTCTCCACTGACTTTGGAAATACAGCTTGTTCTTAAGTTTGAGACTCTCTGTACCCAGCATTGTGTATGTTCTGACTTGAGGGACTTTTTCAAGTTGACTTGTATGGACTCTAAATTAAACAGCTCAAGCATGAATTTGGTTTTTCCTAAATTCTGCATATCAAGAATATAGTCTCCATATGCATTTTAAGAATTCCAGTCTTAAATATAAAAACTTGTCCTTTTTATCTCTACAGGCAGACTTGACATAACACCTAACTTTGAGATCTCTTAGAAATAACATTGCAGTAATAGCCTCCTCTAAAATTATTTTCCCTTTCTTTCAGTATATTTAACCATGAATGAAATCTAAAACCTGCTCATTGGACAAATTTATCTTTAAAAAGATGTCACCTACATTTATCAAAATTTAAAATACACAAACACTTTGATTTATAGGATCACCTATAAAACTTATTACAAATTTCCTAGCACATGTGTAAATCATATATGTACAAAGTTACTAACTGAAGCATTATTTGAATAGCAAAAATTAAAAATCAACCAATTAACAGGGAACTGGTTAAATAACAGTACATTTATAAATAGAACACTGCATATTGAAAAAACAGAAACAGAATGTAATTTCTAAAATAGAACAAGAGAAAATAAGGACAATCAGGTCAATCTAATGTGGCAAGAAAGGAGAAAAAAGAATGTAAAGAAATGGTAATCATAGTAAAGTACAAATGCATTAAAACTTATCTACTAAAAGACAATAATTCCAAGACTGGATTTAAAAGAAAATAGTAGTTTCATGCTGTTTACAAAATACAGACTTAAAAATACTGACATATTAAAGTTCAAAGTTAAGGGGAGATAAAAACATATACCATGTAAACACTAACAAAAACCTTAAAAAATGTAATAATGGAATCAAATTAAAGAAAAATAGATTAAGGAAACCAGATAAATGGGAAAAACCATTATTAGGGATACAGAGGATCCTTACTTAATAATAAAAAGAAACAATGGGAAATTATAAAACTCTCAAACCAGAACAAGTAGTACTAAAAATCTCAAATTATTATAATCAAATACTGATAAAAATACATTAGAAATAATCAAACTCACAATCATTGTAGGACAATGGGTGAGAGGGAAAAAATATTCCCATAAGCCTTTTTAGAAGAGAAAACCTGTAACATACATAATGATATGAAAAGTTGAAAGGAATGGAAATGTTTTTATCACTAAGGAAACCACATGTAGAAATACCAGTTCCAGAAAAACAGAGTTTAAGATGAGTCATTCAGAAGTTGACAAACTGATCCTACAATAACCATGACAGTTTTGAAAAACAATAAGGGCTCCCCGTACCAGAAATCAAAATGTTATAAAGCTATTAAAACTAAAACCTTGTGACAGTAGGGCTGGGATAGACACATGGACCAATGAAGCCCACCCAGGCATTTAAAGGAATCTGGTATGTGACGGTATGGTATTTGACAGTGTGGCATAACCACTAAGAGTAGGGAAAAAATAAATGGTACAGAATAACTGACTATGGTATATGTAGGAGTTGGGGATAGAAAGGTTCAAAATTAGATCCCTTCCCTCACTTTATACACAAAATTAAATTTAAAATAAAGTATACAATTAAAAATGGAAAGCAAGACTTCAAAATATTAAAACATTAGAATAACTTACAACTTAAAGTTAGGAGAGGCTTTCTTAAATTTCTTAAAACATATATAAAGGAAAAGATTAATAATTTTGACCACATTAAAGGCATCATAAAGTTGAAAACTAAACCAGACTAGAGAAAATATTTGCAGTGACAGTTTACCTTTCTGAATATATAAAGAGCCTCTTTTAATATGAAAGGACCAAAGATCCAATTTTAAAAAATTGGGCAAAGGTTGTAAGCTGCTAACTCACAGAAGAGGGCAATTTATTGGATAATAAACCTTATCAGATAAAAAAAATGAAAACATTCCCATCATCACTGTATGCTCAGGATTTTAAAAACTGAATTAAATGAGATAGAATCACACATATCCAATTGACCAAATATTGCATGCCAGACTATGGTGTTTGCAAAAGTGGGGAAACAGGACCTATCACACTGCTGACAGGAGTAAACTGGTACAACTACTGTAGTAACAATAATATTTAGTGAAGTTAAAGTGCATGTTCCACTGCAGGTACATTCCCCAGAGATGCTGTCAAATGTGTACACAAGGAAACACCCAATAATATTTTATGCTTTATTGTGTAATAGTAAAGAGTCAAGACCATCCTCAATGATCATCACTAAGA
Organism: Manis javanica; assembly: GCF_040802235.1. NCBI lineage: Eukaryota > Metazoa > Chordata > Mammalia > Pholidota > Manidae > Manis > Manis javanica. The sequence continues at coordinate 108,817,123 of NC_133158.1, forward strand.
GAATGCATTCTAGTGGGGGTGAGGATTTAATAATAGTGGTAACTGTTGAAACACTGTGTTGTATACTTGAAACCAATGTAACATGCTTCAACTATACTTAAATAAAAAAATAAAAAGAGAATGCATTAATTGTGGGATTAATCATGCAATGGAATACTATATAGCCGTACATGTACCAATCAGTTCTGCAGGTACCCAAGCTCCACATGTTATCAACATGTTAAATGTGAAAACTAATGCTGAGCAATAAAAGCAAATTTCCAAAGGATATGTATAAAACCATTATGTTTAGTTTAAAACATAGAGAATTCTATACACTTTAAATCATAAAGGATAAGGATACACACAAAAAGGATAGTTCTTGGAAGCAAATACCCTGAGTAAAACTTTCAATGGATAGGTAGCTTTTTCTTTATTTAAAAATAAAAGTGTCTGAAGTAAGTATGGGAAAAGGTTAACAATGGTTATTTGGGTAGTGGCTATATTTTTACAACATTCTTGGATGCAGACAGGATCTGCTCTAGCTAATTTAAGCAAAAAACAAATGGCTCACAAGTCTCAGGCTCAATCAGGATACAGGGTTCTGAAAAATGCCCATTATCATACCACAGAGCACCTGTAGGGGGAAAACTCCTGAGCCTGGCCCACATCTTGCACCATGACAAGGGACCTCTGTTACTGCTGCCTTGAGAGCCATGCTACTACTGCTCCCCTTGACAAAATGGATCCCACATGACACTCTGTCTTCAGTTTTGCTCCAAATTCCACAAAGGTAATGTCTAATTGGTGGTCCTAGGATAACTGAGCCCTACCTGCAAGAAAAGTAAGGAAATTGTTTCACCCTTCTACTTAGTAAGAAAAGATCCATAAAGTGGAAGTCACCAAACAGCATATGTTCAAGCAGTGTTAGGTTCCCAAAAAAGTAGGAAAAATGTCCATTCAAATCGGATTTATTATTTTCTGTATGCTGAAAATATTTCATTTTTTAAAAGAAAAAAATTCAAAGTATAAATCCACTAAGTAATGAGAGAGGAAAGCAATAGCAGGTAAGAAATTTCCACCAATTTTTAAAAGATGGACAGTGAAATGATGTAACAGCAGAGAATATTACCACCTAGAATGCATGTGGAGTCCAGCAGAAAAGAGAGCCAACCTGCCCACCTGGGCCTGGAGAAGTTCAGAGATAGTAGAAGAGGGGCTGGAAAGCAAGGAGTCTATTAAAGGTCTACATACAAGCCAGCTGGCCTTGTCCTTACCTCCTACCTCCAAACACAGAAGGGCCTGATGCAGGTATTTGCCCCCAGCAAAATATTGGAGGGATCTCATAAAATAAGTGGAAGAACTGTCTGGGGAGAATGACAGCAGTCAGCATAGAACTGGTCACCCAGACTGAATCTCTCTTCATTACAGCATTTAGAAAATCCCCATCCTAGCAGCAGTCTACATTGCCCATAACACAGAGCTGCCACTCAAGTCTCCCTACAGCCACATTTTCAACTAAAACTAATAATCAACAATCACTAGATTTGGAAGGAAAAAAAAAAACCTTAAAACAGGAAAGACTGAGATAAGCAAAAAATCTGTCACCAGAGGTAAGAGAGAATTCAGGGACTAGGAAATAGATGAGTAAATGGATGAATACAACTCTATTGGTATCTTCAGAAAAATCCACAAATATGTATCTCTTAAACATGAACAGGATGCTATGAAAGTGCAGAAAAAAGAACTTTCAGAAATTAAAATATGCTTGATATAGAAGTTCAATTAAAAAGATTAGAATATAAATGCTTAAAAATGATAAAAATACAGAAGACTAATACAGATGATTCAAAATCCAACTAAAATGTTATTACAAAAAAATGGAGAAAAGGAAAAGGAGTAAAATTTTTAAAAATAAAATTTCCTAGAGCTCAAGAGATGTAAAAATTGAAACCAAGGAGAATAAAGATGTAGATATAGATATGAAATTTCAGCACTTTATAATACCAAGAATAATAAGGTCCTAAAAGTGTTCACAGTGGAGGATCATGGGAAGATGGCGGTGTGAATAGTTCAGTGGAAACCTCCTCCCCAAAACACATATATTTATGAAAATAGAATAAATACAACTATTCCTAAAAGAGACACCAGTGGATGCAGTACAACAGCCAGGATACATCTACATCTGCAAGAACTCAACATCACATGAAGGGGGTAAGATACAAGCTGCGGCCAGGCAGGACCCAAACGCTCCCACCACCCCCAGAACCTGGCGGGAAGAAAGGAGTCAGAACAGGGAGGGAGTGAAAGACCAGGACTGCTAAACAACCAGCTCTAGAACTCTGCACCCAGAGCACAGACACAAGGTGCATGGGGTGCTGAATATTAAGAGAAATGGAAAAGCAAAACCTGCAGGCAGGTCCCCGCAACTGGCGCCTCTGAGATAAAAGAAAAGCAAGTGCTTTTTGCAAGTCTAAAAGAGACACGGACCCCACAGCTGGACAAAGTCATCGTGGCACCCTTAGGCAGCAGCTGGGAATCCCAGGGAACTTTAGGCATCCTAAACCCCTGGGTGGCAGCAGAGCTCTGAAGGCCCTTATGGTACTAAGCAGCCTGACAGTCGTTCCCCCAAATGGCGCGGACCCCGCCACACTGGCCCAGTAGTGGGAGAGTGGCAGCGCATGCTGGGGGCAGCAGCGACAGAGGGGATCTGGAGCAGCTTGAGTGCGCCGGTGGCACCAGAGGGGACCAGAGAGGCTCATGCGAGCCCACCACAGCAGCGACCAAATAGCTCGGTAGCAGCCCACATGCGCCAGCGGCAGTGGCACCAGAGGAGCCCTGGAGAGGTCCACACGGAAGAGGCCCATGTGCACTTGCAGTGCTGCCAGAGGGAGCAGCCACGCTCCCAGCAGCCGACCGGAATCCCAGGCCGACGCACAGCCACCCGGGCCAGACCCAAAGGCTGCTGCTGGCACACAGCTGCTCGGCAGGGGTGCCACTATCACAGAGGAGGGCACATGGCATGCCTGCCACTCCCTGCAGGGCTCCGTGCTGCTCTGATGGAGACCCCACCCACAGCAGCTTAGATTAACCCAGTGGCTGCTCCAGGAGTGCAGGTAACTGACAAAGACAGCAGAGAAGGGCAAGGCATACAGCAAGCAGGAAAGGACTTTCTTCTCCCAGCTGACACACCCGCAACCTGCCTACAGCCACCACTATCACCATGAAAAGGCAAAAAAATTAAGTCCAGTCCTAAACAGTTCAGACAACACGTGAGAGAAGATCTGCAGACACAGACCTAACCAGTATGCATGAAAAAGAATTCAAAATAAAAGTCATAAACATGCTGACAGAGCCGCAGAGAAATATACAAGAGCTAAGGGATGACGTCCGGAGGGAGGTCACAGAAATGAAACAATCTCTGGAAGGATTTATAGGCAGAATGGATAAGATGCAAGAGGCCATTGATGGGATAGAAACCAGAGAACAGGAATGCATAGAAGCTGACACAGAGATAAAAGGATCTCAAGGAATGAAACAATATTAAGAGAACTGTGTGACCAATCTAAAAGGAACAGTAGCTGCATTATAGGGGTACCAGAAGAAGAAGAGGGAGAAAAAGGAATAGAAAGTCTTTGAACAAATAATTGCTGAGAACTTCCCCAAATTGGGGGAGGAAATAGTTGCTCAGACAATGGATGCACAAAGAACTCCCAACAAAAGGGACCCAAAGAGGACAACACCAAGATATATAATAATTAAAATGGCAAAGATCAAGGATAAGTACAGAGTATTTAAGGCAGCCAGAGAGAGACAAAAGGTCACCTACAAAGGAAAACCCATCAGGCTATCATCAGACTTCTCAACAGAAACCTTACAGGCCAGAAGAGAATGGCATGGTATATTTAATGCAATGAAACAGAAGGGCCTTGAACCAAGAATATTGTATCCAGCACGATTATCATTTAAATATGAAGGAGGGATTAAACAATTCCCAGACAAGCAAAAGTTGAGGGAATTTGCCTCCCACAAACCACCTCTTCAGGGTATTGTAGAGGGAGTATTCTAGATAGGAGCACTCCTAAAAAGAGCACAGAACAAAACACCCAACATATGAAGAATGGAGGAGGAGGAATAATAAGGGAGAGAAATAATCATCAGACTGTGTTTATAAAGCTCAATAAGCGAGTTAAGTTGACAGTAAGGTAGTAAAGAAGCTAACCTTGAACCTTTGGTAAACACTAATATAAAGCCTGCAACAGAAATAAGTACATACCTTTCAATAATGACCTTAAATGTAAATGGACTGAATGCACCAATCATAAGACACAGAGTAATAGAATGGATAAAAAAGAAAGACCCATCTATATGCTGCTTACAAGAGATGCACATAAAACCCAAAGACATGCACAGATCAAAAGTCAAGGGATGGAAAAAGATATTCCATGCAAACAACAGGGAGAAAAAAGCAGGTGTTGCAATACTAGTATCAGACAAAATAGACTTCAAAACAAAGAAAGTAACAAGAGATAAAGAAGGACATTACATAATGATAAAGGGCTCAGTCCAACAAGAGGATACAACCATTATAAACATATATGTACCCAATACAGGAGCACCAGTACATGTGAAACAAATACTAACAGAATTAAAGGAGGAAATAGAATGCAATGCATTCATTTTGGGAGACTTCAACACACAACTCACTCCAAAGGACAGATACACCGGGCAGAAAATAAGTAAGGACACAGAGACACTGAACAATACACTAGAACAGATGGACCTCATAGACATCTATAGAACTCTACATCCAAAAGCAACAGGATACACATTCTTCTCAAGTGCACATGGAACATTTTCCAGAATAGACCACACACTAGGCCACAAAAAGAGCCTCAGGAAATTCAAAAAGATTGAAATCCTATCAACCAACTTTTCAGACCACGAAGGTATAAAACTAGAAATAAATTGTACAAAGAAAGCAAAAAGCTCACAAACACATGGAGGCTCAACAACATGCTCCTAAATAATGGATCAACGACCAAATTAAAATGGAGATCTAGCAATATATGGAAACAAATGACAACAAAAACACAAAGCCCCAACTTCTCTGGGACGCAGCAAAAACAGTCTTAGGAGGAAAGTATATAGCAATCCAGGCATATTTAAAGAAGGAAGAACAATCCTAAATGAATGGTCTAATGTCACAAATATCGAAATTGGAATAAGAAGAAAAAAGGAGGCCTAAGGTCAGCAGATGGAGGGACATAATAAAGATCAGAGAAGAAATAAAATTGAGAAGAATAAAACAATAGAAAAAAAATCAATGAAACCAAGGGGTGGTTCTTTGAGAAAGTAAACAAACTAGATAAGCCTCTATCCAGACTTATTAAGAGAAAAAGAGAGTCAACACACTTCAGCAGAATCAAAAACAAGAAAAGAAAAATCACAACAGACCCCACAGAAATACAAAGAATTATTAGAGACTACTATGAAAACCTATATGCTAACAAGCTGGAAAACCTAGGAGAAATGGACAACTTTCTAGAAAAATACAACCTTCCAAGACTGACCCAAAAAGAAACAGAAAATCTAAACAGACCAATTACCAGCAACAAAATTGAAGCGGTAATCAAAAAACTACCCAAGAGCAAAACCCCCGGGCCAGATGGATTTACCTCGGAATTTTATCAAACATACAGAGAAGACATAATACCCATTCTCCTTTAAGTTTTCCAAAAAATAGAAGAGGAGGGAATACTCCCAAACTCATTCTATGAAGCCAACATCACCCTAATACCAAACCAGGCAAATACCCCACAAAAAAAGAAAACTAAAGACCAATATCCCTCTGAACGTAGATGCAAAAATACTCAACAAAATACTAGCAAACCAAATTTAAAAATACATCAACTGGATCATACACCATGACCAAGTGGGATTCATCCCAGGGATGCAAGGATGGTACAACATTCGAAAATCCATCAACATCATCCACCACATCAACAAAAAGGACAAAAACCACATGATTATATCCATAGATGCTGAAAAAGCATTCGACAAAATTCAACATCCTTTCATGGTAAAAACTCTCAAAAAAATGGGCATAGAGGGCAAGTACCTCAACATAATAAAGGCCATATATGATAAACCCACAGCTTACATCATACAGAACAGCGAGAAGCTGAAAGCTTTCCCTCTGAGATCGGGAAAGGGTCAGGGATGCCCACTCTCCCCACTGTTATTCAACATAGTACTGGAGGTCCTAGCCACAGAAATTAGACAAAACAAAGTACAAGGAATCCAGATTGGTAAAGAAGTCAAACTGTCACTATTTACAGATGACATGATATTGTACATAAAAAACCCTAAAGACTCCACTCCAAAACTACTAGAACTGATATCGGAATACAGCAAAGTTGCAGGATACAAAATTAACACACAGAAATCTATGGCTTTCCTATACACTAACAATGAACTAATAGAAAGAGAAATCAGGAAAACAATTCCATTCACAATAGCATCAAAAAGAATAAAATACCTAGGAATAAACCTAACCAAGGAAGAGGAAAACCTATACCCTGAAAACTACAAGACACTCTTAAGAGAAATTAAAGAGGACACTAACAAATGGAAACTCATCCCATGATCCTGGCTTGGAAGAATTAATATCGTCAAAATGGCCATCCTGCCCAAAGCAATATACAGATTCAATGCAATCGCTATCAAATTACCAACAGCATTCTTCAATGAACTGGAACAAATAGTTCAAAAATTCATATCAAACCGTCAAAGACCCTGAATAGCCAATGCAATCCTGAGAAGGAAGAATAAAGTGGCGGGGAGTTGGGGGAGGGAATGTCGCTCCCCAACTTCAAGCTCTACTACAAAGCCACAGTAACCAAGACAATTTGGTACTGGCACAAGAACACAGCTACGTACCAGCAGAACAGAATAGAGACTCCAAACATTAACCAAAACATATATGGCCAATTAATATATGATAAAGGAGCCATGGACATATAATGGGGAAATGACGGTCTCTTCAACAGATGGTGCTGGCAAAACTGGACAGGTACATGTAAGAGAATGATCACTGTCTAACCCCATATACAAAAGTAAATTCGAAATGGATGAAAGACCTGAATGTAAGTCATGAAACCATAAAACTCTTAGAAAAAAACATAGGCAAAAATCTTTTAGACATAAACATGAGTGACTTCTTCATGAACATATCTTCCTGGGCAAGGGAAACAAAAGCAAAAATGAACAACTGTGACTATATCACGCTGAAAAGCTTCTGTACAGCAAAGGACACCATCAATAGAACAAAAAGACACCCTATAGTATGGGAGAATATACTCATAAATGACAGAACCAATAAAGGGTTGACATCCAAAACATATAAAGAGCTCACACACCCCAACAAACAAAAAGCAAATAATCCAATTAAAAAATGGGCAGAGGAGCTGAATAGACAGTTCTCTAAAGAAGAAATCCAGATGGCCAACAGGCACGTGAAAAGATGCTCCACATCGCTAATCATCAGAGAAATGCAAATTAAAACCACAGTGAGATATCACCTCACACCAGTAAGGATCGCCATCATCAAAAAGACAAACAACAACAAATGTTGGCGAGGTTGTGGAGAAAGGGGAACCCTCCTACACCGCTGGTGGGAATGTAAATTAGTTCAACCATTGTGGAAAGCAGTATGGAGGTTCCTCAGAATGCTCAAAATAGAAATACCATTTGACCCAGGAATTCCACTTCTAGGAATTTACCCTAAGAATGCAGCAACCCAGTTTGAAAAAGACAGATGCACCCCTATGTTCACTGCAGCACTATTTACAATAGCCAAGATATGGAAGCAACCTAAATGTCCATCAGTAGATGAATGGATAAAGAAGATGTGGTACATATACACAATGGAATATTACTCAGTCATAAGAAAAAAACAAACGTACCATTCGCAACAACATGGATGGAGCTAGTGGGTATTATGCTCAGTGAAATAAGCCAGGTGGAGAAAGAGAAGTACCAAATGATTTCACTCATATGTGGAGTATAAGAACAAAGGAAAAACTGAAGGAACAAAACAGCAGCAGAATACAGAACCCAAGAATGGACTAACAGTTACCAAAGGGAAAGGGACTGGGGAGGATAGGTGGGAAGGGAGGGATAAGGGTGGGGAAAAAGAAAGAGGGCATTATAATTAGCATGTATAGTGTGTGGGGGGGGCACAGGGAGGGCTGTGCAACACAGAGAAGACAAGTAGTGATTTTACAGCATTTTACTATGCTGATGGACAGTGACTCTGAAGGGGTATGTTGGGGGGAACTTGGTGAAGGAGGGAGCCTAGTAAACATAATGTTCTTCATGTAATTGTAGATTAAGGATGCCAAAATAAAAAAAATTTTTAAATTTGAAAAAATTAAAACAAAGTGTCCACAGTGGGTATGCATGTCAGTGTGTGACACGGTGGGAGGTGGGGAGGAAGGCAGGGCTTCAGAAAACAGGTTATATAAAAAGGAACAAAAACAGACTTCTCATTAGCAACAAAGATGCCAGAAGGTGAGTTACTTTCAAAGTCTTGATAGAAAATTATTTTTCAATGTAAAATTATGTATCTAAGCAGTTGATGAAATGTTAAGTTGCAAAACAAGCCACTTTAGACATGCAAGGTCTCACCTCTTAAGACAATTTTTCTTAGGATGTAACTTACTATGGACTCCAGCATAATGAGAAGTTAACCAAGGAACAGGAATCTAGCTAATCAAGGAATAGATTCTAGGAAAAGAGAGATCACACCCATGCAAGATGTTAGGATCTCCAGATGAAACCTGTGCACCAAGCCCAGAAAGCAGTGTTCAGCCTGGAATGGAAAGAAGTGTTTTGGCAAAAGTGTTAAAAGGCTGATAATGAAGACATGCCCAGGTAGGGGGAAGCAGGCACTCTCAGACACTGTTGTTGTGACTGTTGTACTTTGACAAAACCTTTTAGAAGGTAAGATCTGGTAGCATCTGCCAATGATTGTCCTACCAGAAATCTATTCCTACAAAATTATGTATGCATGAGGCAGTATACAGTGATTCATGTGAGTGAAATTACCTGGGTCCAAATTCCAGCCTTACTTGCCAGTTCCATGCTCAGTTTCCTTACTTATAAATGGAAACACCTTCTGTAGGTTGTTGTGAGGATTAAATAGAAGAGTCCATGTGAAAGGCTTTAGCACCATGGCTGATATTCCTCAGATAACTTAGTATTAAATACTCAGTTTTTCTATTCACAAAAATTTGCAATTTTGAACAAGGAGGTTTACCACAGGAGTTTAAAATGGCAAAAAATGATAACAATTAATATGATTCTATTTATGTTTTTAAAAGATTACACTTGTATATTTTTTGGTATCATTACTCTACAATTACATGAGGAATATTATGTTCACTAGACTCCCCCCATCCCAAAGTCTGCCCGACAAGCACCATTACAGTCACTGTCCATCAGTGTAGTAAGATGCTGTAGAATCACTACTTGTCTTCTCTGCGTTGCACAGCCCTCCCCGTGCCCCACCCCACACTATACATGCTAATTGTAATGCCCCCTTTCTTCCCCCACCCCTTATCCCTCCCTTCCCACCCATCATCCCCAGCCCCTTTCCCTTTTGGTAACTGTTAGTCCATTCTTGGGTTCTGTGATTCTGCTGCTGTTTTGTTCCTTCAATTTTTTCTTTGTTCTTATACTCCACATATGAGTGAAATCATTTGGTATTTGTCTTTCTCTGAGCATAATACCCTCTAGCTCCATCCATGTTGTTGCAAATAGTACGATTTGTTTTCTTCTTATGGCTGAATAATATTCCACTGTGTATATGTACCACATCTTCTTTATCCATTCATCTACTGATGGACACTTAGGTTGCTTCTATTTCTTGGCTATTGTAAATAGTGCTGCGAAAAACATAGGGGTGCATCTGTCTTTTTCAAATTGGGCTGCTGTATTCTTAGGGTAAATTCCTAGAAGTGGAATTTCTGGGTCAAATGGTATTTCTATTTTAAGCTTTTTGAGGAACCTCCATACTGCTTTCCACAATGGTTGAACTAGTTTACATTCCCACCAGCAGTGTAGGAGGGTTCCCCTTTCTCCACAACCTCACCAACATTTGTTGTCTTTTGGATGATGGCGATCCTTACTGGTGTGAGGTGATATCTCATTGTGGTTTTAATTTGCATTTCTCTGATGACTAACAATGTGGAGCATCTTTTCATGTGTCTGTTGGCCATCTGAATTTCTTCTTTGGACAACTGCTCAGCTCCTCTGCCCATTTTTTTAATTGGATTATTTGCTTTTTGTTTTTTGAGGTGCATGAGTTCTTTATATATTTTGGATGTTAACCCTTTATTGGATCTGTCATTTATGAATATATTCTCCCATACTGTAGGATGCCTTTTTGTTCTATTGATGGTGTCCTTTACTGTACAGAAGCTTTTCAGCTTGATACAGTCCCACTTGTTCATTTTTGCTTTTGTTTCCCTTGCCTGGGGAGATATGTTCATGAAGAAGTCGGTCATGTTTATGTCTAAGAGATTTTTGCCTATGTTTTTTTCTAACAGTTTTACGGTTTCATGACTTACATTCAGGTCTTTGATCCATTTCAAATATACTTTTGTGTATGGTGTTACACAATGAACCAGTTTCATTCTCTTACATGTAGCTATCCAGTTTTGCCAAGACCAGCTGTTGAAGAGGCTGCCATTTCTCCATTGTATATCCATGGCTCTTTTATCATATATTAATTGACCGTATATGTTTAGGTTAATATCTGCACTCTCTGTTCTGTTCCACTGGTCTGTGGCTCAGTTCTTGTGCCAGTACCAGATTGTCTTGATTACTGTGGCTTTGTAGTAGAGCTTGAAGTTGGGGAGCAAGATCCCTCCAACTTTATACTTCCTTCTCATGATTGTTTTGGCTTTTTGGGGTCTTTGGTGGTTCCATATGAATTTTTTAACTATTTGTTCCAGTTCGTTGAAGAATGCTGTTGGTAATTGGGTAGGGATTGCATTGAGTTTGTAGATTGCTTTGGGCAGGATGCCCATTTTGACAATATTAATTCTCCCTAGCCAAGAGCATGGGATGCGTTTCCATTTGAAAGTGTCCTCTTTGATTTCCCTTAAGAGTGTCTTCAATTATTCAGGGTATAGGTCTTTCATTTCCTCGGTTAACTTTATTCCTAGGTATTTTATTCTTTTTGATGCAATTGTGAATGGAATTGTTTTCCTGATTTCTCTTTTCTGTTAGTTCACTGTTAGTGTATAGGTAAGCCACAGATTTCTGTGTATTCATTTATATCCTGCAACTTTGCAGAATTCCGATATTAGTTCTAGTAGTTTTGGAGTAGAGTCTTTATGGGTTTTTTATGTACAATATCATGTCCTCTGCATAGTGACAGTGTGACTTCTTCTTTACCAATCTGGATTCCTTGTATTTCTTTGTTTTGCCTAATTGCCATGGCTAGGACCTTCAGTACTATGTTGAATAACAGTGGGGAGAGTGGGCATCCCTGTCTTGTTCCCAATCTTAGAGGAAAAGCTTTCAGCTTCTCACTGTTCCGTATGATGTTGGCTGTGGGTTTCTCATATATGGCCTTTATTATGTTGAGGTACTTGTTGAGCATTTTTATCATGAATGGATGTTGAATTTTGTCAAATACTTTTGCGGTGTCTATGGAGATGATCATGTGGTTTTTGTCCTTCTTTTTGTTGATGTGGTAGATGGCATTGATGGATTTTCAAGTGTTGTACCATCCTTGTATCCCTGAGATGAATCCTACTTGGTCATGGTGTATGATCCTCTGATGTATTTTGGAATGGTTGCTAATATTTTGTTGAGTACTTTTGCATCAATGTTCATCAGGGATATTGGTCTTCAATTTTCTTTTCTTGTGGGGTCTTTGCCTGGTTTTGGTATTAGGGTGATGCTGGCTTCATAGAATGAGTTTGGGAGTATTCCCTCCTCTTCTATTTTTGGGAAAACTTTAAGGAGAATGGGTATTATGTCTTCTTTGTATGTCTGATAAAATTCCACAGTAAATACATCTGGCCTGGGGGTTTTGCTCTTGGGTAGTTTTTTGATTACTACTTCAATTTTGTTGCTGGTAATTGGTCTGTTTAGATTTTCTGTTTCTTCCTTGGTCAGTCTTGGAAGGTTGTATTTTTCTAGGAAGTTGTCCATTTCTTCTAGATTTTATGGCTTGTTTGCATATAGGTTTTCAAATTATTCTCTAATAATTCTTTGTATTTCTGTGGCGTCCGTCATGATTTTTCCTTTCTTGTTTCTGATTCTGTTGATGTGTGTTGATTCTCTTTTTCTCTTAATAAGTCTGGCTAGGGGCTTATCTATTTTGTTTATTTTCTCAAAGAACCAGCTCTTGGTTTCACTGACTTTTTTCTATTGCTTTATTCTTCTCAATTTTATTTATTTCTTCTCTGATCTTTATTGCATCCCTTCTGCTGACTTTAGGCCTCATTTGTTCTTCTTTTTTCCAATTTCAATAGTTGTGACTTCAGACTATTATTTGGGATTGTTCTTCCTTCTTTAAATATGCCTGGATTGTTATATACTTTCCTCTTAAAACTGCTTTCACTGCATCCCACAGAAGTTGTGGCTTTGTGTTGTTGTTGTCACTTGTCTCTATATATTGCTTGATCTCTATTTTAATTTGGTCATTGATCCACTGATTATTTAGGAGCATGTTGTTAAGCCTCTGTGTGTATGTGAGCCATTTTGCTTTCTTTGTACAATTTATTTATTTTATACCTTTGTGGTCCAAGAAGTTGGTTGGTAGAATTCAATCTTTTTGAAATTTCTGAGGCTCTTTTTGTGGCCCAGTATGTCTTCTATTCTGGAAAATGTTCCATGTGCACTTGAGAAGAATGTGTATCCTACTGCTTTTGGATGTAGAGTTCTGTAGATGTCTATTAGGTCGATCTGTTCTAGAGTGTTGATCAGTGCCTCTGTGTCCTTACTTATTTTCTGTCTGATGAATCTGTCCTTTGGAGTGAGTGGTGTGTTGACGTCTCCTAAAATCAATGCATTGCATTCTATTTCCTCCTTTAATTCTGTTAGTATTTCTTTCACATATGTTGGTGCCCCTGTATTCGGTGTATATATATTCATTATGGTTATATCCACTTGTTGGACTAACCCCTTTATCATTATGTAATGTCCTTCTTTATCTCTTGTTACTTTCTTTGTTTTGAAGTCTATTTTGTCTGATACCAGTACTGCAATACCTGCTTTTTTCTCCCTGTTGTTTGCATGAAATATCTTTTTCCATCCCTTGACTTACAGTCTGTGTATGTCTTTGGGTTTTATGTGCATCTCTTGTAAGCAGCATATAGATGGGTCTTGCTTTTTTATCCATTCTATTACTCTTTGTCTTATGATTGGTGCATTCAGTCCATTTACATTTAGGGTGATTATTGAAAGATATCTACTTATTGCCATTGCAGGCTTTAGATTCATGGTTACCAAAGGTTCAAGGTTAGCTTCCTTACTATCTAACTTAACTCGCTTATTGAGCTGTTATAAACACAGTCTGATGTTTCTGTATTTCTCTCCCTTCTTATTCCTCCTCCTACATTCTTTATGTTAGGTGTTTTATTTTGTGCTCTTTTGTGTTTCCTTTGACTGTTTTTGTGTGTAGTTGATTTTATTTTTTGCCTTTAGTTAGTATTTGGTTGGTCTGCTTTCTTTGCTGTGATTTTATTTTCTCTGGTGACATCTATTTAGCCTTAGGAGTGCTTCTATCTAGAGCAGTCCCTCTAAGATACCATGTAGATGTGGTTTGTGGGAGGCAATTTCCCTTTTTGCTTGTCTGGGAATTGTTTAATCCCTCCTTCATATTTAAATGATAATCGTGCTGGATACAGTATCCTTGCTTCAAGGCCCTTCTGTTTCATTGCATTAAATATATGCCATTCTCTTTTGGCCTGTAAGGTTTCTGTTGAGAAGTCTGATGATAGCCTGATGGGTTTTCCTTTGTAGGTGACCTTTTGTCTCTCTCTGGCTGCCTTTAATATTCTGTCCTTGTTCTTCATCTTTGCCATTTTAATGATTATGTGTCTTGGTGTTGTCCTCCTTTGGTCCCTTCTGTTGGGAGTTCTGTGGACTTCTGTGGTCTGAGAGACTATTTTCTCCCCCACTTTGGGGAAGTTTTCAGCAATTATTCCTTCAAATACACTTTCTATCCCTTTTTCTCTCTCTTCTTCTTCTGGTACCGCTGTAATGTGGATATTGTTCTGTTTGGTCACACAGTTCTCTTAATATTGTTTCATTCCTAGAGATCTTTTTATCTCTCTCTGCCTCAGCTTCTCTGTGCTCCTGTTCTCTGATTTCTATTCCATTAAAGGCCTCTTGCATCTCATCCATTCTGCTCTTAAGCCCTTCCATAGATTGTTTTATTTCTGTATTCTCCCCCCCAACTTGATCCTTTAGCTCTTGCATATTTCTCTGCAGCTCCATCAGCATGGTTATGACCTTTATTTTGAATTCTTTTTCAGGAAGATTGGTTAAATCTATCTCCCCAGGCTCCTTCTTGGGGGTTGTCTGTGTTACTTTTGTCTGAATCAAATTTTTCTGCCTTTTCATGGCGATAGAAGTAGTCATGGGCAGTTGGTGTGTGTGTCAGCTGGGAGAATGAAGTCCCTTCTTGCTTGGTGGTCGCCTTCTTCTCCTACAAGAACAGCGACCCCTAGTGGCTTGTGCTGGGTAGCTGCATGCCGTTGGGGCCTGAGTCCAGTCTGGGCAGGTGCGGAGGAGGCTCTGCATGGTTGTTCTGGGCGTGGCTGCTCAGGCTGCTCCCCTGCTATATGGGGCCACACCAGAGGGGGAATGGACTGAGTGGCTGCTTATCGCTGTGAGGGGCTTCAGAGCTGTGCTGTTGCCCAGGGGGTTAGGGCGCCCGGAGTTCCAGGGGATTCCCAGCTGTTGGGCTGTGTGCCGTTACGCTTCCATCCAGCTGTGAAGCCCCTGTCCCTTTAAGACTTTCAAAAGGCACTCGCTTTTCTTTTGTCCCAGGGGTGCTGGCTGTGGGGACCCGCTCACAGGTTTTACTGTTCCATTTCACTAATATCCAGCACACCATACAATGTGTGTCTGTGCTGGTGCAGATGACTAGGGCTGAGTATTTAGCAGTCCTGGGCTCCCTCTCCCTCTCCTCTCCGACTCCTTTCTTCCTGCTGGGGTGGGGGTGGGGGAC
This sequence comes from Manis javanica, assembly GCF_040802235.1. Taxonomy (NCBI): domain Eukaryota; kingdom Metazoa; phylum Chordata; class Mammalia; order Pholidota; family Manidae; genus Manis; species Manis javanica. The sequence continues at coordinate 108,832,361 of NC_133158.1, forward strand.
TCGGGTCCCGCTGGGCCATGGCTTGTGTCTTACCCCCTTTGTGAGGTGTTTAGTTCTTGCAGATGTAGATGTAACCTGGCTGTTGTGCTGTATCTTCTGGTCTCTTTTAGGAATAGTTGTATTTGTTGTATTTTCAGAAATATATATGGTTTTGGGAGGAGATTTCTGCTGCCCTACTCACACCGCCATCTTGGCTCCTCCTCTACATTTGTATTTGTACATATATGTTTATACATGTAGAAAAAAGGGGCTGAAAGGCGAAAGCATGCCAAAGTGTTGTACCGGGGAATAGGAGTGGACAGGGCGGTGTTCGTATGAAATTGTTATAGTTAAGGATAAGTTGCAGATAAATTTTATTTAAGGATAAGTTGTTTTATCCTTTAGAGAGAGGCAAAATGTAAACATGGGCAGCTGCATGCCATCGGGGTAGTATAAATTGTAGGGAGAAAAGGACAATTAATCTTTATAAACACACACAAATATTACACAGAAAACTTTTATTGAAATGTGTTATACATATGTACATTTTAGGAAGTTACTAGGTAGACATACTTTCCTCTGTAGGTTTAGTTTGAGCTTCAGTTACCTGTGAAAATACAAATAGTTTTATTTTTCTATAAACACTTTCAGTTTCATATTTCACCCTCCATTTAAAGTCATCCCACAGTCCTTCTCTTATAATGACTCTCTGTCTTTCTCCTTCAACAATAATTATTATAGAAAGTAGAAAAGAAAACTTACAAGTTCCCAATATAAATTACTGAGTAAAGTACAATTCCATTGTTGGCATTTATACAGGCTTATACTAGGCTTCTCAAGTTTGTCATTTCATTTTTCATCTACAAATGAAACCATTAGTATAAGAAAATTACAAAAAAAAAAAATACCAACAGTGCTGCAACAAGATTTATTAAAATCAGTCTATTTTATAGGGGGTACAAATCTATTTTGAACATAGAATATTGTAGGTTTACTAGAAACAGATTTTAGTATGCCCATATTTCTATTCTGTCACTCAGATACATCAAACAGAATTATTCCTCATCACCCCAAAACCCGTACCCCTGCGCCCCTGCATTTTCTATCTCAGAGACAGGCTCTACCCAGCTGCCCAAGCCTGGCATCAGAGAATCCATAGTTCTCTTACCTGCATATTCAATCAACAGTCCTAGTAATTCTACCTAATGATCTCTCACAGCCATCTTCACTGTAATGCCTGAACTTGAGGATCTCATCTTCCATTCTGGTAGTAGGACCACTAGCCTAAGTCGAGGCTTTCTTCCATGCTGTCCCCAGAATGAGCTTTTAAACAAGAATAGCCGACTAATAGGTCACTTCCTTGTTCAAATTCTCTAGTTACCTCCAACCACCTTGAGGAAGGGAATGCAAATTCCACATCATGGAAAATAAGCCCTTCATTTGTTATTTGCAACAAATTTATTTGGACTTATTACCCACCCTTCATGTGACTGCACATTCAGATTCATCTTATATTCACAGTGTTCTCCATTCCTCCATGCCTTTAGGCAAGTAGCTTCCTTTGAGATAACCCCAACCCAAACAACTTATCTGTCTGGCCCACTTTTATTCATCCTTTAAAACTAGTTTAAGAAATGCCAATTCCTGGCAATGTGCTATAACCAAACACCCAGTTTGGTTTGGGTCCTTTTCTTCTGTATGTCAGAGTCCCACATGTAAACCTGAACTGTCTCTAGTTCTAATAAGTCTAGTTACCCATTAAAGTAACTTCCTTGAAGGCAGCAAGTAGGTTTTGTTTATTTTCTACCTACAGTTCCTGGTACATAACAAATACTAAGTAAATCTGTTATTAGCTGAATCAATGAACTATATGTTTAACCTACTCCCTTAGACAAGCAAAATGGACAGTGGAAGAAGGAAACTGAACCACAAGAGATATTGCAAAAACAACTACTCACTAATTTCTACCAGATACTCTATTATTTTTCTGCATTTCTTACATACTCATTTCTTCTGTTTCTTAATCATAAATGATCACTATGAAGAACCTAAGAGACAGTTATTCCACCGTTGAAAAATACTTTCTTATCATGAGGAAATTCTGTAACCTTTACATATGAACATTATGTCTAAGCACTTACACAATAAATTCTATCTGTAAATTCATTAATGAAGATATTTATATATTATCATGAAAAATAGTCAATAAATATTTACTGGGTGATCGTCATGTACCAAATGTTGGTTTCAAGATTTGTTTGAATAAACCCCGAATAGGTTAACTGATTGAATACAAATATACTAAATGTACTGGCAAAAACAATCAGAAACCAGTGTGAGAGAATAAATGATCAAGGAGAAATTGTAGGAGTGGATATGTTCAGAGATTACTCTGAGAATGTTGCATGAAGAAGGTAAGACTTGGGCAAGGTACTGAAGAATATGTAGGATGTAAACAGACAGAAGGAAAATGGGCAATGGGAAATGGAATCCAGACAGAATTATTATAAAAAAGTAAAACAAACTTGAAAGTAAGTTTGGACTAATACCACTATACTGTATATTTGAAAGTTGCTAAGAGAGTATATCTTAAACATTCTCACCACACACATCCCTCACAAATTGTAATTCTGTAAGGTGATGGTTGTGTTAATTAACTTTATTATGGTAATCATTTTGTGACAGATGTATTTGTCAAATCATTACAATGTATATCTTAAATTTACACGTTATATGTCAATATCTCAGTAAAGCTAGAAAAAAGTGGTATAAGAATGTAAACCAAAAACATTAAAATGAAACAAGAAGGCAAGTTTAGTGTGCTTGCAAGCTTGATTAGAGTGGAAAATTAAGGTAACTAGGAAAGGTTCATGTGTCCAGATTACACAAAACAGCTATCAGACTATGTAAGTAAATGAAGAACACTTAGCCAGTGAAAGAGTGAATAAGGATAGTCATGGTCAATAGTATATAGTCATTCCTACTTGTAAAATCCAAACGCTAATGACACAGAATAAACTACAAAACACAAGAACTCAAACTGGTTTTTCAGGACATTTGTGCATTTAATATGTCAAGAGTCAAGGCAACTTAAATATATCTGACAAATTTTAATCTTTAAACATTTATTAAGTTAACCAAAAAATTATCATCAGCCATTAAGAATTATTACTACTATATGGCAATTCTTCCTTCAAACTCTACCGTGTCATTTCCATGATATTAACAAATAAAAACAAGAGAATTGCCAAATTACAACTTTTCTCTTGCCAAGATACTACTACTGGGGTCAATAATTACAACCCTGGTTTAGCTATTAAGACAACTATTTTTTTCTTTTCTTTCTTTTTTTTCTTCTTTTTGCTGTTTAATTTAATGAAAATTTCTTCATAGACAAGTACTTATTAAATGGCAAAAACACTTACCATTTTCCTAGATCTTTCCAATAGCTTACCCCATATCGTAAAATGTGCCTTAAAGTTAAAAAAAAAAAAGAATTACATAAATAGTTAAAATTAAAATAAAAGGGGCTGAGTCTTTTAATAATTTTAAACAAAACAAATACATAAAAAGTTAGGCAGTACTACTAAGGCTAAGTGGTTACAAAAGTGGACTAGAGCAGGGGAACTTTACAGAATAACTACTTTGTTCATCTGGCATTTAAGAACAAGAGACTTAAGTATGGGATATGCCATTCTTCCTTTGTGTCCTTAATAATTACCATCACAGAAAGCATTCCTTCTAAGGGAGAGCAAAAATCTGCCCCACTTTCCCACACATTTTGGTTCTTTCTTTAACACCCAGTTTTAGGTCATTCTTCAAATCATAAACATCATTAAGAACCATTACATCTTCAGGCTGAAATGGCAGACCTAGAGGATTTAGCAAATTACCCTAAGAACAAGTAAAAAGAGAAACAATAATAAAATCATAGAGCCAATTTCTTTAATTCTTAACAATCTTTGTGATAGATGATTATCAGAATGCATACATGAAAAATGTGCAAAGTGCATAATAACCAATCAATTTAATTAGGTCAGTTGAAGACAAAACTGAGAGATATGAGTGGTTCAATGGCTATTTCACACTGAATGATCTGGAAAAATCTAAGTAAAAGGTAAAATAACTAGATACATACATGCAAACTGCTCTGGAGAAAAAAGCAGACATAGTACATTTAAAGGGAAAACCATGCCTGACCCAAATAGAATAAACAGCTGGTGCAGAGACCAGGTGTGGCTGGAATATAGGGGGTGATAGAGAAAGCAGTAAGAGGTGAAGTCAGATAGGCAGGCAGGGGCCAGATAATGTGGGGCTTTGTGAGACAGAGAAAAAGGTTGGAATTTGTTTACAAGAAGCCATTAGAATGTTTGGGGGAAAGGAATTAAATGATATGATAGGTGTATTAAAAAAGATAATTTGGCAATTAAGTAGGGAATACACTGTGGGGGGCAGGAATGAAAGCAAGGGGAGTGGAGAATAAGCAGGACTTGGCTAAGGGTTGTAGTAGTAGCAGATGAGATGCTATGCAATGGATGGATTCAGGGTATGTTTTAGAGTTAAGAGTTGAAAGGACTTGCTGATAGATGGGATGGGGGCATGATATAAGGGAAACAGAGAATCAAGAATTGCCTCACAGCTAGGTGCCTCTTACTGAAATGGAGAAAGCTAGGAAAGGAAACAACTGTTTGGAGAAAAATCAGACATATAAAGTACATGGATGCTAAAAATTACAAAATGCTGATGAAAGAAGATTTAAATAAAAGATACATCATGTGCATTGACTGGAAGATTCAATATGGTAAAATGTCAATTCTCACCAAATTGATATACAGGTTAAAAACAGTCCTATCAAAATCCTAGCATGATTTGTTGACACAGACAAGATTATTCTAAAGTTAAATGGAAGGCAAAGGGCCTAAAATAGTTAAAACAACTTTTATAATAATAACATGAGAGGAATTATCTATCTAAATTATTCAAGATGTATTTACAGCTACAGAAATCAGGACTGTGATGTTAGCAGAGGGACAGATACACAGATCAATGGAACAGAGTAAGGAACCCAGAAATAGACCCACACAAATATACCCAACTGATTTTTAACAAGAGTGCAAAAGTAATTCAATGGAAGAACAGCCTTGTCAACAAAAGGTGCTGTAGCAATTTGACATGTATAGGCAAAAAAATGAACCTTACCTAAATCCCACACCTTATACAAAATTTAAGACAAAATGGACTACAGACTTAAATATAAAACTGCACAACTTTTAGGAAAAGAAAAACAGGAGAAAATCTTTGGGATCTACAGCCAGGCAAAGAATTCTTAAAATTGACAATGAAAGTATGATCCACAAAGAAAAAAACTCATCTCCAATCAAAACTTCATCTTCATCAAAATTAGAAACTTCTGATCTGCGAAAGTCTATTAAGAGGATGAAAGGACAAAATACAGACACAGAGAAAATATTTGTAAACAATGCATCTAATAAAGGACTGATACCTAGAACATATGTTTTTTTAAATCTCTCAAAACTCAATGGTAAAATAGCAATCCAGCAGGACACAGGCAAAAGACATGAACAGACATTTCAGCAAAAAGATACAGAGATGGCAAAAAATATATGAAAAGATGTTTAGCACAATTAGTCAATACAGAAACACAAATTAAAACTACACTGACAAATCACTACAAACCTGTCACAGCAGCTAAAATAAAAAATAGTGACATCATCAAATACTGGCAAGGATTCAAAAAACTGATTACTCATACACTGCTGGTGGGAATGGTAAATGGTATAGCTACCTTGGAACTCAGTTTGGTAGTTTCTCAAAAAACTAAATAGGCATCTATATGACCCAGCAATGTACTCATGAATAACATTTATCCCAGAAAAATCAAAACATATTCACAAAAATCTGTGCATAAATTTTCCTTGCAGCCTTATTCATAGGACACAAAAAACTAGAAACAACCCAAATATCCTTTAACAGAGGAATAAATACACTGTTACAGCCATACCAAGGAATATGACTCAGCAACAGAAATAAACCAACTATTGATACACACAACTTAGATGAATCTCCAGAGAATTGTGCTGAATGAAAAAAAAACAATCTCAAAAAATTACATAATGTATAATCCCACACATACGATAGTCTTGAAATGACAAAATTATAGAGATTAGTAGTTGTCAAGAGTAAGGAGGTGTGGGCAGGGCAGAGGGGAATGGGTATGAGTGCATGTGGCTATAAAAGATCAACAGGACAGATCTTTATGAAGGAGTGTCTCTGATACTATACTCTACTTTTGTAAGACGTTATCAGTGGGGAAACTGGGTAAAGGTACTTCAGATCACCCTCTATTATTTCTCATAAGTACATGTGAACCTACATAGATTTTTAATTATCTCAAAATCAAAAGTTAAAAAAAAAAAGCATTAGCAAGGGGTGGGAGGAATATGGAAAATGATAGGTTTGGGTCATGAATAGATCATAAAATTAGGGAGTAGAGCATGCCGAATGTAAAGCCCAAAGGTATCCCAGAAGGTTTACCATTATATACTCTAACACTCCTCAGTTACTCTCCTCTAAACTAATTTGAAAAATTTTAAATACTCAGTTTGATTTAATTTTTTCATTCAATTTTTTTGTGTGTGGGAATTATCTGTTCCATCCTGGGAAAAACTGTTTTTGTCATAAACCCAGGCTTATAGTGCCACACAAATTAATGAAAATTGAAATACATGTCCTTCAAATCTGGTATAAAATCAAAACCAGAATCACACTCAGAGCCAAACTAGATGAATGAAACTTTAAGTTTTACTTACTCTTAAGTGAACAGGTAAAGAGAGGCCCTGGAATCTTCGTACAAGACTCAACTGGGTAGCTTGAATATTGTGAACTGCAGACACCTCATACTGGGAACAAATACTTGTTCTTGGAATTAGAGGACCCTCACTCACATCAATGAAGTCACCAAATCTGATTTGATTTTAAAAACAAAAAAATAAAACCTCAAAATTGAATCATTTACAATAGATAGAAAAAGTACATTTATTCTCTCTACTGCTACATCCCTAATCAAGAACATTCTATGTAGCTCAATTCAGTGTCTAATAGTCCATGACACAATGATCTCAAATGAAGAGGTTAAAACTATGAAAATTAAGGTCAAGTAAACCTTCTTCTTAATTAACATTGATATAACTATAAAGGTTTTTAAGATCACTGGACACATTACTATCAAGTAGATCCAATGTCTAAAAATGATAATCTACAACCTTATAATAACTCCCTGCAACAAAGTTTAGAATTTAGTATGCAGGACAGACTGTGTCCAAAGAGCAGTTTTCTAGAGGAAACAAGTCTTGACTCAAGAAAAGATGAGGTTAAAGAAACAGATACAGGCCACTTCTGCATAATGTATTGTTTTACCTCTCTCATCCCTGCATTAGAAAGTACATTCTGAATTAACTTATTGTAACTAGTCAGTATTTGTATTTCTGTATACACATGAATCATGCTCAATTCATAACAGTGGTTATTTTGCGCAATTTCAAAGTAAACTCCTAAAAACTACATTTTTAAAGAATGGTTTTCAACTCTTGAAATGCAGAAATAAAAAAAACAAACAACAAAATGAGGAAACAGAAACTATGACTGTTCCTAAACATAAATTAAAGCTTCCAATTACTATCATATCAAAACAATGATCAACAGAAAATAAGGTAACAAGAATAATGAATTAGATACGAATTCATCTTTCTGTCGTTCAACACATCTAGGTAATAGTAAAGCTAAGCCTTCCTATAAAGTACCATAGCAGCCAACTTTTTCACTTTTCACTTACCTATGTAACTTGACTATTCTCTCAGGGTTCTGAGCTGCCTTCTCTTCTATGAAAACTATTTTGTACCTAAAGCGCAACAAAGAAAAAAAATTTTCATTCTAAATATACAAAAAGGTAAAAAGGTATTGAAGGATATCTCCCTCTCTCTTCCTCTTTAGCCACAGTTTTTGATAGAGGGGTTTAACCCTTGGAGCTTCCCCTTCCTCGTCTTCCATTTATGCCTCGTCTCCTTCAATCTGGCTACAGCCTCATAACTCCACCAAACTATTCACACTAAAGCCAAAGGGGCCTCTTGGTGCGAAAATAAAGGACATTTTTCCTTATTTCTACTGCTCTCCTCCACTTCTCAAAGTGCTCTTTTCCACTGGCTTCTCTGGCATTCCCTACTGCTTGTTATTTTAACTCTCTGGCCACTCATCCTTCCTATTCTTCAAGGGTTCTGTCCAAGACCTTTTTGACATTCTAAGCATCCTCCTAGGGCTAGCTCTGAGATTCGCACAGCTTTAATTACCACTTATGCATTCATATCTTCTGTATCTCTGCTTCTAATCTACATACCTCTTCTGAGCCCCAAACTGCATATCCAGGACCCTTCTGGACATCCACTAGGATGTTCTACAGGTACTTCCAAATTCTCAAACTGAACATAAACTCAACCCCCTTTTCCCACCAAACTTATTCCTGAATTTTCCACTTTAGTAAATGGCACTATCAACTTCCCTCATTTCCAAGTGGAAAACTTCAGCCATTTCCTTGATTCCTGCTTCTCCCACCACACCTCTTGCATCCAACCCACTGCTAGTCATGTCAGTTTTACTGCCTAAATAACTCTCAAATCTACCCAATTCTGTCAGAATAGCTAATAACACTGCACAGCCCAGGTTCAAACCATTTACTATTAAGAGTCTTCTCAATTTATCCCAGAGTGTTAAACAATATTACCTATGTGTCTAGGAAGGATAGGAAGCATTAGCTTACAGAGAAAAATCCACTTACTGTCACACCCCTTCAGCAAGAGCCCCCATGCATTACTAAGGAAACCAATTCCCTGGAATAGTCATCTCTCTTGACCCACCTCTAAGCGATGTTCCTGTGCCCTAGGAGCTAAAGCAACAGAAATTTCACCCTACAGCAGAAAAATTCAATCACACTAATCTACCTTCAACCATCCAAAACTCTCTGTCAAACTTGCCTCCAGACCAGCCTCTACCTACCTACCTCCATATACCTAACTAAGTACAAAAATCCTACAAGCCCCTAGACTTTGACAGTTGAGTGGGAGGTAAGTAAAATCTCAGTGTACATGCAACGAAAGTCTAGAGTATGCTGTCCAATATGGTAGCTATGGAGCACTTAAACGTAATGTAGTCCTAACTGCAATGTACCTTAAAAGTGTGAAATACACACCAGATTCTGAAGACTTGGTATGAAAAAAAGAATATAAAGTATTGTTATTTTTTAATATTGATCAAATGTAGAAATAACATTTTAGATATATCATTTCAACAAAATGCACTGTTAAAATTAACTTCACCTTGAGATTCCGAGATTAAAGATGATAGTGTGAGAGGTGAGACAGAGAACTCCTCCCAAAACCACTTATAGTATGAAAATATAGTTAATATAATTACTCCTAAAAGAGAAACAGGAAAGAAGGCTGCACAAGACTGCATACACCTGGAGAACAGAGCAGACCTCATAAAAGAGGGCAACAGGGTTGCTCCCCTGTAACCTCTGACATCACTCCAGGGGCTGAGCAGGTCCAGAGACTAGAGCTTCTGGGCACTAGAGGGCACCACATACAAATACGAAATGTCAAAGGAACCTGGTTCAAACCAAAAGCCCACAAACACGGGAAAAAGGGCCAAGTGAAACTGAACTCACCAATCTTCCTGAAAGAGAGTTCAAAATAAAAATCATTAACATGCTTGTGGAGGTACAGAAAAATATTCAAGAACTCAGGACCGAATTTAGGAACAGAGATTCAATTATTAAGAAATTTCATATCTGAAAAGAAACATACAATGGAGGCATTTAAAAGTATATTAGATGTAGTAGAAGAAATGATAATGGAATAGAAATTAGAGAAGAGGAATACAAAGAAGCTGAGGCACAGACAGAAAAAAGGAACCCTTAGAATGAATGAATATTGAGAGAACTGTGTAACCAATCCAAACAGAACAATATTTGCATTATAGGGGTACCAGAAGAAGAAGAGAGTAAAAGGGATAGAAAGGGTCACTGAGGAGGTAATTGCTGAAAATTTCCCCATTCTGGAAGATCAGGATAAGGACAGACTTTTAAAAGCAGCTAGAAAGAGAAAAAGATCACATACAAAGGAAAAGCCATCAAGCTGTCATCAGAGGTCTTAACAGAAACCTTAGAGGCCCAAAGGGATTGGCACAATATATTTAATGCAATGAAACAGAAGGACCTCAAACCAAGAATACTCTATATGCCAAGGTTGTGATTAAACAATTTTCAGAGAAGCAAAAGCTGAGAGAATTTACCTCCCACAAACCATCTATACAGTATATTTTGGAGGGACTGCTATAGATGGAAGTGTTCCTAAGGCTAAATAGCTATCGCCAGGGGAAATAAAACCACAAAAAGAAAGTAGAACAATTAATTACTAAACAGATGCAAAATCAAATCAATTACCTCCAAAGTCAATCAAGGTATACACAAAGAGTACAGAATGATACCTAATATATAAAGAATGGAGAAAGAAGAAAAAGAAGGGGAAAAAAAGAACCTTTAGATTGTGTTTGTAATAGCATATTAAATGAGTTAAATTACACTTTAGAGAGTAAGGGAATTACCCTTGAAGCTTTGGTAACCACAAATCTAAAGTCTACAATGGCAATAAATATGTACCTATTGATAATCACCCTAAATGTAAATGGTCCGAATACACCAATCAAAAGACATAGAGTCACTGAATGCAAAAAAAACAAGACCCTTCTATATGCTGTCTATAGAGACTCACTTCAAATCCAAAGACATACACAGACTGAAAGTAAAGGAACAGAAAAAGATATTTCATGCAACTAATAGGGAGAAAAAAGCAGGAGTTGCAGTACCTGTATTAGATAAAATAGACTTCAAAACAAAAAAGTCAGAAGAGACAAAGGACGTTACAAAATGATAAAGGGATCAGTCCAACAAGAATATGTAACTATTATAAATACCCAACACAGGAGCACCCACATAGGTGAAACAAATACTAACAGAATTAAAGGGGGAAATAGAATACAAAGCATTCGTTTCAGGAGACTTCAACACACCACTCACTACAAAGGACAGATCAACAAGACAGAAAATAAGTAGAGACATAAGCACTGAACAACACATTAGAAAAGACAGCTACAGAACACTCCGCCCAAAAGCAGCAGGATACACATTCTTCTCAAGTGAACATGGAACATTTTAAAGAATAGATATACTACGCCACAAAAAGAGCTTCAGTAAATTGAAAAAGATGGAAATTGTACCATCCAGCTTCTCGAACTACAAAGGTATGAAACTAGAAATAAATTACACATAGAAAACAAAAAAGCCCACAAACACATTGAGGTTTAATAACATGCTCCTAAATAATTAATGGATCAATGACCAAATAAAAACAGAAATCAAGCAATATATGGAGACAAATTACAACAATAATTCAACACCGCAAAATCTGTGGGACCCAGCGAAGGCTGTGCTAAGAGGGAAGTATATTACAATACACACCTATTCTCAGGAAAGAAGAACAATCCCACACGAACACTTTAAACTCACAATTGATGAAACTAGGAAAAGAAGAAATGAAGCCGAAAGTCAGTAGAAGGAGGGACATAATAAGGATTATAGCAAAAATAAATAAAATCGAGAAGAATAAAACAACATAAAGAATCAATAAAAGCAGGAGCTGGTTTTTCAAAAAAATACACAAAATAGATAAACCCCTGGCCAGACCTATCAAGAAAAAAAGAGTCTATGCACATGAACAGAATCAGAAATGAGAAATGAAAAATCACTACAGACACCACAGAAATACAAAGAATTATTAGAGAACACTATGAAAAATTATATGCTAACAAACTGGATAACCTAGAAGAACTGGACAACGTTCTAGAAAAACACAGCCTTCCAAGGCTGACCCAGGAAGAAACAGAAAATCTGAATAGACCAATTACCAGCAAAGAAATTGAATTGGTAATCAAAACACTACCTAAGAACAAAACAGCTAAACCAGATGGTTTCACTGCCTAATTTTATCAAAGTTTTAGTGAAGACCTAATACCCATCTTCCTTGAAGTTTTCCAAAAAGTAGAAGAGGAGGGAATACTTCCAAACTCATTGTACAAGGCCGGCATCACTCTAATACCAAAACCAGGCAAACACACCACAAAAAAAGAAAATTAAAGACCAATATCCCTGATGAACATAGATGCAAAAATACTCAACAAAATATTAGCAAACCAAATTCAAAAATACATCAAAAAGATCATCCATCATGATCAAGTAGGATTTATTCCAGGGATGCAGGGATGGGACAACATTTGAAAATCCATCAACATCGTCCACCACACCAACAAAAAGGAGGACAAAACCACATGATCATCTCCATAGATGCCAAAAAAGATTTGATAAAATTCAACATCCATTGATGATAAAAACTCTCAACAAAATGGGTATAGAGGGCAAGTACTTCAACATAATAAAGGCCATATATGACAAACCTACAGCCAACACCATACTTAACACTGAGCAGCTGAAAGCTTTTCCTTTAAGACAGGGAACAAGACAAAAGATGCCCACTCTCCCCACTTCTATTTAACATAGTACTGGAGGTCCTAGCCACAGCAATAAGACAACACAAAGAAATAAAAGGCATCCAGATTGGCAAGGAAGAAGTTAAACTGTCCCTGTTTGCAGATGACATGATATTGTACATGAAAAACCCTAAAGAATCCACTCCAAAACTACTAGATTTAATATCTGAATTCATCAAACTTGCGGGATACAAAATTAATACACAGAAATTTGTTGTATTCCTATACACTAACGATGAACTAGCAGAAAGAGAAATCAGGAAAACAATTCCATTCACAATTGCATCAAAAAGAATAAAATACCTAGGAATAAATCTAACCAAGGAGGTGAAAGACCTATACTATGAAAACTACAAGACACTCATGAGAGAAATGAAAGAAGATACCAATAAATGGAAACACATCCGTGCTCATGGATAGGAAGAATTAATATTGTCAAAATGGCCATCCTGCCTAAGCAATCCACAAATTCCATTCAATTCCTATCAAAATACCAACAGCATTCTTCAATGAACTAGAGCAAATCATTCTAAAATTCATATGGAATGACAAAAGACCCCGAATAGCCAAAGCAACCTGAGAAGAATAAAGCTGGGGAGATTATGCTCCCAAACTTCAAGCTCTACTACAAAGGCACAGTAATAAAGACAATTTGGTATTGGCACAAGAACAGAACCAAAAACCAATGGAACAGACTAGAGGGCCCTGATATAAACCCAAGCATATATGGTCAATTAATATACGATGAAGGAGCAATGGACATATAATGGGGAAATGACAGCCTCTTCAACAGCTGGTGTTGGCAAAACTGGACAGCCCCATGCAAGAGAATGAAACTGGATTATTGTTTAACCCCATACACAAAAGTAAACTCAAAATGAATCAAAGACCTGAATGTAAATCGTGAAACCATAAAACTCTTAGAAGACAAAATAGGCAAAAATCTCCTGAATAAGCATGAGCAACTTCTTCCTGAACACATCTCCTTGAGCAAGGGAAACAAAAGCAAAAATGAACACATGGGACTACATCAAACTAAAAAGTTTCTGTACAGCAAAGACACCATCAACAGAACCAAAAGCCATTCTACAGTATGGGAGAATACACTTGTAAATGACATATACGACAAGGGGTTAACATCCAAAATATATAAAGAACTCACACGTCTCAACACCCAAAAGCAAATAACCCGATTAAAAAATGGGCAGAAGATATGAAAAGATAAATCTCCGAAGAAAAAATTCAGATGGCCAACAGACACATGAAAAGATGCTCCACATCATTAATCATAATGGAAATGCAAATAAAAACCACAGTGACATATCACCTCACAGCAGTAAGGATGGCCAGCATTGAAAAGACTAAGAACAACAAATGTTGGCAAGGATGCGGAGAAAGGAAAATCCTCCTACACTGCTGGTGGGAATGTAAGCTAGTTCAACCATTGTGGAAAGCAATATGGAGGTTCCTCAGAAAACTAAAAACAGAAATACCATTTGACCCAGGAATACCACTCCTTGGAATTTACCCAAATACAACTTCTCAGATTCAAAAAGACATATGTACCCCTATGTTTATCGCAGCACTATTTACAATAGCCAATAGCCAAGATATGGAAGCAACCTAAGTGTCCATCAGTAGATGAATGGATAAAGAAGATGTGGTACATATACACAATGGATACTATTCAGCCATAAGAAAGAAACAAATCCTACCATTTGCAACAACATGGATGGAGCTGGAGGATATTATGCTCAGTGAAATAAGTCAGGCAAAGAAAGACAAATACCAAGTGATTTCCCTCATTTGTGAAGTATAACAACGAAGCAAACCTGAAGGAACAAAATAGCAGCAGACTCACAAACTCCAAGAAGGATCTACTGGTTACTAAAGAGGAGGGGTGTGGGAGGGAGAGATGGGAGGGAGGGAGAAGAGGATTGTGGGGTATCATGATTGGTGCACATAGTGTGTGTGTGTTAACGGGGAAGATAGTGTAGCTCAGAGAAGACAAATAGGGATTCTGTGGCATCTTACTACACTGATGGACAGTGACTGCAATGGGGTATGGGAGGGGGACTTGATAATATGGGTGAATGTAATAACCAAATTGTTTTTCTTGTGAAACCTTCGTAAGAGGGTATATCAATGATACTTCAATAAAAAAAATTTTTTTTAATTAACTTCTCCTTTTGACTTCTTTTTAATGTAGCTACTAGGAAATTTAGTTATATAGATGGCTCACATTATATTGGACAGCATGACCCTAGAATTGTGGCATGAGAAGTGTCTTAATATGTTCTGATAACTCAAGAAATTTTTTATAGAATCAATGGTGCTTTGTTTCTATAGAACTATTTGTACTTAAGTTCAGTTAAAATAGTATATTCCTATTGCTTTCTAAATACATAAGTTCCAGGATATCTAAATATTATAACCTACCCCATGAGAATTTGTGCCTCAATTTATAAATGCCTAAAGAAATACCAGCCTATACCCTATAACAATTTGCAGGTGAATACTCTGGCTTTACAAGATACTATCCATGTTTTATTTTTGCAACCCAGATTTCCCTTTCTAATTAGTTCTAATTTCACTTAATATTAAATTTTACTTTGTTATTATAACTAGTCGAAGAAGGTAAAATGGAAATATCCTGAGTGAAAAAGAGAAATGAGAGCCCAGGTGGGATTTAAAATGTTGGTAAAGAAAATTCATCAAATGAATAATTTCTGTGCAGAAGACTAAGGACTGTGTAAATGTTTTACTTCAACTATTACCTCCCTCCAAACCACAGGCATTTTCTATCTCACCCTTCTCATTTAAAGAGTGGAAGGATGGGAAGGAAAGGCTGCTAACTGTACAAAATAATAGTTCTTAACAAATGTTATCACTTCACAAGGTTAGGAAAACAAGGAAACAGCACTACGTTGATACAAAGAGGACTGGCCAAACAAAGAAGTAAAGCAAAGTGAAAAAATTATCAGGGTGGGGCACAAAAGATCTCTCAGTGAAATAATAAAATGAACAAAATTAAAAAGGCTGGGGCAGAAAAAGAGATCTTAGAGCTAAAAATAAAACGTTGCCCTGCAAACATCAAATATAAAAATTCTTAAGAGTTTAATTTTCATAACATGTAACTTTGCAAGGTTTAATCTTTCTTTAAAGAAAGCCAATGCTTACTTGTTGTGTTGAAATATTTCTACTGCCACTTTTGCTTCAACTTCCAGAGTTTCAAAAGGAAGATCTTTATAAATTAAAGCACGAGCATCTTTTGTGAAGGAACGTAGGTTCTCCTTAAAAATGAAAATAGTAACCTTTTACAACAATTTAATTATAAAAAGCATTTCTCCATAAAGCAGATAAGAAAAAAATTACGTGCTTAATATTATAAGTACAGAAAAAAAAAAGGCAGAAGAAAATTTTTTAGGAAAGTTATTAATTTGAAACAACTAAATATTTGGACCATAAAATGTAGGGTTAGCAATTTCTCCCAACTCTAAATAAAAACTATAAAACTTAGAATTAATATATCAGCCTGTATTAGTAATACTTATTTAAATAATACTACAAAGAAATGTTAATAAACATTTCATTCAAAATACAGTTATATATGATTAATGATGCAAAAAAAGTAGAAATGTTCATAAATAAACAGTAAGGTACAAAAATTTGTTTAGCCTATGAGTAAAACTGAGCACTTTAAATCCATGGGGAAAAAATTATTTACATGACTCAGAAAGTTTCACTAGGAAATGTAATGTCATCATTGAACCTGTCCAAAATATGGCATATATTCAATATTAAAAATTTGTTTAATGAAGGTGTCAATTTTATACAATTAAAATGATTAATAATACACATTAACAATGAGGTTTTTAATAAAAAGCATAATTGAATTTTCATACAATAAATCATTACTAACACAGAAAAGATCAAGCACCATTTTGTAATAAAATTCTTTGTGTAAACTTTCTACTAAATGTTTTTGTATGAAATGCCTCTTCCTCATTCTTAATGGGATAATTCACTATATAACATACTGATATTCATGGTTTAATAAAGGTACTACTTGAATGTAACTCTCCCCTGCTTTCTCTAAGCCATCCACCCAATTCCTGCAATTAGCTAGTACATTCCTTTTTTAAAGTTTTATCTTTAAAAAAAGGAAAAGAAGGCAGCACGCTGTATAAATAATGAGAATTCAATCTTGATTTCATTAGCTTTTACTTAATTCTTCCAAGAGAGTGAGAATCTCTTCTAAACTTTGGGGACACACTTGCAAAAGAAGAAATTATATTGACAAGAGTCTGGAGATCATGAAAAAGCAGTTTTACTCCCTTCCCTGAACCCTACCCAACCCCCATCTCTCTACCTCACTTCCATCTCTCTCTTTTTCTCTTTCCTTCTTACCCTTTCCTTCTATCCCTCTTGATAATAAGCCAAATGGGCAAGATTATACAAGAAATAACTTCCAAAGCCAGATTTAAACATGGAGTTGCCTTGACTCCAAAATATTTGCTTTTAGGAACCACAATATTTCACTAAATCTAAGATGCACCACTAAGGAAAAAACATTACCAATTATAATCAGAAGATGTTATCTACCAAAAAACACATTTACTTCCAGAGATAATTAAATGTGAATGTACACAGTATTAACTGATAAAATGGTATGCTACACTGCCTACCCTTTTCTGATCTCCAGACTTCCAATCCATAGAACATACGGTTTTGCTTAATTAAGAATTACTCATTTGCTTATTCTCCCCAATCATAAGTAAGTCTCTAGGCTTGACCTCTGAAAGCCATCAGCTCACCCTACCTACAGAGCACCTAATTTAGACTGTCCTATTAACCAGGTCCTATTGCTACCCAAGGCCCAGAGGAAGGAGCACACTCATTATAAAGGCAGACCACTCACAAAAGTCTAGTTTGTTGCTATTTGTTAGCTTTGTCAAAGTCTGATTCTTTGAGTCACAACCCATCCTAACCCCCCCACCCTTTTGATTTAATATAACCTGTACATAGGGAGATATCACAATATACAACAGGCTAAAATATTTAAGGACAGTGTTTTTCAAACTGTGCTCTAGGCATCTAAGGAGATAAGGACGCAGGCACTCTCCCAATGCATCAACCAAGATAGCAAAGCTTCTGTGTTTTATATTGTGGACATCTTGAAAACCACTACCTTAAGGAACAGAAGGAACAGTTTAAGAAAGAAAGCACTTCAAGAAAAGGTTAAGAAGGATATAAAGCTTCCATACAGCCGACCACACTGTTGTGAATACCCTCACTCATATGCCTCTGTCTTGTTCTTGAAATACATGAAAAAGCAAGAGGTAGGTAGATGGATGCATAGATTCTTTTATATATCCTTAACATGCAAGATCAGTCAACAATACTAACATAGGAATAATCCTAACAAAGAAAAGCACAGATCCTAAAATTAATACTCCAAAGAATATACTTACTTTTGTTGGCATCCATTCATCAAGTCTCTTATCCAAAACTACATCATAGCAGAATGCTCCAGCAATTACTGTAAAGCCAACCAAAACAAAATGCAAATTCTAATCCATTAGGGTAGGAAGTTACTAATTTGCATTAACTGAATATATAGACTATAAAATGGGTCTGCAATTTTGCACAACTCTATAAATTATAAAACTGTTACTATTATCCCAGATTACCAGAGCTCTATGAACTTTTCTCCACCCAAAAAATTAATTCATCTTTTATTAACCCCAAGTCACCAGGATTTTTGAACATTCACATTTTCCTCAGAAATATTATCACTATAGAGATTTCAAATAGTTACCATACACAAAAATTCTAAGAGAGTATTTAGTAAGTAGACAAATGACTAAATGGACAAGAAATGTTGATTTTTTTAAATATCTTCTCCATTTCTTCATTTTTGTTGTTTTGTATTTCTTAGAATCACTTACGAGCTTTTCAAATATTTTTGGTATATATACTTCTACCTTTATTTTAAAAAATACATGTGATTCTACTGTCCCTAGTTATAAAATCCTAGTTTTAGCAAAATTACAGAGTGTGAACTCTTCTATCTCCCCAAAATCATGTCCTTCTCCAGAGTTCTGGCCATTTCCAGTGAAACAGTACCACCTAAACACAGCTTTCTCCAGAAGTCTCTTTATACCCCTGCTTCTCCACAAAGTTCATTTGGAAATAAATACTTAAAGTGGTAATAAATAAACACTGAAACAATGTAGTTACATGAAATTGCATTCAAGAGAAACATTCTCCTCTATTAGGTTATTAACCTCCAATAATTACATAAGATGGATTTTGTTACCCATAAGTGGAATGTATGTATGATGACAATTTATATTAGATAAAATTGAAATGAACTCTATATATACCATCAAAAATAGGTACCAAAATATTTATGGATTACAGAAAGTATATATAGATTGATACACATACACATATATATGCATACTTAAGGCATATATGTAACAAATATTTAACATATTTTTTATTTATTTATTTATTTATTATGTACATTACCAGGAACTTCTGGAGCTCTAACCAAACTGACCACATAGTCATCCTTGAATGCCCTCTCTATCACACAGCCCATCACCATGGCACAAGAACGCCAATAAGCCTAGAAAAATAAAATACAAACATTCACTAAAGTTCTTCAGCATTAAAATTTAGGTTGACTTTTGACATAGGAACTATTTCTCAAATATCTGTCCATCCTCAGCATATAGCAACAGTTACCATCTGACATTATCTCTACAAAGCAAAAACCATGAAAGAATAAAGCACTAGCTATGTGCTATGAGCAATACTTCTATGCAAGATATCAGACACGAAATTGTTTATAAACTAACAGTTTCACTATCTGGTGGTAACTTTACTTTTAGCCCAGGATACAGTTAACTTGTAACAAACCATGATTAAGTAAAATAATTGTATTTATACCTTTTACACCATATATAAATATGGAGGGAAAACTCAACTTCTAAGAATTATTTATGACTCATATCCGTAAGTAACATCACATAACACATCCTCAAGTTACTCACATTCATAGCAATCTTACTACTACACTACTACCTGCACTTTCATTTTACTAGCATTTGATCCACGTCCATGCCTAATATGGGTATCCATGAATGACTATATCCAAGTCATAGAGAGAAACACAAGTCCTGCACCATACCTGCCCATCTTCTGCCCCATATTGGCACTACTATAACTGGGTATTTGACTTTTGAAAGCATCTGTGGACTACACGGGTGGACTCACTTGTCTTTGAGTAGCAGAGACTGCTCCAGAATACATTCTACACAACCACATAACATACATTAAAAATAAGTATAAGACCAGGCCTTGAAGGCAAGTAGCAAAATGCACTTCTTCCTCTATCCTACTTCAATGCTTTTAATGTCTGTTGAACTCCAGAGTCAGAGTGCCTCGATTCAAATTGAGGCTCCACCACTTCCTAAACTTGCAACTTAGGTCGAGCTACTGAATCTCTTTGTCTCAGTTTATTTACTTGAAAAATGGGGATAACAGCAACTACCATATGGAATTTTTATGAGGATTAATGATTAATAGCTGTAAATCAACTCAGATATGCCTGATACATAATCAATACTCAATGTTAGCTATTACTACTATTATGTCTATCATTTTCCTGTTTAAGTATTTCATTTCAACAAATATTATTAAATACTCAGTGTATGTAAGTCAAGGACTAGGTCCAATATGAAACATGATCCCTGTCTTCATAGAGCCAAGAATCTTACACATTAAACAGTTTATATTACAAAATTAAAGTACTGTATCCAGAGACACTAGCCAAGTGTTGTAAGGCCTAAAGAAAAGACGGATTCATTCCAAAAAGGTTCCACAGAGCAGGTGGCATTTTAATTGAATAATAAAAGATAAGCAGGGTTTTAATAGGAAGGAAAGAAAATACTCAGAGTTGAAGGAAGAGCATCAACAAAAGAAAGGAGGGTAACACAGCAAAATGAGGCAGGTTAGTATCAGATCACACAGGGCGTGAGAAGTTATGTGAACAGTTATCAGGTAAGCAAGTTCTTTAGGGATAAATGATACAATCCTTAGTCATGTCACTTAATAAAACTCTTAGAAGGTTATTAAGAAAGATTTTAGAGGACCAACAAATGCTGGCAAGGATGCAGAGAAAGAGCAACTCTCCTACACTGCTGGTGGGAATGCAAATTAGTTAAGCCATTGTGGAAAGCAATATGGAGGTTCCTCAGAAAACTCAAAATAGAAATACCATTTGACCCAGGAATTCCACTCCCAGGAATTTACCTGAAGAAAACAAAATCTCAGATTCAAAAAGACATATGCACCCCTATGTTTATCACAGCACTATTTACAAAGCCAAGATGTGGAAGCAACCTAAGTGTCCATAGATGAATGGATAAAGAAGATGTGGTACATATACATAGTGGAATATTATTCAACCTTGAAAAGAAAACAAATCCTAGCATTTGCAACAACATGGATGTAGCTAGAGGATATTATGTTCAGTAAAATAAGCCAGGTGGAGAAAGACAAGTACCAAATGATTTCCCTCATTTGTGGAGTATAACAACAAAGCAAAACTGAAGGAACAAAACAGCAGCTGACTCACAGACTCCAACAAGGGACTAGCAGTTACCAAAGGAGGGGGACGGAGAGGGTGAGTAAGGAGTGAGGGAGAAGGGAACTAAGGGGCATTACGATTAACACACATAATGTAGGGGGGTCACAGGGAAGGCAGTACAGCAGAGAAGACAAGTAATGACTCTATAGCATCTTACTATGTTGATGGATAGTGACTGTAATGGGGTGTGTTGGGGAGACTTGATAGTATGGGTGAATGTAATAACTGCAGTGTTGCTCATGTGAAACCTTTATAATACTGTATATCAATGATACCTTAATAAAATAAAATAAAATAAAAAAGAAAGACTTCAGTATTATAAAAGGGAGGCAGAGGAGGATGAAAGTTAATCCAGAGAAGATGGTCACAGGCTGAATTCAAGCAAGTAGCAGTGGGAATGAAATCACACACAATATAAGTGATCAATAAACATAAGCTGAAAAAAGATATGAATGTGAAAGATACATCAGGTAGTTCTCTCAAACCAAAACACAGAGAAATGGATGCCACTGGTTATTTTTGAGCTATGAAAATGCCTAATCTAACAAGAAAAGCACTGATTAACTAGTAGAGTACAAAATTTGACCTGGCCATATCTGCATATTTTGTACTCCATAAGAAATGAATTTTAATAAAAAGGAGAAAAAAACTTGGGTTGGGGGGAAGTATGTAGAAGTAGTAATACCTTATTCACTTCTCCTGGATCTTGGTCTTTGAAAGTAAGAAATTTAATTTCACAGGATTTGGTCAATGGCTTATACATGTCCCAAGGCTGTCCATCCACAAGAGCCAGAATGGACTTACTGCAGTACCACTCACTTAAATCTAGATATTAAAAATAGAAGGAAGGTCTCCTTAAAAACAACAAATAAAATAAGACAGATTGAAGGTGTAAATCTAATAAAATTCAAAGTGAAAAGTTACATGTTTAAGTACTACATTAAGAAATTAAGACAATTAAAAGGCAAAGTTCAGCAATCTTTCTGGGACAGAAAAAAAGTATCACTAATTATATCTGTAACCAATAAAAAAAAAGAAATTGCCCAACATGTCCAATGTATTGTTGATTATAAATGAAATTATCCAAACCATTTAAAAAAACCAATTAAGTCTAATGTAAAATTAATCTATAAGTAATACAAGAGCAACAGTTAAATATTCAGAGAGCAGCATCCTGAATATATTTGGATATATGCACACACACAACTTAGAAGAAAAAGGAAAATACATATATAAATACACATCCATAGTTAAGTTGTTCTAAATGGGTTTAGAGTCTGCTCCCAAACCATCTCTTACTTCCTTAATATGGACTCTTCAAGTTAAATACTGTACTTAACAGTTTTTAATTACCAGTATCAATGCACATATAAGCCAATCAATTCTGACCCATTCTATGACCCCAGAATGTAACTCCAATCCTAATTAGATGTTTTTCAAGTACACAGCTACTCATAGTAGTCAAACTACAGCGTACAAAAAAGTTCCATAAAGGTAGGGATTGTGTCTATTTTTGCTCACTCATCAGTATACCCTGAGCCTAGCACAGATCTGAGATACAGTAAGTATTCAATAAAAGTTTACTGACTGAAAGTATGAATAACAAATAAGTCCAGGGCAAAGGTCATACTGAGGGTGGGTGTAGAAATGTCCTTAAAGGCCTGAGTTTTTATATTCCTCTGTATTTCTAATGCCTATCATATAGCAAAGGTTCAATAATTGCTCACAAAACAATAAAACTATCACAAGTACTAATTCAAGTGCCAAAGTAAAGGAAAATTGAGTGTGTATACTCTGTAGACCAATTATTAACTAAAGTTTTTAATTACTTAAGTGGAATCATTACAAAGTTTTCCAAAAGCCTAAACAATGCAGCAAAGCGTATACATGAGTGAGCACGGCCTGTATATATCTATTTTGGGGACTTTCTAAATTTAAGTATTACCAATTATAGCAAAACTACTATAAAAGCACTTCGATCAAAAATAATATACAGAGGCCATTCCCTTCATTTCTACAACAAAACACATATTGTGTATAGTTATCACTTTTAAGATATGAACACAATATTTTTATCCCTATCACATTCACCCTGTGCACATTTCCACTCACACATTTACTCTATGTACATGTAAATGTAACAAAAACACAAAACACAAAGAGGCAAGTGGTATGCAGATAAAAGTTTTAAGTTAGGCTATAATGAGCTAGAAAGGAAAAGAAGGCCAAAAGACTGGTCATCTGAGGCCAGGGCAGTCTCTCATCCAAAGTCTTTTAGTGAAACCTGCATAGTGACTGCTTCCATTATAACAGAGTCCTGTCTAAAAGGGGCAAACACACTAGCAACAATGTTTTAGGTCTGCCTTCTTCTGCCAGAAACAATTATAGCACCCTAAACTTACCCGGATGCAAGTAAATCCCAGGTTTGTGCATTACAGTACCAACTTTTCAAGATCCATAGTACCCTCTAGAGCTAAACTGACAGGGAACAGACAGTAAGATACTAGATAAGGGAGAACTTCTCCGAAGGTCAGGGTGCAACTACAGCATCTTGTCTCCTCTGCACCAGTTATTCCACACAGGTTAGTAAAACAGTACCCTGATTTCTTACTTACGCATGGCACAACTGTAAGGAGTTGAAATGTTTTTATTCATCACGAAGATAGTGCCAGGGTCAGTGTCCCCAACATGTTTAACTTCAATCTTCTCAGTTCTGGGAGTTAAGGATAACTGCTTGTTTTTCTCTTTATTAAAGAGATCATTCTGCATTTCTGTCAGTTCAGTAGGTGAGAGTCGTGAAGCTGGTGATGTTGCTATAAATCCTGTGTAGAAGTTACAATAAATATGAACACTAAAAATAAATACATAATGCCTGATACCCTACCCTATTCCAATCCCGTATCACCCTCCTACCGGGAAGGAACAGGAGGCAACAGAATTTTAAACACTGTTTGTGAACCTTTCTAATATTAATAATTAATAGATGTGCGACTGTCAACTTTATTCTTTCACTATCAGATCTCTATTTCCCACCTATTTCCTGTGTCATATTCCAGTGCTTTACAAGAAGGGGCAAAAAGTAACCAGTAAGTGGAGTCAAAGCCAGACTGTCATCGGCGAGCTGAGCAAAGCTGTCGCTTTGAAAAGGAATTGACAAGAAAGCTCCAAGAGACTGGGGGTCCCACGTCAAAATTATCAGTATCTAAGGCAAGAAATGCTAAGCATATTTCCAAATCCCAAACCAGAGGATTTCTTAAGACCAGCATTAGCACTCCAATGGGAACACAAGGACATGCTTGCCCAGGAGCCTCCCGCGCTCGCGCCCCGCCGGTCTCCCTCGCACCCGAGATCTGTAACCCCAGGCCGGGCGGAAGCGGCCGCTACAACCAGGACTCAAAGACCCGTCCGTCGCCCTCAGCCACGCGAGACCGCCCAGGACGTGCCTCGGGCCCAGTCTGGGCAGACACCACCCCCAAGCCTTGCTCCCAGTCAGCACGGCCACTGAAACTCACTCCAGGCAGCCCCGCCACCGGGAGCGGCCCGGCAAAGCCGACACACCCGTACAGCCCCGGCCATTGCCTCCTCTGCAACCGCAGGAACAGCCCCACGGAAGTCCTCCCCGGTCTTCCTCCCCGGAAACCCTGATCGCGCACCCCGCGTTCCGGAGGACACTTCCGTTCCGGACCCGGCGCTCTGGCTGCGTGCTCCCACCAGGAGGCGCCAAGCGGCCTCGTTTAGGATTAGTTGCCCGAGGTCCGGCGTCTGGAGCAGGGGCACCTCCCAGAGGCGCGGAGGGTGACAGGGGTTGCTGGGCCCCAGGGCCGGTCCGCCACCCCGTGGGCTCTGCGGGAAAACGGTGTTTCCTTTGTAGGCTCCGACAGGCGTCATCGCCCTCTGCCCCCCGCGGGTTTGAGCCCAAAGCCCTTGCTTACCGCAAAGAGTATTTCTGGGGAGAAAAAAATGGGGAAAGACGGCTTCTGTTTACTCTTGCTTTTGAGGTCAGCTAGGCTGGCCATGTCGATGACATTCTGGGTCGTGGCTTAACTCGCGGTTTGCAAGGTTGAGTTCTTACAGGTCGGCCGGAGTGGGTCTACGCCCAGGTTCTCCCTTTATTTAGCCACATTGGAGGGAATTCTGTAATCCGTAGACCTCTTTACGAACTATTTAAATTAGTTTATATAATGTATAGAAAGCATATTAAAAAGCATCCCGGGGAAGAATTTTTGTCTCTTGTTCACCTATGTAATCGCAAGTGCCCAGAATAGTGTGGCACATAGTAAGCACTCAGTTACTTGTTGAATGAATATGCCTTTGCAAAAAGTCCTGGAGCAGTACCTAACTCCTTTGTCATACTAGGATGCTAATTGCTATTGAAGCAAGCATTCCACAGATGAAGTATGGAAAGGCTTTTAGTCAAAGTTATTTAATGCTGTGGCTTTACTTAAGGCGTGTTAAGTTTATAAATTTAGCCCATGGACTTTTCCCCACTCTGCCCTTTGACTTGCAATCAGAATATACAATGACACTAGGTGGAAGTACCTGATAAGGAACAAACACTGTGATAAGATTCTGGGCTTCCCCTGGGAGAACTGGATGCAAGTGGTCATAAGTCACAAAATTCCAATTTTAAGGTAAGTACTGTGGATGCAATATACAACATGATGACTAAAATCAACAATGCTGTATGGTATATTTGAAAGTTGCTAAGAGAATAAGGCCTAGAAGTTCTCATAACAAACTATATGAGGTAATGGATGTTAATTTACTGTGGTAATCTTTCCAGTATATTTGTATGTCAAGGCACTATGCAGTAAACCTTAAACTGTTGTATGCCAATTAAAAAACTGGAAGAAAAAAAAAGACTAACTGCCTTGATAGATCTGTCTCCTTGACCTGAATTTTACATTCACAACTTGCAGGGAAAGTGCAATTATCTTTGCTTTTAAAATGAGAAATATAAGGAGCTGGGCTTGGATTTAAATGCGGTGTGTATTTTGCTAGGCCACACCTCATTTATGTGAGAAATTTCATATATGTTATGTATGTAGGGGGGTGTATCGTTTTCCTCCTTAAATTTGTTTACACTTATTTCCTTGAAAGCTCTTTGTCTCACCAGTCTTTCATTAGAGTCTGTCCCCATTTAACCCCATCTAATTGCCTTCAGAATGTTTTAGACCAATGTTTAAACAAAGCCTCAGAACATAAATTTAAGAAAGTTTAATCATAAATCACATTGGGAACAGCAATTGGAAGCCACAAGTATCACAGAAATTAACTCAGGATGCTCATAATGTCTACAAATATTGAATATATGCCAGTCATATTGAATATATGCTAATCAATCATGTTTATGATTCTCACAACCTAGTCATGCAATAGGCATAATAATCTTCATATTCCAGGAGAGGAAATTCAGGTTTTGAGATCTTGAGAGACCTACTACCAAGGTAGAGTTTAGCCAGGGCTCCCCCAAAATATTTTCTTACTCTAAACTTTTTGGGCCTCCTTCTTTATCAAACTTCTCCCCAAATCTTAGTTTCACTCTCAAGTAAAAAGAATCAGGTCTATGGCAGTAAATATCTAAGGCGAGCCTGGAATATCTTGCCAAAAAACAAGAAAATACTCTAAGACAGACAGAAGCAGGTTAAAAGGACACAGGACACTGCTTAAATACAGAGACTTCCATTGTACAAACTTAGAAGAGTTTAAATAACAAAACAAATAATGATTAAGGATTATAACATTAGCTGTGTTAAAAATCCATGAGTTCTAGTTATATTCAAAAATAAATGGCAGTGTTTGCAACAACAGGGATAGATCTAGAAGATATTATGCTCAGTAAAATAAACAAGGTGGAGAAAGACAACATATGATTCCACTTATTTATGAAATACAAAAACAGTACAAAACAGAATAAACAAACCAGCAGACTTCACAGACACCGAGAAGTGACTGGTGGTTACCACTGGCAAGGGGTTAGAGTAGGTGGGTGGAAGGGCAAGGGGGATAAAGGGACACAAAAATTCCCAATCATAATATATATATTGGTCACAGGGATAGTAGTACTGTGTGGAGAATAAAGGCAATGATTCTGTAACATCTTCCTATGTTAACAGATAGCAACCACACTAGAGGGGCTGAGGATTTAATAATATTGGTAACTGTTGAACCATTGATATATATTTGAAACCAATACAAGATTGTACACCAATGATACTTCAATAAAAAATTTTTTAATCTAAAAAAATAAATATACAGCAGTAGAGAGGAAGTTTTCTTTACAAAAGAATGCCAGATAATAGAATAAAAGACTGGGGGGAAATCACCATTCTGCAGCTACCAATGTAACAACTGATTCAGGAAGAGATCATCTATGAATGCTAAAACCAGTGGAGAAAGCTTGTTGGGTATCTAGATTGTCACAGAGTTTCTAAGTATCATTCCACAGATTATGGATAAAGCACAAAAGGATAAAGGAAACCAATGGAGAAATGTGATCCACTTTAACAAAGTAGTCAAACATCATCACCCAAAATGAGATAATCTGACATTATTTGTGCCTTGTGGTTGTGATGTAAACAACATCACCCATAGAGTATTCCTTACATAAATATTTATTCTGAATCTAAAGAATTATGAGGAAGAGAAATCAGTATATCCAAAAAATGATACAATCTACAAAACAACCGGCCTGAATTTTTCAAAAATATCAGTCTCCTGAAAGATGGATCAAAAAAGATCAGAGAACCATTCTAAATTAAAGGAAACTAAGGAGACATGTGACTAATAGCTTGTGTGTGTGATCCTCACTTGGATCTTGAATCAGAAAAAGAAAATTACCAAGGATATTATTATGACAGAAAAATTTGAATATGAATTATATACTAAATAGTATTGTTGTATCAACATTATATTTCTTGGATGTGATAATAGTGTACTGGTCACAGAGGAGAAAGTCCTTATTCTTAGCATATATTGTGAAATATTTAGGGGTGCAGTATCATTATGCCTATAACCAACTCCACTGGTTCAAGAAAAATAGAGGGTTCTATAGAGAGAGAGAGGGAGCATGAGAAATTAAGCAAATGTGGCAAAATGTTAACATTTGATGAAGTTAAGTGAGATGTTGATTGTACTACTCTCTCAACTTTACTCTGAAAATTTTCAGGGTAAAAATTTGGGAGAATAACCAGAGTAGTTTTCCACCACAGAAGTCTGTTTTACTCACAGGGCCAGCTGTGGCTCTTTAACTTTGTTACCAAGTCCAAGCTGTAGAAGCATCCCCTACTTAAGACTTTTGGTTCTGGGTGGACGGAGAGGAGAGCAAGGACTCCTCAGTACACTGGCTCTTAAAAGCTTCTGCTTAGACTCTCCTAGTTCTCGGGCTCACTGCAAGTCCTGCAGCCAAGCCCAACAGCAGTCAGGCGGGAGGTTGTGCCTCTTAGGGAGCCAGTGAATGAGGTTGTGGAATTCTACTCCAAGGAAAAAAGCAAACCACTGAATCTAGAATCGAATAGCTGGGTTATTCTCCCAAGATGATGAGAAGAGCTGCAACTCAAGCTCAAGTTGATCTCCAAAGCTTATGCTTTCTTTTTTCTCAGATTTGTGGGGTTTTTTCAACCAAATATTTGATTTTCCAATTATTATAAGTCCCCTTGCTTGGGAAACCTAAAAATACATGTATTATATACTGTGAAAGATTTCCCTCCCATCTTTTGTCCCCATTCACAAGTTTTTACCAAAAACTCCCATAGGAGTCCACTGTTATTAATTTCTTACATATCTGGAGAGTTCTTTGTACCGTTATCAGCTAACCCAAATATATATCTTTATTTTCCCACCTTTCTGACCCAAAATGCAACATACCAAACACATAGGTTTTTGCCTTACAAAGCTGTTCTTTTCAATAAGTTTGTGTTAGCCTGGTTCCCCTGAGGAACAGACTGTGATGAGACAGATGTCAGTAAGCAAGGATTTTATAGGGGAAATACCGGGAGAGGTAAAGGGAAGGAGCCTGTGAAGGCTGACCCCATGCAAACTGGGTAGGGAAGGAAGGTAGAGTGGAGACATTCTCGACTGCCTGTTCAGGCTAAGGAAGATTCCTTAAAGCCATGAGATTGCAGGGGCTGTGGGGACGGTCCTTGAACCAAAGTCCACTGTCAGGGGGGTCCCAGTCTCGCAGGAGTGGGCTGCCCCAGTGTCCTTCCAGTACTCAGTCTGGGCTGGCAGTAGCCCTGGGGAGCTGGAGGTATAGCAAACGTGGCAGGGGATTCCAGAGCTCGCAGCTGGGGCTCTGTCAGTGACACTGCCTGACTGGAGGTCTGAGAAACCCATAAAATAAGCAGCACTTAATAAATCAAATCATTAAAGAAGCAATTGTTATACATTTTACATTTCGTACAAAATAAACACGTACGCATTTCTATCAATTACATCCTGTCAGGGCTCAGCGCCTTCCACTTCCACCTGGCCCAACAGGTGAGGACAGATGTGCTACTCCCAAGAAATGACAAGAGAGGAAAAAGCAGGTCCATCCCATGGCTTCTGTACCGGTGTGATATTGTGGGGCTAACACTTTTTCCTACCAACTCCTTCGCAGGCAGAGGTGCCAGTGGAGTGTGTGTGTGTGTTTCTGGAGAAATGAAATTCAGTTGAATATAAAGATCTACACATGGTCCATTCCTTAAATCATCCCTTCTTTCTTATACCACAAGAAAATCTCAGTTCTTTCCTAATAATAAAGAGGAAACCAAGGATACAGATCACCAATGTATAGAGTTTCTCATAAGTAATGTTTTCTGTTTGATTTTATAGTTAATGTATAGTATAATATATATATATATATACACATACATGAGTGTATGTATGAATTGTGTCAAGTAATTTTTTGTTTCTAACCCTCATTAATAGATATCAAATTCTGTTTATTTAAAATACTAATTATTCAGTAAGTCTTAAAAACTATAAATTAAATCACAAATTGAAAGGATAGTAAGGATTATTTATTCTCATTTAATAAGAAGATGAATTATAGAAAGGCTAGTATTTGGCCCAAGATCATATGGAATGCCAGCATAGCATCAGGAATAATTGGAAACACCAGGGCATGCAGAAAATGCCTGGATTCCTGAAATTGGCATGTGCTCCTTAAAACCCTCTGAATCATTGCACCCTGCAGCAGCCACACCAAGTCCTTTATTTCATAGTTTTGTGAACACAGCAAGAATTCTCCTCTCCTTTGCTTGGGATTTCAAAGATGTACTACTCCGTCAAACACATGTTAATATGGAATTTCTCTGATGAAAAGGGATAAATATATTTGCCTAAAGTAAGCTCCTCCTTTAGCCATCCCTTCCTATTTCCAAAAAGCCTATCAGACTACCTACAAGCTCACTTACAGGCTTTTAGGATAGGGATTCATGGCTTGTGGAGGGTGGGCTGAGAATTTGATAAAGTGATGCTCTTTTGGTGAAACAAAATACAGGCATACCTCTGAGATAACTGCAGTTTCGGTTCCAGACCACTGCACTATAAAAGTCATGTTTACACTATCCTGTAGTCTGTTTAGTGTGCAATAGCATTATGACTTTAAAAAAATGTACGCACCTTAATTAAAATATACGTATTGCTAAAAAATGCTGACCGTCATGTGTAGGTGTAATCACTGATCACTGATCACCATAAAAGATATAATAATAATGAAAAAGCTTGAAATATTGAGAGAATTACCAAAATGTGACACAGACACGAAATAAGCAAATGCTGTGGGAAAAATGGTGCTGCAAAGGCGCAAAAGTGCTACTTGCAGGCTTGCCACAAACCTTTAATAAAAAAAAAGCAGTATCTGCAAATAAAGCAAAGCACAATAAAGTATGCCTGTACTTCCTCCAGAATTCCTCTCCCTTAATTATTTCCACCTTTTATTGTTGTTTTAAACTCTTGACTTTCCTTGTCTTATTCTTCAGCCCTTAGCTATGACACTGGCTGTCTTCTCTCCTCTGCCCACCAACCAATTTGAACTGCCCTGGGGAGAACACACAAGCTGAGTCCTAATCACCCAAAAGCCACCTATACACACTGCTTAACTCATGATATGTAGTGTTGTGAGGGAGTAAAAGCCTGGGTTAGATCCCAGACCTCCACTTCTTAGTCCTGTGACCTTGGACAAGTTGGACCATAATTTACTTAACAACAATCTCTTTGATATGCACTTAGGATGTTTGAAATATTTTGCTGCAGTGAACAATTATGTATCTAAAATCTGTGCACTTGCATAAGTATTTCTTGAGAAGAGGTTCTCAGAAGTAGAACTGCTTGCTCAAGGGTGTATGTGTTTGAAATATTGATAGGTGCTGCCAAAGTGCTCATTAAAGCCATCAAAATACAAGACAAAGCAGAGATATGTTTATTCCAGGTGATAGTTAAGAATATTATAGTAGTAAAAGGCTACACTTCTATACATCTTTAAATGTGTGATGTGACTGAGTTCCAAAGCCAAGATTCTAATCTTCCACCTTTCGTGTTTTATATACAAGTGGTTTTTTAACCTGGCAAGAGCATTTTTAACCTTTCATATGCAAGAGCATTTAAATGTTCATATGCAATAACATTTACCTCTTCAAGCCTGACATTTACCTATTGGAGTACCAAAGAAAATGCAAACTAAGAGTCACTAATTTCAACTTCTTGTCATCTTTGGTTGCATATCTTCGATTCAAATGCATCAATCTGAGTAGACTTCTCTTAGTGTTTTTCCTCTAGATTCCCTCTCAACTGTTTTTACATTTTTTATTGTTGTTTTGCATTACATGAACAGCATAGTCTCTCTGTGAAAATTAAAACAGGAACACACTAGAGAATAAACCATGAAAGTCATCTTCTCAGCCTTGATGCACTCTCTATATATCTATAGTTATATCTCAGAAATTCTTATTTTTTCAATCCTTTGTTTAATATCTAACTGCTCTATACTGACGTCATTTGGTTTATTCAAATAAATCTTCAAGTAGAAGTAGCAAAGTCATTGAAATATAAGGACAAAAAGGATAAATAAATAGCAACTCCCTGAACAATTCTCTCTGTGACAACTGTGGGAGTATTTTGATAACTGTTGGCAGCAGAACACTGCATGTGATGTGGGTAAGGAAACATTGGCATTCAAAGAAGCAAATGGTTTGGCGACAGTTTATTAAATTTCTGCCATGATTTCAAATGCCAGTGACAATTTCTCAGGCTGCAGAATTAATACATGTGACAGGTTTGAGAATGTTTCATTATTGTCATCTAATAAATCACCCTTCAAAATTAAAATCTTATGAACCATTTGAATAATTGTCACTACTACACAAAAGCTCACTGGACTTTATGTATATAACTTGTCCATTTTAGATGCTTCTCTGCCATAGAATCAGAGGCTAAAGAAAGACATTCAAGTAAAATTATAATTCAGTCTTACTAACAGATTTCTATCAAACTATTAATTCTTCAGGTAAAAAAATAGTCTGCATTCCTTCCTAAAGTTATAGCTGCAAATGCCTACATTTTAAAAGATTTCAGATCAATAGCTAATTTTACATCTTGTGAAAATAGAATAAGAAAAGAAAACTAAACTCAAAACTAGCAAAAGGAAGGAAAAAATAAAGATTAGAGCAGATAACCATGAAATAAAGAGCAGAAAAACAATAGAGAAAATCTGTGAAACCAAAAGTTGGTTCCTTGAAAAGATAAAATTGACAAACTTTAGCTACCAAGAAAAAAAGAGAGAAAACACAAATACAAAAATCAGGAATGAAAGAGGGCACATAACTACAAACATCACAGTAATAAGATAAATCATAAGGAAAGCTATGAACATCAGTATGCCAACAGATTATGTAATTTAGATGAAATGGACAAATTCCTAGAAAGACACAAACCACCAAAACTTACTCAAGAAAAAAATAGAGATTGGATTAAATATGGTGGCGTGAGAGGTGAGACAGAGACCTCCTCCTAAAACCACATATAATATGAAAATATGATTAATACAACTAATCCTGAAAGAGCAATAAGAAAGAAGGCTGCGTCAGACCACATACACTTGCAGGAAAGAACAGACCTCACAGAACAGGGTAACATACCAAAGCCATGACCCGGTGGGACCCAAGCCCTTCTCCCACCCCAGCTCACTGGCAGGAGGAAGAGAAACACAGCAGGGAGGGAGTGGAGGCCTACGACTACTGAAAAACTAGCCCTGGAGATCTTCTCTGGGAGCACAACCTACACTGCATAGTGCTCTGGTGATTAGTGGGGTTGGAAAGCTAAGACAGGTGGAAAACATAGAGAGACTGAGATTCCACCTGGTTGTGGAACACAGGGATCCATATCTGGCTGATCTGGGAGGGCAGTCTGAGAGACTTCCTGAAAGTGAGAGGGCTGATAAAGGGGCAAGGATTGCACAGAGCTTACTGCTCAGGAGAACGGGCAGGTAAACAAAATTGTCCAGGTACACTCTGCCCAGCAGGTGGGGAACTTGCATGATCTTCAGGCATCCCATCACCCTGGATAGCTAAGCAGTTCCAAAGCCCCCCACCATGATATGCAGCCTGCTGCACCTTCCTCCTGGCCAGCCTACAGCTGGCTCACAAAATGGCAAACCCTGCCCTGACATCAGGCCAGCCAGAAGGAAGCCCCACCAACAGTAGCTACAAACGCAAAACATGGAGGCTTAACTTGTGTGTTCAGTCCATGGGTTCTGGCAGTGGAGACAGGCATAGCAGCTGGGAAGCAGGAAACACCTCTTTCCTCCCCCCAGGCACCACAAACCATCTCTACAGTGTACTTTGGAGGGACTGCTATAGATACAAGTGTTCCTAAGGGTAAATAGCTGTCACCAAAGGTAATAAAAAGGGATAGACAAAGACTACAGAATATGATACCTAATATATAAAGAATGGAAAAGGAAGAAAAGGAGGGAGAAAAAAAGAACATTTATATTGTATTTATAATAGCATACTAAGTGAGTTAAGTTAGACTCTTAGATAGTAAGCAAGTAACCCTTGAACCTTTTGTAACCATGTATCTAAAGCCTGCAATGACTATAAGTACATACCTATCGATAATCACCATAAAGATAAACGGTCTGAATGCACCAATCAAAAGACATAGAATCATGGAATGGATAAAAATCAATACCTACCATATGCTGCCTACAAGAGACTCACCTCAAACCCAAAGACATACACAGACTAAAAGTGAAAGGATGGAAAAAGATATTTCATGCAACTAATAGAGAAAAGCAGGTATTGCAGTACTTGTATCAAACAAAATAAAATTTAAAACAAAGAAAGTCACAAGAGACAAAGAAGGACATTACATAATGATAAAGGGGTCAGTCAAACAAGAGGATATAACCATTATAAATATCTATGCACCCAACAAAGGAGCCCCTATATATGTGAAACAAATACTAACAGAATTAAAAGGGGAAATAGAATGCAATGCATTCATTTCAGGAGACCTCAACACACCATTAACTAAAAAGGACAGATCAACCATACAGAAAATAAGTAAGGAGAGAGGGGCATTGAAAAACACATTAGAAGAGATGTAACCTAACATACATCTACAGAACTCTCCACATGGATACACATTCTTCTCAAGTGCACGTGGAATATTTCAAGAATAGATCATATCCTACAACACAAAAAGAGCCTCAGTAAATTAAAAAAGATTGAAATTGTACCAACCAGTTTCTCAGACCACAAAGGTATGAAACTATAAATATATTACACAAAGAAAATGAAAAAGCCCATAAATGCATGGAGGCTTAATACCATGCTCCTAAATAATTAATGGATCAATGACCAAATAAAAACAGAGATCACACAACATATAGAGTCAAATGACAACAATAAGTCAACACCACAAAATCTGTGGGACACAGTGAAGGCCATGTTAAGAGGGAAGTATATTGCCATACAGGCCAACCTCAGGAAAGAACAATCCCATATGAACACTCTAAACTCACAATTAACAAAATTAGAAAAGGAAGAACAAATGAGGCCCAAAGTCAGTAGAAGCAGGGACATAATAAAGATTAAACCAAAACTAAATAAAATTGAGAAGAATAAAACAATAGAAAGAATCAATAAAAGCAAGAGCTTGTTCTTTGAGAAAATAAACAAAATATATAAACCACTAGAAAGACTTATCGAGAAAAAAAGAGACTCTACACACATAAACAGAATCAGAA
The DNA here is from genome assembly GCF_040802235.1 of Manis javanica. Lineage (NCBI taxonomy): Eukaryota > Metazoa > Chordata > Mammalia > Pholidota > Manidae > Manis > Manis javanica. Next base: position 108,867,907 of record NC_133158.1, read on the forward strand.
ATGGGAAATGAAAAATCACGATGGGCATCACAAAAACACAAAGAATTATTAGAGAATACTATGAAAAATTACATGCTAACAAACTGGATAATCTAGAAGATATGGACAACTTTCTAGAAAATATAACCTTCCAAGGCTGACCCAGGAAGAAACAGAAAATGTGAACAAACCAATTACCAACAATAAAATTGAATTGGTAATCAAAAAACTACCTAAGAAAGAAACACCAGGGAAGATGGCTTCACCACTGAATTTTATCAAACATTTAGTGAAGACTTAATACTCATTATCCTTAAAGTTTTCCAAAAAGTAGAAGAGGAAGGAATACCTGCAAACTCACTTTATCAGGCCAGCATCACCCTAATACCAATACCAGGCAAAGACACCACAAAAAAAGAAAATTACTGACCAATATCTCTGATGAACATAGATGCAAAAATATTCAACAAAATATTAGCACACCAAATTCAAAAATACATTAAAAGATCATCCATCATGATCAAGTAGTATTCATTCCATGGATGCAAGGATGGTACAATATTAGAAAATCCATAAACACCATCTACCACATCAACAAAAAGAAGGACAAAAACCACATGATCATCTCCATAGATGCTGAAAAAGCATCTGACAGAATTCAACATCCATTCATGATAAAAGCTCTCTACAAAATGGGTACAGAGGACAAGTACCTCAACATAATAAAGGCCATATATGACAAACCCACAGCCAACATCATACTTAAAAGGGAGAAGCTGAAAGCTTTTCCTTTAAGATTGGCAACAAGATAAGGATGCCCACTCTCCCCACTTTTATTCAACATAGTTCTGGAGGTCCTAGCCATGGCAATCAGACAACACAAAGAAATAAAAGGCATCCAGATTAGTAAAGAAGAAGTTAAACTGTCCCTGTTTGCAGATGACATGATATTGTACACAAAAAACCCTAAAGAATCCACTCCAAAACTACTAGATCTAATATCTGAATTCAACAAAGTTGCAGGATACAAAATTAATGCCCATAAATCTGTTGTATTAGTATGCACTAATTATGAACTAGCAAAAAGAGAAATCAGGATAACAATTCCATTCACAATTGCATCAAAAAGAATAAAATACCTAGGAATAAATCTAACTAAGGATATGAAAGACAGAACTATACTGTGAAAACTACAAAACATTCATGAGAGAAATTAAAGAAGATACCAATAAATGGAAATACATCCCATGCTCATGGATAGGAAGAATTAACATTGTCAAAATGGCCATACTACCTAAAGCAATCTACAGAGTTAATGCAATCCCTACTGAAATGCCAGCAGCATTTTTCAGTGAACTAGAGAAAGTCATTCTAAAATTTATATGGAACAAAAAAAGACCTTGAATAGCCAAAGCAATCCTGAGAAGGAAGAATAAAGCTGGGCAGATTATGCTCCCCAACTTCAAGCTCTACTACAAAGCCACAATAATCAAGACAGTTTGGTACTGGCACAGGAACAGACCCATAAACCAATGGAACAGATGAGAGATCCCAGATATAAACCCAAGCATATATGGTCAATTAATGTACAATGAAGGAGCCATGGACATACAATGGGGAAATGACAGCCTTTTCAACAACTGGTGTTAGCAAAACTGGACAGCTAAATGCAAGGAATGAAACTGGATTATTGTCTATCCCTATACACAAAAGTAAACTCGAGAGGGGAGCCAAGATGGCAGCATGAGTAGAGCAGCAGAAATCTCCTCCCAAAACCACATATATCTATGAAAATATAACAAAGACAACTCTTCCTAAAATAGAGACCAGAGGACACAGGACAACATCCAGACCACATGCACACCTGCGAGAACCCAGCACCTGGCGAAGGGGGTAAGATACAAGCCCCGGCCTGGTGGGACCTGAGCGCCCCTTCCCCCAGCTCCCGGTGGGAGGAGAGGAGTCAGCAGGGAGGGAGAGGGAGCCCAGGACTCCTGAACACCCAGCCCCAGCCATCCAGACCAGAGCGCAGACACAGTGCATGCATGGGGTCCTGGATACTAGGGAAACAGGGCGGCAGGACCAGTGAGTGGGTGCCTGAGGCCGACACTGGAGAACAAAGAAACGGGAGCGGCCATTTTTTTTCCTCTCTTTTTTTTTTTTGGTGAGTGCTTTTTGGAAGTCTCAAAGGGACAGGGACCCCAATACTAGGGAAACAGGGCAGGAAGACAGGTGAGCGGGTGCCTGAGACTGGCGCCTGAGGACAAAGAAAATCGTGCATTTTTCTTTTTCTTTTTTAATTATTTATTTTATTTATTTATTATTTGTTGCTGTTGCTCTTGTTGTTTTGGTTTGGAGAGGGCTTTTTGGAAGTCTTAAAGGGGTAGGGCAGGACACTTAGTCCAGAGGCAGGGAATCTGGGGATCTCTGGGCACTCTAACCCCCTGGGCAGCAGGGAGCATGGAGGCCCCTTACAGAGATAAATAGCCTCCCAGCCACTCCCCCTACAATGGGGATCCACCATTTTGGAGCAGCAGCCGGAGCCAGGCCACACCCACAGCAACAGCAGAGATACACTCCATAGCAGCCAGGCAGGAAGCAGAAGCCCTGGCTGCACACAACTGCCCAGCACAAGCCACTAGAGGTCGCTATTCTCCCAGGAGAGGAAGGCCACAAACCAACAAGAAGGAAAGCTCTTCCAGCTTTCACTCGTACCAGCTCTGCAAATTAGCTCTGTCACCATAAAAAGGCAAAACTACAGGCAGACAAAGATCACAGAGTCAACACCTGAGAAGGAGACAGATCTAACCAGTCTTCCGGAAATAGAATTCAAAATAAAAATCATGAACATGCTGACGGAGATGCAGAGAAAAATGCAAGAGCAATGGGATGAAGTCCGGAGGGAGATCACAGATGTCAGGAAGGAGATCACAGAAGTGAAACAAACCCTGGAAGGATTTATAAGCAGAATGAATAAGATGCAAGAGGCCATTGAAGGAATAGAAACCAGAGAACAGGAACGTATAGAAGCTGACATAGAGAGAGAAAAGGATCTCCAGCAATGAAAGACTATTAAGAGAACTGTGTGACCAATCCAGAAAGGACAATATCTGCATTATAGGGGTACCAGAAGAAGAAGAAAGAGGAAAAGGGATAGAAAGTCTCTTTGAAGAAATAATTGCTGAAAACTTCCCCAAACTGGGGGAGGAAATAATCGAACAGACCACAGAAATACAGAGAACCCCCAACAGAAAGGATCCAAGGAGGACAAAACCAAGACACATAATAATTAAAATGGCAAGGATCAAGGACAAGGAAAGAGTTTTAAAGGCAGCTAGAGAGAAAAAAGTCACCTATAAAGGAAAACCCATCAGGCTATCATCAGACTTCTCGATAGAAACCCTACCGGCCAGAAGAGAATGCCTTGATATATTTAATACAATGAAACAGAAGGGCCTTGAACCAAGGATACTGTATCCAGCACGACTATCATTTAAATATGATGGTGGGATTAAACAATTCCCAGACAAGCAAAAGCTGAGGAAATTTGCTTCCCACAAACCACCTCTACAGGGCATCTTACAGGGACTACTCTAGATGGAAGCACTCCTAAAAAGAGCACAGAACAAAACACCCAACATATGAAGAATGGAGGAGGAGGAATAAGAAGGGAGAGAAGAAAAGAATCTCCAGACAGTGTATATAACAGCTCAATAAGCACACTAAGTTACGCAGTAAGATACTAAAGAGGCTAACCTTGAACCTTTGGTAACCACAAATTTAAAGCCTGCAATGGCAATAAGTACATATCTCTCAATAGTCACCCTAAATGTAAATGGACTTAACGCACCAATCAAAAGACACAGAGTAATAGAATGGATAAAAAAGCAAGACCCATCTATGTGCTGCTTACAAGAAACTCACCTCAAACCCAAAGACATGCACAGACTTAAAGTCAAAGGATGGAAAAACATATTTCAGGCAAACAACAGCGAGAAGAAGCAGGGGTTGCAGTACTAATATCAGACAAAATAGACTTCCAAACAAAGAAAGTAACAAGAGATAAAGAAGGACACTACATAATGATATAGGGCTCAGTCCAACAAGAGGATATAACCATTCTAAATATATATGCACTCAACACAGGAGCACCAGCATATGTGAAACAAATACTAACAGAACTAAAGAGGGAAATAGACTGCAATGCATTCATTTTAGGAGACATCAACACACCACTCACCCCAAAGGATAGAGCCACCGGGCAGAAAATAAGTAAGGACACAGAGGCACTGAACAACACACTAGAACAGATGGACCTAATAGACATCTATAGAACTCTACATCCAAAAGCAACAGGATATACATTGTTCTCAAGTGCACATGGAACATTCTCCAGAATAGACCACATACTAACCCACAAAAAGAGCCTCAGCAAATTCCAAAATATTGAAATTCTACCTATGAATTTTTCAGACCACAAAGGTATAAAACTAGAAATAAATTCTACAAAGAAAACAGAAAGGCTCACGAACACATGGAGGCTTAACAATATGCTTCTAAATAATCAATGGATCAACGAACAAATCAAAATAGAGATCAAGGAACATATAGTAAAAAATGACAACAACAACACAAAGCCCCAACTTCTGTGGGACGCAGAGAAAGCAGTCTTAATAGGAAAGTATATAGCGATCCAGGCACACTTGAAGAAGGAAGAACAATCCCAAATGAATAGTCTAACATCACAATTATCAAAACTGGAAAAAGAAGAACAAATGAGGCCTAAAGTCAGCAGAAGGAGGGACATAATAAAGATCAGAGAAGAAATAAACAAAATTGAGAAGAATAAAACAATAGCAAAAATCAACAAAACCAAGAGCTGGTTCTTTGAGAAAATGAACAAAATAGATAAGCCTCTAGCCAAACTTATTAAGAGAAAAAGAGAATCAACACAAATCAACAGAATCAGAAATGAGAATGGAAAAATCATGACAGACTCCACAGAAATACAAAGAATTATTAAAGACTACTATGAAAACCTATATGCCAACAAGCTGGAAAACCCAGAAGAAATGGACAACTTCCTAGAAAAATACAACCTCCCAAGACTGACCAAGGAAGAAACACAAAAGTTAAACAAACCAATTACGAGCAAAGAAATTGAAACGGTAATCAAAAAAATACCCAAGAACAAAACCCCAGGGCCGGATGGATTTACCTCGGAATTTTATCAGACACACAGAGAAGACATAATACCCAGTCTCCTTAAAGTGTTCCAAAAAATAGAAGAGGAGGGAATACTCCCAAACTCATTCTATGAAGCCAACATCACCCTAATACAAAAACCAGGGAAAGACCCCAACAAAAAAGAAAATTACAGACCAATATCCCTGATGAATGTAGATGCAAAAATACTCAATAAAATATTAGCAAACAGAATTCAACAACATATTAAAAGGATCATACACCATGACCAAGTGGGATTCATCCCAGGGATGCAAGGATGGTACAACATTCGAAAATCCATCAACATCATCCAGCACATCAACAAAAAGAAAGACAAAAAACACATGATCATCTCCATAGATGCTGAAAAAGCATTTGACAAAATTCAACATCCATTCATGATAAAATCTCTCAGCAAAATGGGAATAGAGGGCAAGTACCTCAACATAATAAAGGCCATATATGAGAAACCCACAGCCAACATTATACTGAACAGCAAGAAGCTGAAAGCTTTCCCTCTGAGATCAGGAACTAGCAGGGATGCCCACTCTCCCCACTGTTATTTAACATAGGACTAGAGGTCCTAGCCATGGCAATCAGACAAAACAGAGAAATACAAGGAATCTAGATTTGTAAAGAAGAAGTTAAATTGTCACTATTTGCAGATGATATGATATTGTACATTAAAAAACCCTAAAGACTCCACTCCAGAACTACAAGAACGGATATTGGAATACAGCAAAGTTGCAGGATACAAAATTAATACACAGAAATCTGTGGCTTTCCTATACACTAACAATGAACCAATAGAAAGAGAAATCAGGAAAACAATTCCATTCACAATTGCATCAAAAAGAATAAAATACCTAGGAATAAACCTAACCAAAGAAGTGAAACACCTATACCCTGAAAACTACAAGTCACTCTTAAGAGAAATTAAAGGGGACACTAATAAATGGAAACTCATTCCATGCTCATGGCTAGGAAGAATTAATATCATCAAAATGGCCATCCTGCCCAAAGCAACATACAGATTTGATGCAATCCCTCTCAAATTATCAGCAACATTCTTCAATGAACTGAAACAAATAATTCAAAAATTCATATGGAAACACCAAAGACCCCGAATAGCCAAAGCAATCCTGAGAAAGAAGAATAAAGTAGGAGGGATCTCACTCTCCAACTTCAAGCTCTACTACAAAGCCATAGTAATCAAGACAATTTGGTACTGCCACAAGAACAGAGCCACAGACCAGTGGAACAGATTAGAGACTCCAGACATTAACCCAAATATATATGGTCAATTAATATTTGATAAAGGAGCCATGAATATACAATGGCAAAATGACAGTATCTTCAACAGATGGTGCTGGCAAAACTGGACAGCTACATGTAGGAGAATGAAACTGGACCATTGTCTAACCCCATACACAAAAGTAAATTCAAAATGGATTAAAGACTTGAATGTAAGTCATGAAACCATAAAACTCTTAGAAAAAAACATAGGCAAAAACCTTTTAGATATAAACATGAGTGACCTCTTCTGGAACATTTCTCCCCAAGCAAGGAAAAAAACAGCAAAAATGAACAAGTGGGACTATATTAAGCTGAAAATCTTCTGTACAGCAAAAGACACCATCAATAGAACAAAAAAGAACCCTACAGTATGGGACAATGTATTTGTAAATGAAAGATCCAATAAAGGCTTGACGTCCAAAATATATAAAGAGCTCACACGCCTCAACAAACAAAAAACAAATAACCCAATTAAAAAATGGGCAGAGGACCTGAACAGACAGTTCTCCAAAAAAGAAATACAGATGGCCAACAGACACATGAAAAGATGCTCCACATCGCTAATTATCAGAGAAATGCAAATTAAAACTACAATGAGATATCACCTCACACCAGTAAGGATGGCTGCTATCCAAAAGACAAACAACAACAAATGTTGGTGAGGCTGTGGAGAAAGGGGAATCCTCCTACACTGCTGGTGGGAATGTAAATTAGTTCAACCATTGTGGAAAGCAGTATGGAGGTTCATCAAAATGCTCAAAACAGACTGACCATTTGACCCAGGAATTCCACTCCTAGGAATTTACACTAAGAACACAGCAATCAAGTTTGAGAAAGACAGAGGCACCCCTATGTTTATTGCAGTACTATTTACAATAGCCAAGAATTGGAAGCAACCTAAATGTCCATCGGTAGATAAATAGATAAAGAAGATGTGGTACATATACACAATGGAATAAATAGATAAAGAAGATGTGGTACATATACACAATGGAATACTACTCAGCCATAAGAAGTGGAAAAATCCAACCATTTGCAGCAACATGGATGGAGCTGGAGAGTATTATGCTCAGTGAAATAAGCCAAGTGGAGAAAGAGAAATACCAAATGATTTCACTCATCTGAGGAGTATAGGAACAAAGGAAAAACTGAAGGAACAAAACAGCAGTGGAATTACAGAACCCAAAAATGGACTAACAGGTACCAAAGGGAAAGCAACTGGGGAGGATGGGTGGGCAGGGAGGGATAAGAGAGGGGAAGAAGAAGAGGGGTATTAAGATTAGCATGCATGGGGGGGAGGGAGAAAGGGGAGGGTGGGCTGCACAACACAGAGAGGACAAGTAGTGACTCTACAACATTTTGCTAAGCTGATGGACAGTAACTGTAATGTGGTTGTTAGGGGGGACCTGATATAGGGGAGAGCATAGTAAACATAGTATTCTTCATGTAAGCGTAGATTAAAAATTAAAAAAAAAAAAAAGAAAGAAAGAAAGAAAAGGGGGATTACTCCTTAACAGGATAAAACTATTGGTAAATCAAAGATCAACGCATGCTTTAAATATCCTTAATGTTGATCACTTAAAGGGTGTCAGATGATCAGCTATGGAGGTACTTTTTTCTGATAATGTTCCTTTCTCTTAATTAAAAAAAAAAATAATAAAGCAGTTATTGTGTGCTGACCTCCAATGAGTTCTGCACAGTGGTATAGAGGGCATGTCAAAGTGTGGGCAAAGGGTCTGTTTGTTTCTACGCAGAAGATCAAGGCCTAGCTTGGATACCCAGAAAATGAACTAAGATACGATATGAGGAGGAGCTTCCAGCATCAGCACTCTCTGGAGGGCTCGTGCCGGGGGATGATCATCAAAAAGCCTCCACAGGGATCTGGACGATGCTGCGGTTGTGGCTGCATCCAGCCCACCGTCTCCTGGACTTGCCATAGGAATGAGGAGGGAGATGTCTAGGCTGGCATGTGCATACAGTGAGACAACGAATTTGACCGGATCTGTACTGTTGGAACTCAACCAGGAGTTGGGAGGGGTGCAAGTTGTAGCACTCCAAAATCTCATAACTATAGACTATCTACGGTTAAAAGAACATATGGGATGTGAACAGATCCCAGAAATGGGCTGCTTTAATTTGTCTGATGGTTCAAGTACAGTTGGACAATATCCATCATATCATAGATAAATTTTCACAAATGCCTAGGGTGCCTAATTGGTTTTCTTGGCTTCACTGGAGATGGATGGTAATTATAGATTTGCTTTGTTTATGTCACCGTATTCCTATTATGTTAATATCTGTGTGCAAATTAGTTAGTAGTTTAAAACCTATACATACTTAAGGTACTCTACAAGAAGATATGTCAAAGAAATAATCCTCCCATGTTTCCTTCATATGCTACATCTATAGCTTTTCTTCTTCCTTCCTAATTACAACCCTTAAATAGAATTCGTGCCTCATATTGAATTTACCGAGTATCATAATTCCTCCAGGTGGTAAAGATACCTCGAGACAAGTGCTGGGCATAGAAGCCACAGGGCATAAATCTGCAAAGAAGTAAAAAGCTAACCTTTGCAAACAATATGGCTTCTCTCTCACTTACCAACTTTACATTTCCCTGTATGGCCCCGGAAGGTGACTGGTTAGCCAGAGACGGGTAAGATTCCTCAAGGGAGGAACAACCTAAGACAGGCACAGTCACAGGGGGGCCATCAGGTGAGAATTTGGGGGTCAACAGAGGTGAGGCTCAGAACCTCACCCCCCCTGCTTTGAGAGAAATCTTCTGCATCCGTGGATGTCTTGCTGCCCTTGTCTAGCCTGGATTAATACTTGGTCCATAGGCACACACCTGATCATCTGATCATCTACATTTGCCCTCTTACAGCACTAAACTATGTTTTCTACCTTTATCTTGCATCTACCTACCACTTCAGCATTTTATTAAAAATAAAAATAATAATAATAATAGGAGAAATGTGGGATCAACATATAAATCAAGTACAAAAATCAAACGAATATTCATATTTGACCTGATTGTTTATAGGTCATAATGCATGATCAAAACCGAAAGTTTCTGTGATGAATGCCCTTGTACTGTTCACCATGTAAGAATTTATTCACTATGCAAGAATTCGTTCACCATGTAAGAACTTGTTTGTTATGCTTCAGAAGATTGGAGACTGACGAGAATTAGGCTTGAGATGGATTAATGATTGTACATTGAGCATTGACCCCCCTATACAGAATTTTATTGTTGTTAACAACCATTTGATCAATAAATATGAGAGATGCCCTCTCAAAAAAAATAATAATAATAAATTAAAAAAATAAAAATAATAATAATAATAAAGGGAGAAATGTGGGATCCACATATAAATCAAGTATAAAATTCAAACGAATATTCATATTTGACCTGATTGTTTATAGTTCATAATGCGTGATCAAAACCGAAAGTTTCTGTAATGAATGCCCTTGTACTGTTCACCATGTAAGAATTTATTCACTATGTAAGATTTCGTTCACCATGTAAGAACTTGTTTGTTATGCTTCAGAAGATTGGAGACTGATGAGAATTAGGCTTGAGATGGATTAATGATTGTGCATTGAGCATTGACCCCCCTATACAGAATTTTATTGTTGTTAACAACCATTTGATCAATAAATATGAGAGATGCCCTATCAAAAATAAAAAAATAAAAAATAAAAAAAAAGAAAGAAAAGGGGGATTACTCCTTGATAGGATAAAACTAACTGTAAATCAACGATTAATGCATACTTTAAATATCCTTAATTTTGATCACTTAAAGGGTGTCAGATGTTCGGCTATGGAGGTACACTTTTCTGATAATATTCCTGTCTCTTAAGAAAAAAAAAAAAGAAGCAGTTCCTGTGTGGTGACCTCCAATGATTTCTACACAATGGTATAAAGGGCATATCAAAGTGTGGGCAAAGGGTCTGTTTGTGTTTATACAGAGGATCAAAGCATAATTTGGCTACCCAGACAATAAACTAAGATATGATATGAAGAAGAACTTCCAACATCAGCACTCTCTGGAAGAGTCATACCAGAAGATGATCATCAAAAAACCTCAACAAAGATCCAGGCGATGCCACAGTTGTAGCTGCATCCATCCCACCGTTTCCTGGACTTGCCATTGGAATGAAGAAGGAGATATCTAAGCTGGCCTGCGCTTTCAGTAAAACAACAAATTTGACTGGATCTACACTGTTGGAACTCAACCAAGAATTAGGAGAAGTGCAAGTTGTAGCACTCCAAAATCTTACAACTATAGACTATCTACTGTTAAAAGAACATATGGGAAGTGAACAGTTCCCAGGAATGGGTTGTTTTAATTTGTCTGATTTCTCTCAGACTGTTCAACTACAGTTGGACAATATCCATCATATCATAGACAAATTCTCACAAATGCCTAGGGTGCCTAAATGGTTTTCTTGGCTTCACTGGAGATGGCTGGTAATTATAGATCTGCTTTGGTTATGTCACCGTATTCCTATTATGTTAATATGTGTGCGCAAGTTAGTTGGTAGTTTAAAATCTATACATGCTTAAGGTACTCTACAAGAAGATATGTCAAAGAAATAATCAATCCTCCCATGTTTTCTTCCATATGCTACCTCTATAGCTTTTCTTCTTCCTTCCTAATTACAACCCTTAAATAGAATTCGTGCCTCATATCGAATTTACCGAGTATCATAATTCCTCCAGGTGGTAAAGATACCTCGAGACAAGTGCTGGGCATAGAAGCCACAGGGCATAAATCTGCAAAGAAGTAAAAAGCTAACCTTTTCAAACAACATGGCTTCTCTCTCACTTACCAACTTTACATTTCCCTGTATGGCCCCGGAAGATGACTGGTTAGCCAGAGACGGGTAAGATTCCTCAAGGGAGGAACAACCTAAGACAGGCACAGTCGCAGGGGGGCCATCAGGTGAGAAATCGGGGAACAACAGTGGTGAAGCTTAGAACCTCACCCCTCCCCCCATTTTGAGAGAAATCTTCTGCATCCGTGGATGTTTTAATGCCCTCGTCTAGCTCGGATTAGCACATAGTCTGCAGGCACACACCTGATCATCTACAATTGCTCTCTTACAACACTAAACTATGTTTTCTAACTTTATCTTGCATCTACCTACCACTTCAGCATTTTATTAAAAATAAAAATAATAATAATAATAAAGGGAGAAATGTGGGATCCACATATAAATCAAGTATAAAAATCAAACGAATATTCATATTTGACCTGATTGTTTATAGTTCATAATGCATGATCAAAACCGAAAGTTGCTGTGATGACTGCCCTTGTATTGTTCACCATGTAAGAACTTATTCACTATTTAAGAATTTGTTCACCATGTAAGAACTTGTTCATTATGCTTCAGAAGATTGGAGACTGATGAGAATTAGGCTTGGGGTGGATTAATGATTGTGCATTGAGCATTAACTCCACTATACAGAATTTTATTGTTGTTAACAACCATTTGATCAATAAATATGAGAGAAGCCCTCTCAAAAAAAAAAAAAGTTAACTCGAAATGCATCAAAGACTTGCATGTAAGTCTAAAAACCATAAAACTCTTAGAAGACTATGTAGGCAAAAATCTCCTGAATATAAAAATGAGCAATTTTTTTCTGAATGTATCTCCTCAAGCAAGGGAAACAAAAGCAATAATGAACACGTGGGACTACATCAAAATAAAAAGCTTCTGTACAGCAAAGTACACCATCAACAGAACAAAAAGGCATCCTACAGTATGGGAGAATATATTTGTAAATGACATATCTGATAGGTGTTTAACATCCAAAGTATATAAAGAACTCACATGCCTCAACACCCAAAGAGCAAATAACCCTATTAGAAAAGGGCAGAGGATCTGCACAAAAAATTCTCCAAAAAAGAAATTCAGATGGCCAACAGGCACATGAAAATATGCTCCACATCACAAATCATCAGGGAAATGCAAATAATAACCACAATGAGATATCACCTCATACCAGTTAGGATGGCCAGCATCAAAAAGACTAAGAACAACAAATGCTGGCAAGGATGCGGGGAAACGGAAACCCTCCTATACTGATTGTGGGAATGTAAGCTAGTTCAACCATATGGAAAGAAATATGGAGGCTCCTCAAAATACTTAAAATAGAAATACCATTTGACCCAAGAATTCCACTTCTAGGAACTTACCCAAAGAATATAATTTTTCAGACTCAAAAAGACAATATGCACCCCTATGTTTATTGCAGCACTATTTACAATAGCCAAGATATGGAAACAACCTAAGTGTCCATCAGTAGATGAATGGATAAAGAAGATGTGGTACATATACACAATGGAATACTATTCAGCCATAAGAAAGAAACAAATCCTACCATTTGCAACAACATGGATGGAGCTGGAGGATATTATGCTCAGTGAAATAAGCCAGGCAGAGAAAGACAAGTACCAAATGATTTCCCTCATTTGCGAAGTATAACAATGAAGTAAAACTGAAGGAACAAAGCAGCAACAGACTCCAAGAAGGGACTAGTGGTTACCAAATGGGAGGGGTGGCAAGGGCTGGTGGAGAGGGAGGGAGAAGGGGACTGAGAGGTATTATGATTGGCACACATGGCATGAGGGGTCACGGGGAAAGCAGTGTAGCACAGAGAAGGCAAATAGTGACTCTGTGGCATCTTACTATACTGTTTGGCAGTGACTGCAATGGTGTATGGGGGGGACACGATAACATGGGTGAATGTAGTAACCTTAAAAAGAGTATATATAAATACCTTAATAAAAATAAAAGAAAAAATAGAAAATCTGAATAAGCCTGTAATAAGAAAGGAGGTAAATTAGCAATTTAAAACTTCTCACAGATGACTTTACTGGTAAACTCTGCCAAACATTTGAAAGAGAATAAATATTAGTTCTTTACAAACTCTTCCAAAAGATAGGAGGGACAGTAGCACTTTCCAACTCTTCTTATGAGGCCAGAATTATGCTGATACCAAAACCAGATAAAGATTTCAGTAGAAAAATATTATTGACTAATATCCCTTATGAATATATGTGCCAAATATACTCAACAAAATACTAGCAAACTGAATCAAGCAATATGTAAAAAGATTCCATACCATGTCAAAATGGGATTTATCCCAGGAATTCAAGGGTGACTTAACACGAGTATCAACCAATGTGATATGCTATATAATAGGATAAAGAACAAAAAAAAAAACCCTATGAAAATCTCAACAGATGCAGAAAAGGCATTTGACAAAATCCAACACCCCTTTTTGACAAAAACTCTCAACAAATGAAAAATATGTTGGAACTTCCTCCACTCTCCACAGCTAACATCATACAATGGTGAAGACTGAATACTTTCCCTTAAATCAGGGGCAAGGGAAGAAAAGAAAGAATGTCCACTCTTTCCACTTCTATTTAACATTGTACCAGAGGTTACATCCAGGGCAATTAGAAGAAAAAGAAAAGCACACCTGTATTGGAAAAGAAGAGGAAAAGCATCTCTGCAGATAATATGATCTTACATGTAGAGAATCCTAAGGATTCCACAAAAAATTATTAAAACTAATAAAAGAGGACAGATGTTCTGCAGGATACAAGATCAATTGTATTTCTACAGCCTAGCAATGAAAATTATGAAAATAAAATTAAGAAAAAAGTCCATTTCAAAAGCATCAAAGAAAATTAATTACTTAGGTATAAATATAGCAAAAAAGTGGAAGACTTGTACACTGAAAACTATAAAACTCTCCAAATTGACTCAAAGAAGCAATATAATTCCTACCAAATTCTAGCTGGCTTTTGAGGAAATTGACAAGCTGAATCTAAAATTCATACAGAATTGCAAAGAACACAGAGTAACAAAACAACCTGAAAAATAAGAACGAAGTTGCAGGACTCATACATCCTGATTAGAAAACTTACTACAAATCTATTGAAATCAAGACAGTGTAACCCTGGATGAACTGTGGATATATAGAATGACAGAAGAGATTGACAGTCCAGAAATAAACCCTTATATTATGGTCAATTGATTTTTGACAAATGTGCCAACACATTAATATGGAAAGAATAATTTTTTTAAATAAATGATGCTGTGACAACTGGATGTCCACATGCAAAGAATGAAGCTATGTACTGAGATATATTTCCCATACCAGACAACATACACAAAAATTATACCACTACCTCACAACATACGAAAAAAAAATCAATATGGATTATATACCTAAATGAGAGCTAAAACTACAAAATTCTTAGAAGAAAATAAAAGAGTGAATCTTTTTTACCTTGAGTTAAGCAGTGGTTTCTTAGATAAGATGTCAAAAGCATAAGTAACAAAGGGGAAAAAAAAGATAAATTGAACTAAATAGAACTACATCAAAATTTAAAATTTTGTACTGCACATCATCAAGAAAGTGAATAGACATCCACAAAAAGGAAAAAAATACTTGCAGATCATATATCTGACAAGAGATGTACCCAGAATATACAAAAAAAATAAAATTCAATAACAAAAAAGGCAATGGATCTATTTTCAAAGCAGGCAAAACATTTGAACAGACATTTCTCCAAGAAGATATACAGATGAGCAACAATTATGAAAAGCAATAAGAAGACACTCAATTTCATTAACCATCAAGAACAAGCAAATAAATTATTACTTCACACCCATTAGGTTGGCTATATTTAAAAAAGGCAGATGTTAATAAGTGTTGGTGAGGATGTGGAGATATTAGAACCCTCATACACTGCTGGTGGGATGTAAAGTGATATAGCTGCTTTGGAAAACAGGCTGGCTGCCCCTCAAAATGTTAAACATAGATGTTATCGTGCAACATACCAATTCAACTCTTAGGCATTTACCAAGAGAGATGAAAACATACATCCACACCAAAAAAGTTGTGCATGAATGTCCATAGCACCACTATTCATAATAGCCAAAATGTGAAAATGACCCAAATATCCACCACCAATGGATGGGAAACAAATATCATATGTCCATACAATGGAATATTATTTATCAGTAAAAAGGAATGAAATACTGATACATGCTACAACATGGATGAGTCTAGAAATTTTTATATTAAATAAAAGAAGGCCATCACAAAATATCGCATACTATATGCTTCAATTTGTATTAAATGTTCAGGACAGGTAATTTTATAGAGACAGAAAGTCGACTAGTGTTTGTGTAAGACAGGGGAAACAGAGTTGGAAAATGGGTGTGACTACTAACAGGTATTAGGTTTCTTTTAGGAGGGACTAAAATGTTCTAAATTAGATATGGTGTTGTTTGCCCATCCCTGTAAATGTATTAAACAGCATTGAATTTACACTTTAAATGGGGGGGATTGTATAGTATGTGACTACTATCTTAATAAAGCTGTTTTTTAAAACTCCTGACCACTCTGGCTGACATTTTGAAAGGATGTCTTAGTCCTAACCCTTTGGTCATAACTCTTCCCATTGACCTTGACAAGCCCTGAAGAGAAAACACAAGCTGGGTCCTGATGACCCAAAACCAGCCCCAAACTAGCTGGATGCAACCACCGTGAACTGCCTGGAAGAGAATGTAAGACAGCGTAGACTCCAGCCGAGCTATTTTCAAACCTCTCTTCTCCATTTCTTAGCTCTTGACTTTTATTAAAAGCCAGATCTTGACTTTTATTTGCGCCTCATGCTTCCAACCAATCATGAAAAATAAGAATAATTATAATACCTGCCTCATAGCACTTGGGGACAATTAAAGCAGTTAAGAAAGAGAAAGCATTCAGCACACTAATGGGTATACTCAAGAAGATCAGTTATTGTTACTGGGAGTGGCATCTTCATACTCCAGCCTCCTGGGACTGCTTCTGGCCCAGGTTTGGACAATTTCTCATTCTACTTCACATGGAGATGACAGCATGTGACGTTGTTGGGTCCCCTAACCTAGCAGAAGGCCCAAGGCCTCTCTGCTATGCCATGGGTTGGCAGCACAGCCATTTAGACGTAGGAGGTAATTTAGTGCATATCTGTAGTTAAATGGAATTATGTGTTCTGTAATATAAAAATTTTCTGTAGCAAATGTGTAAGAACTAAAAGGACTTGTATGAAATAAATGTAGTAAAATATTAACATTTAGGGAATCTGGATGAAAGGTATATGGGATCTTTCTACTAGTCTTATTAAAACTTCTTTTGTAAGCCTCAAATTGTCAAAATAAAAATTAAAACCTGTAAAAAAAAAAAGAGCTAAAGGGACTCATCCAAGCCTTATAAAAATAATTACATATAAAATAGGAGTATAAAGAAATGCTTTTAGAGGGTAATGAATATTAAAAACATTTAAAAAAAGGAAGTAGACTTGCAATTCCAGTTTTAAGCTTTTCATTTATTTATAATCTGATTTTTTAATTCAACAGGCTAATTTTCCTGTTGGCATATCTCAAAAGATCATTATGTATTTGTTCTCATCCCTTTTCTTTGCAATCTACAATGTTTAGATGCTTTAAAGGCTAGAAAATTCAACCCATTATCCCCTTTCTTGAGTAAAAGTATTCTATCATGTTTGTCAATGAGAACTGGAGAATCTAGGTAGTGATATATAACAGATATCCCAAATGTTGGCAACTGAGTATCTAATTCATAAACTGGCTGGTTGGCTGATTTTTACTTGCACCAGTTCCATAGGATTGTAGAATAGTTTACAACAGTGGTTCTCAAGCTTTTCTTTATTATACCTTCTCCAAGTAGCTTTTTTAGACATTTTCCTAATGGCACTATTTCACCTGCGAGTTTCAGCCCCAGGCAAGTTCACTATGGATTCAAGGAGACCAAGAAATGACAGTGCAAGTTCTTGGGGTAAAAGAGTTTATATCTGGCTTTATTCTCCAGATCGGTTGAGCACTACTGTTGCTGGGCAGCTGCATCTGGGAGGTCTCTCTCTATGCACCAGGTGAAAGCTCAACCTGGGCAGAGAAGGATTCTTGACTCTGAATGAAAAAATTCTCAAGCTGTGCAGAAGAGTGTAGCTAAGGAAGGAATTAATTAGAGTGAGAATAGAAATGAATGAGCAGCCTTGCAAGTAGTTGAGAGCAGGAAAATGCGGAGGTGTAAAGTTTGCTAAACATTTTCTTGGTATAGGGCAGATGCCCTTGCCATTTCTTAAAGCCAAGGTCCCTTGGCATCACCTATCTGCTTGGTTCTGCACTGCATGGGAACTATTCCCTACCACCCAGGATTTGGGGAGCTTCAGAGCACAGAATGGAGTGAGATTATGTTCTGAGAACTTTCCAAAGAAAGGAGATTTTCAGGCAGGCTCCTGCAGCTGCAGTTGCATCTGGGTCACCCAGGTGACAGGAACGTGCAGGCCCAAATCTGAACTCTCAGCAACCCTCCTTACTTAACAGGGATAAAATGGAGACTTGGAAATAGAATGAAATAACAAAAGACACAGCATAATAAGTTGAGTAGTGAGAAAGGTTTATTTAAAGGTACACACTTACAGAAAGAAAAGTGTGGGCATCCTCAAACAGGAGGCACACTAAAAGGCTGGACATTCTGTCTTTCAAGGATTTTTCAAAGGGCCAGGAGTATAAACTTATAAAGTAGTCTCAAAATGCCTATGTCCAGTGAGAGACATTAAGTCTCTTCTATAATCAGTCCCTAAGGTAATTCTGCAAAAGTAACTTAACACAAGAAATTTACTGATCCGGTTCCTTCCCAGGATAGCAGCTTCCCTCTGGGAACATATCAACCAAGACCACTCACTCTGCCCCCAAAGTGGGTTGAGTATTTGTATCTTTGCTAAAGAATATGTTAGGAATCTTACTTCCTAAATTCCTGGTTTTTAAGTGGAATTTTAGCCTTAAGATGGTGTCTTGACAGAGGGTTTCAGCCCCAGGCAAGTTCACTGTGGATTCAATGAGACCAAAAAATGACAATGGAATGTTCTTTGGGTGAAAGGGTTTATACCCAACTTTATTCCCATGGTGGCAGGTCAATCCCTAGAATCCTGTCCACTCAGAGTGAGTCTGCACGCAGCAAGCTGGTCTCTGCCTCTGGACCTCTCTGTCCTCACAGCCGTCTCAGTCTCTGTCCTTAGTGCTGCCACCACTCCACCCTCTGTTCTCCTGTAGCTGTGCAGACATTCCACCATGTTGCCCAGAGCACTGGACAGAGCTTTTTATGTAGAGTCAATAATAGCATATTGCTCACACGTGTGCAGTGGGTAAGCCAACCAGAGTCAGGTAAGAATCCTGGCCATAGGAACTTTCATTTTCTCCACAAAGGAGTATTCAGATTGTATATGACAAGAAGATGCAGGATGAGCTATCTTCCTCAAATGCTGGAACTTCCTTCTTCCTGCAGCTTATTGTTTCCAGTAGCAGAAAAGGATATGACTATTCAGTTATACTGAAACATTGCCTTGCTATTCAAATGCTCTCCACTGAACAGCATCACCACCACCTGGGAGGTTGTTAGAAATTCAGGCTCTTAGCCTCACCCCAGGGCTGAAACTTAATCTGAATTTTATCAAGACCCTCTGTTAATTCAGATGCCTGTTTGAGTCTGAGAAGCACTGGATTAAGAACAATTCTCTACTTTGTTGGGAAGCATTAAGAAAATGTATTATAGGTAAAATGGAAGTTCCTATGGCCAGGATCCTTACCTGACCCTAATCTACTTGATGATGTAATTGGTCTACTGCTACACTAAGGCTTCCACACCCATTGGCAATGAGCCATTATTGTTGGTGTTACTATATAAAGAGCTCTGCTCAATGCTCTGCCTGGAGGCAGAGACTGAGATGGATTGCAAACAGGGTAGAGGCAGATGTGATTCCACCATTGCCATGGTAAGAATAAAGCTTGGTATAAACCCTTTACCCACAACTTTGTGTTGTTATTCAGTCTCACTGAATCCAAAGTGAACTTCCCTGGGGACAATCCTATGGATAAAATGAAGATTCCTGTGGCCAGGATTGTCACCTAGCCCTGGTTGACTAGCTCACTACACAGGTTTGGGCAATACATCGTTATTGACTCTATGTGGAGAGCCCTGCCCAGTGCTCTGCATGATACAGTGGCAGGGCTGCAAGGCTGCAGGAGAACAGAGCAGAGGCTGGAGTGGTGGCAGCACTGAGGACAGAGGCCCAGAGGATGGTTGTGCAGGCCAAGAGGCCCAGAGGCAGAGACCAGCTTGCTGCATGCAGACTCGCTCTGAGTGGATGGGATTTTAGTGATTGACCTGCCACTGTGTAAATAAAGTTGGGTATAACCCTTTCACCCCAAGAATATTCTACTGTTATTCCTTTGGTCACATTGAATCCATAGCAAACTTGCCTGGGGCTAGAACCCATTGGCAAGACAAATCCCCTTCAGGTGACACATGTATGAATGAAAAAAATATGCATAGGCACTAAAGCCAGTTTTTTTAAGTCCTCCACCCCTTAAAGTCCTAATACAACAAATTTCTTTTTTAGAAGTCACCAATATATTACTGTTTAAACTTAGAACTGCATGTGTTTTGTTTAAAAAAGGTTAATTATATTCACTTCTCCTAAGTAAGTGACAATCCCCATGAAATCTCATCTTGTTGCCTTGCCTCCCCTTTCCTTCACTTCTTTCCTTTGCTCTTTCTCTCCCAGAGGTGTTAGAATTCATTGGAGAGAGCAAGATTTAAAAAAAAATGAAGAGAAGTTTCCATTTCTTCTTCTCAATGCAGTGGCCTTCCTAATGTCTTGCCAATGGGTTTTAGCCCTGGGTGAGTTCACTATGGATTCAGTGAGACCGAAGAATGACAATGGGACATTATTGGAGTAAAAGGATTTATTAGCCAGCTTGTTCTCTGGGCAAGAGTTTGAGCACTAGAATTACATCTGCATCCAACAGTCTGCAGACCTGTAATCCTCCTTCGTCTCTGCCTCTGCCCAGAGCACTGGGCAGAGCTCTTTATATAGTAACTCAGTCAATAATAGCTTATTGACTAGAGAAGTGGAAGCAGTAGCCTAGCAGTAGGCCAATAACATCATTAAGTAGTTCAGGTCAGGTGAGGATGCTGGCCATAGGAACTTCAACTTTCCCCCACAACTCTTAGTCATGGCCTCTGTAAAATTCAGCTTGTTTTGAGAGTGATCATTTCTCTTGGGTCAACTGAATAGATGGAGCCAGTAACATAAAAATGAGATTGTATCTACCTTATTTGGAAGAGCCAGCAAATTAGCATGGGGGGAGAAGATATCAAATTCATTCCATACACTTTGGTTCCTTATTTATGAAGATGAGGTTATTTTTTTTATTAACTGTTTTGTTATGTGTATAAAATTTTGAAATATATTCTGAAATATATGTGAAACATTTCAGCCACATGAAAAAGAGGAAGAAAACAGTATAACATATGCCATATATCCAGCATTTAGGTCAACAATTTGTCATATTTTGCTTCTTCTATATTTTTCTGAAGTATTTTAATATAAATTACAGATATTATGTTTCATCCCTAATTTGTCACTGTGTATATTTTTAAAATAATGACTTTTTTTACATAAAAGATAAGTTACACTAAACTAAAACTTTTGAGGTTAGAACTGGAGAGATTTCCACTACCACAAAGCTTCCATTACTATTCTCATCACTTTTTACCCTACTATCCAAAGATGAGAAAAAAACTTAAAAGTTGCTAGAATTGGTCCAAATGCCAGTGGAGACTATTTTTTGGTGTTTCCAGAGGGTTCCTGACAGCAGAAAGCAGAATTCTTTTAATTTTCAACTATTACTGAAGATTGTGTCAGGCCAAAAGCCAAAACTCTTCTCATTGAAAAATGCTATGAAAGATTTGGCTAAATACCAGCAACTTTGTCTTAATTCAATATCCAGCTAACATGTTGGAGCTTTTGAGTGCAGAAAGAGGAAGGAAGTGTGGAAAAGAGAAAAGTGATGATAAGAGGAAGATCAGAAGAGAGAGGGAAAGAAACAGATGGTCTTATAAACCACAGTTCAAATGCCACTCACAAGGTGTATCTTTCACATGAACAACTATTATTAAAACTATTTGTAAAAAAGAAAAAGGCATCTCTTCTATCTCCCTATATCCTCTTCTTTTCTAACATTCTTGACTCACTAGGATAAAATTAAGTATATTTTAAACAGCTAGTGAGAGAGACAGTAGTGTGTGTAGGTATGTGTCTGTGTATATGTGTGTCACTGTGTGTGTGTTTACAGGAGGAAAAAGAAAAATCTATAGTAGTTGAGTAGAGGTTGCTTATCATATTGACTTTCCAGCAGCAACATGATATGGTATGTTTACTAGAAAACATTCTTATTCTTCATTTATGAATTTGAAGATGAAAACGTAGTAGTCTAGTTTTATAGTTAAATATACATACCTCATATATTTAAAATATACATAACTTATATGTGAGTTAAAACCACACACCTCAGTCCCATTTTCTATATATGGGGAACCCAAGTTCCAGAGATGTTAAGGTGGCTTGTCTAAAAGAGTGTCTCAAAGGAAAAAAAAATGTTGCTTCTTGCTTCTAGAATGGCCAGTATATCTCCTGAAAATCTTCTAATTTTCAGTATTCCAGGATGTTTACTCCCTGTCCTAGGAAGGAATAGCCATGTTCACCGTGGGCTCTAAACCCTGCATCCTGCTTGTTAAATAGCATCCGCCCCTCACGACATTTTCAAAGTCTCCACTATTCCCCCTCATTGTGTTCACTGGCACCAAGCCAACAGACAAGCATTTGAACTCCTGTCCCTGCAAAGATGCCTAGCATTTCATGGAATCTACAGCCTGGCCTCCTTGATAATACTACACTTCCAGGAAAAAAATATTTTGGAAAACTGTTTTAATTCCTAGGGGCACTCAACCTCTGAAGGCCCAAGGGAAGCCTTAAAATTCAGTGAGACAACAGAGTTTTAAAGATGTATGTGAGACATATGCCCTCTCTTGACTTCTCCAGATAAATATAAGTTTTGGCTTGTGTGGTGGACAGAATGTTGTCACTTACAATGTTATTTGTGAAACTAAGTATTCTTCTATTGCTCTTCCAATGACCTACTTTTCATCAGGACCAGAAAGAGCATCCTGGAAAGACTAAAACTATCCACCTGGTTTAAGGGGACAGATCTAAGGACACAAAGGAATTCCTAAATCTTTGGTGTTGAAAGTCATCATTCTCTTCCATGTCCATCCCATCGAATTTTTGCTAGAACAAGGTAGATCAAATTTATTCCAACCCTTCCTCAAAGATCTTACAGATGAACGACTCAGTTGAGATGCTGGTAAGAAAAGTTCTTATAGGTATAGAATTCCATCAGGATTAAGAATTTAATTATGTAAAATATAAAAGGTTTATACAGACATATTACAGAAAAATAGATTTAGGATACATAGGAAACACTAAATAAATCATAAGCAGCTAGTTTTACTACATGCAGGCTTATTTATCTGCCTTCAATTGGAGTGTTATAGCAGGTAGATAGCCAGACATGAGCATTGAAACCAGAGGGGATTTCAGCCAGTGTTTACATTCGGCTAGATGCTTATTGTCTACAAATTCCTCCTAAGCTATTCTCAGGGATATGATGTGAGAATACAGATAACAGACTGTCCAAAACCGTCCAGCTCCAACATGGAGGAGATTTGACCCAAACTTCACCGCAAAATCCATTAGTAAATTCACTTCCCTCATCATTGACATAGTAAAAATCACTCCTTCTCACATGACAGTTCTGATGGGGACTTTATAGTCAAAAATCCCTCTCTGCCTGATGTCAGGGTAGAGCAAACTTGAACTTCTGGAAGACTCCACCTTCCAGTGAGTATTCATCACCCCTCCTATGAAAAAGGCTCCCTTTTGTTCTCTTGGGGCACAGCCCCTCTGGGTCTGCCCCCACTCCAACCCTTTTGTCTTTCTCTGATCACTTTTTCCAAATAAACTCTTGATGCTCAGCAGCTTTTCTTCTTCCACTCTTGACTTCTTTCTCGCAAGGAGACCAAGGACCCATCGCTGGTAACAGGAGAACATACTAAATACTGTACTTCAGAAGAATGCCTTGAGGACTAGGCCCAGAGAAAAAGGTCTACTGTGGATTCTTTTTTTTTTTAAAGGTATTCCAAGAAAAATTAAGTAAAATATAAAGAATACTTTTTAAGTCATGTTTTTCTTTGTTGGCACAATGGCAAAAATAACACCAGTAGGCAGTAATAGAGCATGTTGCTGAAAACTCAGGTATTACTGCTGTCAATTTGGCCACAGAGAATAAAAACCTCTACTTACTCAATACCCAGAGGAAACAGAGAAGAGCACAAATATACAAAAGTGTACATCACAGTTTTCTCTTGATGTTAAAAAAGCAAAACCACCTAAAAGTAAATAAAATATGGATCTGTTAGATAGTTATTATATTCCTGTGGTAAATACAATGGTGTCATCAGGACTGACAGCACAGTAGACTGACTGACTTGGGAAGCTGGTCCTAAGAATGAAGGTGACATGGCAGTGTTGGAAAGGATTTAGGTATAGGGAGACCAGTGATCATGTCTTATCCTGCCATGGACCAAATGGATGTCCTGGGGCAATCTACTGGACCTCACTCTGACCCTCAGTTCCTTTTTATGTAGAATCAAAGGAGATAATGAAATAGAGCATTTAGCAATGAGATTGGCATATAGAGATACTGCAACTTAAGAGTAGTGTTAACTTAGAAAAGAAATTGTTAGGTGTTACAGGCTAAATGTGTCCCTTCATGATTCATATGATGAAGCCCTAGTCCCAATGTGATGGTATTTGGAGGAAGGGCCTTTGGGAGGTAATTAGGTTATGAGAGTAGAGCCCTCATAAATGGGATTAGTGTCCTTATAAAAAGAGACCAGGGAGCTACTGGGCACTCTATCTACCATCTGAGGGCACAACAAGTCAGCTGTCTACAACCAGAAGTGGGCTATTGTTGGAATGGATCATGCTGGTGCTCTGATCTTAGACTTCCAGCCTCTAGAACTGTGATAAATAAATTTCTGTTGTTTATAAGCCACCCACTCTCTGGTAATTTGTTACAGCAGCCTGAACTAAGTTA